>NC_058374.1:127592500-128792500 GCF_018350175.1 Felis catus
GAATGATTTTTCCTCCTTTTCACTGAACTGTCTCATTTATAGGCTTCAGGAAGAATATGCTTCATTTAATTTTTTGGCACCTTTCTCTGCCTTTTTTGATGAATACTTTCTTCTTTCCACTCCCTAAAATGGGAGTGTTTCCCAAGTTTATACTTTTCTCTTTATACTTCTTTTCTTGGACTTTACACCTACTTTCTAAGTTTCAATGACTCCCTCTTTGCTGATGACTCTACCTTTATCCCATACCTTCTCCTAAGCTCCAGATCACACATATAATCTGTTTCGTGGCCATTTAAACCCATAGGCACTCAAACATGTGTTCAAAACTGATCTTGCCTTCCTACTACACATGTCATTCTGTTTCATCTGATTTTGGTCTCAGCTGCAAAGGTGATTTGAATATACCACGTCTGAACATGTCTGGAGAGGAATAAGACCATTAGTTTGAGGACTCAGGACTGCTGTCATCCTAGTATACTGCCTAGAACATTCACTGTCCCATTCTTTTAGGCAACTATTTAACACTGCACCCTTTCTTCTCACACCTTTAACATCTTCTCATTCTAGATTCTCAGTAATGAAGACCTTGCTTTGCACGAGAAGCAACCAGAGGAGATCTGCTGAAGTTCTCACCACCACATCTACTCACCTTACACTGTCCTTACACCTGTCACCATACACTGTGCCTTCCCTTAGGTTCCTCTGGATGAACTCTGTGCTCCTACCAACAGGAACTCTTCATTGTGCCCCAGATATCACTTCCTTTCACCAATCTTAGGACACTGCTCCACCAGTTTCTCCTTTCTCTCCTGTTATCTACCTTTCTTTTATGGTTGAAACATTCCGGTTGTCATTCAAACATGCTACTGTAGTATCTCCCTTAAACAGAAAACCCTCTTCTTGACCCTATATTCTCCTCCAATTACCAGCCTATTTTTCTATTCGCCTCTATAGCAAAATCTCTACTTCCGCTTCCCCTCTTCTATTTTCTCCTGAACTCTCTCTCATCCCTCCACAGGTCAAGGTCTTCAATGACCTCCACATTGCTAAATGTGATGACCAAATTGCAACTCTCATTTTACTTTACAAACAGTTGCATCTGACACAGTCGATCACTCCAGCTCCCTGGAACACTTTCCTCACTTGGCTTCTGGTACATCATTCCTGATTCTCACCCACTGCTTGATCTCCTTTGTTGATTCCTCCTTATCTTCCTGATCTCTAAGTTTTGAAGTCCTCTTGTCTATGCTCTTTTCACTCCACACTCCTTCCCATAGTGATCTCATTCAGTCTTGTGACTTTAACTATCACCTACATACTGAAGACTCCCCCAAATTTGTATCCCCACACAATCCTCTTTCTCTACCCCAGGTTCAACATCTTCAACATCTCCACTCAGATGCCCAAAAGGCATTGCTAGTGAAATATGGTAGCAGCCAACCTCTCTAACTGCTTGACATGTAGACTTTCCCATCTCAGTGAATGGCAACTCCTTTTATTTGATCAGCCCCAAAGCCTTGGTGTCACCCTTAGCTTTTCTCTTTCTCTTATACCCCACATCAAATTCATTGGCAAACTCCATAAGCCACACCTTCAAAGTAAGATCAGATTTGACCACAGTCTACCATATCTGTTGCAAACCCCTGCTGGACCAAGTCACCACCACTTCTCCTGGATCACTGCAATCACCTCTGTCCACTCTCTCTGTTTCTGCCCTTATCCCACTATTTCTTCTCCTCAGGGCAGACAGAGCGTTGCTTTCAAACATAAGTTGGATGTCATTCTTCTGCTCAAAGCCCTGCAATGACTTCCCATCTCATTCTGAACAAAAGTGAAATTCTTTATCATGAGCTACAAGGTCCCATACAACCTGCCACTCCTCATGCCCATCCTATCTCTGATCTCGCCTCCCGACTCTCCCTCTCACTCCCTTTGCTCACTTGCTGCTCCTTGAACACACTAAGAACACCCTCATCTCGGGGCCTTTCCACCTGATAGTCCCTTAGTCTACAAATTCTTCTAGATGTTCACACAGCTCTCTCCTGCTTTTATTCATGTGCCCACCTCATCAGAGAGACCTTCCCTCACCTTCCTATACAATACAGCAACTTCCTTATTCCTGACATTTCATATTCCCCAATTATTATGTGTGTGGCCTGAATCAAGGTTCTTAAGTAAGTGTTCTGCATCTCAGTTTTCTCCCCTGACTATAATAAGAGCATTCATAAGGATGCTGTGAGGATTAGAGCTAATCCATGTAAAGCATTAGAACAGTGCCTGGCACATAATGAGGGCTCAATTCAATGATGGCTATTATTATTATTATTATTATTATTATTACTGTTATTATTATTATTTTATACAACTAGTCTGGCCTCCTGAAGTTGTTCCCCACATGGATGTTAAAATTCTGAAAACTGAGTACCAGAGAGAAAAAGTTCACCCACAGAATTAGTGATGGACAAGACACCAGAAGCAGCCTTCTAACTCCCAAGCCAGGCCACCCTCCTGGGACACCCTCCATTCTGCCTGTTATACCATGGACCCTGCCCAGGCCAGCAGAAACCATACTAAGTGGGGAATGGGCTCCAGGACCAATGCCTGCCACCTACTGATGTTAGGCCAGTTACTCGACCTTTCTGAGCTTCAGTTTCCCTTCTGTAAAATGAAGATATCATCTGTCTGCCCTCCTCGCAGGGGAGGATCACATGACATAGTGATCTCCAGAACTGATGCCCCTACTCAGGGTACATGATTAGCCATTTCAAATACCCCATGGAAAGATGAACAATGTCCTCTGTTTATTTTCAAACTTGTGGAGTGTGCAAAAAGGATGCCCAGTCCACATGAAGCAGAACCCGTGGGCTTGTGAGGTATTCATTTATTCCCACAGCAAACATTCACTGATCACCATACTTGTGCTAGTTTTACCAGCCAAGGAGGTCACTGGAAACTAACATCTGTTTCCATGACCAGACAATGAAAGGGGAAGTAGAGTACATTTCTTAGCAAGCTGCTGCTTGGGAAAGTTCACCTTGGGAAGGGTAGTTGTTTGCTGGGAAGAATGGACTAGGATGTCTAGAGAGAACTTTCAGCCCAGAGAGGATGGGCAAAATCCTCCTAGGACATCTGGAAAGGCCATCGGGCCTGCAAAATAAGGTAAAGAAAGGGGCCTATACTAGAAAACAGAACTTGTTTGCTAAAGACCTTTCTCATTCTTTCTGTGCCTGAAGACAGTGTAGGGCCATAGAAGAGATAAAAGTAGGACCCGAAGATCAAAAAATGTTGCAGATGTTGGTGTTGTTTTGTTATTATTTTTTTGCAAAGGGCGGGGGCAGGGGTGAGGAAGACATAGGCAGTCCTTGGAAGTGTTTACAAAATGGCGAACCCTGATGTGGGCCAAATGCAGGTGTAGGATGAGATGTGGGGCCTTAGAAGGCAGATCAGGGGGTGGGAGCTGACGAGTCTGGGAGTGGCTTCCCTATCCTTCTAGAACAGGGTCAGCAAACTTTGTAAAGGGCCATGTGATAGGCTGAAAAATGGTCTCCCAAAGATAACCACATCATAATCCCCAAAACTTGTAGTTTCTTATTTGAAAAAAGGGTTTTTGCAGATGTGATTAAGTTATAAGGGTCTTGGGACAGGGAGATTATCCTGGACTAGCTGGGTGAGCCCTAAACGTCATCACATGGATCCTTATTAGTGGAAGGCAGAGGGAGGATTAACACTCACACACGAGCATGTGTGTGCTTGTGTGCAACCTCCCCCGGGGGCCACGTGAAGATGGAAACAGAGGTTGGGCAGATGCGGCCACAAGCCAAGGAATGTTGGCGACAACCAGAAACTGGAAGAGGTGAGGAAGGGATTCTCCCCTAGAGTCCCCAGAGGGAGTTCAACCCTGCAGACACCTTGGTTCCCGTCCAATGACACTGATTTTGGATTTCTGGCCTTCACAAATGTGAGAGAACAAACTTTTGTTGTTTGAAGCCACCAGTTTGTGGCATTTTGTAATGGGAGTTCTAGGAAATGAACATACCCATTATCTTAATAAATCTTAATAAATAATAAATAAATCTTAATAAATCCTCAAAGTAACCAGGAGGTAATAAAATCTGATCACTTATTATGTGCCAGAGAGTTTTTACTCAGTATTCACAACAGCCTTGGGAGGCAGATACTGTTATCTTCCCATTTTATAGATGAGAAACCTGTTGCCCAGAGAAGAGATCTAACTCTTCTAAGGTCACACAGCCGGCACCTGGTTGAGCTGGCCTTTGAACACAGAGGTCTGGCCCGAAGTTCCACGTCCTGGGCCACCTTGTGGTGAGCTCCCTGCCCCCAATGGTAACCACATGGCCTTGAGCATTTGATTCCCACTTTCCTAAGTGTCAGTAAACTAAGTGGCCTCCTCTGGGGTCCTGTGGGGATCAGATGGGACAGTGGACAGGAAAAGTGTTCGGTAAACTACAAAATGCAGTCATGGGGGAAGCATAAGAATTCAAAGGAGAAGCAAATCTGCTTACCGGCTGGGCTTGGTGAGGCTGTCCTGGACACTGCTCTGAGGTAGGTGGGGCCCCCAGAAGTGGAAGCCACCCCCTGCCCCCTGGAACATACACAGGGAAGTTTCTAGACCCATGGGCAGAAGTACATGAGTGACCTCACAGATGTCACCCCCAAAGCCCCCATGATGCCGACCCTGCAGGTGATCACTGGACTTCAAGGCATCAGTTTTTCAAGCCTGAGCCCTGCCTTAAGCTTATCAGTATCTCCTCTGACTTGCCTTCTCTGAATTTTTCAAAATGAGACCAACCCCTCCCAGAATCATACAGTTTCATTCACTGTAATGACTCCTTTAGTCCACAGAGAAGTAGACATTCAGTGACCTATCCAAGGCCACACAGCAAGTGTGTTCTGTCCAAAGTGCCTGTGGATTTTGATGTTCTTGGCTCCTCCTTCATTCCAGGAAGCTGGGAATTCTGTCTGGTGGGGAGAATCCAAGAAGGGGGTAAGCTGGCATCTGGGCACGTTAGCTTTCATTTCATGGCCTGGAGCCAGCCCAAAACTCTTCTACCGATCATTATCACACACAAATACTATTGCTCCCAATGCCCCGGGAAGACCCCAACCTCAGTGAATTTGTCACTCGGCCCAAGATGCCGAGCTTGTCCTACCATTCAGTCAGCCATGCATCCCACATTCACTGAATTTGTTGAGCTCCTATGTGTCAGGGACTGTGCTAGTGTTTGAGATGTAAAGAGCAAAAGACAGTCTCTTCCCCCAAAGAAATTCATAAATTAACAGGAAGAGAGGCAAATAAATAAATAACTGCAGCAATCCTGAAACTCATACATTAGCTTTTCACATTTATTTCTGCCATTTTCTTGTAACAGTTTACTATTAATATTTACTTAGCATTTTCTTTGAACCGACTCATTTTTTTTTTCTCATTATGTGCCAGCTCTGGGTTTATTTAAGCAATACCATGAATTTGTGGATTTAATTTGCTAGTTAAATTTTTTATGCTACATAATGTGCTGAAAAGTTAACTGTAAGATAAAAAATTCGTGGGGACACTGCCTAAAACATGGGAAACAGTAAATTATTGCAAAGGAGGGTGATACGTGCTACATTAGAGGTCTGCAGGCTGCCAGATCAAGAGGAAAATGCTTTTCTCCTATCAGGTCACGGCTAGTCAAGACACATTAGGGTTAACGGTTTGATAAGCAGCATCTCAAGGCAGGAAGTTTTATGGCAGGAAGCAGATAATTCTATGCTTTCACCCCAGGATCTCAGAAGCATTAACTTCTCAATGTTCCCGCCATCTGAGGCAGAGAGAGGCCATTCTTGTCTCCAATTTTCTAGACCAGTTTTCTAGAGACTACAAGTGGAGGGGATCTGTGATGTAAGACCACATTTTTCAACCTTCTGCTTCCATCAGACCCAATGACAAATGACATTCCCGTGGGAGACATTCTCATGGGTTTACGCCGCCGGGTGGAATGTAATCCCCAGGGCTTGCATTTAACTGCAGCCCCACCCGAGAGAAAAACAGGTCAAAAAAAATGCAAAAGAGGATGACACCATTATACAGATAATCTTGAGTATGCTTTAATTATTTCTTAAAAAGGAAATAAGCAGCAAACTGTGGGACTTTCATTATTAACAAAAACTTATTTGTAACACTCCCTTGCAAACGAATGGAACACACCAGTCTATTGGGATACTAATAGTATTAATCTACTCTGCAAATATTTACTGAGCACTTTTTATGTGCCAAGCCTGTGTTAGACAGTGGGGTTATGGTGAGGGCCTAAGACAGATAGATACAGTCTCTGCCTCCATGTGGTTAATGAAGGAGGCTGATGTTAATTAAATAATCATCCAAATAAATGCACGGTGTGATGCATACTACAAAGAACTGATATATGGTGCTGGCTTGTAACAGTGGATTGTGATTTGGTGCTGGAGGTAAGAGAAGGCTGCCCTAAGAGGAGGACAATGGTAGAGAACTAGGGATGTGAGGCAAGGAACTACTAGTTACTCTTCATTAAGTTTCTTCCATGAGCTGGGTGCTGTCTTAGCCAATCTTCACAGTGACTCTTTGAAGTGGGTATTATTATTCCCACTTGGCAAGAGAGGAAACCCTGGCACAGAGATGCGTAATGACTTATCCAAGGGCACAGAGCTGGCTACTGGCAGAGCTGGGAATCAAACCCAGGTCTGTGTGACCTTCACGTTGTGCTTCCCCCCTCAAGGCACATTGCCTCTCCAGGAAATGCATTAAATAGGAAAAAAGGCTATTAGCTGTATTACCAGCCATTATTTTGCAGCTTAGAGCTGTGGTGTCATCTCTGTCCACCCCTTCAATCCTCAGCACTGGCAATGATGAGGTTGGGCAAGTACTGGTGGCTCCATTTTGCAATGGGAGAACCAGGGCAGAGGAATGAAACATGGCAGAGGGAGTCGGAACACAGAGCTCCCTCTTCAGGTAAGGCTGCGCATGCCTCAGTGTTCAGCTTCTAACATTGCCGAGTCCAACACGGGAAGGAAATGGCGTGCCATGACTGAACTCCTAAAGCTTTCTGCCCTGAATTCTGTTTTCCTCTGCCTACCTGCCTGGGTGCAAATTAAGCAGCTGCCCGCTCACTAGTGTGGAACACTGCAACTGGTTTGTGCTTTGCTGAACTGGGCTGAAATTGCTTGGGCTGCAGCTGGTCCTGGGGGGATGAGGAAGCAAATGAGATGGGATCTCAAGAGTGTGTCCTGAAGGGTAAAAACTACAGATGACCAGAGTACTGCTGTGCAAGACGGGCCGGTGCCTGAGTGGACAAGGCCACTAGTGGGCCTCTGAGCAGTGCGCCATCGGCTGCTCTGGTTTCTGTTTCACATCTCTGCAAGCCTTGGCATTTTGCACCTGAATGTTAGCTACGAATTGCTGGCTGAGTCTCGCCAGAAGTTGCCGGAAATTTCTGTTCATATCTCCACCCTTGGAAACCTCGCCACAAGAGTTTTGTAATCCACCAAGTACCCTGCAAGTGGGAGGAATGACACCTTGACCTCAAATATTTACTGTTTTCATTACCGGCTAGGAGTCTGGGCACTACAATTACACTGCCTGGTCAGAATCTTGGCTCTCCAACTTACCAGCTGCATGACCTTGGACAAGCTACTGAGCTTTCCATGCCTCAGTCTCTTTATCCTTCAAATGGAAGTAATAATATTAACCATAGGAGCGTTATTATGAGAATACAATGATACAATGTGGGTAAAAGCACTTAGCAGTATCTGGCTTAATAAACACTTGATAAGACCTGGCTGCTATTGTTGGTTATTGCTTCTATTTCTTTTCTTTCTCCCTCCCCGCCCCTCCTTTTTCCTCTCTCTTACTCCCTCCTTCCATAAACTGTTTTTTAATTGTATAAGGCACTGAAACTACTAAGACCTGCAAAACCCAGTTGCTCACAGTCTTGCCTGGGTCCCATAGCCAGAAAGTGGACTGCCTCAGAAGACTCAACCAGGGTCTTGCTCTTTCCTCGTGTCTCCCTCCTCCTCCTTCTCACCCCACTGGTACCTAGCATGATGCCTTTCCCATGCACCTGCTCAATCAGTGCTTGAAGGTCCAACCAGGTTGTGGTTAAGAGCGTAAATCTTACAGCAAGACTACAAGGATTGGAATCCTGGCTCTGCCACGGATGGGCTGTGTGGCTTTGGGCAAATTACCTAACCTCTCTGAGTTTCAATTTCCCTACCTATCAAATGGGATTATGATAATGTGTTTGCCCCACAGAGCTGGGCTGAGCTCTAAAGAATCAATAATAAAGTCCTTCTGTTAGTACCTGGCACATAGTAAGGGCTACTTAAGTGTCAGCTATCTTTATGATTGCTGGGTTAAGGTGGACCCAAGGCACAATTGCTATTTAAGGGTTTCCCAGCTCCTTTTCTCATGCGTTTTCCTTTCTCCAGGGGCTGCCTTGGGATTCTTGGGCAGAGATTTAAAGTTCTGAATAGATCTGCAGCAGAAAATGCTTCTCTCCCTCCTTTCCCTTTTCATTCTCTTGAAGAATAGCTTTCTTTTTTTTAAACAGAACAAAAAAGCATCAGCAAAGAACTCCTTACCTCACAGTGAAGTTTTCTCTCTAGGAGTCCTCCCCTTCTTATTTTCTCAAAGGTTGGGTTTTTTTCCCCCCTTTGTAACTATTTCTGAAGGAAATTTCCAGAATAAGAAGGAAAACAAATGGGTTTTCAGGTCTTGTCGTTCTAACACACAAAAAATCTGGCTTTCCTTAGGCTATGGATCTGGGCCCCAAAGGCTGTTTTAGGAGTTAGTCCTATTCTCCAGGATCTCACTGGATCTTCCCAAGGACCTGTGGGACCAGAACTGTCTCCCATTATACAGGAAAGGAAGCTAAGGACCCAGTGAAGTGAAGAGCTTAGTCTCAGTTCCCAGCAGAGGCTGAGCCCCTGATACTTTTGTATGTTAGCTGAGCTTCTCATAGTCACTAAGGCCTACCTCCTCCTTTGCTTCCTCCTGTGACCATGGTTTAGATTGCCTGAATGCCTGGCCTGGGAGTTTACAGTGCCATCTGGGGTCCTGAAACAGGCCAGGATGAGAAATAACAGACCTGTAGCCTCAGCTGAAGATACAGCAGGGAGCGGTGGGGATTGTGGTGTGCACATTTGCCTAGTTTAACCTGGATAGGTGCTCCTCAGCATCTGCTACTTATGCCCTGGAAATGTGGACCCAGAGTGTCTGGTTTTTCAGGAGAAGCTGAAAATCTGAATTTTTCTGAACATTTGTGGATTACATCAAAAAGAAGAAGAAGAAGAAAACAAAAGTGTTGAACTCATAGCTTTACTTGCTCTTTATCATCATAAGTCCCTAATCTACCACCTAATAGCTATCAGCCTTTGGTCCTAGAGTCTTTTGGGGGAAACTCAACCTCATCTTCTAAGGACTGACAGTCCTTGCTAGACATAAACTCTAGAGGCAGGCTGCTTGGGTTCAACTCCCAGCAATACTATTCAGTAGCTGTGTCACCTTGAGGTGTTGCTTGAACTACCTGTGCCTCAGTTTTTTAATCTTTAAAATGGGGATGATAATAGTATCTACCTTATAGGGTTGTATGAGGGCTGAGAGAACCAATATATGAAAAATCCTCAGTGTTTGTTAATATTATTTTCCTCTTTCTTAGGTTAAACATTTCAAGTGCCTCAACTGTTCTCCATACTCCATGATTTCTAGGGCTTTCAACATTCTGATCACTCTGTTTGGAGGGTGAGCCAATGTGGCTCCCATGATCCCCTCCCTGGTATTCCCATTCTTGCATAATCCCTCCCCACTCCCGAGTGTAGGCAGGGCCTATGAAAAGCTTTCTGCCAACAGAATATGGCAAAGGTGACAGGATGTACGTGACTATGTCCATGTGGCCACATTGTATAAGACTGCAATGCCCATCTTGGGAGGAGATGCTTTACTGCTGGCTTTGAAGAAGCAAGTTGCCATACAGTAAGCTGCCTGTAGAGTCACATGGCAGGGACCTGAGGGTGAATTCCAGCCCACAGCCTGAAAGAAACTGCGAACTGAATTCTTCCTCAGTGGAGTCCCAGATGAAACTGCAGCCCCAGCTAACATCTTGATTGCCACCTTGCAGAGGACCCGGCAAAGCCAGGCCTGGACTCCTGAATCCATGAGTGTCATTTTAAACAAGCCACTAAATGTGGGAAAATGTTGTACAGCAACAGACAACTAAAACAGTCAACTAGTCACAACAGTAGTTCTTCCACGTTCACCCTACATTGGAAACCTCTAATATGTCAGTGGCCTACTTGAAATAGGGTCCTGAAATAGAACAGCATATCACAAGGGGCATCATTTGCATGCTGCATGAGGTGTGGCCATGAAATAACTTCATGGCTTTTCTAACTGCATAAGAGAACAAAGGTACCTGTTCATACAAGAGCAGGCCTTGAGCCTATACTGTGAAGATACTGGGCTGGATGTCATGAGGTAGAGGAATCACGTCACCCTCCAAGGCAAACCCGCCTTCTGGCTCCAGGAGTGATTACCTGGGGCAGGTGATACCTGCAGCTCATCTGTTTTCCTCCTAATTCTCCTCCCTCTTTGTGTAACTTTTCTCCTTTAAAGAGGAGTCAGAGGAACTAAAACAAAACAAAACAAAACAAAACAAAAAAACAGAAAACAAAACAAAAGAACAAAAGGTGGACTCCCCTGTGACAGTTGGAGGGGACATGAGGGACCAGACAGCGCCTCTTTGTGTTATGGAGGCTTATACCAAGACTCTACTGCTCATAAATAAATAAAAGCCAGGGTTGAATCATGCCTTCCGACATTAGTGCAGCACTCTTTTCTCAAATTAAAACCTTTCATTTTCTCACTTGAGAGTAGTAAGAGGTTGACACTGTGGAGTTTTGGAGCTATGTGCTGTCAGAGGGCCCCTCCTTACTTTCTCTTTGCTTTTGGGCAGATGAACTTGCTTCTCTAAACCTCAGTTTCCTCATCTATTAAATGAGGCTAACAACACCTGCTTCACCAGGAGTTCAGGAAGGCTGAGGGGATAATATATGGAAAGTGCATGGCTCCAAACAAGTGGTAGAGAAGGGCATGCTCCTATTATTATGTTCTTATGGGAATATTTAACTCTCATGCATCCCACCATGAACTTGATCATGAGGAAAACATCTATTGAGCAATTGAATTGTGTCTGACATCTTCCCAGAAGGCACTTTCTTAGATGAAAAGTATCTAGTAGAAGTTTTACCTCATCTGAGAAGTCTTCTCTGGTTATCCTGACCAAAGGAGTTCCCTGGACGCTCCCTGCTCCCACTCGGTTTTTCTCTTCATTGCACTTACAACTGAGATGGTTCATCTATTTGTTTCTATGTCTACTCTCTGTCTCTGCCATAGAGACAGGCTCTAAGGACAGGGACTACATCTGTCTTGTTTCCTGCCCTATCTTAGCACCCAGAACAGGGGCACACCCAGCATGGGTGCTTAGTAAATAAGGGGTGAATGAAATGATAGAACCTGTCTTGCTTTTTCCTATGAGAATTGGCCTGAAGGAGAAGAAGTACAAGAAGAATCCAAACCACTTGAAAGAAGGAAAAAAAAAAGAAAGAAAGAAAGCATTCTAGCAAAACACAGTCCCATTTACTTACTGTGCACTTTTCATGTTCCAAGTACACTGCTGAGCCCTCAAAATGGGGTATTTCATTTCATTCTCACATTGGCCTTATGAGTTAGTCTCTCTTAGTGTCCCCAATTTATAGATGAGAAAGCTGAGGTCAAGAGAAGTGAAATCTTCTGCGTAAATGCATACAGTTAGTAACAGGCAGAGTTGGGGTTTGGAATGCAAGCCCTAGGGACTGAGCTGCTCTGCATTTCCAAAGCCGATGGTGGTCTTGCCTTTATGGAATGAAAGCTGAAATATTCAGAGGTAAAAAGGCATCAAGTCTGCAGCTTACTCTTAAGTTGTGTGTGTGTGTGTGTGTGTATGTGTGTGTGTGTGTGTGTGAGAGAGAGAGAGAGAGAGAAAGAGAGAGAGAGAGAGAGGGAGAAAGAGGAGGGAGAAATGAAGTAGGGAAAGTGGAAATGCAGTATATGTTAATGAATAAGGAATCTGGGTGAAAGGTATCTGGTAATTCTTTGAAGTATTCTTGCAACTTTTCCGTAAATTGGAATTACATCAAAATAAAATGCCTTTTAAAATGCCAATGGTGGGTTGGGGTGCCTGGGTGGCTCAGTTGGTTAGTCGTCCAAATTCGGCTAAGGTCATGATCTCATGGTTCATGAATTCGAGCCCCATGTTGGGTTCTGTTCAGACAGCTCAGAGCCTGGAGCCTGCTTCGGATTCTGTGTCTCCCTCTCTCTCTGCCTTCTTCTGTTTGCATTCTCTCTCTCTCTCTCATTCTCTCTCTCTCTTCCAAAAATAAATAAGGATTAAAAAAATTTCTTAGAGCCAATAGTAGGGGTCCCTGGGTGGTTCAGTCAGTTAAGTGCCTGACTCTTGATTTCAGCTCAGGTCATGATCTCGCGGTTCATGAGATCAATCCCCACATCTGGCTCTGTGCTGAGTATGGAGCCTGCTAGGGATTCTCTCTCTCTCTCCCTGAAAATAAATAAATAAACTTTTTAAAAAGCCAATGGTGGGAAGAAGATGCAATTTGTATCATGATGAGGAAGGTACAGATCCTGCTTAGTGAGAACAAAGTCAGGGTGGGGGTTATGTTGGGGCAGACTTTGGGACCTAAAAGGCCAGGCTGGGCAGTCAGGCTTTCTCAGGGAGACGATGCTTGAACAGTGATAGGAGTGGTGATGACATCGTCATTTAACCCTGCCTGCCCATCCTCTAATACTCCCCAAGGCTTTAAAAGCCAACTTCTCAATCCAGCTGCTTACTCCTGAAGTTACCCCCAGGCCAGCTCATGCCCATGGTCAGGGAAAGCGTCCCTCCCCCAAGGTATGGCTTCTGCTCTAGTGATCCATACAACACACCAGCCTCTCCATCCCAGGACAGGAGAGGGACATTTGAGTGCTGGGGCTTCACACACTGTCATGTAATTGTCCCCTGGGGAAGCAGAAGAACAAATTCTCTGCACATTCCAAAAAAGCACCCAGAGAGGGTAATTAACTCATCTAAGGTAACACAGGTGGCAGAACTGAGATTAGAAGAACACCAGTGTTGTGGGTTTCCATCAAGTGCTTACATTCTTATTTCTTGGTGCCACCTTCATTATACTACAAAAGGGCTAATAGTTAGCCTTGAGTCTTGGTTCATTCTCTTGAAATACACCATCTTTCCACTATTTTCTAAAGTAGATGTCCATGGGGGAAGGTTGTGCATACTTACCCTAAAACAGGGATTTCAGAGTTAGACCTTAGTGACATCGATTCCTATGGGATAACCTTGGGCAAGTGACAACCTCCTGAGCTTCAGTTTTTGCATCTGGAAGATGAGGACAATGACGTCTGGCTTTCTGGGTTGTTGTAAAGGTCTACTATCTCGACAGATATTTATTAGACACTGATCTAGGTGTTATAGATACAGAACTGGACAAAATAGATGAGGGCTCTGCCCTCAAGGACCTTCCATTCTAGTTGAAAATGCAGTGAAAACACATAAAAACAAACAAGGGTTTTCCAGATAGTGATAAGTACTGAAAAAAAACATCTGAAAAATTTTCACGATGGGAGCCGGGAGTGACTGGGGATGGGTGTGCTACTGAAGCTATGGCAGAAGTCTCTGAGAAGCTGACAAACATTTAAGCTGGAAGCTGAATAAGAAGAAAGCGGTGTTGGCAAGACATGAGGAAGGTCTAGGGAAGGGTCTAGGGCAGCCCTGGAGAAGGGAGTGAGATCAGCTTGGTGAAAGCATGTTCCCAGCGTGATAGGAACACGGTAAGCTTGAGGGAGAGCGGGGGATATAACGGCCGTGACGGCAGGGACTGTAGCACACTGAGCGTGCAAGGGTGAGGCATTTAGAATTCATTTTAAATGCACTAGGGATCTTTTAAGCAGAAGAGTGACATGATCTGATTTTGTGTGTGTGTGAAGGCAGATAATGTATGCAATGTTGTTAGTGCAGGACCTGGCACAGTGTAGACATTTAAGAAAGGAAAGCTTTATCATTGTTTGTCATTCCTAGGCAGCACCACTAATCATTATGGACTTCTAGAAGGTGGGTGGCCAGTGAATATCTTCATTCTAGAGGCAGTGCACCTGGATGCACCTGCCAAGGGGAAGGGGAGAGTAGTGGGAGCTACTCCTAAGTGCTTGACTTCCTCCCTCCTCCCTGCCACCCTCTCCACCCCAAGGCAGATGCCAGCCACCTCTGCCAAGCCAAGGGGCAGCCAGGGTAGGATCACTGGGCCCCCCTCCATCTGGCTCTAGCTGCAGGCTTCCGAGCCGCCTTCACGTTGCTGTAAAAATGCAAAGCATTCCAGCCATTTTAATTACTGGGCGTTGCATAAGCCAGCAACCGGTTCACACAAAGGAACAACAGACAAAAAATGATTTTTCAACATGCCTTCAGCCTCTCCCCTCCTTTCCCCCTGAAATTGCCTCCAATCACTGGCTCCCAGGCCTTGAAAAGCACTCCAGGTATGTGCAATCTCTTTCAGAGTTTGTTGATGTGACATCAAGATCTTTTTTTTCTCCTAAATACTTGAGGCAGAAGCAGTTCCAGCTACCTTCAAGTGCTTTGGAAAGTTACTGGTCATATTCCTACTGACACACTGAGACTGTCATAGGGGCTCCATATCACACACACTGAGAACTTCATTGTAAAACACAGTTCAGTGTGCGGTGGGTCTGTCTGGGCACCAAGTAGGGGGCTTTTAGTTTTGGAAATTCCAAAATGGTCTCATTATAAGGTACTCCAAGTCATGAACCCCAAACAGAATACTCCACTGATGCTTGGATATGGAGAACTTCTTAAAAGTTTGTAATGTGATTAGAGAAGCTTCCAAGTTTCCTAATTCTGACTTCAATTTTTTATTATTTATTGTTTTTCAAATTTTTTTAATGTTTATTCACTTTGACAGAGACAGAGAGACAGAGCATGAATGGGGGAGGGGTACAGCAAGGGAGACACAGAATCTGAAGCAGGCTCCAGGCTATGACCTATCAGCAGCACAGAGCCTGATGCGGGTCTCAAGCTCACAAACTGTGAGCTCACAACCTGAGTGAAAGTTGGGTGCTTAACCACCCAGGTGCCTCCCTAATTTTGACTTTTAGTGATCTTTTTTTGGCACTACTGAACTCTTTCTTTCCTCAAAATTTAATCTAACAGTTTACTGAGGACCTACTGAGTGTCAGGCATTGTGGTAAGTGCTCAGAAAACTCAATTAGCCTCTGCCATTAGCTCACTTTCTGAAGAGGGAAAATGCTACAGAAACAGACAACCTAATGTAGTGTGGTAACTATCAAGTCAGAGCTCACCTAGCTTGGGTGGAAGGAAAAGCTACGTGTAGGAGATGATACCTCCTAATAACGTTGTCTCAATATTAATACTGACAGTGGCCATGCATTGGTGGCTGACTCTATGCCAGGCATTCTGCTAAATCCTTTTCATGTATCGTCTTGTTTGCTCCTCACAACTTTGTGAGATATGCTAATGTACTAATGCTGTCATTACTTTATTAGATAAGAAAATTGAGGCTTGGGAAGATCACTTGTCCAAGATCTCAGTCGAGAAATGGCAGTGGCATGTGCGTGCGTATTTGCCACCTAGCTGTCCAGGAGAAGAAGCCTGATTGGTGCCATCTCCTGAATGCTGTGGTATAAATACTCCCATTATGGCCAACGTTAAGTTACCAGTGTGACGTCACTGAGTGCAGAGTTGGGAAGAACGAGTAGCAGCACACCATGATACAACACCCCCCCACACAGACACAATAGCTGGAAAGACCCTCAAGACCACAGGTGAGAATATGATGTAATGAAGTCACTAGGAAGTGATGAGTTCCACGTATTCATTACCACGTTATTAATACAATTTGATTATATGTTAAAATAATTAAATTCTTAATAATCGCTGTGTTTAATAACGGACTCGAAAATTCCTAGAAAACCTAACAACCAGGCGCTCATAGGCCAGTGTGAGCCAGCTGCAGCAGGCCGGCATCAGAAGCCCTCTCTTTACCCCTCTGTACAAGTAAGAGGCAGCCAGGTGAGAGGAAGAAAGGCACTCCAGGGCAAGGAAACAGCACGGACAAAGACCTAAGACACAGACATGAGAATTGAGCAACAATACCATTTAGTGTCTACAAAATGTTTCTGACCGTCCATCAGAGTCCAGAAAGGTGGTGAGAAGCACAGAGTCTAACACTGAACTTCGGATTCTGGTTCCACCACTTACTAATTGTGTGGTCTTGGCCAAGTTACTGAACCTCTCTGTGCCTCAGCTTTCCTTTCTGTAAAATGGGCATGATAATAACAGCCCCTGTGTTGTACAGTTGGCACAATTAAATAGATTTATATCCCTAAAGTACATAGAACGGGGCCTGGCACGTAAGAACTGCTCAATGTTAGTTATTGCTTAATCCTTGAAAATACCTCTGCAAATTAGATGTTTGTCTTCCCTTTTTAGAGAATAACTATAAGCTAGAGAGAAACTTAGTAGATGGACAAGATGGGACTTGAACAAGGGGTCTGATTCACTAGCTTCAGTGCTCTTCCTGAGGGCTGGAAATCACATTGAACCTATTGAGTATTACACTCCAGGAGGGCCCGCAAGGTGCTCGCTGCCCTCACTCTTTCCTCCGATAGGGGCCACATCTGATTCATGTTCTCACATTCCTTGATCTGAGGGCACAAGGTGTTCTGGGAAAGAAGACCCACTGGTGACAGGCATGGGCATCTGCCTTTTGCATCCTTGTTACTTTCTGCGAGTTCCCCTTCTCCGGGACGAGGGAGGCTAGCAGGGTGGTTGAGAGCATGGGCTCTGGCATCGAACCCAGCACTGCAGCATCTTGACCATGTCATCCTGGGCAAGTTACATAAGCTCTCTGTATCTTTGTTTCCAAATCCGAAGAAAACACGGATGGTGAGGATAATTCCATCTACCTCACAGTTTTTGTATGAATTAATATATGCAACCTGCTTAAGATAACATCTGGCACCTAGTAGCTATAAGAATTAACAATTATTATCAATGTTTTGTTTTGTTTTCCTCTTCCTTTTACCCCATCCCTTCTTTGGGTATTACTTACATGGTCAAAGGGGATAAGGGATTATGTTCATCCTTAATCAACACAGATCGTTAGACTATAGGCTGCTGGAAGTTAGAGGCCTCATTCACCTCTATACCTATAGGGCCACACTCTGGTACATACAGGTTCTCAGTGAGAATTTATTATGTGCCAGGCACTGAGCCAAGTGCCTCACTCACCATACCTTTGATCCTTAAGAAAATCCAATGAGGTATGAACCTCTCCTCCATTTTACCACTAGACATCTGAGGCTCAGAGAAGATAAGAAACTTGTTCAAGGTCATAGTGAAAAAGTGAAGGATTAAAACCCAGTTTTACTGATGTCACAGGTCTTGGTCCTTGACCCCTTTGTCAGTCTCCTTCCAAAATACTCCACTGGGAAGTTTTGAGAGATCATAAAGTCCAACCCCTTGGTTTTACATTTGAAGAAAAGGGGTTCATTGGTTTACTCATGGTCACCCAGATATTTTGTGTTGTAGAACTAGAAGAAAAACCTGGCACATTGACTCAATCTCATGCTTGAAATTTCAAGAGGAAACAAAGCCATATTCAATAGCTGTTAAAAAATATACTGATCAGTATTCTATCAGCTTGCTTCTGGATTGTGGGCCCTTTCTTTGTAATACAAATGTAATGCCCCTGTGGCATCCATCCAAATCCTGAGTAAGGAAGGGCACACCTACGCTCCCAGAAATTGCCTGCTCTCTGATAGCTCCTGCCTTCTCTCCACTGCTAACCAGGAAAAACAAGGGATGCATCTCACCTGCCTGCTGATAAAGCTCCCTCTCTGGTCCTTGGTGGGAGGTCCTGTGACTCCCTCTGTTTGGTTCCAACAATGATCAAGAGCTCTGAGCCCTCAAAGAGAACCCAAGAGACAAAGAGGAAATCACTAGCACTTCCAATATCCTGATGACCCTAAGGGTATAGTGACTTTCAATCTCCAGAAATACTAATGGTTTTGAAAGAGATATCTGGGTCTGAATCACATCTCTGCTTCTTCCTTGCTTGAAAGAAATTAGACGTGCAATTTAACTTCTCTGAGTCTCAGATTTCTTTCCTTTTACCTTTTGACCCCTCTTACCCATTTTCCCATCCCCCAATATCTATGTGCCATTACCTGTACCTATGAGCTGTTTTGTTTCGTTTTGTTTGTTTTTAACTTCCACATATAAGAGAGATCATATGGTTACGTGTCTTTCCCTGACTTGTTTCACTCAGCATAATACCCTCAAGGTCCATTCGTGTTGTCGCAAATGGCAAGATTTCTTTCTTGTTTACAGCTGAATAATATTCCATCATATATATACACCACAATTAATTTATCCATTCATCCCTCATTGGATACTTAGGTCGTTTACACATCTTGACTATTGTAAATAATGTGGCAATGAACACAGGCGTGCATATTTTTTTTTAGTTAATGTTTTTGCCTTAGTTTCTTAACTATAAAACAGACATAAAATAAAATAGTACCTATTATTAAGGGTTGTGAAGATTGAAGACAATACTTGATTGGAAATTAATTGTACATGGTTGGTACACAACTAATGTGAGTCCCTTTCCCTTTTTCTTATCTTAGAAATCTTTCTCAGCTTACCAACTCAAGGTTGATGTGTGTTACAGGGCAGGGAAATAATTGTTTACATTAAATTAGAGAAGCCTTGATTGATGGGAGGACGATGAAGCACTAAAGAGTCTGATTTCTTGTCTCGCCTTTGCCAATAATCCCATGTGATCATATAAAAGCCCACCTCTTTGGGCCTCTTTCTATATCTGTAAAACGAGAGGGTTGGATTTGGCGACCTACAGTTCTCTCCTAGCTCTTACCATGATATGGGTTCTCAGACATCCTTCCCACTCCCTCATTGGGTTACCCAGTGCTATGACCTCCTGGCATCCTTGATCCTCCTGTTGTAGTTTGTACAAGCCACTATTGTTTTCATGTCTTTCTCTCCCACTAGACTGGGAACTCCTTGAGGGCACTCCTTGCTCACTGTCAGATCTCTAGTGCCTACCATGTAGCAGTGGACGCTTAGTCAATATCTGGGGGAATATCTGAAGGAAGCAGGGATGGAAGGGGACAATCTTGTTCCTTTCTTCCAAAGAATTGATAATCACACTGGAACAAACAAGTTGTGAGGCAAATAGAGGCTGTTGGTGGAGCAATGATAATGAAGAGTCCACCCACAACTTGGAAAGAAGGCTATCTGTCTACTGAGCTCTGAAGCCATAAATTCACACACCACTCAAGTGCTTGGCCATCTGTGGTAGCAAATAAACACACAGTAAAGGAAGCATTCAAAATCTAGAACCCAAACTAGTTGACCTGAAGGTAATCATTGGTGGTGACTGTAATCTAAAACACAGAAACCAAATGGATTATAATATTCCCAGTGAAGAAAAAAGTCTGGGTGAAAGAAGAGAAGAGTGGCCTGTTTGGAGCAGAGAAATGGGAAGACCGAAGAGTCCAAAGTTGGCAGTGTATATCCGGCATTGCTATGAGAGGGGCTCTTGCTAGTGACTGTGAGCAACATTACCCTCTTAGAAAAGCCTTTGCCTCGGTTAGGAGAGTTCTACAGCATTTCAACTGAAAGACTTTACTTATGACGACCTCAGTCCCTGTATTCTGACTCCATATACCCCAAAGCAACATTCTGATGAGAAACTAGCCTCACACAAAGCTCTCTATGGTTCTAAGGAGGAAAACATGGGGGGCACATTGATATAAATGTGCTAACCTATGTCACAATTAATATTTCATTGGAAGCAAAGACAATGGAATTGTGACCGGCTTACTGGTCTCTTATGAATCATAGTATCCCTGGGACTGATCAAGTCTGGGAACTGAATCTAATTGAGTTTCTGTATTTAAGAAGCTACATTCCAGAACCTCTGTAATGGTAAGTTTGTAAAGGAAATATTCTGATCACCTCCCTCTTTGTTTCCCTGCCATTCAATGGTTAGTTTATTCTTTCAATATTTAGTAAGTGCTTATGCAGATTCTGTGCTAGGTTTTTGAGAGAAAGACATATTAACCACTAGGGGCAACAGAGTGTGGGAAGCATTGGGTAAATCTGGGAAAGGAATGAGGGAGGAGAGGCCAAGGAGGGGTGGTCAATTCTGTTCAGGAAGAGAGACTCAGAAAAACATCCATGAGGTGGTGACTCTAGTTGAATCCTGAAAGATAAGAGAATCCTTACAGAAGAGATGGAGAAGGGTGGAGGAAAACATTAGTGGAAGGTGGATTCCAGGCAAAGAGCATAGTGTGAATAAGCTCAGAGGCAGGAAATGGATAGCTGGAACTTCATGTTGGGTTGGAAGATGGGAATGAGGGCATAGGTTTGGAGAGATAAGCTAGCAGGGTCTGCTGTTGCAATCACACTGTGTTCTACAGGAATGGTTTTCCACTCTGGGGCCCTGGGAAGAGCCAGATCACAGCAGAGGGCCTTGTATGCCTTTCTTTTGGAGTTTAAGCCATGGAAACAAATAATCATTTTAAGCAAAGGACATCACGATTTCAGATTTATATTAGAAAAACTTTACACAAGCAGCAGGGCATAAGTTGCATTTGACAGAGAAAGACTCTAGAGAGGGTGACCAATTATGCGACTATTGAAGTTGTCAGGAAAGAATCTATATAGGCCTGATCCAAGGCAGAAATGGTGGGCATGGGGAGAAAGAGAGGGTAAGAAGAGATATGTGGAGTGAAAATTTATAGGACTTGGTTAAAGGTGGTGCCCTTAGCAGGGATGGGTACCACTATAGCAGGGGAAAGACAGTGGAGTCTGAGGAGGTGACGGGACCACCAAATGAAATTATCCAAGGGGGAAGCTGGATATAGACTGGAACTCAGAGGGATATTGCTGCTTGCAGTGTCCACTCCTGTGCACACAGCAGAGTGGTAGCTAAAACCAGGGGGGAGAGTTAGCCAGGGAGAGCGTGGAGGCTGAAAGGGAAGGGAAGGCAGCCAGGGACAGAAAATTGGGAAACACCTACATTTTAGTGACAAGAAGAGTCCAAAGGGTCTGCCAAGAAGACTGAGAAAGGTACAGTTGGAGAGGTGGAAATCGAAAACCCAGAGAGACTGGAGTCTCAGCAGCCAAGTTTGAAGAAGGATGTGGTCAATGGCGTCAAATGCTCTTTGGATCCTCCCCGCCACACAGGATGTGTCGTTTTCAGTTCTAGCAGGTTCTGCTGAGGAGAGCTCAAGTGCCTTTCCAGAAATTGAATCTCCAGCCCCGTCGGACAGAAGACTGGCCATACGTCCACCCCATTCCCTCCAAGCCGTGAGAGAACCCGGCAGAGACACTCACATGCGTCTTCTCTGTGAAGCTGCACATGCAACCTTCAAAGAAACCACAAAGGAGCTACTCATTTTTAAAGGAAAAACACACGAACTCCACTGGCATAAGGAAGACATTAAGACAGGGCCGAGGAGGAGAAGGTCTCCCTCCACTTAATATTACCTTTCACAGAAATAATTGACCGAGCAAGCACATAGTCATTTCAAAAAAATAAAAAAAATAATTTTTAAAAGCAAGAGCTAGAATATTAACTCTGTTCCCCAGCTCTCACCACCAGAAAACATGGGGCACAAAATGTCTCTATAGCACACATGTGTTTTCTGGCTTAAAAATCCCTGGAGTAGCTGGGGGTGGAAAGAAGTGTGAAAAGCTGAGGATTCAGGTGAATGCAGTCAGAGAATCTTACTGAGGGGGTCTTCGCTCCATGACAGGACTAGTGGGGAGCGGGGGTAAGAGGCGCTGTGCAACTTTACTGCCATGAAATTGGCTCCAGATGGAAATAAGAAAAGGTGTTTACTCCCGGCCGGTGCCAGACACAGAGAACCAGAAGTGCTTACCATCTCAGGTTCATAATTCCCAGTGCTGGGCAGCAACCCCACTGAGGGTCTGGCCAGGGCTCATGGTGATGGGTGGACCAGGGCTGTCTGTTGCTTGGAAAAGGCTATTTTGAATGTAATGGCTTTCAGATGAGGTCTGTGGGTTTGGGGGAAGGCACTGTGCCTAGGGTCTAGAGGGGAAAGGGAAGGGAAGAAAAGAGGTGTTTCCCTATGAGGCAACAGAAACGACACATGTCTTGTCAGCACCTTCTCCCGGTTTAATTTTCAGAGGCTAGCTTTGCCCCGAGAGAGTGGGATCGTGGCATTGTCTGCTGTGTTCCCAGATCTTCCCGATCTCTCCAAACCCATGATTCACAAGTATGTAGCTTTCTGAGAGCACATCTCCCTTGGGTTGACATGTGGTCAGCTCCGGGGTGGAGGAGCAGGGCAGCTGCGGACCCAGACGGGATGCTGACTGACAGCTTTGTGGCCCTTGCAGACGGGAGGGGTTAGCTTCACCCACTCAAAGTGGGTGACTAGTGTGGAACTGCCTCTCCCGCCTTCTCAGAGACTGGCAGAGACTGCGGGCTTATGGAATGGGTGTTCTCTGGCCTACAGCGCCCCCTAGCACTGGCCGGAGGGATAGGGCTCTGTGAACTCTCCAAGGAGCTACCACCTGCCTATCTGAAAAGTGGGAAGGGGTTGGTGGGGCCAAGCATTTTGACTCATTCAACCAATACTTGCTGACGTCTTGGTTACTAACACTGTCTTCAAGGGGCTTCCTCTATCCTGGAAGGGAAACAGATGGTAAACAATCACACTGTAGTCAGCTAAGTGGTGTGAAAGAAAGCACAGGGTGCTGTGGGGATACACTGCACTTGATTGATGAAGACTGGGGAGAGGAGATTACAGAAGGCTTTCTGGAGGAGGTGACATTTCAACTGCAACAGTGGTTCAATGAATTTTGAAAATAAGGTATAGAGACAATAAGAGACATATTTCCTGACCTTTTCATGCTTAACATCTAAGAAGTAAACAGACAGATAAACAAGTAGTTTACACGGGGCCCTGTCAGAAACAAGAGCTTCGGTCTCTCCTATGATTCACCATCACCATCTTTGTTTTCAGCCTGAGTCTTGAAGGAGAGCACAGAATAGGAACTCAATAAGTGTTGACTGAGAGATTGATGGTTGTGCTTCAGTCTTGGGCACATTTGATTTGTCTCAAACCTGTTTAAATGGCAAGATCTATCTTCCCTTCCTTGTCCTTGAGAGTTTCCCAAGAGATCTTAGACTTTTTGAGCCAAGGGGGACCTTGGGGACCATTAAGTTACAGATCTCATCCAATAAACACACAAATTGAGGTCTGGACAGGTGACGTGACTCGTCCACACACACACCTGTCCTTCTGTAGTGACTTTTGGAACCAATCTCACATCATTTGCTTTTTTTTTTCTTCCACCCAGCCTCTCTTTGTCCCCCAGAAATAAAGTTTCATGCATTTCTTTGCAGTAATATGTTTGGAATGTTTTCAAAAAGTATTAAATAATAATACAGAAAGGGGAAAAAATAAACACACAAGACATAAACCTCTGGGGAGAACAGAGCGGTATGCATTCTGATTGGCTCAGAGATGATTATTATCATAATAGAGAACCATTTAGCCAGTGCACGTGGCAGGAGGAATTCTCCACATGTTACAGACTGTGCAAAGAGTCTCTGAGACTCTGGAAGAAACTCATCTACAGATCTGAAATGCAGATTCAGGACCACGAGTGGTTGGAGTTTCGATGACTAGGGTGTAAGCATTAGGTCATGTGCTGCAGATTGGGGGAACTGAGACCCATGAGTGTGTGGGAGAGAGCCAGGTAAGGAATTAGGCAGCTGCAACCCAATTCTGGCTGTGCCACTAGCTGACCGTGATAGGTTGGGCGGTTTTTTCACCTGTCTGAATCACCTTACCTTCCCCACCTATAAAATTAGGATGGATAGTCTCTTGGGTCCTTTTATAGGACCTCTAAATGTCTGTGAGAGACTTCTCATAGATTCCAGCATCCTGTAACTTGATATAAAGGGGGTGGACGTGGACCCACCTTCCCTGGAAAAGTTCCAGGAAGGGGGATATCAGGTAAGCTTGGTAAGTTTGAGGATAGGCCAGAGAGATTTCGAGACTTCTGCAGTTCTTTCAAGGTTTACAAATCTATCACTGTTCTTTGCTGTCAAGAGAAAGTAGGTGAGCCGGTATGGTCATTGTTACCACCAGCCGCAGGTCCACTCCATCTAGCTTAGAAAACAGTCTTGAAAAAGTAATTCTTACATATTATTATGTAGGTCTATGGACACCATGATATCCAGATTGATGCCTGTGAGGTCTGCTTGCTGACGGGGCTGACCCTAGCAGTAAGGCACCTCTTCCTCGGGGAGAGGACTGAGCTGAATTCTCATGGGTAGGCTGAGGGGAGTCCCCTGGAGTTCAACATTATGGGCAACTTCCTGACTGAAAGGGAAGCTGAACTCCAAAGGCTGTGTGAACCAGCTTAGGATAGGGAGCAGGAGGAAATAAACCAAAAGGCAATTTCATTACCTTTCAGCTGGAAAAACAATCAGATTACTCCTGGTGCTTACATAATTAAGTAGCTGCCATAATCAAATGCTTCAGATTCTTCCTATAAGGAACCTACTGCTTGAAGTTCAACCAAAGTTACCTGCCTGATACTCGTGTTTGAGGGAAGCCTTCCCTTGGAGAAAATATTGGCATTTTGGACAAAACCGTAAAGTGACAAGAAAAAAAAAAAAGAGAAGAGAGGGCCTTTATCACATAAGATGCTTATCCAAAGTGGACTTGGTCTGGAAAGGCTTCTAAAACCTTCCACATGACTGGCATCATGCAAGGTTAAGTAAAACTCTCAAATCCCACCAAGTATGCCCTTATTCAACCTGGATCCTTGGAGTGGACTCTGGAGTGTCCATTGCTCCAGACTCAATGGGCTGCTGGCCATACCCCCACCCAAGTCTCCTGGGACCCTATTGTGTTCAGAGGGCTAAAAAACAGTGTGGCCAAATATCTCAGGTCTCAAAATATTTTAGTGTGCTTGGGGGAAATGATACAATTATATTCCATGAAACTGTAAGCCAAGTGCTGAGGTAAACATTGAAAGAGGGGAAAGATCTATCTGGGCCAGACCATGGCTAGAGTTAAGGTGGGAAGGGGCTTAAAAGCTGGGGAGGGGATAAGGCAGAAAAATGTAGAAAACTCGATTCCTTCTTTATAGCTACAATTCTTAAGGGGGAGGGGATGAAGGAGTTTAAAAAATGTTCTTGGAAATACCATTTTCAATGAAATTTTCTGCTTCTGTCATCCCAATATCACTTCTCTGAGATGTAATAGGGTTTCTGAGAAAGAAGTTGAACTTGCATTTCTGAGGAGTATTCCAGGTCCTTATTTTGTTCCAAATTTTCAGCATTTCTATAGCCAAAACATTCAAGTGTCTTTCTAAACAGAATGAGTTAGGAGAGAAAGGGAGAGAGGGAGCACGAAGAGAAAGATAGAAGACTCCAGCTGCAAAAGGGCATCTGCGTGGTGACAGCTAGTTACTGCTGAAGTCCAGGGAAATCAAGCCTTTCTTTCGGTGCAAATGAATGAACTGAGTTCCTGGCTGGTTGCCAAGTCATGCCACCGTTCTGTGCCAGTTTCCTCATCTGGAAAGTGTCAATAATACTTTGTGTTTTTCCTATCTAAAAGAAATTTTGTGAGATATAATGAGGTGTGGCATGGAAAATATAAGGCAGAATCAAGATGTTACTCAATAATCAGGATAGTTATAGTATTAGTTATTGGCAATTATCCATTACAGCTAGTAGTCTAGGATCCTGGATAGCTCTCCAGAATCTGGTGTTACTGCAGGGTGGGATCAGTTCACCCCCAAATTCCTTTCTGAAGGATGGAGACTTGTCTGGCCTTGGTGGGGTTACCATTCCTCCTGCCCTTTCTACTCACTGCTTTTCAAATAAACTCAGGGCCTTTGCACTTGCTGTTCTCCCTGACTGGTGTTCTCTCCTCCCAGATTTCCACAGGAGTTCCTCCCACTCCTTTTTCCCTGCTCACATCTCAGCTAGAATGTCACCTCCTTAGAGATACCTTCTCTTACTGGCACATAGAAAGCGGTGCCCTCCCCAGTGATTTCTAACCCATTACTAAGTTTTGTTTCTTCATGGTACTATCACCATAGAACATTACCCAATGCATTCGTGAATTCACTGATGCATTGCCTGCAACTTTCATGCAAGCAAGGAATCTGTTTTGTTCATTACAACATCCAGAACAGTGTTTGTTGAATGCCTTCACGGTTTACTCTGGGTGAGCCTGGAGAAACCACAGTCCATTATAGCCAGCTCCAAAGGGCAGATGGCTTCCTCACATCCAGGAAAGTCGGGGGTGGGGGCGTAGGTCGTCAGCTGGCTCTTTCCCCTCTGACCCTGCTCTCTCCAGAGAAGACGGAGAATTTGGCCTTTTTCCTTAGCCTTTCCACCAGGCGCAGTCAGGGTCTCCAAGGCCAGGACCGCCTCTGACCCGAGGACGGGTTGGTGGCAGTCGGCCGTGGTTTGGATCAGAAGTGCGCAGAGAGAAGGGTGGGTGTGTGGTCAGGGTACCAGAGAGATGGGACACGCGAGCGCCGCTCCGGGGGCCCCTCCGCGAAGCGTAGGTCCCGAGCGCGTTCCGGTTCACCCACTCCTGTGCCCACAGCCGCATTATTCCCTATAAGGATCTGAACGGTCCGGGGCGGCCCCGCCCCGTCGGCCCGCGCCCCCGGCCCCGCCCCCTTCGGAGGGCCGATGAGGTAATGCGGCTCTGCCATTGGTCGGTGGGGGCGGGCCCCGCGTGCCCGAGAGGGGGTGCCCGGGGGACCCGCGCTATATCACTCGGCCGCCCGGCAGCGGCGCAGAGCGGGCAGCGGGCGGGCGCTCAGACGGCTTCTCCTCCTTCTGCTCCGCCCCAGCTCCTGCTCCTTCGCGGAGAGACCGCCGGCCCGCAGAGTCGTGCGCCAGCTCCGAGGCAGCCTCGCTGCACCCCATCCCGTGCGGTGGGCACTCCGAGGGCAGCGCGCCCGAGGTCAAAGTTGCCCCGCACGGCCGGGCAGGCGAGCTCGGGCTGCAGCGGCCCCTCCAGCGGCGCGCGCTTCAACTTTGGAGAGGCGAGCAGCAGCCTCAGCAGCGGCAGCGGCGATGACTCCCTGGCTCGGGCTAGTAGTGCTCCTGGGCAGCTGGAGCCTGGGGCACTGGGGCGCCGAGGCGTGCACATGCTCGCCCAGCCACCCCCAGGACGCCTTCTGCAACTCTGACATCGGTAAGCGCTCCGGGTGTCCCCGCCAGAGCCCCCGCGGTGCCCGCTCTCGGGCTGCAGTCCTGACCCCGGCACAGCTCCGGGTGGCATGGAGAGCCCGGCTCCTTTTCTCTGCCTCAGCTTGGGGTGGGGTGGCAAAACCCAGTTTCTTCGGTCGGAGGACCTGGCACGGCTGAAGGCGCAGATGCCCTGCAGAGAAAACCCGCGGTGGCTGAGGGAACCCCTTGCAGCCTTTGCTCTCCTGTTGGTCCTTTTGACATCTGGAACATTTCCCTTTTCACTATCACGAGAGGCAGTGCTGGGGGAGAAGGGTGGGAAAGGATTCCTAAAACTTGGAATGCCAACCAACTAAAGTATTGGGATGTTCAATAGTTTGAAAAAAAGTTGCCAGCCATGTGCACAAAGTTGCAGGAGAATCTTGAAGTTTTCTGAGTTTGCATTTTCTCCTGCACCCATGAAGTTCATTCCTTTCACTGAGACCCAACGCAGTCTCCCACTTCCCAAGCAACTGCTAACCGAGCTTCTTGGACTGCCAAGTTTGAGTGGATTTAAGGGGGGAAAATGAGAAGAAAGCTGTGGGGTTGACCCTTCCCTGGAGAAACTGTATTTGAGAGTGTTGATAGCAAGCAGGAGGCGGCGTGTGTGAGGGATCACTTATCACATTGCTGTGAGAATTCACAGGAAGGCTATTTTTTTTCCCCCTTGACTGTGTGTGGGGAGGGGGAGAAGGAGCAGTGGGAAACAGATTTGTCACCAAAAGAACAAAGATGCCAAGGGTCACATCATGGTGATGATTCCAAACTGGAGTTAGTGTCTTGGTTAGAGACTCAGTAAGAAGTAGAACCAGTTTCTATCCAGGGCCTTTCGAGTGTCCTGGGAGAACTTGTTTGGGAGTGTTTTGGGACACTTGTGTTTGGATGGCCAGAGGTGGAGTAGCAGCTGGAAAACATCTCTCCTCTCCTTTCCAGCTCATAAAGCATGCAAGTCCAGTGGCCCCTGCTGTGTGTGTGTGTGTGTGTGTGTGTGTGTGTGTGTGTGTGTACTTGGGCTGGGATGGGGTGGGGCACAGTCTAGCTGCCCTCTGCCTGTGTCGATTCAGAGGTGAAGAATGGAGCGTGTGTGTTTTAAGTCATAAAGAAGAAGGAAAATTTTCCACTGGGTCCTGGGTGAGGGCCTCCACAAGTGTGCTGCAGGGGCGGAGGGGGAGGAGACAGGAGCCTGGCAAGGGAGGCAGCTAGAGTTGGGAGGGGCACTGCTGGTGGGCCCCGCTGAGCCTAGGAGAAGTCAGGGAGGTGGCTGTGGTGACCAGAAGGTCAGTCCAGTTGGCAGGCGTGGGTGTTTATGTGACCTGGGGTCACCCTTGTTAGAGTTTCCTGGGGCCCATGCTGTGCACCCTTCCCATTCCCCGGGGAATCTGGCTGGCCCCTTGGTTTGTGGATTGCCTGAAGGATTCTTTCGGGCTGCCTGAGACCTGGAAGGTTTTCCTCTTTCTCCTCTGACCGCCCCCACCCAAATTCCACTTGGCTTGTCCCTCCTCCATCCTCACCCCTTTGGTGACATTCCCACCTGGGTAGTGTTGGAAGCCACTCTTGCTGCCGCTGGTGGGGTCTGGTTTGGGTTAGTGAGGAGTCCAGGAGGCTGACAGGTGGAGTCAGGGCGTCCTCTTCTGCTTGACAATCGTTTGGATTTTTTGGTGTGCAGGGAGAGGGGAACCTCATGCCTCCCCCTTGCCCTTGGCTTTTGGGTTTTCACCCTGCAAGTTCACCAGAAAACAGTGGAAAGAGCAGCAAGGAGACCCTGCTTTTAATGGATGCGCTGATGGACTCTGTTTATTGTTTAGATTTCCTGCTGTGGGTCCAGGCTGATGCAGAAAGTTTCTTGTGATTCCTCTGGATTTCTTCAAGAAATCTCCTCCCTCAAAAAACTGCCCAGAGAAAAGGCTAAGTTGCCAGGAAGTACCCACATACCAGAACATTGTGGTAGCAAAAATAAAAAAGAAACAAAAAATCTTCGATATGATGGCACCACTCCAAATCGTCCTGCCTAGCTTTGGTGCACTGCACTAGTGGTGGGGATGAGATAATGCTTTTAAAAATGGGAGGTGTGGATGTGGGCTGCTTGCTTGTTGACCTCCACTGCCTTACACTACTCTGCCGGTGTCCAGTAGGTGGCTCCCAGTTTTTTCTTGCTTGTGGCCTTTCTGGTTTCCAGTCTGGGTTGCAGCTCTGCCTGTCCTCTCAGTGAAGGAGATGTGTAGAAGTTCCCCATCCTTCTTGACCCTTACGACCCCACTAATCAACGCTGTAGCCCATTAAAGACGCTCAAGCCAGACCACCAGCTTCCTCTTCCAGAACCTTCCTGGCTGTTTTCTCTTTGTGGCCGGCTGCCATGTTACCGGGCAAAGGGCGCCGCATGCCTGACTTGGCCCTGTCTAAAGAACCCCCCCATGGTCTTCCCTCTCTTTTCTCCTCATCCACAGGTGTCTCTTTTTGCCTTCTCCCCCCAAACCCTGGGGATTGGCACTGCTTTCTGGGTGGGGAGGAGTTAAAAGGTGTTTCTATGGCAACTCCAGGCCCTGCACCCTAGTGAAGTGTTTAGGAGAAGAATAAACTACATGCTGGCTTATAAAACATACTGTGGGGGAAAGAAAAGGACTTGGCAGCAGCCAGGATGTCTGTGGCCCCCTCCCCACCAGTCATTGCCCCTGAAACTCCTGACAAAACCTTGACTCTGGAGGAGGGAGAGGAGGGGGCTGGGAATGAAGAAGGCAGCCTTGGCTGGCTAGATCCTGCTCCAGCAGCTCGGTCCAGCTCAGGAAGGGGCAGGCAGTGCCAAGAGCCTTCTGAAAATTGGTGTGTGTGTGTGTGTGTGTGTGTGTGTGTGTGTGTGTGTGTGGTTTCTGCAGGAGGCGGGCAATAGAGAGAGAGAATTTTGCTTCAGAATGCCAAGCCCTTCTCTCCAGCCTCCTTTGCATAGAGGAATGGGGCTGTGCCATAGAGTGTTGGGGGCCTGCCTCCTGAGACTGTTGGGAATTCAAGAGTGAGGCTCAGCTTGGGGGCCCGCTGCCAGCCCTGGAGGACAGTCTCTGGATATCTCCAAATTGTTTTGACAGGGACCAATGCCAGCAGATTCTTTTGGTATCAGATCTGAGGTTGTGGTTTTAGCAAAGAAGCCATTTTCAAAGAAGCCAGATCTTCTATTCTATTCTCTCTCTCTCTCTCTCTCTCTCTCTCTCTCTCTCTCATACACACACACACACACACACACACACACACACACACACACAATTACACTCCTCACTGGGCTTTGTGACCTAAGGAAAATAAAAAGGTTCAGACTTCAGAGAGGAGCCAGCCACTTGGGGAGAGGACCCAGGCTTTCCGAATCTCGGGAACTCTAGAAAGAGGAGAACTGCACTACATAGAAGGAAGAGACATCTCCCAGACCCCTACTAGGTGCAAGCACTTCACAGATCCTGTGTCTTTCATCCACCCAGCAACCTTAAGAGTAGGTATCACACCCATTTTTTCAAATGGAAAACATCAAGTCTGGGAAAGGTTGTGCTTGTCCAAGGTCACCCAGTTACTAAATGCTAAGGCTAATTCCTTCTTAGTCATGCAGTTCTTCAAAACCTTTTCAAATTTCATTTACTCTTGATATGCTAAGGCAAAAGACCCTTCCTTGGACTGAAGTGGAATGAAGGGTTAATATTTGAAGAATGCTTTACTTATTAATTTGGGGAAGTTGTCATTAAAAGTATGTCATATAATTTCACTCATATATGGAATTTAAGAAACAAAACAGATGAACATAAGGGAATGGAAGAAAAAATAAGATAAAAACAGAGAGGGAGGCAAACCATAAGAGACTCTTAAAGACAGAGAATAAACTGAGGGTTGCTGCAGGGGAAGTGGGTGGGGGATGGGCTAAATGGGTGACGGGTACTAAGGAGGGCACTTGTTGGGGTGAGCACTGGGTGTCATATGTAAGTGATGAATCACTGGGTTCTACTCCTGAAACCAGTACAATACTGTGTTTTAACTAACTTGAATTTAAATAATTTTTTAAAAAAGAGAGAAAAGTTAAAAAAAAAAAAGTATGAAGAGAGCCAGAATGACCTGAGGTTTTAAGTAAACATCATCTTCTAGGAGGGAGAAATTATTATTATTACTGTTGTTATTGTTATTATTGTTATCATTTTAGGGCATAAATAGAGAAAAATAAAGAAAAATTTCTAATGTTCTTTGGCTATGAAAGAGACCCTCAAAACCACAAGTCAAAGTAAAGTAATGACTCAGTTTATCGCCCTGAGACCCAGGGGAAGTAAAGCTAATGGAGACCGGACATCTTGGGCTTTACGACCCTTCCTCTTCTAGATGGGGATGAGTTGGGGCTGCCCAGGATGAGGTGCCCACTCTATGTAGATGGCTGGTGTGGTGGCAGGAACACCAGAGACTGGGTCCTGGCTGGCTGGAGAAGGTGCCTCTCCCACGGTTCTGTGTCCCTTTCACAGTCCCTGGATAGATAAGGCTAGAAAAGTGGCCACAGAAGTGGCTTGGGTGGAGAGACTTTTGTTTGTTTTGCAGGAACAGCAGGAACTATTCAGCTCCACTGCTGAATGGCACATTCCAACAGGTTCATTAATTAAAAACAAAAACAACAACACAATTCTCCATTGCATTTGGCTTTTACCATTCCAGCCAGTATGGACAAGGAGGCCCCTTCTTCTAGCCTTTGTCATCGTCACCTCCTGGGTGGCCTTGAGAGGCAGCCTGGGGTGGTGGAAAGGCCTTGCGGCGGGCAGAGCTGGGTTTAAATCCTTCCTCTGGGGCTTGTTGGTGGTGTGCACTTAGGCATGTTATTGGACGTCTTTAAGCTTTGGTTTCCTCATTTATAAAAGGGGAATAATAATTTGCAACACCTTGGCCTTTTAATTTTTTTCTCCACATTTTAAAAGTCACAAGTATTATGTAAATACATTCTACACCCATGTATGTATGTATCTGTGTGTACATGTGTATCCCTCCATCTATCCATTGTCCATTCATCGCCAGTCATCCATCCATATCTATCTATCTATCTATCTATCTATCTATCTATCTATCTAATCATCTACATCTGTCTAAAATTATATAAGGGTAACGTCCTTTTTGAGCACTTTCTCTCATTCTAGCTTCTCTGGATCTTTTCCTCCTGATGCATTTACATATGTAGGTATCCAAGGAAAATGTATAGTAGTTTTTCCCTTAGACACAGGAACAGTAGAATACCATAAATAGTGGAATATTGCATATAGCATTCTGCTTGTTGTAACCGAACAATATGTATTAGGTCTTGTTCTCAGCAAATATACATATAGATCTGCTTCATTCTATGTATAGTATTCCAAGGGATTGCAATTAATTATAATTAAAAAGCTAACAAGCATAGAGTGGTTACTGTATGCTGGGCACCATTCTAAGGAGGTAACGTGCATTAACTCATTTAATTCTCTCGATAATCCTATGAGGCAGGTGTGCTATTCTGTCATCTCCATTTTATGGATGAGGAAACTGAGGCTTAGAAAAATTAGGTAACTTGTTCAAGATAGTAGCAAAGCCTGTATTTAAAATCCAGCAGCCTGGCTCTAAAGTATAATCAACTACTATACTATATGCTAATTGCCTTATATTATATCATTTGTCATACTATATGTTATATATTACTATATACTATTATATTACTATAATATATATCCCTGTAGGATGTATTTGTTTGGCCATTTCCCTATTGACAGATGTCTAGGTTTCTAACAATGTTTAAAAAAAATTTTTTTACATTATTTTTGAGAGAATGAGACACAGCATGAGTGGGAAAGGGACAGCGAGAGAGGGAGACAGAATCAGAAGTGGGCTCCAGGCTTTGAGCTCTCGGCACAGAGCCTGACGTGGAGCTCAAACTCATGAGCGGGGAGATCATGACCTGAGCTGAAAGTCGGACGCTTAACCAACTGAGCCACCCAGGCGCCCCTCTAACAACTTTTCATGTTTACAAAAAGCACTGCAATAGATAGTTGTCTCATTCTCTTGTTCACGTGTGCAAATATTTCTTCATGGCAGATGTGCAACTGGAATTCTTGGACATAGGTAGGTGCATTTTACATTTTAACAGCACCTGCCAGTTTGCCCTCCAGAGTGGCTTTGTTCACATGGTTCTTTTCAGATGTGCAACACGAAGGGATAGAAGAACTATTACAGCTTTGTGCTGGAGAGATTTCATGCTTCTCTCAAATGGCAACACAGTTTATCATTTTTAGTGATTGAGGTTTTCCTTTTTACTTATCCTTTTGTCCCTCTGAAAGGGAGCGAAACTAGGGCCACTTGGACCAAATTGATGGGAGCATTTTTATAGGGAGAGAAGGGCTTAAGTGCCCCCAAAAGCCATGGCTCTTGACTTGTTGCAGCTTGGGAGTCATTCAGTTGAAGATGGTTTTATTTTTTTGGTTTCATAGTAAGCAAGGGGCCTTTCATCACATTCAGTTGCTTGGCTTTGGGGTTTGTCATGAGCTCAGGTCTAGACACATGTGGCTGTATGTTGAAGACACGTGCTGCCTCAAAGATGTCCCCTCATTGCCTGGCCCTGGCCAGACTCATGGTGACAGTGAGAGAACTCCTCCCTTTGTGTCGCCCTACTGCCCTTGCTGGTGCATTTGGATGGTGCGTGGCTGGGAATGGATGGACTGCGGAGAGGCAAGCATGGTGGGTTCTAGTCAAGAAACATGTTGGGGTCAGTATGGGAGCTTGAAGTGCTGATTTAAGAGACAGTTTCACTGTCTTGCTTAAAACCCTTCATTGAACTCTTGGGATGAAGTGTCATAAATGTTTCCAAAGAGGGCCAGTCTTACCCCTGCCTCCCTCTTTGTCACCCTCTCACCACACCCTTCTAGCTCCTGCTGTTCAGATTCTGTCTGGGTCTTGCCCCATGCTGTCCCCTCAGCTTTGAACACCTTCAATAACTTCCCGTTCTTTTTTTTTTTTTTTTATTTTTAAAAAAAAATTTTTTTTTTCAACGTTTTATTTTTATTTTTGGGACAGAGAGAGACAGAGCATGAACGGGGGAGGGGCAGAGAGAGAGGGAGACACAGAATCGGAAACAGGCTCCAGGCTCTGAGCCATCAGCCCAGAGCCCGACATGGGGCTCGAACTCACGGACCGCGAGATCGTGACCTGGCTGAAGTCGGACGCTTAACCGACTGCGCCACCCAGGCGCCCCAATAACTTCCCGTTCTTGAGGTCTCATTTGGTCCCATTTCCCTGCCCACTCCCTAGCACTGGTGCAAAATAGTCACACCTTGCCCAAATTGTGAACATGCTGAAAACACCATCTTTAGTAAAAATCAAATTCTCCAAAGCTGCATGGGAAATTCCCAGAGTGAGTCATTCTTGAGCTGGGAGAGACCCAAGGGCTGTGTACCACCCAGAGGGACACATCTAACCCCTCTGAGAGGGGAAGGACCTGTTGGGCTGTCTGTACTACTTGCTAAGTCCAGTCCCATCTTCTGACCATGGTGCTCCATCATGCTTCCAGAGGAAAAAAAGCTTGGAGGCTCTAAATGTCACTTCAGAAGAGGATCACCAAAAATGACAACTACCTTTCCCTGAGAGGTATGTATTATGCTCCAGGCACTGCACCAAAATCCTTGCGTGTGTATCAGTCATCCTGTGAGGTGGATACCACCCATCCCAGCTGCCTGGGGAGCGATCTGATGCTAGAGGCATGAAATTGCTTGTCCAAGATCATACCTCTAAGAAATGGAGTCTATGCAAAAGTTGTATTCTGAATCGGTGTAGACCAAGGGCTAGGACTCCTTAGCCTTGGAGCTTCTCCTTTTGCAGCTTCCTCCACATGGGTTTTTGGACTCCCTGCTGCCAGAGTTCCCCTCGGGATGCTTCTCTTTGGTTTTCTTCCATAGCCAGCCTCGCCAGCTCTGTCCTCCCCTGCTGCCCCCGATTTTATTGCCGTATGGTCCTAACAAAACCAAGCCTCAGACCCTATGTCTGATCCCTTTGCCAGTGCTCCTTCCACTGAACCAGCGATTCCAGCCTTGTCAATGCCAAGGACTATTTTTATTACCTTTCCCTCCATGGATTCCATGTTTGGATAAATTAACCATCCCATTTTTGTGTGTCAATTATTTTTCCACAAAAACCAGTTAAAAGATATTTATAATGGCCGATGCTAGCCAGTCATTTTTCTGACATAATTAGCTAACACACAAACTAATTGCAGCCCAAAGCAAAGAAACCTGGTGTCTTCTTAAGCCTGAGAAGCTTTCTTATTGGATGATTTATTGTATGATTTGGGTTGGCTTACTGAAGTGCTAAAAATAGCTCATGGACCATAGCAGATCACTATTCTTCACTCTTCTGAGAGTGGTTCTTTAGTTTTACACCACTTTACCATCCCTTCTCCACGTGGGCAGGCCCATGCATTCACTACCCTTACCATCTTCCTGGTTACCCACAGTGCTAGGAGTGGGCTGGAAGAGATGGCAGGTCACTAGCACGTCCTGGGTGAGTTGTATACCCTCTCAGAGGTTACATGGGTTCAGGGATCTGTTTTCCTATGTTAATCTCTGACAGGCTGGAGTAGACCGGTATGTATTGATTCTAGCTAAAGGGACTCATTAAATAGTGTTTGACAGGAGGTTACAAGGTGTCCATCTCAGCCGTGGTGGAACTAAGAGGATGTTTTGCTCGGTGGCTAAAATATTAATGTCGGGAGGAGGGAAGGGGACCTAAAGTAACTCTCCTGATGCACTTATAGCCATCTGTGAGCCCCGGATGGTTTGGCTGCCACAGAAAGAATGGTCCATGTGGCCCAACACCCAGTTCTGATTTATGTGCATGTAAACCTTATCCCCTAACAGTGGCATTCACGGCACAGAGAGGGGAGACGCTAAGTATTCCCAGGCCTGTGGCCACCTGGCTTTTTGTGGGGGTGGGGAAGCGAAGGAAAGCTGTGAGATTTGTCCTCAGAAAGCCCAAGGTAAAGTTCAGCCAGTGGAAAAACAGAACCCTTGAATGACAGGGGGTGGATGGGCAGCGGGGCGGGGGATGGAGGGAGAGGAAATCCTGAGCAGACCAGAACCATTCTGGAACCAGAGACCTTAAATAGTGCATGACAATTATTCCCTCCCCTCTTCCTCTCCTCCCATCTTTGATCTGTCTCAGAATGGGGGTGTTAGGCATCAGATAGCCCAGTTGCTTGCAGAGAAGGATGGTTTCATTCAGAAATTCAGGGCTTCTGTAATCCCCCAGATTAAAGCGTGGGAAGGTGAGCCTGGCAACCCAAGTCAGACTTCATGAGGACATGGTTTTGTGACTTGAAGGATCACCAGTGTTTGGCTGATCCTTGTGGTTCAGAAGTTAGGAGGGATTCCCTTTTGACCTAGACTTGATCACCATGAATAGACTCATAGCCTTTAAGATTTGGAAACATAGTAGCTCTTGTGAGCTCTGCTCTTCCTGAGCTTGGGTAAGTTCTCTGGCCTCAATTTCCTCATGAGGGGGAATAATAGTACCACACTGGGTTGGTAAATAAGTGAAATAATTGAAGGAGAATGTTTAGCACAGACTAAAAACTCAATAAATATTGGCTTTTAGTTATAGTGTTGTTATATTATATGGCAAAATGCATGTTCTCACTTAATTTTGGTATGGAAAATGGGGCTCGGAGAGATGAGATGTTTTTTGGGGTCACATACAGAGAGCTGAGTTTCAAAACCATGGTTGTTTGGCCCCTATTCCTCAGTCTAATGTTTTCCCACTCAACCATACTGACTCCCACAAAACAGAGGAACAACCAAGTTCCCTACTTTAGAGTCTTAAGTCCACCTGATCTTATTTGATGATCACAACACCCCACCCAGGAAAACAGGATGGTGAGGGTCACTGTTCCAATTAAACAGATGTGGATAGTCAGAACTGGTGTGGTTCCAGAACCTGGCCACACAGCCTGCATGTGAAATTGGGAGGCCAAGTCCTATACTCCTAGACTCTGACAGGCACAGGTAGAAGATGCTGGGGTGGCCAATGGGAGGGCCTGGGAAATGGATCAGTGACACTGAAGTTGGATGTAGAGTGCATATCCTGTGCCCCCATCTACCCCCATCTATCCTGGGGCTGGGAGATGTGCAGTGTACAGGAGTGAGCACTGGAATCAGGACACCTGAGGTCTAGATCTGGGTCACCACCTGATTTTGGAAACACCTTGGTGATGTCAGCATCTCTGGATTTTAGGCTTCTCTCTGTAAAATAGCAGGATTGGCTCTCTGTGGGATGTATGCACCTCTTCCACAAATACTTCTAGTAATGGTATTTTCCTGAATGCTTACTACGTGTCAAGTTCCCTTCGAGGGGGATCTCTAGTCTGGCTGAATAATTGGGCACCTAAATCCATCAACAACACCTTTCAGGAGGTAACTTCTTTAGAAATATGGTCTATTAAGATAAGAGCCAGGATCTCTGTGGTTGTAAAAGCGGATGAGGGCTGCAACTGAACAAAACCGCTGATGAGCTGACATGCTTTATCGGATGACATATTTGGCCATCAAACTTCCTGTTGGAGAAGAGTTGATGTGCCAAACAGATAGCAGCCTTGCAGACCTAGTCGGTGGCTGGAATTTAAAATCAAGGTCACTTTGGTGTCTGTCATTGATGGTTGGAAAGCTTGGTAAAAATTCTTTTGATCCCCACTAACACCACCACCGGAGCTGACAGAAAAGAGGTGGGATTTAGATTCAATATACATCAAAATAAGGTCTTCCTGATCCACAGTCTACCTGAGCTCCAGGAAATGTGGCTAATGGCTCAGCTCAAACCTCTGTAGCTGAGAAGAGTTCTCTTGGGAAAGCCTGGCTCAGATGAAGACTTGAGATTCAAATGTGTGCGATCTGATGGAACTTGGTTTACATGGAAAACGAAGGGGTTTCGAAGACCCAGATCAAGGGGCGCCTGGGTGGCTCAGTTGGTTAAGTGTCCAACTTTGGCTCAGGTCATGATCTCACAGTTCAGGGGTTCGAGCCCCACATCAGGCCCTCTGCTGCCAAAACAGACCCCACTTCGGATCCTCTGTCTCCCTCTCTCTCTCCCCTTCCCCCTTTTACACACTCTCTCTCAAAATATATAAATAAACATAAAAAAAATAAAGAAGACCCAGATCAAACATGTGCCCTATTGGGCAATCATAGTCCACTCCCCTCCCCAACAATAAGACAGAGACCCCAGGTTCCCATGACTGTAGCTTCTTGCTACAAATGTTTACCAGAAGTACTGAGAGATGCAAGAGAGCCCCAATATCCATATTGCTCTTGGGGTACATTTCTAAGCAAATGAGTACAATGGCAAAAGGCTAGCCCTGAAACAGGCAAGTGTAGGTGTGAGTTCCAGTTTGTTCGTTCATTCTCTCTTGGCCTAGGTCTTCCTACCTCTCATCTAGGTCAGATCACAAACCCTAATGCCTAAAGACACCCATCACAGAAGCTTGATGTCTGCCTGGGAAACATATGGAAACATGCCTCATTTGTACCAAAAAAATGTACATGGGGTTACCTGGTCTCTTGTTTTCCCACTTTGGTACTAAAAATATTTCTTTATTATAAGCCACAGCAAAAACAGTGGACAAATGTGATGTTAAGTAGCAGTTCATCATTGGTACTGGAGTTGGGAAGGCAATAGAGCACAGTGGCAACTGTGGTGAGCTGAAGTGTCCATGTGCCTTCTCTAAGGGACAGCTGGTGCTCCAGTCTCTCAGAATGTTGAGCCTAGTATCACCAGATTGCCAGTCTTCTAGGAGAGAAGCTAGATACCCCAAATTAAAAAAAAAAATTTTAATGTTTATTTATTTTTGACAGAGGGAGAGACAGAGCACGAACAGGGGAGGGGCAGAGAGAGAGGGAGACACAGAATCCGAAGCAGGCTCCAGGCTCCAAGCTGTCAGCACAGAGCTTGATGCGGGGCTCGAACTCACAGACTGCGAGATCATGACCTGAGCCGAAGTCAGACGCTCAACTGACTGAGCCACCCAGGCGCCCCTAGATACCCCAAATTTTAATGTGAAATCTTCTGATTTTTAAATGTTGGCACAATTAAAGAGAAACACACACGTGTGTGTGAGGCAAACAAAACGTCCTTGGGCCAGGTTCAGCCCTGTGAGTTACCAGTTGGTGACACTGAGTCTAGATAATCTGAACTGCAGGATCTCTAGGTGAATAAGACCAACTGATTTGTTTTCAGGCAAAATGATGTACCCTGTTCTCTTGTTTTACAGAGGACATTGCTTATATGTTTGTTATCACACTTTCTGCAGCTTCTGAGGAGGTTCAAAGCACAGGTTTGGAGCTGGAATGCCTGGTTCAAACCTTGGCTCCACTGATTGCTCGCTGTGTGTCTGGGGCAAGTCAGTCATCCTCAGCCTCATTGGTCTTAGCTGTAAAATGGACCACACTGTAACAGTACTCAACCTCATAGGGTTATGGGAGGATTCATTGAGATAATGGGAGTCACAGGCTTGGCTCATTGCCTGGCATGTAGTGAGGGTTTGATAAATGTCAACCATCAGATTATTACTACTTGGTGCCTCCCTCCTAGATGGTGAGCCAGCTGGAGTACAGAGAGTCATGTCTTACCAGCTCATTGCCTGATGTGTAGTAGGCATGAGATAAGAGTATCTTGAATGAATGAGGACATCTGAAGAAGATACCATTCCAGCCTTCCCAGGCAATAGTGCACCCAGCTCTGTGGGTGTATCACAGAGAGACAGAGATAAGAGAAATCGGTTTCACATGTTAAGCGCTGACCGGCTCCGTAAGAAAAAGCTGTCCTACACCGCTAAGCGTGTTCAACAGTGGCGACTGTCTTTTAAAAGGAAACCAAAGCTGTTGCCCATCCTTTTCCAACAGAGAAGACAAGAGATGGGTTGGGCAGCCAGAGTCCAGATGTCAGACCTCAGGTGCTCATAAGTCTGCTAACATCTTGGGATGCTTTGGTGGCTTGGCGGATTTAATATTTATTCAGGGCCCCTTTAAGCGAGGAGATTCCTGGAGGCTCTTAAAATTTAATGCCCCACCTGGATAGTCAACATCTGTGTTTTATTTTGTTTTAAAAAAGTTAACCCCAAATAGTTCAAATTCCTTCTGCGTCCCTTGGAGAAGAATTTCTTATTAGGCGACTCATAAGTAGGGAGACAGAGAAGCTAAGGCTAGACCAGTACCAACCAGGAGAGATAATATCGAGGGCCACAAACACAGGACATGTATGGAATCTTAAATTTTCTCATTAAGATGCCACATTAAAAAAAGTAAAAAAATAGGTGAAATTAATTTTAATGCCATCTTAACACAATATACCAAAAGTATTATCATTTCAACAGGTAGTCAGTTAAAAAAGTATAGTAAGGTTTTAAAATCTTTAAGTTTTTGAGATGCAGTACGTAGTTTACACCCATAGCTCATCTAAGTTTGGCCTAGTCACATTTCGAGTGCTGAACCTGTGGTTAAGGGCCACTGTGTTAATAGGATGGTGCAGGTCAAGATAATACGTGCAAAGGCAAGGCATCTTTTCTTCTCCTTCCAGTTGTCCAATGAGCTATGCACAGAAATGTGGGGGAACTGGAGGTACACTGGGCCAATCAAGGCTCTGAGGCTACTGACTCTGCTTAGCTGCAAGTGACTTTCGTGCTTTGCTGCAAGTGACTTTCAGGCCACATGGGTCCCCAGTTCAGGGGACCCCTGAACCCCCAGTTCAGTGGGCCCCTATGCTCTGATACTGGAGAAGCCATGTGATTTAGTGCTCTCTCTCACTTGACAAAATAGGAAACTGAGGTCCAGAGAGGTGGAGTAGTTTGGCCTAAGAGAGCTGGAAAGACAATAAAAATAATAGTATCTGATAAAATATCTAACACTTATTGAATCACTTTTGTATTACGTGAGCTTTTACATGTATTATCTCCTTAAACTCTCATAACCACCCAATGAGAAGGCACTCTTATTTCTATTTTGTACATAAAGAGATCTGGGCTCAGAGGAATTAAATATTAAAGCAGCTAATATTTACTGACAGCTATTCTAAGGACTTCATATGCATATACATTAATTCTATTATTTACTATAAACCTACACATTAGGAATTATCATCATTATGGTCACTGTCATTCCACATTACAGATGGGGAAAGAGGCTGAGAGGGGCTATGTAACGTGCCTAAAATGCAGCCAGTACATGATGGAGGCAGGATTTGAGCCCAGAGTCTAAGCTCTCAATTACAAATTGTGCCCAAAGTCGGCCAGCTGTGCAATGGCAAAGCTGATATTTGAGCAGAGAGATCTGTTCCCTGGTCCAGAGTCTTTCTTTCTCACCCTGCTTTACTGCCTGCATCATACTCCTCTTGATTCCTGGCACTTTCCGCCTCATTGTGCTGCCAGTGAGAACCAGAACAGGGAGGATCTGGACTCCAGCACCGATTGAGGGTCCAGCCAAAGCAGGCACGTGTTTCCTCTGGCTTGGCTGATTCCCAGCCTGCCTGAGCCCCTAAAGGCCGAATTCCTGGCCCAGGGCATGAGGGTGGGAAGAGGGTGCATGAGGCCACTTGTCCATTCTGCCTTCCCAGTTGGGCGAGGTCAGCGTACCAGGTTGGAAAATGGTATGCGTCTAATTGCAGGGGGGGAGGCAGAGAGGATTAGCGCTCTTTAAATAGACACCAGAAAACTAAGAATAGCCTTGCTGCCGGGAAATTGATGGGTATTCCTGACCACAGGCCATCCCACCTAGTAGGTGCTCAATAAACACGGGTGAACTACAGGAATAAACAAATACTGAAAACGGGTCATGGTGGGGGGGCCTTGGCCAGTGAGGCTGTGCTCTATAAAAAAGAACTTCAGACTTAGGTTATTTGGGTCTCCCTGCAGGCTGGAGACCTATGTTACTTTTACTTGTCTACTTTTGCTGTCTTGAGGCCAATGTCTTTTATTTTGGGCCAGAAAAACAACAGACAGTGAGAATGTCAGAGAAAGACAAATTCACTTTGCTGGTTGCCTGCTGTCCCACCAGGCTAGAAAGATGTGAATTCCTTCCTTTTGTTCTATCATCACGACTTTAGTGTTCTCTGGAACACTTTGCAGATTCTAGTTCTTTGGAGCCTCAAGACATGAACCTCCAAATTTGTCATCAGACTGTTACCCATTCTCTGATACCGAGTTCCTAGGTCCTTCCTGAAGGCTGGCTACCTCTTTGTCTGGCTCAGAAGAATTGAGGTTGCCTTCCTGGCAGAAATTCAGCAACGCCACCTCTGGTAATTTATCAGATGAGCTGTGAGGTTAGGGGCAAGGAAGGTTTCCGTGTACTGTGGGAAAGCCTACAGCAGTGTTTCCCAGGGTGTGATCTTCTGAACACCAGCCCTGAGAGATGTTCTTTCAGCCAACGCATTTAGGAAAGCTGTTTATTGTATCTCCCTTTTGGAGATGCACAATGACCATTAGCATAGTAAAGGCTCCGTGAAGTCCTGCTGTGCGGCAACCTGTTTAGTTCTGTTTCATCCAGTGCTTCCCTGATCAAGGGACCAATTTTTGCCAGAAACATCTCTAAGCCCCACTGGTGAGACCCTGCCCAGGTGAGGACTACTTTTGCCCACTTGAAACTACTTTTGCCCACTGAAAACTACTTTTGCCCACTTGCCTGGACTGTGATTGCTGAGGGGGGAAGTCTCCAGAAAGTGAGACTGTTTGCATTGCACAGGGAAGTGGCTCATCTGGGGATGCCAAACAGAATGGCTGCATCAGTGAGTGGGCCCTTTACAGGTGCTGGAAGAAGGAGGAGGAAGGGAGGAGTGACCTTCAAGGCCAAACATTGGCCAGATTTAAGGATCGATCTTCAGTCCGTGACTTGTGTTACAATCTTACTTGGCTCAGTTCTGGGCATGCTACAGATTTTTAAATCCTGATATTTTGTTTATACCATTAGGGGTTTTATGGCAGGTAACTGTAGCTGGTGTGAATGTGAGGTATTTATGACTTGAAAGTCCAGGGGAAAAGTACTGTGGAGAGAAGGTAACAGGCAGCTGAGGGGCTATACAATGTGTCCCTATCCTTGGTTCCTGCCCCCCTGGTCTTAGCCTGAGTTCTCACTTCCTTGGCCTATGCTTCTCTTAGATGGACATTTTAATTTTTTTTTAATGTTTATTCATTTTTGAGAGACAGAGAGAGACAGAGTGTGGATGGGGGAGGGGCAGAGAGAGAGGGAGACATAGAATCCGAAGCAGGCTACGGGCTCTGAGCTGATGTGAGGCTTGAACCCACGAACCGTGAGATCATGACCTGAGCTGAAGTTGGATGCTTAACCAACTGAGCCACGCAGGCACCCCTCTTAGATGGGCATTTTAATCAGCTTATGGATGGGAGCATCTCTGAGAATCTGATTAAAGCTATACATACAAACTTCTAGGGTTTCTGACACCTTCCTGAAGGCCATCTATAATCATCTCCCATCCACCCAGTTCAGAACACTTGTCTTCGAAAATCACTAAGTCGATGATGATGTGTTAAAGTAACAAAGTAAGAAACAAAACATAACAAGAATAACCTAACTTAATCCAAAATTGTCTGAAAGTTAGTGGCACCGCAAATTCAACAGTTGCTTGGAATGTTTTGGTGCATGAACTCATTGTTGAATATTTTGCCTCAGTCCACACAGGATCTGAGTCCCCCAACTGGGATTCCATCTCCTAGTTCATGGCTCTGGGCTAACCAAGTATGGACACTCCCAGCCTATGCAGCACATCGAGTATGTTCACATTTGTGCCAGAAGAGTCTTGGCTAGGGGTCCTGGGGGCTAGCATAGGGATATAGAAAAAGGGGTTGGTGCCCCCAAGGAATAGGGCCCCAGGCCTGGCTCTGCTCCCTCTGGCTGTGTGATTCTGGGTGAGTCACCTCCACTTTGAGGCCCCTTGATGCAGTTAATGAGAAGTCTTGGGTCCTGAGCCTTGACCATTCATTCAGACTCTAGCTTTCAAGGTATTTAAACAAGAGAGGGAAGGAAAGAGCAGGGTGGGGCTGGAGGAGGCAAAAGGCTGGGTGTTTGCCTAACCCACGCCCAGCTCTGGGTCTCCTGACTGACCCCCCAGCCCCTGCATCCTTAACTCTAGTTGGAAAAGCCCATGGGGCTGTGGCCAGACAGAGAAGCCTCAGGACGAAACTGCTTCCACCTGGGCCTGGAGAGAGGGAAGTGTCTGGCCAGAGAGAAGCAGGTAGGGCCAGGGGAGTGTGGGGAAAATCCCTGTCATGGGGCCATGACGCCACAGGCCAGGCGGGTAGAGGATCCAAGCCAGCAGGGTCACTTGGCCCCTGCCACTCCTCCTCTCCCCCTCCTTCATAATTTCCTATTTCCTGCCTCCTTCTCCTCTGACACAGTTATAAATAACCTCCAAGGCTGGCCTCTGGGCTTAAGCATAGGTGTGCCAGAGGAAAGTGGAGGGGACGAAGGTGGAGCCGGGTCCTGCCACTTAGCCAGAGGGTCACAAGGTTTCAGGTTGCTCCGGGGAATTTTGTTTTCTTGTTTTTTCCACTCATGAGTGAGGTAGTGAAAGAGGAAATAATCTGTGTTGGCTTGAGGAGGCTTGACCTCCCTTGGGCCGGTGCTGGGTTACGCCTGCAAGGAGCTGTCTGTCTGTAGGCTGTAGATGCCGGGGCCACAGGGCTTGGAGAGGCTTAAAGAGAAGGCATCTCAGGATACTCAGAGGGCTGGGTGCCATGTTGGCAGGACCTGTCGCCTCCTTCCCAAGCCCAGCCTGGCCCCATGTGGGAGGCCAAACACGCAGAAATCTGTGTCCCAATTTCTACTTTCTTCCTCAACCATCAGCCACGTCATTCATTATGAACACCAGGCACGGGGCCTCCATCACCATCATCTTCCAATCTGGCTGCCTCCTGCCCTGCTGGGCACATGGTTTCCCTGACTGTGTAAAGGTCCCATGAAAACATTTGCTCTGGGCACACCCATTCCTTGAGCAAAGATTTATTGAGTATCTACTATATACCAGGCACAGGGAGAGGTACTAGGGTCACACAGGTGAATAGGCCAATGACCCATCCCAAGGCTGCAGCTTGGCCTGTTTCCTCTTTGCTGTGGCTCTGCCCTCCCTTCCCCGCAGCTCCAGGTTGGACAACTGAAGACATGCAGGATGCATGCTCAAGGGCCCCCATTTCCCACCACGTCTTTTGTTTTCAGAAAACAAACAAAAAAAGGGGTTTCTGGAGCAGCCAGTGTATCAACTCTCTTGTAGCCCACTCATTGCCCAACTTTCTCTTCTGCCCACAGGCCCATGGAGAGTTCTTGCAACCACGCCACAGTGGTTTTCTGTGGTACCCATCTGACCATGTGGCTTCCTTAGAAACCATAAACTTATTTTTTTTTTCTGGATCCCAAGAGCACTGGACCTTAGAGGTATTTTTTGGGGGTGGTGTGGCGTGCAGGCTGCTCACACCTAGAGGGGTGCCTTTTCTTCACTCACATGAGGTACAGGGTACGTGTTGCTCCTGGCTTAACAAGGGCAATGAATCAGACCTCTTTCCTGGCCAGGCCCTCTCTGAGGCTGGCTCTATGCCCAAGGTCATCCTCATTCCTTCTGAGCATGACCACATGTCATTCCCCAGTCTTCCTTTCTTTCTCCATTGTGTGTGTGTGTGCGTGTGTGTGTGCGCGCGCGCGCGCACATACACACACACACACACACACACACACACACACACACACACACGTGTCTGCTCTGCCTGTAAGCCCCATCCACTGCAGACCCTGGCACTACCTGGTGGCCGGAGAAAGCTGAGCTCGGGGACAAGGCCTGGCATAAGGGACCAATGGGCATCTAGCTTGTTGACTTTTTTTTAATCCACCCCATTTACTTTTAGGATAAGAGATGGTCTTCAGAGTCAGCCTGAGATTTCCTGACTCTTATTTCATTCGAACAGGCTTGCTTAGAGATGAAAACAGTCCCCAGAGAGTTCAAGTCCTGGCATCACCAGGACCTGGCTACCTCCAGGTGTCAGGAGGCACCTGGGACCAGGGTAGGAATGGATTTTGGGGTTTGGGTTCTGTTCTGGGGTAGAAATCACAGAAGCTTGCTCACACCTATTTGTAATCCAGGGCTGTAACACCTATTTGTAATCCAGGGCTGTAGATGCTGGTTCTTGGAAGGAGGAAAGGAGGCTTCCTGCTTACTTGCTGGATGAGAAGTACTACATGAAGGTTTAAGAGGCTGAACAGGTTTTGCCAGACACTGCTAATTAATTCTCTCACTGCTCATTTTATGGATGATAAAAGGAAAGGAGAGACACGTTAATTGGCTTGGAGGTCCTGAGCCAAGCATGACCAATCTGAGAAATCCAGGTGACTTCACGCTTTTCCAGCTTTCAGCCCTACACTAGAGAATTTCATATTTCTGAGCATGAAGAAACCTTCCGTAGGGCTGGTTGGACAGACAGTGGAAAGCGTTAGAAAGAGATGGAAGTTGAAGTCAAATAGACTTGAGGTTGAATCTCAGCTCTGCCTTTTACTCATGGGATAAGTTTAATCACAATGTAAATTCTGAGTCTTGGTTTTCCCAACTGCAAAGGGGAAGAACCCCATTTACAATGCAGGGCCGACGGGAAGATGGGTGAGCCCCATCAGCGGTACCTGGGCTCTCAGCAAATGCTGAGCTAAAGCTGAATTTGAAAAGCATGTTCTTTACTTTTCAATGAAGAGCTGCTCTCTCTCTCCTGCAAACCACTGAGATGTCATCAGTGCTATGCTAATAAAAACTGAAGCCAAAAAACGTTGGTGTGGCTCTTCATGGAGGCAGTTTATATAAATGGGTATAATGAAGAGATCAAAGAAAGGCAAATGACTTGGTGAATGGAGAGAAAATGGGGTGGAGACCTCTGCTCTAGTCTTAAAGCTAGTTCTGAGATCAAAGAGTTAAGAATGTCAGACAGATCAGATGGAGAAACAGAGGCCCAGAGAGGTGAGGCCCTTCCCAGGGGTCACAGGGCTGATTGAGGAGTGGGAGGCAGCTTCCGGTGATCACAGTTCTGAGCCAGGTATCTCACTGCCCCATGGAGTCCCTCTTGTCACTCTATGCCCCACCCAATGGAGGGACACTTTGGGGAGAAAATTGGAGCCTCATGTGGCCCCCCAGCACTTTGGAGCCCCTCCTGCCTGTCCTTTCCTTGACTGCCAGCATCTAGTTTGTTTCGTGTGCTGATGTCTTTAGGGATTTCTGGATAGGGTCCCCGGACTGGGCACAGTGGTGTGGGGAATCCAGGCACTTGTACTGTCTACCCTCATAGAGTTTGGTCTCTCACCTTCACGCTACTGATGAGAAAAGCAACTGGTATAGCCTCTTTGGTGGAAAATGTGGCCTTGAGAATCAAGAATCTCAGAATTGTGCATACCCTTTAACCTGCAGTCTCATTTCTAGAGATTAAGTCCAAAGGACTAATAAAGCAATGGGGTCCATGGCTGCATTGTTCATCCTGCACACACACAAAGGATTAATCTCAATGTCTATCAATGTGCTTAAATTATGGTGCCTTCATACAGTGGACAACTGGGTAGCCATAAAATAGCTTGAAGTAGTCCCTAAATATTTATGTGGGAATATTTCCATGCTGCTGGGTAATAGAAGACAGTTTTGGGTAACAGAAGACAGTTAAAAAAAGGTATGAATATGAGTACAGATGTATACAAGAAAGTCTGAATGTCTATATACGAAATATCAGCCCTCATTACCTCTCAGTTGTGGGATCTGGGGTGGTTTTAATTCTGACCATTATTTTCAGGAAAATGAAATTTCACAATGGTGACACATTATTTTTATAATGAGATAAAAAAAAAAAACAATGGTGGGAAAGTAAGGACTCAGCTGATCCCCCTCGACTGGGTCTAGAGTACTGCTGTGGGAAGCCAGTAGCAGCCTGCCCCTTTCCTGGGTGCTCACCTTTGGCTCCTGGGGGTGGGGGCCACTCTGTCCTCATGGGTTCCCTGGAAGCCCCTACCGCTCATCTGTCCTGCTTTCGGGGACCTGTGCTGGATTTCCCCATGTCTCTGGGTGACCTGCAGTGGTGGTGGGAGCAGGGCTGCTGGCACTCGCCAAAGGGGATGTGGGAAGGGGGTGTTCCCATTGTGGGCTGTGGGCAGGGTGGGTTTCCTCTACTTCTCTTCTCAATAGATGCGCCAGATCTGCACCTGGGGGTTTGCCAGAGTGTCAACCTCTGAGAAACCAGGATGCAGTGGACCCTCCCTGTCCCAGTCCAGAAACAGCAAGGGTGCCATGGGCTGGCACAGAGCTGGCCAAGCGTGGCAGGGTGGGGTCTGGGGCCGGCTGAGCGACCACCAGCAGGAGGAAGAGTTGGAGGGAAGGAGAAGCATCACCAAGAGAAACTTGGGCCATAAGGGCTGGGCTCTGGACATGCAGCCTGGTGACCGGCTGAGGCCAGAAGAGACTTGCTAGGCTTTCAGGGGCAGGGAGTGAATGGTCCACTCAGAGGGAAAAGAAATAATGAAATCCTCCGTTGTCCGTGGGATCTCATCAGAGCTCCCATCTCCATACCTAGGAAATTGGTGTCCTGTGTGCAAGGTGATGGTAGGGGAAAGTCTTCTGGCACCTATGGATGTAGAGGTAACGGAGAGATGCCTTAGGAAGTCACCACATAGGCAAAAAGCTACATTTAGGAAGTCTGAGAGCCCTTCAATCCCTCTAAAATACAGTGCTATCTTTCAATAATTCCATCTGAGCCAGCTCTTCCTTCAGCATTTGCACGAAATCACCATTCAGCCTCGGATAGAGGGGCTGGGTTGTTTCTGGAGGAATGGGAGGGAAGGGCCCAACCTAAGATAATCACTTGTTGTGTCTCTGAATTCCTTGGCCATACAGGGTCTGCCACCACTGAGGCAGAGGATCCCTGGCAGAGCTCACTTACAAATCAGGGGTGGGAGGAACTGGCCAGACCTTTTAAAACTGAGAATAGGTATTATATATATATATTTTTTTTCCAATAAAATATATTTAAGTTATGCCAAACAGAATCACTGAGTTCAGACTGGTTAAAGGTGTGCATGTATGGTGTAAATTCCCTGTACACATATAGAAGTTACTTTTATTAGTTGAATGTGTTATTCTCATAGCTTTTTTTTTTTTTTTTTTTTTTTTTTTTTACAAAAAACATTCTGATCTGTTTCCTCCCCTTTCGATGTCATTCTTTTGCTTCAGGACCAGTGTCTGAGGCAAATGCCTTTGATACTAAGCACAGAGAAGGGAAGGCAGTTTGCATTCACTCTTTGACGAAAAGGGATGCCCCCTACCCGTACAGCATACTAAAACTGCCCATTACAAGCGAGACCTTTTATAAGTAGAAAGGGGCACATAGAGGCAGGAAGAGACCTTGTTTGGGGAGGAGGCTTTGACTAGTGACTTTATGACATAAAAGATCGGACTCCTCTTGGTCCTGCCTGTCCTGGGATGTTTACTCAGACCTTGTAAAAACTGAAATAGCAGCCTGGGTCCAGTAAGGCAGAAAAGGGATGGAACTCAGGCAAACAGAATTTCTTTCAGGCTTGATCACCAGCTGGCCTAGGTGGGGTAGGAACAGGGGCTGTGGGTGGGAGGATGTTGGGGGTGGGGGGCGGGTAGGTAGGAGTAAGTTGTAGGAAACTGCCCAATGCTTCACCAGTTATGCTTAGTGTGAAACTTAGGTGTTTCCAGAGTAGCTACCTGGCTCATGAGTGGAAGGGTCTGCTGACTTGGATTCAATTAATATTAAAATGACAGGTTTAAAAAGTGTTGAAAATTCTAGATCCATAGGAAATGATCAGGAAAGTATGCTTAGATGTATGATGGTTATGATAATGTGTTTTTGGATGTATGTGTATACGAACATTTATATATGTGTATGCTGTAGGTAAACAAACACACAAGGATGTTTATCACAGAGTTATTTATGAAAAAGTCAAACAAACTGCTATGTACCTATGCAATTGAAAATAATGCAGCTATTCAAGGGAATGAGGCAGAACTATATGAACTAACAAATTAGGAGTGAAAAAACCCAGGATTGCCAACAAGTATGTTCTATACGAATGTGACCCTATTATATATTACAGGGATATGTAAGCACAGAAAAAGGTCTTGAAGGTGACATATGAGTACAAAGCATAGTTATAAGTGGGTAGTAGGAATTTAGGTAATTTAGACAATTTTTTTAAAATGTAGTTTTCTTTTTTTAAGCACTTTTTTCTCCCAACTTACTTTTCTTTTATATATACATTCTTATATGTATGTATTTCTTATACTTACATATATATGTATATATATGCAAATGTTTATTTATTTTTGAAAGACAGTGAGAGAGAGAGCATGTAAGCAGGGGAGGGGCAGAGAGAGAGGGAGACAGAGGATCAGAGCCTGATGCAGGGCTTGAACTCAGAAATGGTGAGATCATGACCTGAGCCAAAGTTGTACACTTAACCTACTGAGCCACCCAGGTGCCCCTCCCAACTTACTTTCCTTAAGTAAAGTTGGATTACTTGTGTAAAAAAGAAATAACACACGAAAATAAAAATCATAGAGAAAGTCCCAGAAAGCAAAAAGGTAGAGTGTGGACCAGGAAGTGCAGTAAAAAAAGACACTTTGATCTCATTTTGTCAAATTCCAGCTGTGAGGCCTTAGATTTCCACATCGTTCCTCTAGAGAGGACAGAGAATTGAGGTTCTGAGAAGTTAACAATTTTTTTTTTAACTTGACACTTGGTACATGTCACCCTGTTAATTATTCTCTTCTGTGAGCTTCCTGGCACTTTAGATAGTATTACGTTTTAGCTGGAATGCAATTTCCTGTGCATCTTCAGATGCCCCAAACATTTACTAAGCACTGTTCAGTCCCAAACCTGTCACTGGGAAGAAGCCCACGAGTGAATGGAGCCAGGCACTCAGCCAGGCTTTCTCACATTTGCTGTCCCTACGACAGCCTTCAGAGGCTGCTGCTGCTGCTGGACTTTGTGTCTTAATGACGACTGAGGAAACCTAGAGGCAGAGATGGGATTTGGATCCACACCTCGGGCTTCCAAGCTGGTGCTCCAACCCCCGGCAGAAGGAAGTGGGCTGGAACCCATCCCGCTTTCAAGCCTGTTGCTGTGAGCGCTGGGATGCGTTCTCTCGGGTGCCAGGGCTTGGCTGACCATGGTCCTTGCAAGGGGCCACTCTGAAATAAAAAGTCCCTCAGTGAACGAATCTCCCCTTTCTTTTGCTCTTTCCTTCCCGGTCTTGACAAGTGGGGCCAGGAGAGATGAGCTTTTGCCAGGAATTCAGCGAGTGAGTTTGCGTGGAGTGTCAGCTTCTCCACATTGCTGGGTATTAGCTTACTGCCGTCCGGCACCAGCAGCAAGAGCAGAGCCAGGCGTGGCTCCGGGTTTAAATATGTGAATTCATCTGGGCCTGGACAGCTGCATAGCTCAGGCAGGGAAGAATCTGCCGCCCTACCCTGTTTCCTTGAAATCCATACAGGAACACAGTTCCAAATAGCTGGTGCCAGGCTCTGCAAGCTTCTACTTGTAGAAGTGGATTTAAAAACATGTGAGGATACGTACCTCCTCCCGTGCCTCTGGACTTCTCTAGGTGTCAGCATGAATCTCATGGGAACCTTACAGTAACCCTGGGTGGTGGGCAGGGAAGGGGTGATTGTGACTAGTATGAATTCCCTTGCTTTCACTCCAGCCACCCCCCTCCAGTCCATTCCCAAAAAGCAATCAGAGTGACCTTTTCAAAATGTCATTCAGATCTCAGCAATGCTCTTCTCAATGCCTTTCTCAAAGCTTCCCAGCTCCTTACATGAGTTCTAGAAGGCTCTATGGGATCTGGCCTCTGTCTCCTCTTGCCCTGCTCTGGCTACATTGGACTTCTACCTGTTCCTTGAATGCTCCAGTCTCCAAGTCCGTCCCTATCTCACAGCCCTTGAACCTGCTGTCCCCCTCTCCCTGGAACACACTGTCCCCAGATTTTCACTGGCTGGCTCCTTGTCATCATGATGGTGTCACCTTGACTGTCCCCTTCCCAGAGAGGCTTTCCCTGGCTACCCTATCTTAAATATCACCACCCACTAACACCAATCCTATCATCTTTTTTCTCCTAGCACCTGACATCAAATTGGGTATTTGTTTATTGTTTTGATGCCTTGTACATCATTACTTAAGCACCAAGAGAGTAGAGACATCACTTGTCTTACTGCTTAGAATATGTTTGCAACTCTAATATTTGTTAAATGTATGAATGAATCCCTTTGCTAGACAAGGAAGTTGAGGCTCAGACTGCTGAAGGGTCTTGTTCCAGTTTACCCAGCTAGTGACTAGCAATGCTGGACTCCAACTTAGCTCCTATGTTCCAGCCTACAGTGGGTGAAACCCAAGAAGGAAAGTTCTTCCAGGGCCACTTAGGAGCAGACAGCCTCTCAGGGCAACATTCTTTTATGTTGATGTGAAGCAGCAGATCTTTCAGGGCTACAAGCCTCTGGGAGATTCTGCCATCTGTCGGTTGATGTGTTAGAGAGCCTCAGAAGGAGGTCAGCAATCCAGCCACTTGCCAAATGGTGCCCATCCAGGAAGGAAGGACCAGAATTTAAAGAAACTTTTCCTGCCCATCTAGATAAGCTTTCTTGACCACAGAGAGGGGCATATGGACTCACAGATTTTTTAAGGACCTTTATTCAATCTCTTTGCTTCCCAGTGATGGGGAACTAACTTGCCCAAAAGACTACCCCATGACTTAGTGGTCCAGGTGGCCAGAACCAAGGTGTCCTGACTTAGCCAGACTTCTTGTCTACCCGCTTCAGACTTGCTGGGGCTGGCCCTGGGACAGAATACATCACCCTTCCGTACACATTGCTTCCATGTGTTTGGCTCATCAGCACACTGGATTGAGCCTTCCCAGATTGAACACTGGGGCCAACAAAGGGGAGTGGTGTTGGGGCCAAAGTGTCCATTGGCCAAGTTGGAGGGAGATAGTCACATAAGGAAATTCACACTCTTCCTATCTTATTAGGGGTCCCCATGATGGGAAAGTGGAGGAAAAAAATAAGGCTCTCTGAGGCAAATCAGTCCTTACTGGCCCACTGCCCCAGAGGTAGCCTTGGGGATAGGAGGAGACCACTGACTTGCTCCCTATAGTGGACTTGAACTGGCGTAAGGGACCAACTGAAACTGGCACCATTTCCACCTGCCAGAGTGTACTGCTGAAGAAGAGGGGGCAGGGATAAAAAAGGAACTACAAAATACAGCTTGGCACTGCTTAGCAGCCCTTACCACCAATACTGACTCCAGTCCCAACCCAGAGAGGCACAAGTTATATTGAACATTAAAACCGGTACCCTCTTTGATCTGAACTTTCCTTTCTTGATCATCCCTGGTGGTTCAAAGAATTCCGCCAGCTTACTGTTCCTGGTAGTGCTGAAAGAATACCCATAATCGTTACCAAACAGCGGACGGAGCAAGGAAACATGCCCCCTTTGCCCCACTGGCTCCCAATTGGCACTTCATTATAACAGGATAGGAGGGTGCCCCTGGCACTTCATTTATACACACACGTAGGTTTGCTGCTTGATCTGGGGATTGATGGGTGCTAACGAGATGCTCCCTCTAGCCAGCATGCTCACCATGGCAGGGCCGCCTGCCTCCTGTTTCATGAAAAACAGCCCTGGTTTCCATCATATCCTAATTGCACTGCATCTGGCCTTCACTCTACCATGCCCCCCCCCCCACCCCAGAATGCTGGCTTCTGGCTGTTCCCTCCTCCGGCCAGAACAATGCTGGGCTCTGGCCGCTGACCCGGACCCGGGCAGGCCTGCCAACTCCATGGCTCTCAATCCTCACTTTGCACATCAGGGCCGGCTTCCCATACCCATGGCCTCTCTGCAAGGAAGGTTAGGGAGGGCTACCCACACACTCTGACAGACCACTTTGGGCCCATCCAAACTCTCCTTGTCCCTGGGTAGAACGGGACCAAGATGTGATCCTGAAAGGCTTAATTATTTATTAGCATTTCTAGCAATGTCTCCTCTCCCTGTCTCTGCACTGCTCTGGGGTGTTCATTCCACTTGGACTGATACCAGTTAATGTCCTTCGCTTCAACCTGACCTGAAATTGCAATGCCCTGAACAAGAGTAAGTGGGGCAGCCGACACTTCACGAGGGGAGAAGGTTGGCAGCCAGGCCGGGAGCTTGCAATGCCCCATATGGGTCCCAGCTAGTACTTTGCATTTTCTTTTCTCTCTTCTTGGAACTGCTTTGTTCTCCTACTGCCCTCTAGCTTCTTCACTGCCTTGGGAAAGGGGTGGGGGCTGTCATGAAATAATAATCATCACCACTGTTTATTGAGAGATTACCGTGGGTGTCTCACGTTTGAGGCAGGGATGATCACATCTCCAGTCTCAAGCCTAATAGGGGTTAAATGATTTGCCTGAGAATCTACAGCTTGGACAAGTCAGAGCTGAGATTCAATCCCAGCTTCTTTGGTGCCCAAGTCCTCATGTTCTTGGCCACTGCATTGTGCATCCCTCTTTCACAGAGAACGTGGCTTGGCTAAACCCTGGAACCCTTGAGAAGCTGCCTTTGACCTTTCTTATTTGGTCCCCTCAGCACCAATCATGCACACTCAGATGGGAGTTGAAGGAACTCCCAGTGGAAAACACCAGAGGGACCTGCAAGGCCCCCACAGCTGTGTGTTTGCCCTCCCAAGGCCTGGAATCCCACAGCCACTTCCTGTACCCCGGCCTGGAAAGCCAGTCACACGGACCAAGAGTATATCTGCCTTGTACTTCTTGGTGGCCTCTGCTTTCCCCGATGGATTCTGCAAGGTGTTTCCTGTAGATCTTGCTGACGGTCTTTGTTGGCACGTAGCAAAATCCGTCCAGAACATCACGATCTGCTGGCTTCAGCCTGGACCAAGTTTTGTTTTTGTTTGGCCTTAAAAAAATCCTTCCCCCCTTCCCACCCCCCCCCACCAGGAGCATGGGGGTAGGAGGGAGGAGAACGCAAATGAAGGTAAAAATATTGACAGAGTGAAAAATATTGACTATTACTTCTGTTTCAAAGATAGAAACCTCTGGGGCTGGGATGCGTTTTGGCAAGTTCAGGTTGGGCTGTGGTTGAAGTTTGGGATCAAGGTGGCAGGCTTGCCTTTATGCCTCAAAGTATACCCTTCAGGAGGTAATGGGGGCCAAGCCTGGGAAGAAAAGAGAGATCCCTCCTGTTTTAAAACTCAGCTTTTTCCGAGGAGCTCAAGGAGCATTTGAGATAAGCCATCCAGGGATGATGGGCGCAGAGGGCGCCCTGTCCCAGAGAAGTGGAGGTGACTGGTTTCGAGTTACTCAGAGCACTGGAGTGGGCTGGAGAATCAATGTAGCTCTTCCATCACTGTCTTAGCTGCTGTTAAACTAACTCATCAGGGCAAGGGTGGCTGGATTTTATCTTCAAGCATATGGCATATCCCCACTTGGTATGTGTCAGGTTATTAGAGCATATTCCCTATGGAGATGCCATTTTTATTACCTCGGATTAATATACAATCGGGGGATTACAGACAGAAGCCCTCTGCTTGTCATTCTTTAGAACTCTCCTGTAGGTAGATACGGGGACATGCCGAGCAGGAGACCCTACCTGGCCAGTAACATCCAGTGCTCCCATACACTGTGCTGTAACCACTGAGATTATCCCAGGTTTGTTTACATGTGGGAAATGAACTCTTAGCTGGACTGCCAGCCTCAAAAATAGGCTGCTGCCGCTGCTGCTGCTGCAGGAACAACAGCAACAACAGACAGTGGCCGATCAAGAAAACAGATGGCTTGCTCAAGCTGTTCAGCTGATGGACCAGGTGGGGTGACTGAGGAGCCAACTGTGTACTTGCTGCTGTTGCCAGTTTGGGCAACTGCAAATCAGACAGACATCAGGAAGGCGCTTATGACGGAAGACCCTTAAGACAGGGCCAGAGGAGGCACCTGAAGCACCTTAATCACTTATTTAAGTTTGATTAACTTTTCAGAGATGTGATTGGAGACCCAGAACACAGGGAGAACATGACCTCCTGGATCATTGCTGATGAAGAGAAAGTAGAACTTGGGGGGAAATATATGAAGGAGAAGGGCACATAACCTGAGACCTTTAGGTTGTAAGGAACCCTAGAACACATCCAGTCCAACTTCTCCATTTTGCAGCATAAAAAACTAGGGCTTGAATGGGGCGCCTGGGTGGCGCAGTCGGATAAGCATCCGACTTCAGCCAGGTCACGATCTCGCGGTCCGTGAGTTCGAGCCCCGCGTCAGGCTCTGGGCTGATGGCTCGGAGCCTGGAGCCTGTTTCCGATTCTGTGTCTCCCTCTCTCTCTGCCCCTCCCCCGTTCATGCTCTGTCTCTGTCTGTCCCAAAAATAAATAAAAAACGTTGAAAAAAAAAAAAAAAAAAAAAAAAAAAAAAAAAAAACTAGGGCTTGAAGAGGGAAGTGATTTGTCAAACTCCTAGCAAATGGATAGAAAGGAAAACCAGAAAGAAAACTCAGCTCCCACCTCCTGGCCCAGAATAACCTCCTACTACTCAATACTTTCTATATAATAAGACTCTTTTTCCTAAGAAACCTCTTTTACTTCCAAACCCAAATAAGTACCGTTATTTAGTGGAGTAGGTAATTTATTAAATCACGTCAAAGCTGAAAGACAGAATCTGTTTTGAAAATACTAGGGGTTCTCATGGATGGTGGAAGTGTCTTAGACTGCACTGCCAGCAGTAAAAGGATCCAGAGAAAGGACGGTGAATCTCTCTCAACTTTGTACACTGGGCAGCACCCCCAGGAAACTTGCATTCATCCCCACCAACAGATTATAGAGCTAAGGGTCCCCAGTGAGACGAAGATGGAAGGAGGCTTGGGACTGTGTGTCACATTGGAGAAGGGACCATCAACATTGATGAAAATATTTATTCTGCAGATGGTTTAGGGAACATGACCATACTGTTCAAATACCTCATTTTGTGTAAGCCTAAGATGTCAACCGGTTGGGGGAAGGCCACAGAGAGGAAGTATGAAGAATTTTGGTATAGTCAAAATATGGCTCAACATGGAACAAGCTGACCTGGCTCATAGATGTTTGCATAGTTGCCAGATTAATCCTGGGCTGGGACTGTAGAAGAAATTCAGGGGAGGTTATACTGAGTGGCTGTGAAGATCCCACTCCACCTAGATCCTCAAGCCTGCAAACTGAGCCTGTCTCACCGCACTGAAGTCAAATGTGTGCTCTGGAAAGGAGATAGGACCCACTGGGGAAAAGAAGCAGCTCCAGAGTCAGGCTCCCTGGACCGGCATGCTGGGCCCAACACTTCCTAGTTACATGATCTTGGAAAGTCACTTACTCTCTACATGCCTCAGTTTCTATGAGATGGGGCTAATGACAGCGTTTACTTTATAAGGTTTTAATGAGGCTCAAATGGAATAATCCATGTAAAGCATTTGGCACTGAATGTGCATAGTAAGTGCTTGCTAGATGATGGAATCTACTATAATTAATGACATCCTTAGAATCAGCCTTACAGTCAATGACAGCAGTATTTTTATCAATAGGGAAAGGTGGGCACTGCCCCCAGTGACCATTCCGCTTTTTGTGGCAATGTCTGGCCAAATGTGTTAATCTCTGATATTCGCATTACTTATTCTCTGAGAGCACGGATAACATGTCCCTGTTGGCTCTGTGTTATTCCAGTTGGGAACATCTATGGGCACTGGTTGAGGCTGTGCTTCAGAGACTATCTCAGCCCACCTTTCAGTATGAGCTTTCCGTGGACAGACTAAGAAGCTCGGGGTCACAAGCAGTCACTCTGCAAAGCCCTGCCAGCCCTCAGATGTTCGGCAGAAGTGGTCAGGGATGGTCGTTTGTGCTGGGAATGCTCTGCAGATGCTCTGTGGCATGGAAACTGGCCTTGCGGGCCCCCCAGCATGCAGCAACAGGGCTAGCTATTGCCAGGCACAAGCACTGTTTATCTGGCCAGACATCTTCAGAGGAGGAGAGCTGTGGAGTGCAGCCGGACCCCTACTCTGTCGGGAGAGGCACACTCTGGGTGGTTCTAGAACCAGAAAACATGACTCGAGTCTGGTCTGGTGCAGGGTGCCATCCCAGCAGCTGGATAGGGGTCCCCACAAGATGTGGAAACTGCCTTTGGGGTCATCTATGTTCCTAACAGTGTTAGGAGCATTGGGCTCACGGGCAACTCTGTTAGGAGGGAAGAAGCCTCCATATTGGGGAGTAACTGGGAGGATAAGGGAAATCGGGGCTTGGGTTTATTTTGGAAAACTTGTGCTAGGTTGTTTCCATTTTCATTATTTTTCATCTTCATAAATATAATAATCACCTTTTTTCATAATGAGGGAAATGAGGCTTGAAGAGTTGAACCATCTTGCCCAGCTGGGATGAGTCAGTGGGCTGGGTTCAGAAGTCCATTCTCTAAGACCCCCATGAGCCTGTGTATGGCCAGTGTAAGGTTATCAGAACTGGACCAAGCAGGGTATTAGGGGGCTGAGGATCCCGGGTACAGAGAAGCAGCATCTTTGTCTACAGACCCGGATCATGAGACAGTCATGAAAATTCCCCCCATTGAAGCTCCTATCACCCAGGAAACTTGACATTTGCTTGGGTTAGGATGAGCTAATGGGCCTCTCTGCTCTTGCCAGTTGGGGTCTCCATGGCCCATTAGCTATATGACCTCTCACACTCCAGACTCAGTTTGACTGTTATGGCCTTGCTTAGCTTCTTTCCACTGCTTAGAATATCCCCCTTCTTTTCTTTCCATGTTCAAACCTCAACACATTTCTTCTTGGTCAGATCATGGTAACAGAATTGGTCTTGGACAACTGCAGCTAGATACAGTGGGTGCAGCAGTTGTGCAGGAAAGGAAGATGGAGTTGGAGGCTCTTGAGAGGCACTCAGTGGGAGCCAGGGTGGAAAAGACCTCTTTCTTCACCCAACACCTATTTACTGAGCACCTACTACATTCTAGGCACTGTGTGAGACAAAACAAGTCATGATGCCAGTCTAGTGTGTAATGCTGGGAAATGACACATTATTCAACTGAATTCACAAACAAACTTACAAACTGGGGAATATGAGACTATCTGGCAGGAGTCCTGTTCTAGTCTGATGTTGAGGGAAGGGCAGGGAAAGCTTCCTCTGAGAAAGTGTCCTTTGACTTGAAATGTGAAGGTTGAATAGGAGTTGCTAGGTAAAGAGGGGCAGAAGAAGCTCTTATGCAGAGGGAATGACATGTTCAAAGGCCCTGAGGCTTTGCACTTGAGCAGAGTTAAACCAGAGCTGCCAATCAGGTGTCCAGTAAAGTTCTCTTGTTTCCTCTTTGTCACTCTCCTTGGTTCTAAGGCCTGTGCTCTCTACCCCTAAACCTTGGGGCTTTAGGCTGATTGCTGGACTTCTCAGTTTTGGGGAGTTAACCTCACCTCAAGGTTCTCACCATCTATGGCTTATGTGAGTCCTCGATAATTAAGCCTTGAGAATTTTCCTTTACTCTGCATTTCTGATGCATTGGACTTGGCTAATTGTTTCAGATTTACAAAATGTCAAGTAGTGGGCAGGCTGGCAGGGCATATGTGGATTTAATTTCTGGCTGTGTGACCTGTGACACGTTTCTTACCTATCCAGAGTCTTGTTTTCTTGGTCAACCCAATGGAAACAGTGCTTTTGCAAGTTAGTTTTAAGCATTGGCTATAATATTTGGATGGTGTGTCTGTTTTGCTTACTGTGTGTTTCCACCACCCTGACACAGTGCCTGGCACATAATAGTCACTCAAGAAACATTTACTGAATGTGTGAGAGGCTCAGGCACCATGGACTACGTTAAGAAGGTGTTCCACGGGCAGGCAGTCTTTTCCTTTTTACCACTGACACCATTTCCTATGACACTGTCAGGTCAGGGCAGGCCTTTCGAAAATACCAGACATAAGCTTTGTAATTCTGCTGTTACCCACTTTGACCAAAGAGGGCAGCCGTCAGCATTCTTCACTTTATTTTCTTAAAACAAAGGTTGGCTTCCTTAAAAGGCACTTGTATCTCATCTCCAGCCATCCCTCCACACTCTCAACATTAGCTACCTTTGATAAGTGCCTCGGGGCTTGAAGATCTATAGTCCGGCCTTGTTCTTCTTCATATCTGTTTTTGCTTGAGTGCCCACTGGAAGGTCCTGAGCTGACTGGAAGGTTCTGAGTAAGCAGAGCAGAGGAGAAGCAGCGGAGACTGCTTTCAAAAAGAGCCTCTGAGCTGTGTCCACCTGGTGTCCACAGTCTTCCTGGCTGAAGTTAGGGAAGTTAAAGAGAGAAAGGGGGAGTCTTGACTGTTTTAAAAGCTACCCAAAGGGTAAGTTACAAATGTACCACGTTCCTTTTGGCATCTGTGCTATATAATCCCCGGAGACAGAGAGTGGACATTACTTCTTATTCAAACCACAACAAAGTCCCCCACCCATCCTCGCTGCATTTTGAGAACAGATTTGCTGTCTGTCTGCAAAGACACATCTGCAGGTCTGCTGTACAAACGAGTGAAGAAGTCCTTTTGCTTAACAGTTCCTTGGGTTTCCTACTCTTGGACCTATCCTGGAGTCCCTCGGCTCTCCTAGCAAACAAAATCCCAATTAGTAGAAAAATAAAATACTACAGACAGCTCCTGAGATGTTGCCAGCTGTTCTGGTCTCACAAAAATGACCTGACCTGAAAGCTCTAAGTTCTGAGAACCATTCGTCGGCACGGTATTTTTCTGGGCACTGCTTCAAAGGGGCCATGGTTGAAGACCAGGCTGCTATTCTGGTGGCCTCTTGTGTGGGATAAAGTTTCCCATGGGCCCCTGGGGAGGGCTGGAGAGCTCAGCAGGGGGCGTTCTGAGCACCCCTGACCTGTGTGTGCCTGCATGACAGTGAGCAGGTCAGTGCCTCTGAACCAAGTGGAGTAGAGCTTTCTAGAGGTCATCATGCCTCCTAGGCTCTGGCACATGCTGAGCTGAGCCAGTCAAAACACCCAAGGTAAGACCTCTGGGAGAAGTTAAGGGGCTTGGAGGGGGATGTTGGAGGAGACAGGGATTCCTTAAATCTTAACTCTGAAGATCAGAAACAGGATGTGAACTGGAATTGGTCCATTGGTGGGTCTCAGGCAAAGTGGGGCAAACAAGGCCTGGACTTGTTTCTAGGGGTTTCTTGTGGCTTTGGCACCCTCCAATCAGCTCACCAGTCGGGCACCCATTTGGGCAGATATCATCCTAAGGGCTGTTGGCAGGGACAAAGTGATGAGTTTATCACTGCCCACCTGAGAAATGTCATGTGTTGGGGCAAGACCCAGCCTATATAAAGTTGGGTATCCCTTCCTACTCTTGGCTTCCACTGTTCCCTTGCCCCTTGTCACACACTCTGTTTTCTGTTTCTCTGATGGGCTAGGCTGTCCAGCCCTCAGGCCTTTGCCTCTGCTCCCTCCCCCATCTGAAGACCTTTTCACTCTCTTTCTCTCAGCTGACTTGTGATTTCTCAGATCCCAGCTTAGGCAGGATGTCTCTCTACAACACGCATCTATATAGCACCACCAGGGTCTTACCTAGGAAGTAAGCACCAGCTTAGAAGGGAGAGGGTGTTTCTGTGGTCTGGGCTTCTAAATGGCTAGTAAGGCAACTTCTGCTACCAAAGTGCTCACCAAGCGTGATTAAAATGGCTGAGGCTTTGCTCCACAGGGGGTGATCAGGAAGGGAATGTCAGCACCCCAATGCACAGAAAGTGCCTAGCTTGGTTGGGTGTGTCTGATACATGCTCTGGTGGCTCCCTGGGCTATAACCATTTATCTTCTTATCTTAAGATAGAAATAAGCTTCTTGAGGGTAGGGCCTTGTCCACCTGCTGACTACTGGATCCCCAAGACATAGCACAGGATCTGAGGCATGTAGTCAAACACTTGTGAAATAATGGTGAATGAGTGAATTAATTCTAAGTCCTCATGTTAGAAGGAGGAAAAGGAGGGGGAGGGAGGAAGAGGAAGGAGGAGGGTCAGGGAAGAGAAAGGAGGAGAAGAAGGAGGAAGGAGGAGGAGGAAGGTCAGGGAGGATAGAGGAGGGAGAAGGAGAAAGGAGGAGGAAGAGGAGAGGGAGGAGGGGAGAAGAGAAAGGAGGAGGGTCAGGGAGAAAGAGAAAGGAAGAGAGTCAGGGAGGAGGATAGAGGAGGTACAAGGATAGAGGAGGAGGGTGGAGGAAGGAGGAGGAAGAACAGGAGGAGGGGGAGGAGAATAAGGAGGTGGCACCACTGACCTCCTTTCTGATGCTGAGCCTTGGGTTTGTCATCTGTTGGTGGAGTATGGGTGCTGTCACTCCACAGGCATTTATGAACTGAGGCCTCTTGTAACAAGACCCCATGACTCACCTTTTTAGACATGAATTTTCAGCATATGGAGATCAGAGTTGCATTTTAGCATCTCAGATCACATTTTACCTGCCTCCCTCTTCTCTGGATGACCTTTAGGAACTCAAACTCCTGACCTGCACTACAAGAGCTAAACAGGAAACCATCTCTGTCTCCCTTTATTGTATTACCTTCGATTCCCTCCTGTAGCCTCATCCTTCATTCAAGAAACATTTTGAGAACCCTTGGCACATTCTAGGCACCAGCCAGGCGCTAGGGGTCACAGATGCAGTCCTATTGTCTTGTAAGTCAGGCTGATGAGTGCCAAGGAACTGACCATTAAGGTAGAATGTGTTTGGGAAGAAAGGAAGCCAAGAAGACAGGAAAGATTTAGTGAGGCCTGGGATGGGCAGAAGGCTTCCTGAAGGAGGTGGCATTTTAGCTGGGTGGGTCTTACAGGGAAACAGACACATAGGCAGATGACTGAGGGGAAAGTCATTCTTACTGAGACAAGGGGCATCACAGGACAGGTCAGTGTAGTGGGGGGGGGGCGCGGGGAGTGATAGTGTAGTGAGGTGGGGGGGGCTTTGCAGTTGTAGGACTTGAGATGAGGCCTGAACCCCAGAGAGCCCTGTATACGTCAATGAGCTATTCAGAATAATCTTCTTATGCTGCAAAACCAAGGGAGGCTTGAGGAGGAGCTGCTGTGGGTAGGGTTGCTGTTTCCATCTCTTCCTGGGAGAATGAGGGGGATATGGGGAAAGGATCTCCCTTCCTACTTCCTGTGCTTTGGGGTGCTGACATTCCCCTTCTGGCCACCCTTTGCAGAACAAAAGCCTCAGCAATTCTAATCATGCTTGGTGAACACTTTGGGGCAGTTGCCTTACCAGCCTTTTAGAAACCTGGACCACAGGAACACCACCTCCCTTCTCAGAAGGTCCTCACTCCCCAAGTTAAGTCAGTCCTGAATCCAGGAACCAGCCAGTCCTACGACTTTTGCCCTGTCCTGGGTCAAATGATCCACACCTCTGTCCCAAGCTGGCTGTGACTACAGGAAGAAATTGAGGGTAGCTGACTCTAAAAGTGGTTATGCTGAGAATGAAATGTAATAATACCAAGTCCAGATGTATGCCTAGGTGGTGACTCTTAAATTTTGTCTTTTAATAGTTTAAAATTGAGATCACCGCTTAAAACGGGAAAGCGGGAGTGAGGGGTCGGTTTTGCTTGTGTTCCTTTTGGATAATCTCAAAGTTCCAGGCAACTTGACCTTTCTGGGCCTGTGTTCCCTTTGCTCATCTCTCTGGGCCCTTTCATTTCATACACAACCGACGTCAGCTGGGGCCCCAGCATGTTTCCTAGACTGCTCCAGCAGAAAGCCACACTTGCTTCCAAGGTGAGGGGAGCTAGGAGCTGGCACGTGCCCCTCCTCCCCCTTGGCCAGGAGGTCCAGGACAGGGCATCCCCGGCTGGCCTTGTCTGAGGACCCTAGGGCACAAGGCGGGCACTGAGAAAAGAGGCTCTGTGCAGAGAGAGGTTTTAATATCCTCCTGCCTTTAATAGCTTTCCCTGAGATGGAAACTTGGGTTGAAATGATTTGCAGCTCTCCAGATTTTTCTGAGTGTGTGTGTGTATTTGGGTTTATTTTTAGCCGCAGGGGTTCGTTCCTTGCCAAAAAAACCTGCTTAAATAAAACCAAGATTAATATTTTTACTTAACGGAAAGAGTTAGTCAGGACAGGCTTTGAACTGGAGACTCTCTATCTTGATTGGGAGTGCATCTTAACTGTCTGGCCATGGCTTCCACAGCAAGGAAAAAGCCCTTTGAAACTGACCTAGAGAAGTGCCCTCAGAGTAGGATGCAGGAAGGGCCTATTGTGAGACCTCGCCAAGGGGCATTCTTCCTCGAACAGGCTGCCCCTCCCTGTCCCCCTCATGTTCTCCAGGGCCCTCTTCCTGGAAAGGCGAGGTCCTGGCTCCCATCAGAGCCCCAGGACTCTGCCTCACTTCCAGCTCCTTCCGTAGACCCTCCCCACCAGATCTGGTCCAGGCTTCTGCTTCCTCTGGATTCAGATAAAGCAAACGGAGTCTCTCCTCTGGGATGGGCTGAGGCCGAGATCCGCTTCGGCCTCTAGGGGAGTTCCAGATGCCTCTCCCCATGGACAGACCTCCCCCCTCTTGTGCCATGCCAGCAATTTGTTCTTGCTCATACTGCTGTGTTTGCTATACTTGAATATCATTTACCTGTCTCCTTGCCTGCCTTTTTAAACTTGGCCCCTGAATTCCTCAGGGCCTCATTTATCTCCGCGTCTCTGTGAGCCTAGCACAGTACTCCATAAATGATTGTTGAACAGATGTTTATCTGGCCCTGTGAACTGAGAACTGCTATTATCCCCTTCTGATGGAATAAAGCTCAGAAAGACTTGGTCATAGGCCAGAGCTTACCCAGAGGAGTTATTTATCTAATTTTTTTTTTTTAATCACCCTCCACGTATGTGGCACTTCCCGCTTCATATATTCAGCATCTACATATTAGGGACTTGTTTTGTGCCTGGCTCTCTGGTTGCTCAGGCTATAGCTGTTAGTAAAACAAAGAACCTGCCCTCTGGTGAGGCTTGCATTCTAGTGAAAAGCACAGGGACATAGGCTATGTCAGATGACGGCCAGTGCTGTGGAGCACAGTAAGGCTGGCCAGGGGCTATAGGGAATGGATGAGGATGGGATATGGGGGATCGTGGAGGCCTCCTGACCAGGTGATATTCGAAAGAGGTGAGGGAGGGAGCCCTGTGGCCACTGAAGGGTGTTCCAGCGGGGGAACTTTAAGGGCAAAGGGGAGGTGAACAAGGGGTAGGGGGCTGGGGCCCAGAGCAGAGCAAGTTGCCGTTTCCAAAGGGCAGGAGGGTTAATAGGACTGGGGTGAGTGAGGGGCATTTTTAGGAGCTCAGTTTTGGATGGCTTGAGTTGGAAATGTCTTATTAGACCTCCAAGCATAAACGTATACTACGTGTAGACTTGTGTCGCGGATGTTCTGGGATGGAGGTTGCAAAAAGGGGAACTGCCAGTTGTACAGATGGTATAAAGCCACAAGCTGGGTATAAATGAGAGGAGGATGAGGAACCACCACTGCCTGGATTGAGCACCGTGGAGGTCATGGGTGGCATTGACGAAAGCTGCTTTGGTGGAGTGGAAGAGGGAGTTGAGGTCATGGCAAGAAGCTTTCAAGGTTGGCAATCATCACCCCAATTTGTAAGCCGGGATGGGAAGTGGCTTGCCCAGTGTTACACAGTGACAGGACAGTGACTGCATCCAGGTCTCACGTGCTCCATGCTTGTTCATTCCAGTGTATCATGGCCACTTCTCCAGGGGTTTGCTTGATCTGCCCTTTCAGCCTCGGAGTTTTTGTAGAGGGGCTTTTGGGGCTTGAGGTTGTGGTGACAAATGGGGTGGAAACCAGACAGATCCAGTTAGAGCCTTTAGGTCTCTGCCCTCCACTTAATCCCTAAGGCCCTTTTCTCAAACGTGGACATCATCAAAGCGTCCCCAAAGAGGCAGCAGGTAATTGAAAAGAACTCGGAAACGGGTCACCGGAGGTAGATATGAAAGATTCCCGAGGGGGGATGCTGAGTCGGGTCTCTTGCTGCCTTCCTCTGATTAGCACATTTAAGAGCCTACAAGTAATCACCGTCAGCAACATAACAGTATAGCATCTGTTTAGCTTCAGGGTTACAGCGTGCCTGTTTATATATACATTGTCTCATCTAATTAATCAGCCTAATTAACCTCAGACTCATGGTGTTGTGAGAAACCTCAGGGATCATCAGGTTTTGTGGTTTCTAAATTATTTTATTTTCTTCCTTAAAAGCTTGCTGAGGAGCATAGTATGCTAAACAGATGATATTCTGTTATATTGCTGACGGTGATTACTTACAGGTTCTTGTTACTAATCAGAGGGCACGTGTGTGACAGTGATTGGGACAGAGTAGTGGTGTGGTCCAAAGGATAGGGGGTCACTGGGGGCTTAGCAGGGGGCCTTCCTCCTAGGGACCAATCCTCCTCTCTGATCCTTAGCAGACCTGACAGGGTGTGGGGAGGTGGAGGAAATTACGAACTGGTTTTCAATCAGTACAAATCCCATGAAAAGGTTTTCAGGCAGTCTGCTTTCCTGGGAGACCCACCAACTTTTGTTCCACTAGGAAGCAAAACCAGCCTCAGGGGACTTGACTTCCTTTTCATAGTTGGAAACGGGGGACAACAATAGCCACTGCATAGAGTTATCATGAGAATAGAGCAGGATTGCATGCATGCACTGCTTGGCACACAGGAGGGGCTTTAAAAATGATGGTTGTTGTTATCAATGTGTTCTAGACCCTCCCTCTCCTCTACACTTACTGGTGTGATGCAACGAAATGCAGGGAGCTAATGGTTAATGAGTGGGTGGGCAGCTGGAGAAGCAAGAGAGCCTGACCCTGCCCTATTTGGACAGGCTAAAATGCAGCATCTCCATGGGGCACAGGACCAGGGAATTGCTTAGTGGGCTGAGCCAGATGGTCTGTGGGCCTGCCTTGCGGTGGGTCCCTTGCTTGTCTTTGTTAGGAGCTCTCGGCCTCAGAAAGGCCCTGTGGATGGCAACCAGGAAATAACCATCAAATGAGTATCAGAGATGTCCTGACCCCTCTTTCCCTGGAAGGAAAGTCCCAAGTCTGGGAAGGCAAGTGAGCCCACAGTGCAGGCCTTTCTGCTTACCTAGACCTTGCCTGCTAGGGTCCTGTCAGAAGAATGTTCCCCTCCCTGGGGTTGACACTAACAGTGACTTCTGCTTTTGGAGAAATTCGTTCTAGCTGCTGGCCAGGTGGGCCTTCCTTAGCCCTGCTATCCTCCTAAAAATCATACCTTAAGCTAGCAAAATCATTCTATAGGGCCTTCAGAGAGACAGGAATGGGAGTGTGTGTGTGTGGGGGGGGGGGTGCATGTGTGTGGCACTGGAAGTATCATACTCACTAGATGGCTGAATCACCTCCTCCACCGTGGGGAGGATTTGTAGTGTTCTCAACAGGATCCTAACATGGGTAGAATCCATAGTCTTAAGTTGGTATACATTAATTCAGTTAAGGGATCCTTGATCCAAAATCCAGCCAAACTTTCAGTTTTCCAACCTACTAGTAGGAAACTTCAACTCTCGGATCAGGGTAGAAATGTCTGGATTTGATTGAAGATGGTTGGATGGGGGGTAGTAGGAAAGGGTGAGGCAGGGGGTTTCTCATGGGTGTCTTGTCCCCCTCTGACTATGCTGATGAATAGCGGATGTGCAGTTTCTGGACACAGCAAGCAGTAAGCTGCAATAGAAGCCGCATCTTGTTTGCCACTGGAATTGTTTTTTTGCTCAAAACTTGTGCCACTTGTGGTCTACATTACTATGGATGGAGGTGGGGGCAGAGAGCACACAATTATATTTCTGGAAGGGAGGTGCCTTTTTTCTTTTGTTTTTGCAAGCTCTTACTAGCCCTCCCCACAAAAAAAATATTTAAAGAAAGAATATGATACAGAGATATTACCTTTACCCCTGGATCCTTAGATGTATGATATATTTAAAAGGGCCCTACATATGTTTATAGATCTATGTACCAATTACATAAGCACACATAGCCTGGTCAGTTTCTTGCTATAGACGTTAAGTGAAAATACTATTCACTCTGTTTTCCTTTGACCTCCATACCTCTGGAAGCCCAGGTTCCTTTCACAAGGGGAAATAAGAGGTTCCAAGACTGAGAGTCAGGCTGTTCGTCATTCCCCCCTTCTCTGACTGATGCCTTCATACCTTGGAGATTAGCCCTCTAGCCATGAACTTTTAAACTCTGTCTTCCCACTAGGTGTGCTCTGTGGAGGTAGGAAACGGGACTTCTATTTCTCATCATCACCCCGCCAGCACACCAACCCAGCTCACGCCCATGTTGGTTTGGCTGCTGGGGGACGCTGGGTAGACGGTGTGGGGCCATGTTCTAGCCTGAAGGAGCATAAAGAAAACCTGTGTCTAGCTCAGCCCCTCTATAAATCTGGCTTCCAGCCACTACACCAAGGTGGCAGAAACGGCCCACATGCTGCCAGCTCTAAGTTTGGAAACTGTCTTCTGTTGTTGTTGGAGAACCGTGACCTCCCACACCTCCCCTGTCCACTGTGGCCCCCAGGCCAGCGAATACCTTGGAAGCACCCTTAATGCCAAACAAGAAAGTACAAAATAGCACACATTTGCATTGCAGAGAGAGAAACTGAAGCAAATAAAGACATGTTCATTCATAGACCTAATAGGCAGATTTGAGGTTGGCTGGTGTTTTTACTGTGGAAGAACTTTGTGGATCTCTTTGGGAGAGCAGAAAGTTACTTAATTTTAGTCCAGTGGGTGCAGTTTTGTTTTTATAAAGAAAACACTGGTGTGGTCTCTGTGCTGGGCCTTTTCTGCTTGTCTTTCTGGACCATAACCATGTGATCTCATTTGGTCCTGGTTGGCTGCTGTTGGATTACATGTGGGTGATGAGATAGGATAGGTACCTGCGATGAGGTGGGTACTCCAGACTTAAAAACACCTTGTACGTTTGTTCTGACCAGTTTATGTGTGTCCACCCACATCTCCATGAAGTTCTGCATGGCATCTTGAGGGGCTTGCCTTTCTTCCCATCCCAGAGAGAACCCCTAGGCCTTTGCTTACAGTGTATGTTAGAAGCTGAAGATGCTCAGATAGACAAAGAACAACAGAAGTCACAGTGGTGGTGGTGGTGGTACTGTAACAGCAATGACAGCAGACACACTGTTCTCAGTGTTTGTACTTAACCCTCACAGCATGAGGGTTAGGAGGAAGTGTTATAGATTAAGAAATGAAGGCCCGGAAGGGTTTAATGACTTCCCTAAGGCCATGCAGCACCAGTGCTGGGATTTGAACTCAGGGCAGTCAGGCTCCAGAGCCCTGGCTGTTCAGTGCTTTGTCATATTGCTGCTCCACTAGAATTAAGTATATCACTTGTAAGCCACATAATGGGCATTGGGCCAAGACAATCAGAAATATTTAGGCGAAAAGAGGTGGGGAGGGCAGTCCACAGGGGTTTGCCTGAGGCCACACGGTAATGGTGGAATTGAAATGTGGCTTCCTGACTGCAAAAACTTACTCCCTTTTCAAAGAACTATTCTCAGATGAAAATGTTCCAAGCTCAGGCCATTTCAGGGTAAGGAAGGAACTGGCTCACTGTGTGTGCAGAAGCTTCCAGAAGTACCTACCTTTATGGGACAGGTCTGCTTATGACGTGTTATGTCTAAATGAAGTCAAGCCATTTTTTTTTAAATTTATTATTTTTTTCAATGTTTATTTATTTTTTTTGGGACAGAGAGAGACAGAGCATGAACGGGGGAGGGGCAGAGAGAGAGGGAGACACAGAATCGGAAACAGGATCCAGGCTCCAAGCCATAGCCCAGAGCCCGACGCGGGGCTCGAACTCATGGACCGTGAGATCGTGACCTGGCTGAAGTCGGACGCTTAACCGACTGCACCACCCAGGCGCCCAAAGTCAAGCCATTTTTGAGCCAGGAAAGGGTAGACGTTACTATTTAAAGGAGCCCCTTTTGCTATTTCTCCTCCCCTAAGGCAAAGACTCACTTGCTAGTTTACCTTCTGTGTTAATGAAGCCGGAGAAGGTGGAACCAAATCAATTCAGGAAGAATCAATAGTAAAGTCCTGGCAGATATGCTTTCTGCCCAACAGTTAAGCTGTTACAACCTGACTGTGGGAGTTACTGTAGAGGAAATAGTCCCTGGGCCTCTGGGAGGCTGGCTCCCTGCCGAGGATGCTGCAACAAAGTTAGACACAGAGGTGGAAGCAGAATCTTGAGGGAGCTTGGCCTGGGATCTTGCCAACCTCTTATTTTACAGCAGACTTGGAAACAGACACTCGCCTCCTCCCACTGCCTCAGCTAAATTGCTAACTTTGCCAATGGGCTCTGTGTTTTACCCTCCCTGGCAAGAAGGTCTAGAGGGTCTGTTGGTTCATCTGGGTCCTGACATCACGTCTGACTGGGAGAGAAGGATCCAAATTCGTTTGGGGAGGAACAGGACAGAATCCAGTTGAGATGGGGGAGACTGGTCCCTAATAAAGGTGTTTTGTTTTATTTTGTTTTAACTTAAGAGATTAGAGTCCAATGAATTGAGAAACACTGTGGGACATCCAAAATGGAGGATAATGGAACTACCAGAATGGGCAGGGCTGTGTGTGTGTGTGTCTGTGAAAGGTATTCTGCTTAACAGACATTTACTGAGTGCTTATTTTTTGGGGGGCTAAGTACAACTGGAGATAAGAAAGAGTGACAGGATCTTAGGGCTGAAAGGTTCAATTTGTGGCTCAACGCATGGCTGCTAATGTGTGCAAAATCCATTCCATCCTGGGCAAGGTCGTAGCATGAGAGCATCCAGACTCCCTTGATGGAGACACTCTCTGTCCCTATGGAAGCTTCCCCATCTCTTGTTGCCAGTTTTGTTACTAGAGAACATTTTTGGTTGAGTCAATGAATACAACTTCTCTGCAATTTCTGCAGTGTCTTTAAGATCTCTCCATTTATTCCTCCATGTGCCCATTCTATAAATACTTTAAGACAGCTTTTGGGTACTTCTTCACTTAAAATATAAAGAGCACACACAGCCTCTTATAATCTCAAAGTAAATCCCTTCCCTCTCTGTGTTCTCAAGGCATGTAGTAAATGCCTCTCTTCCAGCCTTCCTCACACTGGGTCTGTCTAATTGTTTTCTTGTTCATAGTCAATTAATATTTACTGAGCAACTCCTTTCTGCCAGACATTGTACTAAGAAATTTCAGAAGATCTTTTGTTGAATCCTCATTCCAATTCTTCAATGTAGGTAGAGTCACACTCTCTTTACAGAGGAGAAAATTGGGGTTCAGTAAAGGAGGTGGCTTCCCTTCCCTGTCTTCTTGTCTGTATAATGTGGATGCTAATACTGTCCCTGTAAGGCAGTCATGAAGAGTAAATAAATGAGGTGTACTACTGCACATAGTCAGTGTGTGACAAATGGGAGTGACTTCTAATGGCAGCAATCCTTCCATGGTCAGCCCATTCCGCTTTTGGTGATGATGATGATGATGATATTAATCATGTTTATGTAGCATACACCAAGTCTGAGACACAGTGCTGAGTTTCATGTGCATCATTTTACCTAATCCTTTCAATTAAAGAGATTGGTACCATTATCATCCTAGCGTTACAAAAGAGGAAATTGGAGGCCAGAAACAAAGTTACTTATCCACAGTCCTAATAGCCATAAAAGCAGAGCTGGGGTTAGAACAGTTCGGTTGGCTCCTGGGCACTCCCTTTTCCCATATGCTGCATCCCTCACCACATCCTAACTGTGCCATGCCATCTAAGTGCTGGGTACACAGGGCCCGCTCAGAATGCTGACTGGGCATGGAAGGAGGCTGGGTGCACATGCATTGCAACCCTGCAGGCATGTCAGGACATGCAGAGGAAGAGCCCCAAAGGAGACAGCACTCAGAAAGATGCGTTGGTAGGAGAGAATAGGTCTGGGAGACCATGCAATGCTTAGATGGACAGTGGAGGAAAGGCAAGAGACTTTAACAAGAGAAGTAGATTTTCGATTATGGTGAAACCACAGAGTCAAGAAACTCCTCCAGGAGTGAGTGCAGCCTAGGAATTTCCAGGGTCGGCAATTGTGAACATTTGGGATAATTAACTTGAATGATGACTGCCTGCCTTCTTTCCTCCATTCCTCTCCCACCCCCCAGTGTCTCTCATCTGAATTCTTGCTTTTATAAACACAATCATCTATTCAACTTGGCCCAGAGGTAAGAAAGCAATTCCAGGCACCCTGGGGGTTGGATGGCCCAACCTGAGACATGGTCCCTGATGTGGTTCAAGCCTCCCTAACCTCATTCCTGTCTGCGTCTTGCCTTTTTCTGCAGTGATCCGGGCCAAGGTGGTAGGGAAGAAGTTGGTGAAGGAGGGGCCCTTTGGCACGCTGGTCTACACCATCAAACAGATGAAGGTGAGTGACAGAAGCCCGTACCAGGAGAGTTCCTGGGTTGTTGTGTGTTTTTTTTGCCAGAAGAGTCCTGGCCAGGGGAGGCAGGGTGGGTGTATGTAGCCCCTCCCCACTGCTGGAGAGGGTGTTGCTAAGGCAGAAGAAAGGGATGGGTAGGAGGTGAGGGCAGCGATGGGGGGTGGCTGCTTCACCCTAGGGCCAGCACAGGTGGAGTCCCTCAGAGGCCATTGTTAAGAGGCTCCACTCTGGAACCACACGGCAGAAAGCCTTGTTCCCTGGCAACTGTGAGACCTTGGCCAAGTCACTGCCCCTCTCTGGGCATTGGTCTTTCCATCTGTAAAATGAGGGGATGTGACTAGCTTGTCTTATGGGTTCTTCTGAGCTCTGACTTTTGAGTTTCAAAAGTTCCTACCAGTCTTATGCAGTTGCTGAGGTTACAACTTATGTTTAAGTCCTCGAATCTTTACACTGAACTTCTGCTGATCACAGGAACCTTATCCTGGTGTAGGAATTGCCCCTGCTTTCCCTATTTTCCCAGATCATGCCTCCCAGCTGGTTACCACTGTTTATTAAGCATCCTCCTATAACTGAACATATTCCTGAGCATATTTGCACCATGAAGCACACTAAGGAGGTCCATCTTAACAAAAAGAACATCAGATTTGAAACCTACAGAACTTGCTTCCTTGTCTCAGCTCCACTCCTGACTAGCCTGCTTCCCTTAGAACCACCCTTTCCTGGGCTTCAGTTTTGCCATCTGTTAACAGTGTGGGGTTGGGCTAGGTTCCCCTAAGAGCTCTTCCAACTCAGGCATTTCAGGATTCTAAGTGCCCTGGGACACTGGTGGTATTACATCTAAGGAGGAGCTGCTTTGGGTGCCACAAGGGGGTACTTATGTCTGCCTTCGCAGAGAGGGCTGGTGGCACTTACCCTGAAGAGCACAGCTGGTCCACCACCCCACCTTTGTAAGCACCTCCCTATGTGCAGCACTCTGTGTCAGGAGCCTTGGAAGCCACGAGAAAGATGGGGTTCCCATGTTTAGGAAGTATAGTCAGGCTGGGAGAGAAGACACATGTGCGTGACTAAGCACCCCATGTTCAAGGTGGGGTGTGCTCAGGTCCAAGGGGACTGCCAGCCCTTTTACTCACTGCCCATATTTGCGTCCTCAAAAACTAGAGCAGGACCAGACTCGCATCAGGGACTTGGTGGATGTTTATCCATCTAATGGAGAAATGAGGGTGGGACTCTACTGGCCTGAAAACTCCCCAGAGGAGACAAGCCTTTGAGCCCCAGGGTAGAACTGAATGAGAGTAGTGATAGCCTGTGGGTGGTACCCAACCATTCTGGAGGCAGACCTCCAGGCCTCGTTATTCCTGCGTCCTGAGGCCTCAGGTTTGATGTACTAAGTTTGTGGAACCTGTTGCTTTCGATTCAACTTTGGAAACATCCACAGCCTTCTGGTTATGTAATGTCCAGAGTCAGCCCTGGCTAGGTGCCCTTGGCTGCCCAAGCCTGGTCATGGGACCAGCTTATGTCTTCAGATGGCCATGGGGAGAGAAGAGTGTGGAGGGGGGGAAACCAACGAGATCAACAACAACCAAAGAAACCCCCACTGTACAGCCCCCGGCAGCCAGTGAGCAAACGCCGAAGCATGTTAGGCAAAGCAGAGGTTCAGGAAACACCCCCCTCCTGCTCTGGAACAATCCATCACATTGTGGACGCTCTGTGGCCAGCAGATCTGAGGGAAAAGCTGGGAGGCAGTGGTTCCTAAGCTTGCCCAGCTTCCCCACTTCCTTCAGGGCCCGGATGCCAGGGTGATGAGAGGCCCTTCCTGTGGGCAAAATGTCCCACTTCCCCCTGGCTGGTGCCAGGCCGGCCTCTGCGGGGTGTTCAGAGGCCAAGTTACATTTGTTCACCCTTCAGCTTCAGAGCACACACTCACTCCCGGGCTGGTGGCGTCACACTGTCCGTTCACTATCCTTCACCCAGGTTCATGGAACCAGGGTGCTAGACATGGGAAAGCAAAATTCCTTGTTTTACTTCTGACACAGGCTCAGAGGGGAAATGACTTGCCCAGTCATGCATTTAATTAAAGACAGATCTGGTTCCCAAGCTAAGGTGTTGGGATTCCTTCCCAATCCTGTGTGTTCTTTACATGACTCCTCAAATCTCCCTGCCATGTCGCTTTGATCATTGATCACTGTCTAATGCCTTTTCATTAACTCTGCCCCTCCTACAAGCCCAATATTAGATTACTCCTGGAAGGGTCATTGCCCTTCTATCCTGAGAGGCCACTGAATTCTGCTGGTCTCCAGGTAGCAGTTGGCTAATCAGGTGTGGGATGTAGGAACTGGAGTAGTTCATCCAATTGGCCCTCCCCGCTCCCCTTGCCTTCTCACCTCTCTCTGTGCTGAACACTATGCTTCAGGCCTGGGATAGAAAGATAATGTTTGTTATAACGAAAATAAGACTCTATTCAAATAACATGTTTTGAGCATTTACTATGTACCCGGCATTCTGCTAAGCCTTTGCATGGATCAGTCCTCACAACAGCCCTGTGAAGCAGACACACATTATTCTCTGTTTTACAGGTGAGATAACTGAGACTTAGAAAGGTCATGTAATAGTCAAGTTCATACCACTAGAAAGTGGCAGACTGGAGGGAAGCTATAGAGCCTTTGCCAACAAGGAGATTATAGAACAGCCGAGCTGCATTCATCACTCCTGCCCACCCCCACCCCAGTTGTATGTAGTTCCCCCAGGGAACAAAAAGACGTTAGCTTGGCTTTGTCGTTTATCTTCCAGCAGTGTAGCTCTTGACTTGCAACATCCTGCAAAGGGTGTACTGAAAACTCTTTGTAGGAGGGAAGGAGGAGAGGCCAGGGAGGCGAGCCTGCATGAGTTTTGGCACTGGTCCCTGGGTGGCTTTGTTCTAGTGGATTAGAGAGTCTACCCCAGAGAGTCAGACGGGGTGAGCCAGGGCTCCCTTAGAGCAGGACTGAAGGAACTCTGAGAACGTGAGAATTTGAGCCATCCTGTCTAACCTCTCTCTTCTGTCTCAGAGTTCCCACCCCCTCCCCTGGAACTTCTTACACAGATGAAAGGCAGGCAGACCCTCTCTCATATGCTAATTCCAGAACCTCTGGTCCCACTTTGCAGGCCCCTCTTGAGTGTGCAGAGACCCACAGGTGTGTGTGTGGGGGAGCATTTGAATGTTAAGGGGGCTTACTGCAAGCCTAAGGTTGGAGATTAGCTGGAGCAGAGGCACTGGGCTGCAGTGCAAAGGTGGAAGTTTCCAGAATTGGTCGTTCTAATCTATAGGGACCTTATCTCCCATCAGGACCATGAGAAAGCGGTCTGCTTTGCCAGGAGCTGCAGTCTGTACAGTGGAGACATGCTCCCAGGCTGGCGCGGCGGGGGACAACACGTGGGGAACATTATGTCCCAGCTGGTCCCGGGAGGGTCCCATGGGGAGGCCCACTGGTCATGTGCTTTGCATGTCCTGACTCTGGGCAGGACAGATTTGCTGGGCAATTGGAATGCTTGGCCCCTGGGGACTTCCTTCCTTCAGTGGTCTGTCTAATCAAATGAGCACTATAGCAAGGTCTCGCCTTTGAAGCTCCAGCTGGAAGCCTCTCTGACCCTCCAGCCCACAGGGAACTGTTCTCTTCTCAATGCCTGTAACTCTTTCTGGTCTGGGTCTCTCGTCCAGCCCTCAGCAGAGACTGCCTGCGTTGTCATGTGCTCTGCCCCCCCACCCCTTGCTAGACAGCCTGTTCTGTAAGAGAAAGGCTGTACACTTGGTATCTCAGTCAAGTATCTAATGTCTCTGAAACTCAGGTTCTTGGTCTGCAAAGGAGAATAAGTTGTGGGTTGAAAGGAGTTCATGATGTAAGACAGCACCCAGCACAGTTCTCATCTCTGGCAGCCAAGCCAGAATTATTTGACATAGTGATGACATTTCATGCTGTCAATGTAGAGTGAAGAGCAGGCATTCCATAAGAAATACTCAAAGCCCCCCAGATCCAGAAACTTCTTTCTTACATTATTTGTCTCTTTACCCCAAAGGAAGCTAACTTCTTAGAACTTTTGTGTACATACTACCAAGAGGGGAGGCCCAGAGGCTCATGGAGTCCAATGTGGTGTGTGTCTACACACAATAGAACATTATTCAGCCTTAAAAAAGGACATCTTTTCATTTTGACAACGTGGATGAACCTGGAGGACATTACGCTAAGTGAAATAAGCCAGACACAGAAAGACAAATAGAGCATAATCTCACTTTTATGTGGAATCTAAAAAAGCTGAACTCACAGTTGAACCTCTCACAGAAGCAGAGTAGAATGCTGGTCACTAGGGGCTGGGGGTTGGTGGAGATGAGGAAAAATGTTGGTTAAAGGGTACAGACTTTCCGTTCTGTAGAATGAATAAGTTCTGGAGATCTGAAGTACAGCATGGTGACTGTAGTTAATAATACCAGATTGAGGGGCACCTGGGTGGCTCAGTCGGTTAAGTGACTGACTCTTAGTTTCAGCTCAGGTCACGATCTCATGTTTTCCTGGGTTCAAGCCCCACATCGGGCTCTGTGTTGCCAGTGTGGAGACTGCTTGGGATTTTCTCTCTCCCCCTTTCTCTCTCACCATCGCTGCCTCTGTCTCTCCCAAAGTAAATAAATGTTAAAAATAATAATAGCAATACCAGATTGAATACTAGAAATTTGCTAAGAAAACAGATCTTAAGTGTTCTCACACACACACAAAAGGTAACTATGGGAGGTGAGGGATGTGTTAATTATCCTGATTGTGGTAACCATTTCACAATGTATACATATATCAAAACAGCCTGTTGTATACCTTAAATATATGCATTTTTATTTGTTGATCATACCTCACTAAAGCTGGAGAGAGAGAGAGAGAAAGAAAGAGAGAGAGAGAGAGAAAAAAAAAACAACCTGCCTAGTCTGAAGTTCAATCCAGCTTTAAATCTCTGCTTTAAAAGATAAGGTTGGGCAAAGAGCCATGGAAAGAAGAGGAACAAACCTTTCCCTCTGCTGATAGAAATTTCAGTAGAACTAGTTTTAAGCTAACTTTTAGTGAATAATGTGCTCCAAGCACTATTCTAAGTCGTTTAATTCTCAAAAACATTTTATGGAGTAATACGTTACCCCATTTTACAGGTGAAGAAACTGAGACCCAAAGAGGTAAAGTAGCTTTCCAAGTGGCTAATAAGTGGCAGAGACAAGAATCAGACTGGCTGTCTGTCTCCAGAACCAGAGTTTACCATTAACCCTCCAGCGCTTTGACTGGATTTGATTACCTAATTTAACATCTTTTCCAATTCTGAGATTCTCTGATTCTCTGATTGCAGGACACTACAAATGTATTACAGTCTTCCTAAATTTGTCAAACCAATTCTCAGTCTCTATGCATATAGACCTAATGATACTTTCGGGATCGAAAAGTATAATGATGGGATCATTATAAAGAAAAGATAACGAAATGAGTACCATCTGCCTTTACCATATTGTCACACTCAAAAGTGACGCTAAGTGGCAGTGCTGTGTCTGTCAGACCCAATCACTTACGATGTATTAAAGTTCTGATACTGCATGCAAGTGCTACAAGCCCTGTTAAAATCAAGATTCCTTCAAATTCCAAAGTAGTGAGAACTGAGCAGCTGAAGTCACTGGACCCTAGACAGGGACTGATCCTCACTCATAAAGCAGAAAGGAGATGAAGGGGAAATACCAACAAGGATGTACTGAGGCTCTGATGGCCTTGGGTCTGCAATATCTCAGAGCGAGGACTAAGTTGAAACATTTGCCAGGAACTCAAGGAACATCCACACCAGAGGAGAAGCTGATGGGCACAGAGGGAGTGCAGGGAATGTTCTTGGAAGGCCACACTGGATGGCATGCACACAGCAGTGCTCTTAAGCATGGTTCCTGTTAAAGCCAGAGAGGCACCATCCATCACTGAGGAAGTGGGGGGTACGATCTGACCCGCCCCTGCTCCCCCGCGGCATAATTGAAAACTGAGTGTGGACAGCACTTCTCACAGTGCTTGGCTGCGTTTCCTCGTTCAGCTGGTGAGCCTCTCGGGAGAAGAGGGCTAAAAGAGAGGCCAGGTAAATTAAAACCATCTGCACTGATGGTTGCACACAATTAGGGCAGCGTTCCCCTTAAAAAGGCAGAGGCTCCCAAACTCTGTGGGTCCAACAGACACTCTATGATGGTGGAGGTCCTCGTGGACCACCTACCCCCACCATCCAGTCCCCACTTAATAGAAAATAAGGAGAAAACCCGGCCCATTAGTACAAATGGGAGGCACTTAGATGAGACACCAATGAGGCGATGTCTAGCTCTTTATTAATTACCATAAGTAAATTAATAATGCATGCCAGGAGCTAAAGGAGAGATGTTGTCCTGTTGTAAACCCCTGGAGACCACCAGCCATCCAGGGCCTGTGTGCTCTGAGAGCTGGGAGGATAATGGGATTGGGCAACACCTCGCTGCCCCCTTCTACCTTCACCCACTCACACAGTTAACAGAGATTCCTTGACAGATCTGAACCCACGTAAGACTCGTGGCCATGACCTGGAATCACCAAGTGGGTCCAGCCTCGTTATGGTCATACCAGTGGCTCTGAGCACATGCACATAAAGGAGGTGCAACAGCCATAAATAGCATTTGCCTGTATCAGAGGCCCTTGGGCATGACTCTGTGAGGCCACAGGAAGAGAGACCATAGGATAATGGTTAAGAGCATGGGCTCTGGAGCAGATGTGCCCATCTGGAGTCCTGCTTCTGCCATTTGCCAACCATAAGGCCTTAGATTAGCCACTTAACCTGCCTGGGGCCCAGGATCCTCACCTATAAAATGGGCATAAATAGTTCCTGTCTCATGGGAATGTTATGGGGGTTAATATTAGAGTGGGATTTCTCAACTTTGGTACCACTGATATTTGGGGACAGATAACTCTGCTGCAGGGGCTATCCCATGCATTACAGGATATTTAAGAGCATTCCGGGCCTCTTCCCACAGATGCCGGTAGCAGCCACACCCCCTCCCGTTTGTGACAATCAAAAATGTCTCCAGACACTGTCAGATGTCTCCTGAGGTGGGGATAAAACTGCCTCCAGTTGAGAACCGCCGTCTTAGAGGATGTTGTAGATAAAAATGGCCAAATATCACCATTTTCATACAGTTCAACTTAACAATTATAAAGTGTTTAGTTTAAAAATCTAGAAATTTTGTATACATGTTTATAGGCTTTGCCTGGGGTAAAGGAAACCAGTGCTTTCAACAGATGCTCAGAAAGATAAAAGCATGGAGAACCCTGGGCCTGAGTTCAACTTCCACCAACCAAACACGATTTCTGAGTCCTTGTCTGTAAAATGGGTACAAGAATGCCTACCTCTTTGGGTTCTTAGGAGGAGACAGTGAGGGGAATGTAAATGGAATGCTTTTATACACTGAAAAATGTCATAGAGATGTCATCAGAATGCTGGCCATCTGCCTTTTCGGCACGTGGGGGTCAAGGTTGGTGAGGTGGGCAAGGACCCCTTTCACAGCAAATTGCATGGATTTCTAGAAAGGTTTGGGATCTGAGAAAAGCATATGTCTGGTGCCGTGCTGTGGGTGTGTTAAAACGGGAGGTGTGACTGGCTGTATGGGAAGGTTTCTCCAGGATGGCACCACCGTGGCTCAGACAAGAGGAGGAGAAATGGCTGGGGAGGTCAGTGGCCACACGATGGTGGATTAAGGGAGTCAGATTCCCATAGAACAAATGACAGCAGGCTCTCCGAGCCCTGGTCCTGCTCTCATGACGTTCCTTCTGCCCACAGATGTACCGAGGCTTCACCAAGATGCCCCACGTGCAGTACATCCACACAGAAGCTTCTGAAAGTCTCTGTGGCCTCAAGCTAGAAGTCAACAAGTACCAGTACCTGCTGACAGGTAACAGCCAACTCTAGCATTTAGGTCAGGGTATGGCCAAAGTCCAGCAGTCCCTCACTTCAGAAGGCTAGAGAAGGAGTGATTGACCCAGAGGTGTCCTTAGGACTTTGGCTTTTCACCTAATGAATTATAAGGACTGTCTGGTGTTGAGTGCACTTGGCTTGGCCTATGGTAGGAGCTCAAGGCTCTACACTGAGCTGGGTTTTAGTGTGGACGCCACCACTGGCCCTGTGATGGAAACGGAGTTTTGTCTAGTTTGACACATTCTCAGCTTTACTATATAAATCAAAAGGGATTGCTAGGACCTGTTCCTCTATACCCCCACAGTCAACCTATTTATTAGGTCTGTTTGTGAAAGTTACCCACCTACAGGCAGTCAGTGTAGGAAAGGAAAAAACAACAAAACCAAGAAACCACTGATGGGGACGGGAAGGGTTGATCTCCGTCCCAACTCTAGGGCTTCATGGGTTTAAGAAGCAAGTCATTTAACCTCTCTGAGCTTTGTTTTCCCCACCTGGGAAATGGGGACACAGTTTTCCCTAAAACGTATCAGGAAGGATGAAGTAAAATCACAGGATTGGAAAGTATTTAGCCCAGTACCTGGTCTAAGGTGGGTTCTCCGTAGGTGAGAATTCTTTCTCACCAGCCCTGTGGCTGGGCTCTGGACACAACAACTCTCCTCTTGTCCTCTTTCCTCCTCTAGGCCGCGTCTACGATGGTAAGATGTACACAGGACTGTGCAACTTCGTGGAGAGGTGGGACCAGCTCACCCTCTCCCAGCGCAAGGGGCTCAACTACCGGTATCACCTGGGTTGTAACTGCAAGGTAATCCCTGGAGAGGGCAGGCAGGGGAGGTGCTGGCTCACGGCCCCCAGAAACATCAGTTCCTGCTGTACTGGGCACTAGGCCCTTGTGCTGAGAAGGGTCTGCGTGTCGGGCCAGAGCGGAAGGTCGGGTGTGAACAGGGGTGGTGAGGAATGTTGCCCCCTGGCTGAGTGGTGAAGAAGGTGGGGGAAGAATGCCTTTCTGCTATAATCTGCCCACCCGAGGCTGCCCACTTGGCAGCAGCTGGGGCATGAGGACTCTTCAGTGTCCCTGGCCTCTCCTGTGGCTCAAGGTTGTGGCAGGTACCAGATCCTTATAGTGGCAGGTCCTGCAAGCAGTCCCAAGTGAGTTCACCAGGGCAGCTGCCTCACTGATGGGCAAGCTGGCACAGGACTACTGATACCAAATGCTGCGGAAGGTCTAACCAGGGCCAATTCCTTGACTCAAGCGCAGAGTTCATGGCACACAGCCTGCCTGCTGTGGGAGGGAGCTGGGCAGTTCTCTCACTGAATTCTCACAACTTTGTGTAGTGTTTATTACTACTATGCTCATTTTGCAGATAAGAAAATAGAGGCTCAGGGAGCTTAAGTAACAAGCCCTAGGTCACACAGCTCCCCGATTTCACACAGCTCATGTGATTTCTAGTCGATGGCAGCTAGATGCCCAAAGTTTATGCTTTAATCTTTCTAATTCCTCAATTTCCACAACAGCTGAGATCTCTCATCCTTGCTTGTTACCACTTGAGAAAGAAGAGTTTTCTCAAATGTGTAGTTCCACCACTTTCTGGCTATGTAAATCAGAGCAAGTTCCTTGACCTCTCTGAGCCTCTGGTTCCTTATCTGTAAAGGGAGATAGATCTGTTATGAGAACTAAAGAGAATAGCATAGAAGCACTTAGCAGGATATCTGCTACACAGTGGCACTCGGTAGGTGTTAGTGGGTGTTACTTACATTATTTTCACCAAGGGACTGATGTGGCTGGGCTCCACCTGCAGTGCTCTGAATCCAGACTGGAGCAAGCATCAGGACTGGGGCCACCATGGCAGAGCCCACCAACCTTTGGCTGTTATCTAATTGCAGATCAAATCCTGCTACTACCTGCCTTGCTTTGTGACCTCCAAGAACGAGTGCCTCTGGACCGATATGCTCTCCAATTTCGGCTACCCTGGCTACCAGTCCAAACACTATGCCTGCATCCGGCAGAAGGGTGGTTACTGCAGCTGGTACCGAGGATGGGCGCCCCCGGACAAAAGCATCATCAATGCCACAGACCCCTGAGCACCAGACCCCTCCCCACCCTTCCCTCCCTTCCCGCTGAGCTTCCCTCGGACACTAACTCTTCCCAGATGATGACAATGACATTAGTGCCTGTTTTCTTGCAAATTTAGCACTTCGAACACTTAAGGAAAAGTCTATGCTGTCATATGGAGTTTATTTGGAACCATCCTCCTGGCCCCACCCTGCCCCTTCTTTTTGGTTTTGACATCACCCATTTCCACGCGGGAATTTTTGGTGCCATGCCAGAAAGAATGAGGAATGCACACTCCTCTTCTTCGTGATGATATAATCTATTTTTTTAGGAAAACAGAAACCGAAAAACTACCCCATTTGGGCATTGTAACACCTACCCCTCTCTCTTCTCCCCCACCTCACCATCTCCCAGACCCGCTTCCCTCGACCCTTGTCCTCCATCCCAGTACATAAAAGACACAGACAAGGAAGTTGCTGAAAGGTCAACTGTTTCAGGATGAGTCCAGGGCAGCAAGCAGATAGACTCAAGGTACGCAGAAGACCATATACACTGAGGAGATGCTACTGCATTGTCCAACCAGACTATGTCTGTCTGTGTCTGCACGTAAGAGTGAGGGAGGGAAGGAAGAAACTGCAGGAGAGGGTCTGAGAGGGTGCAGCACACTCAATTCCCCCCAGCCCAGTGATGCTGGGGTTGACCAGATGTTTCTGAGTCCGGCAAGCAGCCAGGACAGAATAACAGAACTTTCTTAGTTGATGAAGACTTAAACATCTGCCTGAGGTCAGGAGGCAATTTGCCTGCCTTGTACAAAAGCTCAGGTGAAAGACTGAGATGAATGTCTTTCCTCTCTCTATCTCCCACAAGACTTCCTCCTGGAAAACTCTGGTAGATTTGGCCGGGAGCTTGCCTTTATGTAAATCGGAGGAATACACACATCGTACACTATCCACAGATATAGTCAAGTAGAGCTGGGTAGAGAATACTATTTCCAAAGTAGGGTTTAGCTCACCTAGGGGGATGTGTTTGTATACACATTTGCATATACCCACACGGGGACATAAGCTAATTTTTTACAGGACACAGAATTCTGTTCAATGCTGTTAAATATGCCAGTAGTATAATCTCTTCTATTTTGTTGTCGTTGCTTGTTTGAAGAAAATCATGACATTCCAAGTTGACTTTTTTTTTTTCATTTTAATTAAAATTTGAAATTCTGAACACCCTCGACATCCCTTTAACTGGGGTCATCTGACCTCTGTCCCTCTCCTTTTCTCCTGCTTCATGTTTGGGGCCTTCATTTAACTGCCTTACTGGCTTGGCTCAGATAAGGAATGAGAGTTAGTATGGGTCAGGGGCCTGGGCACAGGAGGGAAAGCTGCCTTGGCTAGACAGCCACTTTCCTGGATTTTGGGACAGCCTGCTCTTCTCCCAGCTCACTGGTGGGCAAACACCATCTCCTGAGGTCCTCACCTCATGGGATTAAAATCGGTGGTCACTAGGGAAGCCTGACTCTGCAATCAGCTGTAGGGTTTTTGTTGTGTTTTTGTTTTTTTTTTTGTTTTTTTTGAAATAAAACTATAATATAAGTTCTCTGATTAAATAAAATTATTTTCAGTTTAAGTGTTGAAAGTGAGATGCCAAGAGTAGGTGATAATGCATATTTCACAGAGTTGGGGGTGGTAGGATGGTGACATTTAACATGATCACTCTGTCTCTTCTTTCAGATTATGGCTATTTTCCTCTTAGTATTTGTATCTTCAGTTCATTCCACTTTAGGAAACAGAGCTGCCAATTGAAACAGGATTTAAAAAAAGAAGCAGACAACACATTGTGATGTCTTGCACACACACAGACACACACACACACAGACACACACACATGCAAATACCCAGGCAAGGTATTTGGCAGAACTCCTGAGTGGGAAGGCAGTGCAGGCATCCAGTTTCCATGGTATTCATTGGATTATCTTGTACCTTTCACCCTATGGTCATGCCATTTGGCAGGTGGGAAACGGGAGGCTTTGCCCTCTCAACGCAGCTGTGTAAGCAAAAGGAGCTGAGGTCAGCGGACCAGTGGTCTTTAAAGGGTAAGCCCAAGTCCTTGGTGTTCTGAGATTTTCTTGATTTCAACCTCCAAGTCTTACAAGATGGAACCCCTGACCCAACCACACAAGTGCCCTCTCACAATTGGACATCAGCATCCCCTCTATGAAGCATTGGCCATTCTTGGTCCTTCATGGGGTCACCTCCACTCACACAAGGAGGGACCTGGGGTGAGGCCTGAGCATGAATCATCTGAAGTTTCCCTGTAGAAATGTTGGTGGAACCACAGTCCCATCTGTCAGGCCCTGTCAAAGAGAATAGCAGGTCCTGGGCAAAGAAGGGTCCTTTGCAAAGCGATGTTGGCAGAGGGCGGTTTTTGAGCTTTCTATAAGCTATAGCTTTGTTTATTTCACCTGTTCACTTACTGTATAATTTAAAGTCATTTATGTAGCTGAGACACTTCCGTATTTCAATCATATCGTGAACGTTTTATTTTGCTAAATCTTGTGTCATGTGTAGGCTTTAATATGTGTACATTGTGTTTAAGAGAAAAAAAAAAATGAAACCCACATGCCGCCATTTTCCTGAATCAAATTCTAAAGTGGAATGGAGGGTAAAATACTTCTACTGTGCAGGCAGCTAGACTGGCGAACTGGAGAAATGAGAAGGAACTACCACTTGACACTAATCCCTCCTCCTCCCTATCAGCATCCCAGTGCTTTCTGGAGTGGGAAGGAGGAGGGAAAACAGCAAGTACATCCATGTCCTTGCTCTGTATCAACTGGCACTGGGCAGTCTGCTGGTCATTCCCATTCTTTTCCCCCCCTTATTTTTGACCACTCAGTTGGGAAGCCATGATTTCTTTTAAAAACCCAGGGCCATGGGAGCTGTGATTCCAAGACCTCTTGGCCTCATCTGGCCATCTCTTCTGCCTCCCTATCCAGAAAGCATTATACCTGGGGCTCTCTCCTCTCAGACCTGTGCTCCATCTGTCTGGGTAGATAATACCAGAGACTCCCATCCTTTACCATCACCCAGCTCCAGACCTACATCATGGCAGTCATGGTACAGCCCATGAATATCATTTTTCATATGATGGTTCTTGAACAGTTAAAGAAACAAATGACTTATTGGAACAGCTCTGTCTCAGAAACACTGTGGCCCCTAGGAGACAAGTACCCTCCCCTGCCCAGCCTTTCATCTTGTGTTTGATGATCATCAATATGGATTACCCCAAGATGGCACCCAAGGGTTTGGCTCCTGGCTACCAAAAGTAAAAATATCACTACAGTAGTTTTACACAAGGAAAACACTTTAAAAATCTGATGATAGAAGCAAAACAAAGTGTGAGAATGTAGGGGAGGTGGATATCAACAGCCTCCAAAAATTAGCATTTGGGAGACATGAGGAGGGAAAGAATTTAAGACCGGTTCGTGCTCTCGGGGGAAGGGCTTCACAGATCCTCCCATGCCCTCACCTTTCCCCTTAGCCAGTCTGCTGTCCTGAGACCCAGAAGTGATGGAGAGAAACCAACCAGAGAAAACCCTGTCTGGAAGGAATGTATTTGTTGCTAAATTTTGTAGCACTGTTTACAGTTTTCCTCCATGTTATTTATGAATTTTATATTCCGTGAATGTATATTGTCTGTAATGTTGCATAATGTTCACTTTTTATAGTGTGTCCTTTATTCTAAACAGTAAAATGGTTTTATTTCTATCACACACCTGTAGTCCCTTGCCTCCTTATATCCTGACTGCCACTGGGGGTAATATAGACAGCAGAGGGCCTTGGAAGCTGGTCCCACCTGTCCTGGCTGCAGGCAAATGAACATTCCCCTCCCTTCATTCACTTCTAGGGCTTGAGCCCACCCTGCCCCAGACCTTTCCCAAGGTAGGAGCAGGCATTCTAGATTTCCCCTCAACTGCTAATCCAGCACTGACCTTGCTCCCTGTTTCTATGGCCAGGGTTCTCCATAGCTCTACAGAATCTGGATTCCTATCGAATTAACTATTAGTAGTTCAAATATTCCCAGACTGGAGCCCTGACTTGGCTTTCCGTTTTCATCTAAGAATCTCACACCATGAAACTGAGAGGGGAAGGTTGCAAACATCAGTGCCTGATGCCAAACACCTGCCTGAAATTCCAAGTATGGCTTGGCCTAGTTGGAAATGCTAGGAACTCAAGACGTCCCACTATAGCCATGAGCCCCTCCTGGAGCTTACAGCTGGACCTGTCATCCTCAATGAGTTGGGTTGGCTGCAGACCCCTCACCCAACTTTCATCCCATTGTTGACAATGTTCCAGGTATAGCTTTTGCCCCTATTTCAAGCTAATCTACTTTGATCACCTATCATATATCAGGCACAGCACTCTACACACATGATTGCATTAAATTTCCACAACCCAATGAGGTTGTCCCACTATCATCCATAGTTTTTAGCTGAGGAAGCCAAGACTCAGGTTAACTCATTGCTCAAGACCTAGTATGCTGGCAGACTAGGATTTAAATTCATTCTGGTTTGATGATAACCCCTGAATTTTCTCTATAGTGTTCATACTTTGTTGGAATATGCCAGGTTCCACTTACCTTTCTTTTTTTTTAAATTTTATTAATTTATTTTGAAAGAGAGAGAGAGGGGGGCAGAGAGAGAAGGAGAGAGAGAATCCCAAGCAGGCCCCACACTGTCAGCATGAGCCTAACTCAGGGCTTGGACCCACAAACTGCAAGATGATGACCTGAGCCAAAGTTGAACACTTAACTGACTGAGCCACCCAGGCGTCCCTCCACTTACCCTTCTTATTCCAACCAGCATATCTTGGATTCTATGACTCTCATTGGATCAGATATAAGGGAAAGATAATCAATGGAAAAACCTCTCTGCCTGTTTAGACTGCCCCCACCTGGGGCCTGCAGTCCTACCACTCGTGTGGTAGAATTTCCAGGTCAGCAGCCTGAGCGTGGGATTCTACGAAAAGGCCAGTCCCCAGCTGGGACATTTGGATACCTTTTTAACTGCACTGTTGCCCAAGATTCACATTCCTTACATGGCAAGCATGGGGACATGGCCCCGCATTCCTTTGACCAGTTTAAGAAGACCACCAAACACACAAGCAGATATATCACAGGCTATTTCCAGCTGCCCAGAACTCTTCCCACCCAACTTCTTTTGGTTGTGGGATAAAGAGCTCTCCACCTTTTCAGGAAGATGTCACCCCTCTCACCCAGCTGTCCTATGAATGGGCTCGACCATGTGCTCCAAGCTAAGCTCCAACCACTTCCCAGAGACAACCTCAGGTACATCCATAAGTCAGAAAGCAAAGGGAACACACAAGGAAAGTGCCCTTCGATAATCAATGCAAACAAAATACAACAGCTTTTATCAAAATAAAAGTTGGAACCAGGTTCTGCCCAGGGCTCAAGGGAAACAACATCCAACCTTTGAAACATCTTTTATCTTTATTATCAGCGTTTGGCTCCAAAATGCCAGCTCAAGTTGTCCCCGAATTTGCTGAAATTGCCAATATCCCAAGGGATGCCATCCACCTTTGTCATTTGTCCTGCTACCTAAAATTTCACCTGAAGACTTTATTCTTTCCTTAAGAAAGCCAGGTATTCTCACAGGACATCACAACTCTTCCTTAGAGCCCAGGAAATCAGAGAGTGGCCCTCAGCCCACTCTTCATCCAACGGGACTGAAAACATGGACATCTGTTTTCATTCCATATCATTAAGATAATCAGAGTCAAAAAGGGCACTCACCATTGGCTTATGGTTGGGGAAAAACGTTTGCTCCACAAGTGGGAACTTCTCAGGACCCAGAGAATGGAAGATCTTAATGAGTTGAGAGAACTAGGAGAGAAGAGGAAAGAACATTGGTCAATCTTTGTTATCCAGTATGGTGGAACTTCCCACTTGATCCCAGACCTCCAGTATCAGACTATTCTGAGCTGAGTGGCAGTAGCTGTTCCCTGTTTGCAGGATGAAGACCAGATTCCTTGGCTGGAATCTCATCCTCTCGATTATCTGGTTGCATAAGCCCTTCATTCCTGCCAGGCCGCTGAGTTCAGCTCGCTTACATTTGACGAGCATTTACTACCCCCTCAACATTTCACACAAGCACCACGTGCTGACACTCATGCCATGTCTCCAGCCTGCAAAGTCTTTCTTTCTAGAGAGGTAGTACTACCTAACAGTTTAGGGTGTAGACTCTGGATTCAAATTCTCCACCACTTAACTAGCCCCATAAGCCTGGAAAGTTGTTCCAGGCTTCTGAGCTTCAGTTTCCTTATTTGTAAGTGGAGAAAGCAAGAGATCCAATATTGTAAGGATTAAATATGCAACGTATTAAACGCTGTGTCTGGTCCCTAGGGGCACTTGAATGTTAGATATTATTATTTATCATAAATACAGCTGACAACATGGGTTTGAACTTGGACAACATGGGTTTGAACTGTGCAGGTCTACTTACATGCAAATTTTTTTTTTTTTTTTGGATACAGTACAGTACTGTAAATGTATTTCCTCTTCCTTATGATTTTCTTAATAACACTTTCTTTTCCCTCACCTACTTTATTGTAAGAATACAACATATAATACATATAATATATGAAGTATATGTTAATTGACCATGTATATTATTGGTAAAGCTTCCAGTCAACAGTAGGCTATCAGTAGTTAAGTTTGGGGAGGGGAGTCAAAAGTTATACATATTTTCAGAGTTGGCATTCCAACTCCTGCATTGTTCTAGGGTCATCTCTGATTTCTCTGTTTTTACAACCACGCTCTTCTCCAGCAGCTCGAGCAGCATCCCTTCCACACCTGGCTCCTTTTGCTTTAGCACTTTCTGGTTTCACCGTAGAGGTTGCTAACATCTCCAGAGCTGGGTGGTAAGCTTCTGAAAGGCAGGCCTTGAGCTTAAATTTTTCTCCATCAGCCCACACCACCCAGCACCCTTGGGAGCTCATTTTATTCTTGGCACTGTGCTTTGATATTGGGATAACAAGCTAAGCATGGAAGACCAGGCCTTGAGGGGAGACAACGTGGGCAGATGGCTGAGATAACAATGCCTTGCTGGAGGAAAGCAAGGGGATTGAGAAGCCTAGAAGAGGAACAGAGAAGGGGTCAGGATGACTCCCTGGAGCAGATGACACAGAGAAGATGGAAGGGCACTTCAGGTAGGCACTGGAGACCCTCAGTGGCTGTCATAGCTGTGGCCCCGGATCCAGGGGACAGTGAGAGAGGAGGACGAAGGGTGATCCATGACAGATCCCTGGGAGCCTTGGAATTTATCCAGAAAGCAAAAGGGAACTCTTGGTGGACATAAGTGGGAAGGGCATGGAAAATTCTGATCAGGATTAAGAATGCTACAACTTGTGGCCTATGGTGGGTGTCCAATGGCTAGAAGGCATGCCAAGTCTTGTACCAGACTTGACTTGGGAGTAAGTCAACACTAATGGCTCAGAGAGAATGGGTAACTTAAGAACCTTCTACAACTAGACTTGGTCTGCAAACTCCTGGGGTATAGTCTGCAGGTGTGATGCAACATGGAGTCCAGTTAGAGGGTTTGAGGGATCTCAGAAATATGGGAAATGATGGAGGATCTCTCAGTTTACAGATAAGGATGCTGAAGTCTAGAGAGAATATGTAACTCTATGATCAAGCACACGAATTTTGGAGATGTCCAGCTCCAGTTTCCTTATCTCTACAATAGAGACATTAGCAAAATCTACTCATCAGGGTGGTTCTAAAGATCAAATATAATATGTATGTTAAGAGTTCAGCATAGCACACAGTGCTACTGAATGGTAGCTGCTACCATCACAATGTCTATGTGGAAAAACAAGGTGGGGGGTGTGGGCTAATGCTATCTAGGTCCCTTTCCAGAATCTGGGATGCCATAGGCCAAAAATCTCAGGGTAGAATAAAGAGACCAGAGCCATGATAGCAGTGGTTAAAAACTATCTATATCTACTAAATTAATGTATATATCCATTCAATAAATACTGAGCGCCAACTCTGCAGAGACCTTGATGGCATTCACTATTTACTGAATGAATATAATAATTGTCACCATGTATTGAGTGTGTACTTTGTGGCAGCCACTTGTATTAACTCACAACCTTACCAGGATGACCCTATTATTATCATCATTTTACAAATATGGAAAATAAACTCAGAGAGATTAAATAAGTTGTTCAAGATGATACAGCTCATAAATTGAGGCTCCTGGAACTAAGGCAATCCGGCTCCAGAGCCCATGTTCTCGACCACTGCCCTCCCACCAGGAGGCCAAGCAGAGGGAAATAAAGCAAGAGACAAGATGGCTTAGAGCTTCACAGAGCACACTACAGTACGTACCCCCAGCCTCCACATTTCCTATCTCCCTACCCTGCTTTATTTTCCCTTTTGAAAATTTTTCAAATTTTCAAAATTTCAAAAATTTTCCCTTATGAACCACTTCTATGACATATTACATATTGGGCATATTTATTAATAGACTGCATGTGCCCCTGGTCACTAGAATATAAGATCCATGGGGCAGGGATTTGGGTCTGATCTGCCCACTGCCATGTTCCTAGGACTTAGAACAGTGCCTGGAACATAGTAGGCATTGAATAAATATTTGTTGCATGAATGAATTACTTTGGTAGGGAAAACAGATAATACACAAAAGAATGGATAAATATATCATCCTAGATGGAGATAAGTATTGGGGGGAAATAAAGCAGGGTAAGGGAATTGAGAGTATTTGGGGGAGTGGTATCCTCAGAGAAGCCTCTTTTACAGGTAACATTTGAATGAAGACTAATAAATCAAGGGACAAATGAAATTAATGAATACAAAGCAGGGAAAATCAGTCTTGGGGGTTGAAGAGACATGGCTTCAAGTTCTGGTTTCACCCCTCCCAGGCTACATGACCCTGGGTGAGTTCCTTAGCTGCTCAGAAACTGAGATTCTTTTTCTGTAAAATGAAGTAATGTCCACTTCACGTGGTAGCCATAGTTTGAGCACCAGGCAGCACGATTTTCAGATTAATACACAGTAAGTGCTCAACAATGGCTACTGTTAATAAAAGTGATATGATTTAATATAAGTAAGAACAGTAAGGTACCTTAATGTTACCACTAATGTTATTTATAAGATAACACTGTATCGTACCATGTTGTTATATCGTATTCCTTAGGCAACAATTACAAGAAGAGGCCTGCTTATTGAGTTGCTTAAAAAAGACTCATTACTGAGGCCTCCGTGCTGAAGGATGGGACGGGCCCGTTTCAGGGTTGGGACGCCACCCACTGCCGCCCACCTCACTCCAGGTCAGCCTGGCCCATCACCTACCACCCAGGGCTTGCTGCAGAAGTTGTAGACGGAGTAGAGGGAGTTGACAGCAGGCAGCCCTCCGTACTGGAGGCCGATGACCAGGCTTCGGTAGTCTTCGCCCAGCGCCATGCTGTAGGCATGCTGGCGGACCAGGATGAAGTCTGGCTTGAAGGATCTGCAAAGAGAGGGGCTGGCAGTAGTGTCACCACATTGGGTATTGACGGAAGGCCAGGGCATCGGGCCACAGCCTGCTGGGGATAGCACTGACCTGGCCTGGTTGCTGCCAGCAGGGAGCTCTCAGGTCAGAATGGGGAGGGGGTGGGGGAGTGTGGAGGGGGACAGATGGATGCAAACACACAGCAGCTACAGAATCAAAGGGCTGAAAACAACTCACATTTTATCCATTTTCTTTTTTAGGTGGTTTTCTAGATTTTCTACATTGAACAAACGTTCATTTACAATCAGAGGAAAATGGATCAAATAACTCAGTGAATACACTGCCGTTTTTACTAGGCAGCACGTATTGCCTCACTGAATCCTCATAGCTTCCCAAGGACACGGGCATTGCTGCCAGCAACTGCATTTTACAGATGAGCACCGATAAAGGGAATTTTCACCTTTACGTTTGTGTGTTCCAGGCTCCCAGGGAAGCTATACTTTAACATTTACCAAGGTCAAAATGACTCAGCAAAACCTCAACGCATGGGATCTGTTTCTGCCCTGAGTGCACGTTGTGTATATCTGCTTTGTTAAAGAAAATAACCAAAAAAAAGGAGCATTCTAAACACAAAAGATATGAAAAAGTAAGAAAATTCCCTGGTTTCTGTAAGATTAAAGTCATACAGCCCTGCAATTATTAGAAACTTAAGATAAAGCCTGCAACTTTCTGAAATGTTCTTTGTCTAATAATTTGTAAATTTTATGTAAAAAAAATGCATATAGCTCTCCATCAAATGTTTCCTTACTGGAGCACTCTCCTGTTTCTAAAAACCGTGTGTCCCTGGCAGCTGTCGTAACTGGGGCTCGAACAAAACTCTCTCTTTCTCTCTCTCTCTCTCTTTTTTTTTAAAAGAAACTTCCAAAACGTTTGTTCATTTTATGTGCATAGCACCAAGGCTCACAAAGATTAAGTCACTTGCTCAAAAAGACATACTGCAGGTACATAGCAGGGTCAGATACGTGTAACCTCATGGCCCTAGTTCTCAACTACCATGCAGCATGGTATGTATATATATATATACCTATATATACGTAATATGTATATATTTATATGTACCCTGTATATTTCAAACATGTCCCTTTCAAGTAGCAACCTCTGGAAAGCAGCAAGAGTATTAATATGATGGCCAAGAACATGCCAGGCTCTTTGCTGGGCCCCTTTGGAGACGTGATCCTGATTAGCACTTACAAGCAGATCTGGGTAAGGTTGGGACTATTTCTCCACTTTATAGATGGGAACACACAGCTCAGAGAAGTCATAAACTTCCCCAAGTCACAAAGCTGGGAAGCAGGGGAGCCACGTGTGAACTCAGGTGATCTCGCTCCAAGTCCATATAATCTTCTTCCCTCCATCACATGGCTCCAGGTGGATTCACACACTGTTTTGCTCACACTGCCAAGGTTCCATCTATCTCTAGATTCCTCACTTCTAGCTCACATGAGATCATCAGCTTCCCAATGGGTGGGTGGTTTACACTCAAAATGGTATGATCTGTTTGTCTCACCCAGAGTTAAGACACTTAGCTTCAAATAAACTGTTTCTCTTTAAAATAATTCAAATGTAAGTTAAAATAACTGTCAAATGGGAAGGACTTGTCCCAGTGGAGACAGAAGGAAAGAATGTGCAGCAGGTGCAGACATTTCCCAAATTGTTCTGAGCTTGGGTCTCGTTGTACACCCCAGGGCCTGGCACCATGGAGCATACATGGGGTGTAGTAAGTATGTGTTGGAGGAATCAATGATGTACATGAATATTACTTCCTCGTCCCTAAAGGAAATGGCAAGGGTCTCGCCCATGAAGTTGTAACTCATCCCAGAGGAGACATGTGGATGCTGACATCTTGGGTATGGCTGACACTGGGCTCATGGAAATGGTCAATCACATCACTCTGTAGTTGGGTTAGAGGCTTGGAATTATTACGCCTATATCCTTATTGCATTCTTAGAGCTGAACCAGTCCAACTAATGGATTTTACAGATGGGGAAACTGAGGCCCATAGCAAGGCAGTGATGTGTCCCAGGACACCAGGCAAAACCATGCCAGAGCAGGAGGTTGCACCCAGGTCCCTCCTCTGGCTTTCCTGCTCTTTGTGCTCCACTTCATTGGCTCTTACAGCAACAGAGGGAAGGAAAGAAGGGGCGAGTGGCGGGTCTCTAACAGGGATCTGATGACAATACAGAGCACTGACAAAATATAGCCATGTTCTGCTTTCATTTGATTGTAAAAGTAACACATGTTCATTGTGTGAAACAAACAAAAAAAACCCCTTCAAAACACAAAAATGTCAACAGAATTACTTGTAATTCTCAACTCAGAGAAAATCCCTAATAACCTTGTATGTACTTCCTTATAGGTACATTACAATCCAATGATCTATTTTTAATGTATATAATATGCATTCATACTCATAATTGACTTCATGCTATTAATTATTACTTTCCTATTTTCCACATATTATAGTGTAGGCATTTCTCCTACTAACAAAACATCTTCAAAAATATCCTTTCTAATGGCCACCTAACCGTCTACTGAATGGATATACCATAATTAAGTCAAGTTATCATCCACTATTATCAAGTAGGCTACTTCTAATACTTCACACACGTATATCTTTGCACACAAATCAATGCCTTCCTTTTTAGCGATTTCCTTAAGATAGATTTTAAGAAGTGGGATTACGGGCTCAAAGGGTATGAATTATTTTTTTTAAGTACCCAAACGTACCCATATCTTTTAAAGGTGTATACCACCTATTGTATATGACAGTGTCTGTATCACGGCAGCCCCACCAGCACAGCAGTTTTTTTTAAATACATTAAAAAAAATACATGTTTTAAATTTGATAAGCAACTTTCCCCAAGATACTCTGTATCCCCACAGCTGTCTTACCTTGCATATCTCTGACTTAGGTGAGTTTGAGTACTTCCATTAACCATTTGCATTTTCTTTTCTGTAAAATTCTGCCCACATCTCTTTACTGACGTGATTTCTGTGTATAGGATGCTGCCCTTTATCACACTGTCCTGTGTGACAAAATTTTTACTAGCTGTTTGCTTGCCTTTTTTTTTTAATGGCTGTGCACCTTCAAAAAACCATATAAATTCATTTTCTATTTCCTCTTAGTCAAAACTATGAGTCTCTCCATTTTTTACTTCTCTGCTTTGATGATCAGAGGGTCTTCTAGGGCCCTGGTTCTCACAATGAGACACGTCTTACACCCAGCAGTGTGACTTTCCCCAGAGAAAACAGTGGCAGCAAACTTGGTGTCTTACTAGGGGTAACTCCACTCTGCCCAGGAGGAAATAATTAAAGGTCTCATGCTGGCTAGCCTGCCAGTTTTTCACTGTTTGTAGAGAACTCATAAGAGAGACATAGCCTGGTGGGGCGGAGCTGGGGTTGGGAAGCAGATCTGGCTCTCTAGAAAAAGAGGGTGCCCTTCCAAGATCATCTTCCAGGAGGAGTATCTGAGGGCCTATCTTGGGAGGCTCCAATTCCAGTCCCAGATATTATGATGCACTTTCTCTCGAGGACTTCTAGAACTCACCTCTAAATTGGAATCTTTCTGCTTCTTTGAAATAAAAGTAGTGGTCACTTCCTCTTTGTCTTTAAGGATTTGGAAACCTACCTCAAGATGTACTCAAAGTGCTCTTTCAAAATTATACAGCCGTTCCTTGCTGAAAGCCCTCTGAAGGCTCCCTCTATCTGACAACAGATCCTAGGCTCTTTACCATGGCAACAAGGCCCCTGCCCACCTCTCCATCCTCACTTTCTACCTTTCTCTCTCCCTCACCTCCCCTGAGCCACACTGACACCTTCTCTTCCTCTAACTCTCTCCCTGTATGCTCCTCTCCAAGTGGTGCCCAGGGGGCTCGATCTCCTCACTTACTCATCAGCTTGGATGCATTTCCTCAAAGACACCTGTCCTGCTCACTCTATTGAAGTTTGCCCCAAACCCCATATTGCCCTATTTTCCTTTCTATACAGCTCTTGTGGCAATTTTATTTCTCCTGTTTTATCTGTTTAGTCTTTTATTGCTGTCTCTTCCCTCTAAAGATGACAGCTCAATGAGAACAGAGGACGTGCTTGTCTTGAACAAAATAGACCATACCAATGTTTTTAAATGAATGACTGAATTAATGAACGTATGTATAAATGAGTGAACAAATGAATGAGAATGAGGTGAACTGACCACTGGAAAAGGGCGGGACCTCTTTATTTGTGGTCCTAGTGAAGAGAACTGGGACTGACAGCCAGAATTTCCAGGAGATAGCATGTGGCCCCTAACAACTAGGGACTGCCTTACAAGGTAACATGTTCTATACTTCTGGAGATATGTTAGCATCATCAAGAAAGTTTTAACCCCAGGGAATTCAAGATGGACCCCATGACCTCTTAACCTTCTCAAGTATAATATGTGGAAAAACAAACACTTAATATGAGTGATGTATCTGGGCAAACCAGGCACATGATATGGTTTGAATACTGCCAATCATTGCTACATAGAATGCACAGGGTCCTTCCTGACAGCTTGTGGTATGAGGGATTTGCAAGGAATGCAGAGAAATTAGTGACTTGAGTCAGGCGACCTGTGGCATGAAGTTCTGCCCTCCATACCTAGCACCTCAGCCTCTCTATCCAGTCAAGGAATGGCCATGCCCTGATGTCACCCCAACATCCAAGAATGTGGCCACCAGCAGTTCTCAGGCCCTGACAGTGGGCTGAAGTCCTGGTAGAGGCCAGAGACCCTGAGATGACAGGGACATGATCCCTGCTTTCAAGAAACCCACAGTCCAAGAGGAGTTGAGTGCAATTCTAAAGGACTAGGACTCACGAAATGCACGAATGAGTAAGTGAAATAATAGAGGCATGTACAAGGTATGAAGGTGGACCAAAGGTGTATTCAACTCTGTCTGGGGGTGGGTGTGGATAAGTGTGTACCAGGAGTCTTGGGTCCTAACAGGAAAGTAGGGGTTTGCCATGTGGGCAGGGGTTTGCAGGTATTCCAGGTAGAGGGAACGGCACCTGTAACCATCTTTTTCTTCTGAGTTATATGAACCATTAAGTTCCCTTTGATGCCTACACTGGCTTGACTTGGGTCTGTTGCCTGCCATCACTCTTGCTCTGACTAATATTGGGAGGAAGTGGCAAAGTTTGCAATTGGTTACATGGCTGGAATATAAGGTCTGAGGAGGTGGTGGCAAGAGATGAGGCTGGGTAAAAAGCCTCAATGGCTCTCATGAGCCCCTTCCTGCCCCCTTGTCTCCACGGTCCCACTGGGTCCAAGCCCTGCATCTTTCATGCCTGGGCAAGGCGGCCTCCTTCAATACCATACAAATCAGCACATCCCAGCTGGAGCCTATGCCTGGGTTTTCTCATTATTTCAGCTTTAGACTTAATATGAGCCTGTATCACTTGGGTCCCTGGTTCCAGAGCTTTCTCACAAGTGGTTGTCAGTATTGGAGAGGAAAACCAAGGACAACATATAATTAAATGGTAGAGACGGGACAGGTGATGCACTGCTGGGAGATTACTGGGTGCTTCAGGCAATGTCAGGAGGCAGGGGGCAAAGCCTGAGTGACTTTTAACCATCAAAGAAGTGTAATGATTTCCTCGAATATGCAGAAATTGTGGTGGCAAGAACAGATCTTGGCTAGGCTGTGCCTGAGACCTAAGTTAATAAGCAGAAGCCTCATTAATCTCAGCCACTTGACTGCAATTTTGTAACGGTCCCTCATTCCCCGAGGGTCAGGATGACAAAGGGTGATGATGATGCTGATTTCGGCCATGCTGACCCATCACGCCCAGATCTGACCTCAACTGTGCCTGGGAAGGCTCTAGACTTTCTGACATAGGTGTTCACCAGCAGAGAGAGGCTTCAGGTTCCCTCTGAAGTGTCTCCACACTCCTTAATCCTTCTCTATCTGAAAACTCAACCTTGGGTACCAAATCTGGAGAAGTGAGACCAACAGAACTGATAAAAACAAGCAGAAACAGGTGTCCAGAGAAAAAGGACAGGGGGAGTTCAAAACACTGAAATGGTCTCCATACCCCTGAGTGTCTATGGACCACCGTGTTGTGACAAGGATAGAACAGAGAGGATGTGCACACTTTGCAGACGGAGAGCCATATGGAAGGACTTTGGGAGTTAGGGATGCTTCCCACCAGCCTGAGGACTGCAAGAAATTAGTCCAGGCTGAAAAGAAATTAGGTGGCAGCCAACCAACAGTCTGGCAAGGAGAGGACAACAGGATGCTGCAGCGAGGCTGTGGGGCCCGCACGGCAGCTGCCAGCGGCGCAGCATAACGATGGTGGGGAAGGGGTCCAGTGGGGCTTTTGGACGGCCGGGCTCTCTGATGAATCCTGTGGCCCCCTTTGTGAACCATTAGGAGGTTAATAAAACACAGACGTGAGTTGCTGGAGGAAGTGGGCTTCCTCGTCTCCCTTCTCAGACTCAGAATCTCCATCTCTCTGTCCTGCCCTCTCATTTCATTTCAGAGAAGGAGTCCTTGCTGCTCTCTCCTTGCTCCACCCTCCTCTTCCGTCACTCTGGGGAACCCCACATGTTATGCGTTAAACTGTGTCCCCCCGAAAGGTACACTGAAGTCTTAATCCCTGTTACTGGTGAACGTGACCTTATTTGGAAATAGGTTTTTGCAGATTTAATCAAGCTAAGATGAGGTCATGCTGGAGTAGACTGGGCCCTCATCCAATGACTGGTGTCTTTAGAAGAAGAGGGAAATTTGGATACAGACACACAGAGAGGAAGAGTAGAATGCCATGTGATGAAGGAATCAAAGACTGGAACGACAGGTCTACACTCCAAGGAGTACCAAGAATTGGTGGTAACCACGAGAAGCTGGGAAGAGGCCAGGAAGGACCCTCCCTACATCCTTGAGAAGGGAACATGGTGCTGCTGACACCTTGATCACACACTTCCAGCCTCCATCACCATATTGAGGATTCATTTCTCCTGCTGAAGTCACCCAGCCTACGGTGCTTAGCCACAGCAGCCTCAGGAAATGGGTACACTGCCCATGGCCAGTATTTCCTCCTCCTTGCCACTTTCAGAACTTCCTGGCCTCCTTTGCCCTTGGGTGTGCTTATCCCCTGCTGCCTCCCCACTTCCCAAGACAATAACCCCAACCCCAACCCAACAATAAGAAACTACCACTTAAAAATTTTTTTAAATGTTTATCATTTTTTGAGGGGGGGGAGGGGCGGAGAGAGAGAGGGAGACACAGATTCCAAAGCAGGCTCCAGGCTCTGAGCTGTCAGCACACAGCACAATGAGGGGCTTGAACTCATGAACTGTGAGATCATGACCTGAGCCTAAGTCAGACGCTTAACTGACTGAGCCACCCAGGTGTCCATTATTATTTTTTAAAATAATTTATTGCCACATTAAGTAACACACAGTGTATACACTGTAGTCTTGGCTTAGGGAGTAGATTCCCGGGATTCATCATTTACATACAACAACCCAGTGCTCATCCCAACAAGTGCCCTCCTCAATGCCCATCACCCATTTTCCCTTCTCCCCCAACCCCCCCACCCCACTATCAACCTTTAGTTTGTTCTCTGTATTTGAGTCTCTCATGGTTTGCCTCCCTCTCTGTTTGTAACTTATTTTTCCTTCCCTTCCCCTATGGTCTTGTTAAGTTTCTCAAATCCCACATATGAGTGAAAACATATGATATCTGTCTTTTTCTGACTGGCTTATTCATAATACCCTCCAGTTCCATCCACGTTGTTGCAAATGGCAAGATTTTATTACAGGAGTGTTGATTCATAGGGTCACATGGACCCCAATGTTTATAGCAGCGCTATCAACAATAGCCAAATTATGTAAAGAGTCTAAATGTCCATCAACTGATGAATGGATAAAGAAGATGTGGTATATATATATATATATATATATATATATGTATATATATATATATATATATATATATATATATATATATATATACATATATACACACACACACACACACAATGAAATACCACTCAGCAACAAAAAAGAAACTTCCACTTTAAGGCTAAAGGTGGACTGACAAGTAATGTTCGTATTTACATAAAAGAATGAACAAATCAACACATCAATAAATGCATGGAGATTTGCTTGGAAGGATGTTTATCAAAATGTTACCCTGGTTATCTCTGAAGAGTGGGATGGAAAACAGGGGTTATCATATTCTTCTTCAGACTTTTTGGTACTCCTGGCATTAAAAAAGACAAAAGGCACAGAGTATTTTTACAACCAGGAAAAAACAATGAGGCTATCTTCATCTTGGAAAAAATGATAAATATAACAATGATGTAACATCATGGAAAATGCTTATAGGACAATTTCATGTGACATAAAACAACAGAAAAGGGAATCTGTGTTATGACCATCATAACACAGTAATAATTATGGTCCTGGAAGAGGAGATGGAAAATTACTAATTTGATAAGGTGGTGAGGCTGGAGGTGATTTCTTTTGTTTTGAAATTTTCCACTTTTGTTATACAGTTGACCCTTGAACAACATGGGTTTGAACTGCTCAGGTCTACTTATAAACAGGTTTTTTTTTCAGTAACTACAGTACAGCACTGTAAATGTATCTTCTCTTCTTTTCCTAATAACATTTTCTTTTCTCTAGCTTACTGTGTTGTAAGAATACAACATAGAATACATATAACATACATAATAGGTGTTAATTGACTGTTTATATTATTTTGGTAAGGCTTCCAGTCAACAGAAGGCTATTGGTACTTAAGTTTGGGGGAGTCAACCATTATATACAGATTTTGGACTGTGCAGGGATCAGCACCTGTAACACCCTCTATGTTCAGGAGTTGACTATAAAACGGTTTGGGCATTAATCAAAACTTTAGGTTGGCATCAACAAATAAATGGATGTGAACCACACTGGCCTGGCAGTCATAATTAGCCCCTTCTTCCTTCCATTGCTACAACTGCTAGACAGGGAAGTCTATACCTGCTAGCCCCAATTCCCATATACCATCTCCAAAACCCTCTGCATCTGGCCCAGCCTCTTTCCACCTCGTGAAACTGCACTGAGGTCACTCCAAAATGCCAAAGTGAGATGAAGCTGCTATGCCCTCCCTTTTCCTGATTTCTAATAATCGCTAATGTACTATGAGTCTCTATTCCAAGCACTGTGGATATCTTCATTCATGTAAGTCTGATAGCAGTCCCACAAGGTATGTATTATCATCACCCCCATTTTCCAGATAAGGACACTGAGACACAGAGCAGTTAAAAAACTTGCCAGGATCACAAATCTGTTAGTGGTGTACCCATGAGTCAAATCCGATAGCCTCCTGGCTCTAGAGCAGGGTTTCCCGATCTCGGCATTATTGATATTTAGAGCTGGATAATTCTTTGTTGTGGGGGGTTGTCCTGTACAGTGTAGGGTGTTCGGAAATTCCTGGCCACTACCCACTAGATCCAATAGCATCCCCAAGCCCAGTTGTGACAACCACAAATGTCTGGAGACATGTCAAGAGCCCTCTGGGGAGCAAATTTCCTCCAGTGGTGAACCCCTGCTATAAGGCTCCTCCGTGGCCTCTGTAGCATGATCTCGCTCCTCCCTCCCAAATCTTTTCCTCCCTCTCTCCTTTCTCCCAGCTGCTTCTTCCTGGCCCCTCACTTCACCATCTTCTCCCTTCCTGTGCCTCTTCTCCAAGGCTCCACGTTGCTTCTTTGCCCGTGGAATCATCTCCGTTCAGTGGGTTGGCCATCTTGTCCTCACAGGCAAGAGTGAAAATGACTTGGATTTACCTAGAACTTCCTCTGAGCCAGGAGGAAGCTTTTGATTTTTTTGTTTTAAGCTTTTAATTGTTCTGTCTTTAATCCCCACCAGGATCCTGCTTGGAGGAGAGTATTTTCAAGAAACTAAGGCACAGAGAGATTAAGCACAGCAAGAACAAGGTCCACATGAGACTTGAGTGATTCAAAGTCAACGTGCACTCCGCAACCAGCACCATCCACTCACCTGAATACTCAGCTCCTCAAGTTATCATCCTCCCTCAAAATGGGATCTCTCTCTCCCTCTCTCTCTTACCCACCATGCTCCCAGAAGCCCAGGATCTGTCACCCTAAAGTCATCTGCAACTCTTCTCTCTGACACCAGCTGTGCAAAGAGCCACCAGTGTTGCTGATTCTCCCCTCCAGAAGAGTTTCCCTCTCCCTCTGGTGTTCCTCTCATTGCCTCATTCCCAGGACATCTCAATAGACCCTCAGTTCCTAGTCCCTGGGGTCACAGTCCCTTACCTTATTCCTCTCTGTAGCACAGGTCCCGGCTCAGAGTCCAAACTGTTGAGTGTTACTCATTTTCCCTGCCTCTAACCCAGGGACTTCTAGGTTAAATGCCACAGGGCCCAAGTGGGTGACCTCAGGGCTGGATGAAGTGGGCTAGCCTGTTCTAGTACGACCTTCGGTGGCATCTAACACTCTCTGTTTCCGTAGTAAACACATAGGATTATTATTAATTTCCACAATGTTGTCTCTGGACTGTTTTGCACACAACTTACTCCATCTTTCATTTTCCCACTTTTCATAATGACTTGAGTTCAAGAAACATTTCATTCTTCTGTAGGCAAAGACAACGCCTTAGATAAATGGCAGCTAACACAGGTCTCTGTAGAGAACCAGGGGGAATGGAGAGGGCTGGTGAATGGTAGAACAGCCTGAGCTCTAGTTGTTATGGCCACGTAGGAATGAGGTCCCAGATGGCCCTAATGACTTTTTTTAAAGCCCAAATCTGGATATTTATATGAAATTCTCAAAAACTAAAATTTTGATGACTCATTCAAGAGAAGTTTTAAAAATCACCATGCAGACTGGCACCAAAAATAAATGAAGGAGGATTTCTATGGGAAAATTCTCATGGAACTCAAAGCGGTACCTAAAGGGACCATGGTGACCCAACTCTAGCAGGTGGTGGCCCTGTAGAAATACTTGGTCCAGTCTTACCAAATCCTGTTTTTCAAATGAAGCTAGAAACCTGCCTTTCATGTGAAATCTTTCACATGAAATCTCCCTTTTTAAAAGTACTTGACCACCTTGAGTAGGCAAACCCAACTTGTCTGGACAGAGCATGTGGCCTGTAAGTGGTCAGTGCATGACCTCCAACTTGGGGAGGTAGCTCTCCTGCCAGCAATCTCTTCTGCATGCCTCTTCTGGACTGATCTTCAAATCCTGCTTTCCTCGTACTACTCTGCTGCTCAAGACCCTCCAGGGGCTTCTACTGCGTACCAGTGGGAGTTCCTACTTCTTCACCTGGCATTCAGTGCTCCCCCAGAAAGTCACCTGAGCCTCCTCTTAGCTCCATCTCCTCTGCACGAGTCCACTGGCTCGGCTGTCTCCCACACTCATCTTCCATCCATTCATGGTACACTCTGTCCATGCCACTCCCCATGCTCAGGAACTGCCTCCCCAAATTCCTCAGTGATTTCTCCTTACCCTCCATTCCTAGCACCCCCAGGGGGTCTTACTCATGTGGAAATTACCCACATGGTGTCTCCTGGCAGCTCACAAGTTGTGGCCTCCTACCAAACTCTTCACCTGTTTGAGGGTGTCTCCTTCTGGGGACAGAGGTCTCACCTTGCCTCTCAAGTCTCCTCTTCACAGTGCCCAGAGAGATCTTTGTAGGACCCACATCCAAGTGTGTCACTGTCCTCGACAAAGGGTTGTGGAGGCTGCCTGCTATTTGTAGACTGAAGCCCAAATACTTTTGAATGACACAGAAAGTCCTGCATCCACTGTGGTTTTGGTCTACTTCTTGAGTTCCACTAGGGCCATCCCCTGGGGTACTATATACTCCAATCACATGGGACCACAGTTGCCCCTGAGAAGACATGATCTGTTTCATGTTTGTAACTCTGTAGACTTGGGGAAAAGGAAGGGGATGTCAAAGTGGCATTCAGAGAGAGCACTGTGGAAATTAAGAATATTCTTAAGTGTTTAAAATGGAAACAAAGCAAGTCCAGAAATACCCTTGCCTACCTGCCTGCTCTTACTGTCTTGCAAAGACTCTTTTAATAATACCTCCCCTGTAGAATGGGCTGGCATTATTCATTTCTTGGGAAAGTTAGAGTTAACCACCCCCCCCCCCCCAAATACACATGTGAAAACAGGCGAGCTCTCTGCCACAACCAGCGGTTGGTGTATACATTTGTGGATCCTTCCCTGAGTGCCTGAGGCACATAGTAGGTGCTAAAGAGATCCACAAAAATTGGTGTTCTCTGACTTCACTTCTCAGGGTTCTGGACCATCTAAAGTCAACAACACTTCAGCAACTAGTAGGGGAAAAGGATGTGAAGACGCCAAAATGGCAGGCAGAATGAGGGGAGAAAGCAAGACATCACCTAGTCCGGCTCAGCCCCTCACTTGCTGTGGGTCTCTGAACCTGCTGCTTCTCTCTGGGCCTCAGCGTCCTCACTGGAACAAAGGAAGTTGGGCTAAGTGACCTCTGAGGGCCCTTCCTGGGGTGGCCGCCTCCAATTCCAGACTCAGAACCAAGGCTTTCAACACCCACCCCTCTGTTGTGTCTGTCCGAGTTCTCTTGGGACGTTCTGTCACATAGCAGTAGTTGGGAAGAATCGAGATTACCAGCTGCTGAGTACTTGCTGAGTGCCGGGCACCTCCAAGGGGCTTTTCAAGCCTTATCTCATCAAATCCTCACATAAAGCCCCTGTGAAGTAGGTACTTATCTAGGGCTGGGTCCCCTAGAAGCCAAGCCCAAAACAAGCTTCCAAAAATCTATGATTCACGGAGGGAGGGTGTGCTCTTGAGGCAAAGCTGTAAGGGAGTGAGGGAAGCAGGAAAGGAAGGGGAAGGGGCCAAGGAGAGGTGTAGTTGTGGGTAAAGTCCAGTCTTGGCCTAATCTCCAGGGCTCTGAAGTTGTCCCACCTTAAGGAGAGAGGCCTGGGTTTTTACGTCCTCAGTATCACTCAGTTACCAAGTCCCCTGACAAAAGGGGGAAGGGTAACAGAGGGAGTCAGCCTTTGGGCTCTCTCAGGGATACAGCTGCCCTCAGCCAAAGGCTCTGAAGAAGCTGGTGGCACAGTTGTTACCATGGCACTCACAGTGCTGGGGGATGGGAGCACCGGCTGGCAAAGCGGGTCGGAGCAGAGAACCACAGCGTCCACACATCACTGTCATTAACCCATTCTGCAGATGCGGGAAACCGAGACCTGCGGTGACTAAACATGCTCTCAGGGTCACAGAACTATGCAGTGTAGAGGTTTGTACTGCTAGGCACAAATTGCACCTCCCATAAACAGTCCCCACCCCTGAGGGGCAGGATGCATGTGCCTGTGTTTTCGGTGACTGGGGACTGAGATGTGCTTGGAATGGCGGAGTCTGGGAGCTGCGGCTCGCTGGCGCTGGGGGGCCCCGGGGCGGCATGTGTCTGTGAGGTGGGGGCTTGGCCCTCACCCCATGCAGGGGCCAGGGGGCCGCCCCGCTCTCCCACAGCTGCCTGGGCTCCTACGGCTGTCAGCGGCCTGCTCCATGCGGGGTGGGCCTCCTGCCAGGCTGCTGCTCAGGGAAGGGGAACATTATTCATCAGGGAGATAAGGCAGCTGATGAGAGACGGACCTCAGAGCAGCTGTTCCTCTGCAGCGGCCGGACCGGATGCTGGAGAAGCGGAGGGGAGGGGAAGGTGGGGGCAGCCCATTTTGAGATAAAAAATGATGGTACTTCGGGGAGGTGACGGGAGAACGCATTTGCAACCCGGGCTGGGCGGTAGTGAGTACTTGTACCCGAGGCTTCTCCACAAATATCCATGCCTGACAAGCCACATATGTGCTTCTGTCAGGTTAACGATCCAACAAGTCAGGGGCCCTCTTATCAGCTCGCTCGGCATGAAATATCCACCTGGTGGGGCACACGGTTCCCAGGAAGCCTTTTTCCCCAAGCTAATTGCTCAGGGCAAGCGTCTTGGGGCCCAGGGAAGCTAGATGCTCCTGGCTGGGCTACAGCCTTAAATCACTCTTTCCTGCCACCGGGACATTCAGGTGGCAATGGCTTCAGGAAGGCTAAGTCCCCTTCCTGCTGCTCCCCTGGATCTCCCCTCTTTCCTCAAAGCTAGCCCTAACCCTCAAAGCTAGCCCATACATGGCGGAACTTCCCAGATTGGGGAGCAAGAGTGGTGGCTGAGGTTTTTTTATCTTTTGTCTTTTGTTGATGTTTTGAAGGGAGCCATTAAAAGGGACCCTGAGGATTTCCCAGCAGGGGAGAGTTGGACGTGAGGTCTGTGAAGGGAAATGGGCTCCCAGGTAGGGTTCACGGACAACACCTGGGCTCTTCATGGTCCTCCGAGCCCCGGCCATCTCTCCGGTCTCCTCCCCTGCCCATAGCCCACCTTCCTTTCTGACCCGACTGGAGGTGGTCCTCAGAAGCCAGGGTCTCCCCTGCCCCGTGCCCTGCCGTGGACTTGCCCACGCTGACCTCCCAGCTAACATTTATTCTACTTTAGCAGTCAGAGCAGGGAGGGGTGTACAGAAGGTTCTTTAAAAGTATCTATGATACTTCTGTTTATATAAAAAAAAATCTAGAACAAATGCAGCAGAATGTTAAGATTCCAACAAGCAGGGTCAAGAACACACAGGTAACTGTGTTTATTAAGCACATAGTGTGTGTGAGGACCTTTTGTCTTTTTAAAAAATTGACCTTAATGCTGACAATTATTTTGAGGTAGATGTTTTTAAAAACAAGACAGCAGCACAGAGATATTAAGTAACTTCTCCAACGTCACACTGCAGAGGCAGGTAGCCTGGCTCCAAAATGGGTGTACCTCAGTATATGGGTGTTTGTTATATTATTCTCTGTACTTTTTTAATGCTTGAAATACTTTAGAATTGTTTGTTTTAAATGTTTATTTTTGAGAAAGAGAGAGAGAGAGAGAGACAGAGTGCAAGCAGGGGAGGGGCAGAAAGACAGTGAGACACAGAATCCGAAGCAGGCTCCAGGCTCTGAGCTGTTGGCCCAGAACCCAACTCAGGGCTTGAACCCACGAACCGTGAGATCATGACCTGAGCTGAAGTCGCACACTTAACCGACTGAGCCACCCAGGCACCCCTAGAATTGTTTTTTTAAAGGATCTGAAGTAGGCATGGCAAAATGTTAATATTTGTTAGATTGAGGTGTTCAATTATCCATGTTTAAAGTTATTCCAAACTTTAAAAAATATATATGAATATTTCAAAAGAAAAAGAAAAAAACCCCTCAGTGTCGTTACTACTTCTCAGAAGCCTTCGGGAGCCTTCTCAAGCCCCCTCCTAACCCGCCTCCTCTAATCTCTCTTCTCTGTACTATCCCCCCTCATGGTTCTTATCATACCATATCTGAGCTGTAGATTTATTTCCCGTTTCTCCCTCTGGGCTGTGAACTCCACCAGGGAAGGGGTGATGTTGGATTTATATCTGTACTTCCAGGGCCTGGCCTATTGCGGGCAATCTAGATGCTCCATAAAGTTGTTAAACTGAATGGAGCTTCTCCAGGGGCCCCCTTGGGTGAGGACTGAGCAGTGGATGAAGGCAACGCTGTGGAGGGTGGAGGGAACAAACGCGGGCCCTGCCCTCCCTGCTGGAGACATATGGCAATGATTTTTAGGACTATCACCCAGTCAGGGTTTCCAGCATAAATGCTTCCAGCTGCACCTTTCTCTGTGCACAGAAACTTCCTAAGACAGGATCTTGGCTGCTTCCAGCCCAGCTCACACGCCCATCAAAGACGTAGAGGGTAGAAGCAGCTTTCGAGGAAGCCATCTGGGCTTTACCCATTGCATCTCAAACTGTGACTCTGCTGGTTTGGCAGCTGTCGGAGGCTTCTTCCTTCTGGCGTAGGGGCCCTCGATCCAGACTGCACATTGGAATCACCTGGGGGAGCTCTCAAAACCATTCACACCTCTTCTTCCCTCTTTTCAGCCCCCCTCCCCCCACCTGCAGAGATTCTGGTGTGTTTGGCTTGGGGCTGGAGGGTTTTAGAAGCTCTCCAGGTTGATAATCATACGCAGCAGGGCTGAGAACTGTTAGGTGCTCTTTGCAAAAAAGACAGCTGCCACTAGGTGAGCTGTGATGGCACCTTCATTCAGTGCACCTTAACTCAGCATCTATCATGTGACAGGCATGGAGGAAGGAAGGAGCTTGAGATTTCTGTCCCATGGAGTGGCTAAAAAAAGCAGAAGAATTATTCAGCCAGTTTTGGTGTGCACAGATCACAAAGCCAGACTAGGAATGGTTGGGTCTGAGTACCTCCTGAGACCACATCAGCTACCACTGATTGACCATAGGATAATTCCCTGCTGAGTCCATAGTGATGGTCAGTAAGTGGCAGTGGAACAAGAAAGCAAGGTGGTAACTATATATACAATCCTTAGGTATGTTTCCTCAAGGTTCAGCGGGGCATGGATTTATTCTTTTCCGGGCTTCTGGGGGGCGGGGGGCACTTCATATACTCAGTGTTGTTCAGGAGACATGTTGGCATGCAGTGATCACATAAAGCCAAGTCTGGCTGACCTGGGCAACGTATCTAAGTATTTAAATATACTTCTAACAAAATTTTAACACTACTGTTGCATGGACTACTCTTTGAGAATGTCTGGTTAAGGCAAATGCTGGCTAAGCACACATGAGCTCATTTAATCCCTCCAATAACCCTAGAGGTCAATAAGTGGAATGTTATGGGCATGGACTTTGGGCTTAATTCCTGCTTTTACCACTTAACAACTGTGTGATCCTGAAACAGTAGTTACCATTTTGATGCCTCAGTTTACCCAGCTGTAAAAAAAAATAGGATATAATAATAGCATGCACCTCACAGTGTTGCTACAAGGATCAAAGAAGCCAATTCAGATAGAGTTGAGGCTGACAGTCCAGCACGTAGAGAGCCCTTGATTAATGTTATGTCAGCCGGGAGTGCCTGAGTGGCCCAGTCGGGTAAGCGTCTGACACTTGGTTTGAGTTCAAGTCAGGATTTCACGGTTCCATGAGTTCGAGCCTGGCATTAGCTTGGGATGGTCTCTCTTCCTCTCTCTCAAAATAAGGAAAGAAACTTCAAAAAAAAATTTAAAAATGTTATCTTAGCTAAACATTGATGCTGATAGGTAGGTAGCATTTGTGACATTTGGCAGAGTTTCTATGAGTATGACTTGTTAAAAAATTTCTTGACTACCTTAAACATAGAACATTCATGTACATGAGACACATACAACAGTGCTATGTGCCCGCCCAGTCCCTGAGGCTTGCCTTCCAGAAGTGGATCTTGCCAGCTGTTTCCATGTTATAGCTCCACCCGTGGGTTTCACAGATTTCCTGCTGTTGTTAGTAACATGCTTCTCACAGTGCCATTATCACTTAACACCTCAGGGACCTCAGGGACCTCAGGGTCCCATCCCTGGTGAAAATTCTGCTTAGGGTCGTGTCTACCTTCCAAGTTCCTTGCCTGTACCACCAGTCCTGGCAATAAACTTCAATGCTTTTCCATGGCCAGAGACTTCAGAGTCTTCTCTATACTGCTCTGACTCATTTTTCTACATAGCAGCACACCTTAGAAATCATTTCATATCAGCACAAGTGGAAATACTTCTTTAGTTTTAATTGTATCTCATTACATGGCTTTTTGCTAATTTGTTTATCCAATCCACATGGACAGGTTGTTTCTAATCTTTAGCTATCAAAAAACACTTCTGAGAATGAAACTAATTCACACAATGTATGCCATACAACTTTTAAGTTGATTTATTTATTTTGAGAGAGAGAGAGAGAGAGCCTGAGTGGGGGAGGGACAGAGAGAGAGGGAGAGAGAATCCCAAGCAGGCTCCCTGCTGTCAGTGCAGAGTCCAATGTGGGGCTCGAACTCACGAACCATGAGATCATGACCTGAGCCGAAATCGAGTCAGACGCTTAGCCGACTGAGCCACCCAGATGTCCCTCCTGCCATACAACTTTGAATGTAATGTAGTGCCAATCAGTGCTTATAAGGATTTTATGTGCCATGGAGTTGGGTGCAAGAAAAAGATGTTTGACAGTATCTGCTTATATCTTGTGTATGCAAGATGATTTGGGCTACAAATAAGAACGATGACAAAGTCAATAAAGAAAGTGTATTACTTACATCACTGGAATGAGGGAGTCACAGAAGTGAGTAAATCAGGGGCTCAACACCATCCTCAAGGACCTAAATGCTTTGTCCTTTTATTCTCAGGGATGGGCTTTAGTCCTCGTACTGCCCTTTCACGTTATCAGTGAGCACCCAAGCACTCTGTGCTTGCAGGAAAGGGCCCCTTTCTTGTATTGCTTTTAAAAAGTTTGACAGACTTTCCAGAATCCCCTGGCAGATGCCTCTCAGACCTCACTGGTTGGAACTGCATCTTGGGCTCTTACCTAAACACATCTCTCTCAGTGGGAACAGAATGACCACAACTGGCTTAAAGAAATCAAGATTCATCCCCTGGCACCGGAGAGGGGCCTATGTTTCCTTGAAACATATGGCCACCAAACATCTGAACAGACTCAGGATTTGACAGGGAAGAAAGAAGGTAAGAAACCAATAGCATACAGCATATCTTCTGAAAACTTTATTTTCATGGACGACCATATGTTGTTCTCTCAAGGAATTGGCTCATAGGATTATGTGTTTTCAGAGAACAATATTATTAAGTGTATTTACAATGACACATATGGATAAATTTAAAAATGCATTAATAACCCTTAAAATCTGCTACAAGGCTTTAATGAAGTCTGGCAGACCTAGTGGTACAAAGAACTCTTGACTTGGAATCAGAAAACGCAAGTTTGAGACTCTCTGCCACTCTGGGCAAGGCCTAGCAAATGTTTCCTCGGCCCCCCCAAGCCTCTGCTTTTCTCCTTTGTGAAACTGGCAGCTTGGAGGAAAATAAGATGCTATGGACAGAGGAAAGAGGAATGGATTTTGCAGTTGGACCTGGCTCAGAATTCTAGCTTCATTAGCTGTGTGACTATGGGAAAGTTCTGGATCTCACTTTCCTCATAGGTTAATGGTGATAAAAATGTGAGATTCATGGGGGCGCCTGGGTGGCGCAGTAGGTTAAGCGTCCGATCTCGCGGTCTGGGAGTTTGAGCCCCGCGTTGGGCTCTGGGCTGATGGCTCAGAGCCTGGAGCCTGTTTCCGATTCTGTGTCTCCCTCTCTCTCTGCCCCTCCCCCGTTCATGCTCTGTCTCTCTCTGTCCCAAAAATAAATAAACGTTGGAAAAAAAAAAATGTGAGATTCATAAGGCCATTAAAAACAAGATAGAGGTGTGACCCCTGGGTGGCTCAGTCAGTTAAGCATCTGACTTCAGCTCAGGTCATGATCTTGCAGCTCACAAGTTCAAGTTCACAAGCTCGAGGTCCGCATTGGGCTCTGTGCTGACAGCTCAGAGCCTGGAGCCTGCTTCAGATTCTGCGCCTTCCTCTCTCTCTGCCCCTCCCCCAGTCATGCTCGCTCTCTCTCTCTCTCTGTCTCAAAAATAAATAAAAACATTTTAAAAATTATTTAAAAAAACAAGACAGAGGTATGAGTCGCATAAAATAAAATGTATCTATTTAAAAGGTATAGTTTGATGAGCTTTGACAAATGTATTAACCATCACGCCAGTCAAGATAAATACTTTTATCGCTAGAAAACTTGCCTTGTGCCCTCAGTAGTCAACCTCCTCCATTCCCTTGTTCCCTAGGCAAACATTGATCTTTCAGTGACTATAGATTACTTAGACTTGTTCTAGAATTTCATACAGGTGGAATTATAAAGTATTTACTCTTTTGTGTCTAGCTTCTGTTGCTCAACATAATATCTTTGAGATTCTGTGTTACGTGTTATGGAAGATGGACCGGAAGATAGCCCAACATGACTCCTGCTTCCTGTGTTCATGCACGTATATGATCCCCTTCTCTAAATATGGGCAGGACCTGGGACTTGTTCCTAGAATACAGCAAAGGTGATGGGCTTTCACTTTCGAGACAGCATTACATTATATAAGTCTCTGTCTTGCCAGTAGACTCACTCTCTTTTTCCCTTGCTTTGAAGGAGCAAGCTGCCATATTGTTCAAGGGCTTATGGAAAGGGCCATGTGACAAGAAATTGTGGGCAGCCTCCAGGAGCTGAGGGTGGCCTCAGCTGGTTACCAGCAAAAAGCCTTGGTTTTAAAGCCACGAGGAAAAGAATTCTGCCAACAACCTGCATGAACTTGGAAGTGGTTCCATTGCCAGTCAAACCACCAGATAAGAACCAAGCCCTGGATGATATCTTGATTTCAGTCTTACAGAAGGCATGGCTACACTGTGCCCAGACTTCTGACCTACAGAAACTGTGAGATGATAAATAGGTGTTATCTTAAGTCAACATATTTGTGGGGATTTGCTACTCAGCGTAGAAAACTAATATGTATCTCTCAGTGGTTTGTTCCTTTTTGTCACGGAGAAGCATTCCATTATGTGAATGTATCACATTTTGTTTATCTATCCATCGGTTGATGGACATTTGGATTGTTTCCAATTTGGGGTTATTATGAATACAGTTGCTATGAAAATTCTCGTATGAGTCATTTAGTAGACATGTTTTATTTCTCTTTGGGGAAAAGTCTAGCAGGGGAATGGATGGATTATATGAGACATATAGTTAACTTTACAAGAAACTGGCAAACTGTTCTGCAGAGAGGCAGCACCATTTCACACTCCTACTAGCCATGTACGAGAGTTCTAGTTGTTCTGCATCCTTGACAAAAGTTTTTGCATTGTCAGTCTTTTAAATTTGATATCTCGTTATAGTTTTTATCTGCATTTTCCTGACAGTAAATGTCTGGCCTCATTGCATGGGCTTATTAGCCATTTTTTAATGTATCTTCTTTTGCCAAGTACCTGATTAATTTTTTTTTAATGTTTACTCATTTTTGAGACAGAGAAAGAGAGACGGACAGTGTGAGTAGGGGCAGGGCAGAAAGAGAGGGAGACACAGAATCTGACGCAGGCTCTAGGCTCTGAGCTGTCAGCACAGCACCCGATGCAGGGCTCAAACCCACGAACTGTGAGATCACGACCTGAGTCAACGGTCGGAAGCTCAACCGACTGAGCCACTCAGATGCCCCATGACAAGTACCTGTTTAAATCTTACGATACTGCCATCCCAACATCTTGTTTTAAGAAAGCAATACATGTATAATGTGATTGGCATTTAATAGACACCAAATAAAAGAAAGCTATTATGACTTATGCTATCTTTAACATCACTTAAGAAATAAAGCTCTATGATTCTATAAAGAGCCCACAAAGTATACTTTTAATAATATACTCTAAATCCTTGTCCTGAAGAAGGGTAAGAGGAGAAAGAGTGAAAGAGGTTATGTAACAGTGGGGGAGGAGCAGAAATGCCAGAGCCCCTAGGATTTGAGCTGGATGACTTTATGGGCAGGAGGTATTGTCCAGTTTAGGGATGGTGGGGGAGCTTTGTCTTAAAGATGTCGGGGATGAAGGGAAAGCTGGCATCGGAGGGGCTTCATTGCAGAGCCTCAAACTGGGGTGAGTGCTGAGGGCCCCCCTGACCTGTCATCCAAAGGGTTCCAAATACCTCTATTTAAGGCAGCAGAGATTTTGATCATTTTGTTGCAAGCTAAAGTGTATTACTTTGTGTGTTGGCCCTGCAGTCACTGGGAAGGGGGCTGGAGGACAGAGCTAAGCACGTGCGAGGGGACATCACAGGAATCCTGGAACAACTCTCTATCAGAGATGCTAAAATTAGCACATCTCCTTCCTCACTGCTCCTCCTGCCCCAGCTCTAATTAATCCCATGGCCCCAAGCTCCAGGCCTCAGATCTAAACATCCTTGCTTCAAGGGGCCTCAGAAGGTTGATTTTCTAAAGCATCTGGAGAAGGCAATAAAGGCAATGACTGTGCCAAATAAGCTTCTCAAAGCCCAAATTTTCTCTCAAAGGGGAGAAAAAAAGTTTTATAGGGATTTTTCTGCTAATAAATGTGACATGTGCTTAAAGAAAAGAAAAAAAAAAAAACAAAAAACAAACCACAGCCCAGCAACATACAAGGAACAGGGTAAGAGAATATAGTAGCCCCAAGATCCAGAGACAATGTTGACATTCCAAAGTATTTCCTCCCATATTTCCAATATGTAAACATGCCTATAAATGCACATATTTCTAACTAAGATGGAAGTATACAAACATGCTATCTTGCAATCTTTCTTTACACTTGCTGTTGCACATAGATCTTTGCATGCCAAAATGTAAACATCTAAACCTTTTTGTTGACTACACAGTATACTTGCTGCCTATTTAGATTATTAAAAATTATTACAAAAAAATACCCTGGGAAGAATGCCTCTATTACTCTATCTCTTTGGACTTTTAACTTTTTCCTTACCAAAGGTCTTTAGTAGGGAACTTACAGGTCAAAGATCATTTAAATGTATACTGTCCTCCAGAAAACTCATATTAATCTTCACTTACATGAACAGTTAGTTGGAAGGCCAGTTTCCTCTACCCTCAGTAACATGAAATCAATCTTCTTAATCTTTTTAAATCTGAAAAGCACGTCTCTGAGTTTCCTTCATGTTTCCTTTGATAATTATCGAGATTTAGCATCTTTTTACCTATTTGTTCATAGGCCATTCTTTTTAACGAATTAGGTTTATATCCACTGTTTATTTTTATATTCGGATATTCATCTTTAGTAAGTTATAAGAACTATTTAAATATGGGAGTAGTCATCCTTTGTCATAGTTTGCAGTATTTTTTCCGCATCTATCATTTTCTCTGAACAGGAGGTTTTATCCCGAGGGAGCTATGGGGTTGAGGGTACAGAGAGGTCCATGGTAGCAGCCAGGAGGCACGTTAGCTTTACTGGCCCTTACTGTCCCACTGGTGTGAGATGTATCAAAGCTTCTCTGTGCCACCAGGGGTGGATGCTCACACAACTTGCAGTCCACCCTCGTGCTAGAGTGTCTTCTTGTCCTGCAGAGGCTGAAATGTTGGGAACTCTGTTCTCAGACTCTCTTGTGGCTAAGATTTTGAATATAAATCAGATTTGGCCAACTGGAAGCACTTGCTGAAATTTGGAGAGTAGAAGTGAGGTGGTGATCATCTCCCTGCCCCCTCTGTCTGTTTTCTGCTGGCAGACAAGTTTCTGGAGGCATAAATGTGGTTTCTCCAGGGCCCTTCTCCAGCTTCTTGGGTGCTGAGAGGCCACTGAGATGGCAGAAGCTTCCAGATTCTGGCTTTCTGAATCCCAGTGACGTCAGAGTGCTCTTGAATGGAAACATCTGGTGGGTCACTTCTGCGGTACTCCAGAAGCTTCTCAGAGGCCCAGCCTGGAGCCTACTTCTCCATTCCTGTCAATGGTAGTCTACATACCTAAATTCCTATAGCCAGCTCCTTTCTGGTTAAAAATTCCTACAATATTTTCTGTTGCCAGCACTGAATCCCAATAGATTTTTCCAGTATCTCCCATGGCTTCTAAATCCTACCACTTCTTTGTACTTGCTCAGGATTTTTCTCACCCCTCCTCTCTGCAGGTGTTTACTACAGTGTCTCTAGCATCCTCTAAGGCTTTATGTAATTCTTTATACGCAGATTTCCTTGCAAGTGATATAACGGAAAAGGATGAGTTTGCCATCCTGCTTGGGTTCACATCCTGGCTCAGCCATTCCTGCTTGAGCAAGTTGCTTACACTCTAGATGCCTCAGTTGGCTTATCTGTAAAAATCATACCACAGGGATGACAACACCTGATGCAGGGGACTGTTCTCAGAGCCATGCATGCTCAGATAAGCAGCAGGTACCCAGTACTTTCCTCCATATAATGCATTGAGCTGTCTTTCCTTGTATTAGCATGACTCTGGGCAGGTTACTAAGCTCTCTGAACCTCACTTTTCTTCCATGCAAACTAGGGACTCTAATAACTACCTCTCAGAATTGCTGTGACCATCAGAGGAGACAGTACAATTGGAAGTAAATTCTAGGCCTAAGACCAGGCGTTGCTTGAAGACTACTTCTTAGCTAAGAACAAAAGCCACACAATACACAGTCATTTCTTATTCGACAAGGATTTGCTGTATACCTATTATGTGCCAGGTACTGTGCTGGGAGCTGAGGTTATGGAGGTGAACAGGATAGATGTGGTCCCTGCTCTTATGGGAGAGGGGGTGGGCACACCAGCCCAAGTGAACACACACATACAATGATAAATAGTGCTGAGTGCTATGAAGGAAATAGTTGGGGGTCTGTAAGAAGTGAAAACCAGATGCTCGCATAGGGGTGGGAAAACTTCCTATTACAAGACAATTAAGTTCTGGGGATGCCATGGACCCCGTGGTGACCATAGCTAACCATATTGTACTATATACTTGAGAGTTACTGAGAGAGTAGATCTTAAGTGTTCTCACCACACACACACACACACACACACACACACACACACACACACAAAATAGTAACCATGTAGGGTGATGGAGGTATTAACTGACCTTACTGTGGTAATCATTTCACAATATACACGCATATCAAATAATTACAATATACACCTTAAACTTGCACGATGCTGTCAATTATATCTCAACAAACCCATCAGGAATGAAAAAAAAAAAAAGAAGTGGTCTAGGAATTCATTTCTGATAACTGGACATTTAGGATCATTTGTCCCAGCCACCCTAAGCCCTCAGAATCATCTCCCCCCCCCATCTCCCATGCCCATCCATATCTATCCTTCTGATGAGAAAGTCAGATCCTCAGAAAGTGGAAATGCAGGTCTTGGCCAGGACAATGATGAGGAGCTCTCTGCCCTCGGGTTGTGGGTGCTTCAGGAATGCCAACTTATCAGGGACTGGAGACTACCTGGGAAGAGCTGGAGTGGAGTTGGGGTTGGGGGATGACTGGGTGGCAACAACTCAGAGAGGTGAGTTTAAGGAAAAAGGAGAGGAGAAGCTTAGAGAAGTGGAGAAATTGGAATTTAGAGAAACATGTGGGAGAAGGTGCATGTGCTTGGGATACTGGGAAATGGCCAGGAATTCTGATAACCTGGAATCAATTCCTGGTCTTCACAAAATGAAAACTGGGCCCTACTTCCTCCAGAAAGCAGCATGGTGAAATAGAACAAACCTGGATCAGCTGAGCTAGGTTCTGGTCCCACTGTGTCACTTACCACCTCTGAGGCCACAGGCCTAATGCTCTGAAGCTCAGCTCCTTCCCCTCTTTGTGGGCATAAGCGTGTCTGCTATGCCCACCTCTAGGGCTGCCCATTCTCTTCATTCCTCAGCTACTTATTGGCTCATCTGGTACGAGACGCAGCACTGGGCACTGGGCTACTGAGATGAACGAGGCACAGTCTTTGCTCTCAAGGAGCTCAGGGAGCATTGGAAGAGACCCCCATATACACCGATGCTGCTAAAATGATAAAGAAATGGCAGAGAGAACACAGAAGCCCAGAGAAGGGAGCCCTACATCAGCCAGGAACAATTTCCTGAAGGAGTCAACCCTTGAGCAGAGTCTTAAAAATTGGGTGTGTTGGGTGCTTAAGTGCAGGAGACTGGAAATTAAGGCACTGCGGGGAGAGACTGCAAGTGTAAGCATTTTGTAGCTTCCTGATTATACATGTGTGGGGAGGGGACATTTTCACTCCAGAGTCAGGGGAACCTGACAGGTACACCCCGTACTACATATGCTGTTGCCTTGGCCTCCTCTGCCTGGCCTGCTGGACAAATACCTACTCATCCTTTCAGATTTGGCTCAAATACTACCTTCCTGGTAATGAAAGCCTTCCCTGAGCCCTGCAGGGGAGCTGGCCTCTCTCTGCTGTGCTCCGCTGTTATCTCATACACTTCTCCCTCATGGCCCTCAGCCCCCCAGTGGCGCACATTTATTTCACAACTTGGTTTCCCACCAGTTGGGAACACGTCCAGAGTACGTACAGTACCTTCTCTTTTGCAATATTATCACAGCCCATTATTGTGACAGTCAGATAGTAGGTGCTCAGTAAGTGTTTGTTCAACTGGACGAGTCTTATTCTGGAGTGAGACTAGATCCTGGGCCCCTGTTACTGGCCTGCTTGTGTGTATTTACCCTCTGAAAGTTTCATCTTGTAACACTTACAGGCTGGGAGGTAGGGGCTGGCGAATCACTGCTGAGAAACAGAAATTGAAACAAGTGTGGAGTGAGGGCTTCAGATGCAAAACTGTAGTCTAGAGAATAGAATGTTACTCTCCTTTACATATTATATAGAAAGGGGGAAATGGGGGGCGCCTGGGTGGCGCAGTCGGTTAAGCGTCCGACTTCAGCCAGGTCACGATCTCGCGGTCCGTGGGTTCGAGCCCCGCGTCGGGCTCTGGGCGGATGGCTCAGAGCCTGGAGCCTGTTTCCGATTCTGTGTCTCCCTCTCTCTCTGCCCCTCCCCCGTTCATGCTCTGTCTCTCTCTGTCCCAAAAATAAATAAACGTTGAAAAAAAAAAAAAAAAAAAGAAAGGGGGAAATGGTCCAAGGTCCTACTTTGAACTTTTCTGTTATTGATCCTGTGCCCCTGGCACAGGTTGCCATGATAGATGGCCAGTGGATGGCCAGTTGTTACCTCAACAACTCAACCTTCTCTTTTGGCCTTCTACTGTTGAGGCTGAAAAGTCAGATCCTCAATTTTCCCAACCTCCCTTATAGCTAGTTCTAGCCATGTGACCCAATTCTAGCCAACAAGGCAAAAGTGGAAATCTGGGAGGGGCTTCTGGGGTGTTTCTACTTCCCTTAAACAGAAGAGGCATGAGAGGAGAAGGGCCACCTGGGACCTCTTCTTCCTGACCCAAACATTGACACGATTCCTCCAACTACAGGCAGCCAAGTTGGGACAAATTGTGACAGTTACTTTTATGTGTCAACTTGACTGGGCCATGGATGTCCAGATGTCTGGTTCAATAGTATTTTGAGGGGGGGGGGCGTCTGTGTGGGTGTGTGTTTCTGGATGAGATGAACTTTACAATCTGTAAACTAAGTAAAACAAACTGCCCTCCCCAGTGTGGGGTGGGCCTCATCCAATCTGTTGAAGGCCTGAGTAGAAGAAAAGGCTGAATAAGAAAGAATGCTTTCTCTCTGCTGGACTTTGAGCTGGGACACCAGTCTCCCCCTGGCTTTGGACTTGAACTAGAATTTTTACCATCAGCTCTCCTGCTGCTCAAGCTTTTGGACCTGGGTTAGAACTACCTCATCAGCTCTCTTGGGTCCAGCTTGATGACTGCAGATCTTAGACTTCTTGGACTCCAAAATCATGTGAGTCAACCCTTGTAATCTTTATGTATTTGTACGTAATATTTAATATATGTATTATACATATTTACATATTGCTCCTATTGGTTCTGTTTCTCCAGAGAACCAGGACTAATGCAGACACTGAGGTGTTCCCCCATGAGAATAAAAAGCCAACATGCTAAGTACGGCAGGGTAGAAAAACAAGAAGCACCTGGATCCTTGACAGCAAAATCTCTTGCTGCACCCAATCTGGAAACACCTCCATCTAGACTCTGATTATGTGAGGGGGAAAAAAAAAATGTCTTTACTGCCTACGCTGCTACATGTCAAGTTTTCTCTTACATGCAGTGAAAGCATTCCTGACCCACCCAATTATCTCACATCTCTGAGCCTCATTTCCTCAGCTACACAGAGTAAGACAAGGGGAAGGGAATGGCCTTAAATGAAACCCACAGCATTTTCCAGTGCCCTTGAATACAGGGTTCTGAGCAAGGGGCTTCAGGGAGGCAAAGGCATTAGTGTCAAAGAGTGGGGACTCTGGGGCCAGATCTCCTGGCTTGGAAGCCTAGTTCCACCACCCATTTAAACACATTACTTAGTCTTTATGTGTGTCAGTTTCTTCGGGAGTAAAGTAGGGATCATAACAGAACTGTTTAATGGGGTTCTTGGGAGGATTCATTGAATTCACAGAAGGCACCTTAAACAATGCTTGGCATGTAGCTAAGAATTAGACATGGGTCAGACCCTTGGGGGTTTGGAGTTTAGTTTGGAAGTCAAGAAACACACACACATACAAACACGACACAGAAACTTTAAAGATGAACATTCACAATTGAAAAAAAAAAAGGGAGAATCCCTTTTCTTCTTCCACTCTAAAGTAAACCTAGCAGCTCATTATCCTGAGAGAGAAGAGGCTAAAACATTAATGGCCTTCAAGGAAGATTCAGATAAGTTGGTGGATGACAAAACCATAACCATGTGCTAACAAAAGAAGCAAGGCATTTGGGGATAACCTCAGGATTTGACATTAATTGTGACAATATTAAATAGCGAAAGCTAATACTTTATAGCATTTTTTAACAGTTTTTAAAGCACTGTCATGCATTTGAACAATTGTGTTTGGAAAGGGCAATTACTATGTCAAATTCTTCCCAAACCTGGTCTCAAATTTTGATCCTCACTGCATTACATAATGAACAAAATTCTGGTTTTACAGATGAGAGACCACAGGGGTACTGTGACGCTCACGTGCGATGTAGCAAGTGAATACACTCTAACTTTTCAAAAACAGGTGTTTAAAAATGTGTGAGGTTATCGCACGTGGTAGCTCAGAAATCATACATTCTCCAGTGATGTTTGGGAACCTATACTCCTACCCCCCCTCCAAGACCCCTGCAAGGGGCCCACAACCCTCCCGAGGGCCCTGTTGACACACTTCTCTCACAGAGAACTCTCTCTGGCTCTCTCTGGGTCTCTAGACTCTCTCAGGCAGGTTGTGAAGGAGCTGATCTGACCCCACCTCAGCCAAGCCGCCGGCCCCACCTCTGAGCACCGTGCCCTTCAGGAATGTGAGTGCCTGGGCCTGGCGCCTGCCAGTGTGAGGTAAAGGTGCACTGACGGCATTGCTTTCCTTTCCTCTAAAGTCTCAGATTCCTGAAGCATGAATCTGCCTCTAAACACCTGCGATCTGAGGCCCACCCTTGGGGAGCACCACTTATTCAAGGAGGTGCTTCACGGGCCAGGCTGCACTGGAGGATGCTGTTTTGGGGATGTCTCACCCAGGAAAGGGCATCCTTATTTTCCAGGAGCAGAGCTCTCAGTCATGACAATTACACGGTGACACTTGGACGCCCACAAGGGTGGGGACTCTGAAACTACTTCTAGCTCCCTCCTCCTGCAGAAATGGCAGCAGTAGAGTCCATCAGACCTGGATTTCAAGTAGGCTCTGGAGCCAGACTGCCTGGGTTCAAATTCCCACTTAGCCACTTCCGAGCCCTACGATTTTAGGCAAGTAACTTTCATGCTCTGTGACTCAGAAGAGAGTAACAGTACTTCACAGAGTTGTTAAGAGTGCTTAAGTGAGTTCATGAAAACTTCCTGGCATGTAGTTAGCACATGATGAATTTCAGCAATTTTTGTCCTGTGATTTTGAGCAGGCCTTGAAGCCTCAGTTTCCTCATCTGTATAATGGGGAGTAATAACACGATGCTGAATTCACTCTCTTTTCTCCCTTTGGTAATACTCATCACACTTGTAATTATTCATCTGATGTCTGTCCCCATTCATGCTGCATATGCCCGCAGCAGGGCTGACTAGAGTGCCCAGCACATAGTAGGTGCTCCACATTCATTTGACAGAGGAATGGTATTGCTGTCAGGACTGAATGAAACGATGAGATGCAGTCTGGTCTGACAAGGAATCCTAATTTCACTGTGTGTGTGTGTGTGTGTGTGTGTGTGTGTGTGTGTGTGTGTGTGTTTAGGTCTCTCTGTGTGTCTTAAAGAGGGATTTGGAATCTCAAGAAACATGGGCTGGTTTCCTAGCCTAGTCCTTACTACCTGTGTGACCACAAGTGAATACCTGACCTGTCTGAACTTCAGTGCCCTCCACTGTAAAATGTTGATGGTGGAACTGACCTGCTTAGGAAGATCAACCAAGACAGGTATGGTAAGTATCCAGTCCTGCACCCACTTCCTAGCTGGTGGCCCCCACACAGCAGCTCCCTTCTCCACTCCTCTGATTTGTATGGATTGAGCCAAATGCACAATAAAAATTATAATAATGAACACTTATTGAGCACTTACTCTGTGCCAGGCACTGCAGTAAGAGCTTTCTCATTAAAACAAGGCACTAAGTGAGACTTAGGAGAAGGAGTCTTTTTGTAAGCAGGGACGGGGTTAGGGCATCGAGACAGCATTTACATATACCCTCAGAAGACAGAGAAAATGCTGACTGTCTCTTGTGCTTGTAGAAAGGGAAAAGCTGGTCTGTGATGGAGGTTATGGGTCCACCACAGGCCCTCCGTGAGGCTTTGTCCAGGGCAGCTCTGCATTTACCCACATGAGCTTCTACTTAGGAAAAAAAAAAGTTCTGTTGCTTAAAATAAAAATAAATAGGGGTGCCTGGGTGGCGCAGTCGGTTAGGCGTCCGACTTCAGCCAGGTCACGATCTCGCGGTCCGTGAGTTCGAGCCCCGCGTCGGGCTCTGGGCTGATGGCTCAGAGCCTGGAGCCTGTTTCCGATTCTGTGTCTCCCTCTCTCTCTGCCCCTCCCCCGTTCATGCTCTGTCTCTCTCTGTCCCAAAAATAAATAAACGTTGAAAAAAAAAATTTAAAAAAATAAAAAATAAAAATAAATAAATAAAATTAAAAGGCCTGGAAATCCTTCACATAATGGAAAGAACACAGGCCTGGAGTTAAAAACCTGGCTTCTGGTCCTGGCCCTGTCACTAACCAGCCCAAGACCTTGAACAAGTCAGTTCCCCTTTTGAGCCTTAGTCCCTTTATAGGTGAAATGAGGAAGTTAGATATGTAACAGTTTCTGAGGCCTTTTTTAGCTAAAATATTCTGAAAGGGTGTGACCTTCTGTCTCTGGCTCTGTCTCTGATGGAACTTTCCAATCAAAACCCGGACCAGTACATAACGATGCACTTGAATCAAGAGAGGGTTGAAATGGAATAGATCTTAAGCAGCCACTCAGCCCAGGGCCATCTTCATAGATCCTTGTTCTGAGAAGATCCTCTTCCATCTTTCAGCCCTGATAGAATCCCTTACATCTTGGTCTTTGCCAAGTTCTAGGAAATTTCCTCACAAACTTCTATTTATCCTTCAAACCCCAGTGTAGATATCACAGACATTTAGTCATTCAGTGACTATTTATTGAATACCTACTATGTGCCAGGCACTCTTCTAAACGCTATACAGTGAACAAAACACAATCTACGCCCTGTTATTTTAACGTGGAAGGTGTTTTCTATCCAGCCCTTTGCACAGATGTCTGTATTTACACAATTAGGCTTTAAATTACATGTCAGCCTTCCTATTAGACTGTCCACTCTACGAGGACAATGGCTATATATACTCCTTCCTTCATCCTTAGTTCTCCATTGGAATGTCTGGCAGATGGTGTACACTTGATACATTTTTTCCCCTGATGATATAAAGAACCAGGAGCACATAATGCCGTCATTAGTACTCCATCCCAAACAACAAACTGGCATTTATTAAGTATTGAGTATCTTTTCTGGACAAGACTCAGTACCTAATACTTTTCTACTTAGATTTTAAGATGGCATGTTTGATTATTTGATTAATATCTTCCCCTTGCTCATTACACTATGAGCTACACGAGAGCAAGAGATAGGTCTGTCTAGTTTACTGATGTAGCAACACCAACTGATATAGGTATTAAGCACACAGCACTCAAACATGTTGAATGAATGAGTACTGGGGAACGGAGGGGCAAACTCAGGAGATGCAAAATCATGCGAGTTGCAGTCTTCAGTACGAATCAGTCTAGGCGGGTCCTAGAAGCACAGTAGATACCATGTGCTTATTAGAAGGCACTCATGAATGGGAGCTGGGCTTCCAGTAGAGTAATAAGCACCTGACAGTCAGCTAAAACAGTGCGGTGAACGACAAAGGGCTGCATTCTCACTACTAACAGATTAAACGTTAGACAATGGGCTTTGGAGCCAATAAGATCTCAGTTCAAATCTCATTTCTGCTACTTACTAGCTGAGTTGAGTCTTCGGGTGATACTTAACCCACCTGAACATCTGTTTCCTCATTGGAAACACGAGCCCTGAATGAGCAAATGCATGTTATGCACATAGTATAGTGTCTGGCTTTTAGTTGAAGGTGCACAAATGTTAGCTCTTACTGTTTCCTGCCATTAAAGCAGACCCACAACATCCTCCAGCCCTGAGTCAAGTTCCTTTGTCTCAGCAAACCTTTTTTTTTTCTTTTTATCATCACACAGCTCCCATTTAACTGTCCCTACCTTTTGTTTCTCTCACAGGGACTGATCATATACCCTACTTTTCCTGTTTAGATTTTTATTTAACAAGTATTTTTATTATATTCATTATGTACCATATTCTATTCTAAATGCTTGAGATTTTTTTCCAGTTTTATTGAGATATAATTGACATCCAGCACTGTGTAAGTTTAAGATGTACAGCATAATGACCTGACTCACATATGCCATGAAATGGTAACTACAATAAAATCATCTCATATAAATACAAATTTTTTTCCCTCTGATGAGAACTCTTAGGATTTACTCTCTCAACTTTCATATATAGTGTAAAGCAGTGGTGAATAATCATCAGGTTGTACACTACCTCCCTAGTCCTTATTTATCTTGTAACTGGAAGTTTGCAGATTTTAATTCCTTAGTTCCTAGGACAACCCTCTGCAGTCAGTTACCATTTTACAGATGAGGAAATTGAGGCCAGGAGATTTCAGGAACTTGCTGAGGGCGCACAGCTGGGAAGTGGTCCTGCCAGGATTCAAACCCAGGCAGTCTGACTGAATGCTGCATTCTGGAACCCGAGGGCCACACTGACTTTCTGCCTCACAAGGTCCACTAATCATTCTCTGAGCCAGGCGCGGCCCTGCCAGCTTGAGCTGAAACTGCTTATGGGAGGGACAAGTGGGCTCCTGCCTCCCAGCATCTCTGTTCTTCTGAAGTGAGCAGAGCCATGTAATAGTGCAGCCCAGCTGTTAGGAGAGGCCCGTAGACTTCTATAAGAACTGGGAGGTTGTATGGCTTAGTCAAAGAGGGTATTCCAGCTCTGCTCTGAATTCCCCAGAATTCCCCGCCAATGGGAAGGGAAAGAAGGCACATCCCACGCCACCCTCTGGGTTGTTGCTGTTCCCAACACATATTTCTTTTGCATGAGCATAGGGCGTGGTGCTAGAGATAAATTCTTGAGCAAGACATCTGCTGCCCTTGAGTACAGGATGGTGTTGGGAGACAAGCAAGGACACGGGCCATTCAAAACAGTGCTGTGAGGGTAGCCCATGCAGCTCCCAAGTCCCAGGCTGAGCTGACTGAAGGAGAATGTACAGTGAAGCTTCTAAATGCAAGCATTAGAAGGGAATGAGCAAGATGGGTGGGAGTTGGCCATGCCAAGGATATTCTCTGAAGGTGGCAAAACAGGTTTTTCAGGCAAGAATGGTGGACACCTCGACACCACAGCCTTATTATGGAAAATAGTTTTTATTAGCCCATTTTTCAGATAAGAAAATGAAGGCTCAGGAAGCACCTTGCTTCAAGTCACTCTGCAAGTAATTGTTCCAAAGCATCCACACCTGAGAATAGAAGCTTTTATGAAACATGTACATCAAAGGGTGAGGGCACTAGTGGGCAGATTTAGAGACCCTTATAGACCCAGCTTCTAATGGAAGATCTGGTACTGTCACTGACCGTGGTTGGGAAAGGCTACTTGAACTTTCTGAGCTCCAATTTTCACATGTGTTGGCATCTGCCTCAGGGTCAGTTTCACTTCTATTGGCAAACAGAGCAGATCTGACTATGCCTCAAGTCAGAAGTTGCACATCAGTGGCCTGAATTAAATACAGCCCCTGGAGGCAAAAAGAACCAGTGATTTAAAATTTGTTTTTAATATTTATTTATTTTTGAGAGAAAAAGAGAGAGCATGAGCAGAAGAGGGGCAGAGAGAGAGGGAGACATGGAATCCGAAGCAGGGTCCAGACTCTGAGCTGTCAGCAACAGAGCCTGACGCGGAGCTTGAACTCACAAACTGCGAGATCATGACCTGAGCCAAGGTCGGATGCTTAACCGACTGAGCCACCCAGGCATCCCAAGAACCAGTGATTTTAGACAAACTCTACAGATGAGGTTTAGAGTGGTTCATTACTTTCCCAAGTTTGCATTGCTAAAATGTGGCAGAGCCAGAATTTAAGCAATGCTGGTCTGGACTCAACGTCCATGGTCTTAAAGCAGCACATTCTCTACTGTTTTTGTACAGAGCAATGGCAACTGACACTCAGCCTCTAGGTCTGGGAGACATTAGGGAGTAGTGGGGACTATGGTGAACTACAGAGTCCATGCCTTAACTAAAGGAATGCTTCTGTGATTGATCCTGGGTAAGGCCAGCAAATGTTATGTGCCTCATTTTTATCTTCTGTATAGTGGGCATAATAATTAAGCCTACTTCATAGGATTATCTTGGAAACTAACATGCCTACTACACAGTAAACATTATATAAGTGTAAGCCGTTACTATTGTTACTATTTGACCAATGACTTTGTCTGAATGCGCACTTAAATATGGTATGGTGAGCTAGGAACACCCTGATGCACAGCATCTCTGCAGCCTCTTCTTCCTCCTTTTGAGTAAAAACAGGGTCCATGGAGGGATCGGGGAAAAGAACCAACATCTCCAGGCCATAAGCCACGAGCTTCATGCATCAGCAGCAGCCTTCACAGCTGGCTGCAAAAGCCCCTCAGTGAGCTCATGGTTACCACCGGCCGCTAGGCTGAAAAGAATGTGAGGTGCCACGGGCAGTCTTCCAGGGACCCAAGAAGGGAGGCCTCATCCTTTCAGGATGTCTCAAGCTTCAGATAAAACCCTTCCTGTGTTCCAGCTCATAGCTGGCAGAGGCAATCGGCAATGACTGATTGCAATGGGTGAGATGTCGAAAAGATGTGTGTGTGAATCAAATGCCAGCTAGCGGAGGCAAAGCATGCATTCAGGAGGCTGGTGGGAAGACTATCAATTGCACAATGGTTTGTTTTGCACCTACTATATATTCGGCTCTGGGCCAGGCATTTAGGAGGTAATGAAGTTCACCTGTCTGTACTGCTTCTGCACACTATAACAACAATTATCTCTCTTGATCCTTGGCACAACCCTACGGTGCAAGCAGGCCTTATTTCCTGGGTAAAGGCAGGTAACAGCAGAAATTACCAAGCACAGCAGAAACTAGATACCTGTTGGCCAAACTTGTTTCCTTTGCCATCTGAGTACCCAGCTGGACTACATTTCCCAGCAGCCTTTGTGGTTGGGGCTGGATGTGACTGAGTTCTGGCCGCTGGAACACCTGCCATACTGGTGAGAATGATGAAGAAGACTGGCCCATAAAAATCTTTCCAAGCAATCCTTTTTCCTCTCTTATCAGCTAGCAGATGCAGACAGCCTGCAGAGGATTCTGAGGACCTAGGGATGATGGAGCCACAAGACGCAAGGGGCCCACCTGGGCTTCTGAGTAACTCATGAAGTTCTGCCACATGGAACTTTAAGTGAGTGAGAAATGGGCTTCTTCTGTATTAGGCCACCGAGGCTGTTTTCCCACAATTAGCCTACCCTAACATACACAGTAAAACCAGGACATGGATTTTAGAGGCATTTGGCCTCTACACCTGGTGTTTTCCCACCCTCTTTCCAAACAAGCAGACAAAGCCCCTTATGTTTGTAGGGTCTCTGGATTTTACAAAACATTTGGACAAGTAATGGGCCGGGCTCTTCCTCCACACCACTAACCACCGGGATGTAACTATCACCCACTGTGGGAAGTTTTCAAATGGGGTAAGGTGTGGGGGCTAGCCACAGCTCTGGCACCCATTACCCAAGAGCAGGTACCCTTCTCAACTAGTTCTGGGACAAAATTAAGCCCCAAAATCCAAAGGCATCCCTTGTATGTAATGAACTAACTTCTCTCTTGTCCATCTATAATGGTACAAGTTATGTACCAGCCCTGGAAGAACTGTGAAAGTACACATTCACAGAGTTTTCTGTGTGCTGTGGTTCAGAGAAGGATTCCCCCAACTGCCAGGCACTTCCCTTCTCTGAGTCTTGGTTTTCTCATCTGTTAACACCGCAGGGTGGAATCCGATGAACTTGAGAATTTCTGGCCAGCTGTAACTTTCTATAATCTCATTAAAAAAAAAAAGGCAATATTTTGGTTCTAGGATGGGTCAGACAGGTTTTCCACATTATTTCATTCAGTTGTGAAACCAAGAGGAGTAAGATTTGGGGCGGGGGGAATAAAAGAGCAGCTGGAACTCCTCACTGCCAGCTGCCTTCCACGAAGTTGGTATTCAGTAAGGTCCAGGTGGGTGGCAAACTGACATAGAGTATTATGTGAGCTTGTGACTTCACTGCGCTTACAACCTGGCTGGGAAGACAAGAACCACACATGCAAAACCCAGAAACATGGTAGAGAGTAGGGAGCAGAGTCTAGATGGTCAGGTAGCAGGGGGGGAAAGCTTTACCCTACCTCGCCCCGCCCACCTCCAATCACTGATTCTCTACAGACACAACTGCACCCAGCACTTGCTGCAGGGCAGACGCTGCTTGGGTGCTTTGTCTTCATGTTTCATTTCACGCTCCCAGGAGCTCTGCCAGGAGGGCATGACTGTCTGTGTTCAAAAAGGAGGGACACAAGAGGCACATGCATATTAAGTACAGGCCCAGAGCCCCCACACAGGTCATCTGAACAGGTGTGTGTGGCTGCAAGGCCTGTGTCTCTGCCCTCCTCTGTCCTAACCTTCCAGTTGTTCTGGCTTCTCCAGCTCTTGAAGAAGAGACGCTGGCATCCTGCCCTTTGATGGTCAAGAGTGACAAAGCCAGATCCCTGGGGAGACCTCAGCTTGCAGGGCACCCCTGGCAGAGAGGTCCATTCTCAGCTGAGGGGTGCAGCAGGGTAGGCATCCTCAGCATAACCCCCAACACATGCTGAGAAGTCCCTGAGACAAGAGAGTCAGAGGTTTGCACAGCTGGAGGCCTTGGGGAAAGGCCTGGGAGCAGCTGAAATGAACTGACCCCATCTGGAAGCAGAGCCCCCTCCAGGGACAAGGAGGGAGGGAAGGAGACAGGAAGTGGCTGATCTGCTTGTTCTCAGGAAGCCACAAGGCCTGAGAGAAGCCATTCCCTGGAAACCAAAGATCTGGCATTTCTCAATCTGTGCTCCTGGGACCCCCTGCATCATGTGCACCTGGCATTTTGGAAAAAGGGGATTCTCAGGTCACAAACATAATGAATCCAAATCCCTGGGAAGGGGGAACAGGAATCTGCATGTTAGAATAGCTCATCAGATGGTTCTGAAGCTCACCAACGTTTAACAACTGAAATCCTCACTTCTCTGAAACAATTACACCCAGTTCTTCCTTAGATGCACTACTCATTTCTGCCGATTTGTCCATCAGTGATCCTTAACCCCAGGAGAAAAGTAATAAAAAGGTTAATTTTTACTGAGTGTTCATCATCTGCCCCATATTCTTCTAAGCACTAGATGGATCAACTCATTTAAAATCTTCACAGCCTCCCTATAAGATTAGTACTATCATTAGCTTCATATTGCATATAAAGAAAATGAGGCGCAGAAAGGGTAAGAAACTCTAAGAAGTCACACAGTAAGTGGCTGGTCCAAATATGGACCCAGGATCTGACTCTCAAACTTGAGCTCTTAACCCCTATGACACACAAGCATTATGGGAGATTCCATTTATGGAAGACCCACTTGGTGCCAGACGCCTTTCCAGGCACTTCGGGCATTAAACAGACATTCACTGAATGTCTTCGATGTGCCAGGAACTGTTGTTCAAAGCAAGGTCTGGCCAGGCCGGGACCAGGATGAAGTAAGTGAAGTATTCAACTTGGGCACAAAATTTGAGGGAGAGGTGACCCAAAATTCAGTAACCAAGGTAAATAATATTTAAATTCAATATTTAAAGAACCAAAATCAAGAAACTGTCTATGGGCTGGCCACCTGTCTTTGTAAATAAAGTTTTATTAGAGAGGGATAATATAAAAAAAAAAACCACTCAAACGTTCATACCCTAATGGAACTCACATGAATGATATCATCCAATCTTTACCACAATGGCCCCAAAGGGCAGGTATTAATATCATTACTGTTTCACCTACACTAACCTCCCCATGGGTGGCTAATGATTATAAAAGTTAATGATTATAAAGGCTGACAACATGCCAGATGCTGTTTTATAAGTACCTTACAAATATTATTTTATTCCTTACAACCTCCTTGTAAAGAAAGGGTCATCATCATCCATATGGTAAAAGTAAAGCACAAATAAGTTTTATAATTTGTCCAAGGCCAATACAACCAGTAAAAGGCAGGGCTAAAATGTGAACCCAGGCAGCCATACTCCAAAGGCTATACTCTTATAACCGGAAGAATAAGTATATATGTGAAACTACAACCCACAGGCCAAATCTGGCCAAATCCAGCCCACCATCTGTTTTTATAAATAAAGTTTCATTGGCACACAGCTATACTCACTCATTTATGTACTGTGTAGGTCTACTTTCATGCCACAACGACAAAGTAGAGTAGTGGTGACAGAGACCATATGGGCTGCAAAGCTCAAAATATTTGCTATTTTTACCCTTAACAGAAAAATTCTGATAACTGCTGCCCTTACCTACTATGGAATAACCTGTGATCAGCACAGAAACTCAGAGAGTAAAGTTATGTGCACAGTTAGAAGGGAACAGAGATGGGATAGGAACCCAGTTGTGTCTCTGAGGACCATTACTTTTCAATCTCTGCCTGGCTATGTACTCCCCCATGAATGCCAATGCCTCCTTGTTTCCCAGAGCTTACCACGGTGCCTGGCCCAGGAAAGGTGCTCCACAAATGTTCACTGAATGAATGAATGGTCGAGTCTTAGGATATCATATTGTGATCAAGCCTAGAGAAACAATTAGACGGATCCTACCCAGGAATATCCAGTCTTCCTATTATCTCCATTAGGAGCCAAGACTCTTGAGGTCTTGTTGCTATGGTAATCTGTCCCAATAGCCTAAATGGATTGGTAGGCTTAAAGTGTTCTGAGGATGTCTTCATTATCTGTACCTAGCATGCTGTCCATCCCAGATTAGAGAATCTCAATGGTCTCCAATGAAATATAATCATTAGTCTAAACACTCAACTTAAATTGCTGTGCCCTTGGCACTAGAGTTCAGGGTCCTAGTCTTAGGACCTTGTCTCAATCAAGAGTGGGGATCCGGGAGCTGGAAAAACCTGGCTAAATCCTGGCTCCTTCTCACCCATCAGCGGTGTGACCTTGAGTGCGTTCCTTCACCTCTGTGAACTTCAGCCTCCCAACCTGTGCCACACAATTCATTGCAGGGAAAGAATCTATGCATAGCTAGCAAGCACAGGCCACTGAGTAGGCCTCAGAGGACGGCTGCAATTCTTTGTTGTGATGGAGACAGTTTGGGAGAGCTGTCTGCTAAAAGACCCCAAATCCATTATGCATGTTTTATCTTTGTGCTCCCAAGGTCTTGAATAAACAATGTCTTCATCCAGTTTTTTAAAAGACACTAATTCTGCCTCAGAAAAACTACCCCCTCCCACCCCAACTGAAATTTGGCCGGCTCTGTGCCTGGCTGTTGGCCTGGATTTCCAAACACTGTCGGTTTAGCATTTCTCAAATGTATCCCATTAACACTATGAACCTGTCAGCCCTCCCTCCTCTCTGAGCTCAGGTCTGACCTGCACAGCGAGAGATGGGGCCAGCAGTGTGAAGTCAGCCTCCTGGACTTGCCTTTGAGAAGCAGGGTGGTGCCAGGGTCAGTCTGCTTGGGACTGGGGGGCACCTATCAGCATTTGCGTGAGGGGGTGCGCCCAGGTCAGACACAGACATGGGAGGTGTACTCAGAGATAGTGAGGAAGCGTATTGGAATGAGGGGGTCTGGGAAATGGGAGCAAAATGCATTCTCCAGGTTGCCACTTGACGGAAAAAAAACAAGACCCCGAAAGAGGCTCAGCAAAAGGCCACTGCTCTGGGAATCAAGAAACAGCTCTGCCCTGGCACGGTCTTCAACTCACTCACTGTGTATCTTTGAGCAAGATACTTGCCCTCCCTATGGCATATTTACTTAAAAACAAATGGGTTAAGGTGGGCCGTGTGTTTTTAAACTCTTGCTTGGCAGCAGAGCTTTTTTTCAAACAAAGTGTCACTTGGAATTTTGATATATAAATAGATAAAAGTGGAACTGATTCTCTGGGTGAAGACGGCGGCTGTGGGAAGGGGGGAGATGGAATCGTGTCCACTCAGCCCCCACCCCGGACAATCTGAAAAAGACCAGGAGGTACCTGTGTGGAACAGGGTTCAAAAAATAAGAATAAAAAACACACATGACATGATAGCAGATCTACAGAATCTCATGTCCTGGCAGCCTCTGACCCTGGTAGCTACAGCTGCCACTGCTGATAAAAGTAATGGCTTTTATTTATTGAGAAATTTCTTTGTGCCAGGGGCTGGATGTGCTTTACTTTGAGAGTTCAAAGACAGCCATGACTTAAATCCCAGCTTCAGCAATTTAGGAGCTTCGTGACCTTGGGCAAGTTAGTTCATCTCTCTATGCCTCGGATTCTTCATCTGGAAAACAGGTTGTTCAGAGGATTAAAGAAACTAATCTCTGTAAGAATACCTAGAACAGCAGCAGGTACATAGTAAGCAATTGATGTTTGCCATTTTATCATTACTACATAAATTATTAAATGTAATCTTTATAAGCACGACTTTGTTTCACTGATGAGGGAACTGAGGCATGGAGAGGTGAAGGGAGTGCTCCTAAGTCACACGGCTAAGAAATGATGGAAGGAGGACCTGAATCCAAGTTTGTTCAACTGCACAGCCTGTGGTCTTAACACAGATGAAACTGCTTTGCTCTTGACCCTAGAGGTCAGGGTCTTGGTTGTAGTAATTTACTTAAGGAGTTCTAAGTCTAAGTGGAAGGGAAGTTAATGATGACTATAGTAATTTATGCTTAGGAGTTTTGGTATCACAGCGTCTGGAGTCTGGGCATCTTAGTGAATGCGAGTCCCAAGCAGAGACTGGGAAGTGTGTGGTTGCCAGAGCCCAAGTCTACTGACAGTCCTTTCTCCAAGTCACATTCTCCAGCCTTTCCTACTGACACATAAGACATCTTCACGTAAATCAGGAAAAGGGAAGAGGCAGCCCCAAGGTAGACTACAAGTGAACAGAGAATACCAGACTCTCGGCTCCCACTTGGAGGGTACCATCTGCCTTTGAAGCAGTACACAAACTGCACACCCTTACACAATGACCCTCACTCTTAAATAAATTTGGCTGGGTGAGAAATAAAGAATGGTCTCTTGCCTTGCTCTGATGCATGTGGTAGTCCCGGATGAGAGGAGGGAGCATGGAGGCTGTGTAGTCAGGAATCTCTGTTTGATCGCCCAAAGCAAAGGCAAGCCACACAGTCACTTTATCTCTTTATGTTTCTTTCTCTCAGCATGGAGGGCAGTAATAAAAGATGGCTGTATGGCTCTCTCTGGGGAGCTGAATGGGAGCCAAAGCGTCATATGGTGAACAAATGCTCCAATTGCCCAACTGCAGAGCTGCTGTTGCGTGTTATTAAAATGGCAACAACCTCTCCCCTGACCCCTGACCCATGGAAATGGGTAGTCACCAGCCCACCCACCCAGAGAGCCCCTGTGCCCTGCCACCAACAGAGGGCCAAGCACTGGCTCCAGCATTAAGGAAAAGCAGGGGGTGTGGGATAGTTGTCACAGCATAGTCTACATTCAGCCAGAGCTGGATTCAAACACCAACTCCACCCCCTGCGAGTTGCTGGACATTGGGTTAGATACTGAACCTCTTCTGAGTCTCAATGTCCCGACTACTAAAATATAGCTTGTCATACTGACCAGGCAGGAAGGATGTAAGAATTGGAAATAACAAATGCAGAGGCACCTGGGCAGTTCAGTCAATTGAGCATCTGACTTTGGCTCAGATCATGATCTCACGGTTTGTGAGTTTGAGCCCTGCATTGGGCTCTGTGCTGACAGCTCGGAGCCTGGAGCCTGCTTCCGATTCTGTGTCTCCCTCTCTGCCCCTCCCCAGCTAGTGCTCTGTCTCTCTCACTCAAAAATAAATGAACATTAAAAAAAAGAAAAAAGAAATAACAAATGCAAAGTGCCCAGCATAGTGCCTGAGGCATAGTAAGTGCTTAAAATAGCTACACAGATCAGTTCTTTCACATAATTAATGAAGATTGCAAGCCCCCTGAGGACCAGGCAGAATGAATATCCTACAGGAGGGTTTAGCTGGTTTCTCTAGGGGAATGGCACGTGAGCAGAGATCTGAAAGATAGGCAGGAATTTTCTAGGTGAAAGAGGGAGGAAACAACTTCACAGGGAGAGAGCACAGAATATGTGGGGACCTGTGATAGGAAAGAGCGGATTGAAGACCTAAGGAAAAGTGGATGTGGTGGACTCAGAGCAAGGTGGAGGCCAGGGAGGTGGGCAAGGACTGGCATATGCAAGCCACAGGAAGGGTTTGAACTGATGGAGTGACATGATCAAATCAGAGTATTAAAATCTCATTCTAAAAAGAGTACACATTGCATGAGTCTAACTATACAATATTCTGCAAAAGGCAAAACTATAGAGACCGTAAAAAGATCAGTGGCTGGCTAGCTGGCAAGGGTGGAGAGGGAAAGGAAGGAATGGATGGGCAGAGCACAGCGGATTTTTAGGGCAGTGAAACTGTTCTGTAGGATACTGGTAGATACACACCATGATACATTTGTCAAAATCCATTGAATGGGCAACACCGAGAGTAAACTCTAATGTCAACTACGGACTTTGGATGATAATGACATGTCAGTATAGGTTCATCAGTTGTGACAAATATACCACTCTGGGGGGAGGGGGGATGTTGATAGTGGCAGAGGCTGTGTATGTGTGGGGACAGTGGGTATTTGGGACATCTCTGTACCTTCTACTAAATTCTGCTGTGAGCCTAAAACCTCTCTAAAAAAGTAAAGTCTATTAATTACAAAAAAAAAAAAAGAAAGAAGCAAAGGAAGGAAGGGAGGAAGGAAGGAAGGAAGGAAGGAAGGAAGGAAGGAAGGAAGAAGGGAGGGAGGGATGGAGGAAAGAAAGAGAGAGAGAAAGAAAGAAAGGAGGGAGGGAGGAAGGAAGGAAGAAAGAAAAAGAAAAAAACCTGGCTGCTGTGTGGAGAATGGATTGGAGGTGGGCAGGGAGAATGGGGCGGACAAGTTAGGTTTTTCTGTTTTCTTGCTGAGTTCCTCGGGGCAAGTTACATAAGCTCTGAGAATTTCAGGTTTTCATCTGTGATATGGGGACAAACATATAAAGTGACACAGTGTATAGGAAACACCTGACAGAAAACCTGGCACAAGGTGGGCACTCAGTTCACACTGGCTAAATGTGGAAGAATGAGGGTGGCCATGGAAAGAATGCAAAATGTGTAAGGACACAAAAAGTCTCGGTGGGGGCTAGCAGACATCCTGTGATGGTAAAACACAGGTAGCTGCATAGCAGGTAAAAAAAATCTCACTGTTTATTAGCAGAGGCAAAAGTATTTATCAGAATGCATGCCCCAGGGCTGACGCTGTGTTCCTGTGCTTTGGGGGCAATCAATAATAGTAACTGCTAAGTTTTATTGAGTGCTAATTATGTGGCAGGTATCATTGTAACTGCTTTATGTGATTAAGCCCATTTTGTTTTCTCAACCAGGCCTTGTGTTAGGTACTGCTGCTATCTCTGTTTTGTATCTGGGGAAACTGAGTCATGGGAAAGTTCATCAGTCTGCCCAATGTTAGTTACAGCTGGCTTAAAAGAGGATCAAAAGATGCAAACCTGAGTGAACCGGGGAAATAATAGGCTGTGCCAGCAGAAACCAGCTTTAAAATGGCACAAAACAGACTAGCTATGATTAAAGATTAAATCACATGGGAAACAGTACGGTATAGCTATTAAGAGCATGGCACTAGAATTAGCCTGCCTGGGTTTAAATCCTGGCTCGTGCACTTTCTGTGTGACCTTGGGCAAGCTATTTGGCTATGCTTTGACTCAGTTTTCACATCTGTAATAGGGGGATAGTAACGGGCCACATGATGCGGAATTGTTTTGATGATTAAATGATAAAATGCATGTAACTCACAACTTATCACATTATATGGAAAATAGTTAAGAGCTCAATATATGTTTCAGAGCAAAGGAGGACAATAGGAATTTCTGAAAGAGTAAAGCCTAGGGCTTCAAACAAGGGGTGAGGCTCCAACTCAACCAACACCCAGTTAACGTTTATCAAGTACCATGCTAGGTGCTGCTGGCTGCAAGGATGAAAAAAAAAACATGGTGTCTGCCCTTGAGGACCTCTCAGTGTGGTGGGAGGGAGGTAGGCTCAAATGCAGAAAATAAACAAAAGGCAGGATGTAAGAATCAGTCACTCATTCAACCAAAATAGTGCCAGCCACCATTCTATAGGGATATAGTGATTGGCAAAGCAGATGAGATCCCTGTACCCAAAGAACTTAAATATTCATGCTGCAGATGGGCAAGGAACACTTTCCATAGGGGCCTTGCAGACATGGTTAGGACTGTGAATTTCACTCTAAGAGGGATGGGAAGTCCTTGGAGGAGTTTTAACATGGGCTTCGTATCCGATTTAATTTTAGAAGAATCACCCTGGTTGCCGTTCAGAGAATGGATTGAAGGGGGCCATGGTGGATTAACGTGTCCTCAAACTCTGCTGCTCCTTTAATTGAGAGGCGTGGTCTCCTTAAATCTAATTTTCCCCTATGTCTGTCTCTGGCCATTAGAACGTGGCAGAAGTAATGCTGTGTACCTTCTAACTCTGGCCTTAACACACTGACACCTTCCACCCCTCTTGTAACCTGCCCTCTTGAAAACCAGCTGCCATCTGACTCTCCTGAGACCACACTGCTATAAGGAAGTGCAACAGCCGCATGAAGAAAGAGGGATCACGTGGAGGGACACTGAGACACCAGGCATGAGCGTGAAGCCTACCTTCCAGCCCAGCCAAGCCACGAGCTGCACACAGCAGGAAAACTGCCCATCCCGGCCCTGCCCAGATTCCTGATCCACAGACGGGAAGCAGATAAAACAGTTGTGGTTTTAAGCCACTAACTTTTGGGGAAGTTTGTTACATGGCAATGGAGACGTGAGTAATGGCAGAAGCAAGCAGACCACTGAGGAGGGGACTGCAGAAATCCAGGAGAGAGAGACAGGTGACTTGGCCTATGGAAGGAACAGCAGGGGAGAATCAGAAAATGCAGGCAAGAGAAAGTTACACACACATCATCATCATCGCCAGTGGGAGAAACTCTGGGCTGTGGAGACCCTACACCCCCCATGGTGTTGGCACTGGTTCCCTGTCTGAGGCTACTTCTTTCGAGGAAGGACCGATTGTCTGAGGGCTGACTTGGTTGTCAGACACGTCACTTCCATCAGGATAAACACCACAGAAGACACATTCCAGACTGCCAGAAAATAGGGTTACGGGACAGAAATATTATTTATTAGCAAAATGGAAAAATGCCCTGGAAAAAAAAACCTGTTCATCTTAATATAACATCTACTGTTTATACATGACTTCGTAATTTATCAGGTATGTGCATACGTATTACTTCTTTTGATTCTACCAATTGTCCATCCTCATGTATAAATGAGGAAACAAACTCACAGAGGAAACAATGTTCTAAAGCCCCACTGGCAGGAAATGGTAGAGCTACACTTTGAACCTGTAACTTCTCGCAGCAAATTTAAATTTTTTTTAGTATATGTCACTAAAATTTCTACATTTATTTTAAAACTACATACTGTGTTTCTACTAGGTATTTATCCAAGGGATACAGGTATGCTGTTCTGAAGGGGCACATGCACCCCCATGTTTATAGCAGTGCTATCAACAATAGCCAAAGTATGGAAAGAGCCCAAAAGTCCATCGATGGATGAATGGATAAAGAAGAAGTGGTATATATACAATGGAGTATTACTCCGCAATCAAAAAGAATGAAATCTTGCCGTTTGCAACTATATGGATGGAACTAGAGGGTATTATGCTAAGCGAAATTAGTCAGTTGGAGAAAGACAAATATCATAGGACTTCACTCATATGAGGACTTTAAGACACAGAACAGATGAACACAAGGGAAGCAAAAATTATATAAAAACAGGGGGACAAAACATAAGAGACTCTTAAATATGGAGAACAAACAGGGTTACTGGAGGGGTTATGGGAGGGGGGGATGGGCTAAATGGGTAAGGGGCATTAAGGAATCTACCCCTGAAATCATTGTTGCACTATATGCTAACTAAACAAAAAAAAACCCCACTACATACTGTGTTTTAGTTGCCTGCCTCCTGCTCCTCTCCATAGGCTAGCTGTGCACTGGGTTGTTTTTTTTTGTTTTTTTTTTTCTTTTAGTTTTTTAATGTTTATTTATTTTTGAGAGAGAGAGAGACAGACTTAGTGCAAGCAGGGGAGGGGCACAGAGAGAGGGAGACACAGAATCCAAAGCAGACTCCAGGCTCCGAGCCGTCAGCACAGCCCCGACGTGGGGCTCAAACCCATGAACTGTGAGATTGTGACCCGAGCCAAAGTTGGATGCTCAACCGATTGAGCCACCCAGGCGCCCCTAGTTGTGCAATGGTTTTTAAAGTGGGGTCCAAGAAATTGGCATCAGAATCTTGAAGATAGCGATCAACAAAATGCAGATTCCTGGGCTCCACCCAGAGATTAGGCTTTCTGGTAATGGGGCCTCTGTATTTTACTAAGTAGGACAGGAGGTTCCTAAATTGTTTGCCTTCATGGAAAAGTTTGAAAGTCACTGAATTGGTGGATCAACACACCCTCAGGAAGCAGATGGACTCGTTTAAATGAAGGGAGGTTCTGAAAACAGTTTAACTGCGAAGTAAATGAATCACTGCATCCCTGCTCTGGGGCTCTTGCTCTACCGTGTCGCGTGGGGTGGGGAAGCGGTCCTAGAGTCTCCTCCTCCCCCTCCCAGACTTGTCCTGGAGGCCAGGAAGGGAAGACGTGTGCAAGATGAGTGGTGGGGTGGCAGGGTGAGGAAGGGGCAGAGTGGACTTTTGGAGAGCAGACACTGCTCCAGGCACTGGCGGGCTTTCCCTGTTTTTGTCCTCCAAGAAGGCATTATTTCCATTTTACAGTTGAAAGGCCTGGGAATCAGGAGGTGGGGTTACTTGTGTAGTCGCACAAAGGGCAAGTGGGGAGTGAAGACTGGAACCCAGGACTGTGTGACTCCAGCCCTAGAGTTTCTCCCAGTATAGATGTGCCAATCAGGTGGTAGGACAGTGTGATATGAAATCACGGGGAGTTTGCACCCCACTCCTCTACTCGTTAGCTGTGTGGCCTCAGACTAGGCATTCCCCTTCTTGGAAAGTGTCCATGTCTTTCAAAAGGGGATGGAATTACCTACCACTGAGAAGTACTGGGTACCCAGTAGCCTTTTAGTAAAGTGTAATTGGTTAGGAATGAAAAAAGGCCAGGACGCCAAAGTCAAAAGGGTGAAGTGACCATCGGGGCAATTTCTTCCACAGTGGACTGTGTTAGGTCGGGAATGAGTCCCCCGAGGGAATGGGAAATGGAACCCAGCGCTGGAGCTGTTCCCAGGAGTGGTTACAGCACGTGGGAAGGAGCAGAGGGCTGCAGGGCTGGCTGGTGGTCTCACAGGTTTCTCCCAACCCCAATTTCTATGATTCTGGGAATCAGGAGCCACACTGTTTTTCTCTGTCAGAGTGCCGCTCTTTCTCCTGGGGGAGCTGGCAGACCTGTCGCTGGCCCGCTGGCTGGAGACGCATGGGCAGCAGAGCCTGGCATTTCTTTACAGACTCTCACTGTCTCTTTTTTGTACAGCTTTCTTCCCGTTCCCACGCCCCACCTCTGCAAGTCTCCAGGGATCCTGTTTTTTCCTGCAGTGGTGAGGGCAGAGGCCCTGGGCGAAGAGATAGACTGGGGCCTCCCCGCTCCAAGGCTGCTCTGCTGGGACCCTCAATGATTCATTGTCCCTGGCCTCCCAGACCCCATCCCCTCCCAGGGAGAGGAGGCAGTGGGTGGTGTGCTGGTCAGCAAGTCCGCGCCCGGTGCAAGCTACGGCTGGAGTCTTCTCAGTCCTGAGCTTTTTACTTTGCAAAGTTGTGGGGTTCTTATTCATTCGAAGAGTCGGCTGGTCCTGAATGCTTTCAGCAAAGATTTAGGCACTGTGCCAGGCACTAGGGGTACGATTCAGAAAAACAGTCCTTAACCTGATCCTCAAGGAAGGTCCAGTCCAGTGGGAGACATGAGAAGTAAACAATGATGATGGGTTAAGGGCTGGTTCGTTCCCTCACTCACTGAACAAATAGACATTGAGAACCTGATATATGACAGGCACTGTTCTAGGGCCTGAGAATACAGTGGTAACAAAACAAAGTCCCTGCCTACATAGTCTTCTGTTGTAGAAAATAATACAATAAAATAAACTGCATCATATTTATATTAGTTACCTATTATCTAGCTAGCTAGATAGCTAGGTACCTATCATCCATCCATAATTTCAAGCAGTGATAAATGCTTAAAGAACAAAAAATGCACAGCTGAGCCTCAGGGGCAGAGATAGTATGTTCTGGCAAGTCCCCCTGAGGAGGCAGGATTTGATCAGAAATTTGAAAGGAAGTCAGAGGGTTAAGGCGTGGTAATAACTGCAGAAGCGTTTTAGGACAAAGAAAGCCAGTACAAAGACAGTACGCCAGACACTATACAAATCACTCTTCTTCCCTCTTTACAGATGGGGAAACCAAGAGCTACAAAGGTAGACAGACTTATCAAGGGACTTGAGGCTTGTGGAAGATGGGCCTGGGACCCACCCCAGGTAGTCTGCTCTGCTTCTTATAGGGATAGGTGGGCTCTCCACCAGAAAGCCATGCCATCTACCCAGGCAAGTCCTAGACACTGTGAGCACAGAGGGCATTGAATTCAACTGCAGGGCAGAAGGCAGAGAAGAGGATGTGGGAGCATGACTCTGATGGACATGGGAAGCACACCAAGCCAAGGGAGGCTTCAGCATTTCTTCTCTGCCTCTTCCGGCCCCAAGGCTGTCCCTTACCTGTGCACCTGCCTGCAGTCACGAGAAAAGAGAGGGACGCTCTTCCCCCAAATCCACAGGGCTCACTCTGTTTGTTTGGATTTCTATTTAAGTCACCTTCCCTGCTCACCCTTCCTCAGATACCAGTCCCTCTGTCTTCTTTTGCTTCCACCATTTCTCATAACCTGCCATTAGAATGCACATTTGTTTGTTTGTTTTCCATTTTCTGCAATTTAGACCTCAGTTCCACAAGGGCTATTGTCTGTTTTGTTCACTGCTGCATCCTCTGTGCCTGGCACATCTTTAGTGAAGAGATGAAAAGCGAGCAGGCAGAGCTCGATGGGTATGTAACCATTCGGAGGTTAGCACTTTTCCGAACAGACACAGGCACTGGGGTGAGAGCAGAAACTGCATTTCCTAACACATGCTGGAGTGTGCCTGGCACTATGAATTTGCTCAATAAATGTTTGTTGAATGAGTGAATATCTGGAATTTTAAATTCCAGGTTCATGAAGTTCAGAAGACTCTAGGAAACTATGTGTAAAATAAAGAGTAAAGGAACATTATTTTAGAATGTGCTCTGATGGGATGTTTGAGAGTTCCCAGAACAGAGACAGGGAAGTTGACAGCTGATTGTGACTCAGGAGCTAATTGCTAGGAGGTTTGAAAAAGTCACCCTCTTCCCTGCCTCCCTGGCCACCATTTTCCCATCTGTAAAATGGGGACAACACAGAAAAGGGAAGAAGGACTCTTCCAACTCTGAACCTCTAAGATTTTATAAAATATCCTCTCCTCTGGGACAGGTCCACACATCTCCAACTTGCCCCAAACATCTTCCCTGGAAACGGTAAGACTGGGGCGGGTACCAGGGGGAATATCTGAGCCTTTGATGCTTTCCTCAAGGTCTTGTGTTACTTATGCTTTCTGGCTCCCTCTCTTCAACCCACTCTGAGGTCTGACCTTCTAATGAGCGGATGCACATTATCAGCCTCTGTGGTTTGAACGGGTGCCTGTAATTTAGTGTTGCCTAATGCTGGAAACTGAGAGTAGGGCTTGTGTAATTAGGCTGGGGCCTCATTAACGTCTGCCTCCTTGGGTATTTTTCATTCCTGATTTCTCCTGTCCTGTATTTCTAATCCCATCTGTCTGTATAGGCATGACTGCTTTTTTTTTGTTGTTTTTTTTTTATCACTCCATTGTGGAGCCAATGTTGAATTTGGGCCCAGAATGGCCACGGCCATCACAAAGCATGAATCTTAACATGCCCTGGGATGGCCCCTGCTCTGCTTTCTAAATAGAATTTTGCAACTTTACTGAGAACCTGGATGTCTGGGTTGCTCTTAAGCACCTCGAGCTGCCTGGCAGTGCACCCTTAGTTTGGGTGTGTGACAGAAACCAGAGTAAGGGACTCTATCATTTTAATTGCTGCAATTACTGATGATTTAACCAACTTGTGTGCAATACTTTGCTATTTATAAAACACTGCTAGAATCTGACCTTGAGCAGAGACTTGATCTGCTTTGTTCACTGGTAATTTCCTAAGACAGTTAATCTCTTTTTGTGCCTCTTGCCCCCATTCTGTGGGGTATCTGTAGATGGCATCGACTTGGCTCTCTTTCTCCCTGATCTCTACTTGGCTTTGGCCAAAATGAGTCCCCAACAGAAGCCTGGAGGGTAGGGGAGGGAAAGGTAGTGATGTTTCTCGATAGTGCCCACCCTGCTTCGGTACTATGACTCTGGAGGTAGCTGTGTTCCTCCACCACTGCTGGTTCAAGCAGGTAACTGTCCTGCTCAAGTCTAGGTGAACTCTACTAGATTAAATCTACTAATTCTATTTCCTCTCCCACCCCTTCATCCCTGGGGATGATAATGGCTTCCTGCTGTTGTTAGATGCTGGATGCATCATGTTCCCTTAGCCCCACAAACTCCTCTGTTAAGTGGTTCCTTCACAAAAATGTTTATATAAACCATTTGGGGATGAATTCTGTTTTCTGCCTAGCCCCTGTCTGATACAATGCTCCATATCTGGAAAACAGCCTGCAACCTAGCAGGCCCTTAATAAATATTTGTGAAATGAATGAGCAAACTTTTCGCAAAAACAGTGTAAAATAATATGATCACCTTTTACAGATAAACAAGTAAAGGCACAGAGAGGTAAGTTCTCAGATCTGAGCAATGATTTTCTAAGGGAGAGCAAAACACACTCATCTTATACCCTGGATGAGCCTGTACCACACTCAGTGCCCTGGAGAAATCTCTGACGCCTGCTGCCCACTGTACAGACTCTGAGTCCACACATGCCAGCCTGGGGTGGACTCAAGAGGGACAAATGCCATGGAGTGGACAGGGGTAAAGTGAGGAAGAGATTAACAAAATCTCAGGATTTAAAGACATTTGGAAACTCATTTGGCATAGAACCAGAAACCCGGGTTCAAATCCCCAAATGCTGCCTGCCACTTCCTTTTTTCTCATTCTATTGAGATGTGACTGACCAATAAAAATTGCATATATTTAAGGTGTAAACATGTTTTCATATATGTATACTTTACAGAATCCTTGCCACAATCAAGTTAATTAACATATCCTTCATCTAACAAACATAGTTAACCAGTTTTCTTCCTGCTAAAAGCACTTGAGATCAACGTGCTCAGCAAATTTCAAATACACAATACATTATTATCAACCATGGTCACTATGGTGTACATTGTCCCCAGAACATACTCATCTTATAACTGAAAGCATGTACCTTTGACCAAAGTCTACCCATTCCCCCAAATCTGCCAGTCCCTAATAACCACCATTTCATTCCTTGTTGCTATAGGTTCAGCTATTTCAGATTCCACATAGAAGTGAAATCATGTGGTATTTGTCTTTGTGTGTCTGGCTTACTTCACTTAGCACAATGTCCTCTAGGTTCATCCATGTTGTTATAGATGGCAGGTTTCCTTCTTTTTTTTAAGGCTGAATAATATTCCATTGTATATATACCACATTTTCTTTACCCATTCACCCACTGACAATTATGTAGGTTGTTTCCACATCTTGGCTACTGTGAATAAGGCTGCAATAAACACGGGAGTGTACATATCTCTTCAAAATAGTGATTTTATTTCCTTTGAATATACACCCAGAAGTGGGATTGCTGAATCATATGATAGCTCTATTTTAATTTTTTTAATTAAAATTTTGACCTCCATACAGTCTTCCATAGTGGCTGCACCAATGTGCCTTCTCACCAATAGCGCATGAGGGTTCCCTTTTGTTCACATCCTTGCCAACGCTCTCTATCCTTTGCCATCCAAACAGGTGTGAGATGATATCTCACTGTAGTTTTGATTTGAATTTCCCTGATTAGTGATGTTGAACATCTTTTCATATGCTGGTTGGCCATTTGTATGTTTTCTTTAGAAAAATGTCCATTCAGGTCCTTTGGCCATTTAAAAAGATTGGATATTTGGTCTCTTGCTCTGGAGTTGTATGACTTCCTTATATATTTTGGATATTAACCCATTATCAGACAGGTGGTTTGCAAATAGTTTCCCATTCTGTATGTTGTCTTCTGTTTGTTGATTGTTTCCTTTGCTGTGCAAGAGTTTCTTAGTGTTAGTTTAATTTTCCTTCTGTTATATTTTTTTCTAGTTTCATATAATTGTGGTCTGCAAAGACACTTGATATTATTATTTCAATCTTCTTAAATTTGCTAAGACTCATTTTGTAATTTATAATCTATCCTGAAGAATGTTCCTTGTGTACTTGAGAAAAATGTATATTTTGTTGCAATTGGATGCAATGTTCTGTGTATGTCTATTAGGTCCATGTGATCTAAAGTGTAATTCACGTCCAATGTTATCTTACTGATTTTCTGTCTCAATGTAACCAATGTTGAAGGTAGGGTACTGAAGTTCTCTACTATTATTGTATTGCTTTTTTCTTCCTTTAGACTTGTTAATATTTGCTTTATATATTTAGGTACTCTGATGTTGGGTGCACAGATATAGTTAACAATTGCTATATCCTCCTGATGAACTGATCCCTTTATCATTATATAATGTCCTTTGTTGTCTCTTGTTACAGTTTTTGACTTAAAGTCTATTTTGTCTGGTATAAGTATAGTGACCCTGTTCCCTGTTGATTTCTATTAGCATGGAATATCCTTTTCAAACCCTTTACTTTCAGCCTATGCATGTCTTTAAAGTAAGTGTTTTTAAAGTCTCCTGTAGGTAGCATATTGCTGGATCTTGGGTTTTTTTTCTTTCTTGTTTTGTTTTTTAATTCATTGAGCCACTCTGTGCCTTTTGGAGAATTTAATCCATTGACTTTGTTTTTTTTTTTAATTTCAGAGAGAGAGAGAGAGAGAGAGAGAGAGAGAGAGAGAGAGAGAGAACGAGCCTGACACGGCTCTATCCTCTGACCCTGGGATCACAACTTTGAGGAGAAATCAAGAGTTGGACACTCAACTGACTGAGCCACCCAGGTGCCCCTAATCCATTTACTTTTAAAGTAGTTATTAATATATAAGGACTAACTATTGCCATTTGTTAATTGTTTTCTGGCTGGTCTGTAGTTCTTTTGTTAGTTTCTTCACTTGCTGTGTTCCTTAGTGATCTGATGATTTTCTGTAGTGGTATGCTTTGAATCCTTTTTCTGTTTCGTGTATCTACTATAGGTTTTTGCTTTACGCTTACCATGAGGCTTACATAAAACAAAGTTATAACAGTTCATTTTAAGCTAATACTTATTTAACTTCAATCACATACAGATTCCTTTACTTCCCCCACTACAGTTTATGTTTTTGATGTTGCAATTTACATCTTTTTGTATTCATTAGCAAATCATTATAGCCATAGTTATTTCATAGTTCTATAGTTATTTAAAAGATAAAAGTATTTTGTCTTTATACTAGAGTTAAAAGTGATTTACACACCACCATTACACAATTACAGTATTCTACATCTGACCCGATACTTAACCTTTATCAATGAATTTTTATACTTTCGTATGTTTTCAAGTTACTAATTAGTATCCTTCCATTTGCTAAATTCCCACGACTAAAAGTCAGGTGCTTGGATCCCCTCAATATTTTCTACCAAATGGCTGTCGAACTTTTGCACACCACTCCTAATGAGGAACTTACTGCCTCCTTTTAAGCAGCTCCTACTACGAGACAGTCTCTCCTTTGTTAAAGAGGTGGTCCAGGGCAGTGGTGCCCCACACAGGCTCTGGGGCTAGATTGCCTAGGTTTGAACACTAGCTTTGCCACTTACCGGCTGGAGGCCTTGATTCCATCACCCAACTCATTGGTGCTTCAGCCTTCCTATCTAGAAACTGTGGATTATAATAGTACATACCTTATAGAGTTGTTGAAAGGATGAAATGAGTCAATACATGTTAAGTGCTTGGAGCAGTGCCTAGCACGTAGGAAATGCTATAAAGTGTTTGTTAAATAAATAAAAATTCATGAATTTTGTATGTGCAATTCAAGCTGGCTTAATCAAAAAGGGATTTTTTTTGGCTAAGGTTTGGAGATGAATCTGGATCCAGGACCTTGAATAACATCATCAGGTCATTCATTCACTGTCTCTCTCTTGGCCATGTTTCCCTTTGCCTCGGCTTCAACCTCAGCAAAGCCTTCCCTCAAGGGGAAAAAGAGATGGCCACCAGCAGCTCCAGGTATGCATCCCACCAGCTCAGCAGCCCCAGCAGAATACACATGTTTCTGCCAGCCAAGGGTTCCAGTAAAAATCTCACAATGGATTCTCCCTGGCTTGGCTTACATCCCACTGCAGTGTTCTGATTCAGTCTGACACCAGCTGGCATCAGCTCCAGACACCACACAGACCATAAGTTGGGGAGGGGTCACCCAAGTGGAGAATCTAGGTCCCATTCCCCAAAGTAGAAAAAACGAATGCTGGGGAAGACCAGCAGTGGTCTGCTCTACCACGCATCCTGGTCAACTTTTACGAAGGAACTTCCTACGAACATGACTTCAGAAGACGTAGGCCTTGCTCGTTCTGCAAACTTGGAAATAAATGATCAAGGGCATTGTCAGTGCAACACCTGAGTCTCTTTGAAAGCATATACTGCAAGTCACGCGTACTGCTCAACATTCCTACTTTGGGAGACCAACAGCTAGGGCTCGAAACAGCACTGCCTGCCTGGGGAAGATTCTTACTGACACCCTGTCTGTAGGACACACTGTGAGTTGGGCTGGAACTACGTGGTTTGTGTGCACATTCTCCCAGGTCTGTAACTTGTGGCTTGCCAAAACAAGCTATCTAGTGAGACGGTAAGCACCATTCTGGGCGTGGATACAACAAATCTCAACAGCCTCATGGACCCCTGATGCCAGGTCTCTGGCTAAATTGGCACTGCTCTCATGGCTGTCGCTACTCAAGGTAAGGTCTTCCACCACCACCAGCAGCATCTAGGAGCTCATAGGAAATTCAAAATCTCAGGTCCTACCTGAAGACCTGATGAATGAGAATCTGCAGTGGAACAAGATCTTCAGGGGGTTTATATGCACATTATAATTTGAAAAGCACTACGTATTAGTTTTCTAGGGCCGCCTAAACAAAGTAGCACAAACTGGATGGCTTAAGACAACAGAAAAGTATTCTCTCACCATTCTAGAGGACAGAAATCTGAAAGCAAGGTGTTGGCAGGACTGGTTTCTTCTGAGGGCTGAGAGAGAATTTGCTCCATGCCTATCTCCTACCTTATTGATAGCAATTACTGGCATTCCTTGGCTTGTACACTTATCATTTGAATCTGCTTTCACCATCACTCGGCGCTTTCCCTGCGTCTCTGTCCAAATCTCTCTCTTCTTTTTTTTCTTTTTTTAATGTTTATTTATCTTTGAGAGAGAGAGAGAGAGAGAGAGAAAGGGAGGGAGAGAGAGAGGGAGAGAGACAGTCCAAGTGAGGAAGGGGCAGAGAGAGAGGGAGACACAGAATCTGAAGCAGGCTCCAGGCACTGTGAAATCAGCCCAGAGCCTGACGTGGGGCTCGAACTCACGGACAGCGAGATCGTGACCTGAGCCGAAGTCGGACGCTTAACCGACTGAGCCACCCAGGCGCCCCCCAAATCTCCCTCTTCTTTTTTTAATGTTTATTTATCTTTGAGAGAGAGAGGGAGAGAAAGGGAGGGAGAGAGAGAGGAAGAGAGACAGCCCAAGTGAGGAAGGGGCAGAGAGAGAGGGAGGCACAGAATCTGAAGCAGGCTCCAGGCACTGTGCTATCAGCACAGAGCCTGACACAGGGCTTGAACCAATGGATCGCACGAGATCATGACCTGAGCTGAAGTCGGACGCTTAGCCAACTGAGCCACCCAGGCATCCTAAATCTCCCTCTTTTTTTTTTTTTTGAGGTTTATTTTTGGGACAGAGAGAGACAGAGCATGAACGGGGGAAGGGCAGAGAGAGAGGGAGACACAGAATTGGAAGCAGGCTCCAGGCTCTGAGCCATCAGCCCAGAGCCTGACGCGGGGCTCGAACTCACGGACAGCGAGATCGTGACCTGAGCCGAAGTCGGATGCTTAACCGACTGAGCCACCCAGGCGCCCCCCAAATCTCCCTCTTTTTATAAGTACACCAGTCATAGTAGATTAAGGGCCCATACTACTCCAGTGTGACCTCATCTTAACTAACTACAACAACTCTATTTCCAAATAAGATCACATTCTAACAAACTAGGGGTTTAAGACTTTTTAATACATCTTCTGAGGAGGGACACAATTCAACCCAAAACAACTGTCTTCCAAGCCTGCCATTCCTAAACCCTGGGAGACTAGCTGATTAACAAACACCTGGAACATTTTTGAAAATTTATTTTTGCAAACATTTTTGCAAATTCAGGAAGAAGATGGCATATCTGGAATGAGGCTTGGGGATATCTATTTTGCAAGGGGATCTTGCTCAGGCAGCACACCCAGCGGGGTCCTCAGCTTTAGAGCTGATCCAGCCCCAGTGCAGGGATGATGTGATAGCTATCTCGGGAGGTTCTCCATCAGGCTGCCCATTGGAGAATTAAAACTAGAGATGCCCAAATCCTACCTTCAGAGAGTCTAATGAAATTGGTCGTGCATATTTCCTCACCATCAGGATTTTAAAACATTTCCCAGGTGATTCTCATCTGTAGCCAAATTTGAAGACTAATGGGATGGATGTTCTCATTTCTATATATTACAAAATAAGACAATTTGGTTCCTTTTCCAGATAAAGAAGCAAGACAGAAGCACAAATAAATTTGATAATTTTTGAAGTATAGTTTGAGGCAGTTTTGTTTGGTGCTTATAAATTTAGAATCTTTATCTTTTCCTTATATTTATCATAATGAATTATCTTCTTTTCCCTAGTAATGCTTTTTACCTGAAAGTCTATTTTCCCCCTGATATTAGTAAGCTACATAAGCTAGCTTTCTTTTGACCAGTAGCCATATATATATGTATACACATATATACATATGTGTGTATATGTATACATATGGCTTTCAAACTTTCTATATTGTTATGTTTTGGATGAGTATCTTGAATGGAATATAGCTGGATTTTTAAAAATCTACTCTGAAAAATTCAATGTAGATGCTCCGTAGAGTGTTCCTTTTACACTTAATGCAAGTAATGATATATATTGGTGATGATAAATACTTAACAACTCATAGCTCTACTTTGTGGAGGTTGTAGTTCTCACAACTGACCATGAGAGGGCGACTCCAGTGGACTCATAAGCATTTACAGCTTTGAAGGGACAGAAGAAACCAGGCACATTCTCTCTGGGGTTCCACCATTGCTTCCCAAGGTGTGCATCCCCTACAATGTTTGGGCACTCTCTGACTACGGGAAGAACAAAGGATATGGGCTGGGGGACAGAAGTCTGGTGAACTGGGGGACAAAAGAGCCATCCAATGGTCATGCCTATCCATGGGTTATGAGTAGCTGAGGGCATTCATTTGCCTCAGGGCAGAAGCTATTTACCAACTTGTATAGAAAATTTTTAACATTTTAATAACCAGCACTACTGTGCAAGTCATTTAGAATGATTATCAGTCTTCTTATACATTTGGATGTAAATCTACCACCTTATTTTATTTGTAATATCCATTCGATGTTGGTTTTTCTCTCCTTTGATGTCTTTTACTATTTTTTTCCCTCTCTTGTAGCTTTTAAGTTTTACTACATTCTTTTTTTTTTTTTTTTTTTAGTAATTACCCTAGAAATTACCTCATGCATCTCTGACTTTTTAAAGCCTGTTATTAATCAATACATTTACTTACCTCCCTGACAATACAAAAACTTCAGGACACCCTAATTCCATTTCTTCCCAACCACTACTATCTTACTATCATGCATTTTAATTCTTCATGTATTTTTTAAATCTATAAGGTGTTATTATTATTATTTGGAGACAGTGTTTATTAACATTTACCACCTTCTTTGTCTTACATATCTTCTTGCAGCTCTATGTTATTCTGGAATCATTGTCTTTTTGCCTAAAGCATGTTCTTTACAATCTTCCTTAGTAAGGGTATTCTCCTCACTAAATGTTTTTATTTTATGTAATTTTATGTAAATGTTTTAAGTAAAAAAAAATTTTTAAAAATAAATTTTATGTAAAAACATTTTATGTAAATGTTTTTATTTTGCCCTTATTCATAAAAAAAAATTTCCCTGAAGATGGAATTAGAGCTTGGCAATTAGTTTCTTCTGGCACCTTGAAGATGTCATTCTACTACTGTGGCCTGTGATCCGTCAGTCTGTTACCCCAATAAAATTAATCAGCCTTTTTCTCTCACTATTTTAAGGATGTTTTTCTTCATCTTTTTGTACTGACACTATTGCGTGTTGGTGTATAATTCTTTTTATCGATCCTGCTTCAAATCTGTTAAGCTTCTGGTTTTGGTGGTTTGGTATCTTTCTGAAAGATTCACAACCATCGTTTCTTAAAATGCTGCCTCTGCTCCATTCTCTTTTCAAGAGTCTGTTTAAATGTTACTTTCTCACAAAATCTAATCAACTGTTCTGCATTTCTAAGCTTTTTCTCTTTGTGCTTTATTTAGGATAATTTCTTCAGCTCTACCTTTCACTTCATTAGCACCTTTTCAGTCGTGTGTAATATGCTGCTAAATAGAACACATCCAATAATTTTAGTGATTGTAGTTTTCATTTCTAGAAGTTCTATTTGGTTTCTTAAAAAAATGGTTGTGTTGGGGTGCCTGGGTGGCTCAGTCGGTTAAGCGTCTGACTTCAGCTCAGGTCACGATCTCGCAGTCCGTGAGTTCGAGCCCCGCGTCGGGCTCTGGGCTGATGGCTCAGAGCCTGGAGCCTGCTTCCGATTCTGTGTCTCCCTCTCTCTCTGCCCCTCCCCTGTTCATGCTCTGTCTCTCTCTGTCTCAAAAATAAATAAACATTAAAAAAAAATGGTTGTGTCACTTTTTATTGTTTTCTATTTCTGGAAGATACCTTCAAACCCGATTTTTTTCTACTTAATAAGCATTTTTTTCTTTAAGAATTGGTGTCTGATAAGTCCAATATCTGATACCTTTCTGGGTTTTCTCTACTGTCTATTGTTTCTGTTTCTTCTCATTCATGGTGTCTGTGCCTGGTTATCTTTGACTATGTGCTAGCTATTGTAAAAAAAAATTATTTGAAGCCTAGGATGAAAGTACCTCCCTCTATATATGATTTCCTTTCACTTGTAGCATGTTTGGGATCACCATAAACCAATTGTAATGCTTGAGGCTCCCAGAAGATCAATCAAACTGCAATTCAAGCTGCAAATACTTGTGAGGGCTCATCTACTTATAAAACACATTCACCTTGAAGATGTGGTCCTTTTGGGTCTCAGCTTATTGTGGAGAGAGCCTATCATTACGTTCCCCACCTTGAGTGTCCCTGAACATTCATATCTTTCTCCTTTGCTCCTGCTAGGCTATCAAACCATTTTTAAATTTGCCAGACTTAGCAAATACTCTTAGGAAAAAGGTAACTTTTGTACTCATTCATCTCTCTGGGTTTCCATTTCTGCATCATTCTCTTCTTCGTAATTCCTTACTGTCATGCCAACTCTTTGAAGGCTTTCAAGGTGATCATTATTTAAAACCAGTTTTTAAGTTGTTTTCAGTGGAAAAGATGGTCTAAATCATCTAGGCCATCATTATTAGAAACAGAAAGCTACATATGTCTTGGCACATGGTAGGTACTCAGTAAATAATGGCTGAATAAGGGGTGCTGGGGCAGCTCAGTCAGTTGAGCTTCTGACTCTTCATTTCAACTCAGGTCATGATCCTAGGATTGTGGGATCAAGCCCCACATCAGGCTTCATGCTGAGTGTGGATCCTGTTTAGGATTCTCTCTTTCTGCCTCTGCCCCTCCTCTGCTGTCTCTCTCTTCCTTTCTCTCTCTAAAATTAAAAAAAAAATTTTTTTTTATAAGGCTGGGTGCCTGGGTGGCTCAGTCAGCTGAGCATCTGACTTCAGTTCAGGTCATGATCTCAGTTTGTGAGTTTGAGCCCCACATCAGGCTCTCTGCTGTCAGCATGGAGTCAGCTTCAGATCCCCTGTCTCCCTCTCTCTCTGCCTCTCCCCTGCTCGTACATGTGTGCTCTCTCTCAAAAATAAACATTTTTCAAAAAAAGACAAAAATGGCTCAATAAATTGAATTAACATAATTTCCCAAACATGCTTTTTTTTGCCTGTCTGCATTTACAAAGACTGCTTCCTACTCTTACGATGCACAGAATGCCCATATTCCACCGCTGACAAGGCTTAGAACCAAGGCCACCTCTTCCTCAAAATTCTTCCTGTTTTCTCTACTTCCCCAAATCTGAATCCTATTTCTTCCCCAGCTAAACCCTCACAAGACCTGATCTGTGTTACTCTGGTTGCTTAACTGGATAGAAATATATTAATACAACACTTTATCTCTTCTGTGGATTTGCACTTTCTTGACTTTTCTCAGCTAACGAAGAATTCCCTCACTCCCCCTCAAGCTCAGCATACATTCTAAACAGATTCTTTGGAAAGTGTTATATCCAGTACTTTTAGGTTTGATGTCCTGAGAGGGGAGGCTTTGAACATTTAGGCTGCCATATGCTGGAAGCAAGCAGTAGCTCATTCTAATAAACCCTTACATTTTATGGTGCTTTAGAAGAAATAGGGCACTCACTCTCACATACATGACTCTTACTTGAGTGCTGCAATCATCCCGCTGCAGATGAGAAACAGAGGGTAAGAAGGACTAAATAATACACCCAAATAGAGTCACAAAGACAGAAATGGAACCTGGTCTTTTCTCTGCAAACCCAGGGCTCGTATCGCAACGATACCTAAAACCCTTTGGAAGTAACCCTTGGTATGTAAAAGTACATGGAGTGCAGGAGTTGGGTCAGAGGCAACAGACAGAGGGTAGCTCTGTGAGATATCCCACACACGCCTCTCAAATGACGGTTTTCTGTATCTCAGTGCTCCTTACCTCACAACCTTGGTCCCATTTCTCAGGACTTGCATGTCCACCATACAGCCCCCAGTAACATAGGCAGCTAGGTTCAACTCTGAGAATTCAGCCTGAAGGAGAAAGGAAAACAAAAAAGGATTCATCAAAAACTAACGATGCTAAAAACTGCTGACATTTATTGGGTACTTCTATGTGCCAAGTACATATTTATACTTTGCCCGAAACTTAAGAAGTTGGTGATATTATTTACTTCCTTTTCTGAAACGTGAGTAATCTGAGGTGTAGAGGCATGGTGCCACGTCCCATAATTAATAAAAGGCCAAGTTGGATTGAAACCTACATGTCTCTGATTCAAGCACCTATGCTTTTAACCATTTCTAATTTCTACTTCCTTGAAAGTGGAAGAAGTAACTCTAGCTTCAGCACTGTACAAGGCCAGAGGCTGTTCAGTATGAGATTTTCCCTAGATTTCTCCAGCTTCAGGTGTGTGATCACTTATCACTGTTAATGGAGGCTTCCTCGTCTTCTGCCCACTCTTACCTCCTTTGGTCATGGCCCTTCCCCTCACCCCCCTACATGGTTACAGTAGAAGCACCATGTCTGTGCACTGAAATAATGCTCCCTCAGTCACAGCTGATGGGGTTGGCACCTGACCCATGGTGGAGGAATAAGGTCCCCTTGTATTAGAATTTGGAACTGCTGAGTGATTCATGCAGTTTCCTTCTAGGGGCTGTATTTAATAGATAGAACCTGAGTACAACTGAAGACCATGTTTTCTGCCATCTAGATTGGGAAAGTATAGAACACAAGGGGACTGGTGGGGGTGGGTGGATGTCACAGTCACTAAGAGAGGGGCAGAGAGGCAAGAGGTGGGGAGCACTCTTGATGTTTCTGTGCCAGCTACAATCCTGTCCTTGGGTGTTATGCAATACCTCCATATCTTTATAAACTCATCTTCTTTTTTTTCTTATTTGCTTAAGCAAGATCTGCTACATTTCTTTTACTTGTGACCAGAGTCCTATGGAAGATATCCCTCCTGCCAGATTATATACTTCCTTGGGGATAGTGATTCCATGGTACTATAACCATCTGTATTAGTTTCCTAAGGTGGCCATAACAAAGTACCAGCACTCGGTGGATTAGACAGCAGAAATTTCCTTTCTCACAGTTCTGGAGGCTAGAAGACCAAACTCAAGGTGTTGGTAGGGTGGGTTCCTTTGAAGGCTATGAGGTAAAATCTGTTTCAGGTTTCTATCCTTGGCTTGCAGATGGCCACCTTCTCCCTATGTCTTATCACACTGTCTTCCTTCTACACGTGTCTCTGTATCCAAAGACCCCCTTTTTATAAGAAAACCAGTCATACTGCACCAGAGCCCACCCTAATGACCTCACTGTAACTCTCTAAAGACCCTCTCTCTAAATAAGTCACATTCGAGGGACTGGAGCTTAACGCTTCAACGTGTGAATCTTGGGGAGGCACAGTTCAACTTGTAACCCCATGTTACAAAATGCATAGTAACAAACTGTGCCATACACACAGTAAATGCCAAAACCATTTCTCTGGATTAAATGAATGAAAATAACTTCTCATACATATGAAAAACTCAACTACGTGCCAGATACTGTCCTAAGCTTTTTACATGTATGAATTAATTTAATCCTCACACTTGTCCAGATGAAAAAAAACAAAAAACAAAAAACAAAAAAAAACAAGGCAGAGAGAGACTGAATAACTTGCACAATATCACACAGTAAGTAGCAGAGCCAGGATTTAAACCCAGGCAGTCCGGTTCCAGCCTATGCTTTTGACTGCTACACCCCACTCCTCCCACTGTTTAGCTGAATAAGGCACTGGGTGGATTACAACTGGGAATTTTGGGGACCTAAAAATAGCCCATTTGAAGAGAAAACCAAGTTTATATGGAAAGGAAATATCATTTCATAGTGATTTAAATGTATCCCCTTGGAAACATTTAACAGAATTATGACCAAAGACCTAGTCATCTCCCTAGATGGCATTAAAGGAAACCCAGAGTGCTTATGTCTCTTGCTTTAATTAATAGCCTCATTATGTTGTGGCAAGGTGAAAAGCAAAGAGCTCTGTTAATGAGTCCAGGTTAGTAAATAGTGGTAATGACCTGTTTATTAAGTCTAATGTCTTAAAAATTCAGCCCCATCATGTTTAAGATACTCCACTGGCGAGATTACAAAGAAGAATTAGCAATAAAAGTTGTTGCTTGAGTGTGAGGAGAAAAAGATGTTAGAAGAAAGTTGCAACACAGAACAGTTGGGCACCAAAAACTTGAAGAAAGGGAGCAAATAAGAATCTTGAATCATAGAATCTCCAACTTCGAGGTGGCCAAGCCCCAGGGGCTGTCTTGCTGCCCAAATGGAAAGAGATAATCTGGATAAAAGACACACTCAGCCTTGGATATACAAGTTAGAAGTTCATGGTGTTCAGAGCAAGGTGTCTAGAATTATTTCCTAGTTATGTTTATGAGTAATTATAGGAGGCAAATACCTGGGTTGTTAGGGTAGCCAGCATCTGTTGGATCAAGTACAGAGAGGGTAGTGAAGAAAGGGCTCTCTTCTGTATTTTACTTTTTAAAAACTTCAATAAACAAAACTTGGAAATGAACTCAGAGGTATCCAAGCACTTCTCCTTCAAGGTAGTGATTCTACTGAGAGGAGAATCTCAAAGAGCAGCTGTTTTTGAAGAGCCTCAGAACTCTCACAGAAACTGTAGTAGGTTGAATTATCTCCCCCCAAAGATATGGCCACATCCTAAGCCCTGATACCCACAAATGTGGGTTTGTTGGAAATTGGGTCTTTGCACATTTACATCCATAATCCATCTAGAATTTTAGTTTTTTGTGTAAGATCGGAGGTAAGACCCAAGGTTCAGTTTTTCCATATGGTTATTCAAATACTTTGGCACTATTTATTAAAAGACTCTTCTTTCCCAATAGAGTTGTGCTGGTGCCTTTGTCAAACATCAAGTCACCTCACATGTGATCTATTTGTCTATCCTTGAGTCTGTTCCAAGTTGTCTCAGTTACTGCAGCTTTGCAGTGAGTTTTGGTATCAAGTAGTATAATATTCTAAGAGGGAAGCAGCCCAACTAGGTTCCAGTGATAACAGGTTCAAAGACAAGACCACACCTCTTGTCTCCTCAACCTGCTGAAGCAGATCGAAAGTTTTCCTACTAACCCACTCCAAAATACAGTCACTGGGCAAAGAGGTGACCTCAAAGGCTCTATCCTGAATAAACCTACCGAATGTTTCCCTAGTGATGTGATTGGTTGAACAGAATGTGTTCTATCCTCTGATTCACACTACAATCCACCATCGTGGCCAGACCTCTCAAAGAGCTCCTCAGGGGATTCCCACCTCTCTTAAAGGTTTAAAAAAAAATCAAGATCTCAGCCCCTTCAGCTTTGTCAGTGTGGCAGGCCAGCTGAGAGGCTAATAAATGGAGAAGCAAGCACTTCCATGACTTTGAGTCTTACCTGTACTGAGAAATGGCGCCTGTGGCATTCTATTGCCATATTCACCTGCTCCCATAAATTTCTCTTGGCTTTATAAATGAACTTTAGGGTTTCAGGACAGGTCTAAACATCATCTTTTATTTGAGCTTCTGTACACCCTATTGAAAGCTCAAGCCCGCTATCTCATCTGCATTACTTTTTCCCTGTCTGCTGCTATGAGGGGGAATTTTAAAGAATTTCTTTCCCTTCTTTTTAACAGAAAAAAATAACACCATAATGAAGAAAGTCTGTGTGTAATTTTGATTGTGAAGATTCTGTTTTGAAAGGGAAAACTGTCATATTACACATTTGTGGGAGATTTTCTCTAGACATCATTAAAGACAGGTGGGTTTTTGCAATATGAGGCACATATAGGGACTTTGGATTTTGTTACTCTTGTTACTTTTGGTACCTGGTATGGGAGGTTTTTGTCACTGACCTCAATGATACCTGAAAGTGCTGGATTATCTGAGTTTTCCTATTTGTGACTTTTTAAAACATGTACATGGAGGAATCAAAGAACAGTGGAAAAGGAATTGGTCTTTAAGTCTGGGGACCAGGGACCTAAACCTTGGATTTGACCCAATAACAATGACTGCAGGCAGACCCCTCACTCTCCACTTGTATTCTCTTTGACTTTAAAATGAAAGAGTTAGGGGCGCCTGGGTGGCTCAGTCGGTTGAGCGTCCTACTTCAGCTCAGGTCATGATCTCGCGGTCCGTGAGTTCAAGCCCCCCATCGGGCTCTGTGCTGACAGCTCAGAGCCTGGAGCCTGTTTCAGATTCTGTGTCTCCCTCTCTCTCTCTGACCCTCCCCCGTTCATGCTCTGTCTCTCTCTGTCTCAAAAATAAATAAACGTTAAAAAAATTAAAAAAAAATAAATAAATAAAATGAAAGAGTTATAAGGGGAGCCTTAGGTGGCTCAGTAGATTGAGCATCTGACTTAGGCTCAGGTCATGATCTTACAGTTCATGGGTTTGAGCCTTGCATCAGGCTGACATTGCAGAGCCTGCTTGGGATTCTCTCTCTTCCTCTCTCTCTGCCCCTTGCCCACTCACTATCTCTCTCTCTCTTTCAAGAAAAAAAAAAAAAAAGAATAAACTTTAAAAAAAAAGAAAAAAAGTAAATGAAAGCGTTATAATCAATAGAGTCAATATCTTTCTTTCTCAACTAGTGTCCCCCAGTTATCACTGAAGGCAAAATCTATCATCACATCTTATGAAAAATGAATCCTATGCATTAATATTTTTATTAGAAAGCTGTTCATTGCTTTATACTCAGCTTCAGGCACATAGTAGGTATCCAAAATTTTTTGTTAAATAAAGTGTTACTTTTATTTTTGGGGTGCCTGGGTGGCTCAGTCTGTTAAGTGTCTGACTCTTGGTTTGGGCTCAGGTCATGATCTCATAGTTGTGAGTTTGAGCCCTGCATTGGACTCTGTGCTGACAGTGCAGATTCTGCTTGGGATTCTCTCTCTCCCTCTCTCCCTGCCCTTCCCTCCCTCCCTCCCTCCCTCCCTCCCTCTCTCTCTCTCTCAAAATAAATTAATTAATTAAAAAAAAAAGGAATGCCATGCACTAATATTTTTATTAGAAAGCTGGGCGCTGCTTTATACACAGTTCTAGGTACACAGTAGGTATCCAAAAATATTTGTTGAATAAAGTGTTATTTTTATTTTTGATGAGCAGATACCTATGCATACTATGCAGCATGCTTAAGAAACTGTCCATTGCCAAATTCACTAGACCACAAAACTGAGGAGAATGTTTCCAGGCACAGAGGAGGGGAAAGGCCCAATCTAAGTTGCTAGTAACAAAAGCACAGGTAAAAAATACAGGGCTATTGGGTCAATGGAATGGTGAGATGTCTTTAGTAGCTGGGGCATGGAGTTAATGGAGGAACAGAATAGGAAAAAGAGCTAGAAAGGTAGGTCAGAGACCAGTCCAGGAGGATCCTGAACTTTCTGTGAAGGAACATGAATTTCACTGTATAGTGCATTTTATCTTCTGTTACTCGTAGTTCTGTTACTTCATTACAGATTACCACAAGGTAAATAACTTCAAACAACACAAGTGTATTATCTCACTGCTCTGTAGGTCAGAAGTCCACGTGACTTCGGCTGGTTTCTCTGTTCTGGGTTTCACGAGGCCTAAATCAAGGTTGTTAAGCATCTAAGCTTTTACTGGAAGACTCTGGGAAGAAACTGTTTCCATACAGTTTGGCTGTACAGGTGGCTGGCAGACTTCACCTCTTTGTGGTTGTAGGACTGAGGTCCTGTCTTTTCTGGTGTCCCCTGGAAGCCTCCCCCAGCCAGCTACGGGCACCTGCATTCAGCATCACATAGGACTCTCCATCTCCAAACTAGTAATGGCACATTAAATCCTTCTTATTCTTTAAACATTTTTAACTTCCTCTCCTGCCACATTTCTGTCTCCACCCAGAGTAAATTTAGTTTTTAAGGGCTTGTGTGGGCTCACCTGGATAACCAGGGTCACTCTCCCTATCTTAAGGTACATAACTACAGTCGCATCTACAGAGTCCCTTTTGAGTATCACTTTCACAGGCTCTAGGCATTAATGTTTCTGGAGGGCTACTGGGAAACAGGAAAGGCTGCAGATGAGGGGAGTGGTTACATATTTAACAACAAATATTTCTGCAGAATTTTCTAATTTCCAAGCTGTTATAGGCACTAGATATGGCTGGAATCATATCCACCAACAAAATGTCCTCTACAGCCCCCTTGATCAGAAGGCAATAGAAGCACCTTTTTATAATTAAACTCACATCCAGTTCCAAAACACAAATGCACGCAGGTGCGTGCATGCATACACACACACACACACACACACACACACACACACACACACACACACAGGATGGAATGCATTCAGTTTCCTGTAGGGTCTTTGGCTGCATTGTCACTGGAACTGGCACCTGGTGAGCATGTGATGCCAAGTAGATAATATTACTGAAAGCATGGGGTATTCATGTTTAGTTACTAGTAATTGCATTTGTGATGATAATGACATCTGATGACAGAATGGAAATGGTGATTGTAATCATAATTACGATAAGCTGAAGAATGCTATTAGGTCAACAGATCAATGGGAAAGAAACTGAAAATGGGGCTTGGATTTGGATGACTGACAAGAATGTACCCAAGAAACCAAGAATGTGTGGGAATGTGAAGGTAGCAGCTATCCGCCTTGACCATGAAGCCTGACTAAAGGAGGATTTCGACACAAAAAGATGTTGTCCGGAGTCCTGAGAAAGGCAAGATGCTGGCAGACAGACTGTTCTGGAATCCGAGGGTGGCTGATAAGATACTAGAAATTCCTGTCACTTGTGAAATCTATCTGGCCCAGACTGTACTCTTAAACCCTGAGAGTGTGCCCCCTTGTACAGCCTTAGGTATTCCATAGATTTTTCAGGAGAAGAGAGAGAGAGAGAAAGAGACAGACAGACAGATACTGAGTGTATAGGAGAAGGTGGGCAGTTTCCATCCAGTACCTTTTCTAATGCTAGGTCAACTTCTGACACTCAGCCTTGTTCTCCAACCTTTCCCATTACACCCCATAAAGAGGAACTGTTAACCTATGGGTCAGGACATCACAATGCTACAGTTGACAGCAGGCAGGGTCACTGCTAGGCTGAAAAGGCAGGCAACGGCGTGGGATTCTGGCTTGTCTGTAGCTGAGTGCCTGCTGGTCTGCATGGTTATCATGTCAACTTCCTCCCTTGCCTGTAGCTCCTCAAAGGGGTTCATCTCAGCACCCATCTTTCCCTCTGCTGCTCTCTCTTCCATGAGTTGGCAACCATCAATTCGGATTCCCAGAAGCCCCAGATGTCCTGCTCTCTCTTTTCATAATCGTGTTTGTTGTACCTTGGAACTGTTTAGTGATAACAGCCACATATTTAGTAAGTAACATCCACAAATATACAGGACTCACGCCAGCTCTGGCAGAGATCCCTGCCATCAGGCTGGGGGACCTAGGCTGGCTAACGCTCAGTGGTGTTTCTACTCTTATTTGCTATTCCTCCCTGTGTATTTGGCTACCTTAGGAACCTAGAACAGGGGTGCTGGTAGTGATTTTCAAGGTAGGATTAGGGCATTCCTGCATCCTCCAGCAAGTTATCATCAAAATTCCACTCTAATCCCTAACAGACTGTTATGTTTACTCTTGGGAACAAAACTGTGTCATTAACAAATTCTTTAAAAAAAAAATCAACATTCTGCAAGTGCTGTGATCTTCACGTCTTAAGTTCTTTCACAGAGTCTCTCAGGGTCTAAGAGGCTCATTAGAAGGACAAACAACAACAACAATACTAATAAAGTAGCACTAAATACAGAAAACCTAAGTCCTGCCTGGCCTCTAACGTCCTGTGTGATTTAGACACTGATGAAGTGATAACCTCTTTGACACCATCCCCTGTGCCCCACACTGGCCTCCTTTCCATTGTCAAACACACTGAGCAAGCTCCGGGCTTGCTCCAGTCCCCAAACCTCTAGAGCTTCCTGGAGATGGCAGCAAGGCCACCTTCCTCACTCCACTCATAGCTTTGCTCAGTGGAGCCCCCAGTAGCACCTCCTCACAGAGCACCTGCTGTACTCCCTGTCCTGTTTCCTTGCTTGAACTCATCCCCACTGACAAAACTGTACATTTGTCTGCATATGACATGATTTACATCCATCCCAACTTAATATTTAATGGTCCAGCTCTCTCACCAGAATAGAAGTTCCAGGGGGCAGGGATGTCTGTTTCGTTCATGGCTCTATCTCAGCATCCAACCAATACCTTGCATTACAGCACAATGCTCAAATATGTGAATGCCTATTGTAGGTGTCCAAGGTGAGCCCAGGGAGGCAAATGACCTTTCCCAAAGTTACAACCTGGTAATTACGTCAGCTGGGACCCAAACACAGGCCGATACCTTCCACATGGCACCAAGTGGCTCGCTGGAGACGATGCGTGTTATAATTCACAGAGCTGGGTCAATTAAAGGGCGACTTGGCCAGCCTTGGGCTTTCCTTGTGCTGCGACCGCCCTTGTTTTCATACCTTCCCACATCAGTGTGCGGCATCCGTCAGCAAAGCTCACGGGCCCCTACCCCTCCTTCACCACTCTGCCTCTTCCAAATACCCTGCTGCTGCAAACACTTGGCAGGTGGCCCAAGGCCTGCTGTCGGCAAGAACTGCTTCCTGTAGATTTCCCGGCACAGGCTGTGTTTTTAGTTCTGAGGGCCCCGTGGGCTCAGTGACTTCCTTGGCTGGCATCTGAAGTCTTTTCCACCGGTTCAGATTCACCTTGTAGACAAAAGAGGCTTTGAGAGTCTGCAGACTCTCTGAGTGGCCCCTTCCAGACAAGGAAATCTCACTCAGGAGCAGTGCTCAGTGAAGGCCCAGGCCACTGGGTCAGGCTGTGCCGAGCACCCAGCTATGACAGGTAGACGCGAAGACATATTCTGCTCATCAAAACATAATACTCGTGTGTGTGCGTGTGTGTGTGTGTGTGTGTGTGCGCACGCGTGCATGCACGAAGGCAGGGCAGGGAGCGATAAATACATAAAAACATTTCAAAACAAATATAAAAATATAGAAAAAGATTGCAATGACAAACCTACATTCTTAAATGTTCAAGTAATGGAAAATCCAAAATTAGGTGGAGTTAGCCACATTTTAAAAACAAAACAAAACAAATCATCAACAGTGATTTGCAGTTTACAAAGAGTTTGGTATAGAGTGGTTTTCAGAACCAGACTACAAGTTTGAATCTGAGCTCTACGTCTTACTTGCTGTACAACTCTAGGCAGGTTAGCCTTTCCACGCCTTAGTTCACATCTGTAAAATGAGGCTAAGAATGGTGACTTCCGAGGGTGGATGTGAGCATTAAATGAATTAATCAGTTTAAAAGCCTGTACTCAATGGGGTGCCTGGGTGGCTCAGTCAATTAAGTGTGTGACTTGGGCTCAAGTCATGATCTCACAGTTTGTGGGTTCAAGCCCAGTATTGGGCTATCTGCTGTCAGCACAGAGACCAATTCAGATCCTCTGTCCCCCTTTCTCTCTGCACCTCCCAAACTGGTTCTCTCTCTCTCTTTCTCTCAAAATAAATAATAAACAATTTTTTCAAAGGCCTTACTCAAAAATAAATAAATAAATAAAAAGCCCTTAGCAAGGCATGTAAGTGAACATAAGTACATAATGAATGTTACTTATCACGGTATTTAATTGGATCATTACAACAATCTCTTGATAAGAGGGTTAAGTATTAGCATCTTCATCAGCCGACAAGAAAACTGAAGAGCAGAGAGAACAAATGACTCAGCCAAGATCATAAAACTACTGAGCAAGAGAGCTATGACCCTGACTCTATTCACCCATTCATTCATTCACTTAACAACTACTATGTCAAGGACAGGGACTGATGACATAGCAGCAAATGGAGCAAAATTCCCTGTTCTTATGGGACTTGTATTTAGTAGGGAGACAGACCATTAACAATAAACAATATGTCAGGGGAGGAAACACAGCTTCTGGTAAGAGGACAAAGTGCTGGGAGGTGTTATGTCAAATAAGGGGGCGGGGGGTCAGGGGAAGGTGGCACTTATCAGTGTTATAAGCAAAGTGAGGGAGCAAATCATACAGTAAGAGAGAGAAAGGCTTTGCAGGCAGAGGGAACAGCAAGGAAGAAGGCCCTGAGGCTGGAGTATATGTGCAGAGCTCAAAGAACAGCAAAGAAGGCAGTGTGGCTGTAAAAGAGCTGGTGAGGAGTGAGTGGAAGGAGATGAGGTCAGAGAGGGGACAGTGGATCCATCATGATAAGGATTTTATTCTGGATGAGAGGGTTAAGATGTTAGTACCATCACCATCCTCCTCAGCAACATCATCATCTTCACATTGCCAATGAAGATCATGATGAAGATCCAACATTATCACCACCAGCACCATCACATTTGGCAATGAGAGAACTCAAGAGGCCAAGTTTGCAAAAAATCACCAATAAATGTGGCACTCTCATTTTTAAGGAATTTTTTTAACAGCCAGGTTTGTTCTCCAGAGCCTAGATGTACATTTGGTAGAGAGTAAGCCAGAGCACGGAGGCATGCCCTAGTTCTGTCCTGACAGTCACCCCTTCCTGCTCAGATTCCCAAGGAAGCTGTACCCACAAGAAACAACAGCAACTGAGAATCAAAGAAAAACATCCTTTGCATCCATTGTCCTTTTCCCTCTGTCAGGTCAGCTTCAAGGGTGAGGAGAGCTTTTGATAATGTCTTGGAGGAAGAAAGGAAATGAGGAAGGAGAGGAGGGAAGGGAAAGGGAAAGGGAAGGGAAAGGCAGAGAAGGGAAGGAAAGGCAGGGGAAGCCTTTAGGGGGACAAAATGGTGGGACCACCATAGCCTCCAAAGCTTTTAAGGTTGAGAGACCTAGGAAAGAATTTTGCCGCCTGCAACAAACTTTTCCTACCTACAACAGATCGGGGCAAACATTCAGAAATTTAAAGACCACACCTTAACTACACAGAAAAAAAATGATGGTTAATGTCCGCTTGACATCTACTTCTCTTCCTGGCCGAGCTGGCTCCACACATTTGAACACTATTTGGCTGAATGTTCAGAGAAGTGTGTTTATAGGATTAAGCAAACCAGGGGTGAAAGTCTCCCCACATTTCTCCAGAGGGACGATGGACAGTTTGGGGACTTGGAGACTGGGATGTGGAAGCAAAGGCCACTGCTGGGCAGCTGCTGTGTCCAGTTGTATCACAGGCATGTGTGAAACTGGATGGCTGGAGCTCGGGAGGGGCTGTCTGGGGTCAGAAGAGCTGACATGTCATAGCACACATGACCCTGAACAACCCAGGGGAGACACTGAAAGAACTTAAGTAGGCTGATGGCATTTAATTTCTATAGTTTCTTTCTCCAAATTGAAACTTGTAATGTGATGGCAGGAACGTCTTATCCATCAAAGCTCTGAGAAATCCAAATGCTCTTATCCTGCCTTCAGGCACTTTTTTTTTTTTCATTTGGAAGGTACAAAACCATTTTCAGGGTTATAGAAATTAAAAGAGCATTCAGAGGCGCGTGGGTGACTCAGTCAGTTAAGTGTCCAACTTCAGCTCAGGTCATGATTTCACGGTTCATGAGTTCAAGCCCCGCCTTGGGATCTGTGCTGACAGCTCGGAGCCTGGAGCCTACTTTGGGTTCTGTTTCTCCCTCTCTCTCTGCCCCTCCTCCACTTGTGCACACACTCTCTCTCTCTCTCTCTCTCAGAAATAATACATGAATAAACTTTATTAAAAGAAAAGAGCATTCAACCTTCTTTTCCTACCCATTGCTCCCCTTCTCTCCCCAGAGTTGCCTCCCAGCTGTCTCCCCGCGTCTCACCTTCTCTCAATGAATCCAGTCTGCACCCAGAGATGAGGACCTGCCACTTCCTCCTACGGGGGCCCCCGGACACACAGTGACGTTTGAACCCTGGACACAGAGGCCCTGCTGTTCTAAGGCACCTCCAGCTTGGTGCCAGATACTTTGGGAAGATCAGCATTTTAGGACTCAGGGTGCTAAATGCTGTGAAGGAGAATGAAGCCGGTGAAGAGATACAGAGTGACTGAGAAGTGTGCATGGAGGCGGGGGGGAGTGTCACTTTAGGGAGAGTGGCCAAGCATTGCTGAGGAGGTGACACTGGCACAAAGAACCTCAGTGAGGAACACAGTGCGGACACCTTGGGGAAGGGGGTTCCAGGCCAAGAGAACAGCAAGGGCAAAGGCCATGAGGCAGAGTGCGCTCACTTGTTTTTTAACGTTTGCTTTCGTCGTGGTAAAATGTACCCAAACATAAAATTTACCATTTTAACTGTTTTTTAAGCAGATAGCTCAGACGCATTAAGTATATTCACATTGTTGTACAACCATCACCACCATCCATCCCCAGAACTTTTTCATCATTCCCAACAAAAGCTGTGTACCCGTGAAACAAGAACTCCCCAGTCCCCTTTCCCCTGGTAGCTACCATCCTACTTCCTGTGTCTTTGAATCTGACTACTCTAGGGACCTCATATAAGTGGAATCATACAGTATTTGTCTTTTTATGTCTGGCTTAATTCACTGAGCATGGTTTCAGGGTTTGTCCATGTTGTAGCATTTGTCAGAATTTCCTTCCATTTTAAGGCTGATACTCCATTGTGTGGATAGACCACATTCTGTCTACACATTCGTCTGTCAATGAACATTAGGTTACTTTTATCTGTTGGCTGTTGGGAATAATGCCACTGTGAGCATGGATTTAAAAACATCTGTTTGAGTCCCTGCTTTCAGTTCTTTGGGGCATATACCTAGAGGTGGGACTGCTTGGTCATAAGGTAATTCTGTGTTTAACTTGAGGAACTGCCACACTGGTTTCCACAGCGGCTGTGCCATTTTACATTCCACCAGCAAGGCACGCAGGGTTCCAATCTCTCCCCAACCTCCCCAACACTTGTTTTCTGTCACTGGATTTTAGAGAACAGTGAGAAGGTCAGCATGCCTAGCTCAGAGTAAGCAAGGAAGACAAGGCAGGAAAGGGCAGGAAGAATGCCAGAGAAGTCTAACCACTAAGGGCCTATAGCTGTGGGAAGGCCTCGGGCTAATACTTGGAGTGAGCCTGGGAGCCTTCAGAGAGATGTGAACCATGAAAGGTCATCATCCCATTTATATAGTAAGGAAGGTAAACCCAAAGCTCCCAGCTCCAGAGGCATGGGGCCTCCAAGGGTAGCCCCATCCTCCTTTCTCCCAAGCTGCCAAAGGGTTAAGTAAATGCAAACACGGGTAAATGCAGTGAAAGGAGAGATTTCCTTCCCCTGGCTGACAGACCTGACGCAGGAAGCAGATTCGTTTTCCCTGTGCAGGAGAGGCCTGGCGGACTTGTGCTTCAAGAAGAAGATGAACGTCGCCTGGACACGAGATGGCTTAGCACTTCCCATGTTCGTTTCTGAGAGCTACTGAACAGCCTGAGGCCCCATCTGTTTTCAATCTTGTTAAAAGGGCCTCGTGTGCTGGCGCCTATTTAAAATAATGCACACATGGAGTTTCTAAAATGAAGAAGAAAAAAGGCCTAAGCTTTCCCTGCCGGCACAGCTTATGTGTTTATTTTGGAGCAGGCTTTGGGAGTTCTGAGACAAGACATAGCTAATTTCTCTTCCCGGGGTTGATTTGCAAGTCCCCATAGGCTTCTGCTCCAAGCATTTAAGGCAGCTTGGTATGAACCAGTCACCCCTTCAAAACTCCACTGTGAAATATCTCCAAATTAAGGTAGGGCTCAGGAAAGGGGGAGCCCAAGGGCCACTTTCTCCTTGCAAAGGAGCTGTTCCTTGATTCCTTTTCCTCAATAGGGACTCTTGTTTCTAGAGGCCAAGTTCATCTTCTCAGATGATCATTGTCTTCCCAAGAGGCCACAGTAGTTCCAAGACAGCATGATCCAGATAAGGCTCAGAGCCAATCTGAACCGAATCCCCAAATGGGGAGTGCAAGGGACAGTGTCAGGGAAAAGAGCCACCTGCAGTCAAGGCATTTCCATGTCAAGAAGCCAAGGCAAGGATGGTTCTCTGCCCACTTCCAGGGAGCAGAGTGGCCCTCTGAGCTGCTGGCTCACAATGGCACTCACACACATGTCAGGCACTACCAAGAATTTTAATGGGTCATTTCTGACTTTGCAGGCTCAGGGAAAACACCTCATAAGCTTAGAATCACACATACAACCTCATCGGTGGCCCACATGACTTCATAAATAACTCCCCCTAAACCAACAGCAAGGAGAATACAGACAAAGGTAGAAGGGAAACAGGATGAGTGTGTCCGTGGTGGCCCAGCAGTGATGGCTCATGTCTTTTTCTACACCTTCACACCTACTTTAACTCTAAGAACCTGGCTGACATTACTTTCACTTGGTGGTAGTAATGTCCAATGGTTTATGAAAATGGTTTATCCCAGTAGGAACAAAAGTAGGAGAAACAGCAGCAACAAAGGCTAAAGTAGAAGAATCAGTGATTGTAGTCTTTGGAGAAGCACCAACAAAAGTAACTGTAATAGGACTAGATGAGGTAGCTGTATGAATACAATTGGTATTTCCGGTGGCAATATAATAATGATATTTATGATTTCATATCATTAATTATACTTATATTAGGATTAAAATGTATCATAGTTTTTACGCACTTCCTATGTGCCAGGCACCGTTCGAAGGGCAGTAACCACTTAAGGGAGGTCGTCTAATTATTATGCCCACTTTATACCTGGGAGCATTGTGGTGTAATGAGATCACATGTAGTTCCCAAGGTCACACAGCTGGGAGGTTACAGACCAGGTGAACACAAGTAGTCTGGCTCCAGGGTCCCTGCTCTTAGCTACTTCACTAGGCTTCTTGCAACCCATAGCAGTACCTGAGACAAGGGGAACAGCAGGCCTGGAGGTCATGGTAGGGTGACAGCAGGAGAATTACCTCCAAAGAGGCAGTCTAAGGAGGGGCCTTAGTCACCTTCTGGAGGTTCAAAGGACTCAGGGTTTTCCAGCTATGAATCAAACAGAGCAGTAATTTTTATGTTTTAATTTGCTTAAATTTGGGGGTTTTATATAAGATTTAATTGGAAATAAAAGAGTTTGTTTTTAAAAGACTATTAAAAAGGGGCACCTGGGTGGCTCAGTCAGTTAAGCGTCCGACTTTGGCTCAGGTCGTGATCTCATGGTTTGTGAGTTCGAGCCCCGAGTTGGGCTCTGTGCTGATAGCTAAGGGCCTGGAGACTACTTTGGATTCTGTGTCTCCACCTCTCTCTGCCCCTCTCCTGCTCATGCTCTGTCTCTCTCTCAATAATAAATAAACGTTAAAAATAATTCAAATAAAATAAATACTATGAAAAAAACTACAGTGCGATGAGGCTTGGGACTTAGGTGTATTAGCCATGTCTTATTTTCTATATTCTGATGTTTTTACATCTTGAGGACTTGCTGACCCTGGAAAGACTGCCTCTCCCAGTTAGCCAATTCCTAGAGATGGTAAACAACTCTCTTTCAAATGCAAGCCGAAACCAATCCAGAGCCTGTTGGTTAACTACCTGCTCTACCAGGTTCTCACACTCTAGGCCACTATCCCCCTGCTCTAAGACCAACAAAGGCTAGGTTCCAGACAATTAGGGACAGCCCCCTACACCCCAGAGCCTGCTGAAATTATTCCAACTAGTCAGTCCTAAGGCTGCTTGCCCCGCTAGCCCTTTCCTTCCTGCAAATCCATAATAAAGGCTCTTGCCCACATTTTCGCCTAGCTCCCTCTGCCTCCTGATTGGCCATGGTGCTTCCTCATGTGGTCCCCAAACGTGGTAAGCTAGGCCTCCTGCTTTTAGGGGACTATGAACACAATGAACTTCATCTTTCATGTAAGTTATTTCTGTCATCTTTCCATACTTAACTAAAACAAATCCTGAGTACTTTTACAATAGGTTTGGTCCAGCCCTTCAGGATTTCAACAGACTCTAGGCCTCTGCTGGGTTACTGGTACAAGCCAGGGGACACATTTATTATGTGGGGTTGTGTTGCAAAATCACACAGCATGGGCTAAGAGAGACCCAGGTCCAATTCCATTCTTGGAACATTCAGCTGTGTGATCTTGGGGAAATCACAGGAATTTCGGCCTCAGTGACTTTGTCAGGTAAGAATGGGGGAGAAGGTCCCTGCCGTGTCCTTGTCCCAATGCTACTGTGCTGACTGAAAGGGAGTGTGAAGGTGAAGCTTCTTTGGAGAGGTCTGGTCTGGGAAACCCACACCATCATACACTACACTGCTATCACCTGTCTTTAGGGAACCATGGGGCTCCCTGCACAAAAGGTCATCTTTGAGTTGTTTCTGTCTAAAACAGGGTTTCTCCACCTTGGCACCTTGACATTTTGAGCTGGATAATTCTTTGTTGCAGGTGGCTGTCTTGTGTATTGTAAGATGTCCCTGGCCTTTACCCATACACGTCAGCAGCATTTCCATCTTGTGACAACCAAAAATGTCTCCAGGCATTGCTAAATGTCCCTCGGAGGGCAAAATCGCCCCTGGTTGGGAATTATTGATAGAGAAGAAGGAATGACTTAAGCTCTCTTCCCTCCCTACTTGCCTGCCTGCCTGCCTTCCTTCCTTCCTTCCTTCCTTCCTTCCTTCCTTCCTTCCCTCCCTCCCTCCCTCCCTCCCTCCCCCACCTTTCCAAAGATGCTCAGTAGTTTGCACCCCCAGGTATTCCTACACTATGGGTCTAAGGGGTATAACCAGAAAACAGTTGTTCCTGTAGACAACTCCAGGTTACAGATCGCCAGAAGAAAATTCAGAGGTCTGTTGTTCAGTATTCTTGGTTTCATTCCCATCGTATATTTATTAACTGAACTTATCTTTCCAAGATCCGACCATCTTATCCCTAATTTACAATCCTTTTTAAGTAGGCTTGTATCAAACCCACAGAATGTGAGAACTGAAAGTTCCTTTGGGGTCACCCAATGGGTTTCATTTTACTGCCAGCTCTGGTTGCTGTGTGGAGAATAATGAGGCTGCCCTAAGCTCGGCTGGGAAGCATGCCTTCATTGAGCAGTGGTATCTGTTGGGGCTGGGGAGAGCTGGCAGGTAGAAAGCGCTCCAAACATTGGCCAGTTCCTCCTTTTACAAATAATCAACCTAGATCCAGGGTCCCCTCTGATTTAATGAAAATGGACCACATTTTTACAGTGTGCTGAACACAGTAGTAGTGCTATGATCTCTCCATTTGGTGGATAAAGAAACTGAAGTTTAGAACCTTGAGTCACATCCCCCAAGTCCCACAGGTAACAAGAGGCACTGTCAGGACTTGATCCCTTGCTCTTCTGATCTGAGGCATAGCTTCATCCATCATACCAAATTGCCTCAAAATATCTCTTCTTTATTTTTAAAAACATTTTTTAAAATTTATTTATTTTTGAGAGACAGAGAGAGAGAGAGTGTGTGTGCATGTGCAGGAGTGGGGGAGGGGCAGAGAGAGAATGAGACCCAGAATCTAAAGCAGGTTCGAGACTCTGAGCTGTCAGCACAGAGCCAGGCATGGGGCTCAAACTCATGAGCCATGAGATCATGACCTGAGCCGAAGTCGGATGCTTAACCGACTGAACCACCCATGTACCCCAAAATATTTCTTCTTTCTTCTAAGGCAACAAAAAATTTTCCTCCACGTGAGTAAAATACAGAATAGTAATAAGAATTAGTAAAAATGAGCCTGTTTACTTCAGAATCTTAATGTCATTTCCCAATAAATATATAGCGAAGGACAATTAAAGTGAGGGTTAGAAGAAACCAGAAGGGACAGTAGTAGATTCATATCCCCCAAAATGAGGGGTGAGGTTGCAGTGGGAGTTAGGAGAATAGGGTATGGGCTGCTTGGGAACCAGGGGTCGAATCATGACTCTGCCAACTGAAAGCTGCTCTGCTGGGCCTCTCTGAATCCTCATTTCTTCCCCTGTGATAGTAATAGATAACTTACGAGGCCACTGTGAGGATGAAGGGAGGGTATGTATAGCAAATCTTGGTGGAGTGTCAGGCATGCGTGTGTGTATGTGTGTGTATGCAGCAAATGCTTAATATATGGGAGTCCTTATATTATCACTATTATTGGTACTATGCAATACTAAATTTCACGAAGGTGTTTAGGGGAAAGAAGGCTAGTTCTAAACTATTAGAGACCACAAAAAAGGAGTGGAGCATGACCTAGGTTTTAGAGAGAAGGTGAACACATAAATAAAAAGGTACAGGAATGGAAGAAGAGACAGATGGGTAGATATTCATAGAAATCACATTTTTGGAAAGCGAGATGTGGAACCTAAGAGAAAAGCTGCTGTAAACAAGAGACCATCGAAATTAAATATTGGCTCCTCCAAGGACTCTCGGGGGCATCACTGAGCAGAGAGAGGAAAAGAGAGGTGGTGAGAAAGGCAGGCCGGTGCCTGATTGGGAAGAGCCATGGGGCTGCTTAAGGACTCTGGCCTTCATCCCACAGACATGGAGGAGCCTGGACCGAGGAGGGCAAAGGGAGCCAGACAGACCAACGCAGCTGCACGAGAATAAGCAAATTAAGACAAATGATCAAAACCTGGTTCTGTCCAATGAATGCAAAGTTGGGGTTCCTGGTGTGTGGCTGGCCCCGCCAGGGGAGATTCACCCGTCTGTTTCCCTTGCTTTTCCTGGCAGCCAGAGGGGTGGGCTGCCGGTCTCCTCCCTGTCTGGACAGAATGCAGGCCCTGAGGTGGGGTGGGTGGGGAGGTCACCTGGTTCAATTCCATCTTAAACAGGCTGAAAACCCACCCAGAAGCCCATGAGGGGAACTTCAGGGTTGTTGCTCAGGGAGTAAAGAAAGGTACCAGCAACACAGATACAGGGAGCTCAGAAAACCCACATGGGCTATCCATGGTCTCCAAGAAAACCAATCTGAAAAACTGCATTAGGCCAGACGTAGCAAGCCTTTTTTTTTTTTTTCCAGGGCTGGCTGGGCAATGGGTGAGTTAAGGGGAAAATTATGGGCTTTTGGAACAGGCAGATAGAGGTTCCAGTAGCAATTCTGCCACTAACTACACAAATACCTACTTCACCTCTCTTGGCCTCAGTTTCCTCATGAGGACAATAATGAGACTCACACCACAGGCACTGCTGAAGGGTTGAATACAGCAGCATGCAGGAAGCATGAGGCTGACGAGGAGCACACAGCTGACCTGCAGTAACTAATCTTCCTTCTTTCCTTGGATTCGCACTCAGAACCTCCAAAGCGCAACCCTTGATGCCCCCAGATGAGGCTCAGTTCCGCTTCTTCTCTGGTGCTGCCTTCTTATCACTGCCAAGTTCTTCCCCTGGGAACTCCATTTTTTTTTTATTTTTTAAGTTTATTTATTTATTTTGAGAGAGAGAGAGGCAGAGAGAGAAAGAGAGAGAGAGGGGGAGAATTTCAAGCAGGCTCCATGCTGTCAGCCCAGAGCCCAACATGGGGCTCAATCTCACGAACCGTGAGATCATGACCTAAGTCAAAATCATGCGTTGGATGCTTAACTGACTGAGCCACCCAGGTGCCCATTCCCCTAGAAACTCCAAAGCCAGACTTGGAAAAGAAGAGACAGGATGGGCATAGTTTGGCTCTCTATCACCCGCACCACGACCTTGGGTGAGGAAGTGTGCCTGATGAGCCCCAGTTCTATAGAAGGGTGAGAGGCAGTGAGATGTAGGGTCAGCAGTGTGGGCTCCAGGGCATCTTTGGAGCCTCCATATCTCAGCTCTCCCGCCTACCAGCTGTGGGGCCATCAGCAGGATACTTACCCTTTCGGGTCTTATTTCCATCAGTATTTCCTTGGTGGGGCTGTGGGGAGATTACATGAATTCTCAGACAGTGGCTGGCACGTCATGCTCACTCAAGCACGTTTTACCTGTATTGTAATGTATCATTGCTTTACATGTATCATTCATGTCAGACTAGTGCTTTACCTGTGTCATTTACCAGACAATAGGGTATTTTGGTAAGTCTATCTCCGGGGAAGTTCTTATGGTGGATCCAATATTTTCCCTGTCACTGTTTGATTTTTCCTTACCACAGAGAAGTTAGAGAGATATGAAATGATGACAGATTATGTATCTGGGTACTTGGAGCACCTACTAAGTACCTGAATAAGTACCCAGTGGTAGCCTACCCACCACATGCTACTGTAACACTGTGTATCTTTCTTTCACAGCTCCTAATCAATTTGTAATTATGGGGTGTGTGTGTGTGTGTGTGTGTGTGTGTGTGTGTGTGTGTGTGTGAGAGAGAGAGAGAGAGAGAGAGAGAGAGAGAGAGAGACTGATTATGCGATTCGTATCTGTCTCCTCCATTAGATTTTAAGCTCTATCCAGTAGAGACCACATCTGTGTTTTTTGTTTTCATTTTTTTAATGTTTATTTATTTTTGAGCAAGATAGAGAGAGTGTGAGAAGGGGAGGGGCAGAGAGAGAGAGGGAGACACAGAATCTGAAGCAGGCACTAGGCTCTGAGCTGTCAGCACAGAGTCCAATGTGGGGCTCGAACTCATGAACCACGATATCATCACCTGAGCTGAATTCGGAGGCTTAACTGACTGAGCCAGCCAGGTTCCTCGAGACCACATCTGTTTTCAATCACCACTGTAGCCATAGCACATAGTAGGCACTCAATACATATTTATAGAATGAATAAACATACTGTCCATGTTCTCTAAAGGGAGTGACAGGCCAGTGGACTAGTAACCTCAAAGCAATCTGGTAAGTGTAATGGTAGAAAATGGTAGAAATGCTTGTGTGAGAGCATGGATAAGGGGCAACTGGTCCTGCCTCCCGTGGGTGGTCAGGGGAAGCAGAACAGAAACAAGGCCAAGGCTAAATCTTGAAGACGTTGCAGCAAAATTGGGGAAAGGATGCCCTAGGAGGAGAGATTTCATAAGCACAGGCATGGATGGGGATGTAGACAGAAGACGGTAGTGTTAGGATGGGTGGGGAGCTACCAGGGGTTTGCTGGGACTACAGCCTAAGTTAGATAATGAAGGGGATGAAGAAAGAAAGGTAGGCAGCGACTAGCTCACAGAGGACCTTGGAGGCCAAGCTTGAGTCCCATGGAACAAGTCTCAGACACAAGCCGGCCCTTTACACATAAGAAGAAATTCACCATGTTTTGCCCAGACTTTACTTCTCTGTAATACACCTTGCCCCCTAAAATAGCATCTGGATAACTGTGAATTCCACCTCTGCCACCTGTAAGCTGTGCCCCCTTATAACCACCTCTCTTAGCCTTAGTTTCCTCAGCTAGAGAATGGGGAAACATGTTAATACCTACCTTCACAGGAAGTGATGGGGATTAAATGAACTAATCCATATGAAATGCTTAGTGTACACATGCCATGTAAGCATGGGATCAGACAGTGGCTATTCCCATCGATCCCTTCCAAGCCCAGAACAGCACCATCCATGGAAATTCGTTCATGTCACTCTCTAAACTTCCTGAGAGAAGTGGTCCCAGATAGGTTCAGCCTGGGCTGAATTCTAAAGTAAGCAGCTCCTTAGAATAGCTCCTATGTGATCTTAAAGGTAGACATGGTAGGACATATGAACTCATTCTCAGGTATCAGCATCCCCTCTTTTACTCAAGGATTGGAAAATGTAGCCAGTCTGGGTAGGATCCAAAAGAATCCATTTCAAAGCAGAAGTCCTGTTTATGTGCGGGCCTGGCTTCTCTCCTCAGGAGATTCTGGTCAGGGCGGGTTGGGAGATTCCTTAGACAATCTAATAGATTAGTTTCCAGTTTAGCATAACAGCTAGACAGATTTTTGTGGTGAAGTCATCCCAGTCAATTAAAAGGCATTTTTCCCTGCTGCGAGTTCAGAAGTCCCTTTGGTCTGTTCCAGCTTTCTGGGATGTTTCATAATAGGCTCCACCCTGGGTTAATTAATAACCCTGGATTCTACTAAAATGCAAGGCTGAAATCCTGTGTGTAAGCACATCCGGGCAGGGGCTGTTGGCAGAGTCAGGGTGAAAAGCCAGGGGGAGGTCCTCTCATCAGGGAGTGGGCCAGACCCCAAATGGTAGACAGGACAGCAGAGCCGGCTCAGTAAATGTAAAGAGTGGCCGAGCAAAAGCTGAAGGTCAAAGCTGGAGAGGGTATGAGGAGGGGCAGAAGTCGGGAGGAGGGGGCAGAGGAGGGAGATCATAAGCAGTCAAAGGCATCACAAGGCCAGAGATTAGGCAGACTGAGAGCAAACTGGAATGTGGGGGGGAAATGGGACAGGGCAAGTGGCTGACAAAGGTGGTGAATAAGAAGCGGTTGACAGTGCTTGCTTTTATGGGATGCCAGTGCAAACACATCATGTGGTTCTGGTTCCATCCTCTCTGCTTTAAAGAAAAAATAGGTCATCTCTTCCCCTTTCAAATGCAAGTTGCAGGTACAGAATGAAGCTAAAGACCATGTGGCAGGGACTGACATGCATTCACTGGATAGTTACCAAGTCCTTTCCCTGAACCTCAGCCCCAAGCACAATATTCAAGGATAAGATGCCTTTTTCACCCAACCCAGAGCTGAGTTTCTCTGCTTCCAGTCTCAGGCCACCACTCCTACCCAGCTAATCTTCCAAACTACTATCAGCATGTTCATCCTGAAACAAAGACCTGATCACATCACTCCATGACTTAAAAATCTAACAAGTATGTCCTCACTGACTCTAGGATGTGATTTCCAGCGGTAGGCCATGCCACACAAAGCCCATCCTGATGAAACTATTCTCTGTCTTCTTTTCTAGCTTTATTTCCCATTCCCCCTTCTCATGCACCCTATAGTCTGGTCATTTTCCCCATCTGTGACAAACTAAGATTTAAAACATGCCTATTATTATTATTATTATTATCATTTTATTTTAGAGAGAGAGTGTATAAGTGGGGGACAGGGACAGAGGGGAGAGAGAGAGAGAGAGAGAGAGAGAGAGAGAGAGAGAGAGAGAGATTGAGAGAGAGAATCTTAAGCATGCTCTGTGCTCGGGGTGGAGCCTCTATGTAGAGCTTGATCCTATGACCCTGGGATCATGACCTGAGCTGAAATCAAGAGTTAGATGCTCAATTGACTGAGCCTCCCAGGTGCCCCTAAAATGCAGTCTTTAGCTGGCAGGCCTGATATGCACATCTCCCTCCTTTGCAGCCTGATACAAAGCTAATTATTTTCCCCAACCCCCCACAGAGTATTAGCTTCTCTGTGAAACCTTTCCTAAGAATGTTCCAAGGCAAGGGTGGTGATCCCTCTTCTGTGCTCACTAGGCTTTGCAAAGGTCTCTGACACATTATAGTCACTGCCCCCCACTGTCTACCCTTCCACTGTGAGAGTGGAAAGCTCTGTCATTAAGGCCAAGGACAGAACAAGTGCTCAGTATGTGTTTCTTGAATTAAGGAGAGGGTTGAGATAAGTCAAGTTGTGTGTATTTGTTTTAATAAACAGCCCTCAAGAAATTAAAGGGTTTATTTAGTTCTCCTTCAAAACTGCTCCTTAATTTCCACTGGAGTCTCATTCATCCATGATACTAACAGGGAGCAGAGGAGATATTGATGGAGGGAGGTGGCAGTGAGGAAGGGTAAGTGACCACACATAGTAGGTAGAGGCTACAGAACTATGAGCTGGATTGCCCAGCATGAGAAGATTGACTTGCTTCCATTCTCATGGCTCCTGCCTTCTCATTGTTGATTAAGGAGCTGAGTAGTACAGCTAAACCAGGGAGGTGGGCCGCGAAGTGATAAAGCAGTCTGTGTTGTATTTAGAATCAGCAGGGCTCATGCAGCCACAGTCTCAATATCCACCCACCCCCTCAATATCCACTCACCCTGGCCCTCATTTGGGGCTAGCCTTTGGCCATCCCCTGTGGCTCAGCATCCAACCTAGACATGGCTGCCCCCACAGGAAGGCCTTTTGCAGGTAAATGTGGAAAATACAGACTTCACAACTAGAGAATGAGATTAACTTGTTTGCTACCAAAACCATCAGAAGGGCCTAGTGGCTTCTTAAAAGCGGAAGACAAAAATAACACTGGCAGGTGGAGATGTAATAGGAAAGATGGTGACATGGGAGACGGGAGCCTGGTGTCTCTACACTGGACTCCAGCCATAATGTGATGTGTGCGCTGTGTACAGTTACTTCCCTGCTCTGAAACTCAGATGTTAAACAAGCAGGTTGGATTAGATGATCCCCAAAGTCTCTTTCTAGCCCCACCGTATTATGATTGTACCACACCACCCATTCACTCACACATCTACTCAACATTTATTGAACACCTCTACCAGGATATTTGCTATCAAGGAAAAGTTAGAAGTTTGCACCAGATGCCAGTTGAATGCCATTATGTTTTGGGGAAATATGATTGGACATATATGTAAATAATAAAAAAACACACATACACATGGACATTTTATATTTCTTATCCCACTCCTCCAACTACACAGCAAACTTCTTTAAGCATGGATTATATACTCTGCATTTCTGAATAATCTCAGAGACTGACACCTAGAAATTATTCTGTTGATGTGTTTAACAATGTAAAGATGATTGTAAGACTAGCTACTAACACTTAGCACTTTCTATATGCCAGGCTCTGCTTTGACTGCCCTACATGTGGTAATTTACTTTGATGGTATAACTCTGTAGGTACATCTTGTGATTGCTATTATTACTACTATTACTTTCATCTTACATATGAGGACATTGAAGCACAGAGTAGTTAAGTTAGTTGCTCAAGGTTGCTCAGGGAGTGGCAGAGTTGGGATTCAAACCCAGGTGGTCTGGCTCCAGTTGGAGCTAATATGCACTTCATGTAGTCCAAAGTGTACAGCTACACTTAGAGACAAATAGTAAACATTTACTCTTGGGGCAGGGGGAACAACGAACAAACAGAACTATTAACAGGGGAACTATTCAGCAATAAGCCAGAAACATCAAATGATAAGTAAGAGCCATCCAGGTTAGTAAGGAAAGGAAGAGTGTGGCTGGAAGGACATCTCTTAATTTGTAATTTACCCAGCAGATCAAAAGAGTAGGGTGAAATGGGAAAGGACGGTGGGATTACGTGCTCGAGGAACCTGGGTTAGAGAGGAAATACAAAAAAACTCGTTGAAGACGAATTCAAGACCCAACATATACTCTGATAGATCTACTTTGGTTAAGAAGCAGGACCCTGGAGTCAGCTGGACCCAGGTTCAGATCCCAGCTGCAGGACATTCATACAAGCTATGTGACCTGGCTGGGCAATTTATTTAACCTCCCTGAGCCTCAGCTTCCTCACCAACAGGCACACTGTGTGGAATAAGTTAAGGCACAGGAAGCATTTAACATGACACCCAGCATACAGAAAATGTTCAAAGTTAACCACCATCACCATTCCTATTGTTTCTCCATTTCTCTACGGCCTTCTTAAATTGGTGAGTCTAAATGTAGAGCCAGGATGGTGATAAACTCACCCATGTTAATCAATGCCATGGTTAAAAAGAGAGACACTTGCTCCTCTAATGAGTTATGTTTCAGCTAATACTCCCTAGTGTCCCACCTGCTTTTTTCATTCCCCCAGCTGGTTCTTAGATTTGAAAAGAAAAAGGCCTCCATGGAGACCTGCACGCTTTTAACAATAATACAAAACAGAACGTCTGAGGTCAGGGTAAGCCAAGCCAAACAAATAAATCTTGCAGGATTGTGTTAACAAAACAAGGCTTAGTGGATCAGAGCGGGTAGGGTTCTGCCGGACTCAGGCCCTGCAGAGAAATGCCAAGCTCTGGTGAATTTCAAACACAAGGAGGTCAAATAGGAAGAGCAAAATATGGAGCACTTCAGAGTTCAGCATCAATGCTTGGCTGAAACCAGGAGAGCATTCTGTGCATGAAGGACCCCAGAAACCATGGATCAATCACACTCCTAGAACTCCACACCAGAAGGGTCTTACAGATCATCTATACAGCTTCTATGGAGGGCAACTTGGCAATAGCTATCATAATGTAAGTGTATACTTATACTGGGAGGTACACTCTGAGACAGACACTAGCCTATGGGAGGTCCATCAGGGAACACTCCAAGGATCACCATCACTGGATGGGCAGTAAGAGGAAGAAAGCAGCACTGGGGGGAAGGAGAAGGCAGGCTGCACTGCCATCTCACCAAAGAGCTCTGAAGCTGGGAGCTTCAACTCCTTCAGAGTTGTCCCAAACTGAGGTAAATGGGCAAGGTCTTCATACTGTCCAGTCACTGAATGTGGCTGCCACCAGGAAAGAGATGTGAGCTTGGACAAGTCAGCTCTCCTCACCTGAGGCACTTCCAAAAGAGGGCTGAGTGCTGAGAGCTGGCTTCTGGTAGCAATGCCAGCAGCTGGGGAAAGTCCTTTATTCCTCAAGGTGCATTACAGCACCCACGGCATACAATACTCCCAGGGCTCGTTCTATTTCCAGGAAGGAATCCTATGGATATGCTACCAAATGTTTGAAATGACATAAGTTCGGCATTATTTGTATTAGTAAAATTATGAAATATAAATTATTGGATATCCATATGACAGCACCCTTGGCAATCATTAACAAGAATGAGGCAGCTCTGCACATACTCTTGCGGAATCACAACCGGATACATTAAGTGAGAAAGGGTACGGAACAGTACAGATAAGTTTGTGTGGACTTTGAACAGCTAAAGGGATAGACTGTATTGCTCACTGTCTATTGCCACCCAGTCCCACACCCATCCTTGTCTCCTGCACTATGCGGGCTGAAAGCCTAAATCTATACTTCCCAGATTCTTTTGCCACATGGTTCCAGTTAATTTCTACCAATGGGAGCCATTTATGCAAGAGTTGAAGTTAGGAAGGAGGCAGCGATCATTCTGCTTCTGGTGGTAGTTATGAAAGCTTCCCCAACAGCCTCAGCAGATACAGCAGGTTGGTGGCAATTCCTACAGCATCAGTGGGAGAACAGGCTCTGGGTTCTCCACTGGCCACAGTGGTAGTGACAACAGCAGCAGTGAATGTAGGGCTGTTGTGGCTCTGGATATGATTTTCCCTTTTGAACCATTTGGAATCAATCCTCCCATTAAATTTTCTTCTGAAATATCTATAGTGGTTAATGTTTTTTGAACAAACTGCTATTTATGAAAAACAAAGGAAAATACACATATATGTATATTTGATCATTGCATTTAAAATCTCATCTGACTTTGGCTCAGGTTATGATCTCATGGTTTGTGGGTTTAAGCCCCGCACTGGAGGCTATGCTGACAACACAGAGCCTGCTTGGGATTCTCTCTCTCTCCCTCTCTCTCTCTCTCTCTGTCCCTCCCTAACTCATGCTTTTTCTCTCTCTCAAAATAAAAAAAATAAACTTCGGAAAAAAACAGATAGTTGCCCAAGAAACTAGTGGCTAAATGAACTGGTTAATAATGGTTAAAGAAAACAGATTAGTAGGGGCAAGGTTGGAGGTAGACTTTTTATCAGATACCATTTTTTACCTTTTCAATTTTTGGCTATATGTATATATTACCTTTACCCAAAATAAAAATAAAAGAGAAAAATAATAAAGGTTCATCTCCTATTAGGTACATAAATTTCCTGTGAAATATTCCCAACAATAACCACCCAGTTTCTGCTGGAACTCCCCACCTACCCAAGGGGCATGGTCCAGTCATCATTACTCTACTGATTAATAGTTTCTGTTTAGAGCAAGTTGAAATCCATGTTCTTGTAGAATTGTACTATTAGACTGAACTCTAATCCTAGTGAGAGAATCTAGGGTGGTTTTTCAGCACACCTGCACATGAAGCCTGGGTTCAAATTCCTCCTTTATCACTCATTTCAAACAGGGTATTTAACCTTTCTGAGCCTCACTTTCTTCATCTGCCAAATGGGGGAGTCATTCATAGCAGCCATCTCAAAGGGTGGTGGTGAGAATGAAATAAGGTTATGCATGTGAAGTGACTTAACCAACATATCTGGTTATTGCCCTTGACATCTGCACACTGGCAGAAAAATGCAATAGACAGTAGGAGGGCTCCGAAGTCAGGCTGCCTGGGTTCCAAGACAGGATCCTGCCAATTAAAAGTCGGGCAACCTTGGGAAAGCTACTTATTCCCTTTGAGCCTCAGTTTCTGCAAGATGGAGGCAATGACAGTGTCATCCCAACAATGAAAAGCATTGAGCCTTACCTTGCAAGTATTCAACATACAGTAACTTACTATCTCACCTACTCCTTCAGATGACAGATATTCTGCACAGAGCAAATGGGATCCTACCAAAGCCTGTTCTGCCTCCGCACTAAACGTCTCCAGTTCCTTATGCTGGTCCACTGTGCTCAGGGATGTCAGACTCCACTTACACCAATCACTCTCCTCAGAAGGTATTCCATGGAATACCCCCTTATGGTGTGACACCAAAATGGGATCTGTCACTAGAGTCTGACTAGCATAGTATCTGCGTGTGTGTATGTGTGTGCATGCACGTGTGAGTGTGTCACAGAGTGTATTGTGACAGAGACAGGGTGTGCATGTGCCGTGTGTGAAAGAGTGTGTGCGTATGTGTGCATGTGTGCTTATGTACCATCGCCTTCCTGGGTTCTAAATGCTGTACTTTGATAATGTAGTCTGAAGTAGCATCAGGTTTTGGGGGAGCAGCAACCATTAGCTGTAGTTTATCGAGAACCTAATATATGTGCCAGAAACCACGCTAAGTTTGTAATTCACACGGACTCATTTAATCCACACAAAAACTCTAGGGGGCAGATATTATTATCCTCATTTTTCAGATGAGGAAACATGCATAGAGATGTTATAAATAGAAGGTCAACAACTAAAATACTGTAGAGCTGAGATTCATCTCCAGGCAGCTGAGATCCACCCTGAAGCCAGTCTTAACCTCCACTCTATACTTCTTCCACAAATATTAAGAATTTGTTCAAATCTTAGGTCTTTCCTTTCCTCATGTGATTTTAGTAAGCTAAGTCTTTCTAGTCTTGCTCTTCTTCCGCTGAGTCTTTCCATAGGGAAAACTCCATGTTTTCAATATGAAATTTGATTGTATCTAATTTAATATAGCATATTCTCTCTTTCAGCTTCAAGCCATCAGCAAATGTAATTTGATAAGTCTCTATTAAGGAACAGAACAAAGCCAAGGGCACAGCCCTTAAGCAAGCCATTACATGTATTTCTCTCAAGGTGTATCTCTACCAAGTAATCATTTCCTAGTCCGGGTACTGTTCAACCTGTTCCCAACTCACCAATCTGAATTAACATTCAACCTTCATTTCTGTATCTTGTTGATAATTATTTCTTGAAATGTCACATGGTCTTTACAGTTAATCTCTACAGCAAAAGTCCATTCGAAGAAAGGTTGTCCCATAAAGAACTGTGGATGGAAGGCTGACGTGGGTATGCAAAATATATACACGATGCTGTTGAGTGTTTAAACTATTTTAAGAGAAAAATCCCACCTTTGCTTCCATAAGACATTTGAGTTGAGGAAATATATGAAGAGCAGAAGATGAACAGGACTTGAATCAAGAGCCTTTTCTGGGATCCACACACATCCACCTAACCCCATCCCAACTCCTACATCACACAAAGGCAGGACTCAAAGGGAGCCACTGGCATTCGTATGTAAATGTGTGGCTTTGTCCAGCTTCCTTCACTAGAGTCAAGGGCAGATTCTTTACCTTCTCTTGCCTTTCTTTCCATCTGCTAGAGCAGACATTGGCATTCCTTATGCCTTGGTACCTCTATTATCATGGAGGAAAGTCTCACCATTGTAATTGCAGCCTTTTTTTATTAGAAAGGAATGAAACCCACGGCTCTGTCCCACCAAGTCCTAGTCTGCTAATTTCTCAGAACTGAGTCTGTTTGATATTAATCCATTCATCAACCTCATTGCTTAGTCCCACAGAGGGGTAACTTGTACCTGTGGAGAAAAAGACCCTTTGCCTCAAATATAAACAGAGGAGAATTTGACATGCCGGCACCCTGGCTGGAACGTCTCAGACCTTCTGAGGACACTGCTGTGAGGCCCCACAGAGTCAATAGGGCATTCTGGGTAATAGAATGCAACATGATGCAGTCCCCCCTTTGGCCTCCCCAGAGTTTCTTGATTCGTGGCTCTGCAAGAGCTGAGGCAAGCAGTTTTTGAACTGGGGGGAAGAGGGTGGAGAGAAGGGGCGGAGGCTTCCTCTAGGCCAACCACAACTAACTCATTCGCTCTGTCCAGCAAAACCCAGACAGTGCAATTATCTGGTTAATTTGGCCCTTCGTTGGGAGACAGACTTCCAAAATGTGAGGCCAGCTCAGACTAAACAGTGCCTTCCATCCTAAGACTTTTCCCAAGTGTGAGAGGATACATGTGAGATTCCTGGGGGGTTGCTTATGTGTCCCACCTATTCATCCAGATGGAAAAGGCAAACAATTCGGACTCTAAGATGGGTTTAGGAAGGCATGTCTTTCAGGTAAAAATGCCCAAATAACCTGCTATTTGGTCGCCTGGCTAATTTCCCTTCCGGCTTCTATGGAGGGGGGATGGCTGGAAATCAGGATGACTCTAAATTAGCCAACATTTTCCAGAATGATTGTAGCCTTCATTGATTGGCTGAGTGTCCCCAGAGCCCCTGAGTGAGTTATTCTTAGGGCAATTCTCAATGATGCTCCTGATGACTCCTACTCATAGATTTTGTGCCCATAAGTGGGTCTAGGGGCATCACTGAGATAAGTGGGTAAAATTAAAACATGCCTCTGGGGTTTTCACAAATGGGAGGAGACAGGGCTAGCTGAATTGGCGACTGAGCGTTTACCAGATGGTTTATGGAAAACCCAGATTTTTGAGAGAAGATTAAGAAACAGTGATTTATCTCCCTTGGAAACTGACAAGCAGCCTGGAATCTGTGGAATCTATCAGTTATTCATTCTGCAAATATTTCTTCAGTTCTAGAATGTGCCAGGCCCTGTGCTACTTAACAAAGAGAGTTCCAAATAGTCATTGTCCCTACACTCATGCAAATAATCCCACACCTAAATATATGGATAAGGGCTAGGAAGGCCAAGTTGGATGTTATGATAGGGAATAACCAGGTTAGCTGATCTAGATCCAGGTGTGAGGGCTCAGAGAAGGAGTCTTTGAGGAAGAGATTTAAAAGTGAACACTTTAAAGAATCTATTTGCTTGTTTAGAAAGATCACCCTGGCTTTAGTACTAAAAATAAATGGGAAGTGGGTGAAAAGATAGAATTAGAAGGCTATTGATTAGGTAGACTGGATGAGAGTTGATGATGGTTCAGCCAAGGATCTAGATAGTAAGGATGGAAAGAAGTAGATGGACTGGAGACAGGGTTGTGGAGTCAACAGGTTCTGGTCCCTGAATAGGTGTAGTGGCAGGGGGAGGGGAGGCACCTAGGAGAATGTACAGGCTTCTGGCTAATGTGGAAGGTTAGAAGGTGCCACTCTTTATTGAGAGACGGAACTTGGGAGGACAAGTAGGTTGGGTCTAGGGGAAGATGATATGTCCTATTTTGAAGTCAACCAAACTAGACTCCTACCATCCCATAACCTGTACTTCCAGCCTCCTTAAAATTGCTCACACTGCTTCCTTCTCATGTACTCTTCATGTTGCCATCTCCACTTGTGGAAATCCTACCCATCCTTTAAGACGCCCTCCAAATACCACCCTCTCCTCAGAGCCAGCCTGACTCCCTCAATTAGTTGTGGCCTCTGCTGCCCATAGCGCCAAATTTGGACCTCTCTTTCTTGGATTTCACTTGTAATGAGGTTCTGTGAAGACTTATCTTGCCTCCCTTCCTAGACCACAAAATTTTGGGGACAGAGCCTCTGTCTCTATATCCTCATTCCCCATGTTAGCTAGCTTGCGTAGTAGACAGACGCTTGACAAATATTTGTTAAGTGAACAAAAATAACCTGCTCTTTGCCATGGAAGGAAAACCAGTAGACATTGGACTGACTTGAAAGCCACAGGATCAAATTGAAATTCAAGTTTAAGGTGTTTTAATACTAAGCCAACTCAAATTGGATGCTCAGAAAGGCTTTCTGTTCCTCCAACACACCAAACACAAAGAATGCTGAAAATGTCACACCCCTCTATTTTCTTATTGCACTTTTCTGAGTTCATCTTATAGTAGAGACCTTGTCTATCTTATTAACAATTTGTCTTTGATGATGATGATGCTATGACGATGATAAATGAATAACATTTACTAAGTACCCAGTATGTGCCAGGCGCTGTTCCAAGTACTTTTCATGGACTAACTCATTTGATCCTCATAGTCACCCTATGAAATTCGTGCTATTACACCAATGAGTTACACCAATGAAATTGGTGCTGTACAACAATCAGTTGTACAGATAAACAGAGTTGCAAAGAGCTTAAGTACTACTCAGCCAAGGGGTGGCACCAGGATTCAAACCTCGACTCTGGCTCCAGAGCCCATGCTCTGATGTGCTCTCCTAAGGCTGAGCACCATGCGTGGCATTTAGTAGGCCCTCAACAAGTGTTCACTGAATGAACGGAAGGATCCCTAGATCTGGAGATCACAAGTTCTAGTCCTAATTCTGCCACTGACTTCCTATATAGCCTTCAACAAGTCTGTATTTCTTTCCCCATAAAATGAGGTGCCTGGATGCTAATAAGTAACAACAAGAGTCAGTATTCATAACTCTAGCCTCTTTTGAGGTTTTAAATCATCTAATCCCAACAACAATGATACAAGAAAATTGAGGCACAGAGCGAGTAAGTCACCTGCCCATTACCTATTAAATGAGAGAGCTGGGATTCAAACCCACTGTGTTCCCTAGTCCAACTGGTTCCAAGGAGATGCCTTGGGGGCCATGGGGAGAATAGGGAAGGTGGAGCAGGATGGAGCAGACAGACTTTTGGGTTCCCCATGCCCATCTAGTCAGAGAACATCTACTTGTCTCTAGTTTGTAGAATGGGCTCCTACTTGAGATTTCCTCTGAAGAAAGGTTATGATGCTAAAACAAACAAACAAAAACATTAAACTAAAGAAATGTAATAAAATTCCCAGGTATAAGCCTGGATTTTCTAGTAATCTTGGCTCATGGTAGCCATATAAGATGAGGATCAAGGCTGCTCCTGGGAATGGCTCCTGCTGTGGAAAACATCAGGGCGACAGCACGAAAGACCCAGCTCCAACCTACCTGCTCCACTCGGATTTCAATCTCTCCATTCACCTTCTTTCCATGAAAGTATTTGGCCCTGTTAAAGAGAGGAAGAAAACTACTGAGTAAGGATGCAGACTGCTTTATTATTTTCTCCCTTCTCTCAAAATCCTTACCCCCAGGGGCACATGTCAAACACATTTGTAACTTCATGCTCTTTCCTCCCACCTTTTCTAATTTTTTTTCTAATTATTTTCTAATTATTTGTATTTTCTAATTATTTGTATATACTATGTGCAAGAGGAGAAAGAATACTGGATGGGAAGATTGGAGACTCAGGTTCTGTTTCTACTTGGCAACCCTGTTTCAATTTTATAATCTGTAGAAGGAAGATAATATCTGTGTGACTTATTTCTAAGGGCTATTTTAAAGATCAAATGAGATAAAGAATCCTACAAAAGTAAATAATGCAGAATTATTTTATTATTGTATTGAGTTATACTCTACATACTCCATAAATTATCTATCCATCCACCCATTCCTCCATTTGTCCATCTGTCCAATGAAGCAGCCCTCATCTGTCCTTTTATCCATCCATCCATCCATCCATCCATCCATCCATCCATCCATCCACCCATCCATCATCTCTCCTCTATATCCCTACTTCTATCTTCTCATTATCAGTAAATAGCATCCCATCTACCCATTGCTCAAGGCAGAAACATAGACATCATTCTTGTTACCCCTTTCTCTCTCCCTATCTCCATTGATTCTACATTCTAGTTATTTCCCAAATCTATCCAAATGCCAATTTTTCTCAGTAAGCACCATAATCTTGGCCCCCTTCCTCTCTCTTCTCATATAGACTTTCTTTTCATACTCTTCTTCCATAGTACTTATTACAATTATAGTTAGTTATAATTGGTAACTGTGTTTAATGCCTGTGTCTCACTAAACTATAACACAACTACTTAGAGTAAGGCACAAATACTCCCAATACCTACCAGAGTGCTTAACACAGAGTAGGAGCTCAATTAATATTTGCTGGATGAATAAATGAGTGGAGATAGATGGGGAAAAAAAAACCTACTTGTTGAGTATTTACTCTGTGCCAGAAACTGTGCTGTAGGCTCGAGCCTATATAGCCTTTCTCATTTAATGCTTACAACCACCACCATGAAGGAGGCATTATTATTTCCATCCTATAAAAAAGAAAACTGAAACCCAGAGAAACGAAATATTTTGCCTGAGGGACTAGAGTCCTGGACTTCTAATTCCACATCTATGTTTTTGCTCAACCCTGAAAAAAAGCAGCAAATGTTGGGGTACTCTGGGTTTAGATGTCCTCCCACACACAAGGCAAAAGTAATAAAAGTTTCCATTTGCTCTTTTGGATTTTTGGTATGGAGAAACTAATAGTTCTTAGTCACTTGCTGTAAACCGAGCACTGTGTTAAGCATTTCCATAAACCATTCTGGGGCAGAGACAGCTTTTTGTTCCAATACCCATTCTCCTCTTCCCCACAATAAGAGATTTTACAGATTGGGACACACACACACACAAGAATGAATATCCCAACTCTCCATTCAGCTAGGGGTGGCCATGTGACTGAGTTCTAACCAATAATTTGTAAGTAGTACATCCAAGAATCTTCTTAGTTTCCTCTATTCTTTTTCCTGGAACATCCATGTTACCATCTATTTTTTCAGCCTTCCATTTGTGAAAAAAAGAATCCTTCCTACAGATTCTCTGACCAAGCTTCAGTCTGTTTGCTTTCAAAGAGTCTCTATCTACACTTAGGCAATGGCAGTGGAGTTCACCTCTTTCCAAGACTGCCCAAATCGCTGACTGATAGCTCTAATATTAAGATAATTTTTTCTTACTAGATTGACAGGCTTAGACATGCAAAACTTTAGTGGTATAGGAGCTGTTGTTGTGACTTGAAAGGATGGTTTTGTTATCTCTCCCAGACATGGTGTTTGACAAAATGTGCAGTGAGGCTCATACAAAGGGAACCTTTCCACATAGTTTGTGAATTTTATCACGAATCCTTAAAGGTAGTGTCTGCAAACTTCAGAGACTAGGATAAGTCCACCTCTCATATCTGTGGGGGCCTGGGGCAAGAGAACAAATGGACACCTGTGCATCATATGTCTAATATTTACAGTTGATAAACAAAGCTAGCAAACATTTAAATAAAACATGCCTCTCTTCCTTCCTTGACAAAGACAACTTCATCATGATCTGGAGGGGTCAGAACTTCAACTTCTTGGAATTCTTAGAGTTCTACCCAGAGCCAGGCGGCATGGGGACTGCCTTCTCTTGGTTCCTACAGTCTTCCCTGATTCTCCTCCCACCCTCCTCTCAATCCTGAATCACCTGGGCTTCTTGTGCAGGCTCATGGATAGCTCAGCCCACAGGCTACACTCCATCTTCTCACTCATTCCCCCATCCACCATTCTTCCTTGGCCATGCCTTCCAAGGATGGACCAGGGAACTGGCCTACACAGGGCATGGAATTGGGTCAGGGTCCCTTTGGGCAAAGAATTCTAGGGTTCTTTGTATCCACTGCATGGTATAAGGGTGCAATTTGTGGGGTCCTGGCACAGGGCCCTCCTTTGCTGTCAGAAGGGGTACAGCTAGTCAAGGCTGTGTGGCAAAGTTCCCCCTAGCTTAGGTTTAAAAGATGTGCTAGGTGGGCCTGGGACCTCATAATAGTAACTAATGAGAACAATCACTGGTACACTGGAAAAAGCATGGTTTGGGCAAAGTCTGAGCCATACAACTCACTCACCACATGTTCTAAGCCAAGGTACTTAACCCCTCTAGGACATGGTCTTCTCATTTGTCAAGCGGTGATAACATCTACAGCCAAGCCTGTAGTGATCAATTCACCTCATCCTCTATGCAACAAGGCAATAGAGTGTAGTAGACTCAGGGCAACCACATGGATGGACTCTCAGCTCTACCACTCACTCACTGTGAAACCTTGGGTAACTCTACTCAACCTCCATGTGCCTGAGTTTCCACATTTGGGAAGTAGGGTTAGTAACAGTAACTATCTCACAGCGTTGTTGTAAAGATTAACTGAGACAAGATGTATAAAGCACTGAGAACAGTTCCTGCACATAGTAAGCTCTAATGTATACAGCCCAGGGCCTAAAATAGAATCAACAACAACAAAGAAATATTGAGTGTTTTCTCTGTACCCTCATGGAGGTTACGAAACAGAAATGTGATTCACCTCCTTTTGATCTGTTCCATCAGTGCAATGAGCGATGGGTGATGATAATAATAATAAATAGACACTGTTGGTATATAAGGCCTGCTAGTACCTTCATATCCCTCCTCCTATTAGACCCTACTAGGTAGGGCAGGGATCAGTCCCCACACATTCCAGATGGAGAAGTCCCTGTTCAAAGATACATAAGAACTCTAAGTGGCACCAGTGAGTTAGATCTTGTGCTTCAAGATTTTCGGGATTCAGCAGGACCCTGCTGACATTGGCCATTTCTCCTCCAGTTTTCTATCCATCTCACGGACACACTCAACTTCCTGCAACTCCCTAGCCATGTCCCACACTTTACACCACTGAGCCTTTGCACCCGCTGTTCTCTCTGCTTAGGATGGCTTCTTGCTCTTCTCTGCCTGGCTGCCTCCAAGATCCTCGCTCACCTCCTTTATCAAGTTTTCCTTGAAAGTGCCCCCCTAATGAGGCTGGGTTAGGTGTTCCTCCTTGGGGTTCCCACAGCATCCTGTACTTTACAGGATGTATCAGTCCATGTTGTAATGGCACAGTATTTGTCTGTACTCTGCCCCAATACACCTAGTCTATGAGCTCCTGGAAACCTGATACTGTGTGTCAGTGCTCAATGAATTCGATGTCTGGCACAGAGTGCCAGGGCACAAGGCACATATGTAACGAATGTTTGCTAACTGGGTAAATGAACAGTCTTCCAAGGATAAGCCATAACGTATCCTGTCCTCAAGACACTTTACTGTCATCTACTGGCACACTGTTGTAATACACTTACAAATCTGCACTGATTACAGTGTGGGGTAGTTGTACAGTGTCCAACCTGAATGACTGGAAGCCCTCAACTCGATTCTAACCAGAACCCAGAGCACTTTATACCATACGAATACCACCCAAGCAGCTCTAGCCTTCACAAGGCCTCACCTTCCCAGGAAAAACACTTGTTTTGCCCATCTCTGGAATGTTTACTGCAGAGCCTGGCAGACGGACTTGGGCTGAAGCTGAGGGTCAGGCAGTCCATCCCCCTGCCTGGCTGGGAGTCAGAAGTCTGTCTCCTGACAGGCCACACAGACTGCTGCCTCCTTGCCGGGGGCTCATTCAGGCTTGAGCTGCCTCTGAACAGTTCTGTCTGGCAGAGGGAAGGGTAGGGATGGTCTGGAATTCTAGATGCCTTGGGGGCTGGGATTGCTGCCTTTGTAACTGCGTGGCTGTTTGACCTCAGGCAAAACGGACGGCCTCACTGTGCCCGAAGGCTGTCTCCCTAATGCAGACTTCTTCCTAATGCCCCAATATGTTTATTCTTATAATGAGCTCCTGAATATCCCAGCCAATCACTCAAGGCCTTGGCCTTGGGAAGAGGGTGGGGGAAACTCTTGATTCCAGGAAGCTTCCTTCTCTGTGGGTGGTCTCATATTTTACTGCCACATCAGAGGCACCAGGAAGGAGAATATTATAAAACCAGCGCTGCCTGGGGTGGGAAATCCCAAGTTTGGGGAGGCGGGATGTGGTGTGTGAATGAGATTTATGAGGAGCGGGTACTCAGTTCTTTCATGGCGACAGCAGGGGCAGAAGGAAGAGGAGAATTAGCACAAACAGGATCCACCTGTGTCCAAGCGACACCCTCCTAATAAATGTGTCTGGGATGTAGAGTCAATGTGGCTGGGCCTTGGCTATGTCCTTCCCAGGGAGGAGGGGTCAGGAATGTTCTGTCTCAGGCACAGCCCTCTTCCCACAGGTCCCCCCTGTAGGAGGAGGGAGGGAGGGCAGGGATGCAGGGATCTGGCCCAGGAGAGTCTCATGTTTCTGATGCAACATATTGGTTGCTTATTTGTGGCCTGGACTTAAGCAGGGGGAGATGGGCTATGGATCATGCAGGAAATCATTGAAGGTAGACAGGCTCAGGGCTTTCCCAGTCAGCAAGATGAGAATCACATGGCATGCTGGTTGGATGGAGGTGTGGCAAAAGCAGGACCTTTGAATACAGAGGTCCAATTCAGAGATCCATTCTAGCTCCATTACTTACTTGAAAAAAATAAATAACCTGCCTGGCCCCTTCCCACTGCCAACGGGGACCCTCCAATGGTGGGGCAGCCTCTCCATACCACCTTGCAATTAGGGAACTCCAGTGAGTTAGGGAGGGGAGGGATCCTCTGAGGATGACAAGGTCCCTTGCACCCATACAGGGATCTCTACAGGTAAGAAACTAGAGCCCCAAGTCACTGGATATGACAAATGGCCCCTCATTGGCTTCTGACAGCAATAGAAAAGGAGATTTTCATGAGTAGGTCTGGTCACTATTCACTCCCTTATTTAACCACCATTTCCTGGGCCTCATATAGACCAGGCACCCTATTAGGCATAAGAGGAAAGGTTGCTCCACAAGTGCCTGCTCTTGTGGAGCTCACATGCTCCCAGAAAAGTCAGAAGACTAACCAGGTGAAAAAGAAATGGTAAGAATAAAATGCACAAATGCACAAATGGTAAGAATAAAATGCACAATGGATGATAAGATGTGAAGAGCAGGGGAGATCTGACTCAGGTTGGTCAGGGAAGCCTTCTTCAAAAGACGCTTAACACATATTTATTGATCAACTACTATGGGCCAGAGCCTATAGGCTCCAAGGAAGTAAGTATGAAGAAAACATAGTTCTTGGCCTCAGGGAGCTTACTACCTAACAGGAGGGAGAGACTCATAAATGGACAATGACCACACAGGGCACTAGCCCAAAGATCCAGGTCAGCCCACAGAAGGGACACCCAACCTAGTCTAAGGGTCAGGAGCCACTTCCTTGGTAAAGTGGCCCAGGTCATCCATTAACCAATCCAATATTTGGAGCCTATTCATTGCCAAGGCCAAAGGCTACAAAGATGACTGTGAGAGGCTCTGGATGTGTGTGTATGTGTGAAAGGCACAGACAAGGGCAAATGAGTTGGGCAGATGCTGGGGGTACTCAGGGAGGGGACAAACCTTCCTGGGGCATGTCCTAAATGTGCAGGAAAAATGAGTAGCAGGCATGGTACAGAAGACCTATATTTGAGTTGGCAGCTGGGGTACCTGCTACACGATTTTGGACAAGCCGTTACCTTCTCATCTGTAGAACAGGGATAGGAAGATCTACCCACAGGTTAGCATAAGGATGCAGATTTGAAGGACTCTGGGAACCTGCCAAAAACGTGCTAGCAAGTGTCCTACTCCCTGGTGGGCTGCAAGGGTGGAACTTCACCTCTCCAGGTAAAGAGGTAGATGGGCACTGCTAGCACTGGAGACAGATCCAGGTCCTGTCTAGCTCTATTTATTTCCTTGTACTGCCTCAGACAGACATCGACCTTCCCAAGCCCCAGTTTCATTTGTAAGTGCCCATGAATAATATCCTGACACATGGCAGATGTTTAATGTCCCTCTCTTTCTCTCCTGACCTTCACCAGGATGGGAAGAGGGCTGAAGTCAGTTGGGTGTGTCCCTGGGGAAGTGACATGTCATTTTCTCTCTCCAAGAGGAGGAGGAAGGTGGCAGTATCTTCCTTGCTCTAAATGAAACTCCTGCTTCATGTCTAGCCTAATGGAAACCTGCCTGGACTTCTCCCTGGGATCTCCTCTTCCTCCCCAGCATAGGCCTTTAGGGTACACAAAGTCATCAGCCACCCACTTATCATGAGTGCAGAAATCGGGCTAGAATGTCATCTCAGTCCTTACTCCTCCCCTTGCCAAAGACCCTGCACTGTGTCACCTTCATTCCTACAGATATTTGAAAGTCCACAATCTTTATTACACAAAGAGAATTAGTTAACATTTAGAAGGCTAAACCATTCCCCACCCCCATCCCCTGCAAACATTTAATGAGCATCTGCTAAGAGCCCAAGCTGGGGAAATGCCCACGGAAAGGTAATACACTGAAAGATAATTCATACCAATGTACAAGTGACTAATATCTGATCATTCCAGAAAAGGGTATAAGAAAAGATGGTATAAGGAGGATGAGAAGGGGACCATGAGAATATTGAGTGTTTGATTTAGAAAGAGGGAGCTGGGGGTTAGGGGGCAGCGGTGCCTGGGTGGTTCAGTTGGTTAAGAGTCCAACTCTTGATTTCAGCTCAGGTCATGATCCCATGATCCTGGAGCCCCACATGGGATGGAGCCCCAGGTTGTGGGATGGAGAGATTCTCTCTCTCCCTCTGCCTCTCTCCCCCATATGCACACTCTCTTCCTCTCTAAAACAAATAGAAAATTTTAAGTCCAAAAATAAGACTGTGGACTTCATGAAGTTTACCAGTTGGCAACTTCTGATAAAGAAGATAGGAGTCAGGATAAATATGTATTCTAGCTCTTCTGGGTCTGTTTCCCAGCTAGACTGTATGTACCATAATGGCAGGAGGGCTGTTTTGTTTAGTGCAATACTATGGTCTAGCGCAGTGCTGGGCACATAGGGGACCTTGGATAGATGGGTGGATGGATAGAAGCATGCATGCTCATACAAGGTATGAGGCCTTTCAAGGTGTGAAGGGCAGGGAACAGAAGGAAAAGGCTGAGAGAAGTTATTTTTCATCCATTCTTCCCTCCTTCACTCCCATCCATCCATTTATTTACCCTTCCTTCCTTCCTTCCTTCCTTCCTTCCTTCCTTCCTTCCCATCCATCCACCCATCCACCCATCCATCCATCCAATCACTTACTCATGCATGCATGCTTCTATCCATCCACCCATCTACCCAAGGTCCCCTATGTGCCCAGCACTGCGCTAGACCCGAAGTATTGCACTAAACAAAACAGCCCTCCTGCCATTGTAGTATATACAGTCTATCTGGGAAACAGACCCAGAAGAGGAACTAGAATACATATTTATCCTGACTCCTGTCTTCTTTATCAGAAGTTGCCAACTGGTAAACTTCATGAGGTCCACAGTCTTATTTTTGGACTTAAATTGACTACTTACAATAGAAAATTCATATAAAAAATTCAGATTTCTGGCTGTCCTTGGAAAATCAATGACTTAGCAACACCAGGCCCTTGTTCCTGCATGGTGACAACTAGGTGAGTGAACTGAAGCTGCTGTCTTCAGAGGGGACATCAGTTCTTACACCCAACACAGTCCCCATGGTTCTGTCATTTTGTTGAAGCTGAAACCAAGTGGCAGACACCATTTGTCATAAATCATGTGCTGTTGTTTTCCTTACAGCAGGGAAATATTTCTCTATGCCTGTGCCTTTTCCTACCACCTGCCCCTTCACTCACAGACCATCTTGTCTCCTGTGAGCAGCTGCACAGGCAACCCCTAATTTAACTAATTCCATTCTGAAGATGGCAATCAGCTCAGCGCAAATTTTCAGGAAACCCACACCCTTACCCTTCCTGAAGATCCAGGGTGAGTGGTCAGGAAAATGGACACAAAGCACCATCTTCTCTCTTGCCATCACAGATAGCCTCCCTCCTGCCAAGGAAACATGTCCTAGGCAGGCTTCCACAGGCCCCAGGAGAAGAGACGTTCTGTAATGAGGCTGGCATCTGCCCAGTGACCTGCCTCCCCCAGGGCAAGGCTGTAACCAGGTGGGGTGAAGTCTGTAGACTCAAGCACTGGAACAGCTATTGCTAAGAAAGTCATGGCATCTCAGGGACTCCATGAAAGGTCATTCAGAGGACCTGGGTGAGAAAACCACGTTTTGGAGGAAGAGGAGAAACTCACAAGGTAAACAGTTGAATTCTTCAGAGAAAAGCAAGGCAAAGTCAGAGAAGTGACTGAGACATAAAGTCATAGAGTAAAAAACAAAAAGCTTTAAGCTCAGGACTCCTGCGAGGGCTTATAAGCCAACCTCTTTATAGTTGGAGCCTCTTCTGCCTCCTTCCTTCCAAGTGGCCAGCCCAGTTGTGCTCGAACACCTGCAAGTGATGGGGAGATCATTCCCTCACTAGGAAGCCCATATGATCTTTGGATGACTTTCCATTCTATATATTGAGCTGAAATACCTCTCCTGCTTAGTTGGCCCCACTGTTCCCAGGTCTTGTCTTGTAATGAAAGAAGTCTTGTAACTCAATGGTTTCTAAGTTTGGCTCATCATCATTAAAAACAAAAACAAACAAACAAAAACAATTTCCCAAGCTCTACTTTGGATATTCTGAGTCAGTAGTTCTAAGGGCACTCTGCAGTGTGGCCTGTCCTGCACCTATCTGAATTTCCAGTAATAGCACCTCCATTTGCATCTGCACTGATGGAACCAAGCAGCTCTCTTGCACGTGGTCTTGGTGGAACTGTCCCAGGACATACTGTGGAACCAGCCAGGTTTGTGTTTCCCCAAGGTTTGGATTTGTTGGCAAAGAGGCACATGGCTGGGAGGAAACACGAGCTGGCTTCTCTAGAGAAGGCTGCCTACACAAGTCCCAGCCTCCTAGATCCCAGGGGAGCTCTGGGCCCCAGCCTCTCCGAGACTTGAGTCTTCATATTCTCTTTTGATTCTGTGAGCCTCCACATCCAAAACATCCCCATTTTGCCTAAGTCTGCCAAAGTCTACTCCTTTTTCTTGCAAACAAAGAACTCTATCTAACACAGAAGGTGTAGGGTGGTTCCTGGGAATCTGAATGTTGTTCTGATAGAAACGGTCTTTGGGGGAACATGATCTTAATCCATCATCATTTGACTTATGAGAAAAACGAGGCCCAAAGAGAAAAGTGGCTCCACTATGATCCCATAGCATCAACAGAGAAGGAAGGAATCTGGAAGAAACGGCATCTATCAGATTTCTCCCCACATTCCCTTCTGCTCAAAGACATTTCCCCCAGATTTTCTAGCCAGTTTCAGAGGGTGAAGACTCTACCAGGGCGAGAGACAGCTCTTCACTGTTTTCCCCCTCCCTCTCTCTCTCCCTGAAAGAGCTGGGTAGGAAGCAGCAGGGGCACCAGGCCTCAGGATTGGACAGCAGGAAGACCTCACGGAAAGAGGTCAGCACTTGAAAAATTCCTCAAGTCAAAGGGCTTGGGGCTTGGGTGCCACACAAGGCCCTCACTGTGTGCGTACATTGTCTCCCTGATAAAAGGGGCCGGGCCTGGGAAAACGGAGCCTGTCTCCAGGAGACTAAGCAGGCTGCTGGGGAATGCCCAAGGCCCCTCCCCTCCCCCAGGCACCAGGGCCAGGAAAGCAAGGGGGAGGGGCAGGAGTGCAGGGCAGGTGCCCAGAATGGAGGGGTGAGTCCAGACATCCAGAGCCACTCTAGGTGCTATTGGGTGGCCTGTGTGAATTGGTGAATGAAGTGAGGAGGAAGGTGACATTAGGCCTTTCCTTTCTTCCTCTCCCTTCCATCCCTGTGTTTCCCCATAGGAAACAGCCAAGGCTTGCCTTGTTCAAGGAGAGGTTTGGGGGTAGAGGAAGTGGTGGGGCCAGATGTGAAGATTTTGTTTCCCAGAGCCAAGTCTCTCCAACAGAAAGGTGTGTTGTCTCAGTTTGAGACCCCCGAGCAACTCTAGGAGGAGGGGACCAGTTCAGGCCTCCATCTTGTCATCTTCACAGTAGAGTTCTGCCAGCTTACCAGCATCCAGACACCCCTCCTCCAGGCCTTCTGGAAGACAGCCCTCAAGCATATCCAGCTGAACTGAGAAGCATGCCAAGTGGCTTCCTTCCCCTGGCTTCCAGCACTATTATATTCATCAGCAATTAGTAATTGCAATTAATTGTTAATACAGTTACCATTTCAGTGCCTGTTATGACAAGCTAAGCCCTGTCCCAGCCGCACCCGTGCCATCATCTCTAATCTTGGCAAGGACCCTTCACAAAAGATATACCATGATTCTGCCTCACAGGCTGGAATGTGAGGTTCAGAGGTCAGACCTCCCAAGGTCATGTAAGTGAGAGGGAGAAGAGACCTGGGCAGTCTGCCTTGAGACTGTCTACTAGTTTTATTTCCTCTCTGCTGGTGACTGACAACTCTCAGTCCTTGTCACAGACAGGGAAAGCTGAGAATGGGGTCAACTGAGAGGCCTATTTTGGTTCTCTGACCAGGAAGCAAGAGTGCAAAGACCAGCCTCTCACTTGGGCCCATGTTAGCAGGCTCAGATGGTGGCAACTGTCTCTCGTTGCCATCCTCCATAAGTAGGGTATCTAGATAAAGACGGGTCACCCAGTTCAATTCGAATTTGGGATAAACAACCAACAATTTGATAGTATAAATCTATACCAAATATTGCAGGAGATAAATTGATTGCTTATCCAAGTATTAACTGAGTGGAATCCAGCAACCCTGCCCCAAAGCCACTGCTGGTGAGGGCAGCTCGGCGTTCAAATACCCCCTGTAGGTGACAAAGTAGGAAGCAGAATGTCCTGGTCACCATGGGGCCAATTAGGCCCACTGCAAGGCTTTGAGGGGCCTGCCAACATGCCCTGAAGTCCTCATGCCTTCAGTCAAAGCAGCCGGAAGCAGTTCAGCTCCTCAAGTGGAGGCTGGAGCCTCAGAGTTACCAGCTGAACAATGAGGGGTGGGGGGTGGGGAGGGAGCTTGGGCAAAGCATGGGCGTCAGGTACTCTTCCTGAATTCCAACAATTGACTATTTTCTGAGAAAGACTCTCCCTGAGGGCATCCTCGATCCTGAACTCTCCCTTAATAATAAGATCAGCCTTTGGCAAGAGCATCTATTTGTTTGTTAATTAAATCATTCATGTTTCCTATCTTACCTTGTGCCAGGTGCTGTGCTGGCCTCTGCGGATACGGTGTTCAAGCAAAGGAGACCTAAACTCCACCCTCCTGGAGCCTATGCTCTAGCACAGGACCACAGCACAGGCAAAGAAACCATACACATGGAAAAACGCCTGTAAGGGAGAGGAACAGCGTGTTCTCACTGGAGCCTTGGAACATTCCTGTGAGCTCACTGGTATGGTGACAGTGGTGGCATTATGGTCCCCACTTTACAGATGAGGACACTGAGGCTCAGAAAGGTAAGGTGGCTTGGCCAAGAGCTGGTAAGCGGCAGAGCTGGGACTTCAACCCCAACCTGCCACCAGCCAGCCCTGAGTTCTCTGCATTTTACTTTCCTTCCCATTTTAACTCTCTTAGGAAACATGTCTGACATGTGTTAGGAAATCACATATTTAATATCAAAACACAGGGGGAAAGAGCAGAAAACATCCTGTTGGAGCCTGAAACTGAGGAAAATAGCCCAAAGGCAATTTCTATGAAGGATCCAATTCCCAAACCTGAGACCAGGAGTGTCTGGATGGCTACAGGAACCCCCTTTCCTCCTGGCATCTTCTCGTTCCAGCTGCCCACAGGGCTCCAGCAGGGTGGGGCCGCCTGGCTTGAGGTGGGGCACTTTCCTCTGAGGGTGAGGTCACCGGGATCCTGTGCTTGGCTGCAGTGCTGTTACATGGAGTCCTGCCACCCTGTCTCCTCCCACTGCTCTCAGACACAGGGTGTGTGCGGGTGTGTGTGCATGTGTGACCCTCTCTTGAGCAGGCTCTGCCGGCCAATGCCCTCACACACAGCACAGGAGGGCTTGTACTCAGGTGGGAAGAATGATGAGAGAACAGGGTGTCCAGAATGGTCTGAGCTGGATTCCCAGATGCCACTGACATCTGTTTCGATTTTGGGCTTGGGGCCTCCATTTTCCTTACGTATAAAATGAGAGCAGTGAAAGTACTCCATCCAGTTGTTGGGAGGACTGACTTAGAGCATCTATGGAAACCTTTTTGGTGGTACAAAGTACACAAGTGTTTGCCACATGACAATGATGAAGACATGACCCCAACCCCAAAGAGCTCATGGTTTATTCATCTGTGCGTTCATTCGTTTTTTGACCAAGACTTTTCAGCATCTATCTCTTGCCAAACACTGAAGTCCTGTGCAGGGGTCAGCAGGAGCTGTGGCTCTGTCAGAAATGCCTTTTAACAAGTACCAACCTAGCCACCCACCTGTTTTTGGTTCCCTGAGCAGGGGCCTGTGTTCTGTGTTCTGCTTCCTCACCGGTACAATTGCCCTCCAGGCCAATCAAGAAGTGCCTACGACCAGAGCTATGTTGGCAAGTGATTAGACCAGAGCTGTGTTGGCAAATGATTAATAACCAGCTCTCTGGGGAGAACTGAAAGCCCTATTTTGTAGCATTTGCCAATTTCCATGGTGTAAATGCTCTCATGTGGCCACTGTGACTTTCTGTTGGATTGAGTATGAAAGGGGAAAAAGAGGATTTCAGAATGTCACTCAAGTCACTCCTTAAGTGTCACTGTCACCATCCTCATCCGTCATTACCAATAACTCATCACCTCCAAAGTTACTCATTCAATCAACAGACATTTCCTAACGAACTACCTGCCCTGTTGTAGGTGTTGGGATACAAAGACACCACCTGGGAGTGGGACAGATGGGGTGGTCGTAGGAGGGACACAAATTATTATACAACATTTCTTGGTGAATCTAGAAATGCACAAGGTTGCTTGGATGGGTACCACTGACCATTATTGAGTAGGACAGCGTAGCCTGATACACTCCAGGCTGGAAGGATAGTAGCAGAGGGGTGTTTCAAATCAAGAATACCTTTTCATTTCCTCCCCAACAAATAAAAGAAGAAAGAAACGCAGGGAAGGGTGGAGAATAGAAGGGAAGGTAACAATAGATCATTGTTGAAATGGAATAGCAGACATTCTGGGAACAAGGCCATGGGTGAGGTAAGAAGGGAGGAGAGCCAGAGTTCCACAGGCCATTGGAGGGAGGGATTGGGGGCAAAGGCTTAGCCGCTTCTATCCCCCTCACCCCAACACCCTGCTCCTCAACCCCATCCAGCCTCTGGAGATTTTGTAGGTAAAACCATGAGCAGGGAGGTACACTCAATCCAAGCATGATTATGAGCAATCTTTTTTGGTCACACTCAATGTTTTGATTTTGAAATCAAACCTGGAATTCTGGTATATTCTGTGGGCAATAATAAAACTTTGTGCCAACTTTTTTTTAGACAATCTCAAATAGCAGCCTTACAGTTATCCTCACATACTGGAAAATAAAGAGCCAAGATTTTACACATAGGTGAGTAAAAACAGACACCCCTCGACTGCATGTATTATACTGCTGAGTCCTAAGGTAAGGTGACTTTCAGGCCCCGTTATGCTCATTAAAAGTTATCCTCCTTGGACTGGAGTGGGGGCAATGGTATGCTAATTGAACATTTACTGTGTGTTCAGCACCAAGGATATAAGGAAGAACAAGACACAGGCTTTGTTCTGGCACAAGAGACAGCCACCTGCTAGCCAATGATCATACAGTGTGAAATTACTATAGCACCATGAAATACACTTTACGTTATATAAAGGAGGTGGTTGTTAGCAACGTTGGCAGGGTCAAGGGTGTCAGGGAAGACTTCACAAAAGAGGTGACACCTGAGCAGGCTTTTAAGGATGAATGGAAATTGGACAAGTGAATGAGATAGGGAAGGGCATTCCAGGTAGCAGGAAGCAGAATGTGCTAAGGCAAATGTGTTTGAGAACCATAGGTTGTTTTTTTGTAAAGCAGGAAGTGGAGCTGGAGACAGAACTAGAGGGAGGCAGGCAAGCTGATGAATGAATCTAAACTTGAGGACAATGATGAAGCAACAGAGGGTTATAATAGGGGATGAACAGTGGGAGCAAACCGATCAGGTCTGTGTTTCACAAAATGACCCTTTGATGGTAACATGGAAGGTAACCAGGGGGTCAAGACTAGAGGTCTGGGACCAGTGAGGCTGCTGGAAAATTCTAGGCAAGAGAAAGAGTGGGCAGGCAATAAGGCTGAAGAATACTGAGCCTGAGATTCATTTATTTTATTTCTCCTTTCCCTTCGTTCTTGTGGTTCTTCAAGATTGATTGGTCTCCCCTCATCCCAGAGGATAGCACCAACTTGAGTTCAGACCTGTTACTGAACTGGGCTTTACGGAGGCTGGCCCAAAGTTCCCCAAACACTACTGCTGTAGCTGGGCTCACCTCCATGGCCAATCCCAAAAGGTGGTAGGATCTTACAAAGTTCAGCCATGAGTTGTTTTTCCCAGCAAAGGTGGCTTTGGGGCCCTCTATTTCTCCTCAGAGGATGAGAAGTCCTTCTCCCTGGGTCACTCAGCAGGTAACAGATAGTCCTTGGGGGACCCAGGCTGGTTCAGAGAGTCTGCAAGCTGGCCTCTGCCAGGAGGGGGAGCGTGGGGGCTTCCTGCAAACTCCCTCAGCACAAGGAAACTTGATTCTGCAGGAAGGCCCAAGACCCAGAATGGGAAGACAGAGGATGTGGGACTGAGAACAGAGAAAAGGGAGCAGCATTGTTCCTGGTGGGTTCACTCTCAGTCCAGACAGTGGCTATCTCCCCCTTCATTATCATCTCAAAGGGGGGTAAAAAAGGGGCCCTGTGAGCTGGCTTCTCCCCTTTAACAACTTCTTCCTCTCAGGAGACAGTTTGCACAATGGAGGAGGGGCCGGGTGGGGGCTGACCCAGGCAGCCCACACTCTGCCAAAGCTGCCCGGGACAGTGGGGCTGGCCCGCCACCTGCTGGCCACTCCTGGTGGCGGGGAACAAACATCTTTCGGAACTCTGCAGGGGCAGACTGGGATTTCCCAGGCAGCCAGCATCAATCTGGAGAAAGCTGGGAATGTATTAAGATTCAGAGAGGTTAGGAAGCTGAAGAAGAATCTAGGATGGAGTTCTGCAGAAGCTGATGTGTCCGCAGGCAGGAAGTCCCCATCACAAACATCCAGTGGATGCAGAACCAGTTTCCAGGAAAGTTAATGTGCCTCAGTTTCTCCATTCTCCCCTTTTTTACTCACTGAAGGGCAAGAGAAATACTGCTGTTTGGAGACCTAATTAAAGTGTGGGTATAAGAGGCATGATTGACACAGACTGGGAGACACTCCTCTGGCCAAAATCATGCCCCCCATCAGCATACACAGCCTAAAATTCACACATTCACACATGGTCTTCAGATTAGAGAGATGGAAACCAAGTCAAATTTAAATGTTACTTGGATGGGTGAAATAGGTGATGGGGATTAAGGAATGCACTTGTCATGATGCACAGGATGATGTACAGAATTGGTGAATCACTATGTTGTACACCTGAAACTAACATAACACGGTATGTTAACTAACTGGAATTAAAATAAAGACTTAAAATAATAAACGTTACTTGGGTGAGGCCATTGCATTTTGGCCTCGTTCGCTTGCCTGCACACCATACTACTACATACCGCATGGGCACCGGGAGGACAGAGATTAATTAATAAGACCCAACCTTATTACTCAGGAGCTAACAAGCACAAGTGACCAATAGAAAACTGCACAACAGGATAAATCCTAATCCACTCTGCCCATTATTGGGGATGAAGAGATTAAACAAACATGATTATGAGGGGCTGCCATCAAGATGATTAATGTCGCATAGGTCACAAAAGTCTGCAATAGCAACACACACGTAAGTAGCATCTACTGTCTACCAGACACATCCTAAGCACTTTTATATTAACTCAGATTTTAACCCAATTGCATGCATTAACTCTACTAGGTAGGTACTATTTTATTCCCATTTAGGTACAGTAACTTGCAAAGGTCGTTTGGCTACTATGGGGTACAAATGGGATGTGAACCTAGACAACTTAGATCTGAAGTCTGTGTTCCTCACCATTGTACGGTGCTGTCATTTATCAGCTCACCCTCCAAACAGAAAGTAACTTTCTTGATAAATAGGTTTTTAAATAACCCCTGACCATTGCCATATCATGGCAAACCCTGGCTGAGGCCGTGAGGCCCATGGTCAGCACGGTACGGTCAAAACCAAGGTCAAGTATGGGGCTGAAAAGAAACAAGAAGACTGCAAAGGCCATGCAGGCATTTTGATTAGTGGGCAGACAAGCAGCAGGGTTGCACAGGCAGCAGTGCCTGGAAGCAAAATCTCTGCAGAAATCAACCACTAAATTCAGAACCTAAAGATGCTGCTTTACATAAGCGCATAAACAGATAAACAAGGCTTCATGAGGAGAGGCTTCAAGCAAGCAGCAACACTGAAGATAATGCAGACTGGATCAAAACAGAGGCCATGCCCATGATCTCACCTTGCTTAAGATGAACTAACTTTTTAGCAGGAAAGTAAAGACTGCTGTCTACACCTGCTGAACATGCTTCCATGTTGACTGTACTGAATATCATACACTATAAATATCTCCCATTCCAAAGTACAGGGTCAGTCATTCCCAACCTGAGTTAACATCTCAAGTGAATGTGAGTGTGCACATGCATGTTAGAATAACAGAGCCTATGACATGCTCGGTGAACTGAATGCATTAACTTATTCACCTAAGACCTATTTACCAGGTGCCTATGATGTGCCTACTACGTGGCAGCCTTTGAAGACACACGCGTGCAACCTTGCTCTCCAGCCCCATGACCATTTATGAGTCCACTGTCAGAACCGCCCTGGATGGAGTGCTTCCAGGTCTCCACACTTGGCATTATTTTCTAGACTGCAAATTCCATGTCCCCAACTAGGACTGATCATATTTAGCACCCTCTCCACCAAATATTTGGTGTAGAGACCTATCCTCCAACTTCAGATCCATGTGAGCAAGGTCTGCTCACCACTTACCTGAGCACCTAAGGCTGTGACTTGCACTCCACTGGTGCTCAGTAACTATTTGTAGAACAGTTTCAATGACCTTGACATGTCCAATCTCTGACTCTGGAGAGCTTACCATGGATCAGCATGCCTAACAAGAGACTGGAAGGCATATCATTTCTGCCCATGTTTGATGTTAAGAGAACAGGTTCTGGACAAACTCAGGCACTCTGGTCTCAAGGGTGTTAGATAAGGACTGTGGGTCTCTGTTCATTTCTTTTACCCTCATAACAACCTTACTGAATGGATGGAGGATGGCTGAGGCTGAAAGAGGCTAAGCAACTTGCCTGAGTTATTTTGGGTTTTTAAAGTTTTCCATTCTTAGGAAGGTAATATGGTATGTATACCATATATTATATAACACTTCTGATGAGCTCTGAGCGGTACCCCATTGCAAATGTATTAACATGTAAATCAAGGGGACGCCTGGGTGGCTCAGTTGGTTAAGCATCCGACTTTGGCTCAGGTCATGATCTTCCAATTCCTGGGGTCAATCCCCGCATCGGGCTCTGTGCTGACTACTCAAAGACTTGAGACTGCTTCAGATCCTATGTCTCCCTTTCTCCTTGCCCCTCTCCTGCTCACACTGTCTCTGTCTCTCAAAAACAAATAAACATTTAAAAATTTTTTTTTAAAAAAAAGATGTAAATCAAGATTGCCATAAATCATTTACGGTCAGACACAGTGAATGGTATAACGAAGACTGTTAGAGTCTCACTTTCCCTCAGATCAGGCTTTGCTGCCACATGGATTATAAAATATTTTCCAGTTTTCAGAGCTTTTTGGATTTTTGGATTTGCTGGCAAGGGATTGGGATTGTAAACGTAAAGCACGAAACAGGTGCCATGGTGCCTGGCATGCAGTAGCCACATAGTAAATGTAGTTTCCTGCCCTCTGGCCAGTCTCTGATACTCTGATCAAACCTCTCAGCTTTCCCCTCTCTTCCCTCCCCCAGGAGTGAGATAAGCCCCCATCACCTCTCTTGCCCCTAGGCAGATTCTGGCTTACCAATCTGTGTGGGCATCATCAATCACCAATAGGATCCTGGGCCTTTGAACAACGGGAGAAGAGGGACCCGGAGGCTCCATCAGCCCTGAGGGGGCTGCTGAGGTCTGCTTCATGGCACTGGAGAAGGAGCTGAAGAGGCTGGATCCTGGAGAGGAGAAGGAGGCTGCCAGGGGCTGGGGGTGCCTCCTCTCCATGGCTGGGGATGCAGGGGAGCTGGTAGAGCTGTCTGGGCGCTGCAGGTCTGTCATGTAGCCATTAGGCAGGTTGGCCACGAAGCTGCTGTCAGAGAGGCGCCGCCGGAGGAAATTCATGGCTACAGATGGAAGAGGTGGCTTGTTCCCACACAGACTTGTCTAGGTGAGGCCCAGAACACAGGCGGCCAGGGATAGGAGATGGTAGGGTCTTAAGCCGGAAGAGCCAGGGGAATCCTGCCCAAGTAGGCTTCAGCTGTCTTTGCTAACCTGTGGAAACAGGCCAACACACACATTAGTGGAAATGACCTCTGCCCTGTAAGAGCAAACAGATATGGCGCCTTCCTGCCCCACTGCTGGGGGCAGTATCAAGTGGGACATCTTTTTGGAAAAGAATTTGGCAACATGTAATCAGAGCATAACCTTTTAACCTACAATTTCCATTTTCTGGAATTCTCCCCCAAGAAAGGAATCTCAGTTACAGAAAAAGCCTCCTGCACAAATATATTTTTCACAGCATTATTTACACTAGCAAAATATTGGAAGGAACTTTAATCTTCAGTCACAAAATAATGAATAAATAAGCTACAGCACACTCAGTGAAAATTTTTGTGGCTATTAAAAGAGGGAACATAAAAAGAGCTTTTAGTACCACAGAAAAAATTTCATGTTGTACTTTGAAAGATCATGCTACAAGTTTATAGGTACAGAATGACTACAACCACATAAAAGATGAAACGACATAACTGTGAATAGAAAATACATTGGAATGTTAACCACAATTATATTGGGGTAATGTAATTACATGGCTTTTTTATTCTTTTCCACTTACCTATCTTTTCAAGACTTTCTAGAATATATATTGCTGTGGACTGAACTGCGTCCCCCAGTTTTCATATGTTGAAGCCCTAACCCCCAATGTGCTGTTAATTGAAGATGGTGAACTTAAGGAGGTAAAGTTGGATGAGGGGGCGCCTGGGTGGTCCAGTAGGTTGAGCGTCTGATGTTGGTTCAGGTCATGGTCTCACAGTTCTTGGCTTTGAGCCCTGTGTTAGGCTCTGTGCTGACACCCCAGAGCCTGGAGCCTGCTTCTGATTCTGTGTCTCACTCTCTCTGCCCTTCCCTGGTCACACTCTGTCTCCCTCTCTCTCTGCCCCTCCCCTGCTTGCACTTTGTCTCTCTTAAAAATAAATAAACATTAAAAAAAATTAACATTAGATGAGGTCATGGGAGTGGGGCCCTCATGATGAGATTAGTGGCTTTATAAGACGACACACTAGAGAGCTTGCTCTCGGTCCGCCAGGCGAGGACACAGAGAGAAGGAAGCTGTCTGCAGGCCAGGAAGATGCCCTCACCAGAAACCAGCCACGGTAGCACCATGATCTCAGACTTTCAGCCTCAGAACTGTGAGAAAATAAATTTGTTGTTTAAGTCACACAGTCTGTGGTATTTTATTATGGTAACCCAAGCAGACTAATACACATATGTACAGCTTTTCTGAACAGAAGAAAATAAGTTTAAAAAACAACAACAACAGATTATTCATTGGAGATTGAAATATCCCACTGAGAAAAATGATCATTCAAATGATGCAGTCAGACCCCTCATATTTTTTTGAGATTTTATATTTTTATTGAAGTAAAATGTACTTCAACTGAGATGCACAGTCCTCAAGTGTACAATTCTTTGAGTTATGATAAATGAATACACCGGTACAAGATTTATTATACTTACGTCATCTCAGAAAGTTGTCTTGTGCCCCTTTCCAGTTAATCCACACGTCCCCATAGGCAAATGCACTGCTGATGTCTGTCACCATATATTAATCTTGAACTTCATATAAATGTAATCATATGTATGATTCTTTTGTGAAGGGCTTCCTGCCCTCAACACAGTGGTTTTGAGACTTATCTAGACTGTATGTATCAAGAGTCATTCTGTTTTTCATTCCACTGGATGAATAAATGACAAATTTTTATAACCTCTCCTTTTGATAGACATTTGAAATGTTTCCAATTTGGGGGTATTATGAAAAGAATTGTTGTAAGGATTTTTTATTTAAGTGTCTTTGTGGAAAAAGAAAGAGTGAGAGGGAAAGAGAGTGAGAGGGAGATTTTTCTTCGGGAAAATATCTAGAAGTGAATTTGTTGGATCATAGCGTAGAAACATGTTTCCCTTTACAAGAAACTGTCATAAAGTTTCCCACAGTGGTTATGCTGTTTTCACATTTTATTTCAAAGTTCCAATTGCTTTACACCCTTATCAACATTTCATTGTCAGTCTTTAATCTTAGCCATTCTGATCGTTCTTGAGCAAATGGCTAAAAAAGAATTCTTGAGACGTCTTTGTTGCAAAAGGTGATTTTATTAAAGCACGGGGACAGGACCCATGGGCAGAAAGAGCTGCACTGGGCTTGTAAGGAGTGACTGATTATATACTTTTAACTTAGTGGGGGGTGAGGGATATCTTAAGTTTCTAAGGAATTTCAAAGCAAGGCTTGCAGGATGTTGAGGGGCTAGCTGCTATTAAGATACGCTTGCTTTTAGTCTTTAATAAAACAAAAATATTAAGGAAGTAAGGCAGCCATGAGTCGCTTGAGGAATGTCACATTCTGCATGTTTCAGGTGTCTGTCAGTGGGTTGCCAGCTGTGAGATTTAATTTGAGCTACATTTCTCTTGCCTTTGTTTCCCTCATCAATTCCAGAGGGTGTAAAATAGTGTCTAATTGTGTTTTTAATTTATTTTCTCTGATACCTGATGAGATTGAGCAACTTCCATGGGTTTACTTATCATTAATATATCTTCTTTCATGAAGCGTCTGTTCAGGTCTTTGGCCCATTTTTAAAAAAAAATTTTATTTAATTTATTTTTTTAACTTACATCCAAGTTAGTTAGCACATAGTGCAGCAATGATTTCAGGAGATTTCTTAATGCCCGTTACCCATTTAGCCCATCCCACCTCCCCAAACCCCTCCAGTACCCCTCGGTTTGTTCTCCATATTTAAGAGGCTCTTCTATTTTTGTCCCCCTGTTTTTATATTATTTTTGCTTCCCTTCCCCTATGTTCATCTGTTTTGTATCTTAAAGTCCTCAAATGAGTGAAGTCATATGATATTTGTCTTTTGCTAATTTTGCTTGGCATAATACACTCTAGTTCCATCCACGTAGTTGCAAATGGCAAGATTTTATTCTTTGTGATTACTGAGTAATACTCCATTGTGTGTGTGTGTATATATATATATATATATATACCACATCTTCTTTATCCATTCATCCATCGATGGACATTTGGGCTCTTTCCATACTTTGGCTATTGTTGACAGTGCTGCTATAAACATTGGGGTGCATGCGCCCCTTCGAAACAGCATACCTGTATCCCTTGGATAAATACCTAGTAGTGCAATTACTGGGTTGTAGGGTAGTCCTATTTTTATTTTTTGAGGAATCTCCATACTGTTTTCCAGAGTGGCTGCACCAGTTTGCATTCCCACCAGCAGTGCCAAAGAGATCTTCTTTCTCCACATCCTCGCCAACCTCTGTCATTGCCTGAGCTGTTAATTTTAGCCATGCTAACTGGTGGGAGGTGGTATCTCATTGAGGTTTTGATTTGTATTTCCCTGATGATGAGTGATATGAGCATTTTTTCATGTGTCGGTTGGCCATCTGGATGTCTTCTTTGGAGAAGTGTCTATTCGTGTCTTTTACCCATTTCTTCACTGGATTTTTTGGGTGTTGAGTTTAAGTTCTTTATAGATTTTGAATACTAACCCTTTATCTGACATGTCATTTGCAAATATCTTCTCCCATTCTGTTGGTTGCCTTTTAGTTTTCCTGATTGTATCCTTTGCTGTCAGAAGCTTTTTATTTTGATGAGGTCCCAATAGCTCATTTTTGCTTTTGTTTCCCTTGCCTCCGGAGACGTGTTGAGTAAGAGGTTGCTGTGGCTGAGGTCAAAGAGGTTTTTGCCTGCTTTCTCCTCAAGGATTTTGATGGCTTCCTGTCTTACATTTAGGTTTTTCATTCATTTTGAGTTTATTTTTGTGTATGGTGTAAGAAAGTGGTCCAGTTCATTTTTCTGCATGTCGCAGTCCAGTTTTCCCAGCACCACCTGCTGAAAAGACTATCTTTCTTCCATTGAATATTCTTTCCTTCTTTGTCAAAGATTAGTTGGCCATATGTTTGTGGCTCCATTTCTGGGTTCTCTATTTTGTTCCACTGATCTGAATGTCTGTTCTTGTGCCAGTACCATACTGTCTTGATGATCACAGCTTTGTAATACAGTTTGAAGTACAGGATTGTGATGTCTTAGGCACATTTTTAAAATGGGAGTTGTTTATATTTTTATTATTGATTTGGATTATCTGACTAGGAGTTCTTCATACATTCTGGATATAAGTCCTTTGTCAGATATGCATACTATGAACATTTTCTCTCAGTGTTTGGTTTGCCACTTTATTTCCTTCATGAACAGAAGTTTGACAGAATAAATAACTCTTACAAAAAAGTGTTTGTTGTTTACTTGAAATAAAAACATCCTAATGAGAAAAAAAATTGTATCATAGGATAAGACTATACTTCCATAGCTTGGTTATTAAGAATATTTTCATATACATACAAAAATGTATATATACACATATAAGTATACATATTTGTATGTACATATATGAAATCTGTTATATATATATATATATCTGCAGATGTTTTGATAAACAAAAATTTAAAATTTTTATGAGGTCCAAGTACCATATTTTTCTTATGATTAGACCTTTCTGTATCTGCTTTTAAAAATTTTGCCCACCCCAAGATCATGAAGATATTGTCTTTTAATTTCTTAAAGAAACTTTATAGTTTTAGTTTTTCTGTTTAGGTCTATAATCCTTCCAAACTTGATTTTTTTTAATTAATTTATTTTGAGAGAGAGAGAGTGAGAGATAAAGAGTATGCATGCATGCACACGTGAGTGGGGGAGGGGCAGAGAGAGGGAGAGAAAGAATTTCAAGCAGGCTCCACGCTGTCAGCCTGGAGCCTGATGCCAGGCTGGAACTCATGAACTGTGAGATCATGACCTGCACGGAAACCAAGAGTCAGATGCTTAACCAACTGAGCTACCCAGGTGCCCCCAAACTTGATTTTTTTGAGTGGTGTGAGGTAAAGTTCATTTATCCAGTTTTCCAGCACTATTTATGAAAAGATTTGTTCCCTAATGAATTGCTTTGGTGGCTTTATTGGCACCAATGAACTGTATCTGTATGGGTCTATCTCTGGACTCTTTATTATGCTCCATTGATCTGTTTGTCTGTACACAGTCTTCATAACTGTGGCTTTATAGAAAGACCTAAAATCATGGAAAATGAGTCCTCCAACTTAGATTTTCTTTCTCAAGATTGTGTAGGCTAATCTAGGTCCTAAGTTCATATGCATTTTTAAAATCAACTTGTATGAAAAAGTCTGTTTTGGGATATGATTTGGGATTGTATAGAATCTACAGCTCAGTTCGGGTAGAAGTGACATCTTAACACTTGAATTTTCCATTTCATGAACATGGTAGAGCACTCTACTTATTAAATCTTTAGTTTCTCGGGGCACCTGGGTGGCTCAGTTGGTTAAGCGTCTGACTTTGGCTCAGGTCATGATCTTGCCATTCATGAGTTCGAGCCCCGCGTTGGGCTCTGTGCTGACAGCTCATATCCTGGAGGCTGCTTTGGATTCTGTGTCTTCCTCTCTCTCCGCCCAGCTTGCTCTCTGTCTCTGTCTCTCTCTCAAAAATAAGCAAACATTTAAAAAAAGTTTTAAAAATAAGTAAATAAATAAAATAAATCTTCAGTTTCTCTCAGAAATATTTTGCATTTTCCAACTTTGGAGTGTTGTACATATTTTATTTAACTGATTCCTAATAATTTTTGTATTTTTCTTATTGTAGTTTAAAAGACACCATTTTCTAAGTTTCACATTCTATTTGTTTACTGCTAGTATCATGTATTTGCCAATTATTGTCAATATGCTGATGCGATTAATTCAATTTTTGTTTCTAGTGGTTGTTTATAGATTTCCTAAGATTTTCTTTTTAAGTAATCATGTCATCTACAAATAGAGACATCTTTCCAACCTTAGTGCCTTTCTTTCTTTCACCTCTTCTATTAAAGTGCCTAAAACCTCCACCACTGAATAGAAATGAATAGAAAGTGGACACCTTTCTTTTCCCAATCTTAGGGAGAAGATGTTTACCATCTCACATTACTAAGATGATAGCTACAGGTTTCTGTAAATGCACTGTATCAGACTGAGACAGCTCCCTGGTAGTCTTAGTTGGTTGAGAGTTTTTATCATGAATGGATGTTGAATTTGCCCAGCGATTTTCTAAATCAATTAAGAAGACTATAGTTTTTGTTTAGTGTGGTGATTTTCCAATGTTAAACCAAACTTGCATTCCTGAGATAAATCCCAGTTGGTTATAGTGAATTACCAGTTTCATGTATTGCTGTATTTAATCTAATAATATTTTGTTGAGGATTTTTGCATCTATGTTCATGAAAAACATTGGTCTGAAATTTTCTTTTCTGGTACTGTCTTTGCTAGATGTTGGTATCAGTGTAATACTGAGCTCACAAAATATATTGAAAAGTGTTCCTGCCTTTTCTATTTTCTGAAAGAGTTTATGTAATATTTGGTGTTGTCTTTTTTACTTAAATTATTTGAAGAATTCAACAGTGAGGCCATCTGGGGCTGATGTTTTCTTTGTGGAAAAGTTTTTAATAATGAACTCAATCTATTTTATATATCTATTCACAGTCTCTGCTTCTAATTCAGTACTGGCAATATGTGACTTCAAGCAATTTGTCCATTTCATCTTAGTTATGAAATACACTGGCATAAAATTATTCATAATATTTTTTATTATCCTATCATTTTAGGATATGCAGTGATTTTCTCTGATATTCTTTTTTTTTCATGTTTATTTACTTAGTTTTGAGAGAGTGAGTGAGTGAGAGAGAGAGAGAGAGAGAGCACAAGCAAGGGAGGGGCAGAGAGAAAGGGAGACACAGAATCTGAAGCAGGCTCCAGACTGAGCTGTCAGCACACAGCCTGACACGGGACTCGAACCCACGAACCACAAGATCATGACCCGAGCTGAAGTCAGATGCTTAACTGACTGAGGCATCCAGGAGCTCCTCCCTGATATTCTTGACACTGAAAATTTGCTATGTCTGTCTTTTGGATTAGTCTGTGTTACTAAGAATTTATAAATTTTGTTAATCTTGTGAAGACCCAACTTGCAGACTTTTCAATTTTCTCCATTGTTTGTTTTCTATTTCATTTGTATTGGAGTCTTTACTACTCTCTCTCTCTTCTTACTTTGGGTTTAAGAATTCAATTGTTCTTCTTTCTAGATTCTTAAAAATGTAAATCATTAACTTTAAACCATTTTTCTTTTCTAATATAATCATTTAAAGCAATGTATTTCCCTCTGTGCACTGTTTTGGCTGCATCTCAGAAATTTGACATTTCATTATTTTCATTATTGTTCAATTCAAATTATTCTTAATTTCTTTGTGATTTATTTTTGATTCATGTATTATTTAAACATATGTTTAGTTTTCAAATTCCAGTACTCCTTCCGATAATTTATTATTGTTGTTTTTAATATGATTCATTTGTGAATAATAAACATAGTCGATAAGGTTTTAATCCTTTGACATCTCTGACATTCATTGAGATTAATGTTATGGCTCAGTATATATATGGCTCAGCTCCCTCTGCACTTGAAAAGAATGGATATTCTGTAGTTGTTGAGTGTAATGTTCTATAAATATCAATTAGATTGCTGTAAGTCAGGTTCCTCAGCCAGGAAGCTGACTCCCGCTATGGTGATTTGCAAGCAGGAAGTTTATTGGAGAATGCTCCCAAGATTAACAACTCTGGGCAAGTATGAAAAGCAGAAATGAGTTGAGCTGCAATACAGTTTTAACAGAAGTGTCAGTCAATCTCACTGGGAGCAGGGAGCTAGGCATCTCTTTGGATTCCTTCATTTTCCGGCCACTTTGTTAGTCTATACTCTGTCTGCTGACTTGTCAAACCAATACAACTGCAGCTTTCTGCTTTGGTTTAGCTGCTCCAAGTCATGTGGATTGGGGATTGCTCTCAGAAAGAGTCACATCAATGTAGATCTCACCTAGTGCTTCTTTCAAGTGTCAAATCCCCTGTAGAGTCTACCTACTTTTTGCTTCTCTCTGGGAACCTAGAGAAACCTAGTTTCTTTTAAATATTTTATCCCAAGTTTGTAATTATCATCTATGAGAGCTCAGTCTAATACAAGCTACCAAATCATTACTAAGTCTGAACTCTTCCATTTTTAAAATACTGGATAGAAAGGTTAATAAAATACTAGAGGTGACAGGACTTCAGAGATCATTTAACAACCCTGTCTAAGGAGCTCTGGTCAATCTTTATGCTGGTGGGAATTCCACACCTGCTGGAGAATCACCTCAGTATCCTTTGACCAACTCCAATGTTAGTCAAAGGCTCTTCCTGTAACTTCTCCCCACTGCAGGCCCCAGTGGGAGCTTACAGTCTGGCAGAGGGAGGCATATCATAAACAAGCGAACACATATTCACGGATTGGGGCAAGTGCTAGCACGGAATACACAGAGTGCGGTTGCAAAGATTAACGTGGCGGTGGGGCAGGGAAGGGAACCTTTAAGCTGAGACGTGAAGGATAAGGGGAAAGAGAAGTATGTATGCAAAGGCCCTGAAGTAGGAAAGAGCTAGGTGCATTTGGAGAACAGAAGGAAGGCCAGCGCAACTAGGAAACAAGAAGGATATTTTTGTAAGAAAATGTTTAGAAAAGTAGAGGGACAAGATCAGGAAGGACCATGCTGAGAATAATTTTGATTTTAATCCCAGTGTGAAAGTGAGTGAGAGAGAGACACGATCCAGTCTACCTGGACACTGAGTGGAAAACAGACTGCAGATGTGGACAGAAGCAGCCAGCCCAGTTAGGAGGCTGTTGCAGTCATTTCGGGTCCTTGGTTATAAAAGAAGAGAGATGGATTATGTGATTTGCAAGGTGGTTTCCTATTCTGTAAGTCACTCACTTGTGCTATTAGACAGTGGATATCACTTCAGTGCCCAAAGTAATGTGATAGAGAGACAAAGTGAGGATGAGAGGGATTCAAGGAAGAAAAGAAGAGTGAGCAGGAAGTCTCTCTGGGACAATGCAGTAGGCAAGCTTAGTGGGCCATGCTGCCCCAATAGTCGCCACTAGAGGGCAGGAGTGGCCACACAAGAAAGGAAAAATACAACAAAAACATTTTAAAGAAAGCAACTTTGCAAGCTTGCTTCTTGGAGGCTGTGGCAAGACTTTACTGGGAAGGGTAAAACAAAAAAAATTGAATAGTTCTCAGAATTGTTGGTTGAGCCACAAGACAGAAGTAAAGTGTAAATCATAGGGACACAAGTTTTGCATCAAAACAGGAAAGACTCCATAAGAATGAGAGCCACTCCACAGTAGTTAGTACCAGCTAGCTACTTTGGGAAGAGATGAGCAATTGATCAGCCTGGACAGCAGAGTGAACATCTCTGCTCAGATGTCTCACAGACACCCCAGATTCACTTCCTTGCTCATTCTCAAAAGAGTTTATGCACTTGCCTGCTCCCCCACCCACTTCCTCCCAGAAGTACCACTATCCATCCACTCACTTAGACCAGAAACTGGAGTCTCCTACTTCGCTCCCTTTTGAACCTCACCATGTCAGCCACCCAGGCACCAGACCCTGTCAACGCTGTCTCTCCCAACATCTTTAATATCATCCTCTCTTCTCCACTATTCTTACCATAGTGTTGGTTCACATGCTGCTATATTTAAAAATGGGCCAAAGACCTTAAGAGACACCTCACCAAAGAAGATAAGATGGATGGCAAATATGTATATGAAAAGATGTTCCACGGTGAATATCGTCAGGGAAATGCAAATTAAAATAAGATGCTCGTATACACCTATTAGAATGGAACACTGACAACACCAAATGCTGGTAAGGACGTGGAGCAAGAGAAACTCATGCATGTCTTAGGGGAATGCACAATGGTAAAGCCACTTTGGAAGGCAGTTTGGTGGTTTCTTATAAAACTAAACACCCTTACTGTACTATCCAGCAGTCATGCTCCTTGGTATTTACCCAGTGGAGTTTAAAACTTAATGTCCATGCAAAAACCTGCCAGGGGCATTTATATTAGGATGTTCACTCATAATTGCCTAAACTTAGAAGCAACCAAGATGTCCTTCAGTAGTGAATGGATAAAACTGTGGTAATCCAGACAATGGAGTACTATCCAGTGCTAAGAAGAAATGAGCTATCAAGCCATGCAAAGACATGGAGAACCTGACATGCACATTACTAAGTGAAAGAAGCAAGCTGGAATGCTTCATACAGTATAATTATAATTTCAACTATATCACATTCTAGAAAAGGCAAAATTATGGTCAGTGGTTGCCTGGAGTTGCTGGGGCAAGGGGGTGGGTATTGAATAGGCAGAGCACAGAGGATTTTTAGGGCAGCAGAAATATTCTGTATACCATACTGATGGATACATATTACTATACATTGGTCCAAAACCATAGAATATAAAACACCAAGAGTGAACCATAAAGTAAACTACCGACTTTGGGTGATTATCATGTGTCATGTAGATTCATCATTTGTGACAAATGTACCACTCAGGTGGGGAAGTTGATAGTGGGGAAGGTTATGCATGTGTGTGAGTAGGGGATATATGGGAAATCTCTGTACCTTCCCCTTAATTTGTTGAGAAACTTAAACTAAAAAAAAAAAAATGTCTTTCTGAAAAAAAAGGGGGGGGGGGTCCTTAAGTGCAAGATTGCTACCAAACCCAGGCTAAGAACCATGATGGCCTCAGCATTCTGGTGCTGGACACAGCAGGACAGAGGGAGTAAAGCCTGAAGGTTAAGCTCACAGACCCTGGAGCCAAATGGCCTGTGTTCTTAATCCCAGCTCTGCTACCTACTACCTATCTAGCCTCAGTTTTCTCACCTGTAAAGTGGGGATTGTAACAGTATCTACCTCATAGGGTTCTTGTGGGTGTTAAGTAACTTTATATTTATATTTAGAACAGTGCCGGCTCTTGATGAGCAATCTGTGTTAGCGGCTGTTACTATTCTGATTGCTTTTTAGACAGTGTATGTGTCCCGTTGCCTGAAGGTCTGAGCAGTGTGGTCAGTGTTAGTTTGGGAGGCAATGTGGGAGGGACTGCAGTATTTATATGAGAACTGGCTTTGGAAAGGATCTGACTTTGAGACCCTTGCAGCTGAGTAACATCCAGGCCACGGTTTTTTGATCTGAAAAGCAGGAGTACACTAATCCCTGCCCTTCCTACTCCACAGGTCTTTGAGCAGATCAAAATAATATGCATTAAGATGCTTTTCAAAATATTTACTTTGTAAGTTAACATAGAGTAAAACAGACTTTTGGGCATAGAGTTCTATGAATTTTAACGCATTTATGCAACCATCACCACAACCAGGGTACAGAACAGTTCCATCACCCCCCATGGAATTGCTTTTTAATCTTTAAAGTACTCTGCAAATGTCAATAGCATAATGTTTCATGGGCTAACACGTGGATCTCCTATAGCGGGGAGATGGGCTAAGGAACATTCAAGGCCCAGCACATTTCTTAGAAAATAAATGAAAATGAATTTTAACAACTGAACTTCCTGCTCACCAGCTGCCTTTGCCCTGGCTGTTCCTTCACCTGGAACACTCTTTCTACACAAACCTGCAGGGCTCACACCCTCATGTCTTTCAGATCTTTGCTCAAATGTCACCTTCCCAGCAAGGCCTCCCCTGACCACCCAATGTTAAACCGTCTGGCACTTTGGATCTCTCCTTCCGCCCTTTACTTGTTCTTTTTTTCCATAGCATGCACTACCTTCTATAAAACTGTATACTTATCTACCTGGCTTGTTGATTCTCTGCTCCTTCTGATAGAAAGTCCCCTAAGAACAGAGAGCATTTTCTGACTTGTTTGCTGATGTATCCCAAGCACTTAGAAAAGTGCCTAGCATATAGGAGGGGCTCAATAAATATTTGTTGAGTGACTCTGTTTAAAATAACATGAATGAGTGGGGTGCCTGGGTGGCTCAGTTCATTAAGCATCTGACTTCAGCTCAGGTCATGATCTCATGGCTTGTGAGTTCCAGCCCCATGTCAGGCTCTGTGCTGACAGCTCAGAGCCTGGAGCCTGCTTTGGATTCTGTGTCTCCTCTCTCTCTGCCCCTCCCCTGCTTTTGCTCTGTCTCTCTCTGTCTCTGTCTCTCAAAAATAAATAAACATTAAAATAACATAGAATGAAATGAAACGAAATGAAATGAAATGAAATGAAATGAAATGAAATGAAATGAAATGAAATGAAATGAAATAACACAAAATAGGGATGCTTTGGTGGCTCAGTTGGTTCAGTGACCGACTCTTGATTTTGGCTTAGGCCATGATCTCTCAGTGTGCGAGTTTAAGCCCTGTATCAGCCTCCAGGCTGTCAGTATGGAGCCTGCTTGGGATTCTCTCTCTCCTCTCTCTATCTCTGCCCCCTCCCTGCTTGCTCTCTCTCTCTCTCTCTCAAAATAAACATTAAAAAAAAATAAAATATAATAACATGAATGAAATTAAACCACACTTACTTTTTGCTTGTGAAGACTAAATGTGTGATTATATACAAGAAGGCAGCTATCACAGCATCTGACACATAAGCCTAAACTGAATCATAGCTGGAATAACGCAAAGGGATTTCTGACTTAATTTCTAGTGAGCTCCTCCCTCACGGAAACACACCAAGCCTCATAAATTCTCTCTCCATCTTCTGCTCAGTGTGTGTTGAAAGATTTTCCTTCTCCTTACCCATTAGGAACGAGCATTTGAGTAGTTAACAGCTGCTAAAACCCCTTCTGCATGAGCAGAAAGTTTAAAAATTCATGCAGGCAACATGGGCTGGGCCTCATCAATATACTGATAAGCACAGGCAGTGTGGGAGTCAAGGGTGAGCCGAGAAGCGAGAGGCTGTGCCACTCAAGTTGCATAGCTAAGAGACACTTAACTTCCTGAAAAAAAGGTCAAACCCACATCTGCCGAGGGAGCAGCTCTGTCTCCACATACAGACAGACCCGTCAGGCCTTTCATCTGCAGAGCTCTGCTCCAGCCACATCTACATGAAAGTGTGTGCTGTCTTTGATGAGTTCAAATCCACTCACACAGGCCTTGATCTCCTGTGAGTGGCAACGTTCTTGTTCCCACAGGTGGGACACTGTGGGTCCCCAGCCAAGGAGAATTCAGGCTTCAGAGGTAGGATTTGTGGGTGAGACAGGCTTCACCAACAACCCCCTCCCCTTGTTGGAGAGCACCTTGGGGTGTCAGGAAATTTTAGGGGAGAGAGTCTCCCAGGGCTCAAGAGAAGTGAGTATCTTCCATTTTTGGAGACCGACCACCCACCCCAATCCAAAATATATTCAGAGAAATGCCAAGATAGGGTCATAAAAAATATGAATGTACATGAACACTTACATCAAACAAGTTCGTTGTTTTACATTTTTTATGTTTATTTATTTTTTGAGAGAGAGAGAGCACAAGTGGGGGAGGGTCAGAGAAAGAGGGAGACACAGAATCTGAAGCAGGCTCCAGGCTCTGAGCTATCAGCACAGAGCCCGATGCGGGGCTCCAACTCACCGCAAGATCATGACCTGAGCTGAAGTTTGACACTTAACTTACTGAGCCACCCAGGCACCCCAAATAAGTTCAAGTTTTTAACCTAAAATTATAAAGCAACTATAACTGTTATCCACAAAATAACCACAGGGTTTATTTATAGACATTTTATAGAGCTCTCCAGGCAGCACCAGGTAGGATTGGGACATAAGCTTAGTGTTATCTGACAATCACACTGGCTTGTCTCTGATTGATCTAGACCTTCATCTGAAGGTCATGTCAAAAATCTAAACAGAAGCCCTTGATCACCTGAGGTCTGGAGCTAAATGGCCATCTTGGGCCCCTCTGTGATGGCTGCCCAGGATAGGCCCTTAAGTAAATAAAGGTGATTTTTAGCAATGTTACCTTACTGCAAAACAAACCACATGTGGTTTTGGGGGTATGTTTCACAACATTACTTCCAGGGATTTTCATTCTAAACTGGGGCCAGAAAGGTGCCCACTTTGGTGACCATCTAGAGTACAGGCCCCTCTGGGCAAGCCCCACTGCTGAGGGTGAATAGCTCTGCCTCCCTCCCCACTTCCTATTCACACCAGTCAGGCTCAACCCCCAAAGGTACCTCCCCAGTTTTGCTTCTGCTGCTTCTCCAGTGCTCCATGGGTTCGGTCTCTAAATGGCCGTGGCATCCAATTTCATCTCCCAGCAATGCCGGGCCACCCTCCTCTCTCTCGGGTGCAAGAGTGACATCCTACACACCTGCTTCCACCTCTAGTTCCTTGCCCACGTGGCACCAACCGACCTCTTGGGCACTCAGACTAGACGTGATCATGTCACTTCCTGCAGAAAATTTTCCTGTGGTTGCCCATGGTCTCCAAGTTAAGGTCCCTCACGTTCAGGCTGGAGACTGCAGCCCTCTCCCCTCCAGCTTGGAATAGACCACTCCTGTCCCCCCCCCCCCCCCCATGCTCCTTTCCTTTCTCTGGCTCCATCCTATTTGTCTGTTAACTCACTCTTCAGGATGCCTTCCCTGGTCCTCTGCTCCACATGTACTACATGGGGGGACCCCTGAACATGGCAGGTTCTCTCTCAAGCACAGCTCTTCGATATGCAGTGACCTCTGCTGGGCACAGCCTTCTCCACACATCATGGTTAAGTGTCTCCTTCCTTCAGCACTCACCTCCGACACCCCTCATTCAGGACGACCTTCCTAACCACCCCCAGCACACTCCAGGCTGGGCAAGGGGGGTGGTTCCAGTATTCTCGGAAACCCCTTTTGGGTTTCTTTCCATCAGAGGCTGAGTGCTCTGTTGGTTTACTAGTCTCAAACTTGTAATGCACCAATATGCACCCACCTCCCCTGGAGCTCCTAACAATACAAATTCCCAGACTTCACTCTTAGAGGCTCTGATTTTGTAGGCAGGAAAAGTAGCCCAGAATATGCATTTAACAAGCTCTCCAAATGATCCAAATGATTTGTTGCTGTTGATCTCTGTGCCACATTTTGAGAAATACTTTTCCAGGCCAGTCTCCAAAGTAGGAAGCACATCCCCGAGGGCTTTTCAAAATGATGCACTGGAGTGCAGGGAAAAAATTGTTTGAACTTTTATTTCCCTATTTTCAATCTCACCCTTAAATTTCTTTGTGTGTGTGTGCATTTTATAGTTACAGTATATTGGTAAAGTATTCATAGTTTATACATAGATGAACACACCTATGTTGGGGTGAGCAGTTCTATAGTTTCAATTCTGTACTCCTCCCAGGATCTACACAGTTCAAAATCAAGTGACTCTGGAGTTCTTTCTTCCCACTAGTAGCTGAGTGACTCCCCTGCCCACTGACTTTGGGCCTGGCCATGTGACCAGTTTGGGCTGATGTGACAGCTCACCAGTTCTGAGCCACAGACCTAAGAGACACCATGTTTCCACTTGCCCTCTTGTACCTCTGCCAGTGCCATGAGAACATGTCCCATGGATCCGAGGAGGATATTTTTGGAGAAGACCTAGACTCAACCAGTACCTTAAAGCCACCCGGATGAGCCCAGCCAAGATCAGTCAGCTCCCAGTCAACTCGAAGATGCATGAGCCAAACAAATGCTTATCATCTATACCAATGAGTTTGTGATTGTAACAGTAGTGGCTCCTACTTACAGTGATGAAGGGTTAGATCTGACTCACCGAGGGCAGAGGCTGTATTTCAGCTCTGCATCCATAGCACCTTATGCAAACTCAGTAAATAATAGAATTAATTAATTAATTAAGAGTCTCTCTCTGTTTCCTGAGAAAAATTCTAATAAATACTCTCTGTGGCCCCTTTCGAAAGGATTTAGGATTAACTCACTTCTCTAAAGCCAACTTCAAGGGCTGGGGTTCCTGGGGTCCCCAGATCACCTTTTCTGCCAGTCATATGCAGAGCTTGTCCAAGGGTACCCCAGGCTTCTGTATGAATCCTGAGGTCAAAATACCACTTCCTATTACCCCTGACATTAAATATCTGAGTGGCCCAAGGGCTGACCTTGGTTTAGGCTATTTTCTTTTCTATGACCAGTTGGACTCTCTGGTTCACCAGCCCCCAGAAATCCAACAAGACTCCAGTATCCAGTCTGCCTTCAATGCATGAGTAGAGTTCTGGAGCCCTCCTTCAAAAACTGGCCTTGCTGGGGTCCTGTTACCTCTGGTGGGGAGAGAGGGGAATCCACTTCTCACCTCCTGGGAGAGCATCTCCAACTCTTAGAACTATGGCTGTCATGCCCATCTACCTGGCTGGAAAGCCAAGTCCTAGCCACTTCCAGGATCAGAGCTGGGAATGCTCTGCTCCCTTGATCCCTGCCAGTGAAAACCCAGAAAGCCCCTATGTCCTGATTTTGTTGAGAAAACCAGGTTGTTGTATACATCAGAAAAAATTAGTATCCAAGGGAACATCTGAGTCTCCGAACACATCACTGTGTGTCCGTGTTCCCTGGTGATGATGCCCTTGAAGAGGCATCTGCCTGAAGGTCCTCCTGCCCACACCTCACTGTGCAGCAACAGGCCAAGAAACAGAACGTTTGGATCATCTTTATATGAAGTCAGGAAATTCTGAGGTTTGGGTATGCAAGTGGGGAACAGAGTGTGGCTGGGAGCAGGGGGATGCAGTGGGGGATCCTTGCTGATTCCTCCAGCAGAGTTCCTGGTGCCTCATCTTGCATGTGGACCTGTTCTGAGATTGCTCTGATTTGGGCTGCATCAACCTTCTTGTCTTTGTCCCACTTACAAAGAGCACTTCCACAGAGGCTCCTTCTTAGAATCTGAGCCGTCTTTCCTTCCCTCTTCCCTCCATCTCTTCTTCCTTCCCTTCCTTCTTTCCCTTCCTAATTCTTTATTTTCCATTTTTCCATTAGATCAGAGCTGCTTTTTCAGAAACTAATTTAGAATATGAAAGGGACTTGGGAGTTGATACTATTTCTTACTCCATACAGAACTTCCTTCTAAGGAGTCTGCAATGTAAAACTAACTGCTATCATTTATTGAGCACCTATGAAGTGCCAAACACTGTGCTATCGTCTGCAGGATATACCCTACTCAGAAAGTGCCATCACCCGTAATTTACAGAGGGAAAAAACTGAGGACCAGAGATGACAAGTAATTTTCGTGATCACTCAACTTGTAAATAATCATTACAGCTTCTGTCAGGCATTGTTTTGTTTTAAGTTTATTTTATTTATTTTGAGAAAGAGAGAGAGAGAGAGACAGAGAGAGAGACAGAGAGAGAGAGAGAGAGAGAGAGAGAGAGAGAGAGAATCCCAAGCAGGCTCCACAATGTCAGCATGGAGCCCAACCTGGGGCTCGATCTCACAAATCGTGAGATCATGACCTGAGCTGAATCAAGAGTTGGACACGTAACCGACTGAGCCACCCAGGCATTGTTCTAAGCACCAGACACATATTAACTCATGCCATCCTTCCTCTAGCCTTATGAGGTAGGTGTGCTATTATCATCCACACTTTACAGACATGGACACCGAGGCCCAAAGTTAAACTGCTGATTAGTGGGAGAGCTTCAATTCAAACCCAGGCAACCTGGCTCCTATGGGCATGGTCCTAATCACTAGGGAGCACTGCCCCTTCATGGTATTAGGATTCAAACCCAGGTCTTTCTGGGGCCAGGGCCTATTGATTTTCTATCACATCATGGTACCTTGAGCCTCCATGAGCCTGGAATCTGGCTTCTTGGGTGCTGACAATATAGCTTAGCTATACAGAGCTGCTTAGAGTTCCTGGTCACCTACGCCCTGGCCCCCATGCAATGGTTTCACATCTCTGTTCCCTCTGCCTGGCATGACATTCCCTTTGCTCTCCTATGTTCTTTAGCTGGCTACTTCTGACACAGCTCATTCCCTTCTCCCCTATGGAGGCTTCCCTGACTACTTTCACCAACCAACTGGGATTAGAGAGCTGCTCTGTGTCCCTGCAAAGCCCTGTGCACACCTGTCCCTATGGTTTTGGAGGAGGGACCATGTCTGGCGATGGGCTCATTGAGTTGAAACAGTAGCAGACACAGCTGGGAACCCAGTCAAGAAAGATGCCAGCATTGCCAAGGTCCAGGCACCAGACATGGTATTTTCTTCTGCCAGATCAGAAAACACACAGAGCCCAATAAGTAACCTTCTTCCTAGAGACACAGGAGACTTTTGGGAGGCTCCCTCAGGCAAAGGAAGAAGGACTGAAATGAGGGACTACCTGGAACATCTGAATGAAGCTATTGACAGGTGAGAGAGGAAGAGATAGAGAGACAGGGAGAGATAGAGAGACAAAGAGGCACACAGAGGGACAGGGAGACATGGAGATCAAGAAGGACACAGAGAGAGACACAGAGAGAGAAAGAGACAGAGAGAGACACACAGAGACATAGAGAGACAAGGAGAGATGAGAGAGACAGGGAATGACAGAGATGCACAAAAAGAGAGACAGAGAGACATGGAGACAGAGAAGGACACACAGAAAGAGATGCACACAGACAGGGAGACAGAGAGAGACACACAGGAAGAGAGCACACCAATGAGAGCAGGCTGAGCGCTGCACAGTCACTCTTATCCCCTTCAGTTGCCCGCAGCCCCCTGCCTGAGCTCGGTGGGCAGACAGCCAGCCTGGCGGTGCTTCTGACGGGCAGGTGCCGCCCTAATGAGGAATTAAGCAAGTGCACTCTGCAGAGCAGCAAAGGCACGCTATTAGGCATCTTAAATGTATCCTGTCCAAAACAGAACTTCATTTCCTGTCCTCCCCCATCCCAAACTGCCCCTTTTCATCTTCCCATCTCAGTAAATACTGCACTTGGTTGTTCTTCCCTCTCCAGCATCACCACCCCCGGGCCGTCAACCCTCCTCCCCAACGCATCTACTTCTTCTGACTCCATAGCCACTACCAGGGTCCGAGCCACTGATATCCTGACCTGGACCAAGGAGGAAGCTCCCCTGTGGCCTCCCTGCCTCCGCACCCGCTCCCCTCCCACAACTCACACCCCTCTGCTCTGGATGGCATTTAAGCTTCCTTCATGGCCTGTGGGGGGACATCACCTGGACTCCCTTTCCCTCACTCATTTTCTACACCCAAACTGGCCCTTCTGTTTCTCACACAAGCTGACCTCACTCTCCAGTATCCCTGCCCCACCCACCATGGGCCTCAGCCCTTGCTGTTCCCACTGCCCAGAATGTTCTGCCCTCTCTCTTCCCCTTGCCACCTCCTTGTCATTCAGGCCCCACCTCCGATGCTACTTCCTCAGAGATCTTCCTGGCCACTCCATTTAATGTTGACCCTAGTGGCCCCCACCAACTACAGCAGTTCCCCCCTTATCCATGAGGGGTCTGTTCCCAGACATCCCGTGGGTGCCTGAAACCACGGACGGTACCAAACCCTCTCTACACTAAGTTTTTTCCTATGATAAAGTTTGATTTATAAATTAGGTGCTATAAGAGATTAACAACAACAGCTAATAATAAAATAGAATTATTACAGTACACTGTAATAAAAGTTTGTGACATGGTCCCTCCCTCTCTCTCTCAAAATATCTTATTGTCCTGTACTCACCCTTCTTGTGATGATGGGAGAGGATAAAACGGCTATGTGGTGAGATGAAGGGAGGGGGATGACACGGGTATTGTGACGCAGCGTAAAGGCTGCGGTGGCCTTCTGACGATTCCTCAGAAAGAGGACCATCTGCTTCCAGATGGAGGTTGACCACAGGTTACTGAAACTGCGGAAAGTAAAACCGCAGGAAGGGGGGCCCAGTGCGCACCTTCTTCCATTATCCTGCAGCAGTTTCTTTATATTGAGAATGGGTTCACTTCCTGCCAGACTCCCCGGTGACCCTGCCCACCCAGGCCTCATCCTGGCACCGTGTACAGGACGTGGATGCAAGACTGGCACGCTGGGCACTCACTAATGATCCAGTGAAGAGCTCTGGGATTCTGGGGGGTGTGGGCTGTGCCCTGGCAGAGACAGTCACCTGGTGGGGCTGGACCTGGAGGGGGCCCCTGGAAACACACGGAACTGTGTACTATGGCTGCTCTGCTCCCACGACTTTGTTGCCTGATGGGGAGACCAGGCACAGCCCAGGAAGTGGCTTGTCCAAGGTCACTCTGTGAAGTAGAGCTAGGCCAGGCCCAGAACGCAGGTTTCCTGAGTCTGCAGGTAGCGTGTGTTTGTTTTGTCTTGTTTTGTTTCCTGACTCCAAAATTACCACAATTAAAATACAGGATTCTCTGGAAATCAGCACATACTTGCCAGTTGCTCACTTCACCCTGTCCAAATGGGGAGCACTTTTCTCCTAAATAGCAGAAAGTAATAGCCCTCATGCAGCCCACTGCTTACTAGCACTGAGCTCATTACAAGCATTGTCTCATTAATCCTTACAGAATCCTACGAAGCAAGTACTACCATTAACTCCACTTTACAGATGAGAAAACTGAGGCTGAAAGGGGTGAAGCAACCTGCGGAGCATCATGTACCAGGTAAGTGGCAGAATTAAAACCTGCCTCTGTATCAGTCTAGTCCATCCCCAGATGCAGCCCTTCAACCACTGTGATGCCCTGGCTTGCTGGCCCACCCTCCCCTCAGCTCTCCTGGTGCTCAACGTCAGTGGGATACTGCTTGTAACCCGGCACCTACTGGGCAGCACTGTGATGGACTCTGCAGTGCCCTTCGCCTCAGAGAGCCTGAGCCCAGGCACTGGTTCCGAAGGTTCTGGGAACTGCTCAATTATGCGGTCTCAGCTGCAATTATAGGGACACGGTTCCCTCTCCTCGGCTAGGAAAGCTGTCAGCCTCACCACTTGCGTAAAGGGGCAGATGTGGGCAAGACTAGCATGCATTCCCACTAAAGGCGGTCGGTGGCTACCACCACTGGCCCACTGTGTGACCCTAACACCAGTGGTTGTGACAGTGACAGCAATACTAATTACGGTGTTAACAGCACCTAGTATTTATACAATGTTTCCTATGATCTAGGCACGTTTTAAGCTCTGTTCATATATTAAACCAATTAGTCCTAACAGTAATCGTTTGTTATGTTTCACTTGACACACAGAGGAAACTGAGGCCTGGAAAGGGAGAGGAACTTGCACAGTTGCCACCGTGATTCTGTGTGGGATGAGGGCTCAACCCAGATGGTTTGGACTCCACACTATCAGCGCCCCCTAGGCTGAGTCACCTCTCTATCCACGGGCTTCTTCACTTACCTATAAGATGAGGGGCTCAGATGGGAGGGACTCCATTGCACATCTCCAATTCTCACTTCCAAGAGTAAGAACCAAACACAGAAAAGTGGTTTCTTTCTCTTCCTTCCTTTGTACTGATGTCTTTTTTTTTCTTTTCTCTCTTTTTTTTTTTTTTCGGTGCAAAAAAGGTGATTTTATTAAAGCATGGGGACAGAACCCAAGGGCAGGAAGAGCACCCTGGGGATTGTGAGGAGAAACTAGTTATATACTTGCGAGCTGGGAGAGATAAAGTCAAAGGGAACTTTCCGTATCAATTTTCGTATGCTAAAGAAGACTCACAAGATACTGAAGGCCTAGCTATTGTCAAGCTAATGTTGTTTTTCCTTCTAACAAAGCATTAACATTAAGACAGTAGGAAGTTCCTGGAGGAATGTCATACTCTGCCTGCCTCAAGTATTTGTCAATGGGCTGCAGGTTATAAGGAGATTTAATTTTACCAGATGTCTAATAATATTTGTCAGACTATATATTTTTTTAAGTTTATTTATTTATTTATTTTGAGAGAGCGCACAAGCAGGGGAGGGGCAGAGAGAAAGGGAGACAGAATCCCAAGCAGGCTCCTCACTGCCAGTGCAGAGCCTGATGTGGGGCTCGGTCCCACAAAATGAACTGTGAGATCACAACCTGAGCCAAAATCAAGAGTCGGACGCTTAACTGACTGGGCCACCCAGGCACCCCTTAGACTGTATTCATAACAACATTGCCTGAATTCTTGCTACATGCCAGGCTAAGTATATTACCTATACTGCCTCCTATACTCCTAGTGATGAGGGAGCATGAGGCAGACAGAGGGGCAAAGCACAAGCTAGCACCCAACCCCCACCCCAGGTGGGATCTGTGTGATATTCCTTGGACTCTCCCAGCTACCCAAGAACAAAGAAAGGGGGTTTAAGTGCTTGCTGTGGTGATGTGGAGAAACTAAGACAAATGAAAAATTAAATTCCTTTACTGCCTACAGCCCATTGACAAGTCCTTGAAACCAGCAGAGTGACATCCCTCTAGGAGCTCAGCTCCCTTGATGATGACACTTTGCTGGGGGCAAAAGAGAACCTTGGCTTAACATTGTTGCAACCTCGAGGGTCCTAGAAGTCTACTTCCTTTATGTCAACTGCCCCAGGACATATGCTGGCAATCATGCTCCAAGCTTATGCCCTCCCATATGCATCTGAGGGGGGTCTCATGACTGAGGTTTTATTAAGTGGTGATAAATGGTGTTTCCCTAGCAACAGCTAGCCCCTCAAGGTCCTGGAAAACTTGCTTGCAAAATTCCTTAGAAACATACTCTATCCCTGTCCCCCTCCCAACCTGAGGGTATATAATTAGCTACCCATCAGGACTTCAGCACAGCTCATCCTACCCATGGATCCTGTCCCTATGCTTTAATAAAATCACCTTTTTGCACCAAAGAAACTACCAGAATTCTTTTTTGGCCATCATCTCTGGACACCACGAACCCCACATCACCCCAAAACTTCATCACTAGCAATCCTAGGAAGAAGGTTCTAGTACTCTGATTGAAAGCTGAAGCATCTGAGGCTCACTTGAAAGGTTCAGTAACTTGCCCAAGGTAACACATTGAGGATGTGGCCAAACTCTAACCAGGTTTGTCTGACTCGAGATTAGACCACTTACTACAGACTTTGCCTGTGTATTTCTCCTCTTCCGGCAGCAACTAAGCTTCTGAGTGCAGGGAAGGTGTTATCTGTGCCCTGGGCTAAGTGCTGCACAGAGAACATGCTTGATGGATGGATGATGAATTAACAAATGAGTGAGTAGATGAAAAGAAGGAAAGAAGGGAGAAGAAAAAGAAAGATCTAAGAAAAAAATGAGGATAGATGGAAGAAGAAAAAAAAGAATGGGGGTGGATGAATTAAATAATGAAACTGAATACACACACACACACACACACACACACACACACGAAAACAGAAGACTCAGACAAGGAAAAAAGGGAAAAGGAACGTCTTACAGGAATCCCAATCAATGCTGTGCTCTCACTCACTCCCCTGCTGGGCAGCGGCTTGTTGCCCCCAGACCCTCCCCCAAAAGCAGCCTTGGGAAGTGGTTGGCCTTAGCCAGGCAGCAGTAATGCCCCCTCAGGCAGGCACCATGACACCAATGGCTGATGACACATGACAGGAAAGAGAAGCACCACGGGCAGCAGAGCTGTGTTCCACCCAGGGAGCCCCAGCAGCTGCTGCTGACTCCTTCCAGAGAGCAGCCCTCTCCTCTGTCACTTGCAGGCATGGAAGGGCTTTTTCACAGCCAGGACTGGAATGGCGGCCTTGGCAGCTGCCTCCTCCAGTCCCTGCAGAAAAGAGCCATTTCTGTTGGGCTCACAGGTAAAACTGCTCACCTTCAGAGAAGGTGAGAAGCCAGACTCACCTTCACACCCACCAATTTTCACCTCCATTATTTCTTTAAATCACAAAAAGCTTTTTCTCACATCCTTTCTCAGGGGGTTGAGACCTGCCTAGGGACAGAATTCTTCCCAAGATGCATGGAGACTTTCAAGGACCACAGCACCGAGGCATGACACTGGGTCCCATGGCTCTCCCGTCCTCTTTATCAAAGAGGCTGTTTGGGGACTTTTGCCTCTCTGCCCCTAAGGCCCCCTGACTTGGTTCTGCAGGGCCTGCAAAGGCATAGTAGAGATTCCCGGTCAGGAAATCTGTTTCAAACGCCCCTGCTGTACCTCCCAGGGCCCCTTTCCTGTAAAGCCCTGGTGATGCCCTGCCAGAATCATCCCCACCATTATGAATATGTACCATATAGTGAGCATTTTCAGCGCGCCAGGCCTGTATCCCATTTTAGACATCAGAAAAGCCATGTTCAAGGAGGCGAGGTAAAATGATGTGTCTAAGGTCACCCAGCCAGTATGGCATGGAACCAGGATTCAGATTTAAGTCTGCCTTTCCCCAAAGGTCATGTTCAAAGTTGCTATACTGTGATGCCTCCATGTAGGTAGTTTTGTCTCTATATTTGTATACTTAGGATAATGTTCCTTTTCCCCCCTTTAGCTCTTTATTCAAAAGTTGCCTTTTAAAAACTGGCAGCCCCTCCTCCAACAACCCTCTCCTCCTTCCCTCCTTTGTCTGTAATGCCCACTACCATCTAACACATTATCTATCTTACCTTTGCAGTGTCTCCCCTCTGTGCTTCCTCCAACTTGAATGGGAACCCCACGAGAACAAGAATTTTGTTGATTTTTTTCACTCTCGTATCTTGAGCACTGACCAGAAAGGGCTGGCACACAGCAAGCATTCAAAAGATATTTGTGAATCAAAGAAAGTTGATGAACCCATCTCTCGTACTGCCAATGGTTTCTGAGATGTCTCTATATTATAAACTTTTTGAGGACAGGGATCATATCAAATCCACCTTCACAGGGAAAAGGGGGTTATTCTGGGTGTGGGACTCAATAAAGGGAAGCTTTGACACTCGCTTCACCTCTCTCAGCCTGTAGCTCAGAAAAGCATAATGTCTTGCATGGACCACTGCAGAACCTTCCCTCCTGGCCTCCCTGCATCCAGCTAGGTGTCCTCCAAATCCACTTCCACAGCATAGGCTGTCAGAGACATTTTTTAAAAAACAAAAATCTGACCATGTCACTACCTTACTTAAACGAGGCAGCTGCTCCTTAATGTAAGCCCAAGCCCTTCCATGCAGCACGGGGGCCCTTTCTGATCGGTGCCAGCTTGGGCTGCAGCCTCATCGGCACCATTACACTCACTGACACGTATCTGCTTCCCTGCCATGTGGTCATATGCCTTTGCACATGCTCTTCCTGCTTCTTGGAATGGCATCCTGTTTTATCCTTCTCTAAGCACCTCCCCACCCCCGCCGGATTAGTGAACTCCATCTTTTAAAACTGAGCTCTAGGCTCCGAAAACCTCCTTAGAGCTCCCTCTCTACCTCTGCCAAAAGAAACTTCAAAAGTCTTCTAGATCACATTGTATTCGTTCTGCGCTGTCTGGAGGGTCTCTTGCATAGCACACTCAGCTAGCCACATGCTATGGGCCGAGGGTTTGTGCATCCCCCCCACCCCCACCCCACCAATTCCTATATTGAAGCCCTAATCCCCAGCCTTTGGAGATGAAGCCTTTGGGAGATAATCCGGTCATGAGGGAGGAGCCCTCCTCACGGGGATGGGATTAGTGCCCTTCTAAGAAGAGACATTCAGAGAGCTTACTTCCTCTCTCCCTGTTCTCCAGATGCTGGGACACAGCAAAAAGATGGCCATCTGCGTACCAGGAAGAAGGCCCTCACCACAACCCAGTACACTGACACCCTGATTATGGACTTTCCCGCCTCCGGAACTGTGAGAAGTAAATGCCTGTTGTTTAAGCACCCAGTCTACAGTAATTGGTTACAGCAGCCTGAAGTTACAAATGCCAGCACAGTTGAGAACCTTGAAATAAGGGGAAGAGGCCTCCAGACCCATCAGTCTGCAACACCTCTCTCTGAACTTTACAGAAAAGGAGAAAAGCCCTTTAGTCAGAGCCTGTTGACTCTTCCTTAGGAAGCAATCCACATATATTTGGTCATTTGCTTTCTTTGACTTCAGCCAAATAGATGTGGTAAATCAGAAAGAATTCTGCTAGAGGAAAGTACACTACCTGCTTGAAGCAGGGGAAGTTAAGGAGAAAGACAGAATTAGAAGAGCTCTAAAAACATAATACCCTAGGGCCATTTCAGCATAAGGTCGAAAAGTTCCACACATAACAACAACTTTTAGGGGCATCATGATACCACAACACCTTATGTTGCTATTTCATACCTCACAAAAGATATACCGTATTGTTATGAACCTGGCAAGAAAGAATAAAAATAGTAAGTTTTAACCCAAAAGCTAAAATCAAAAAAGAAAAATCTTTCAACATAAAAGTGTATTATTGACATAGTCCCCAGGGGCACCTGGGCAGCTCAGTCAGTTAAGCATCCAACTTCGGCTCAGGTCATGATCTTGCGGCTTGTGAGTTCGGCCCCATGTAGGGCTCTGTACTGACAGCACAGAGCCTAGAGCCTGCCTCGGATTCTGTGTCTCCCTCTCTCTCCTGGTTGTACCTGTCTGTCTGTCTGTCTCTCTCTCTCTCCCTCTCTCAAAAATAAATAAACATTAAAAATATATATAAGAAAAAAAAAAGAAATAGTCTCTACAGGGAATAACCCCAGGAAGGCCGCAAAACAGTGACGGGGCTGCAGTAAGTTCAGTGCTTGTGTTATTGCAGCCACTCATCCTCTAAAGATGCCCCTAGAGGGCGGATGCAGCGTAACAATTCAAAGCGTGGGCTCAAGTCAAAACCACCTGGGTTAATATGCCAGCTCTTCTATTTTGTAGCACTGAGCCCTTGAGCCAGTCTGTGACTCGGCTGCTCATTGTAACACAGAAATAACTGTTCTATCTCATCCATAGGCTGTTGGGAGAATTAAATGGGTTAATCCATGTAAAGTGCTTTGAACTACGCGTGGCACACAGTGAGTAGTAATTATGCCACAGGAAGATGTGGCTCAGCATCCTTGGGAAGTAGGCATGATGAGGTATGAAAAGGAGAGGCAGAGTCTGTGAACTTCAAGGAAGGCCCAAAGTGGTCCTGGGGACAGGGCATCCTTCTGCAAACCTCTGCACACAGCACCCCCAACCAGCTTGTTCCCCAGGCAGTGGCTCTCCTCAAAGGCACGTGGTCACATGTGACTTCGAAAGCCAGCCACTCTGCACACCCAGCATTGGACTGCCTGGTCCATTTCACCACGGCAGACTCCTTGTTAGTACCAGGGAGCTGCTAGGTTGTGGTAATCACATTAGACTCATTGAGCACAGGAAGTCACATGACTCCCACTCATCACCTATGCTACTCTAGGATCCAGCCAGTCTCCATCATTCTTCCAACCCTTTGCTTTCGCTCTTCCCTCACAAAACTATACCCTGCCTGGCTGCCCTTCCCACAGGCTTCTCCAAGTCAGAATTCCCACTAAACGCTGAAAGTCGACCGCAGACATCACCTCTTCTCTGAAGTCCTCTCAGTTCCTCCAAGGGTTTCTCATATTGGTCAACCAATCACCTGCACAGAATGATCTGTGGTGTTGCTAACCACAGGCCTCTTACTCTTGGGGCAGGAGCCTAACCAGCTGCATTTTTAATAACCTTCTCACCTGGTTCTTACACACATGAAAGTTTGAGAGTGGCTGCCAAGAGCACAGGCCTTGCAAACCTTACACTCAGTCATTTTTCCATCAGCTGAGCTCCCCCAGTTCTTTCTACAAGACCTCTGAGAGCACACCCGGATGTATTCCAGGTGAACTGTGCATAGTAAATCTCCTCTCACTAGATGGTGAGCTTCTTGAGGGCAGATGCCATGCCTAAATTACATTTAAATTCTTAGCCCCTCCAGCACTACAGCACTATGGCTATCTTATCTGTGACTCTTCTTTTCCCCCATATTCCAATTCCACCCATCACCAAGTTCAAATGGCCCTACTTTTAAATTTTTCATTGATTTTGACCACTTCTCACCATTTTCACCCAAATGAATTCCATTCAAACTGCCATCATCTCTCCCCATGGACTACTGCAATGGTCTACTCACTGGCCCTTCTGCTTCCACCCCTCCACACTAGAGCTTCCCTCCCACACAGCATTCAGAATGATGCCTTAAAAACAAGTTCAATATTTATAGATCACATGTTCAAGAAAACACCGATATCCAGAAGATACAAAGAATACTCAAAACTTAACAGTTAGAAACACAAAAGCAATTTTAAAAATGGGTAATAGACTTGAACAAACACCTCTCTAAAGAGGATATAAGGATGGCAAAGAAACATGTGAAAAGATATTCAATATCACTGGCCACTAGGTAAATGCAAATTAAAACCATGGCAAGATATAATTAAACGATTAGAGTGGCTAAAATAAAAAGTACTGAAAATGATAAGTGCTGACAAGAATACAGAGTAACTGGAACTTTCATACCCTGCTGGTGGGAATGCAAAATGGTACAGTCACGTGGGAAATCATTTGGCAGTTTCTTATAAAGTTGAGCGTAAATTTGTTGTATGTCCCAGCAATCCAACAGTTGGGTATTTACCCTAGAGGTCCAAAAATGTGTGTTCATACAAAAACCTGAACACAAATGTTTATATCAGCTCTTTTCATAACTGCCCAAACCTGGAAACAACCCAAGTGTCTTTCAAGGGTGAGGGAATGGACACACGGTGGTATGTTCACACAGTGGGATGCTAGCCAGCAATAAAAACGAACAAACTATTGATACAACATGGACAAATCTCAAAGGCATCATGCTCAGGGAAAGAAGCTAGCCTCAGAAAGCTACATACTGTATGATTCTACTGGTATCATGTCCTCAGAAAGATAAAATGGTAGCAATGGAAAGTAGAGTTGTGGTTGCCAAACGTTACAAGTGGGGAGTCTGTGACTACACAGGGACATTAGGAAGGAGGTTTCTGGGTGATGAAACTGTTCTGTGCCCCCATTGTTATGTTGGTACTTCCATGAGTCTATACGTGTGCTGAGTCATAGAACTGAACACCAAAACAAAGTCAACTTTACCACATGGCAGTTTAAAAAATAAAACCAATTAAAAGAATAAGCCAAACCATGTAAACTCTTTGCTCAAAACCTCCAGCTAAGAGTAGAGTCCAAACCTCACTCCACTGTCCATGAATCCCAACCAGACCTGGTTTTGGGTACCTCTCTAGTTCTACCTTCTCAAACTCCCCTCCTCCTCCCCACTCTGCTGAAATAGCAACTTAGAGCCCTTTGATGGACTTTTCTATAATGGCATCTTCTTATGCCCTTATACTGTTTTTCTTATGGCCCTCACCACTGACATCTCACAATGTAATTGTTCTGTGGTTATTTTCTATTTCCCCAGAATACAAGATCCACGAGGGTAGGGATCTTGTCCACACTGTTCATTGATATATCCCCAGCACCTAGGATGCTGCCTATCACAGCATAAGCACTCCATAAATATTTATTAAATGGATGAATAAATAAACCCAAGGGATGAAAATTCAATGATGAAATTTCTAATGCTTTGAATGCAGAGCCATACTTTGGCTTCTGAAGCACACTTCAAATTACCTGTCCACTTGACCCCTGAGTAAAACATATTTAAATCAGCTACTGGGGTTTTAAAAATGGGGGCACCTGGGTGGCTCAGTCGGTTAGGTGTCTGACTCCTGATCTCAGCTTAGGTCGTGATCTCCTGGTTCCGTGGGCTTGAGCCCTGCATTGGACTCTGTGCTGATAGTGTAGAGTCTGCTTGGGATTCTCTCTCTCCCTCTCTCCCTGCCCCTCCACCACTCATGCACTCTCCCTCTCTTTCTCAAAATAAATAAATAAACTTAAAAAATGGATTAAGCGCAACATCTCCCTTCTGAGTGCAGCTTTCTGGTGTTTGGTTAGGTGACTGCCGTGAACATGAGCTAGAAGGGGACAAGGCTGCAAGACAATGCATTCTTAGAGCAATGTCAAGAGGTTTCCTGAAGGTTTGTACAAAATTCTCTAGAAACAGAGGTGCCTGGGTGGCTCAGTTGGTTAAATGTTCAAATTTGGTCCTGGTCATGATCTAGTGGTTTGTGGGTTCGAGCCCTGCGCTGACAGCTCAGAGCCTAGAGCCTGCTTTGGATTCTGTGTCTCCCTCACTCTCTGCCTCTCCCCTGCTTGGGCTCTCTCTCTCTCTCTCTCAAAAATAAATAAACATTTAGAAAAAAGTATCTAGAAATACTACTAATGTGGGCAAATAAGTTTGAGGTGAGAGTGAAAGAGGAAAAAAAAACACCTTTCTGTAACACCTTTCGGTGGAGAACAAAGAAAGTAGCCATTTATAGAACACCTACCCTATGTATGTTCCAGTCCCTTTCTAAAGGTTCTAAATTAAGCCCCCATCCACCCTTCAGGGTGAGCCTACCGATCCAATTTTCAGAAGTGAAAAAAACAAACACAGAGATGTTAAGTAACATGGCCAATGTCACAGAATGATAGGTAAGGGCTGGTGTCTTGAATTCAGGTCTGTGAAGTTTCCGATCTCATTACTCAGGGACAAGAGGGCGAGCACTGTGTAGAGGAGCCAAACAGGACATGCCAATCTCAAATAGGAAATGCCAGCCTGGACACAGGTGGCCACGTTCTTCTCCAAAACTTTTCAAAGACCAGCAGAGACAAGTATGCTAAAGCAAGACGCTGATTTCCTTCCGGTACAAATGTACTAAGCATTTACTCTGTCTGTAACAGTTCCTGGGTTCGGGGTTTCCACATACATTATCTCATTTAATTTTTAATATCACTTAAAAAACCTGTTAATGGTATTATTATAAACAATACCATATTTAATGGTATTAGAGATTGTTTATCAAACAGAATAGCATAATACAAGGAAGCAAGGACACTTGAGAATTCTCCATCCCCTACCCCATGCAAGTGAGAAATTTTAGTTACCTTAAAGATAGAACAGTAGAAAGACCCAAATAACAGCATATAGGCTTTATGTTGCTACTTCTCTTAGCCTAAATCAGTGTTTTACACACTAATTAGCATACGAATTACTGTTCAGGATTGCATACACAAAAAAACATATGTAATGTAATTTTTTGGCAATTAAAATATTTTAAACGGTTGTTTGGACTGTGAATGATTTCCACCCCATACTAAGACTAAGAGGCAGCTCTGTTATACTCTAGGCCTCCTCTCATTTACTCCTGCTTGGTAGATAGATTATCAACAAATCTTATGTCTAGAAGGGGCATTAGAGGCTACCAAGTGCTACTCTTGGCCAGGGCAGTAATCCCCAAGGGTTACCACCCTCTTCTGAAGACAAGAGTGTGGAAGGTGGACTTACCCATTGCAAAGCCCCCACCATCAGTACACTCTACCTCTATTAATCTATCTGCTCCCCTCCAATTTCCACCCATTGCTGCTAGCTTTGCTCTTCAGTCCTGCAGAATAATGATAACTCCTCTTTCCTATAACCGTTAGGATGTTTGAAGCCTGGTATTAAGATGATTCCTTTTTAATGTTACAGTGATCAAGGAGGGAGTCAAGTATCTGCATTGTGCTTTTTAATCATTATTTGATGGAGTTTATTTCTGAGTGTACATCTCTGCACATCCAAGATACTGACACCCACCTCCCCATTAAGCAGCTCCACCGATTAAGTTCCACATTTTGGGAAACATGCAGCTTAGTGGGAAAGAAAAAGAACAGAGACCACATGCCGTGTAGCAAGTATTCCTATAGTGGTATAAATTAGGTGCCAGTCACACACAGAGAAAAAGGGTCAGAGTCCCAGCTCATCCACGAAGAAAGACTGCTGACCTGTGAGTTAGATTCTCAGGAAATACAATTTTCATCCTGAGTCTCCTGAAGGAGACTGACCATGTCTCACATCTCATACTCAGCTTGCCTACCACCCTCCTTTCATGTTTCAGACACCTGCCACAACACCAAGCATGGGTTAAGTGTCCAATGATTCTTACTTCAACCCTTTGGCATTTCAAAGGGGCCTGGTGAGAACAGACAAAGGTTATGTTCAGAACAGTTAAATTCAAATGATCCCAAATTTCTCAGATGAAGGTTTTTTTTTTTTTTAAACTCATTAATAGTAATACACCTTCAAACACCTAAATCAGAGTCTTGGACTCCATCCCCTGCCATCTATTGACTCACTGAGTGACAGAAAACAAGTCACCTAACTTCTCTGGACCTCCATTTTCTCAGCTATAAATTGAGGGGCCTGGTCCACAGGACTGTAAGGTCCCTTTTAGATCCAGAGTTCCCCAATCTTCTGCTGTCTCAGATATTAATGTGGAGAGTTCACATCAATCTGGCTGAACTAGTCAATTTTAAAATCAGTGCTTGATTTATAGTAGAAAGAAGAGCATGCATGGAAGCAAGGGTAGGTAAGGACCCCAGCTCCAGCCCTCCCATTCTCCTGACACATACCGCTATCCCAGTATGATCACCTGCACAAATACCAGTATCAACATTTACTGTATGATGATTTGGGGTAATTTCCTATATGGAGAGTGGGGTAAACACGACCTACTTCCAGAGCTATTGAGGGGGCAAAATGTTAAAATGTTTACAGCCTCACACCTAGTGGGCACATGCAGCATATTCCTTTATTCAAAGATTCTTTATCCAGCCCACTTAATCAACAACCTCAGATTCCAAAGACTTTTTACAATCCAAAGTACAGAGAGCCAGAGCTAGGAGAGCTCTAAAAGTCAGCTAAGTCCAACTCCCTCCAGCCCTGTGATTGACAAATGAAGAAAACAAGCTCAGAGAGACTCAGTAACTTGCCCAAGGACCTACACATATATTCTTCAGCAGCAAAGCCTGACCCAGAACACAGGGCAGCAGGCACCAAGGATCATACAAGACACAGAGAGAACACTGCAGGCTCCACTCTACCTAAAGAAATTGGTAACTCCCCATACATCACTAAATACTGAAAAATAAAAGAACTTTTTAGTTATATATTTTTTGGAGTGTTGCAAGAGAGAAGTAGCATCATAGCTTGTCTGTGAAACGCAGGCTTTTAAACTGAATTACCTATGAATTGAAGGTGAGACTTCCTTGCTATCAGCCTTTCCCAGTTATTCTGCTCCAATCTCCCTCACCCCACCCCATTTGTCCTTTTTTCAGTTTATACCTAGAGGCTAATACGCTTGCATTAGGACCCTCTTTGGACAAGGTGCGATGTTTCAGGCTGGGGCAATAATGCATGCCCCACTAAACACACACAAGAAAACTGTCACAGCTAAGTTACTCGATAAAGCAAAAATAATTCTCCTCTGCTTAGAAGCTCCAGCATGGGACAACTAGGAATTAATCAATTCGATTAATCAATTAATCGAATTGATTAAGGCACACTGATAACTCAAGGGTCGGAGGCTCTAAGGTCCTCCCAAAGGGCATGATCAAAATCCCTGAGACCGTTCAGGTGTTTCTGGAGAAACCTCAGCCCAGAGTCTACCAAGGGCTTCTTGGCCACGTGGGAGCACTGAAAAGGGAGTCCAGACAATATAAGGAGGAGCCTGGGTTACAGCTAGCTCCAAGGAGACCGCCCTCACCTGACACTCCCCTGCTGCCCAAGATTCCCAGAGCAAAGCATGTATCTACACAGATCATTTGACAGAAAGCTACACCAACAGTATGCTTGTTTACAGCTTCAGGTCAGCACACTCCCCAGTCAGTGTCTCCCAGAATTCAGAGGGCCCTAATCTAAGCCTCACATTGTGCACTTGAGCAAATAGACCCAAAGAGGGAAACGGTCCTGCCCGAGCTCATACCACGTGCCAGGGCTATGGGATGGAGCCTAAGCTTGACCTTCAGTCTAGAGCTGTTCCCTCCCTTTAGACCTCCAGTCTAGAGCTCCTCTCTGCTAGGCCCACTCCCTCTTCCAAAACCCTGGGCTCACCTCCTGGTTCTGAGGATCCTGCCAGGTTGAACAATGCTCAGAAGCAGGTGGCAATTTAGCAATGCATCCAGTGGGACATTTGTAGGCCAGAGCAGCGGGGGGCTGTGTCCGTCCCCAGTGGCAAGGAGAGACTGCAGCGTGGAACTTTGAAAGGGCTCTCTCTTCCCTAAACGATCCTGATCCTCCTCCTCCTCCTCCTCCTCCACCACCTCCTCCCCCACTCCCTCTCCCCCTTCCTCCTCCTCTGTAGTACTACGGAGACATGTGCTCTGCTTGGGAGGAGGTAAGGAGGAAGATGCAGCTGTTTATTGGAAGAAGGGCAGCAATCTGCTGAGCTGGGCTATATACTCACACCTAGCAGAAGAGGAATGGGGAAAAAAAGAGATCTGTTGCCACAGAATTATTAACCCTTGGGCTCCAGCTTTGCTCCTCACACAGCTGAAGCAGCGAGAGAAACAATACACTTAACCAATGGAGTGCCAGCCAAAGACATTACATCATCGGTCAGCACTGTCATTGGCTAATAATTCCTAGAAGGCAAAATTCTGCTTCTAGGTGCTTAACCCTTTCATGTTCACCATAGCAATGACTCAAGTATTTGGTCAAACCAATGGTTCCTGGACTTCCTTTTATCAGGATCATGTGGGCTGCTTTCTAAACATACAGATCTCTGTGCTTCATCCAGAACCATGAAAGCCTTCAGAAGGAAGACGAATATCTGTATTTTAAATAGTGTACAGAATGTGAGGACTACTGGTCTATTCAGAAACTCTTCCTCTCCAAAAGATAAAAGAGATAATCGGTTGTCTGAGCATTTATTATGTACCTAATATTTACTGCATCATTTAATTTATTTACTATACTAAGCAATGAACACTACTGGATCCATTTCATAGATATAAAAAGTAAGGTTCAGAGAGAATAAGTCACTTGCTCAAGAGATGGGACCTGGCTTTAAAAACCAGGCTGTTTGGGGCACCTGGGTGGCTCAGTCAGTCGAGCATCCAACTTTCGCTCAGGTCATGATCTTGCAGTTCTTGAGTTCGACCCCACATCAGGCTCGCTGCTATCAGCACGGAGCCCACTTCAGATCCTCTGTCCCCCTCTCACTGCCTTTCCCCAACTTGCACTCTCTCAAAAATAAATCAAATATTAAAAAAAAAATTAAGAGCTCGGCTGTTTGCACCCTACCTCATTCCCCCTCTGGAGCTCCCACTTGAAATCAAACTAAGCCATTTGCCTGCTTATTGCCTCCAGGGTTATAGAAAATGTAGAAAACCCTCTCAATGAGTTGGAAAATGCCAGTAACCTATGAAGAATGGTGGAATGAAGAGAATGGTGAATTCCCATAGTAGGTGTTCGGGGATCATGAACCCTCCAGAGAATCCTCTTTTTCTCAGGCTCCATTCTTCTGCTTCTGCTGCAAATCTCAGCTTCGCTGTCACTTTCTCTAGGAAGCCTCCTCCCACTCCCAAATCTGGGGCAGATTCTCCTGCTCCAGGCTCCTAAGGTCCCCTGTATCAGTGGACTGCAGCTGCTTGCTTAGTGGGTAAACTCCATAAAATTAGAGGCTTTTCCACTTTCTCCACCAACATACGCCCAGGACAGTGCTTGCCACATGTGAGTACTCCATCAGGACGAGGAGGGATGGGGAGGGAAGGCCCTTGCTGAAGGTCTAAATGGCATCATACTGAGATGGGAATGGCAAAGCACTGGAGGCCAAGGGATACACATGAACAAAGTGTCTGACCTTGGGTAAGTTCATGTCCTGGGGGTTGGGGGGGTGGGGAGGGCTTGGTTTCCTCATCTGAAAATGAAGACAACAGCACCTCCCTCATAGGTAGATATGAGGATCAAATTAAAGAATGATCCAGGCTGTGATGTGCTCCTTTACACTGTCTCTCCCTAGATCTCATCCATTTTGTTGGCTGACATCTAAGTGCTGACAACTCCCATATTTATAGCTCTAGCCCAGACTTCCTCCCCACCCCAGGCTCCACGTGGATATCTCACAGGCATCTCTAACACAGCACGTGAATTTCCTCTCCGAACCACAACCTGCTCCCCACCTGGTCTCCTCCACTCTGTTATTGGTGCTCCCATCCAGGCAAGCTTTTATCTATTTTTGTTTTTGTAATTGAAATGAAACTCATATCACATAAAATGAACCATTTTGAAGTGTCCAACTAAGTGGCATTTACTACATTCATAATGTTGTGCAATCACCACCTCGATCTAGTTCCAAAACATTTTCATCAACCCAAAAAAGGAAACTATTTACCCTTTAAGCAGTTATGCTTCATTTACTCTTCTTCCCCAAGTCACTGGCAAACACCGGTATGCTTTATGTCTCTATGGATTGATCTACTCCGGACGTTTTATGTAAATGAAATCAGACACCATGTGAACTTTTGTGTCTGTCTTCTTTCACTTAGCATGTTTTTAAGGTTCATTCACATTGCAGCATGTATCAGTACTTCATTTCTTTTTATGGCTGAGTAATATTCTATTGTAAGTATATACCACATTTTGTTTATCCATTCACCTGTTGATGGACATTTGGCTCCACCTAACCTTAAACCATAAACCCATGGGTCATCTTTGGTTCTTCCGTTTACTGTATTCCCAACATCTAATCTATCAGCAAGTCCTTGTCCATTTTGTAACCAAATATAACTCTAATCCTTCTACTTTCCTCCAATACCATTGCTATTCTGCAGCCAAGACACCAACATCCCTCTCACCTAACTCTTAATTGGTGACAAAATCCCATTCCTCTCCCTCGTCCATTTTTCACCAGGTAGCTACATAAACCAGATCATTCATCAACTCTAGCAATATTTACTGAACACTTTGCATCATGGAGCTTGCATCCTAGAGGCATGACAGACAACAAACAAATATATAGTATAACCTCAAGTCATTACTAGGCTTAAAATCCCTCAATGACCTTTCAATGCACTTCAAATAAAATCCAAGCTCAGCATGGCCTTCCAAGGACCCGTCTACTTCTCCAAACTCATCTCAGGCTGTTCCCCAATCACACTGGGCTCCATTCCTCCACCTCCTGGTCCTTGAACAAGCTGTTCTTTCTGCCTCTTGATCCTGGCATTGTTTAGCATTGCTGGATCCTTCTCATCCCTCAGATCTCAGGATAAATATCACTCCTCAACATGACCTTCCCTGGCCACTGTTGTTAAGCAGATCCACACCTCATTCATTTCACTCATTCAAGAAGTATGTGCTAATCACTGTGCTGGGCTCTTGGGATAAAGCAATATGTGACCTCCTGGAGCCATCAGTCTAATGGGGGGGGGGGGGTGGCAAACAACAAGGAAATAAATAAAATGAATGAACAAGTGCTATGAAGGGAGAGTAAAAGGGAGGGGACCTGCCTTATATAAGATGGTCCAAAAGGCCTTGCTGTGGAGATTATACTAAAAGATTCAGTTGGGAAAAGGGCCTATTACTCTCTATCACTTCCTGGCTAGGCAATGGGATGTTCTTTTTTTTTTTTTTTCAATATATGAAATTTATTGTCAAATTGGTTTCCATAAAACACCCAGTGCCCATCCCAAAAGGTGCCCTCCTCAATACCCATCGCCTACCCTCCCCTCCCTCCCACCCCCCATCAACCCTCAGTTTGCTCTCAGTTTTTAACAGTCTCTTATGCTTTGGCTCTCTCCCACTCTAACCTCTTTTTTTTTTTTTCCTTCCCCTCCCCCATGGGTTTCTGTTAAGTTTCTCAGGATCCACATAAGAGTGAAAACATATGGTATCTGTATTTCTCTGTATGGCTTATTTCACTTAGCATCACACTCTCCAGTTCCATCCATGTTGCTACAAAGGGCCATATTTCGTTCTTTCTCATTGCCATGTAGTACTCCATTGTGTATATAAACCACAATTTCTTTATCCATTCATCAGCTGATGGACATTTAGGCTCTTTCCACAATTTGGCTATTGTTGAGAGTGCTGCTATAAACATTGGGGTACAAGTGCCCCTATGCATCAGTACTCCTGTATCCCTTGGGTAAATTCCTAGCAGTGCTATTGCTGGGTCCTAGGGTAGGTCTATTTTTAATTTTCTGAGGAACCTCCACACTGCTTTCCAGAGTGGCTGCACTAATTTGCATTCCCACCAACAGTGCAAGAGGGTTCGGCAATGGGATGTTCTATCATTCAATGTTTGCTCTTGAAGAATCAAAGCATTTAATGTCTGTCTCTCTCTCTCCCCTAACAGACTGCACTGTATCCCCAGCACCTAGGACAGTGCCCTATCATTTAGGAAGCACTCAGTGCACATTGTTGAATTAATAATTGGTAAATAAATTAATTAATTAATCAGACCACCAAAGAAATCACCTCATAGACTATAAAAAATCATACCATTTTGATTGCTGCTTTTGTTGTTATTGCTATTATTTTATGGCAAAAGGACACATACTCTGTTGGGTTTTAGAAAAAAGACTGGGTTGACTGTAAAACAAGTTAAAGTACTTGACTCAGAATACCACTAGACAACTAGGAGAGAATGCATATAGATAATAGGCACTCAATAACAGGAAGTGGTAGTCATTGTAGCTATTACTATTAAAGATCCTTTCCTCTAAAGCCTATTTACCCAACTCTAACTCCCAAATCTACTTTCAGATGCAGTCAAGAAGGTTAAAGGCAAAAGAAATGAACACTTTTTAAATACCTGCTCTGCACCAGATTCAGTGCAAACCAGTTTCTGTCAAGTTATCACATTTACTTCCCAAACCCATCCTGCAGAGGTAGCTGCTGTGGGACAGCTCTCAATCCCTCTCCAAGACAGAGGCACCCCTTCCTCCCCTGGGCCCTACTGCCAGTTCCGTTGGCTGAGTCCCTCTTCAGGAACTGTCTTGCTGAAGGGACAACCAAAGTTATGCCCTTCCCTGCATCCACTGGCTGGCCAACATGGGGCTTCCAAGGCCTGGCCCCCAGGCCTCAGGGGATCAACTAAGGCCTCTTTTGCATTGCATCACAGATCTACCTTCCCTCTGCCCAATCCTGTTTTCCTCACCTGTCACCCCCTTGGACAGTGAGACGACTCCCCCCAAGTCCCCCTACACACAAACCTCAGAATCTCAGAGTCTTTTACCAGGGAACTTGATCTTCTAAAGGTAGTTACGATATTTCCTTTTAAATCAGAAAAGTGACATTCAGAAACATTGATTAATGTCCCCAAAGCACACAGCTAAAGTGAGTTTCTGGCCTGACTCCCCAGTGACACCTTGCTTTTTATTACAGCCTCTAACAGCCAAGACTGTGCCTCTGCAAGGCAGAGAGAGGAGGAGAGAGGTACCATTCCCAATCCTCCAGGGTCCATGCCTGATGACAAGGTTGAGGTCAAAGCCTCCTGAAACAATACAAAAATGACCTGCAGGTTGCAGAAGCAAGTATCACAGAGGCAACATTTCCTGGCCCAAATCTTTGTCCAGAGGCCAGGGAGCAGGGCTCCTGGGCAGTTGGGGCTGCTTTCCGGGCCCAGAGCATTTGCAGCCAAGTCCGAATAGCAACTACAACTTACCGGCTCTCTGATGCTCCGGTCTCCATCCATTTTCCAGAGAGCTGCCAGAGTTACCTGGTCACTGATCAGAATTCCTCCACTGCACTCCACCCCAGGACAAAATTCAAGACAGTCAAAGGCTGCATTTTAAGGTCTGCGCATGGTTTAGCCCCCCGCCATGCCGACAGCTCATTTCCTACCCACAGTAAGCCCTGGTCCTTCGTGATTATCTAATGGGATACTAGACTTTTTCAGCTTCCTTACCTCTCTCTGGAATTCCCGCTATCCCAGCAGCCCTCCCCCTTGGCCCCCTCCCCCCAGCTTTCAGCGGGGCAAACCCTCCGCCTCCTCCAGTCCCCACTCAAAGGTCGCCTCCGCTCCAAAGCCGTCCTGGCTGCCTCACGCCTCCTCTACACCTCGTGTCCCCTGTACTACGGTGCTCGGAAACTGTTCCTCCTACTGTCCTTCTTGGCCCCAGGAGCCCCTCCAAGGCCCGTCTTCGTGCCACCAGGGCTCAGCACAGTGCCTGGCACACAGCGGGGGAGCCGATAAATGCTGAATAAACACGGGGCGCGGCATCAAGGCTAGTCCCCGCTGCGAGCTCGGCCAGGGAGCCGCTCGGAGGTTTCCTCCTGCGCCTCAGAAAGACTGGAAAAAGGCAATGGCGTGACAAATCTGACCCCTAGCCCCAGGCCAACAGGTCCTGAGGGGTCTGAAGACCTGGGTCGAGCGCATGTCCGGCCGGGGGCTCCCGGGCCCCCGGCATTTCCCGCGCGCCGACCTGTCCGTCGCAGGGTCGGGCCGGGGCCGGGCTGCGGCAGCCTGTGGAGGGAGAGTGGCGCGGCGGCTCGTCGCCTCCCTCCCGGGCCCTCCGCGCGCCCGCACCCCACGGGCACAGGGCCGGCGCGCCGGGGACGAGGACGCCACCGGCAGCCCCGTCTGAGGGGCCGCGGGAGGGGACGGGGGGGGGGGCTCCCAGCTTCCGGAAACCCCACAAAGTCTACTTCGCGGCGGCGCTCCCCTTACCGTGCGAGCCGCCAGGAAACCCGCGCCAGGGGAGTGCCTCGGCCGCGGCGCCCGCCTGCGGATACGCTCCGGGTCCGCGAGCTCAGCCTCCGCACCCGGCCGCGCTCCAGCGTCTCCCCTCCGCCGCCCGGCCTCCCCGCCGCGCCGCACCGCCCCATTGGCTCGGACGGCCAGGCCCCGCCCCCTGGGGCCCCGCCCCGCGCCTCCCACCACGGCGCCCCTCACGTCTCCACGCGGGAAAGTTGCTTCCTGACTCTGAGCTCTCCCCCGGCTCGGGCAGCCGAGTGCAGTGATCATTCCCGATCCCAAAAGCGTCTCTACGCCCCTTGGGGAGTGCGAAGAGTGCAGCGTCCTTGGAAGCCAGCTTTGAGCAAGGCACCTGACCTTCCAGGACTTGAGGAGGCGCCTCAGAGAAACCCTGCCTCACTGTCTGCTCGCGTCTCAGGTACTGTGCCGGTCACTCGGCGCGGGGGGTGCAACAGGAACCAGACAAAGTCTGTCGCCCTCCTGTAGTTTGCATGCAGTCGGGATGGGGGCAGGGTTAATGAAGGTACACGAAGAAGATATGTCAGACTGTTATGGGAGGGAGAGGTGATTTTAAATAAGAAAGGGGCCTTGGGACGTTGTAAATAGGAGGGTTTCTTGCGGCCACTTGGGGAGGTGATGAACAGAGTTGAAAGAGAAAAGGGATTCCAGGACTGGAAGGAGAGCATCGCCGGCAGGGGGCAGTAGATGCACCGTGATTCTGAGGCCACAAGTGGAGACTAGGATAGCCCAGAGTGCTGAGCAAGGAAGAGGTGCGCTAGGCTGGAGAGAGTGCGTGGGGCCGATTTCCCCAGAACCCGGAGGGGTGGGGGTGGGGGGGGGGGGCAGCCTGAATAGCTTCGGTTCGTTATAAGGACAAAACAAAAATAAGCCATCGAAGGGAGGCTATGACATGTTTAAAAGACCACTGTTGCTTGTGTGGAGAATAGATTTTGGAAGAGAGAATGAAATAGCAGCGAGACCAGTTAGGAGGTGTCTTAGTCGGCTCACGCTGCCATAACCAAATACCATAGACTGGTTGGCTTAAACAGTAGACATTTATTTTCTCATAGTTCTGGACGTGAAGGTCAAGGTGCCAGCGTGGCCTGCTTCTGGTGGGAGCTCTCTTCCTGGCTTGTAGATGACTGCCTTCTCCCCGTGTCCTCATAAGGCAGGGAGAAAGAGAGCAAGTTCTCTCCTGTCTCTTCTTAGAAGGACACGAGCCCCATCATGAGGTCCCCACCTGCAGGACTTCACCTAAATCACCAAAGGCTCTGTCTCCAAATACCATCTTGTCGTGGGTTAGGGCTTCAACATTTGGGGGGGCGGGGGGCGATGCATAGTTCAGTGTGTAACTTGAGTCTACTGCAGGAGTCCAGGCAAGAGATGATGGTGACTTAGACCAAGGTGGTGACAGTGGAGATAGAGAGAGTGGACCAACGGAAATACATTTTTAGAATATCATGGAAAGCCTTGGTGATGAGTTGGTTTTAAGAAATGTGGAAAACAGATGAATAAAGAATGACTCCCAGGTGCTCACCTTGAGCCATCCTTGAGATAATGGTGCCCTTACCAACATGGGGAAAGACTAGGAAGGGACAGGTTGGAAGCAGAATGGAAATAAAGGCTCCACCGTGGACATTTGAGAAACCCATTAGGCAAGCTACAACAACTGTACCAGGTTGTCTTCAAATTGTTTTACATATATTAACCAATTGTATACATAATTCTTATAGTAACTGTGTGGTGGAAAAGGACTCTCATTGTCCCCGTATCACAGTGGAGGAAATGAAGGCACTAAAAGATTGAGCAACTTGCCCAAAGTGAGGGCTGGTTACCCAAGTAGAAAGCACAGATGTGAGCCTGGGGCTGGAGATATGCACTGGGGAGTGTTCTGACCTGGGACCATATGAGACCACCTAATGTGAGAAGAAAGCGGAGCCAAGGACTGAGAGCCCTTGGAAGTTTGTCTTCCAACATCTCTGCTTACTGCATGGCCCTTAGTAAGTGACTTCAGTCAATAAGAGGGAGTAACCCGACTTCAGTAACCAAGGGAGGAAAACTGGCTCAGGAGTCACAAACTTTAATACTGTTGGGGACGGGCAATAATGTAATAAGTGAAGTTGGCAGGGTGTGATAGAACAGGGCGGGGTAGAGACTGTGGTGCACTGAGGGGTGTGTAGACCTGCCTAAGGGGCAGGCAGGCTGTTACTTAACAACTCATGTTTGCCGTATAGCAGTAGGGACCCTGAGTTGCCAGATGATCTGATTTTCATTAAATTTTCATTAAGAAAAATTCAGATTATGTTACATCTCCAAGTGTTTAAATGTTGGCGATTAATTAAAAAAAAAAAAATGTAAAGGACTGTGTGAGCCAAGATTGTTGAGCAAAACCAAACCCATGCATAGACAGGATTTGCCCCTTTGGCTACTACTTTCCACCTCTGGATCAGGCAGTACCTCAGATCCTTCCTGAGTTTCTATTCAGACATGGATAATGACAGTAGTGGACATAAGAAGATGAAGAAGATCAAGGAAATCTCAGCTCATAAACCCTGCATGGATTTTTGCCCCATCACTGCCTCTACCCACCCTGGAATATCCTTTCTAAGCTTCCGTCTCCCCTACCTGTGAAATGAAGTCAGAGAACAGCTCTGACTTCTCTCAACTCTAAGATTTGGACTTATATGTAGTTTTTTTTTGTTGTTGTTTTTTTAAGAATATTGGCCTTCAAATGTGCACAGGAGAGTTGCTTGGAGAAAAATGGAAAGGATGTTCTTGTCTAGGCCTATAAATTCAAAAACCTTCACTAGTATCAGTTTTAAACAAAGAAAGAAAAGAGGAAATGGTTAGTGGGATAAAAGTGTAGATGAGAAACCAGGCAAATTATGGCATGGAAAATTATTTTTTATTGCACTGTGAATAAGGGGGATAAAAGGCAGTTAGATGCAGAAGTGCTTAGTGGTTTCTATTGAAAATTCAATGTATCATAGCCAGTTCTCTATATTTATCATCAAGGGTTTAGCAGTAATGAGATTCTCCCGTCATGTATTGGAGGTCAGCTGCATTCCAGAATTATTTATTCTTATGTGCTGAGCTTATGCAATGAAAAGAGCCTGGAAACAGATAATGACTCTCTAGTCAGTCCCTTTTGTCCCCGCCCTGAAATAGTGTTTAAAGCTGGAGAAACAGCTCACGACTTTATAAATTTCTGACTTTTATGTGAGAGTGAATGTGGGGTTGCAAGTCAGAAGACTTGACACCTGGTCATGGGATAACCTCTCTGAACCTTCTTCATCAATGAAATGAGAGCTGGACCAAAGATGGCTTCCTAGAAGATATTTGTATTTACGCCTCCACATTTCTTTGGGGGGAGTTTTTCACGATGGGGAGACCTGGAAATTCCCAGGACCAGATCCTTCAAAAACTTGCTAACTCCTAGTCCCCAAAAATACTTGAGGGAGGGATGTCACCTGAGTTGGGCCAGTTAGATCTTCACTCCTGGGACTTTGTCTCTCCAGAAAGTGATAAGGATGGAGAGAGATTGACCACGAGATTGATCAGACTAATGATGACAGCAACAGCAGCAGCAGCCTAAGGAGGCTGGACCAGTGATTGCTGTTTAGTCCTGAATCTTGTTGGCACACCTCTAGATTCCTTTGATTTCTGCCCATTTCGCAAACTTGATCCTTCATGCCATCCCTGTCCCCCATCTAATTTTATTTTGTGAATCGTCCATCTCTGCTAAATTCCCTTCTTGTGTTAAATAGCCTACATTATTTCTCTTGCTTTTATTTATTTATTTATTTATTTATTTATTTATTTATTTATTTATTTATTTCAACGTTTATTTATTTTTGAGACAGAGAGAGACAGAGCATGAACGGGGGAGGGTCAGAGAGAGAGAGGGAGACACAGATCTGAAACAGGCTCCAGGCTCCGAGCTGTCAGCACAGAGCCCGACACGGGGCTCGAACCCACGAACTGCGAGATCATGACCTGAGCCGAAGTCTGATGCTTAACCGACTGAGCCACCCAGGCGCCCCTATTTCTCTTGCTTTTAACCAAGAATCCTCCCAATGGGTCCAGGAAGGAAAGAAATGTATTGTCATAGGATCTTTTCCCTGGGGAACAATTCAGCTCAGGAATTTGCGTGCATATGGATGCACCCACAGTGACAGGTGTACACATTGTCTTACAACTCAGTAAGAAATCCAAACCCACAGAGTGGTGGTGGTGGAGGCTAAAAAATATATTTATTTTTGATAAGAAGAACTCAGATCTGCTATTCTTATCTAAAAAAAGATGAGCAAGTTCTTATAATAACAAAACAACTGTAGCAATAAGTCCTTTTTATGTAAATTCTATAGCTTGCAAAGTCCCTCATTTCATATACCCTCCTGTGAGGTAGGCAGATTAGATAGTATTCATGGATTAGAGTAATAGTAGCCATCATTTATTGAATACTTTTTGTGACCAGGCACTGTGCTAAATGCTTTTCATACCCACGGGCCTACACTGTTAAAGAGATGTTATTACCGGGGCGCCTGGGTGGCTCAGTTGGTTAAGCTGCTGACTTCAGCTCAGGTCATGATCTTGCACTCTCTCAGTTCAAGCCCCACATCCGGCTCTGTGCTGACAGCTTGGAGCCTGGAGCCTGCTTCAGATTCTGTGTCTCCTCCTCTCTCTGCCCCTCTGCCTCTCGTGCTGTCTCTCTGTCTCTCTCAAAAATAAATAAATATTAAAAAAAAATTTTTTTTAAAAGAGATGTTATTCCCATTTCATAGGGAAAGAAACAGACTTGTACAAAGTCACTTAGATGATACATAGTTGAGGTGGGAACTCAAAATTCTGTCTGACAACGAAAGCCATATTTGCTTTTAACACGCACAGCTTCGTGTCACATAACACAGCTGGTGAATGACAGAGCTGCCGTGGGAACCTAGGTCCTGAGTCAGGAAAGTTTCACAGTTGCCAATAAGGGCAAAGTTAATTTTGTTATCCATCCATGGCAAGAGTTTTAAGCTCACAAGAAAGATCTTGCAATATTTCCTCCTCTCTACCTATCAGGGAGCCTAAAATCTGCACAAAGATGAATTGCTATAATTAAAGATTGATTAGGGGGTACAAGGGCAAATTAGCCTGCGAGGGTTAAGACACAAAGTCTTATCATGTGCAAGAATAAAAGGGCTCTGGAATCTATCCAAAAAGGGTTGATGTAGTAATCATTTCACTATGTATATGCAAATAATCGTGTTCTATGCCTTAAATAGATACAATTTTTATTTTTAAATAAATTAATTAAAAAGCATTAAAAAATAAATTTGACTTATAAGAAATTTTAAAAAAGTAAAAGTGAGAGAACTTTTTTGTTTCATAAATTTCATCTTTGGATTAAAAAACATCTTAGAAAGATGAAGAGGTGGGGTATAGAATAAAAGAAAAGCTGAAAATATTAATCTACTTCCTGACATGAGGCAATTCAGTTCATCTCTGAGCCCTACCTAGTAAAATGAGGGGAGTGCTTAGAGTGCTGTAACATCTACAGTTCTCTTCTAGAATCCCTAGGTAAATGCTCAGAAGGGGCATGGCATGATCTGGAGCTGAGGTGGATTCTGAGCTAAAGATTTTGAGTGGTTTTATGGTTGCTTGTTTGTAGCACAGAACATTTTTGCTGACGTTGCAAAAAATTGTCATGGTAATCAGAAAAATAAGTTTCCAAATCCTTGGAGTACCCCTTAAGGGGAGGCAGATGTCAGTGGGTGTTCCTTTGCAATTAAGGGTGCTTGAAGGTTTTAGCTGATCAAGTCACTTTCAAGGTAGTGTTCTAATACATTTGCCCTCACCACAACTCACTGGGAAGCAGCTGTAGTAGGGGAGAAAGAGTGCCAGGTCCACTGGAGTGGGCAATGAAAACACCGAGGCAGTAGTTCTCACTGCTGGTATATATTTTGGCATATATTCTCACTAGTAGGTATATATTTTGTCAGCATCCCAGGTGACATCATTGTGTAGTCAAGGTTGAGCACTGCTGAGCTGATTTTGAGTCCTACATCCACAGCTTCCTGTCTGGCTGTGAGGTCTTGGACTGGCCTCTTCACTTCTCCAAGCTTTGGGTGCTTCCGCTATAAAATAAGGTAATAGAACTAGCTTTGCAGGACAGTTGTGAGGCTTAAACATGAAAGTGCCTGACCATCACCATAACTTCCATATTAGTTGCATTTGACTTAGAACCAGCATGGAATTCGGAAACCCACTTTTTATTTTTTCTTATTTTTTTATTTTTTAGATTAAAATCGCCCTTGCTCTCCATTTCTACCACTTTGAGGGTCTGGATTCTGTCTGCACAGGAACACAACAAAGAACCTACCCCTTCCAGGTCATTTTCCTTCCATCTTAAATCCCACATAATAATGACGCTGCATCGGTTGGCCTCTAAACAGACCCTGGTCATTTCAGCCGAGCTCAATCACCAGAGGAATAGCCAGGCCACACTGAGAATGGATTTTTTTCCCCTTTAACTACATGGGAAGGCAATAACTGTAGCTGTTGAGAACATGAAAGCTGTAACTATACCGTGTTTGAATCCTTGTTCTGTTACTTCTTAGTTTTTGACTTTGGGCAAGCTGTTTGCCTAGGTTCCTTATCTACCCAAGGAGGGTAATAATAATAATTACTTTCAGGAGTTGCATGAGGATGAAATCTATTCAAACATATAAATTAGGGCAGTACCTGGTATATAATAAGTGTTCTTCAAGTGTTCCCCATTTTATTTGCATGGAAATGATCAACTCTTAGATTTCCCAAAAAAGAAACATATAAATCTTACCACTTAGAGCTCAGACAATGAGCAGACCCCTTGATCCCCGGGTTATGAGGGAGTGTGCCCCGGAGGTGTGGAGCCCAGCCTTAAGCACTACTGGTCTCTATCTTATTTGTCCCAGACTACAACTGCTTTATTGGACCATGGGTTTTACAACAGCATTCACCGTGTGTGGCATCCACTTCTGTCCCTATCTTCTCAAAGTCAGCTGTAAAGACAGTAAAGTGTGGTCCTTTTCTCCTCCCTCTTTCACTTTCTTCTCTTTCCTCTGACCCTTAGAGATTAGGGGCTGGCTGTGGCATTCCACCTAGGCCCATCTTCCCTGGCAGGTACCCATAGTACAGGCAGGCCTCTGGATGGCATAGTGATCGCCATCATCATTGTGGCAGCTGCCATGGGGAGCACTGGGCTGAGCATTCTGCAGTCATCCGCTTACTGAATTATCCCAACAACTCTGAGAAGTAAGCATAATAAACACATTCCCATTTTACAGATTATTAAAACTGAGGCCTACAGTGGTACATGAACCTGCTAAGATCCCATATCTCATACATACGGGATCAGGGACCTAAGCTGGTAATTCATTGACCTTTACCAGCATGCCCTTGGGCTGGCTCCACTGCCCTGGGGGATGGGGCTCCCCCTCCTGGCTTTTGAGCTCCTGAGAAAAGAGTAGAGTTTAACTTCTACCATTGACAGACCATTGCCTTCTCCAAAACGATCTCCATCCAGACATCAGGGAAATGACCATCATATTAAGTGAGAGGATCCATGCAAAAATACAGCTTGATCTAAAAACTGCTGTGTAAGAGTTAGGTATCATTTTCAGCACCATCACATAGGGGCTCATAAGTATTTGCTGAAAGAATGCATGCTTATGGCTTTTCCTTTCAGGGAAGGAATGAAGTAATAATAACAAAAGTTGGCCTTGGCATTACCAGAGACCTGTATTCAAACCCCAGCTTTATCATTTAAGTGGTGTGTGACCCTAAACAGTAACAATAATAATGGTTAAAATTGTGTGCACATGTACCAGCATCTGGTCTGGTGCTTCAACCTCTAATATCTTACTTAGTTCTTTCAATGACACTTTGAGATAGGTATTAATATCCTCAATTTACAGATGGAGAAACTAAGGCTCAGAGGAGCTAAGAAACTAACTCAAAGTTGCACAGTTTATAGTAGCAAAACCAGGAATTAAACCCAGATCTACATTATTTCAGAAGCATTGCTCTTAAGTTTTTTGAAGGATTCCCTATCTGCTGAACTTCAGTTCTGTCTGTTTTTCAGAGTGATCATGGGGATCAGTTCTACTGTATACAACCTGTCCAGTAATCCAGAACCTAGATGTACATTTAAAGGTAGGTGGAGCACAGGAAACAGTAGTTTTTTACATGGAAGAGAGCAGAGGGAGATCTTTTATTAGTGATACTAAAATACACTTCTGTGCTTATGATTTATGTGATAGGGTCACGTCCTTATGGGCAGATAGGACCATGCATAAGGATTTTTGCCACCTCCAGATTCCCCATGAGGCTGCTGTATCAGCATTATATGAAAAGCACATTCCAGACAGGTGGAGTTATGAAATCTACAATGTGCTTCTCTGGCTGTGGCCACTGCTCCTGGTGTGAATATCTCTAATCATTCATTCATTTCTCCTCTGGGAACTGGCAATCTCCATCATCATGTTACCAGGCAACCAAAGCACCTGCATCAGGAGGTGAGCAAACCAATCAGGACAGTCAGGGGAGGAGTTTTACCTGGTTGGCCTCGGTGATGGAAAGAGGGCTCTCTGGGTTCACTCAGGACTATGGCTGTTGGAATCAGCATCAGAGCTGAAGGGAACTCCGGAAATTTGAAACCTCCTCTTTTAGGTAGCTAAGTGGGGGCCTGGTTGTGTAGGAGTCAAGTCTTCAAGGTCGCACAGCAACTCCAAGGCAGAATCAGGACAAGTCAGATCTGATCCCTAACCAAGTGTTCCATCCCTTATACTTTACTGTCCTCATTTAAAAATCATTAATGAGGCACCATCTATATATTAGGCTCTCTGTGTAGTGGTGTGGGGGATGCAGAAGGCATGTAGACCTTTCCTCAGTCATCTAACAGTTATGCTTATTATGCTTCCATATTTAGGGCAGTATAGCATAGTGGTTAAGGGCACAGGTCCCACAGTCAGAGCATAAAAGTCAGCTCAGGCACTTACCATTTATGGGAGAATTCAGGTTACTTAACCTTTCTGTGCTTCAAGTTTTCTCAAAATGGTGCTAAGGATGAGATAAAAGAAATAACTCGATTGTGTTGTTATTAAGCCTGTCCAAAGGAAGTTTCCATCAGTATTGGTCATCCTTGGTAAAAACATGTGGGGCACTTGAGCTTGGACTCTGGAACCAGGCACCTTGCCAGAGTTCAAGCCTCGACCCTGCCTTGCACTCATTACACGATCATTGCCAAGTGATTTAAAATGTCTATACTTTAGTTTGCTTATCTATAAATGAGTATAGTAATAGACCCTCATAGGCTCATTATGGAGCTAAAATAATTTAATATACATAAAATGTTTAGAACAGTTTCTGGCACATAATAAGTGCTCTGTAAATTTTAGCTAATAGGATTCATCAACAAATATTTATTTGAGCTCTCAGGATGTACTAGGTACTGTCCTAGGAGCTGGGAGGTATAAAAATGAACAAAATAGACAAGTCTTTCTCAGCTATCATAGAACTATGTTTATTATTACAATTGTAATCACATCCATTTACTTCTCGACTCCTGCAGCTTAAAGGTGGGGCAGGTGTTTTGTTCACAGTTGTATTATTACCTGTGTCTGGAAAAGGCCTGACAAGGGGTACATGTTCAGTAAATATTTGTTTCATGAGTGCCAGGCACCGCACTAGATATAGAACAGTCGTTCTCAGCTAGGGATGGTTTTGTTCTTCCAGGAAATATCGGACAATGTCTGGAGACATCTTTGATTCTTGTGACTTGGGGGAAGAGGGTAAGGTGACAGCGAGGCTACTGGCATCTAATGGATAGAGGCAAAGGATGCCACTAAACATCCTACGGTGTCCAGGACAGCCTCTCACAACAAAGAATTACCCAGCTCCAATGTCCAGTGTGCCAAGGTTGAGAAATTCTGGTATAGGAGAGAAACAAAACCTTATAAAGACTCCTTCCCTTCAGAAACTCATGATCTAGCAGGACCATGATCACATAGCACACTGAGTGCTGTGTGGGAATCATGAGAGAGGACTCTGAGGACATACAGAATAAGCAGCTGAACAGCAGAAACTTCTGGTGGAACTGATGTCTGAGCTGACTCTTCAAGGACATGTATTGTCTTCAGGCAAATTCTGTGTGCCCTGAAGGATGTTCCAGGGCTTGAAGAATGTGTGTGTGTGTGTGTGTGTGTGTGTGTGTGTGTGTGTGCGCACACGCGCGCACGTGTGTGTGTTGGGGGGCAGGCAACATGCATAAAGTCTTAGAAGTAAGAGGGAGTTTGGTTTTAGTAAAGTGCAGGAACCAGAGCAGGAAGCAGAGGCTTGTTGTGCAGGAGGTCATGGGGAACCCTATGACACATAATGCGAATGTTGGGCATGATGTGGCCAGCCGGAATTTCCCAAAGTCTGTTCTCTAAGCACCAGTTATTTAAGATGTGCCCAAAAAGGGCCACAGTCAACTAAGAATGATAATGTGCTGAATATTACTTCCCCCCCTTTTTTTTACTTATCCCCTCTTTTAAAGATTTAGAAGACTCATTAGTATCATAATCCTTTATTAAAAAAATTTGATTCAGGGACGCCAGGGTGGCTTAGTCAGTTGAACGTCAGACTCTTGGTTTAGGCTCAGGTCATGATCTCATGGTTCGTGGGTTCAAGCCCTGCATTGGGCTCCGTGCTGTCAGTGTGGAGCCTGCTTGGGATTCCCTCTCTCTCTGCCCCTCCCCACTTATGCGAGCTCTCTCTCTCTCTCTCTCTCTCTCTCTCTCTCAAAATAAATAAATAAATAAACTTAAAAAAATAAACTTGATTCATTTAACTTAATTTATCCCAGAGTCTTCCACAGTTATTTGACCATGAAAACTTCCTTTCTAGACATCTGTCTACATGGAGTCTACAGACCTTCTTTGGGAAGAGGAATCGTAGGAGAACTATTGACTTTCTTCAAGCAGTATCATGGCTGGATTTGTGTTTTAGGATAATCTCCTTGGCTCCTGTGTGGGGTAGATTCAGAAGGTAAGAAATATCGATGTGTATTGTTCAAGCACTTGTCAAGTTGATGTGACTTATTGACCGCTGGGCTGTCTCCCCCACTGGACCTGGTATAGCGAGCATACTTATTAATCATTGTGGCCCAGTGCCTAGCTCAGCTTGGCAGATAGTAAGCACTTCCATGCATTTTTTTGAATGAACGGATGTTGTTTTTAGTTAGGCACTGTACTAGCCATGGAGGCTGAGCAAATCAGATGCATTTCCTGTTGTCATGCAGTTAGCAGACTAGTGAGCATGTAGTAGGCACTTTATACATGTTTATGGACTGAGCAGATGATTACCATAAATAAGACAGAAAGCGGCAAGGACCATAATGGGGTGAGGCCTGGGAATCTGTATTTTAAGCTAGTTCCTTGGCTACTTCTGATGTCCAGGGGCCGGTATTTGGGAAGCACTGTGCTGTCAATCACAGATGATGTGTCTTTGATTGGCCAGCTGACATCAAGGCCCCAACCTTTGGACACTGGCTGTTCCTGATTCTTGCCACTTGGGTCCTCAAAGCCCCTGGTCTCATTGCCCCTGAGCCACCACCTTGCCTTTCCTGATCCTGCTAGAATCCTCTGAATTGAGCTTGGAGTGCTATGGGTCCTTTATAGCCCAAATCCTAATGGGAACCATCTCTAAACACTGAGTGAGATGTTTGCTTCTTGTTTCCGCCTCTCAGTACTCTTTCTGAAGCACTCATGACTCCCTCATGCATTCCTGAGTCTACATGATTGTCTCTCAAAAGCTGCTTGAAGACAGCTATGTGGCAAAACCTATTTATGTTTTGATGTAGGTTGTGTACACGTTATAGCTCTATTTTGTTTTTGGTGTGAAATGAAAAAGAAGGAGGAGGAGGATGGGAGGCAGCAGAAGGAGGAGGAAGAAGAAGGGAGGAGGAAGAGAAGATTGCATGGTCTTTTAGGAGAGATTGTGAGACTTTTCTTCATTTTGTCCTGAAAAGAGTTTACTATGGAAATGAAAACAAAAAAAAAAAGTCCCTGATTGACTAGTTTGTGACAAGTGGAATCATTGCTTTAATGGTCTGGTTAGAAAGGGAATAGTTGTGATTGCCTTAACTGGCAGTTCTGAAATTTTGGCATATGAGTAAGTTTCACCAGAATTATGTGAAAATGAAAAATCATGCCCAGGCCTCATCTGAGATCTTCTTAATCAGGGTCTCCACAGGTAAGGTGCAGGAATGTGCATTTCTAAAGATAGTCCCTGGAGATTCTGATATGTAATCTGACTAGCAGGTGCTGGGCTAAGGTTTGCTGGGTGATGGACTGCTTCCTAGCCAAGCACAGCCTTCTCCTCTCAGGAAGTCAGCTCTGATTCTCTCTGCCCAGCTCTAAGTTCACCATCCCAGACCACAATTTGTAACCCCAGATCCTTTTTCATTCTTTTGGGCCCTGCTTGTGCCAGTGAAGGCTGTTCACCATCCTGGCTGTCACACACTGGTCTAGGAAACTCCAGGTCTGGCTTCTGTTCCAGCTGCACTCCCCATGAGTCCCCAGCACAGACATTTCTGAGCAATTTTTCTTGCAACTGTCTCAAGGGATATGCGTTTCCTATTCTTCGAGTTGTTAATTTCCCTCATGATGTAAGCATCATGTCAACTCTCATCCAATTTAAACAGGTCATCTATTGACTGGCTTTTCTTCCCCTTAGGAGTTAAAGGTGGTAGCAAAATGCCTCCTCCTTCTGCTCAAGAAAAGACTGAGGATTTGTTTTATTCCCTTTAAACGTTATTCCCAAAGTTTAAGTAAAACTTGCTGATATTTTCTCACTTGCCTTCACCAACAATTTGTTTTTCAAAATTTTGAATGTATATTTATTTTTGAGAGGGAGAGAGACAGAGTGCAAGCAGGGGAGGGGCAGAGAGAGAGGGAGACATAGAATCTGAAGCAGGCTCCAGGCTCTGAGCTGTCAGCACAGAGCTTGACATGGGGCTCGAACCCATGAACCCTGAGATCATGACCTGAGCGGAAGTCGGACACTCAACTGACTGAGCCACCCTGGTGCCCCCACCAACAAGTCTTTCTTTAGAAGAGCAAAGTGGTTTGCCTTTAATGGAATAAAGGGGCTTGCGTGTCCTAACCCACGTCTTTAGTGAGTGGGAGTGAAGTTCTAGACTGAAGTTTGCCCGTAAATAACCCTGATTACTGGACCGTGGGTTAGTCTCTAAATAAAGTCATATTTTTGAAAGTCCAATCTAGCAATCAGAAGGAATTTTAAAGGAATTTTAAATGATACTTGGCCCTCTTGAGGACCAATAAAAGGAGTCCATTTTACAACCTAGAGCAACTCTCTAAGATCCCCTTCAATCCTCCTCTCCATTCTGTCTCATCCCCATGGGTGCTCCAGAATCCATTCTCATGAAATGCCTCAGACCCTAACACCCAGCCCCTATAGCTTTTATAGTTTTTTTTTTCTCTTTTCCTTCCTTTTGGATCTCTAGACCTGTCTCTCCATTCACATTCTTTCAATTCTTCTGAACTTATGTCATAGAACCCTAATAACAGGAATAGTAGGCCAAAACTCAACTAATTGCTGAAGAGTAAAAAAAAAAAAAAAAAAAAAAAGGGTTTGAATGGGGGTGATGTAGAGCATATGGAGGCTGGGAACCTAGACATGCTGATAAATCTTGTGTCTTTCACATGTGTGTTTGGGGGTATCATCTGTACTACAGATCATAGTCCCATAGACAGCCACTGTAATGATATTCCTATGGTATTCCTATAATTGTCCCACAGAGCTTGAGGACATTTGGACCTCCTGTCTCTCCTAACTAGAGGCTTCCTTACTGTGTCTCTCTCCCCTTCTCATCATAAACAAGCTCATTCAAGCTATTCCTATTATGTTTCTGTGCTGTGAACTCATGTCAACAAGAAGGCATGGTGAGCTGGCTGAATCAACCAAGGTTGAGGTTAGCATTTGTAAACGTTAGGAGGAGAGGACAAAGCTTTGTTTCAAGCCTTCTTCCTCACTTTTCTTTAATGCCTGGGTCTCTTGCTCCTTCATTCGGACCGCCTCCCACCTTTCCTTTCCTTCCATAGAATTCACTCCTTCATACATCCTTGTGATGTAGAATAAAATATCTCTGATGAGATCTCCCCCATACTGATGATCACAGTTATCAACTGCACAAAATGGCCTTAAGAAAAATATGTAAATGAAAAATAAGATATGGTTTCATAATAAGCAGATCTACAGAAGAGAAAAAAAATCCTGTCTTTAGTCTTCTGTCTGGGAAGTTAGTAAAGGGGGTACCTACTCGAAAGGCCTAGCTACTTTATGTCTGGTTGGCATGTTCTCTATCTGGTGACATTTATTGAGCCCCTGTTATGTGTCAGATACTGTTCTAAATGCTTTATACCTATTAAAATTTTCAATGTCATAACATCCTCATAAGATGGTTGTTGATATTATCCACATTTTACTGATGTGTAAATCCAGGATCAGAGAGATTTAGATACTTGCCCAAAGTCACTCAGCTTGTGACTGGTAGAGTCAGAATTTAAGCCAAACCACTGCTAGACCCTGAATTATTATCCATCTTTTAATCCAGGTAACTAGATTGATTCTTTTTGCTTTAATTTTTTTAAAAGATTTTATTTTTAAATAATCTCTACACCCAACATGAGGCTTGAACTCACAACCCCAAGATCAAGAGTTGTATGCTCTACCGGCCTAGCTGGCTCAGCTAGCTATATTCCAGCACAATAATTATGTTTTTGTAGCCTGAGGAAGTAAAAGTTGGGAAAGAAGGGAGGAATAGTAGCTAATCTATGCTAGATATGAGGTTTGAGGCCAATTCTGACTTCAGATCTCATGGCTTTTTAACATTTGGGCGGTTGAAGAAATTCATTGGCAGTGACAAGGAAAATCTTTATGCCAGTGTTTATGGAGATTTCCTTCATGCTTTTTCTATTAAAAAAATGTATTTCAGCCCCCTTAGGGGAGTAAGTCACCTGTGCCCCATTTCCTCTGCTTCTGCCTGCCACTGTTTTATACCATGTGGTGGCAAATTATCTCATTATTCCTCACAGTGCCCCAGTGAGGAATCACAAGTCAGACAGTCCTCATTATACAAAAGAGGTGACCGAGACTCAGAGGACTTGAGTAACTTTCCATGATTACATAGCTAGTACTTGAATAATTGTTGGAAGCATCTTGGAGGAGAAAGATTTAGGGTGATCCTTATTTATATCAATAGAGACTCCTTGAAGACCTTAACACTGACTATTATAATAAATGTAATCTTCAGTGATTAAATCTATAATTCTGTATTCCTTCACAGAGGCACATTCTTTTCCCTTTCAGCCTCTCATAGCTGCTTTAATGGAATGGGATTAGTGAAGCACGCAAATGGAAAGTTTTCCTTTCATGAGCTCTGAGAACTATCTACCTAAAATGTATCTTCCAGACAAGATGATGTCATCCAGATTAGACATGTCCTTAGAGACTGATAACATGCTTACTGGGAGTGAGTCACCTTCCTCTGGGACGTCAGAATTAGGCAGCATCAAATCTAATAAACACTGATAGGCCGGAAAGAATTCTAATGTACTCAATGATGTCAAAGAAATGCAGTGTCTGAATCAGGGTCGGTAGTAACTTGGATCTGTTTCTCCTCTAATGAACCTTGAAACTTGTTTCCACCCATGCTTTCAAATTCAAATATATTAGGAAGGATATAGGGGATAGGAGATAGTAAATAACAATATTAGGAAATGAATCTTCCTAACTGACTAAATAAGGATTCTTTTGGAGCTAAAACCAGAGTACCTGACTTCTTTCTTGATTCCTGTTTAAGGAATTGTCACTGCATGCCATACGCATGTCACTAAATATATACACAATTCTTCTGCTTGGTGATACCAATACACTTGAGATGAATTATAACTAGATTAGTTCTAGGAACTTAGTTCTTGGCTTCAGATGTGTGGCCTCGTGGATGCAAATTTCCCTCTCTGTTCCAGGGACTTGTATTTGGTAATTTCTAGGATTCTTCCTAAGATCTTTCTGGATATTTAATTTGTGTGTGTGTGTGTGTTCTGAAATATCAAATCTTTATGAATTCTGAGAGGAAGGATGTTCCTAATTCTAATAGGTTTTGTCTGCTGTCCCTGGTGCTGAATTGTACAAGACATTACAGTTCCAAATGTGTATATTTTCAGCTGGTAGGGGAAAGGTAAAAGAAATAAAACCAAATGTTTAGACTTCATAAAGACTTCTAGACCTGGAAATAGTATTAACCATATGAACAAAATGAACATGTACGAACTTAAAAGAAACAAATATATATTAAGTATATTAAATATTTGTGAGGGAAAGACTCTGTGTCTCTATTTTTTAGTGATATATCTCAAAGTGGGTTGGTACTTAGCCCAGAGTAGATTCTCAGTGAATATATTTTGAGTGAATAGTGAATAAATTCAGGCATAGTGCTCAAAAGAAGTGAAGATAGAGTTAATGCTCAAAAATGGGAGCTCTACTCTCAAATATATAAAACAATCACAAACATAAGCAAACTTATTGATAAGAATGTGGTAATTTTAGGGGACATTAATACCCCACTGACAGCAATGGATTGATCGTCTAGACACAGAATCAATAAAGAAACAAGGGCCCCGAATGACACATTGGATCAGATGGGCTTGACAGATATATTTAGAACTCTGCATCCCAAAGCTACAGAATATACTTTCTTCTCGAGTGCACATGGAACATCCTCCCAGATAGATCACATACTGGGTCACAAAACAGCCCTTCATAAGTATCAAAGAATTGAGATTGTACCATGCACACTTTAAGACCACAATGCTATGAAACTTGAAATCAACCACAGGAAAAAGTCTGGAAAACCTCCAAAAGCATGGAGGTTAAAGAACACCTTACCAAAGACTGAATGGGTCAACCAGGCAATTAGAGAAGAAATTTAAAAATATATGGAAACAAATAAAAATGAAAATACAACAGTCTAAAAGCTTTGGGACGCAGCGAAGGCAGTCCTGAGAGGAAAATACATTGCAATCCAGGCCTATCTCAAGAAACAGGAAAAATCCCAAATAACAAAATCTAATAGCACTCCTAAAGGAAGTAGAAGCAGAACAACAAAGATACCATAAACCCATCAGAAGAAGAAAAATAATAAAGATCAGAGCAGAAATCAACAATATAGAATCTAAAAAGACTGTAGAGCAGATCAATGAAACCAAGAGTTGGTTTTTTGAAAAAATAGACAAAATTGATAAACCTCTAGCCAGACTTCTCATAAAAAAAAAAAGAAAGAAAGGCAGAGGACCCAAATAGATAATATCATGAAAGAAAATGGAATTATTGCAACCAATCCCTCAGAAATACAAGCAATTACCAGGGAATACTATGAAACATTATATGCCAACAAACTGGACAACCTGGAAGAAATGGATAAATTGCTAAGTACCCACACACTTCCAAAACTTGAACAGGAAGAAATAGAAAATTTGAACAGACCTATAACCAGAGAAGAAATTGAATCAGTTATCAAAAATCTCCCAACAAGTAAGAGTCCAGGACCAGATGGCTTCCCTGGGGAATTCTACCAGACATTTAAAGCAGAGATAATACCTATCCTTCTCAAGCTGTTCCAAAAAATAGAAAGGGAAGGAAAACTTCCAGACTCATTCTATGAAGCCAGCATTACTTTGATTCCCAAACCAGACAGAGACCCAGCAAAAAAAGAGAACTACAGGCCAATATCCCTGATGAATATGGATGCAACAATTTTCAACAAGATACTAGCAAATCCAATTCAACAGCATATAAAAAGAATTATTCACCATGATCAAGCGGGGTTCATTCCTGGGCTGTAGGGCTGGTTCAATGTTCGCAAATCAACCACTGTGATACATCACATTAATAAAAGAGAAGATAAGACCCATATGATCCTGTCAATCGATGCAGAAAAAGCATTTGACAAAATTCAGCATCCTTTCTTGATAAAAACCCTCGAGAAAGTCGGGATAGAAGGAACATACTTAAACATCATAAAAGCCATTTATGAAAAGCCCACAGCTAATATCATCCTCAATGGGGGAAAACTGAGAGCTTTCCCCCTGAGATCGGGAACACGACAGGGATGTCCACTCTCACCGCTGTTGTTTAACGTAGTGTTGGAAGTTCTAGCATCACAGACAACAAAAGGAAATCAAAGGCATCAAAATTGGCTATGATGAAGTCAAGCTTTCACTTTTTGCAGATGACATGATACTATACATGGAAAACCCAAGAGACTCCACCAAAAGTCTGCTGGAACTGATACATGAATTCAGCAAAGTCGCAGGATACAAAATTAATGTACAGAAATCAGTTGCATTCTTATACACTAATAACGTAGCAACAGAAAGACAAATAAAGAAACTGATCCTATTCACAATTGCACCAAGAATCATAAAACACCTAGGAATACACCTAACCAAAGATGTAAAAGATCTGTATGCTGAAAACTATAGAAAGCTTATGAAGGAAATTGAAGAAGATGCAAAGAAATGGAAAAACATTCCGTGCTCATGGATTGGAAGAATAAATATTGTTAAAATGTCGATCCTACCCAAAGCAATCTACACATTCAATGCAATCCCAATCAAAATTGCACCAGCATTCTTCTCGAAGCTAGAACAAGCAATCCTAAAATTTGTATGGAACCACACAAGACCCCAAGGAGCCAAAGTAATATTGAAGAAGACCAAAGCTGGAGGCATCACAATCCCAGACTTTCGCCTCTACTACAAAGCTGTAATCATTAAGACAGCATGGTATTGGCACAAAAACAGACACATAGACCAATGGAATAGAATAGAGACTCCAGAAGTGGACCCACAAAAGTATGGCCAACTAATCTTTGACAAAGCAGGAAAGAATATCCGATGGAAAAAAGACAGTCTCTTTAACAAATGGTGCTGGAAGGGCTGGACAGCAACATGCAGAAGAATGAAACTAGACCACTTTCTTACACCATTCACAAAAGTAAACTCAAAATGGATGAAGGACCTGAATGTGAGACAGGAAACCATCAAAACCCTAGAAGAGAAAGCAGGAAAAAACCTCTCTGACCTCAGCTACAGCAATTCCTTACTTGACACATCTCCAAAGGCAAGGGAAGTAGTAAAAGCAAAAATGAACCATTGGGACCTCATGAAGATAAAAAGCTTCTGCACTGCAAAGGAAACAATCCACAAAACTAAAAGGCAACCGACAGAATGGGAAAAGATATTTGCAAATGACATATCGGACAAAGGGCTAGTATCCAAAATCTATAAAGAACTCACCAAACTCCACACCCGAAAAAGAAATAATCCAGCGAAGAAATGGGCAGAAGACATGAATAGACACTTCTCTAAAGAAGACATCCAGATGGCCAACAGGCACATGAAAAGATGCTCAACGTCACTCCTCATCAGGGAAATACAAATCAAAACCACACTGAGATATCACCTCATGCTGGTCAGGGTGGCCAAAATGAACAAATCAGGAGACTATAGATGCTGGAGAGGATGTGGAGAAACAGGAACCCTCTTGCACTGTTGGTGGGAATGCAAACTGGTGCAGCTGCTCTGGAAATCAGTGTGGAGGTTCCTCAAAAAATTAAAACTAGATCTACCCTATGACCCAGCAATAGCACTGCTAGGAATTTACCCAAGGGATACAGGAGTGCTGATGCATAGGAGCCCTTGTACCCCAATGTTTATAGCAGCACTTTCAACAATAGCCAAATGATGGAAAGAGCCTAAGTGTCCATCAACTGATGAATGGATAAAGAAGTTGTGGTTTATATACGCAATGGAATACTACTTGGCAATGAGAAAGAATGAAATATGGCCTTTGGTAGCAACGTGGATGGAACTGGAGAGTGTTATGCTAAGTGAAATAAGTCATACAGAGAAAGACAGATACCATATGTTTTCACTCTTACGTGCATCCTGAGAAACTTAACAGAAGACCACAGGGGAGGGAAGAGGGGAAAAAAAAGTTACAGAGAGGGAAGAAGGCAAACCATAAGAAACACTTGGGAACTGAGAATAGACTGAGGGTTGATGGGGGTGGGAGGGAGGGGAAAGTGGGTGATGGGCATTGAGGAGGGCACCTGTTGGGATGAGCACTGGGTGTTGTATGGAAACCAATTTGACAATAAATTTCATATTAAAAAGTAAAATAAAAAAACAAAACTCCTTGATAGAAGTGAGGAAAATAATGGGAGCTCTATAGTCAGACTGTCAGAGTTCACATCCTAGTATGCTACTCACTAGCTGTGTGACCTTGGACAAGTTGCTTCACCACTACCTGATAATACTACCTCAAAGGCTATTAGGAGGACAAAAGAGTTAATATACAGGGGTGCCTGGGTTGCTTAGCCAGTTGAACATCCAACTCTTGATTTCGTCTAAGGTCGTGATCCCGAGTAGTGGGATCAAGCCCTGTGTCAGGCTCCATGTTTAGCATGGAGCCTGCTTAAGATTTTCTCTCTCTCCCTCTGCCCCTCTTCTTTGCTTGTACGCTTTCTCTCTCTTTCTCAGATTAAAAAAAAAAAAGAGTTAATATACAAAAGCTGTTCAAAACTGAACCTGTAACATTGAAAGTGCTCTGCATTATTATTTTTTTAATTTTTTAATGTTTATTTATGTTTGAGAGAGAGAGACAGAGACAGAGAGACAGAGTACAAGCAGGGGAGGGGCAGAGAGAGAGAGATACAGAATCTGAAACAGACTCCAGGCTCTGAGCTGTCAGCACAGAGCCCAATGTGGGGCTCGAACTCAGGAACCATGAGATCATGACCTGAGCCGAAGTCGGATGCTTAACCGACTGAGCCACCCAGGCTCTCCTTTATTTTTTGTAAATTTAAAAAATGTTTGTTTATTTGAAAGTGCTATGCGTTATTATTGTTATTATACTTCTTTTCATTCCTTTTGTCGAGGATATTTATGAATAATATATTCCAGACACATAATAATAATTAAAATTTATTGTGAGATTATTATGCAAGAAACATTTTAATTTACTAATTCCTTATGACAGTACCATGATCTAAGCGCTATTATTATCTCCATTATAAAGTGAGGAACCTAAGTAACTTTCCCATGGTCCCATAGCAATTTTAAAACTAAGATTTGAACCTAGGCTATCTAGACCCAAAATCTGAACCCTTAAACACAACACTTTACTGCTTCTCAATATTTTTGATATCCCAAGTTGGTGATATGGAGGGCAGTCTGTGTCTGGAAGCAGCATTTTCTGTAGATGAGAAGGTAATGGCTCAAAGAGAGTTCGCAGGCTCAAAGATTTTTTTAAGCTAAAAATCTTCCTTCAGTATTGAGCCATACTACTAACCTCACAGAAAACATGATGAATTTCCAACATTTCTGTCTTTTTTCCTTGAGGAGATAGGAAGGGAAGGGGTATTTTTTCATTCCTTTTCCAATGAACACAATTAGCATGTCGATCCTAAACATATGCTGTGTATATCTTATCAGCTAATCTTGACACAGAGATTAGAACATGTTATGCTTTTTGGCTGACTGTCTTCACCTCTAGTCCAGTTATTAAAATAATTTCAATGACCCATTTTTAGTTTATTGGGTCAATATTGTAAACTTGAATACTGAATATTCTTCACCTGAAATTCTGCTTGCATGCTGAGTATAATAAATTGTAGTTCACGTCCAATGAGAATGGATGTGCTTTTACACCAGTGTTTTGTTTCCATTTCTTTTCAAAACGAGGTTCTTTTTCAGAGATATCTGAATTGCATGTACTATTTTCAATTTGCAGTAGGAGACTGGCATATAAAAGAAATAATGAAAGCTACATTATTATGGTCCCAGAAGATAACTGGTAATGGTGTAATCAATTTTCTCAGGGTTATTTCTTTTTTCCCCATTTTTGACTGCGCAACCTCTATCCATCTGAATGGAAAATGTTAAGCATGTGCTGATTGCTGTTGGGCATGTACTAAATTACTAGAGTATAGCGGCTTTACAGATAGATTGGTTTATACCCCTTAGTCTGCCAAGTTGTCATCATTTAGCCTTGTTCATCTGAGCTATTTTCTTTTTAGTCAGTGATAGGCATGGCTATAATGCACCTTCACTGTGGCATGTACCAGGATGCTCAGGCAGAAGGAGCTAACATTTATTAAGCATCCACTCATTAACTTTTACGTTCCAGGACCCAGGTTAAGTTCTTTGCTACATCATTTCATTTAATCCGTGCAGTGACCCATTAAGGTTTATATTGTTATTGTTCCCATTGTATAGACACACAAACTGAGGCACAAAAAAAAAACCCCACAAACATTCCCATGGTCATACCTGTAAGTTATGAAAATTGATGGCTGGTGTTTGAGGCTAAGTGGTCTGACTCCAGAGTCTATACTCTCCATTGGTATGTTCTACTGTCTTCTATGTGCTCATGGTTTTCAAATCCTTGCACGTCAACTCATTAACAATAAATTAGCTTTTATTTTGTGCCAGGGACTGTGCCAGATACCAAAGATGCTAAGATTATTAAGATGTAGTCTCTAAGGCACTCATGGCTTAATGTGAAATTTATTGTAATCAAGGCATAGAGTTCACAGAAGAGAAAGTAAAGAAAGAAAACCTCCCTCAAATGGGAGGATGGGATTAGAACTCAGAGCCAGCTCCACAGTGAGATGGTCCCGGATGTAAGTTTTAAAAATTCACAGGAAACAGCACATGCAAAGGCATGGAAGTATGAGACAGGTGAGAGTAACTCATAGTGATTGGAAGCACAGACCCTGGAGCCCAACTGCTTGGATTTGAATCCTGGCTCTACCTCGTGACTGGTGGCAAACTCCTTAGCTTCTCTGTGCCTCAGTTTCTCATCTATACAAGAAGGATGACAAAACTAGTAACTCCTTAATAGTGCAGTGGAATTAAATGGGTTAAGGTCCACAAATCACTCAGAGAAGGGCCTGGCATATTTATTTAAAAAGCACACCATAGTAGTTAGTTATCACTCTTATTACCCACAACCTTTATTATTTTTGGTGCCTGTTCCTCCTTGTTATATGAAAGATCATACCAACTAGACTGGACCACACTCTGTCATCTCCTTTCAAGCCTGTCCCAGCTTTCCAGAGGCATCAACTGTTACCAAACCAAGTTTCCTCACAAAACAGATTGGCAAGAAGTGGCCTTACTCTCCTTTCAAACCTTGAACTGTCTGTTCTGCTGAGGATATCCCAGGCAATTAGTGCTTTTTGGAAATTTCCATTCAAGGCACAGTTTCACTCTGGGCCACAAGGAAAGAAGGAGAGGAAAGGATGGATGCTCTGCTGGAGGAAAAATCCATCGAAACGAGTCACTGCCCTTCTCCCCAAACAAATCATTGGCCAGAGTGACCCACTCTGGCCAATGCTCAGGAACTTGGCTTCAGGAGAAGCCATCCTCCTAGTACTAGGTTTCTTAGGACCAGAGGCAGCTGGCAGGTAGGGATAAGACTTCTGCTTATCTCTTCTCCTTCTCAAATGTTCTTTTGTAGATCGTAGAGTAACATTTTCGTAGGTGAAAATCCTGTCATAATCCTACTCAGAAAACCTGAGTTCCAGTCCTAGGTTTAATCTTAACTAAGTAATAATAATTATAAGCACTTATGTCGTGCTTACCATGTGCCAGACAGCGTTCTACACATGATACTTTCATCAACTCATTTTTTGAAGGTTTTTTTTATGTAAAAAATTTTTTTTTAATGTTTATTTATTTTTGGGAGACAGAGAGACAGAGTAAGGGAGGGTCAGAAAGAGAGGGAGACACAGAATCTGAAGCAGGCTTCAGGCTCTGATCCTTTAGCACAGAGCCCGACGCAGGGCTTGAACCCATGAAGCACAGGATCATGACCTGGGCTGAAGTCGGACGCTCAACTGACTGAGCCACCCAGGCACCCCAAAGATATCTTTTTTTTTAAGTTTATGTTTCAGAGAGAGAGAGAGAGAGAGAGAGAGAGAGAGAGAGAATGAGCTGAGAGGGACAGAGAGAGGGAAGCACAATCCAAAGCAGGCTCCAGGTTCTAAGCTGTCAGCATGGAGCCCGATGTGGAGCTTGAACTCACAAACTGTGAGATGATGACCTGAACCAAAGTCAGATGCTCAACAGACTGAGCCACCCAGGTGCCCATCATCAACTCATTTAATCCTCACAAGAGCTTAGTGATTTGGTATATATATTGGTCAGGGTAAACTAGTTATGCTGTGATAACAAACAAATCTCAGTGGTTTATTTCTAACTCATGTATGTTCGTTGTAGGTCCATGGGAATTTTGTTCCACACTATGTTTACCCCGGGATTCATGCTAATAGAGAAATCTCCATCTGGAATGTTTCACATTTCATGTCAGGGAGAAGAAAAGGACAGATTACGCACTGGCTCTTAAAAACTCTCATATGGAAACGACACAGTTACTCAATTCACAATTCATGGCCATACCTAACTTCAACTGGGTATGGAAGAGATATCTTACCATGTGTCTGAAAGAAGAGAACCAGAATGTTGATGAACAGTTCTAAGGTTACCATAATATAGTATTTTTATCAGCATTTTATAGATGAGAAAACTGAAAAACAGAGAGGTTAAGTAAGTTGCCTCAAATTACCTAGTTTTTAAGTGGTAAAGCTGGGATTTCAACTCTAGTGGTCAGCTCCAGAGACTGCTCTTAATAACTGTGCATAGACCTTTTCCAAGGCACTGAATCTGTCTAAATTTGTTTCTTCATCTGCAAAAATGGGGAGAAAAATGCTTTCTTCTGTATCTCACAAGGGTACACTCAGAAGTCATCCATCCAGGCATCTATCCAAGCATCCATCCATCCATTCTTGCAGTAATTGACATGCCTATTGTCATGCCAATTGACATGCCAATTATTGCTCTAATTGATGTGAATCAGTAGTGAATAAGACTAAGTTCCTATGCTTGTGGAGGGTACATTCCTCTATACCGTATGAAACATTGGGTAAAAATAAAATAAGGGAATGGATCAATGAACAAGGCAAGGATAAATGCTCTGAGGTAAATAAAACACAATGATATTGCTATGGTCTGGATTTTGTCCCCCTAAAATTCATATATTGAAGCCTTAACCCACAATGTGATAATATTTGCAGATGGAGCCTTTGGGAAATAATTAAGTTTGATGAGGTCATGAGGATGAATCCTTCATGATGGAATTAGTAGCTTTATAACAAGAGGAAAAGAGAGATCACTCTTTCTTCATCATGTGAGGACACAGTGAGAAGGCAGCCATCAGCAAACCATGGGTTCTCACCAGAAACTGAATCAGCCAGCACCTTGATCTTCAACTTACCCAGCTCCAGAACTGTGAGAAATAAATGGCTGTTGTTTAAGCCGCCCAGTCTATGCAGCAGTCTATATCCTGCATAGACTGATTATATATATGATAGAAAGGCACAGGGTGGGAGAGGTGCTCTTTAGAGTGGGAGATCAGGGAAGGACCATCTCAAGAAGTATTATTTGAGCTGAGTTTATCATGTGCACATCTAGGGAGCAGAGAGAATAATAAGCAAAATGCTCTGAGGCAGGAATGAGCATGGCATGTGTAAAGAACAGAGAGCGGGTTAGAGTAGTTTGAGTATAATGAATGAGGAGGAAAATGGCAGGTAATGAAGGTGCAGAGGGAGGCAGGAATGAGACCATAAAAGAAAGATATGGACCAGTGAATTTTAAACCTTGTTTTGGGGTTAAAAATCCCTTTGGTAATCTGCTGAAAACCACAGACATGCTCACCGGAAAAGACAACACTCACAGAATATTTTACATATAGTATCAGGAGTTTCACAGTCCCCAACTCTCCTGTCCATCTAGACCACAGTTTGGAAACTTGTGGAAGATGTAAAGATGTTTTGAATAGTATGTAGGGAAAGAGAAGGGAGAAAGAAACTGACATTGTTTGCAAGCTTTCTCTGTGCCAGAAGCTTTGCCAGTTGTGATAAATTATTTATCATATTTTTCAAAATCTTATTTGATAAATGATGAAGCCAGATATCAGGTAGGCTAAGCAATAGGCTTTAGGCTAGCCAGGTAGTAAAGGACAGACAAAGAATTTGAATTGAGGTTGGCTTCACAACAGAGATACTATTATTAGATGTAGGGTCCAGTTTCATTCTGCCAAGGGTATTTTTATTATTAGGTGAAGGGTCTGTATTTTCAACCAGCGGAGGCAGTATCCATTTCCTTTTCAGCTCGCTTTAGTTGAATAGCAGAGCAGCTCAGATTCTGTTTCTGTTTCTTTACAGCCACACTGATTATAACGTCAGTCTTTATTACTCCCAGCAGAGCAGTGAAATATAATCCCTACACCACTACCAATTAAGGCAGCACCAACTCTATCCACATATGTTCTCTCTGTGTGAATGCCAGAAGACCTGCTCCAAGAGTTTTCCAGTGGTTTAGTATTCTGCTCAAAAAGCTCATTTGCCAAGCATCATCTTTCTTAATTAGGAACCTAATGTATTACAGCCAATCCTTTAAACAAGAGGAGGATGGTGACCTGAAAAGGAAGCATGACCATTCATTTCAAGATAATCAGCTTTGAAGCTGCTTGACAATAGATATTGATTTCTAGTGCCTGAAAAACCTCCTGAGAGAGGTTTCTGGTCTCAGCAGCCTGAGAAATCTGTTTGTCTCCTTATTCACTTACCATATGAGGCCAGGAAGTGACCTATAATGTGATGAGCAAAGAAACTACCTTCTCTGAAAAACCACATGCATGAGAATGAGTGGAAGGATCCTCCTAGACTAACGTGAAGGAGGATAAGCAAACCATTCATTCCATTTTCTTACCTCTTACAGCCTTCTATTAAAGCTAACATTAGCTATCCTTTAAAGAACACACTCTATGTTATTTCCAATGTCAAAACACTATTGGTGTTATCACCCAGTTTTCAGGATGAAGAAACTGAGCACAGAGATGTGAGTTTCTTTTCACAGTGTCACACAGCAAGTAAAAGCCTGAGCTGAGAGTTGAAATATGTCAGAGTCTAAAGTTTTTTTTCTTCCACAACACTAGGCTGCCTCATTTTTCTAGATAATGCATTTTCCTCCTTTGACTTTCTACTTGCTGAAATTAATTTTTTGAGCCAGTAAAGTCATCATCGTTCAGAAATAATGACACCATATTGGTGGAATTTGGCTTCTTTAGTGTCTTACACAAGTACCTACATATGCAATAGAGCTAGGTTGCAATACTACATGTTGCCAGTAGGTGCCACTATCGTATCTAATGCACTACATATTCAAAAATATTTACTGAATACCTAGTATATGAAAGGCTCTGTTATAGGTGCTAGGGATATAGTCATGAACAAGACAGAGTCTCTGCTTCATGACATTTCCATTCCATTGGGGAAATCTGAGCCACAAGCAAATATATAATATATCAGACAGTGATCAGTGGAATAAGTAAATGCTGAAATTTGAGGCTTCAGGCTCTGAAATACATCAGCTGTTTGAGTTTGAAATATGTTATATTCTAGTGACATGAAACCAGCTGCCCTATAAGAGTTCATCTCTCAGGAAATGTCCCTGCAGCTAACTCTGTTCGGCGAACCAGTAAAAATGATCAGCGTTCCCATGTCCCCATTGAAACAGATTAGGAAAGAAAAACCTCCTGGGACTAGAGTCTACATAGTTTACTGGCTGAGTGTACCATCACCTACAAAATAAGTCCCAATCCAAGCATGCTCTATTAGGCCCGTTATGATCCAACTGACCTCTCTAGTCCGATCTCTGGCCACACCCTTTTCACATTTTACACCCTTATAAGCCATATTGCTCTTCATTCCCCGCAAGAGTATACTGTTTTACCCCTTCAGGCTTTTGCTAATAATAACTACTACATTGGGAAGCCATTTTAATTTTTTCTCACTTATATAATCCCTAATCCTCTGGTTAGGGACCAGCTAGACCTGGTGTGGTCATATCCAGCTATCACCACCTCTAAGAAGCCTTCCTTGTTTTCCTCAATCTAAGTTAGATTCCTGTTAGATTCCTAAGTAATCCCTGTTACTTCTTCCACATCTTTTGGATCCTATCACTTGACTTCCATACTGTTTTACCATGAGATATCTTTGTGCTTCATTTTCTTTTTGAGGCAAGGAACTAGATCGTATTCACCTCTATATCCTCTTTGCCTAATTCAGCACTGTCCAATAGAAATATAATGCAAGCCATATATGTAATTTAAAATTTACTAGTAGCCACATTAAAAAGTAAAAAGAAACAGATGAGATTCATTTTCATAATGTGTTTTACTTTACCCAATATATTCAAAACATTACCATTTCAACACATAATTGATGTAGAAAATAATCAACGAGATGTTTCAGAATCTTTTTATCACATTAAGTCTTCAAAATCTGGCGAGTATTTTGTGCTTACAGCCATGTCAACGCAGAAACTAAATTTCCATCAGAAATACTTGGTCTATGTTTAGATTTTACAAAATTTATTCTCAAAGTATAACCACATGCTCAAACTGTTCCAAACATACTTAAAAGTTTTCTAAAAACTGAAATAAATACAAAAATATCATCTTCCTTTAATATTCAAGTCCACATTGACAAAACGGGCTCATCACTTTTAGAACAATTAGACTTTCAAGCTGAAGCATATCCATTTCAAAACTATGTCCACAATAGATTCACCAACTCTTCTGTCAATTCAATGTTAGCAGTGGGTTCAAAGGGTATTGCATAAATTGAAAAGCAGTTCTAAATTTACCAGTAACAGAAAAATTCTTCAAATTTTTCTTGCCATTTTTATAGCCAATGTACATAATTTTGTTGATTGCAGTGACAATCTTCTGCATATTGACTCCCATTAGAAAAATACATAAAATTATTATTGATCTGTGTATTGGAATTTTTAATTCCAGCAAATTCTCATACTAGTCATGCCGGGTCAGAAATAAGCTTTTCCTTTTCACTAAACTTCAAATTTAGCCTGTTCTTTTGTAGTGTCATATTGGCTAGGAAAGTTAAGTCAGACTGACATTTTTGTCTTTGACTTACTGAATTTTGTTTCAAAAAAATCTTGAATTAGAGTTAACAATAGAGTCGATTTTTACAAAACAACTCAACTGATAAGTATTGGCAAAACCCCCCCACCAGATAATTGACTTCATTGTCTTCTGTTTTGTTCAACAGATGTATAAACTGGCAATGATTCACAACATTTACATACATGCACTAAAGAATTTTAACAACTGTAAACAATAACACTTTTCATAGAGTATGCTTTAGAAGCTTAATTTTTTTAATGTATGTTTTTAATGTATATCATACAGTGAAAAATGTATATCATTTTTGTATGTTTTTTATGTATGTTTTTAATTTATATCATACAGTGAAAAAAAATAAAGTATCAGGACACCTGGATGGCTCAGTCTGTTGAGCGTCTGACTCTTGGTTTTAGCTCAGGTCACAATCCCAGGGTCATGGGATGGAGCCTGCTTAAGGTTCTCTCTCTCTCCCTCCCTGCCCCTCTACCCCACTCATGCTCTCTCTCTAAAAACTTAAAAGTTAAAAAAATAAAGTGTTTTAAATTAAAAAACACTTTAAAGCTAGAGCATCATCCATCATAATAGGAACTTTTATTACATCTAAGTAAAATTATTCTTTGACAGATACAAAAGATTTAAAATGATCTATGCCTTAAGTTCTGTATTTTCAGTTCTGTATTAACAACATTTATTGTAAATCTGAGACAACATGTACCCAAAGTATTAATTAGGCGGTATCTCACATTTACCAACTCATTGAAAGATGAAAACAATACTTCAAATTTTACAAATTTTGGATTAAATGATTTTGATACCGTTAGAATGATCTTACAGTCCTTAGGCAATTGTTTGCTGGCTTAATTGAAGATCTTCCACTTTTTGTATCATTTTTAGTATTTTCCTCATAATTTTCTGAAAAAATTTTCATAAGTATAATAATAGTTCATTTTACTATCTATCAAAAAACAGTTCTGTGTATGTATGTGTAAGAATTTGTCTTATGGCCAGAATTACAAGTTCAGATTCTGTTAAAAATCTTTAAAAATTTTTGATTAATGCTTAATTCTGATATTAGGTGACTAATTTAGTCAGTTATTTTTTGACTGTTGAGAAGAAACATCAAATTCATCATATTGCTGTAAATTTTCCTAATATTGTCTATTATTTTTATTAATTAAATAGAGATCTTTTTTTATTCTACTGCAATAAACTGCAATTGCCATTCATTGTAAACTTTTCTTCCAATCTTTTCTTTTCTTTTCTATTCTGATCATAGTGTTAGCTTTTGCATTTCCACTTAATTCTGCATCAATAGTCTGCTTTTGTTTTAAAAATTTTAAATTTGTCCATACCTGTTTTTTTATATTGAAAAATCTAATTGTATTACAATTAAAATAATAGCAAGATTTCAATTTAATTATCAATGAAATTTACAGTGGCTGGAGCTGTCAGCATAAAATATTCTAAGAAACACATTACCATATTGCATGTATAGAAAAAGAATCATTCAAGCTGAATCAACCCATCAACTTTAACTAGACCAGTGATACGTTTATATATATTAGTGGAAACAATCCATGTACCCAATAAATACATTACTATACAACAGTACTGTCTTATGCAATACAAAAGCTAAAGTGAAGTGTTCTTTTACTGAAACAAAGCTGTGTTTAATAGAAAGTATTTTACAGTATTTCCATTTTAAAATTAAAATTTTAAGTAATACAAATTAAACAATATTAAAAATTCAGTACCTCAGTACTGACATTAGTCCCGTATCAACTGCTCAAAAATCACATGTGGCCAAGAGCTACTGCCCTGGACAGCACAGACCTAGCACATTTTATCCAGTCAACAACTATCTTTTGAATTAATGGACCCAGGTGTATAACTTTCCCCAACTTTACATTTGAACCTTGGCAGTGAAGACCTACACAGAGTTGCATCATACTCAACTCCTCTCTAATCTAAGATCAATGGCACGGAGACACTGTTCAAGTTTTAACGGACCAGTGGAGATTCTAGAGGTTGGAGTAGTATAGACAACCATGTGTAGTTGAAGGCAGCATGGTGCAATGGAGAAAATCATCAGACTTAAGGCCAAATGACTGGGATTGTAGTTTCCACTCCCTAGCTCATTAGTTGGGTGTGTTAGATTTCTTCCTTCCTGCCCTGCCCAATGCGGGGCTTGAACTCATGACCCTGAGATCAAGAATTGGTTGCTTAACTGACTGAGCCACCCAGGCACCCCTAGATTACTCCTCTTTAAAAGAGACTGCTTTCAGTACTTCACATATTTGCTGTGAGGATCAAATAAAAATATTTCTATTTATAAATGTTAAAACACTGTCCAAATGTTAGTGTTTTTGTCTTGTCTGTGCCAGTGGGAAATCTGTCTCAGGCTGAATGCCACACCAATCAGAAAATATCTGTGTCAATAGAAAGCTCTGTTAAGCAGCTAGGGAAACCCATTCTGCTGGCAGAATATGTGTAGGCACAGTGGATACCACAGAGGTGTCTTACTATTAGCCAAGCACAGGGACACATACAATTCAGAGACTAATGCTTAAATTGTTAATTTTTTTTTTTCCAAGCAGTGGAAAATAGTTAAGAGTCCAGGCTCCTGCTAGCTCCTAGCAGACTACCCGGCTGCTAGGGGATTTAAAGATTTAGGATTTAGGATTTGGCAGCTGTATGACTTTGGGCACATAAATTAACTTGCCATGCCTCAGTTTTGTCATCTATAAAATGGGGGTTATATTAGGGCCTATCTCCTAGAGTTGATTACAGCATGAGATAACCTATATAAATTGTTTTAAAGAATGACTGACGTATATTAAGTTCTCAGTAAATAGTTAATGATAGTTATCATGCGTGCCAAGTGTACTGTGGATGAACACGTAGGAATTTTCTTCTTATTCTTTTTTATTGAAGTAATATTAGTTTCAGGTGTACAACATATTGATTCAACAATTCCATATAAGGGGCGCCTGGGTGGCTCAGTCGGTTAAGCGGCCGACTTCGGCTCAGGTCACGATCTCGCGGTCCGTGAGTTCGAGCCCCGCGTCGGGCTCTGTGCTGACAGCTTAGAGCCTGGAGCCTGTTTCAGATTCTGTGTCTCCCTCTCTCTGACCCTCCCCTGTTCATGCTCTGTCTCTCTCTGTCTCAAAAATAAATAAAAACGTTTAAAAAAATTTAAAAAAAACTCCATATAATACTCAGTGCTCCCAGGGTAATTGTAGTCACCATGTGCAACCATAGAACATTATTACAATATTAATGACGTATACCCTATGCTGTACTTTTCGTGTCCATGACTTCTTTATTTGATAGCTGGAAGTTTGTACCTTGTAATCTCCTTTATCTATTTCACCCATCTCCCCCGTCACCTTCCCTCTGGTGACCACTAGTTTGTTCTCTGTGTTCAAGAGTCCATTTTTTGGTTGGTTTGTTTGTTCATTTGTTTTTTAGGTTCCATATATAAGTGAAAACATAGGGTGTTTGTCTTTCTCTAACTTATTTCACTTCGCCTAATTAATGCCCTCTAGATCTATCCATGTTGTTGCCAATGCCAATATCTCATTGTTTTTTATGGCTGAGTAATAATCCACTGTGCCCATACCACATCTTCTTTATTCATTCATCTATTGATGGACTCTTGGGCTGCTTCCAAACTTACCTATTATAAATAATGCTGCTCTAAACACAGGGGTGCATATATCTTTTCAAATTAGTATTTTTTCTTTTGTGTAAATACCCAGTAGTGGGATTACTGAATCATAGGGTAGTTCTATTTTTATTTTGTTGAGGAACCTCCATACTGTTTTCCACACTGGTTTCACCAATTTTACATTCGCACCAACAGTGCACAAGTTTCCTCTTTCTCCACATCCTCACCAACACTTGATATTTCTTGTCCTTTTGATTCTAGCCATTGTGACAGGTGAGACGTGACGTCTCATTGTGGTTTTGATTTGCATTTCCCTGATTAGTGATGTGAGCACCTTTTCATGTGTCTGTTGGCCATCTGAATGTCTGCTTTAGAAAAATGTTCAGGTCCTCTGCCCATTTTTAATCAGATTATTTGTTTTTTTTGGTGTTGAGTTATATAACTTCTTTATATATTTTAGACATTAACCCCTTATTGGATATGTCATTTGCAAATACCTTCTTCCATTTAGTAGGTTTTGTTGATGGTTTCCTTTGCTGTGCAAAAGCTTTTTTTTTTTTGTTTGTTTTTGTTTTTGTTTTTGGTGTAGTGCCAGTAGTTTAATTTTGCTTTTGTTTCCCTTTCCCTGGGAGACATATCTAGAAAATTGTTGCTAAGGCCAATGTCAAAGAGATTACTGCCTTTGTTTTCTTCTAGAAGTTTTATGGTTTCTGGACTCACATTTAAGTCTTTAATCCATTTTGAGTTTATTTTTGCATATGGTGTAAGAAAGTGGGCCAGTTTCATTCTTTTCCATGTAGCTGACCAGCTTTCCCAATATTGAAGAGACTGTCTTTTCCAGGAATTTCCTTCTTTTTCTGATTTCTCTCTCTCTACCTCCTCCCTAATCTCTCTGTCCTTCACACAGTGTCCTGGTTCTAACTTAAGAAATCGCAAGTCCTGGGACACCTGGGTGGCTCAGTTGGTTCAGAGTCCTACTCTTGATTTCAGTTCAGGTGAAATGATCTGACAGTTCGTGGGTTTGAGCCCCTCATCGGGGTCTGTGCTGACAGCATGGAGCCTGCTTGGGATTCTCTCTCTGTCCCTACCCACCTCCTCCTTAAAAATAAAGTAAACATTAAAAAAAAAAAAGAGGGGGCGCCTGAGTGGCTCAGTTAAGCATCCATCAGACTTTGGTTCAGGTTATGATCTCACCGTCTGTGACTTTGAGCCCCGTGTCGGGCTCTGTGCTGACAGCTCAGAGCCTGGTGCCTGCTTCAGATTCTATGTCTCCCTCTCTGCCCCTCCCTCATTCATACTCTGTCTCTGTCTCTGTCTCTGTCTCTCTCTCTCTCAAAAATAAATAAACGTTAAAAAATAAAAGATTAAAAAAAAATCACAAGTCCTTAAGATCCAGCTCATCATTAGAGGAGACAATAAGTCTTCCATTTTCTGCAGAATGAAATATCTGTTAAGTCTTCCTGCTGATGTTGACTATATTTTATAGCTGAATTTAGCTGTGTTATCTCATTAGGCAGTTTCTACCTCTTTACTAAGGCTTACCAAAGAATCTCTTCCAAAGAAGGACAAAATAAGAATGAAAGGAAAATCTCATTCATTCATTCATTCCAAAAATATTTATTGAGTACTTACTTTGTGTACAGACATTTAAATGTGCTTGGGAGTCAACTGTAAACAAAATGATTTTTTAAAAAATCCTGCCCCCCTGGAGCTTGCATCCTAGTGAAAGGAGACTGGCAATAAATACTAACATAATAAATAAGCAAAATATTCAGTACGTTAGAAAATTATGAACACTATGAAAAAAAATTGAACAGTCTAGGGAGGATTGGAACTGTAGGATATAGAGGTACAAAATAACTTTAAGAAGAATTCTCAGATTGAACCTCATTGAGAATAGAGTTTGGGGGCAAATAACTTGACAGAGGTCAGGTAAAGAAGCACAGAGTTATTTGGGAGAAGAGAATGCTAGGAAATGGAGCAGCCACTAGAACGGACCTAAGGAGTGCACTTGGCCTGTTCACAGCACACTAAGGAGGCCAATGTGTCTGGAATGGACTGACAGAGGTGGGACCATAACACATGGCCTTGTAGGACATTGTGAAGAGTGTGGCCTGGCCTTGCTAATTGCATAGTGATTTCAAGTCAGTTTGGGCACTGAGAGTATAAATAGACTGCAGATTCTTTGAGCTATTAGAGACCTTTAAGGGAATTGAGTTTTGTTGCTCATCAATCTATGAATTCCTTCCACAGTATTGCCACCATGGAGTCATCTTGCCTTTTCATGGGGACCCTGGTGACAGAGAGCTCCCATCTTCCCAAGGCAATCCATCTTTCTAGTTTTGCCTGGTGGAAGATTTTCTCTTTGATCGAGCTGACATCTGACTGTCTGTCACTGCCATCCATAACCTTTATTTCTACCCTCTGTAGGCCTTTCAGAATATAAGTCTAATTTTTCTTCGTCATGACAGCCCTTCAAATATTTGAAGACAGCTGCCACATCCTTAGAGTTTTCTCTTCCCCATGCCAATACCCAGTTCCTCCTGTCATTTCTCATATGACAAATGTATGCAATTTCTGCTCTTTCTCCTCTGATTCTGCTCTGGCTCTATTTATTCAATGGCCAGAAGGGAGCCCAGATGTGCCTGGCTGGAGAATAACAGTCCAGAGCCATCCCATCCTTGGCTTAGGGCTTGGCCTTGCATCCTGGCAGTCACGTAATGAAGGAGAAAGACTTTGAAATAATACACAGGGGTTCAGATCCCAGCACTGCCCCTTCATTGTTGTGTGGCTCTGGAGAGGGTTTCGTCTCTCTGAACTTTGTTTCCATATATGTAAGGTGAAGATAGTAATTCCAACCTTGGAGATGTGTTGCAAGAATTAGTAGTTTGATGAGTTTATGGTTGCCTGGCACCTTGTAAGGGTGTGAAGTTGATTTTTTTGAAAATCTCTTCTGTGCCTTTGACAACATTTTTCTCTCCACATCCGTTGTAGCATTTTATTCCCAGAGCCAGATCTTATACAATACGGTCTCCTAAGTCCCTAGTAGAAATACTCTTGATGCTCTTTTTCTAGTTCTTTAATAAGAGATATGTAGACTCTTTAAGGTTTTTTCCCCTTCTTTCCTTCCAAAATTAATAAATACAACAGTTTCATTGGCCCAAAGCCCAGCTCCTCAGAGGCTGTAGAGGTGGTTTGGGGAGTTATTCAAGGGGGTCATGGGCAAGTACTATAAGAAAGAGTAGATGGAGTGATCACCTACATTCTGGCTGCCTAACCTTGTAACAAATAAAATGTGCTTTTATTCTAAATCCAGGAGAGCAGGCTCTTTCTTTGTAATATGATATAAAGAATGTAACTGGAACTCTCTCTCTCTCATCACCACGAACACAGCTCTGCAATGAATATGACTTTCATTGCCCATCTGAGGCTGAGGGATAAGGACAGACACTGCCCCTGAAGGGTTGTAGCCATTCTAGTGTGGGAGGTGGGGCATTGGGGAAAAGGCTGCAGCATGTCTGGGCCAACATGAGGACTGGTATTTAGCCAAACTGAGCCTTTCTCTCTGCCATCCTGGTTGAGAGGCTCCTCATCACTTGCTTGGACTATTGTACTTAGCAATCTCCTAACCAGGGCCCTGCCTCCATTCTCCACTTCAGTTGTCTCTGTGATCTGATTATGATGTCACTCTCAACAGCTCCCCTGGTGATCAGGAGGCTCCTGTGCACTTAACTGTGTGGTTTCAGGGGAACTTCCCAACCTCATATCCAGCCCACTCTTAGCTGTGGTCTTTCAAAATTATTTGCCTTTCCCTAAAAATACTGTTTAAGTCCCAGCCAACCCTCTGTATGTGCTATTCTGCCTGAAATAAACTTCTCCACTTTTTTTTTTTCTTACTGAATTCTCATCCATTTTTCGAGATCCTACTCAAATATCACTTTATTTAGGAGGACTTCCTGGTTCCTTCAGGAAGAGTTTATTACTCCCTCCCCCATGCTCTTAAAACACTTTTCACATAGCTGCATTGCGTTATAATTGGTGTATTGTATTACAATGATGTGTTCACCTTCTCCTCCACTAGAGTGTGAATAGAAAGACTGAGATTATGGGGCGCCTGGGTGGCTCAGTCGGTTGAACGTCTGACTTCAGCTCAGATCATGATCTCGCAGTTCGTGAGTTCGAGCCCCGTGTCGGGCTCTGTGCTGACAGCCCAGAGCCTGGAGCCTGCTTCAGATTCTGTGTCTCCCTCTCTCTCTGCCCCTCCCCTGCTCACGCTCTGTCTCTCTCTGTCTCAAAAATGAATAAAAAACATTAAAAAAATTTAAAAAAAAAAGACTGAGATTACTTTCCTAGGGCTACCGTAACACAGTACCACATACTGGCTTAAAACAACAGATATTTATTCTGTCACAGTTCTGGAGGCTCCAAGTCTGAACGTCTGCAGGGCTGTACTCCCTCTGAAGGCTCTGGAGAAGGATCCTTCCTTGTCTCTTCCTAGCTCCTGGCAATTGCTGGCAATCCTTAGCCATTCCTTGGTTTACAGGTGCATCTCTCCAGTCTCTGCCTCTGTTGTCATATAACCTTCTTCCCTGTGCCTCTGTCCAAATCTCCCTCTCCTTTCTCTTATAACGATGGCAGTCACAGGATTAGGGCCCACTGTAGGCAATATGGCCTCATTTTAACTTCACTACATCTGCAAAGACCCTATTTCCAAATAAGGTCACATTTGCAGGTTGAGGACGGTTAGGACTTAAAAATACCTTGTTTGAGAGATGCAATTCAACCTACAATGCTAGGTTTTATGTATTTGTGTATTGTCACTGCCTGGCATATAAGAGATACATAAAAATGTTCATTAAATGATGAGGGCATAAATGATAAAGGAAAAATAAGCCATCTCAATACACACTCATTCCCTGTGTGCCTTCATCCAGGCTAGGTCCTATGCTAAGTGCTGAGGTTACAGAGGAGAGTAAGATGTGGCCCCTGCCATCACTTCCTCCCCGTGAAGTGCCTGAGCTCCCTGGCCATGTCTTTTACAGTCCTCAGCTCACCCCAAGTAAGGACTTTAAATAGATCTACCAGTGTTTCTGATGCCAGAGTGCTCATGACTAATTGAGGACCTTCCTGGCAGTAAGTTCAGGGGTGTGGGCATCCAGCTGGGACCCCCATTACCCGAGGATCACTGGGTCCTGCTCCCATTCAGCAGCAGTGAGGGTCTTACTCTCTGCATCTATACAGAGAATAAACCTGTAGACTCTTTTGAAGCAAGTCCCCAGTTCTCACCCCTATTTTGCTCTGAGTTTTATTCCTTCACTTATGAAGTGGAGATAATACCCAATCTTGAGGTAGCTGAGATAGTGGATGTGGAAGTAATTTTTTAGTTATTTAGTTTTCAAAATGTATTTTGACACATATTCTTCCTATCCCTGTGTCCTCACTTCTTTGCACAGTGATCCCATCAAGAGGCAGAGACCATTTGCTCCTTAAACATCACCTTGACCATGTGATTCACATTGACCAATAAGGCAGTAGCAAATATGATGCCAGCACTTGGTTGAAAAGCATTTGAATATTGGTGCTTGTTCTTGTGGCTCTACCAAGAGTAGGCTTTAAAATATTCCCTTAGGACTCTGAAAGAATGGCAGACCCCACTTTCCTTCTAGACAGGCCCCAGAGTTTAGACATACTGGAGTCCAGTAACTTCAGATATCCTAAACCTCATCATTAGTACCATACTCACTTATTAATGAGTCTCTTTCTTCAGACTATGTATGCTACTGAGCAAATAAAACACTGGCCTTGGCTTCTGGGAACTCTCTAAGACACTTTGCAGAGTCTGTAGAGAGAGCCTGAAGCAGTGCTGAATATGTATATTAATTAAATATATCAAAATAGGGGCATCTGGGTGGCTCAGTTGATTAAGTGTCTGACTTTGGCTCAGGTCATGATCTCATGGTTCATGGGTTCGAGCCCCTCATTGTGCTTTGTGCTGACAGCTCAGAGCCTGGAGCTTGCTTCAGATTGTGTCTCCCCCTCTCTCTGCCCCTCCCCACTTGTGCTCTGTCTCTCTCTCAAAAATAAACTATTAAACAAACAAATAAATAAATAAAATATATCAAAATAATTGCTAGCCTTATAAATTGATCCTAACTTGGAAAGGGATTTTAAAATCATATGTCAGCTGACCCTCACAGCAGTCCTGTGAGCCAGGATAGTGATGCTGTGCCCTTTTATTTATAAAGAATCTTGGGTTTGGAGAGTAACATGACTTCCTCAAGTCACATGGCTAGTTTATCAGTTAGTGTTTGCTGTATAACAGCCCTTGCAACAGTTAGTGGTTTAGGACAATACTCATTTATTAGCTGATGTTCCTGCAGGTTGACAGTCTAACTTAAGATCCTTTGGGCAGTTCTTCTGCTGGTCTTGCTTGGGCTCATTCATGGGGTTGAGAACTGGTTGTTTTAGGGTAGTCTCATTCAGATGCCTGGTTGTTAACTGGGGTTGGTGCTGGTTGTTGGCTGGAGTGATAATGATTGGGCCATGTCTCCAGTAGATCAACCTGGGCTTATTCATATAGCAGCTCTCACAGAATTTTCAAGAGCCACAAGGGAAGAACTAATGTTCAAGTGTTTTACAACCTGTGCTTGCATTGATTGTATTTACTACTATTTCATTGGTCAATGCAAATCATAAGGTCAAAGTTAGATTCAAGGAGTTGGGAAATTGCATCCACCTTTTGATGGGAGGAGCTTTAAGGTCACTTTACAACGGGGCAAGAATATAGTGATAGGAAGATTGGTGTTTATCTTTATAATCTACTACAGCTAGTAAATGGTAGATATGGCACAGGAACTAAATATTATTTAGCATTCCTTCTGCTCTGGCAGGGCCTGAGAGTGTGATCAAACACTCAGCTGATCAATGTTCTTTTTTTTGTTTTGCTTAATAAGTTATAATTATGATTCTGCCCTAAATGTATAGCACATTACAATTTTTCAAATAGGTATATGTCCTAATACAAAGACAGGCAGATAAATGAGGGCTGGTTGTGAATAGGGAACAGGAGAAGCTGAGAGCAGATGTCAGTGGCACCCTCAATTTCAATTTAAGTCAGTATTTTTCATTGAGCATCTATTATGTCTGACACTGTGTTAAGTTCATGAATACAAAAGTGGTTAAGTCCTGGTCCAGTTGTTCAAGGAACTCCCAGAAGTCTAGTGAAAGAGATAAACATAGGACAGAAATTAATTATAATCCAGTGGGGAAAGTTCCATTAAAGAAGTTTCACATATAGTTCTTTGGGGAGCACAAAAGGAACAATTAATTCTGTCTCAGAGATTTAGAGATGTAGTCAGAGATGCCTGCAGAGAGAAGGTACTGGTGACAGGTGCAATTTTACCTGTGCAAAGGCACGGAGGTGCCAACTTGCATGGAATATTCTGGGAACAGCGAGACCACAAAGCATGGAGGGGATGGGTGGGTGCAGTAGCCAGAGATGGAGACTGGAAAGGTTATAAGTGACTTTGAATGCCAGGCTAAAGCGTTTTAAATTCATCCTGAGAGTTACAGGGTGACATGGAACACTTCTAAAGTTGTAGGGTGAGGTCAGAGAAACACAGTTTAATATCTGCAGAGTAAGATAATTGCAGGCTACACTTAGGAAGGAAAAACCATGGGGCGCCTGGGTGGCTCAGTCGGTTAAGCGGCCGACTTCAGCTCAGGTCATGATCTCGTGGTCCGTGAGTTCAAGCCCCGCCATCGGGCTCTGTGCTGACAGCTCAGAGCCTAGAGCCTGTTTCAGATTCTGTGTCTCCCTCTCTCTGACCCTCCCCTGTTCATGCTCTGTCTCTCCCTGTCTCAAAAATAAATAAAACGTTAAAAAAATTTTTTTAAAAAAAAGGAAGGAAAAACTGGAGAGTGCAGACCAACTCAGAAGCTTTTGCCAAGTAAGAGGTGATGATAGACTGACTCACGGAACTATGAGTAGGATTGAAGAGGACAGGATGAATTCTAAAACCAATGAATGGTTGTGTGTGGGAGATGAAAATGGGCAACGAAATGAGCAGCAGCTGGGGCAATAAATGACACAGAAGCAGGTGATGGGGAGTGAGGGACTGAAAGACAAAAGGACAGGGGAGAAGGGATGGCAGATTCAACTGGTGCCATGTACAGCTGAGAGACCTGTAAGGATCTCCAGAGAAGTATCCAGATAAGTAGGTCACTGAATACCCAGGTCTGGAGCTCCAGAAAGAGACATAGGTAAATGTCCATTTGGAGATCATCTACATACAGATGAAAAATTTGTTACAATTCATTTGATGGTAATGGGTAGAAAGTTCAATCCAAAGCACCTTAAAACAAAACAGTAAAAACAAAAAGATGGAGTTTTGAATTTTACTAACAATATCGCTAGAAAGTCCTAGGAGAGTCTTTTTCATGCATGGCTAGATCAAGGGTCCCAGTGATGCTGTTATTGTGATTCTCCTTGCTCTGCTTCCTTCTGTATGTTGGCTTTATTCCAAGCACGTTTTTTTCTTTCTAGATGGTGGCAGCATGCTGTCCATCCATCACTTATTCGTGATATTTTATCAGTTCATCCAGACTCGGAGGACAAAGTTTTAGAACCTATGCTGGGCAAGGCCAGGGCATCCCCAAGAACTGTCCAGATTTTAGACTCATTTAGTTTGTAGCCTTCTGGAAGTTCTGCAGGATTTTGAAAGTATCTGAGTCCATTCAGTGGGATGACTGGCCATATTCAGATCACAGTTCTTTTTCTGGAGTCAAGTGATTCTAGTTCTGTTTTGGGCAAGGCTGGGGCACCCCCAAAGAACTCTCTTAAGGTTAATAATTTTGGAATTCCTGGATTTCCTACATGAAAGATAAGGGGAGGGGAGGGGAGGGGAGGGGAAGGGAGGGGAGGGGAGGGGATGGAAGGGGAGGAAGGGAAGGGAAGGGAAGGAAAGGGTGGAGGAGAGGAGGAGGGAAAGGGAGCGAAGGGGAGGGGAAGGAAGAGGAAATGAATGGAAGAGAAAGGGAAGGGAAGTGAGGGGAAGGAGAGGAAAGGGAAGGGAAGGGAAGGGAAGGGAAGGGAAGGGAAGGGAAGGGAAGGAAAGGAAAGGAAAGGAAAGGAAAGGAAAGGAAAGGAAAGGAAAGGGTAGAGGGGAGGAGGAGGGAAAGGGAGGGGAGGGGAGGGGAAGGAAGGGGAAACGAACAGAAGAGAAAGGGAAGGGAAGGGAAGGGAAGGGAAGGAAGGGGAGAGAAGGGGAGGGAAGTGTGTCTTTAAATGTCACCCCAGGTGTCTTGGGTTCTTTATGCTCTTTATCTGAGCCTCCTAACCTTGCCTCCTGAGACACTGGGTATATGAGAAGGCCCATGGAGAGAATACAGCACTGGAAGAAGGGTGTCTGGACATAAACCTTGGGAACATCCACATTTAAGAGGTCAACAAAGAAAGAAATAATAGTGAAAGAAAATGAAAGAGGTCAGTGAGTTTGGAGGAGAACCAGGAGAAAGCTACTTCATTTATCCTCCTAACAGAAGGACACCAGCATTATCAGACATCCTGTCTTTCTGTCTCTTGCTCTTCTGTCTCTGGAGTCCTCTTCACCAGACAGTTAATTTCTTTAGAATGTTAAGTACTTCACCAGTTGCTGTAAACAGCCCCCTGGTGCACATCCAACACTTATCATGCAGATTAAACTACTAATATAGAGGAAGGGGGGCAGCAAAAGAGATAATCAAATTTAACTTAATTCTTTTTCCCAAAAAAAGCATAAGTCAGGACAGAGTACTGTATCTTAATGACCTCTAAAGACACCTCTATCCAAGAGAATTAACTCATTTTCTTTGAATCTTAGCATAAGGAGCTTTAGTGCCTCCTACAGGAAGATCTTTTGGTATCTTTTGCATAGCTAACTCAAAAATTAAAGAGGTGGGGCACCTGGGTAGCTCAATCGGTTGAGCCTCTTCCTCTCAGGTTGTGATCTCTCGGTGTGTGAGTTCGAGCCCTGCGTCAGGCTCTGTGCTGACAGCTCAGAGCCTGGAGCCTGCTTCGGATTTGTGTCTTCCTCTCTCTCTGCCCCTCCCCCACTCATGCTCTGTCTCTCTCTCAGAAATAAATAAACATTAAAAAAATTTTTTAAAAAAGAATTAAAGAGGTTAGGTCAAAGAAGAGGAAGGTGGGTGCACTTATTCTGATTGTCAGTTTCTTCATCTAAAATAATACCACTGCTCTTGGGGCGCCTGGGTGGCTCAGTCGGTTAAGCGGCCGACTTCGGCTCAGGTCATGATCTCACGGTCCGTGAGTTCGAGCCCCACGTCAGGCTCTGTGCTGACAGCTCAGAGCCTGGAGCCTGTTTCAGATTCTGTGTCTCCCTCTCTCTGACCCTCCCCCGTTCATTCTCTGTCTCTCTGTCTCAAAAATAAATAAACGTTAAAAAATAAATAAATAAATAAATAAATAAAATAATACCACTGCTCTCTCAGAGTTACTATAAAATTATCACATGACGTAATGTTTGTCAAGTACTTCAAATGGTCATGAGATATAGTGGCAAACTTAATTATATGATAGCTATTAATAGATAACTAGGTACAAGAAATCCATGGAATGTATGTTTTGTTTTTCTATCCCTAGTATAGTATTAGTATTTGCCTTTATGAAGCTTTTTTGAAGTGAGACCATACAAATTAGCAAGTAAAATATAAAGCATGTGTAGGGGATCAAAATATGCCACCCCCAAATATGCCACTTTGGCATAAGGATTATTTTTTTAAGTTCATTTATTTGTTTTTGAGAGCGAAAGAGTATGAGCAGGGAAGGGACATATTGAGAGAGAGAGAGAGAGAGAGAGAGAGAGAATCAGAGAATCCCAAGCAGGCTTGGTGCTGTTAGCATGGAGCCTGATGTGGGGCTTGAACTCACTAACCATGAGATCATGATTGGAGCTGAAACCAAGAGTCAGATGCTTAACCAAATGAGCCACTCAGGCGCCCCAACACAAGGCTCTTTTAAAGAGACTTCACAAAGGGTTATGAGATCACAGGGAAATAAACCTAGGGGAACAACAAGTCTAGAATCTGTGCTGCTCAAAAAGGTAACCACTAGCAACGTGTGGCTATTTAAATCTAAATGTATCAAAATTACGTAAAAATAAAAATTCAGGGGTGCCTGGGTGACTCAGTCCTTTAAGCATCCCACTCTTGATTTTAGCTCAGGTCATGATCTCTTGGTTCCTGAGATCGAGCTCCACATCTGGCTCTGCACTTGACAGTGTGGAACCTGCTTGGGATTCTCTCTCTGCTCCTCCCCTGCTCTCTCTCTAAAAATAAATAAACATTTTTTTAAAGCAGTAAAAAAATTCACTTCTTTGTTCATACTAGCCACATGTAGCCAGTTCTTATTATATTGGAGAGTGCAGATATAGGACTTTCCCATCATTGCAGAAAATATGCTCTGACTGCACTGGCCTAGGTAATGTGGCTCAAATGCTACTCAAACTTGAATGTGCATATAAATTGCCTAGGGATCTTATTAAAAGGCAGATTTTGATTTATTAGGTCTGGGTGGCATCTAAGAATGTGCATTTCTTTCTATTAAGCTCCCTAGTGATGCTGAAGCTGTTGGTTCACCAGCCACCTTTAGTAGCAGGGACTTAGAAGGCAGGGAATGCTCTCCAGTACTCATAAGAAAGAGAGGTGCCCAGGGAGCTTCTACAGTAACTCCTCACACACCCATCCTGGGTCTTATTTCTCCCTCCAACGTAAAATATGTAGAGGCATATTAGTCCCACTGTCCCTTACTAGAAATTCATGTCTTACGGACAAGTGCATGGGTTAAAGAATCAGAATGCCTATGTTAAATTCCTGGCTTTAGAATCTACTAGCTGTGTGAACCTAAGCAAGTTACTTAACCTCTCTGTGCCTCAGTTTCTGTCTATCATCAAAATAGAATAATATCTTACAATGTCTGAAACTCTGGAAGTGTCTTATAAGTGTTAGTGATTATATTTATAAATCAAATAGGTTTTGCTGCAAGGCATATTTCCCCATGTATTTATGCTAGGGACTAGGAGATACAGTAGTGATCCTTATCTTGAAGGGTTCCCAGGTAAAACTGCAGATGTCTGGCATTTGTATAGGTCTTTGGGAATGAGATATTATGTCCTTTGTTTAATAAGAAAAAGATGTCTCATGATGTTAGATGGCACATTTCTATGACGATCTATGCTTCTTTTTTATTCCGCTGCTTGTATTTTCATTGACATCGTAGGGCAACCTTGCTTGTAGCTTAACCAGTAAGATAAGGTACCTACATATGCAATTGGAAGATATGTCACCAGGCCCAGTCTCTGCACAGAGTCCTAGTCAAGGAAAGACAGTCCAGTACTAACAATATTAAAAACAAATGCATGTTTTTATTGGCTCCTCTTATTTTTTTTTTAATTTTTTTTAACGTTTATTTATTTTTGAGACAGAGAGAGACAGAGCATGAACGGGGGAGGGTCAGAGAGAGGGAGACACAGAATCTGAAACAGGCTCCAGGCTCTGAGCTGTCAGCACAGAGCCCGACGCGGGGCTTGAACTCACGGACCGCGAGATCATGACCTGAGCCGAAGTCGGACGCTTAACCGACTGAGCCACCCAGGTGCCCCAGTTGGCTCCTCTTAAAGAGTGTCTCAGAGGAGGTAATTTATAACAGTGCTTCTTAGGATCTTTTTTCCCCTGTTCCTCCCAATGCCCTTTCTCATTCTCATCTCCTACCAAATCTTTACCTGAAATCAAGTCCATGATTCTTTCCTGCCTCCTTCTCACTGTTCCCCCCTCACACAGAGGACCCAAACCTTGCCTCTCTTACCTGCCCATCCCTCACTCATCAGTGGTTTCCTATGACTTCCTCCTCCTCCTGTCTTGATGTCCACAGGCCCACTTCCTTCCAGAAAGCCTGCACTCCTGGCCATCTCCACATCTTGCTGGGAGACGAAGTGTGACTGTAGCTCTCACTGCTTCTGGGTGGACATCTGTCCAGTTCTCGGGTTACAGAGGAGAGCTTAGAAACTGACCCTGAAGGCAAAACTCCTTCCTCCATAGAAAAGAGAGCATGGAATGTATGGGGACAGAATTCTGAGGTGTTCCCAAAGATCCTCACCTCCTGGGGTACACACCCTCCATTATGTCCAGGACTATAATATGTTAGATTCAAACTCTTGTGGTGAGTGTTACATGCTTACTGATTTCAAGAAAGGGAGATCACTCAGGGGTAGCTTGATATAATCAAGTGAGTGCTTTAAAAGCAGAGGGTTTTCAGGGTGCCTGGGTGGCTCAGTAGGTTGAGTGGCTGACTCTTGATTTTGGTTCAGGTCATGATCCCAGAGTCATGGGATTGAACTCCACATCAGGCTCTACACTGGGCGTGGAACCTGCTTGGGATTCCCTCTCTTTCTCTCTCTCTCTCTCTCTCTCTCTCTCTCTCTCTCTCTCTCTCTCTCTCCCTTGGCCCATTTAGCTTGCTTTCTTTCTCTCTCTCTCTCTCTCTCTCCCTAATAAACTTTTAAAAATTAAAAATAAAAATAAAAGCAGAGGGTTTTCACATATATGACATTGATGGACTAACTTATCAGTCCATAGAACAGAATTTAGAATCCTGAAGCAGATCCTCACATATATGATCATTTAATATTTGACTAAAGTTGTGATTTTACAAAATCAAAAAGTGTGGGTAATTTAATACATGGTCGTAACAACTAGCTATCCAAACGGAAGAAAATAAAATTGGATCCTGCCCTCAAACCATTAAAAGAAACCTTCTAGATATATCACATACATAAATGTAGTAATAATAAAATTGTTTCACAGTATAATCTAAGAGACTATGTGTATAATCTCATGCAGGGGAGATATTAACCAAGATTGGAAACCCAGAAGTTATTAAAAACATGTAGATATGTTTGATGCCAACAAAACCAAAGATAAGTTGAAAAAAATGATCACATAATGAGACTTCAGTGATTAATATCTACAGTTAAAAAATGAGCTCTAGCAAGTGGACAAGAAAAGATAAATAACCCGAAAGAAAAATGAGTAAAAAAGATGAATGGGCAATTTAAATAAGTGCAAATAACCAAGAAACATGTGAAAATGATAAATTTCACAGTAAAATGAAAATATGTAATAAAATAATAATACAGTCACTTTTCTCCAAACAAAACATTTAAAACCCTTGTCTTCAGTAGTTAGTGTGGATGTGGGGAGACACATGTTCTCAAACACTGCAGGGACGCTTGGGTGTCTCAATCACTTAAGTGGTTGACTTCGGCTCAGGTCATGATCTCGCAGTTCATGAGTTCAGCCCTGCATCGGGCTCTGTGTCGACAGCTCAGAGCCTGGAGCCTGCTTCAGATTCTGTGTTTCCCTCTCTCTCTCTGCTCCTCCCCTGCCTGCACTCTGTCTATCTCTCCCATCCAAAAATAAATAAATATTAAAAAAATTAAAAAAAAAAACATTGCAAATGGTAATAGGGATTGGTATAACCTTCTTAGACACAAATCACTGAATAAAGATTAAAATTAATATATATGTATATATATATCATTTTTAATTTTCAAATTATAATCTATGTAGTGTACAATGTGTATTTGTATACAATTATACAATGTGTATAATTATAATGTGCTTTACTAAAAAAAATAATAAACTATATGGCAAAGCAAACAAAAGCAGAGAGTTTTCTCTGCTTGGTCACTAAGAAAGAGGTGAGAGAGATGTGCTCCTTCTGGCCCTAAGGAAGAAACAACAGCCATCTTGTAAACCAAACAATGTTGGAGGCCAAATGGCGAGGAACGTGGGTGACCTCTAGGAGCTCAGAGAAGCCCTTGATGAGGAAAACCTCAGGCTTACAACCGCAAGGACCAACAACTCCAATGAGTTTGGAAGTGAATTCTTGCCCCAGAGCATCCAAAAAGGAACACAGACTGGCTGACCCCTTGATTTTGGCCAAGTGAGACCCTAAGAAGAGACCCAACCATGCCATGAATGGTAGGATGTGGCGGTTGGAGAGATCAGAGAAAGCGTCCAGGTGAAGGGGTTGACTGAAGGAAACATGTAAGAGCATGTTGGGGAGAAGGAGAAGGGTGCTCTGGATGCTGCCTACTTTCCCCCTTTGCTGCAGATGGTCCGGATGATGCCCTGCACAGGTCAAGTACTTTCATACCTCTGAGAATTTTCCATGTGCCCTTCCGCCTGCTGTGCCTCCCTCTCCTCCTTCACTATACTTGTCTTTCAAGACCAGCCCAAGGCTCCTCCCTGCGCACCCCCACCTTCCCAGTCTCAGAAAGGCTAATCCCCAGCCCGGAAGCAGAAACTCCAGCAGCCTTGCTCATTCTACTGTTCCATGTTCAGTGAAGAAAGAAAAGAAACTCTTTGCTAGGTCAATGATCAACCTCACATTCATCCCTTTTGCCTAATTCTCATTTCCAGATGGCAGATTTTCTTAAAGCAGGGACACTGTGACCTGGCCAGGCTGGCAGCCCTAATTCTATAGGAGCCTCTGGCTGTTGGATTTCTAATGAAGCTGGAGCTGCCAAGTTGCTGCTGGAGGCTCCCAATAAGAACTGGAGGGCCCCGGGCTCTTCCCACAGGATCCTTGATCATGTTCTCATTTCCTCCTCCAGAAAGTGGGGCTAAAATAAGCCCAGGGGCTGAGGAAGGGGTGAGTCAGAGCTTTCAGAGTGGCACAATCACTGCATTGCAGCTCCTTGTAAGAAACGTCCCCCGTGGGCCCAGGGTTGTTTATGCCAAGAGCTGTAAGTCTGAGAAATGAGCTCTCCTAAGACAGGGTGGCAGCAAGCTCCCCTTCCTGGAGATAGCAGGGTGCTTCATAGCATGGAAACTTTCTGTGCTAGTAGAAAGGAGGGGCGGGCATCCATCTGAGCTGGGGAAGCCTGGTGACAAGGGAGGAGGAGCCTGGGCTGGAAGCCAGGTGACATGAGGATTAGTCCCAGCTTCACTGCTGAGGAGCTATGTCAAATCAGGTAATATACCCTTCACCCCTCCGGGTCTCCTTTTAGTCAGATGCAAGATAAAAATGTAAGTCCAGATGATTTTCAAGTTTCCCTCTGACTCGAATTCTTTCAGTTTATCTGAGCAGCTTCCCAAGTGTCAGGTCTCCTGGACCGGCATGAGATGTTAAATGTGGAGAAAGGAACGCCCACATGGCCGATGGCTGACGTTGTTCATGTGAAGCAGGCTCAATCAGCATGCACTGATTGGGCACCTCCACTGTGCCAGGCATCTGGGAGACGGCTGGGGATGAGAGGTGAAAGAGAAAGTCTCCCTGATGAGCTACCCGTCCGGCAGATAAGGGTGTGCACAGGGATATGGACAAGAAGGTTGTCAGCAGCACACAGCTTTGCTAAGCCCTGATTGTATGATATATACAAAGTGCTCAGAATGAGGAACAGTCCATGGTAGTCCAAGTGGAAGGGGGCTTTAATCTGTTACTAGATTTTCCCCACCTCAACCAAAGATTTTAATGAGAGACAGGTCAGTACGAAATGGCCAGAGAGGTCAAAATTCATTTTCTTCAGATTATCTAACATTTTAATATCCATATAGTGTTCTCCAGACAGGAAAAATAGTTCAGGATGGTTTCCATCCCAAAGAGATAATTCTCCAAAATTGAGAGAAAAATCATTCACATGCAGTGATGGGGGCCCCTCAGCTGAGAAAACTTTTAAGCCCAAGAGTAGGAGACTTCATAATGCCTAGGAGTTAAGATTCTAGTCCTACTGTGCTCATCATCCAATACACTTACCACAACCAGGACTTCCAATATGCCTTTCAGTCATCTTAAAACATTTATTTAAGACATTGCATCTTAAACCACGTTTAAAACATGTATTAAAATTTAATTACATATTTTAATATTCCAAATATTGTGAGGCTTCTTTTATTTATTTTTTTAATAGATAAATTTTTTTATTTTATTTTTTTTTATGAAATTTATTGAAAAATTGGTTTCCATACAACACCCAGTGCTCATCCCAAAAGGTGCCCTCCTCAATACCCATCACCCACCCTCTCCTCCCTCCCACCCCCCATCAACCCTCAGTTTGTTCTCAGTTTTTAACAGTCTCTTATGCTTTGGCTCTCTCCCACTCTAACCTCTTTTTTTTTTCCTTCCCCTCCCCCATGGGTTCCTGTTAAGTTTCTCAGGATCCACATAAGAGTGAGACCATATGGTATCTGTCTTTCTCTGTATGGCTTATTTCACTTAGCATCACACTCTCCAGTTCCATCCACGTTGCTACAAAAGGCCATATTTCATTTTTTCTCATTGCCAAGTAGTATTCCATTGTGTATATGAACCACAATTTCTTTATCCATTCATCAGTTGATGGACATTTAGGCTCTTTCCATAATTTGGCTATTGTTGAGAGTGCTGCTATGAACATTGGGGTACAAGTGGCCCTATGCATCAGTACTCCTGTATCCCTTGGATAAATTCCTAGCAGTGCTATTGCTGGGTCCTAGGGTAGGTCTATTTTTAATTTTCTGAGGAACCTCCACACTGCTTTCCAGAGTGGCTGCACCAATTTGCATTCCCACCAACAGTGCAAGAGGGTTCCCGTTTCTCCACATCCTCTCCAGCATCTATAGTCTTCTGATTTGTTCATTTTGGCCACTCTGACTGGCGTGAGGTGATACCTGAGTGTGGTTTTGATTTGTATTTCCCTGATAAGGAGCGACGCTGAACATCTTTTCATGTGCCTGTTGGCCATCCGGATGTCTTCTTTAGAGAAGTGTCTATTCATGTCTTCTGCCCATTTCTTCACTGGGTTATTTGTTTTTCGGGTGTGGAGTTTGGTGAGCTCTTTATAGATTTTGGATACTAGCCCTTTGTCCGATATGTCATTTGCGAATATCTTTTCCCATTCCGTTGGTTGCCTTTTAGTTTTGTTGGTTGTTTCCTTTGCTGTGCAGAAGCTTTTTATCTTCATAAGGTCCCAGTAATTCACTTTTGCTTTTAGTTCCCTTGCCTTTGGGGATGTGTCGAGTAAGAGATTGCTACGGCTGAGGTCAGAGAGGTCTTTTCCTGCTTTCTCCTCTAAGGTTTTGATGGTTTCCTGTCTCACATTTAGGTCCTTTATCCATTTTGAGTTTATTTTTGTGAATGGTGTGAGAAAGTGGTCTAGTTTCAACCTTCTGCATGTTGCTGTCCAGTTCTCCCAGCACCATTTGTTAAAGAGGCTGTCTTTTTTCCACTGGATGTTCTTTCCTGCTTTGTCAAAGATTAGTTGGCCATACGTTTGTGGGTCTAGTTCTGGGGTTTCTATTCTATTCCATTGGTCTATGTGTCTGTTTTTGTGCCAGAGGCTTCTTTTAATTTTGTGGTTTTCTCATTAGATTATTTTTGCTTTCAAGTTTTTGTTTTGATGCTTTAAAAATTAAATAAGAAAAATTTGATATATACTTATGGACAATGAATAAATTATCAGGCATACAGAAGATTGAATAAAACATGTATGTATCCATATATAATATATATAACCATATATATGTGTGTGTATGTATATATATAACCATATATGTGTATATGTGTATGTATACATATAAAACCACCAGTCAGGCTATATCAGCTTATAGATTCCCCTCCTTTTCCTGAGCTTCTCTGAATCACATGTTTCTTGTCTGTAACCACAGCTGTAATGCAGCTTGTGAAGCACCTAGGGCGGTACCTCATACACAGTCAGAGCTCAGTAGGTATTCATCCTAATTGTGATTAGCGATTCATTCAACAAACATCCACAAGTTTGTGTCACGTGCCAGCTCTGTATCAAGCACTGAAGAAGGAAGCTGGCTGGCACATGGTATCCCTTTCCAGGACTAAGAAGGAGACAGACATGAAAATAGATGAAACAAATAAATTACAGTCTCTGCTAACGGACAGCTCTTTGCCCTGATTCCAGGACCTAGGGGAAGGAGTGATTCATCTGAAGAAGCAGACAGAGTTCATCAGTCAGCATGGGGGAGGGGAGCTGATCGTTCCACCACAGGGAACACCAGAAGTGGAGTGTGGAGGCCCTGGTGAGCAGGCTTGTGGTGCACTGTGGTGAGGGCAGAATCCAAGAAGGAGCGGGGCATTTTCCTTGAGGGACAGGAGAATCATCAGAGTCCTATAAGCTCATCAAATTTAGAGGGATGATTGTGACAGTGGAGTGGAAGTTTGGGGCTTACATAGAGGTATATTTCATCACTGCATGTGACAAATAATAATAGTTCATGATATTTATAGAGCCTTCTGAGCACTGTATGTGCACTGTATCATTTAACCACCACAAAAGTCTGCTAAGATACATACTATTATTACTGAGAAGCCATAGAATTTCATTATCATGAAGCCATGCTTTGAAGCTAAACCATTTGGGTTAAAATCTTGACTCCACACTTAATTAAATGTGTACTTTTAGGCAGGTAACTTTCCATAATGCAGTTTTCTTCCGTTTATAATGGGGTAATAAAAGTGCCAGGATGATGGGGTTGTAGAAAGGATTAAATGAGATTCTACCTGTACATTGTTTAGAACAATGCCTGTCCAAACCATGATGTTTAATGGGTGTTGACCCACTATTGACCCATTTCACCTAGAAGGAAACTGAGGCTTCAGGTGAGAGAGTCACGTTTCCAAGGTCACACTATGAATAAGTTGCAAATTTTAGTTTCAAATGGGAATGTGAATCTACTTTGCCATTGTCATCTTCAAGACCCTGGTTAATTAATTAATGGATTGATCAAACATTTATTCACTTATTAAGCCCCTAGTAAGGGCCAAGCATGGTGAATTATCTCAGGTGCTCTCTACCATACAATGTGTATGACTCTTCCAGTTCTGTAAGTGACAGTGTCCATGTTCAGAGGAGCTGAGTAATTTGTCCAAGACCACAGAATTGCTGTTGACTTTCCAACATCCAATCCACACCATCTGCAGGGGCAGCACTTGATTCATCTCTGCTAATCATGGAAATCATATCCCAGTTTCCAGAGGGAGAACCCGGTCCTAAGCCAATTAGTGCAGAGCATTCTCTTGGCCACAGGATTAGCTTAGAAATCAGTGTAATTTGGATCAAAAAGGAGTGAGGGAAAATTTTGTGCAGCTTCTGCAAATGTTGTCTCCACTCTTTCGAGAAATCCTCAGCAGGAGACAATCTCGTCCTCTGACGTTGTGTGTGGGTCTGAGGTCTGGGAGTTGTGTAGCCTTCTCACCGTCAGCCTGAGGATGACCATGGCAGGGGGTGGGCATGGCCAAGAGAATCACAGAGACCACCAGATGAAGCTAACCCTGAAACTACCATCTGTGTGGGCCAATGGATGTCCTTATTGTTCCAACCAGTCCATCTAAGAATTTCTGCACAGCCAGCAAAACAGAGAGCTGGGCTCCAAGTGCAAGTCCAAACCAGGGCGACTCCCCGATCCATGCCTTCCTACAGTGCTTGGCTGCAGGCATGGCTCTTCTACCCAAGTTGTTTACCATCTGGCAGAAGGCTTTTGGCATTCTGCTGTAGTGGCAGATTTGATCATCAGTCACAATGCCAAAGTAATGGTGGTTTGAGTCATTGTTTATCTGTTGGTCTAATTCTCCCATAATAAATATGCATTGCTTAGATAATAAAAAACAACAAAGGGGAAAATTCCATGTGAGGCAGAGATAAAAAAGCTCGGCTAAAAAAGAAGGCTTATATAAAGATAAAGCTGTATGATGTGCGTCTGGCATGTTTTAAAAAATGCTAAACTGAATTGGGCCAAAGACAGAGCAAGGCGCTGAGCCTTTTATCACGCACTAGTGTGTGATAAGTTCCCTTGGAGACCTGATTATTAATTAGGAGGAGCTTGTTGTAGCTATTATCAAACTTCCCTGATTTCCCCCTGTCAATAGAGGACCTTACAGAGAAATGTCCTAATCAAGACAGCTTCTGCAGACAATGGGTCCAACTAAGAGAGATTCTAGACCTACTTTTTTTTAAATGTTTATTTATTTTTGAGAGAGAGAGCATGCGCAAGCTGGGGAGGGGCAGTGAGATAGGGGGACAGAGGATCCGAAGCAGGCTCCATGCTAAGAACAGAGAGTGGAGTGGGGCTTGCACTCGCGAATGGTGAGATCATGACCTGAGCCAAAGTCAGAGGCTTAGCTGACTGAGCTACCCAGGCACTTCAATTTTAGAACTTTAATGAGAGGTCCTAAAAGTTCATGTAATTTTCAGACCGAGAAAGCCTGAGAGGATACATGCCATCCATTAGAAGTTTGGTTTAATACTGTGTTTTTGTGTGGATTTGTCCAATTCCCTCACCCATCAGTGAGATCTTCAGGGATACAGAAGCTCTGCATGAGGAAAGAGAGCCCCTAACACCCAGGGGTAGGCTCAGTGTTTGTGAGGTTGTACCATATTGGCAGAGCAATGGAGGGGTGTTGAAACCAAGAGAGGACAGCCTTCTGAGGAGGGGAGGAGAGCACTGGCCTTGCCCAGTGTCAATCAGCACTAACTGCAAAGTGGGGAGCAGTCATTTCTGGAAAGAAAAAACAAATGAGCGAAGGCTTATCAGGAAATGGAGTTGTTTGTCCACTGTGGGATCCTAATGCAACTGTTCTAAGGCCTTCTTTAACTTTAGGCCTTCTGACTTTGGTTCCTTACCTCAAACATATTAAATTGCCCCCACGCCCCACATTAGATGGAATTTATATATGATAAATTATAAAACTATAAAAATTGATATAATGCATTTCAGACACACTAATCAAAACATGTATTAATTTAAATTATACCACTTTCATATTTCAGAGCCATTAATTTTTCTTTCTAGTTTTTAAAACATTTTTTAATATGAAATTTATTGTCAAATTAGTTTCCATACAACACCCAGTGCTCATTCCAACAGGTGCCCTCCTCAATGCCCATCACCCACTTTCCCCTCCCTCCCACCCCCCATCAACCCTCAGTCTATTCTCAGTTTTTAAGAGTCTCTTATGGTTTGCCTTCTTCCCTCTCTGTAACTTTTTTTCCCTCTTCCCCTCCCCCATAGTCTTCTGTTAAGTTTCTCAGGATGCACGTAAGAGTGAAAACATATGGTATCTGTCTTTCTCTGTATGACTTATTTCACTTAGCATAACACTCTCCAGTTCCATCCACGTTGCTACCAAAGGCCATATTTCATTCTTTCTCATTGCCAAGTAGTATTCCATTGTGTATATAAACCACAACTTCTTTATCCATTCATCAGTTGATGGACACTTAGGCTCTTTCCATCATGTGGCTATTGTTGAAAGTGCTGCTATAAACATTGGGGTACAAGGGCCCCTATGCATCAGCACTCCTGTATCCCTTGGGTAAATTCCTAGCAGTGCTATTGCTGGGTCATAGGGTAGATCTAGTTTTAATTTTTTGAGGAACCTCCACACTGATTTCCAGAGCAGCTGCACCAGTTTGCATTCCCACCAACAGTGCAAGAGGGTTCCTGTTTCTCCACATCCTCTCCAGCATCTATAGTCTCCTGATTTGTTCATTTTGGCCACACTGACCAGCATGAGGTGATATCTCAGTGTGGTTTTGATTTGTATTTCCCTGATGAGGAGTGACATTGAGCATCTTTTCATGTGCCTGTTGGCCATCTGGATGTCTTCTTTAGAGAAGTGTCTATTCATGTCTTCTGCCCATTTCTTCGCTGGATTATTTCTTTTTCGGGTGTGGAGTTTGGTGAGCTCTTTATAGATTTTGGATACTAGCCCTTTGTCCGATATGTCATTTGCAAATATCTTTTCCCATTCTGTCGGTTGCCTTTTAGTTTTGTGGATTGTTTCCTTTGCAGTGCAGAAGCTTTTTATCTTCATGAGGTCCCAATAGTTCATTTTTGCTTTTACTTCCCTTGCCTTTGGAGATGTGTCAAGTAAGGAATTGCTGTAGCTGAGGTCAGAGAGGTTTTTTCCTGCTTTCTCCTCTAGGGCTTTGATGGTTTCCTGTCTCACATTCAGGTCCTTCATCCATTTTGAGTTTATTTTTGTGAATGGTGTAAGAAAGTGGTCTAGTTTCATTCTTCTGCATGTTGCTGTCCAGCTCTCCCAGCACCATTTGTTAAAGAGACTGTCTTTTTTCCATCGGATATTCTTTCCTGCTTTGTCAAAGATTAGTTGGCCATACTTTTGTGGGTCCACTTCTGGAGTCTCTATTCTATTCCATTGGTCTATGTGTCTGTTTTTGTGCCAATACCATGCTGTCTTAATGATTACAGCTTTGTAGTAGAGGCGAAAGTCTGGGATTGTGATGCCTTCAGCTTTGGTCTTCTTCAATATTACTTTGGCTCCTTGGGGTCTTGTGTGGTTCCATACAAATTTTAGGATTGCTTGTTCTAGCTTCGAGAAGAGTGCTGGTGCAATTTTGATTGGGATTGCATTGAATGTGTAGATTGCTTTGGGTAGGATCGACATTTTAACAATATTTATTCTTCCAATCCATGAGCACGGAATGTTTTTCCATTTCTTTGCATCTTCTTCAATTTTCTTCATAAGCTTTCTATAGTTTTCAGCATACAGATCTTTTACATCTTTGGTTAGGTGTATTCCTAGGTGTTTTATGATTCTTGGTGCAATTGTGAATGGGATCAGTTTCTTTATTTGTCTCTCTGTTGCTTCGTTATTAGTGTATAAGAATGCAACTGATTTCTGTACATTAATTTTGTATCCTGCGACTTTGCTGAATTCATGTATCAGTTCCAGCAGACTTTTGGTGGAGTCTCTTGGGTTTTCCATGTATAGTATCATGTCATCTGCAAAAAGTGAAAGCTTGACTTCATCATAGCCAATTTTGATGCCTTTGATTTCCTTTAGTTGTCTGTGATGCTAGAACTTCCAACACTACGTTAAACAACAGCGGTGAGAGTGGACATCCCTGTCGTGTTCCCGATCTCAGGGGGAAAGCTCTCAGTTTTTCCCCATTGAGGTTGATATTAGCTGTGGGCTTTTCATAAATGGCTTTTATGATGTTTAAGTATGTTCCTTCTATCCTGACTTTCTCGAGGGTTTTTTTAAGAAACGATGTTGAATTTTTGTCAAATGCTTTTTCTGCATCGATTGACAGGATCATATGGGTCTTATCTTCTCTTTTATTAATGTGATGTATCACATTGGTTGATTTGCGAATATTGAACCAGCCCTGCAGCCCAGGAATGAACCCCGCTTGATCATGGTGAACAATTCTTTTTATATGCTGTTGAATTGGATTTGCTAGTATCTTGTTGAGAATTTTTGCATCCATATTCATCAGGGATATTGGCCTGTAGTTCTCTTTTTTTGCTGGGTCTCTGTCTGGTTTGGGAATCAAAGTAATGCTGGCTTCATAGAATGAGCCTGGAAGTTTTCCTTCCCTTTCTATTTTTTGGAACAGCTTGAGAAGGATAGGTATTATCTCTGCTTTAAATGTCTGGTAGAATTACCCAGGGAAGCCATCTGGTCCTGGACTCTTACTTGTTGAGAGATTTTTGATAACTGATTCAATTTCTTCTCTGGTTATAGGTCTGTTCAAATTTTCTATTTCTTCCTGTTCAAGTTTTGGAAGTGTGTGGGTGCTTAGCAATTTGTCCATTTCTTCCAGGTTGTCCAGTTTGTTGGCATATAATGTTTCATAGTATTCCCTGGTAATTGTTTGTATTTCTGAGGGATTGGTTGCAATAATTCCATTTTCTTTCATGGTATTATCTATTTGGGTCCTCTGCCTTTCTTTCTTTTTTTTTTTTTTTTATGAGAAGTCTGGCTAGAGGTTTATCAATTTTGTCTATTTTTTCAAAAAACCAACTCTTGGTTCCATTGATCTGCTCTACAGTCTTTTTAGATTCTATATTGTTGATTTCTGCTCTGATCTTTATTATTTCTCTTCTTCTGCTGGGTTTGGGGTGTCTTTGCTGTTCTGCTTCTATTTCCCTTAAGTGTGCTGTTAGATTTTGTATTTGGGATTTTTCTTTTTTCTTGAGATAGGCCTGGATTGCAATGTATTTTCCTCTCAGGACTGCCTTTGCTGCATCCCAAAGCATTTATATTGTTGTATTTTCATTTTCATTTGTTTCCCTATATTTTTAAATTTCTTCTCTAATTGCCTGGTTGACCCATTCATTCTTTAGTAAGGTGTTCTTTAACCTCCATGCTTTTGGAGGTTTTCCAGACTTTTTCCTGTTGTTGATTGCAAGTTTCACAGCATTGTGGTCTGAAAGTGTGCATGGTACGATCTCAATTCTTTGATACTTATGAAGGGCTGTTTTGTGACCCAGTATGTGATCTATCTTGGAGAATGTTCCATGTGCTCTCGAGAAGAAAGTATATTCTGTAGCTTTGGAATGCAGAGTTCTAAATATATCTGTCAAGTCCATCTGATCCAATGTATCATTCAGGGCCCTTGTTTCTTTATTGATTCTGTGTCTAGATGATCTATCCATTGTTATAAGGGGAGTATTAAAGTCCCCTGCAATTACCACATTCTTATCAATAAGGTTGCTTATGTTTGTGATTAATTGTTTTATATATTTGGGGGCTCCTGTATTCACTGTATAGACATTTATAATTGTTAGCTCTTCTTGATGGATAGACCCTGTAATTATTATATAATGCCCTTCTTCATCTCTTGTTGCATACTTTAAAGTCTAGTTTGTCTGAGTCTGATATAAGTATGGCTACTCCAGCTTTCTTTTGACTTCCAGTAGCATGATAGATAGTTCTCCATCCCCTCACTTTCAATCTGAAAGTGTCCTCAGGTCTAAAATGAGTCTCTTGTAGACAGCAAATAGATGGGTCTTGTTTTTTTATCCATTCTGATACCCTGTGTCTTTTGGTTGGAGCATTTAGTCCATTTACATTCAGTGTTATCATTGAAAGATACGGGTTTAGAGTCACTGTGATTCTAGGTTTCATGCTTGTAGTGATGTCTCTGGTACTTTGTGGTCCTTGCAACATTTCACTTACAGAGTCCCCCTTAGGATCTCTTGTTGGGCTGGTTTAGTGGTGATGAATTCCTTCAGTTTTTATGTGTTTGGGAAAACCTTTATGTCTCCTTCTATTGTGAATGACAGACTTGCTGGGTAAAGGATTCTTGACTGCATATTTTTTCGTTCATCACATTGAATATTTCCTGTCATTCCTTTCTGGCCTGCCAAGTTTCAGTAGACAGGTCTGCTACTACCCTTATGTGTCTACCTTTGTATGTTAGGGCCTGTTTATCCCTAGCTGCTTTCAGAATTCTCTTTATCCTTGTATTTTGCCAGTTTCATTATGATATGTCGTGCAGAAGATGGATTCAAGTTACGTCTGGAGGGAGTTCTCTGTGCCTCTTGGATTTCAATGCCTGTTTCCTTCCCCAGACCAGGGAAGTTCACAGCTATGATTAGTTCAAGTACACCTTCACCCCCTTTCTCTCTCTTCTTCTTCTTCTGGAATTCCTATGATGTGGATATTGTTCTGTTTGATTGCATCACTTAGTTGTCTAATTCTCCCCTCATACTCCTGGATTTTTATCTCTCTTTTTCTCAGCTTCCTCTTTTTCCATTATTTTATCTTCTAATTCACCTATTATCTTCTCTGCCTCTTCAATCCATGCTATGGCTGCCTCCATTTTATTTTGCACCTCATTTATAGCATTTTTTAATTCCTCATGACTATTTTTTAGTCCCTTGATCTCTGTAGCAATAGATTCTCTGCTGTCCTCTATGCTTTTTTCAAGACCAGCGATTAATTTTATGACTATATTCTAAATTCTTGTTCTGTTATATTGCTTAAATTGGTTTTGATCAATTTGTTAGCTGTTGCTACTTCCTGGAGTTTCTTTTGAGGAGAATGCTTCCATTTCATCATTTTAGGTAATCCCTGTGGTAGCTCCAACCTACAGGGCACTTCCCTGGTGTTGTTGGGAGAAACTTGTGTTGGTGGGTGGGGCGCAGTCAGGCTCGATGTCTGCCTCCAGCCCACCACTGGTGCCACAGACTGGTGTGTACCTTCCCCTCTCCCAGGGGCAGGACTCATTGTGGAGTGGTGTGGCCCCTGTCTGGGCTCCTTGCACACTGCCAGGCTTGTGGTGCTGCTTCAATGGGATCTGTCTGGCCAAGGGAGTATTCGAAGGGGTGGATCCGCAAGGTGCACAGGGGTATCCGAAGGGGTGGATCCACAAGGTGCACAGGGGTGGGAGGGGCAAGCTTAGCTAGCTTTGCCTTCGGTGGTCCCCTGCGGGAGGGGCCCTGCAGCACCGGGAGGGAGGCAGGCCTGTCAGAGGGTTAGATCCACAGAAGCACAGCATTGGGCGTTTGCATGGTGCAAGCAAGTTCGGTGACGGGAACTGGTTCCCTTTGGAATTTTGACTGGGGGATGGGAGAGGGAGATGGCGCTGGCCAGCGCTTTTGTTCCCCCACTGAGCTCTGTCCTTCCGGAACTTAACAACTCTCCCTCCTGGCGTCCTCTCGTCCTCCTTGCTCTCCGAAAGCAGAGCTGTTGACTTTTAACATTCCAGATGTTAGGTCTCGCTGGCTGTCAGGACTCTCCACTTTTGCAAGCCAGACTTCGGGGGCTCTGCCTTGTGGGGCAGGCTGCCCCTCCACCGCCTGGCTCCCTCCCGCCAGTCCGTGTAGCACCCACCACCTCTCCACCCTTCTTACCCTCTTCTGTGGGCCTCTTGTCTATGCTTGGCTCCAGAGAGTCCATTCTGCTCTTTTTAAAAATATTTTTAATGTTTATTTATTTTTGAAAGAGAGAGAGAGACCATGCGAGCAAGGGAGAGGCAGAGAGAGAGGGAGACACAGAATCTGAAGCAGGCTCTGAGTTGTCAGCCCAGAGTGCAATGTGGGGCTCAAACTCACAGACTGCAATATCATGACCTGAGTGGAAGTCAGACATTTAACTGACTGAGCCACCCAGGTGCCCTATATATATATATATATATATATATATATACACACACATATATATATATGTATGTGTATATATATGTATGTATATATATACATATATATTATAACATTTTTTTTGAGACAGAGAGAGAGCACACGTGAGGAAGAGGGGCAGAGGGAGAGGGAGAGAGAGAGCCCCAAACAGTCTCTGCACTGTCAGCACAGAGCCTGACACAGGGCTCAATCTCAGGACCGTGAAATCATGACCTGATCTGAAACCGAGTGGGACACATAACCGACTGAGGTTATTGGTGCCCCTAGAGCCAATAATTTTGTATTTGAGATCTCAAGGATTTCCCTAGACACTTGGGAAGCTCGTCCCCCCCAGCTCCTGTTCCCATGGAGCCTAATAGATTCAAGAGCCCTAGCAGATGAGAAGGACAGTTGTCCATCTGCTGGGCTGGTAGGCAATGAGCAGTTACATGCATCTCTGTTTTTCTCGGTGCATGGCAAATAGTGGACACTCAGTGGTTGTGAGCAAACTGACACTTGGATAGGAGAGGAGGGAGCTCAGATCAGCGCTGGTCTTTCAGGCAAGTTAGATGGAGGTTTAGGCCCAAAGCTCTGGGCATCCCATCCTACACAGGAATCTCATGCATTTTCTTAATTCCATTTCTGTAGGTGTAGGACAGTGGCAACATGTAGATAAGTTAAAGAAAAAAACAAAAACCTGTCCATGTTCCAGCACTGTGATAGTCCCTTTTAATATAATGATTTCAAGGAAATCACAAGAACCCTCTACGGTAGCAGCACTTTTATTAATATTTTACAGATGAGGAAACTGAAGCTGGCGGGATGGGGCATGAGAAAGCCCCATAGCATAGCAAGAACTCAAAAGAGTTTTGTGACATACTGAGGACCCACCCTTCCTAGAGGGTTTTCAAGTGAGTAAGTGAGTGCAGGGTGAAAGAGTGGTGAAGAAGAGGTGACAAGAACTCTTTGGAGCCGATTTCTGGAACCCTGGCTTCTCGGGATCCCTGCCTCCCTGGCAAATTTCCTTTCTGCTCTCTCGCAAGTCCCCTGCTGAGCCTCTGACTCCCTAGAACCGACCTCAGCTACCCCTTCGTTGCTAAGGATGGATAATCTTGCTGGGCTTTGCCAACGGCATTAATAAATCAGCTCCTGTCATTGTAGCCACACAAAGGTAGACAAGGAAATTACTCTCAGTCAAAAAGCAGGACCCCACTCTCCAGCTGCGGCTCATTTCCTGACCTTCCCACCCCTAAGGGCATAGGTTAAGATGCCTTTTCTCTCCATTTATTAGATTAGTTCCAGCCTCACAGACAATCCCTCCCTCCAGTTGTGTTTACCTGCCCTTGTTTCTAACCTCCACAAACGTCATGGCAACAAAGCTCAGAGGAAAGATCAGTGTCTGGAGACAGACCAACATGAGCTGGCACACTTACCCTACTGCTTGCTCCCACTCTGATTTTGAGCAGGTCACTTGAGGTCAGTTTCCTCATCTGTAGAGGGTTGAGGATGAATTAAATGATGCAATAGAAATCTGGCAAATGCATTAAGTTATCTGGGAATTCATGTGCTTTTAGAGGAAGTTTGAAGCAGAGAAGCAAATGAGATGCCTTTATCTTCTCCCAGAGATGAAGGCAGAAGGCAAGGGACACTTTTTCAGCTGAGGGCACAGACCGGGCAAAGCCTAGGAACAAAGTCTGGTAGAGCTGGATCATAGACTAAGAATGAGGGCAGGTAAATTAAGTCTGGAGAGCTCAAGGGAATCCAGATAGTTCAAAGCCATATAAGGATTTAGCACATTATCATAAAAATGCGGACCCACTGAAGGATTTGAAACTAGGGAGCAACATGGCTTATGTATGTTTGTATAGCTTCACCTTGCTGAGGTAGAGAATAGACTGTAGAGTGTCAAGGCTGGAGACAGACAGCCCAGTTAGGAGGCTGAGGAACCAGTCAAGTGATGGAGTGGTAGGCTTGACTGGGGAGGTGCAGGTGGGTCTAGAGAAAAGTGGACAACTCAGTGCTGCTTGCTCGATCTGTGACTTTGGGCAGGCTACCGAACCTCTCTAAGCCTTCATTTTTCTTATGCTTTGATTTTCAACCATTATGGAGGATAGTAAAAGTAGCCTTGTCCCAGAGCTATTAGGGGATGAGATGAGATCATGCATGCAGAGGACACAACACAGTGTCTGCCACATAGCGAGTGGAAGGGGTAATTGTCATCATTAGCAGTGGCAGCTCTGGTCACAGGATGCACTCAGAGAATGTAACTGATGAAACCAATGAATGAGTACAAGAAGAAGCCCTTTAGAAAATGAAATCCTGGTTAAAAGGTACAAATGGTTCTGGTGTGAAGGAAGTCGAGAGGTGGAGAGAGCTGTTGTCTAAGGAGGTCAATGTACCTGGGTGGTGAGCTTTCCTGAGAAGTAGGACACAGATAGGAGGTGTCCAAAAGGTGGCAAGTGGGGTGGGCAGGCTCGAGCCCCTTTGAAGAGGGTCTGGAAAAAGAAACACCCAGGTTGGTAGGAAGGCTATTCTTAGTTTGGCACAAGAAGTCCACAGAAGAGGGGTGCCTGGATGGCTCAGTTGGTTAACCATCTGACTCTTGGTTTTAGCTCAGGTCATTATCTCACAGTTTCATGAGTTCAAGCCCTGCATCAGGCTTTGTGCCAACAGAGTGGAGCCTGCTTGGGATTCTCTCTCTCCCTCTCTCTGCCCCTCCCCTACTCTTGCTGTGTCTGTCTCTCTCAAAATAAATAAATTAAGAAAAAAAAAAGGCCACAGAAGAAGCATAACTGTTACCAGAGCCCTCTTTGCCCCTGTCCTCCCCGTCAGGAAAATTAATCATTGAGTCAGGTGAGTGGGAGCTAAAATTGGTTGGAGGAAATAGAAAATGTTGAGAGAGGGTCTTGTTCTGTTAAATGCATACAAGTCTTATTGTTTAGACATTCATTTCAACATGGGATTGTTTTTATTGTTTCTGCTAATTCTGAAGGAATGTGTGTTCATTATAAAACTCTCAAAATATCCATAGGGACTATTTTGAGCACTAATTTTGTGGCAGGAAGTTGGCATAGAGCTTTATATGTATTTGTGTCATTTCATTATCACCCCAAACTTATCATACAGGTAGTGTTTACCCATTTTACAGCTAATGAAGCTGAGGCCAAGAGAGGATAAGCAACTTGCCCACAGGCACTCAGCTATGTCCATGACTTGCTAGTTGAGGAAAGTTATTTCACCTCCTCCCTAAGCCTTGGTTGTTTCCACTTGTTGAGGAAGGGTAACAACCAATCTGTGCATTCAAACAATGGGACCATGCTCTGGTTTGAAACCTGATTCTCCAATAACATTACATCTTTGGGACAGTCCCATAACCATGTGCCCTACTGACTCCTCTGTAAAATGGTAATACCATTTTAGTACTCACAGTTGCCATGAGGATCCAATTAGCTAATACACATTAAGGGCTTAGAACAGTACCTGGTACATAGTGACTGTTAACTGATATTAATATTATTGGTTGTAGCAGTGTTCCTAGGCTATTTTGCTAGGAGAATGTCAGTTATCCAGGCAAGGTTCATTAGAGGGAAAAGAATGGGATTTTAAGGGCAGGCAGATCTATTTTGAAGGATGAAAGGGCTAACACCTGTAAAACACTCAGCTGTGAAAAATAGTTAAGTGCTGATGTCCATTATTTATTATCTATAAATACCAGAGCATATGCTCTCTTTTAAAACAATATTTTTTTTACATTTATTTGTTTTTGAGAGAGCACGAGCAGGGGAGGGGCAGAGAGAGAAGGAGATGTAGAATCTGAAACAGGCTCCAGGTTCTGAGCAAGCATTCAGCACGGAGCCCAGTGCAGGGCTCGAACCCAGGAACGGTGAGACCATGACCTGAGCCGAAGCTGGACACTTAACCGAGCCACCCAGGTGCCCCAGAACATGTGCTTTTAACTGCTGTTTATAGCTTCTTCACACTACATTATGGTGGCTAACACAGAGGTAGAAATTGTTAACAGCTTCTCTTGCATTCTTCTGTACTTTTTTTTTTTATTATTTTATGTTTATTTATTTTTGAGAGAGAGAGAGAGAGAGTGCATGAGTGGGGGGAGGCCACAGAGAGAGAAGAGTGAGAATCCAAAGCAGTCTCCATGCTATCAGCGCAAAACCCGACATGGGGCTGTAACTCATGGACCATGAGATTAAGACCTGAGCCAAAGTTGGGTGCTCAACCAACTGAGCCACCCATGTGCCCCATTCTGTATTTTTGAAACAAGCATATAAACTTGTTTCTGTGTGATTTTCACTTTTAACTATGGGTAAATGTAGTGGGTGTGATTTCTGGTTGTAGTATATAGACTACATGACATTAGGTAGGCTATTTGCCTCCATCTTAGCTTCTTCATCTGCAAAAATGAAGCTAATAGCATCCATCTCATAGAGTAGTAGTAAGGACAAAATACAATAATTTAAGAGACTTATAACTGAGCTTTGTCACATAGGTTTAAAAAAGACTTAGTGGTTTAAAATAGATATTCCACACAATAGCCAGAGTAATCCTTATAAATCAGATTGTGTTGTTTTCCTGCCGAAACTCTGAAGTGTTCCACTACATGAAATGTTCCTGTTCTTATGCCTTACCTTGGTCTGTGTGAGCGTTTTTGGTGGTCTGGAAAATGTTATTTTCATTCTCCACTTGAATTCAGAACTGATGAAGCTATAGGTGAATATTTTTCGTACATTTGTTTGGAGTATATGGCATTAGTATGTGGAAAAATAAGTTGAAATCTGAGGGAATTATAGACTGAGTTGTGTTCCCAAAATTCATATGTTGAAGCCCTGACTCTCAGTGTGACTGTATTTGGAGACAGGGTTGTTAAAGGCTAAATCAGGTTAAGTGAATTCATAAGGGCAGGACCCTTCCTTACAAAGAATAAAAAGAGACCAGGACATGAACATACACAGAGGAAAGACTGTAAACACACTCAAACAGATGGCTATCTGCAAACCAAGGGTTTACCAGAATGTGACCATACTGATCTAGAATTTCTAGCTTCCAGAACTGTGAGAACATTTCTGTTGTTTAAGCCATCCAATATGTGGTATTTTGTTATGGTGGCACTAATACAGGAGGCTTACTAAGACAGCACCCAAGAAATAGTCTGATTATAGGCTCATGGGCAGATGTAGACAACCTCAGGCTTCCTCCCTAAGGGTTTAACTGTATAAGATCTATGGCAAGGAGGAACCGAGAATAGCTCTCCCCTGGAGATACTTTAGATGCTAAAGAGGAGAGAGGAAAGGCTGGGGTTCATTTCCTAAATCTGGGGTTCATTGGATAAATCACTCCTCCTGCTAAGGAAGAGTGGGGGAAGGATGAAGAGCCCAGAACTATTACTCCAGGTGCATCCTGTGGAGACACAGGGGTGGAAGATGGAATGTTCCTACTGAGAACCTACAAGGCATGCCATAATTGGCCTCTTGACTCTTTCTCTTATTTGGCCTCCCCTCCTTCTTGCTCCCCATACTCCCTCCAGGCATGTGAATCTCCTTTCTGTCCCTCCTGAGTCCTTCCCAGTGCTTTGCCCACTCCAGGGACTTTTCATTTACTATTCCCTTTGCCTGAAACATCTCCCTCATTCTCATGCTTCATGTCTCAGTCCATATGTCGCCTTCCCAATGAGTCTTTCCCTAACCATCTTACTTAAAGTGGCCACTGGAAGTTACTTGCTATTTGAAGGTCCTGCTATTTAGTTCCTTCCTGTATAGAACCTAACCAAATCTGTAATTACCCATTACATTTTATTTGTGTACATATTATATGTCTCTCTCAGAGAATGTCGATATCCAGGAGTATCTGTAAAATAGTTGGCATTCAGTAAACATCATGTGTTACTGGAGTGCATGTTGAGAAAAAGAAAAGCAATCCTGATGTCTATGAGTTAGCCAGGTGCTGGCAGAGAGGTCTTGATGTTCTAGGAGCCAACTTGAAACTCACAGCTAGGCCTGTTGAACTCATTCAATTTCATAGAAATGCCAATAGTAGGTGAAGTCACTCTGTAACTATCATGGAACAAGATAAAAGCATCACTACAAAAATAACCAAACATCCTCAGTAATGTGAGTAACTTCTGCTTCTTTTCCAATTACCCCTTAAATCTTGCTCCTGTCTTCCCTTCCTATAGATAAGATTTATTAAGATATCCAAGCAGAAAGTAACCCCTGCTTCTTGACATTCTCTAATTCAGAGCAAAACCTACTTCCTTATAACCCTCCCAAATCACCCAACCAAAGCCAAATCTTTTAAGTCCTTTATAAGTCCTTTTACTGAAAAGGTCCATTGTTCCTCCTGTCCCTGATTTTCTACCACAATCATCAGTAACCCCAACTTGTTCAATTACAGGTATGTCACTGGGGATCTTTGGCCGGAGGGCATTGACAATATAAACTGGAAGTCCCAGGACACATCTGGCTTCAGAATCATCTGGATTTAGGGGCTTCCATGATGTCAGAACACTTTTCTTTCTATATTTCATATCCACCTTCCTCTTGTGTTGGCTTCATCTTCTGGTAGGATCTTTCTGTGAAGCAGGTCAGATACCCACGGGCACTCCCAGCCCTATATCCATACAGTCCATTATGCAGATGAGGGGAAATCTGTTTTCCAATGACCTAACAGCAAAACTTAAAATACTCTTGATTTTCTCTGCTTGGTTTAGATACTTCTCTCTAGATCAATCATTGTACTAGAGGATGGGGTACATTGGCAAGTCTGAGGCACATACCTGTTCTTGGGGTAGGAAAAAAAAGATTCCTTGCTTGTCAATTCCATGAGTATCACATAGAGTGGGGGTGGATTGCTTCCTATATCAGAATTTGGTTAGAAGAACAGGAAACACTCCCTATTTTGTGGGCAGTAAGGGGTTTTAAATGTTTATTTACTTTTGGGGGCGGGCAGAGGGAGAGTAGACAGAGGATCCAAAGTGGGCTCTGCATTAACAGCATAGAGCCCAACGTGGGGCTCAAACTCAAGAAATGTGAGATTATGACCTGAGCCTAAGTCTGACACTTAACCTACTGAGCCACCCAGGCGCTCCAGCAGTAAGGGATTTTATATAGAAAAGTAGATGCTTATAAAACTACAGTAAGAGCCAGAGGGGAAGAAAGCCAAGGAAGATGGCAGCTAGTTTTCAGTTAAGCTGCTAGTTTTCAAGCAATCAGGAAGGCGCAGGGCCTCAGCAGGAAGCTGCTGGCGGTGACTACAAACATCTTCAGTGCAGTGGTGGGTGAGTGGCAAGAAAATGCCTGGAGGCTACTCAAAATCTCACATCTGCTGCAACCCACAGATCTTCTGTTTCCAAAGGAGCAGTGACTATCTATGATCTATCTATCTATCTATCTATCTATCATCTATCTTTCTATTCATTCCAGTCTTCCAAATTTTGTGAAAATTCCTCACATTGGCAAACTAGTTGTCAGGGACTCTGGGATATGTGGTCTACTTTCACATTTTCTGGCCCCTGTGACACAGAGCGCAGAGGGGAAATGGCAGGTGATGGCACTGAGTTGCCAGCAGATAGTCTGATGCAGATTATCAAAGGAGAGGATGTTGGACAAATGATACAAACAATGCCCTCAGTCATGGATATTATAAATACTTTTCTCAGGTTATACCCCTCCCCTCCTTTTTTATTGACATGTAAAGGTTCAAAGGAAGCTTAATTTGTTTGAACAGCTTTAGGAATCATGGGGGTATTGAGACTGGATTCCCGGAGATACAGGAAAATGTCTCCATTTTCAAATACAGGAGGAAAATGGATGTCATGAACTACCATTGATGAGCTTGATGGAAATTTTAGGAGAGTTTCTAGGTAAGAATACCAAGAAGATGGTACACAAGGACTCAGAAAACAAAACTGTGATTACAAAGAAACATCAGAGGTTTACTAAGAACAAATCATACCAAACTTGCCTTATTTGTTTGTTTGCTCCTAAGTGAATTACTGAGGGGGATTACTAGAGTCACAGGGCATGTGGGTTTTAGTGTGGCATTTACTAATCTCATTATGCCTCTGTGAACAAACGACCAAATATTGATGGCATCATCGTTGAGTGGAATGAAAGCTGAATGGCTGTGTCCTGACAATGCTCACTAATGGATCAATGTCAACGTAGAAAAATGATCTCTGTGAAGGAGCTCCAGGTTTGTCTGGTCTTGTCCCATTCAAGATTTTTATCAGTGTCTCATATGACAGCATTGATGGCCCTCTAATCAAATCTGAGGATGCACCAAGGCTGAGGGAAAAACAAATGGATTGTATAATAGAATTGGGATTGACAAAACTATCAATAGCCTGGCATGAAGGGAAGAAAAGAGCAAGTTGAATTGTGCTGGAAATAAATTTAAAACATTGCCTCTAGACCTCCACACACTGTTGTGAAGGTAAGTGAGAGGGATGGCTTAACCGAGGACTCTTGGGAAGAAAAAAAAAGACTAACACCTTGTCTTTATTGTAAACAACATAGACTGTTGAACATATTGAACAGTGAAAATAATGGAATGCCATGTTAGGTTGCATTTATAGAATTATTTTGAATTGAATAATGCTACACATATAGTATATGCTCAGCAGGTATCACTTAAATAATTTATGATTTAATGTTTTTTTTTTTCTTTCTGGAACACTATGTTGAGTTATCCACACAGTCATTCAGCAAATATTTTTTGAGAACCAGAGCCAGGCTCTGGTTAGGTGCTGAGAACACATCAGTGAACAAAATAGACAAAATCTCTGCCATAAGACAGCTGAAACATTCACTGAGCACCCAATATGTTCCAGATACAGTGTTAAGGCTGTAAAGATGAATAGAGTTCCTGCCTTCAAATTCTTGTTAAGGAAACAGATGTGAAATTATAATTACAACCCAGACAAGCTACAATGCCATTTTATTTTATTTTATTTTAAATATTTTTTTTACAACGTTTTTATTTATTTTTGGGACAGAGAGAGACAGAGCATGAACGGGGGAGGGGCAGAGAGAGAGGGAGACACAGAACCGGAAACAGGTTCCAGGCTCCGAGCCATCAGCCCAGAGCCTGACGCGGGGCTCGAACTCACGGACCGTGAGATCGTGACCTGGCTGAAGTTGGCCGCTTAACCGACTGCACCACCCAGGCGCCCCTACAATGCCATTTTAGTTCTAGAAAGAGGAGTTGTTCTGAGAAAGGCACAAGGAACTCATAGAGGGGTGTCTGGGAAGGGGTTGCAATGAGTGGGACACAGAAGAGTTGTTTTATGTGTGTATTTAATAGATATTTGCCCATTCTTGGTGCCACCTTTATGAATGTGTTTTGAGTAAGACAACTAGAATAGTGGGAAAACTTCAAACCTGAACCATAAAGGGCAATAGAAAAGGAACTTGGATTTTGTTTTTTAACCTAGAGATGAGAAATTCTAGGAGTAGGGCCAGCTTCATAGGCATGCAGCCTGTGAAATGTTGCTATAGAAAATGAAGATTGGGGGTGCCTGGGTGACTCAGTTAAGCATCTAACTCTTTATTTTGGCTCAGGCCATGATCTCATGGTTTGCTAGATCAAGCCCTGCATCAGGCTCTGAGCAGACAGTGCAGAGCCTACTTGGAGTTCTCTCTCTCTCTCTCTCTCTCTCTCTCTCTCTGCCCCTTCTCCACTCATGCTCATGAGCACGCTGTCTCTAAACAAAAACAAACAAACAAGCAAACATGTTTTTAAAATGAAGAATAGTCTCGTACTGTGTGGCTACAAAGGATGGCTTTAGGATATTGCTGGGTGTTTCAGAGCAGCAGATTTGGGTTCACAGGAGGCAGATTTTTCTGACAGAGTAGTTCATCAGTGGAAGGATAATATTTGTGAAGTAGTGGATTCCTTCTCCTTAGAGTCATTCAAACAGAAGCTGGGGAGGCCCCTCACAATATGCGATGAAAATCGACTCCTTGATTTGTGTTGTGGACTGAATGGCCTCTGAGGTCAGGTAGCCCTGAAATTCTCTTACTTTTAGATCTTCCATGTGCTGCATTTAAATATTTGTATCATGTATTGCTATTTTGCATCATGTCTGTAAATCATTACCTACTTCACTCAATTATGGACTTCCTGAGACCTTGAGAAAAGGGCTGAGTGGTGTATTGGAGAGGCTGTAGATTTGAAGTTTGTTCCGGTACCAAAACACTGTGTTCCTTTGGGGCAGGCTGTTCACCTTCTCTGCAACTGAATTTCCATGTCTCTAAAAATGAATGTAATAAAACTCATCCCGCCTTGTTGCTGTGAGGATAAGAAATAGTGTGTGGGTAAAGCGTCTTGAAGAGAGTAACACACAAAATGGATATACATTTAATGGTAGTTATATTTATTCCATTCTTACATACTGCTGTCCCTCTGGCGTCTGGCACTGAAGAATGTAGAGATCCTTTCAGTCTACAAAGCTCCTTGCTGGGTGAAGGCCAAGTGCTCACTGAAATACTGTGGACCAACAAACCAGAGAACCAATGGTCATGGATTCTTTCCTCAGAAGGAGGAGGATTTTGCTCTATATTCTGGTTTTTGGTCTTTTTTTGTTTTTTGAGGGTTTTTTTGTTGGTGGTGGTGTGAGTTTTTTTTTTGGGCGGGGAGGAGGGGCTCCCTCAGCTTCTTCTTTGTGTTATTCCTGCTCTGGCTCTTCAGTGTTCTTTACGTCATGTTCTGAAGCTGCTTGAGTCTAGATCAGTGGGTTCTGAGCACCCTCTAGAGACAGAAGAGGGATTTGTCTCTTCTTGAAAGAAGATAGATTTTCCTCATTATGCAGCTTCCAGGACAAAGTGAATGTGCCAGGAGCAAGTGAGATGTGGAGGGAGGGAACACACAAGGGAGAATCCAGCTTTTCTCAACTCACCCTTCCCTAGTAATGTGCTTTTCTGATTGCGTTCTCTTATATGTCCAAATCCCCAGGTGTATCTGAAGATAGGGAGCCACGCAGGATGCACAAAAAGATTCACTTCTATTCTTGAGTACAGGTAGTCAGTTGACAGTGTTCCAGTGGGGCCATCAATGAATCTCTAGTGAATTCCAGACATGCCAGTGACTCAGATCTAGGACTAAGTATGTGCCTGAATTCCCTCCTCTGACTGTCCAGGCAACATGTCCTGCTCAATCATCAGAAGGGAGGGAAAAACTCATTCAAGCGCAGTGGACCACAGAGAGCAATTTGAATTCTAAAATCTATCTCCAAGTATTTAATCTTCAGGTTTTTTTCGTACCCAACTCTTAAATTTCCACAGCACTCCTGTCCCTCAGTAGACTTAAAGAACAACCACTTTCCTGCCACGAATGTAGAGGGGACTAGGGTGATCATAAGGGAAGGGTATGATAAGACCCACTTCAAGACTGTTACATCTTGGATAATTAGCAAAAGTTATCAACTAACTGAAAACTCAGAACACTTATACAGGCCTCCCTTGGAGATATTGCAGGTTCTGTTCCAGACAATTGCAATAAAACAGATATTGCAATAAGTGAATGTCGCAATGAAACATGTTGATGAATTTTTTGGTTTTCGAGTACATACAAAAGTTATGTTTACACTATACTATAGTCTTTTAAGTGCAAGATAGCATTATGTTTAAAAATACAATATACATACCTTAACTGAAACATGCTTTATTGCTTAAAAAAAATGCTAACCATCATCTGAGCTTTCAATGAGTTGTCATCTTTTTGCTGGTGGGAGACCTTGCCTTTATGTTGATGGCTGCTGACCAATCAGAGTGGTGGTTGCTAAAGGCTAAGGTGGCTGTGGAAGTTCCTTAAAATAAGACAACAGTGAAGTTCATTGCATCAACTGACTCTCCCTTTCATGAATGATTTCTCTGTAGCATGTGATGATGTTTGATAGGATTGTAGAACTTCTTTCAAAGTTGGAGTCAATCCTCTCAAACCCTGCTACTGTTTTATCAACTCAGTCTACATAATATTTTATATATTTTTTTTTATTTTTTTATTAAAAAAATTTTTTAATGTTTTTTTTATTTTTAGTTTTGAGACAGAGAGAGACAGAGCATGAGCAGGGGAGGGGAAGAGAGAGAGGGAGGCACAGAATCTGAAGCAGGCTCCAGGCTCTGAGCTGTCAGCACAGAGCCCGACGCGGGGCTCGAACTCACAGACTGCGAGATCATGACCTGAGCTGAAGTCGAACACTTAACCGACTGAGCCACCCAGGTGCCCCAGTATTTTATATTTTTAAATGTTCTTTATATGTTTTTGGAGAAAGAGGGAGTATAAGCCGGGGAGGGGCAGAGAGAGAGGGAGGGAGAGAGAGAATCCCAAGCAGGCTCTACACTCAGTGCAGAGCCCGACACAGGGCTTAATCTCACGACTGTGAAATCATGACCTGAGCTGAAATCAAGAGTTGGACACTCAACTGACTGAGCCACCCAGGTGCCCCTATGTCATATTTCAAATTCTTTGTTGTCATTCAAACAATCTTCATAGCATCTTCACCAGGAATAGAATCTGTCTCAAGAAACCACTTTCTTTGCTCATTCGTAAGAAACAACTTTCCATCCATTAAAGTTTTATCAAGAAATGGCAGCAATGAAGTCACATCTTCAGGCTCCACTTCTAATCTTAGTTCTCTTGCTGTTCCCACCACATCTGCAGTTACTTCCTCCACTGAAGTCTTGAACTCCTTGAAATCATCCATGAGGCCTGGAATCAACTTCTTTCAAACTCCTGTTTACGTCGGTCACATGTATCACAAGTGTTTTTAATGACATCTAGAACGGTGAAAACTTTCCAGAAGGTTTTCAGTTTTCTTTGCTTAGGTCCATCAGAAGAATCACTATCTATGGCAGCTACAGCCTTGCGAAGTGTATTTCTTAAATACTAAGACTTAAAAGTCAAAATTACTCCATGAACCATGAGTTGTAGGATGGGTGTTGTGTTAGCAGTCATGAAAACAACATTAATCCCATTGTATATCTCCATTAGGGCTGTTGAATGACTAGGTCCAATGTCAACAAGTGGTACTAATTTGAAAGGAATCTTTCTTTCTGAACAGTAAGTCTCGACAGTGAGTTTAAAATACTTAGGAAACCATGTTGTAAACATATGTGCTGCCATCCAGGCTTTGTTGTTCCATTTCTAGAGCACAGGCAGAGCAGATTTAGTGTCGTTCTGAAGGCTCTAGAATGTTCAGAATGGTAGATGAGCATTGGCTTCAACCTGAAGTCACCAGTTGCTGTAGCTCCGAATGAGAGTCAGCCTGTCCTTTGAAACATCAAAGCCAGGCATTGACTTCTCCTCTCTAACTATGAATGTCCTAGATGGGATATTCTTCCAATATAAGGCTGCTTTATCTACACTAAAATCTATTGTTTAGTGTGGCCACCTTAATGATCTTAGCTAGACCTTCTAGATAACTTGCTGCAACTTCTATATCAGACTTGCTCTTCACCCTGCACTTTTATATCATGGAGACAGCTTCTTTCCTTAAACTTCATAAACCAGCCCTTCTAGCTTCAGAGTTTTCTTCTGCAGCTTCCTTACCTCTTTCCATCTTCACAAGATTGAAGAAAATTAGGGCCTTGCTCTCAGTTAGGCTTTGGCTTAAGGGAATGTTGTGGCTGGTTTGATCTTAAACCCAGACCACTCAAACTTTCTCCATATCAGCAATACACTCTTCCATTTTCTTATCATTTGTGAGTTCACTGGGATAACATTTTTAATTTCCTTCAAAATCTTTTCCTTTGTATTCACATCTTGGCTAACTGTTTGGCTCAAGAGGCCTAGCTTTCAGTCTGTCTCAGCTTTCAACATGTCTTCCTCACTAAGCATAACCATTTCAAGCTTTTGATTTAAAGCCAGAGACATGCAACTCCTCCTTTCCCTTGAACACTTAGAGGCCTTTGTGGGGTTATTTATTGGCATAAATTATATTGACATAAACATAAATAAAGTTATTAATTTCAATGCTGTTATGTCTCAGAGAACAAGGAGGCCCAAGGGGAGGCAGACAGAAGGGGGAACAGACACTCGGAGTAGTCAGAACATAACATTTATTAAATTCACTGTTGTATATTTGCACACTTCATGGTGGTGCCCCTAAACAATTACAATAATAAAATCAAAGATTATTGATCACAGATCACCATAACAAATATAATAATGATGATGAAAAAAAGTTTAAAGTAAAAGTTTGAAATTTTGGGAGAATTATCAAAACGTGACTGAGAGACACAAAAGTAAGCAAATGTTATTGGAAAAATGGTACCAATAGTCTTGCTTGATGCAGGGTTGTCACAAACCTTCAATTTACAAAAAAAAAAAAATGCAGTATCTGTGAAGCACAATACAATGAGATATGCCTGTGCTTGGTGGGGTACAAGAGAAAATTTTTTTATTATCTTTTGCCCATCAGTCTTCAAACAAGTGCTGTTGGCTCTTCCTTTCCTGCTCCTTTGTGGCATACTGGGCAGATGTCACAGCTTTCCAGACACTTGCCCATGTTAAAATGTCCAGGCCAGCTAGGCCAGTCTAAAATCTTATTCTTATATCCAACTCAAAGTATCTCCTCTCTCCATCAGCCAAGACCTGCTTTGCTCACTGGGGACTGGACCCTTTTGTTTTTGCTTCTCCTTCATGCCTCTTCTCTCTTCCTTCTGATGCTTCAGACCTCTCCAAGATCAGGATCTGAAAGGAGGAATTCAAGGAAAGTGGTAAAATCATTTTTTCTTCACAGGTCTGGTTGATGGTTCTTCCCTGGCTATGGTGGACTTCCATATGAGGTGCAAATTTCAGAGCTTCTGGAAGTCCATGGGGCTCCTCACTGCATGGTTTCTTGATGTGGGAGAACCTTGTGACTTGACCTTCTCCAAACAACCACTTCCTTCCTGCCCCAGGGGATACATACTCCAGAGTACCTTATTACTATGGTAGCCTCACCTGTTGGCCAGGATCCGTGCAGATGCGAAGGAGGGTTGCTGGCAAGACAGTCTCACCTGTGGCCAACTCTTGATTTCCAAGAGACCCACACCAGGTAGTGAGGATGCAGGCTGCTCTGCTACCAGCTCCTCTCTTCCCCCTGCCATCAGTCCATTTCTTCCTTTTTCCCTTACTCAAATATACACAGAGGAGGGAAACAGGGAGATGCTGGTCAAGAGGACAGAGTTTCACTTCTGTAGGGTGAATAACTTGTGGAGATCTAATGCATAGCATGGTGACAATAGTTAACAATTCTGTGTTATGCACTCATTTGCTAAGAGGGTAGATCTTAAGCGTTCTCACCACACATACACAAACGAAGGAAGGAAGGAAGGAAGGAAGGAAGGAAGGAAGGAAGGAAGGAAGGAAGGAAGGAAGGAAGGAAGGAAATGATAACTATGTACAGTGATGGATGTGTTAATTACCTTGGTTGTGGTCATCATTTCACAATGTATACATATATCAAAATATCAAGTTATATACCTTAAATGTATATAATTCCTACTTGTCAATTAAAGCTCAATAAAGATGGGAGGAAAAACAGATGTGGAGGGAAGATGGCAAAGCCACTACTCCAACAGATGTCCACAGGGCAAAGGGATGCTGGGCTTTCATCTTTCAGGTACACACAGGCTTTACAAGTGGTCCTTTCAGAGCACCCCCCCCCAGTTTGACTTGGGTGGGAGTGAATACCATAAAGAGTAGAGGGGAGAAGGAAAAAAACAGCTTTTCTCCCCCTGAAAGTAATGACTCCATATTCTAACAAATTCCATTTAGTTGAGGCAATCATTGTCAAATTTTTAGTCTTTTCTCTCTATAGACAGGAGAGAGCGTGGATGGGTGTTGATCATAGTACTGGAGGGGCCTCATCATAATAAGCCTGAAGAGGAGTGTGGTGCTCACAATGCAGGATGCTCAGGGCTGATTCCACTCAGTTTCAGGGCATCAGCTTGTGGTTTCTGTTATACCTGTATAGATGCAGATGGTCTAGAAAAAAAGAAATTAAATGGGAGGATCTTAGAAATGGAAGACCAAGAAAATGAGATCTAAGGAAATTTTGCAAACCGTGTAGAACAGGCTGGAAGATGTCTCTTGATATTTAGCTCCAGGAAAATAAGGATGTGTCTGTCCCTTCCCCCTGCGTGTGTGTCTTAAGTATCAAGCAATCCAGCATTTTGAAGCTGTGTGGGCTCCTTAGTTAGCAGGTAACAGGAGGAGTACATGGTGACTACATCATTATTCTTCCTCGTTATTCTTTGTAGTAGTTCTTTGTAACCTTTACTCTTTGTAGTCACTGCATTCCAAACTTTCCTAGTGTGATGGCCGTTGGAAGCCTACGAGTGTCCTTCTGGAAAAATAATGGCAAGAGAACATATGCCCAAAAAAGACCACTGTGTATCTAGTCACCTCTTTTCTTTACAGTTCCCAGTTTGAAGTGCCTTTCTATGGTTCTTGTCCACAACCCCAGCTTTCCAGAGCTGACGACTACATAGGTAGCAGATGGAAATCTATAGTAATTTGCCTCCTCCACTGGTACTCTTCAGAGCCATAGTGTGTTGTGTAACCCATACACAATGTGACCTAAAACAAGCACTTACTAGATATCTTTCAAGTGGAATTCAAACATAGGAAGATGTGATAGTATGAAGGTCAGTTCTACTGACTTTCCTCTATTCTGTTTTGCTCATGAAAGCAAGTTCCTAGAGTGCATTTCAGCGATGATTCAATTGATGGATATTTGCTTTACATACAATATCTGGATTCACAATAATAGCCTGCAGCTGTGATTCCCCATCTTAATCTTGGTTGTACATTAAAAATGCCTAGGGTGAGGCGCCTGGGTGGCTCAGTTGGTTAAGTGACCGTCTTCAGCTCAGGTCATGATCTCACAGCTGGTGAGTTCACCCTGCATCGGGCTCTAGGCTGACAACTCAGAGCCTGGAACCTGCTTCACATTCCGTGTCTCCATCTCTCTCTGTCCCTACCCCACTCATGCTCTGTCTCTCTTTTCTTCAAAAATAAACAGTTAAAAATATTTTTTGAAAAATGCCTAGGGAGCTTTCAAAGCTCCCCATGCCCACACACCCAACCCATTTACACAGAGGATCTTGAGAGTGGGACTCAGACCTCAGGTTTTGTTTTGTTTTGTTTTGTTTTAAGGCTTTCCAGAAGTTTCTGGTATGCAGCCAAAGTTGAGAAACACTGCTGTAAAGTAACCCAGAAGTGTGTGCTCCAAATCCAGGAGTCTGTCTTTTTCCCATTAACTCCTTCTCATCCTTGGTCCTTGACCCTGCCCCCACCCCACCCCACCCCACCCCACCCCACCCCACCTCAAGCCTCCGTAGGCCTCTGGGACCCTGATCTTTGCCCCTCTGTTTAACACAGCCATAGTGAAGACGGAAGCCTGGGTGGCACAAGGGTGACATCTAGTGGTGAAAATAAATTTGTCAATTGTCCCATTTCCTGGAAAATTACAAGAGAAAGTCACCAGTGGAACCTGATCTGTGTGCATCCTTGCATTGGCTAACCGGTGCTTTTCTGTCCCATGTAACTGATGACATTCTGGGAAGATCACCAGGCTGAACTGCATTTTTGGAAACCACAGAGGAGAGGTTTTGGTCTCTGCTGAACTCAGTCTTCATTTTCAGGGTGCTTTGCCCACCCTGCCAAGAGGTCTACTGTTCATGGCCCTTTTATCACTCACAGGCACAGCCTGACAGCCCCTTGCCTCAAGCCTGGCAAGCATGCCAAGCTTTCCCTGTTTCACTCCCATTGGCACTAAGTGCTTGTGTGCACATGGGCTCACCTGGCCAGGCCCCTCAGGTGGCAGGCAGACAGGGGGTGTGGGTGGGGGTGGTCTCTGATTTTCAAGTGCTCAAAGGCCCCCCCTCATGCTCTGTGCCTCCCTCCATCGATACCTCTGCTGCTCCCAGCAAATGTAGGGGAGTTGATGCCTGTGGGCATTATATTGGATTACTAGGGCCGCCATAGCAAGGGACCACAGACTGTGTGGCTGAAACAACATAAATTTACTTTCTCACAGTTCTGGAGGCTGGAAGTCTTGATCATAGTGTTGTCCAGTTGATTCTTTTGAGTCTTCTCTTCTTGGCTTATAGATGGTTGACTTCTTCCCGTGTCTTTATATGGTCTTCACTCTGTGTGTGTCTGTGTCCCCATCTCTTCTTATAAGGACACCAGTCATATTGGATGAAGGCCCACCCTAATGACCTCATCTTAACTTGATCACCTTTTAAAGGCCTCATCTCCAAATACAGTCGTTTTGAGGTACTTGGGGTCAGGGCTACACCAGATGAATTTAAGGAGGCAGGGACACAATTCAGCCAGTGACCAGCATGTTTAGCTAATATGCGAGATGGAATCCAGTAGATAAATTCTTCTCCCTTTTTCCCTGTTGACTATTTGGAGACACAGTAATTTTAGGCAGCCTCTCTGAGCTTGATCTTGGAGACCAAGTAACCTTTTGGCCCCTTAAAAAGCTGTGGCCAGCTCAGTAATGCATTCTGTTCTTCGTTGTCACACAACCCCATTTCCTTCCTACTTCCTTCAGATAGTGCTCCCTACTGAAGTGTTTGCGTGTAAGATTTTCTTTCTAGAGTCTAGTGGTGCCCATCTTTCATATGAATTTCTCTGGTTTCACCAAGCTTAGGCACAATGAGAAGTTGCTGGACATTGATTTGGCTTCCTTGTGTTGTGTCAGATCAGTTCCACATAGCCAACCCTAAGTACTTAGTATATACAAGAGGATATAGAAGTATAAAAACGAATGAGGCCTCATACTTGATATAGATAATGCAGGGCTTTTATAAGAGGCATAAGTAAAAATGGTTTTAACACAATGGGAAATTATTGTTAAATTTTTAATAGTTTCTTAAAAACTCAAAATGGTAAGAGTTGTGAAAGGGATAACATCTGAGGTGTAACAGATGTAAGCTCAGGACCTCACCCAAGTTTCTCTGAATTAAAGTCTCTAGTATTTGTGACAAGGAACCTGCATCATTAATAATCTCCCTCCCACCCAGGAGGGGCACCTGGGTGGTTTAGTCGATTAAGTGTCAGACTCTTGATTTATGGCTCGTGGGTTCAAGCCCCATGTTGGGCTCTATACTGACAGTGTGGAGCCTGCTTGGGAGTCTCTCTCCCTCTCTCTCTGCCACTCCCCCCACCTCTCCCTCTCTCTCAAAAATAAACATTAAAAAATAACCTTGGGGTGCCTAGGTGGCTCAGTTGGTTAAGCGTTCGACTTTGACTCAGGTCACGATCTTACAGCCTGTGGGTTGGAGCCCACATTAGGCTCTGTGCTGACAGCTTAGAGCCTGGAGCTCGCTTTGGATTCTGCGTCTCCATCTCTTTCTGTCCTCCCCACCCCCCTCCCAGCTCATGCTCCGTCTCTCTCAAAGATCAATAAACATTTAAAAAAAAAATTAAAAGCAAGTCTCCTCAGGAGAATTTGGTATGTGATAAATATTGAGAGCTTTTTTTAAAGTTATGCTGTCCAAATAGTTAGAATAGTGCTTTGCACAGAATGGGGATCCAAAAGCATTGACTACGTCGGTGAACAAAAGTATGAGCCAATAAGGCATTTATTTGGAAAGGGACCCCACATCTTCCATATCTTCTAGATTCCAAATCCAGTGCTGTTTCCCTAAACCCCCTTGGAGAGCACCATTTGGGATTCCTTAAGTTAGGAAGGCATTAAGCCGTTGTTGGAAATGGGCCTCTGCTGTTCTCAGTTCTGGAGGCTTTTCTGCAAGCTGCCAGAACTCAGACGCCACACCGGCTGGACTCATTGCCCAGCCTGTCCACGGAGCAGGTGGTTGGCCTGAAGCTTGGAGAGGCAGTTAAGGTCAAACTCCCCACTGTCACCAGGGACAGTTGTTCTCAAGAACAGCTTTCATAAAAGAGTGAAATCCTCCTACTCAGATAGCCTTTGTCCTGAGAAGAGAGACAACTTTATGATTACTTTCTAATAAAAGTCTGTGCTAAGCTTGATTTCTGTGGAGCGTTCTGCAAGGGCTGATAACCCCTGGGATCATCCAGCTGATGGTGGATTGAATTCAATCCTGAATTCTACGACCGTGGGCTCTTGGGGGGTAACTTCTAACCTCTCTTAATGGAAAGGGACAAAGAAAGGCCAGTTCTGGATTTGTGAGGTCAGGCACAGCTCAGGCAGCATGGAATTCACGGAGTTTGCTGCCAGCTCGAGCTGTTTTCTCAAAATGACTGTCTCTCAAGGGAGAGATATTATGCTAATATTGTTAGAAGCTCAGAGGTTAGGTTATAAAACAATATTTGTCTGCTCTTTTGTCAGCTTTATTTTTCGTTTTGGTTTAATGGTTGTTGAAAATGTGGGGAAATCAAGGGAGATGAAAAACTGCACCAAATAAAAAAGACTAAAGAAAGAAAAGGAGGGGAGTAGAGAGTCAGCAAAGAGCAAGTGAGCAGAGTATATTCAGATGAGAGAATGTGGTAGAGTGAAAGGGGAAGAGAATTTAGGTCCTGCCTCCCTCCTTCTTCCTTTGAAGAGAGTACGGTGTAAGCTTCGCACTGTCCTGACCCCGCCCCAAATTGTCAGTGACCCTGTTTTTTTCTTTCCTCTAAGCCTGAAACAGGTATTGAGGGATAATCTTAGAAAGTTGTAAATTGCCTGAGCACAACACTGAGACCCCCCAGAGACTACTGTAAGTCTAATGCTGTCTAGCAGAGGGTGCAGCCACAGAAGAATAAATCTCTGGACTTGTGCCTTTGTCCGGCCCATGCTGGCTGCCCTCCTCTGTGTCTCACCATCTCCTGGAAAAGCTTTCAGCTGAATCCTTCATGCTCGCTCTCTCAGAAATACAGCCTCATGGGGCTCCTGGGTGGTTCAGTCGGTTAAGTGTCCGACTTCGGCTCAGGTCATGATCTCACGGTTTGTGAGTTTGAGCCCTCGAGCCCAGCATTGGGCTCTCTGCTGTCAGCACAGAGCCTGCTTTGGATCCTCTGTACCCTGCCTCTCTCTGCACCTCCCCCGCTAGTGCTTTCTCCCTCTCTCAAAAATAAATAAACATTAAAAAGGAAAAAAAGGAAACACCGCTGCATGTAATCCCTTTGCTATTTAGGGGCAGAGGTACCCAGGCTTGTGAGGGAAGAACAAGGATTCTGGACTCTGATCTGCCCCATTCTCCTTTCTCTCTCTCCCATACGAGGGTGAGACACTGAAAAATTGGAAGGTCAGGGAGGACGTAGTCCCATGGGACCTCTGGGTTTCCGCTCCCCACCACAAACCCCTAGAAGTAGAAGTATGGGACATCCTCCCACTGTTAGGAAACGTATTACAACGTATTCTCTTCTGCTCAGCACTTTGCCCTTGTTGAAAAGAAAGAGGGGAGAGCAAGAAGGAATTAAGTGAAAAGGTTATTTCAACATACGATTCTGGTTGCGAATATTATGTTGTTCACATCGTTAGGAGGGTCAATTATGAATGTCCAGGGGAAATGACTGTGCCCTCTCTTCTTCTCTTATGTTCTCTCTTTCTCTCCCCTGCCAGTCTTGATACTTTCCTGCAAGGAGCTACCTGCCGAGTGGAGGTCAGGACATAATTTTGAGGTAAAAATGTTGCTTCTTCTCTGTATGAAAAAAGATGTTAATTATAAAAGAGGAGTATCATTCAAGGTAGTCCTGCTTGTTTATTTTTGCTTTTGTTGCCCTTACTTTTGATGTCAAATAAAAAAAATCATTGCCCACAGCAACATCAAGGAGCTGACCTCCTCTGTGTTCTTCTAGGAGTTTTATGGTTTCAGGTCTTACATTCAGGACTTTAATCCATTTTGAGCTGATTTTTATGTATGGTGTAACATTGGAGTCCTGTTTCATTCTTTTCCACATGGACATCTGGTTTCCCCAACACCATTTATTGAAGAGACTATCTTTTCTCCATTGTATGTTCTTGGTGCCTTTGTCATAAATTAATTCACCATATGTATATGCATGGGTTTGTTTCTGTGCTCTCTATTCTGTTCTATTGATCTATGTGTCTCTTTTTATGCCAATAAGATACTGTTTTGATTACCATAGCTTTCTTGTATAGTTTGAAATCCGGCAGTGTGTTGACTCCAGCTTTGTTCTTCTTTCTCAAGATGCTTTGGGTGTTTAGGGTCTTCTGTGGTTTCATACACATTGTAGGACTGTCTTCTCTATTTCTGTGAAAAATGCAATTGGAATTTTGGTAGGGATGACATTGAATCTGCACATCACTGTGTATAGTAGGGACATTGGAACAACATTCCCGGCCTTTTTCCCCACAGAAGGCAAAATGACTTGTGACGGAGGTTTCAAACCCCCCCTATCTCTGCTACTTGGGATCTGTCCACCTGTGTCTTCTCATCTGCTCTCTGCTGCCCCTATCAGGGGACGCATGTGACTATGAACAATTTGTGCCAGTGTCAGGATAAATAAGCACGTCGGACTCGGGGTTAATTAGCAAGACCACGTTACATCAGGCCTGGTCCGTTTTTCTCCAGCTTCATCGGTAATAAAGGTGATAGTTTTATCTCTATCTACCTGACTTTTTTGCCCATCTTTCAGGGGGAGAAAGCAGACTGTTGCTTAATCACTTCTTAAAAGTTCAAAACAATCAATGCTAAAAGGGCAAGGCAGAGCCATGAGCAGAAAATGGGCCAAGAATTTTGATGGTAGACCAAATCCAGGTCTACCTGGAAAAGGAACACAATGCCTGGTGTGAAACTGCTTGGGCATTTGCCAAAGGTGCCTCTTCCTTAAGACACTGTACTTCCATCTACCAGAAAATGGTCATAAGATACTGATTTGCATAGAATGAGACAGTTTACTATCATTCTTCTGGAAATTGCCACATTTTGGGTGCGGATGGATGTCTAAGATGAGACTGGTGTCCTCCAGAGTTGTGCAGTGCCCTACCTGTCCTGCAGGCAGCACCAGTAAATGCTGGTGTCCTACACCGTATTGGGAAAATGGGGACACCCATACACCAAGTTCCTTCTTTCCTCACTCAGTGCAAGAAGCCCTCGAGTAAATAGGGCCCTCAGAAGCTCCTTACTGGATTGGTCTTGCCCTGTCTGTGACTCAGTTTGGGCTCAAGGAACCATACTTTTATATCTATCTGAAGATATCTGAGTTCTCTAGGAACCAGCCTCTAACATTATCTTATTTTAGGTCTCGGATACCAGATCTTTTTTAGAAGCACCTGACCCTACAGCTTGTTATTGTTAAATACCAGTCACCCAATCCCCAAACAATTCACTAATGCTTATGCAGGCCAGCCATGGGCCAGGATTCCTGTGCAATCACCACTCAGTCTTCCCCATCTCCACAACAGCCTAGCATAGTGGGTACTCAAAAAGCTGGTGAATGAATAAATGAATGGATAAATTCCTCATTTGTATACATAGTACAGCATCCTCTCTGAGTCATGTTTGTCTAGAACGTATTCATTCGTATATCGCCTTTGTGCCTTTTCCCAGAACTATTATATTGTTAGTGTTCTTTAAATTGGCTCACTTTTTCCCTTAAATCTTTCGAGTAAAAATCCCCATCGAGTGAAAAACAGTATTTCGGTATCTTTGTGCTATGGTAAAATGTTCAAACCTCACACCACTGAAAAACATGTTACGTAGTGACTATTGTGCAAATATCACAACTCAGGAAGCATTGCCCTAGGTCCTGGGGTCCACCAGGAGCTGAATCAAGATCCAACAAACTCCCAGATGCCAGCTGAATAATGCAACCTGCAGGCCTTGTCAAAGGCAGTACACATTGTGACACTTGTTAGCAATAGGATAGGGAGAGCTGGTAGCACCAGGAGAGGTTGGCCATAGGCTCACAGGCTCGCAAGCTGTCAACCCTGTCAAAAAACAAAACAAAACAAAACAAAACAAAAAACCCAGAGCCACGCCTGCCAGCCAGAGGAAATGAATCAGAACAATTATTCAGAGTCATTTGTCTGGAAGGGGGAAGAGACTTTTTTCTTAGTTTGCAGGAAATGCTTAGGTAAGCACGAACCCAGCTGGGCAGGCTAGCACCTGCCAAGTCACTGTCTGGAAACCCAGATAATTCCAGACTCTGCACTTCCCGATGAAGTCCCCTTGGCATCAGTTGTCAGGGCTGTCCGATGGCTCAGTGAGAAAGCTTCTGCTCAGCATCCTGACAGAAGACACTGCGTTCCTACATCTGCTTGCTTGTCAGGGAACAGGTGTCTCTGGGTGGTACTGCCCTGGGTGTGATAAACACCAGTCAGGAGAGGCAGGTGAGGCTGACTTGCCTAGCAAAGCTATGGAGGCCACTCTGGGCCCAGGAACAGGGCTAGAGGAGACGCCACCCTCTTGGTTCTAACTGTGGGGTGCCTTGGACATACCTTAATCCACCAAAAATATCAGAAAAATAAGGGGAAGAAAATGCGCTAGGCACTGTGCTGGCTGCTGTAAGGATAGACATTGTATATCCATCTTTTACAAAATGTTAGAGCAAGCCTTTATTTGTAAATAACCAAATAATAAAGCACTCATCCTGAACTTACTGGAAGGCCAGGGAATTTCTCAGGCATTTCTGAGAGTTCCCAAAGACAGCTTTATGTTCCCAAAACCCATTTGCTTTCCTCTGGGGTGCCTTCTGAATTTAAGTTCATTCATGTTGGCTGCATCGAAATCATGTCTCCATAGTCCAATCTCTCAGACCACTTTGCACATTGCCACACACACACCTCACCACCAGAGTAGATGCAGGGTCCTCCTTGAAGCCCCAAAGCACAGCAAACACAAGGTTGCCATGCCAGATGTGTTTGATCAGAGTGTAAGAATGACATGAGGACACTACACTGTAGCTGGACATCTGTTGTCACTGCTTCTAGGACATATCAGCCCTGCCCCTTCCCAGGTACCCACTCCTGTCACTGTCACCCATAGCTGCTGACCTCAGGGCATGACATAGGGGCTCACTTATCTACCCAGACAAAAATCCTCCTTCAAAATTCCTATATTTATAATTCCAGCCCCCTTCTGTTTTTCCCCATCCTCAGGACCCCACAAGAGGAAGTAGAAAAAATTTTTAAAAGGTAAAAACAACTCTCTAGAGACAGATCACCTGTGATGAAGACAGCCCTGTAATTATTAAACAGGAAGTTTGACCATCCTGTCTAAAGTATATGCATTTGAATCTTGCCATTTGCCTTTACCTCTGAATGACTAAATTATTTCTGTATTTATGTATGTATTCATTTATTTAGTAGACCTGCATCACACCTGCTGAGTGCCAGGCACTGTACTGCGCAAAGATTAGCTCCTTTAATCTGTGTAACAGTCATACGAGATAGTGTCTACTTTCACTCCTGTTTGACAGATGAGGGCTCTGAGGCACAGAGAGACTGAATAACTTGTCTGACATCACACAGCCAGCAAGGAGCAGAGCAGGATTTAACCAGGTCAGTTGGCTCTGTAGTTGGTTCTTAACTACTTGGCCGTACTTCTCTGCAGTGGTCCCCATCCGCACTGAGGGAGACCTAGTCCCAAAGACAAGCCCAAGCTTATACAGTGGGGCATAAGAAAAGAATTGCTGTCCGGTGTGTCCCCTCTTTCCACCATCAAGGTTCAGAAATATTGTTGTCTTAAGGCCCCTCCCCCAGTTACATTATCCAAATTGGTTTTCATAACAACCCTATTCGTTGTATGTTCTCTTGATTTTACAATTGGGAAAACTGAGGCACAGTAGGCAGTGGAGGTTGGATTTGACCCCAAAACTGGCTGATTTTAAAAAACGTATGTTCTCAGGGTGCCTGAGTGGCTCAGTTGGTTAAGCATCTGACTTCAGCTCAGGTCATGATCTTGTGATTGGTGAGTTCATGCCCCACGTTGGGCTCTGTGATGACAGCTCAGAGCCTGGAGCCTGTCTCCCTCTCTCTCTGCCCCCCTCCCGCTCACATTCTGTCTCTCTCTCTCAAAAATAAATAAACATTAAAAAAAAAAATTAAAGGGGAACCTGGCTGGCTCAGTCAGTTAAGCCTCTGACTTCTGCTCAGGTCATGATCTCATGCTTTGAGGGTTCAAGCCCCACATCGGGCTCTGTGCTGACAGTTCAGAGCCTGGAGCCTGCTTCAGATTCTGTGTCTCCCTCTCTCTCTGCCCCTCCCCTACTCACGCTCTGTCTCTCTCCCTCAAAGATGAATACACATTAAAAATTTTTTTAATTTAAAAATTAAATAAAAAATAAAAATAAATTTAAAAAAAATGTTCTCTCCACCATACAGAGCACTGTATCTATATGATGCTACTAAAGATAGTATTTTTTTTAACTTGCCTCATTTTAAATCTTTTATGTACAATGCTAAGTAAGGCTTGAAGAGTTCAGAAGGAGAAAAACTAGATTTCAAAGAAAAGCTTACGCAATGATCAACTGCATAAGTAATGTGTTTGAGTTCTGTGTGAAGGAAAAAAGAAACTTGCCATAGTTCTAGTTAGAGTGTAAGTCTTTGGGCCAGGCACATTCCTACACAGCTTCCTTAACATGCTTTCTGCCTCCAGGTTCTCTTGTCCATCAACCTCCCATTCACTCACAGCCAGTGAGGATCTCTCTCAAAGGCATTCATCTCGTCCAAATTTGGTGATGACAATAGTAATAATAATACCTTCAACAGCCCTGTTCATCCAGTGGATATTTATTTAGGTGCTCATTGGAAGTGCTCATCTATCAGGATGCCTGGATTTGAATACTGAGCCCACCATTTCTTAGCTATGTGACCATCGGCAAGCTATTTAACCTCTTTGTGCCTCAATTCTTTGTTGTAAAGATAAAACAGAATTACATATGTAAAGTGTTAATAGCAGTGCCTGGCATATAGGTAGGAGCTCAATAAATGTTAGTTGTTACAGTTAGAATTTGCCAACCATAACAGTAGGTACTGGTGACACAAATAAAAAATAAATGTAGTGTGACCGCAACTCAAGTTAAATCATAACTGAGATGAATGTGCATCCTTAACTATGACTGCTACTTGGTTAAGCAAACGTTATGTGGGAGTAAAACTTTACCCAGCACTGTCTCTTGACCAGTGCCTCAAAATCAGAGGGATCCTATGGAAGCAATGCTGAAGTTATCTGCATATTTTTTCAATCTTGGCTCTAGGTGAAAATTAAGAGTCCATGATGTTGGGAGAGGGCAACTTCTGACAATATGTCAGACTGAGCTCATGTTGCAGGACTTCCTTAGTGCGACAAATCCTAGCTAAATTAAAACTAGAAAAAAACTAATACATAGTCTTTTAAATATATACACTTTCTCACATCAGCCATGTGCTTGGCTTTATGTTGAGTGCTAACGGTATGAAAAGAAATACCTCGGTGCTAGAAACAAAATAAGAAATTGAGGCAAAAGCATTAAGAGATAATGCTGTACTCATCCACAGGGTTACTGGTCTTATATATAGGTCACATGAGCTAGTGATTGAGATTTTTATAACCACATAAGGGCAAGAGACTTGGCTTTGGAGAGAGAGAGAGAGAGAGAGAGAGAGAGAGAGAGAGAGAGATAGAGATTGAGCTGTAACTAAGCCCCATGCATAAGGCTGGGAACTTTGGATGCTATTCTATAAAAAGGAACATAAAAAGAATCCACAAAAAGGAGATAAAACTTCATTCTCCATCTCATGGAAGTTTCTATATAACCGTGAGTGAGAAAACAAAGTCACCATAAGAAATAGAAAAATGTTAAGCTTGAAGCACGTGTAGTAGATGACCAGAATTCACATTATTATCGTAATTCAGAAAAACCCCAAATAGTAAATAGAGGCAAAATTTGTTTTGGAATTAGTGTGACCACAAGGATCTTAGCAGCTAAAAATTCAAAACCACTCTGCAAGGATACTTCCAGGACACATGGGTCTCCCACAGGGGGGAAAAAAAAAAAAAAAAAAAAATATATATATATATATATATATATATATATATATATATATATATATCTGAACATAAGTTCCCAATTAAATTATAAATTAAAAAACAAAGTTATCGCAGGGAAATCCAGCAGGTAATAAAAAGAAGAATTAATACACAACATGGAAAAAAAAAGAAAACAAGCTTAAAAAAAGATAATATGTAAAATAGAGACAAAATGATGAATCAGAAATCATTAAAAATAAGGAATATGAACAAAATAATATGCATATTTGAAAAAACAAATAAAACTTTGAAGAATAAAAGATATAGTCATTAACATTGAAAACAGCAAGCTGAATTTAAATAGAAGATTAGATACAGCTGCAAAGAGAATCAATAAACCAGAAGAGAAACCTCAGGAAATAAAGTAGATTATGTCATAGAGAAATAAAATTATAAGCCATTTTTAAATGAGGACATAAGAAGAAAGTTTAAGTGTACATGTAATAGAAATTTCAGAAAGAGTGAATATAAAGATTTCAGAGGGAAAGAATAGAAAGGATGAGAAGAAAGCAATATATAAAGAGATAATGGCTGAGAATTTTTCAAAGACGATTTGAAAGGCACACTGAGTCCTGAGAAGAGAAAATAAAAACCATCCTATACCTTTACATGCCATGGTAAAACTTCTGAACCTTAAAAGCAATGGGAGAGAAAAAAAAGATCCTATGACCCTACAAAAGAATTAGAATTAGATTGACTGCAGAGTTCCTATAAACAGCAAAAGAGACCAAAGAACTGTAAAATGTCTTCAAAGTTCTTAGTAAAATAACTGCCATCCTGAAATTCAGTGCCAGCTCTCATATTCAAGAGCAGTGGTGAAACACTACTTTGGTGAGCATTCTAGAATGATTAAGTCCAAGCCTTGGTCCCATGGAGCAGCAGATTAAAAGGATGCTGGGAATCCCTGTAAACCAATATTCGTGGACTTAGAATTCCCCAAAAGAAAACAGAAGCATCTTTTTCTTTCTAGAAAAAGAAGGGAAATCCATTAGGACTGATTTTAGGTTCTTAACCTACTCCAGCCTCTGAACACAAATCTCCAAGACAAGCTGGGTTCATATTACAGGCAGGTGATTGAACTGGCCTGAGAATTCCTGATGGAAAACACACATAGTTGTCTGCATTGGTCAGGAAAACTCTGAAATTGTCACAGTTTCCAAGAGCTTATTGGATACTGAATGAAATAGGTAAGTTTATGATTGTTATAAAAAGTGGGTGTGCTCTAAAGGTGGGTAGTGGGGTGCCATGGCCACTCAGAGAGAAGACGCCGACTCCTCATTGTCTGTAGTTCAGACTTAGCTTGACAGTCTGTCTTTCACCATAATGTCCTGTCATAACTTCTCCAAAATAATCTTTCACTACTCCCCAAGCTAACACTCCCCTCCAAATGATTGGACTCTTCACTAACCCTTGAAAACAAGTCCCATTTTAATTAAAGTCCCATGTTAAATAAATATGGGCTGTTTGCTGGTTGATTAGTTGACTGGTTGAGTAACAAAAGCAATTCAGATCTCCTTATGTCTTGACATTTCAGTTGTGCTAAACCGCTGTGGACAGATTATAAATCAGGTTGTACATAGGAAGAGAAATCTCTGTTATAAAGCCATGTGACCTAACCTCCAGGTTGCAACAACTTTTCGTTAAAGCATGTAGTATAGTACAGAAGTTTAGATGCCAGCTTTGGAGACCGATTTCCTGAGATCTAATTCTCATTCTACGATTAGCTGACCTTGGGTAAGATATTTAATTTCTTTGCGTCTTGATAGCAAACCATAGGAATAAAATTAAGGTGTTACTCATAAAGTACTTGCAAGAATTTAATGAAGCAATATATGTAAAATTAAAATGTGCCTGATAACTGGCACATACTTAATATAAGTTAGCATGCATTGCCTTATTTTTATTAATGCTTAAATGCAGAACAAGGAAGAAACATCTGCTATTTGATTTATGTATTATTGCAGGTAAGAGAAGGGCATCTAAATGAAGATTTGGAGAGGACCATGCAATCTTCCAATTTCCTATAATTCTACACCAATTGTCAAAATATAGAGTAACTACTGAGACTAGATACCAGGTCTTCAATCTACCATTCATTCTATCAACTCTATCACTGGTATAATACAGGTCTCCTGGCTTATAACCAGCACTTTCATCATTTCATTATTATTTTTACAACAACTCCACTGATAATACTTACCTGACAACCATTGCTATTATCACAACCATAACTAATGCCACTGTTGTGTTATCATTTCTTCCTCCCCACTAGAAATCATTTATGATGCACCAGCCTTGTGCCAAACACTCTAAAAAAAGTATTTTCTCAAAAAAAAAAAAAAGGATTGTCTCTAGTCATTATAACAACTCTGCAAGAATTATATTTCTCTCCCCATTTTACAGATGAGGAAATTGCTAAATAGCTTGTTCAACATTCACAGCCAGTGGGCAGAAGGGTCAGGATTCAAACCTAGATCCTGCTAGCTCTCAAGGCCATGCCTTTTCCACTTTGCCAACCTGCCTCTCTACCTAAAATGTACTGGAGCACAATAGAACAGATTTTTACCAGTTTTACAGCTGTTTCTCTCAGCCTGCAAAACAGATTGCTCCCAGTTGCTGAGCCTGATGATTGGTGCCAATTTGTCAAAATGCCAGTGGAGTTTTAATGATTTAGAAAAAAGCACAGGCTGATGGCTTTTTCTACACCCAGCAGATGCCTCTGTTCCAAGAACTCTAACAGCATCAAAGTGGAGCACACCCCCTGACTTGCAATGTTTCCTGCAAATGACAAGTCTGTGGACGTCATCTGGGGACCAAGGGCAAGGATGAGCTCTGTCAGGCTCATCTGCCGGGAAAAGGGGAGCAAAAAAAACAACCAAGATAAAACCACCATGGGGCTGGAAATCTGGCAGAGGATGGCCTGAAGATTAGTTTTAGATTAGATAAGTCCTGTCTTTCTCTTGGTATTTGGAAAGCCTTGAAACTTCAGCTTTCTTACTTTGGCTCTTCTGTTCCAGCTCTTGGCATAATTATTTTGATGAAGTGCATCCCAAGATGAGAGCCTCACTGAAGTCTATTTGACAAGAACGCAGAGCAGTAAAGGGGAGAAGAAAGCTGGGTGTGCAGCTCAGAAGCCACAGATAAATGGGGTCTATTCACAAGGCAGTGTGAAAAACGGGAGAGTGATGGTAGCCATTTTGCAAGGTGCGGGACTTATGGACTCATAAGTCTTTTAGAACTTGGCAATTGTGCTTCAAAATGATGGAGAAAAATGAGCAAGTGACTGCACACCAAATATAACCCACCTTTCTGAGAGCAGGAAGCAGGAGCCCACGCTCATGCCTCATGTGGCATTTCTGTGCACGATCCATCATCTGGGCTGGGGAATTCACAGGCCTTGGAAACCTCTGCAGAGCTTCAAAGGTAGGATGTGCTTTGAATTCTGAGTTATTACAACTCATTCAAATTCTCATTTTCCACAGGGTTGCTAAATCTTATCGGGAGCTGCTTTTCTAAGGTAGGTCCAGCATCTTAGCAGACAAAGGGGACAAGGAGGAATTCTGAGAGGCTCTAGGGAGAGAGAGCATAATGAGGGTGTAGGAGTGGTAAACTTCCAGGTAAAGGGAGTTGCCTACGGCAGGCTGTTAGAAGCCTACATGGTGGTGGTGGTGGTGATGATGGTGATGACGATGACAACGATGACAGTAATAGTCCCTCCTACTTGCAGAGCATTTACTCTATGCCAAGTCCATGCCAAGAGCCTTCATAGGCAACAGGTGTCATATGTCAACAGGTGTCATATGTTTTCTCCTCCTTCTGGCATCTTACGTACTTTGTTTTCAGTCCCCTACCTGTTTTTTATTTTAGGCTTCAGGATTGAAAAGTCTGGTTTGTGGGAGGGTCAGACCATGGAGAATACATGATCAGGTTTTCTGAGATAGAGGTATGGTTGCAGATGAAAACAGAGTTCTCAGACTAGGGTGGAGGGAGAGTTTCAGAAGGGACACAAAGCTTTGGTATTGATGAGGGTCTCTAAGAAAAGAGTCTTCTAGCTGGACACCCTGAGGGCTGGCTATCTTGGTTTTTTCACTAAGTGTTTGGCTGTCATAATGAAATACCAGTGGGGGACTTAAGCAACAGAAATTTATTTTCTCATGACTCTAGAGGCTAGAAGTCCAAGATGAGGTGTTGGTAGGGTTGGTTTCTTCTGAGGCCTCCCAGAAGAGAGGTTAGTTTCTTCTTGGCTTATAGATGGCTGTCTTCTTCCTGTGTCTTCTTCCTCTTGTGTGTGTCTGTGTCCTAATTTCCTCTTCTAGTAAGGATACCAGCATTTTGGATTAGTGTCTACCCTAATGACCTCATTTGAACTTAAGTTCCTCTTTAAAAACTCTATCTCCAAATACAGTCACATTCTAATATACTGGGGGTTAGTGCTTTTACATACGAACTTTGGGGCGGGCAATCATTCAGCCCATAACAATGGTCTCAGGGACAAGGAGCACAACAAAACCATAGGTAGTTTGGGGAAAGAGGGGAAAGTACAGAGGATTCACTAGATTCTCTTCCCAAATAGTATAGCAAAGCAATAAGACCCAATAGTAGAAATGGCTGTGTGTTGTATTTATGCAGGAAGGCATGAGTTCACCTCACAAAGTTTGTCAAATCCAGAGTGGCCAAGCGCTTTGTCCCGAAGAGCAGGTCAGACAAAGCACAGATAGGTGGAGGCTCTAAAAAACTCTGTCATCAGAAAAAAGGGAAAATGAAACAATAGCATTCTACCTAAGATACGAACAAGGACATCTCAGAGAATATCAGCATGTATAGATGTTGATAGCCAATCTTGCCATTTGTGTAACACTATATGCCAGGTTCTGTTATAGGTTATAGCTTCATTTGAATCAGATCATTTCATTCTATCATCAATCCTACAAAATAGCTATTATTATTACTCACACTTTACAGATGAGAAAATTGAGTCATAGAGAGAACTTGCCCTAGGTTACAGACAAGGAAGTTAAGAACCAGAATTCAAGCCATAGGCCAAGCTCTTGACCAGAACAAAGATTAATCACTACCCAACAATATATCCACACTGATTATAAAAATATCAAATGCTTGTATATATGTTGGCATACAACTGGTAGTCCAATACTCCTTAATGCTTTCTTGCTGCCCTGTCCACCAAGACCCCTCCCCTGGGACCCCAAGAACAGAATCCCTACATTAACAATTAATTCCAGGGTCTGCCAGGCTCCTGTTCCAGCTCTGCATGTCCCATTCAGACTGATGAGACCCAGTGCCATAGTGGTGTTTCTTTTTTATATATATATAATTTATTGTCAAATTGGCTAATATACAGTGTGTACAGTGTGCTCTTGGTTTTGGGGATAGATTCCCATGGTTCATCGCTTACATACAACACCGAGTGCTCATCCCAACAAGTTCCCCTCCTCAATGCCCAACACGCATTTTCCCCTCTCTCCCACCTCCCCTATCCACCTTCAGTTTGCTCTCTGTATTTAAGAGTCTCTTGTGGTTTGTCTCCCTCCCTCTCTGTAACTATTTTTTTCCCTTCCCTTCCCCCATGGTCTTATATTAAGTTTCTCAAGATCCACATATGAGTGAAAACATATGATATCTGTCCTTCTCTGACTTATTTCACTCAGCATAATGCCTTCCAGTTCCATCCACATTGCTGCAAATGGCATGATTTCATTCTTTCTCATTGCCAAGTAGTACTCCATTGTATATACAAACCACATAGTGGTTTTTAAATATCTTGAACATTAGTCCTGCCTTATACCCCTGTATCATATTGCCTCTTGTGGACCAGAATGTCCCCACCAATACTTTGGGAACATTACATCATTCAGGATCAGCTGTAGCCACAGCCCCCACAGCCAGTGGGTTCATCTAAAAAGTCTTGCTCATGCTACATGTCCAGCATGTGTCAGCAAAGAGTCTCTGCTCATCATAGTCACTCAGGGGCCCAGCTGATGAAGCTTCCACCCTAAGGTGTGCTTACACAGATACCAAGGGAGAACCAGACTGTGGCATATCAAATGCTGACTCTTAATTCTCCTACCAGGGAGTGACATATGTCATGTCCACATACATTTCAGTGGACAATGTGAATCACGGGGTCATGCCTATCTTCAAAGGGGCCAATCCTACATGTGTCTAAAAGAAAGAAAGTAGAAATGTTTGGCACAGAGCACTGGTGAGCAACCCACATGGCTAGCACTTAGTGACAACACATGGAAGCTGAGAATCCTACATGTTCTGAGATGATGCTCCCTTTTTTTTTCCCTATTTTTTAATGTTTATTTTTGAGAGAGAGAAAGAGAGAGACAGAGAGAACACAAGCAGGGGAGGGGCAGAGAGGGAGAGGCAGACACAGAATCTGAAGCAGGCTCCAGGCTCTGAGCTGTCAGCACAGAGCCCAACATGGGGCTCAAACCCACAAACCATGAGATCATGACTTGAGGTGAAGTCGGACACTTAACTCACCCTGAGACACCCAGGCACCCTCTGAGATGATGCTTCTGACATGGGGGACTTATAATAAAAAAATCAAGTTCTAATAACATTAAGTAATTGTATTTAAAAAATACCTGGGTTCCTCAAATGATATTTATATATACACCACTTAAATTATTTCATCAAATAATTATATAAAACACTTTAAGATGATATTTTATTCCTGTTTTATAGACAAGGACACTGAGCTACGGTAAGTAACTTGCGTGAGGACATTACCAAATACCACAGCTAAGATTTGAACCCTTGTCTGCCTGGCTCCAACACCTTTCCAGTTTTAAAACACATGCTGTCATTTATTCATTCATTTTACAGTTACCTACTGAGAGCCAACTATGTGTTAGGCACTATAATGAAGTTGAGAATTCAGCAAGGTCTCTCCTGCATGGAGCTTAAATTAGGATAAGGGAAGAAGACCCAGAATAAAAAGCAAGGAAACAACTATGTAAACAAGAAGATATTGAGTCATAATAATAATATGATGAAAAGACAATGGAGAGTTACATGATAAAGGGGCTACTTTAAGGAGGTGATATTTGAGCTCAGACACAAATGACAAGAAGGAGCCACTGATGTGAATGTTTGAAGGAAAAGGCATTTGGCCCAAAAAGAACAGTTAGTTCCAAGGCCTCAAGGTCAAGATAAGCTTGGAAATGAAAGGACCTCTTATGTAGTTACAGTCAGATGTCAGCTGAGGCTACAGTCCAATGAAGGATCCACTGGACTGGATGTGCAAGATGGTTCACTCAATATATATGGCTGGCAGCTGAACTGGGGCTTCACCTATGCCCTCTCCATATCACACATGGCCTCTCCGAGTAGCATGAACTTCTCACAGCGTGACAGTGGGGTTTCAAAAGGGAATGTCCCAGACCAAACATTCCAAGAGGCAGAAAACAGAAACTAGCTTGGAGTTAGCACAGAATCACATCCACAATATTCTAATAGTCAAAGCAATGACAAGGCCTGGCCCAACTCAAGAGGGTTAAACTGGGTTAAACAGTGTTCCCCCAAATTCAGGTACATGCAGAATCTCAGGAGTGTAACCGTATCTGGTAGGGTCTTTGCTGATGTGCTTAGAGGTAAGTTCAAATGAGGTCATACCAGATTGGGTGGGTCCTAAATCCAGTGACTGTGGGATGTGTCCTAAATCCAGTGACTGGCATCCATATTAGAGGAGAGACACAGAGACAGCGATGCAGAGATGGAAGCAATGCACTGGGAGCCAAGGAACAGCAAGGATTGCCAGCAGCCTCCAGAAGCTGGGAGAGGCAGGGAACATCCTCCCTGAGTTCTCTGAAGGAACCCACCCTACAGACACCCTGATTTAGGAATTCTGACCTCCAGAACTGTGAGAAAATAAACTTCTGTTGTTTTTAGACTTTCAATTTGTGGTAATTTGTTACAGCAGCCTTAGAAAACTAAGAAACAGGCAGAGAAATAACTCCTCCTTCTGAGGAATGTGACGGTCACATTGCAGAAGAGAAAAACAATGATGGCGGATATTATCAGGGCCATCCTGGGAAAAGTACCACCTGCTACTAGTGTTCATATCCCAAACAGGGTAATAGTCTCAGGAACTATCAGATTGGTTTCTTCTTCCTGTAATAATTTGTATGTTCTATGTTTATGTGAGTGAGTGAGTGTGTGTGTGTGTGTCTTTTTTTTTTTTCAACGTTTATTTATTTTTTTGCGACAGAGAGAGACAGAGTATGAACGGGGGAGGGGCAGAGAGAGAGGGAGACACAGAATTGGAAACAGGCTCCAGGCTCTGAGCCATCAGCCCAGAGCCTGACGTGGGGCTCGAACTCCCGGACCGCGAGATCGTGACCTGGCTGAAGTCGGACGCTTAACCGACTGCGCCACCCAGGCGCCCCATGTGTGTGTCTTGCTGTAGGGCTCCCAGTATCTTCCAGTATCTTCTTTGGAAAGTGCTAGGGTGTGAACAAACCAACAACAGTCTTTTCCCTGGGTTAGGGCTACAGCTTACACCTCAACCCGTGAGTGTCACTGTTCTTTTTGCTGGACTGAATTTCAAACTTTTTCTCAGCAGGATGTAAAGATTGAGCTACAGCTTTGACAATTTCTGAGCTCTTGCTGTGGCTGAGATCAAGGAATCATAGTTAATCACCAAGGGGTTGGTGGATGCTGCTGCCACATCTCCACACAAAGCACCAAGGCCAACCCAGCCCAAAGCTAGAAGACCACAGGACCTGGGCATATTGACAGCTACTCATGGGTCTGAAAAGAAGGAGTGTGTCCCAAGCACTGAAGAGGCTTCTGCAAGTCTCCTGTGCCTTCTGAACATGCCTCAGGAAGCTGTTCTCCAGCTGTTACCTAGGAATTTGAGATTTAAGGCTTGAAGCTTAAAGACCATGGAATCACTGGCATCTCATTGGGAACTGAGACAGTGGATATGGACACACTTTGAAAGATGTAACAAATAAAAGCAGAGATTATTACGGATGCTTAGTGTCAAATCCTTCTACCATATGCCTCCACTAACAGGAAACTCACTACCATATAAACATGTTACAGGCCCAGCCCTCAGTGGTGAGGAAGTTTGCTCTCTGTCCAGATAATTTGGTGGTAGGCAGAGGAGGTGGGGAGAAAGTCACCTGTGAGATAGCAAAGTTCCATTACTATGCATGGATGTAAGAATTAAACCTGCGTGACGAGAGGCCCAAGTTGAGAATCCAAAAATAAAATTAGCCCAAGATGATTGAAATCATAGGACAGGTTTCAAGCAGGATTAAATGTAAAACTACCCCGAGGGGTAGTCACAATAAAAGGTAATAATTTGCTCTTCCCATTCCCAAACAAAAAGGAAATGTAAAAAACATTCTGCCAAAGCTTGAGTTTACTAGGGAAAAAGATTACAAAATACATGAGCAAATGAATCTTCATGAAAACATGTGATAATAGGAAAATTATCTGCCCCCCCACTCCATTAAACTGGAACTAATATAGTAAATCTAAAAAAGGTGTAAGTGAGCCTGGGTGGCTCAGTTGGTTAGGCATCCAACTTTGGCTCAGGTCATGATATCATGGTTCAGGGGGTCAAGCCCCACATCTGGCTCTGTACCGACAGCTCGGAGCCTGGAACCTGCTTTGGATTCTGTGTGTGGGTCTCTCTCTGCCCCTCTCCTGCTCACGCTCTGTCTCTCAAAAACGAATAAACGTTAAAAAAATATTCTAAAAGCTGTAAGTATATTTGAAATGAATAAAGTAATGAATAAGTATATTTAAAATGAATAAATAAAAATACTGATAGATGGGGGACTGAAAAAAAGCTATTTAGTGTTTTTAAAAGTAACAGGTAAAACTTGAAGAAGTTAAAACCGAACTATTGAAATGAAAAAACCCAGTGGTTAGCTTAAAATTAAATCTGGGGCGCCTGGGTGGCGCAGTCGGTTAAGCGTCCGACTTCAGCCAGGTCACGATCTCGCGGTCCGTGAGTTCGAGCCCCGCGTCAGGCTCTGGGCTGATGGCTCAGAGCCTGGAGCCTGTTTCCGATTCTGTGTCTCCCTCTCTCTCTGCCCCTCCCCCGTTCATACTCTGTCTCTCTCTGTCCCAAAAATAAATAAACGTTGAAAAAAAAATTAAAAAATTAAATTAGATACAGCTAAAGACAGAACAAGTAAACTGGGAAAATTATCTAGAGTGCAACAAAAGGATATGGAGAAAAAATGTGAAATAAGAGTTAGACATTGAAGATAGAATGAGAGGGTCCAAAATATATCTTCAACCTATTTGTGGCTAACCAAAGAACTTCAAAACATAAGGCAAAAATTGACATAATTACAAAGAAAATACTGACAAATCCATAGTCACAAAAAAATGTTTTAAGACATCTCTCTTAGAAACTGATATATTGAAAGACCAAGTATGAGTAGTATTTAGAACATTTGAAAAATTTAATAAGCAACCTTGAGCTAATGGACAAATAGAGAAATCCACCACCACAGAGAATACATTTGTTTTCTGGCTCATGTAAAACCAGTGCAAAATCTGACCACAAAATAGCCCTTAAGTAAAATCTTGGAAAATACCAAAGAATAAACATTTTGTAGTGCCATAAAATTAGAAATCAATAACAAAAATACAGTCTGCTAAAGCCACACTTGGTAACTGAAAATACATATCTTCATAATTAATGGTTCAAAGACAAAATTATAATGGGAATTAGAAAATATTTAGAACTTTGTATGGAAACCAATTTGACAATAAATTATATTTAATATAAAAAAATAAAATATTTAGAACTGTGTAACAAAATCAGCATATTCAGAAGACTTTGTGACATTGCTAATATAGTACTTTGTGGGAAATTTATAACTACATTTGTATATTGAAAACCAAGGAATTCTGAAAATATTTAGCTAGCTGTTACGATAAAGGTAGAAACAACAGAATAATCACAAAAGGAAAAAGGATGGAATAAATAGTAAGAATGAGAGTACAAGTTAATGAAATGGGAAACAATAAGACCAACCAAATCAAAATTATCTTTAAAGACTAATAAATTATACAAAAGATTGATAAAAAAGACAAGAAAAAAATAACAAAAGATTAACAAAAAATTAACAAGACAAAAATTAATTCTAATAGAAATGAAAAACAGTGGACAGATCTGCATATATTTTAAACCATAAGAGAACACCATGCTGTACTGAACATTCTTGGTAGTTTATTCATATCAGAATTGGGGGGAAGGGGTATATACCTAGTAAAATTTCTGGGTTGAAGAATGTATATACCTTCTACTTAAATACATATTGCCACCTGGCTTTCTAAAAGGGGGTTGTAGTACTCACTTATTTATAGGCTTGCCAACATGTAGTATCAACAGGTTGTTATTTATTGTTTTGGGTTTTTTTTTTTTTTTTTTTTTTTTGCAGCTGGATAAGCATGAGATGGTTTATCAGTGGTTTCAATTTGCATTTTCCTGGCTATTAGTAAGTTGGCAATATTTCCATATATTCTTTTCTGTGAATTGCCCTTTCATATCTTTTGCACATTTTACTAGAATATTGTTTACATTTCTCTTTTAGATTTGTCGGAGCTCATTGTAAACTCTAGACACCAATCTTATGGCAATTAAATGCAAAGCAAATTTTTCCTGATATGGAAGAAAATATATTTGCAAGCCATATTGTGAACATATGTTTTCATTTCTAAAAAATAGATACCCAGGAGTGAAAAGGCTGTATCACAATTCAGAAATGCATTCAACATTATGAGAAATTGCCAAACCATTCTCCAAAATGGTAGTTCCATTTTACACTCCGCCAGCAACGTATGAGAGTTCCTATTGCTCCACATTCTCATCAACATTTGATTCTGTCTGTCCTTTCTTTTTTCAAGTTTACTTATTTTGAGAGAGAGAGCATGCACGTGTGAGAGAGTGGGGGAGGGGCAGAGAGAGGAAGAGAGAATCCCAAGCAGTCTCCACGCTGACAGCATGGAGCCCAACGTGGGGCTTGATGTGGGGCTTGAGCTGGGGCTGGATCCAACGAACCACAAGGTCATGACCTAAGCTGAAACCAAGAGTCAGATACCCAACAGACTGAGCCACCCAGGCGCCCCTGATTTTTGTCTGTCATTTTTACTTTAGTCATTATAGAGAGCGTCAAATATCTCTTGTGGTTTTAATTTAAATTTTCCTGAAGACTAGTTATTTGCATACTGCCATTCATAAATCATTAAAAAAAATTTTTATGTTTATTTTTGAGGAGGGGGGAGGGGCAGAGAGAGAGAAAGGGAGACGGAATCCAAAGCAGGCTCCAGGCTCTGAGCTGTCAGCACAGAGCCTGATGAGGGACTGGAACCCACGAACTGCAAGGTCATGACCTGAGCCGAAGTCAGATGCTTATACAACTGATCCATCTAAGCCCCCCTCATAAATCACTTTTTAAATGTCACTTCAAGTCTTTGCCCATTTTTATTGGGTGTTTGCCTTTTTATTATTGATTTGAAGGACTTCTTTACATTCTTATATTTTGGGTATGAATCCTTTGCCATTTTTTCTTTCCAAAAGAATATTCAGTTTGTACCGTTTGTTAAAAAGACCTCTCATCCTTGTTTGATTGACTTTGCCTTGGCCAGTAGTCAGTTGACCTTATATGAGTGAGTATATCTCTGGACTATTTTCTTCCAGTGATCTGCTTGTCTCTCCTGTCAATAATACTCTGTCTCAATCTTGTAAGTCTTGAAATCAGGTCATGTAAGCCCTCCAACTTTTTCCTTAGATTTCAACATTGTTTTCAAAATTCCTTGTATTTCCAAATAAATTTTAGAATGAGCTTTGTCAATGGGGTATTGATTGGTATTGCATTGAACTTATGAACCAATTTGAGGAGAATGGACATTCTTATATATTGGTCATAAAGCCATCTACTTTGATGAACTCTGTCTTGTCCATTGCGAGCCCTAGGTCTAGGTGACACTACTTATTTCCCTCTTCTGTGTTTGAACCTCCAGTTAAACTCAGTTTGTATTAGTACTATCTCTTCCTTTGATGCCTTTATTCTCCTCTAATTACCAACCCATAACTTATCCAAGTTCATGGCTTGTCTCCTTCTTCCTGGGTGAGTGCTGCTCAGATTATGTGCTCAAGGCATTCTCATTTCCAGCTTCCATGGGATGCCTTGTACTCCTGAGAATGGACACCAAGTCTCTGAATAGCTTAACGTGGCATACAAGCCCTCACATGGTCAAGCTCCTTCATACCTCTCTAGCCTTATCACTTAAATTACTATCTTGTGCTCTTCCTTCAGCCATAATAAGCCACTAGGAGTTCCTTGAACACACACTCTCATCTGGACCTTTGCATATCCCATTACTATCTCCTGAAGCATGTTTCCCTCCCCAGACACACCCATCCCCATCCTGTTAGCTTAGAAACCTTCCCTGATTCTTCAAGGCTGGTTTAGATGCCCTTCTCTGAGCTCTCATAACAACAGCCTGAAATTCATTATAACAGCCCTATTACGCTGTGCCCTTTGAAGGCAGGGACTGGGTCTTTCTCACTGTTGACTTTCCAACATCTATTTTTTTTAAATTTTTTTAAATGTTTATTTATTTGAGAGACAGAGAGAGTGTGAGCTGGGGAGAGGCAGAGAGAGAGGGAGACAGAGGATCTGAAGCAGCCTCCGTGCTGACAGCTGAGAGCCCGCTGCTGGGTTCGAACTCACAAACCCTGAGATCATGACTTGAGCTGAAGTTGGACACTTAACTCACTGAGCCATCCAGGCGCCCCTCCAACATTTACCACATTTCCTGGCACATAGCTCTCCATCAATATGTGTTAAATGTATGAATAAATGGAAGAATTAATAATAAGTAGACGCTGTCAGTATATCCATTATATACTCCTAGGGGGTGGGAACCCTGACTCACTAAAGACATCATGGCAGTTATGTACCTGTGGTAGAGACAGATGACTCATTCTGCTCCCAGCACTTGTTAAAAATATCCCTTATCCATATTCAATTTTTATGCACCGATCAGTCTTCTAATCTTAATGCACTTTCCAAGTAGATTTCTTAAACTAGGGCGGAAATGTATTTGCTGGTGGATACATTCTTAGCCTATTGGTAGATAGAGTGCACATTGTAAGTGAGTTTTTGTTTTTCTGTTTTTTAAAGCAATCTTATGTTATTTTGGTTGACATGGATACAATCTTAGAACTCCTGCTGGGAACTGAAAGAACTGTTTTTCTTTCCCTTTTTTTTTTTTTTTTTTCCATATATACGTTCCCCATGGAGGGCTGTTCTTGTGTTTTCCCCACAGGGCCTACCTAACATAGTGTAGAAACACCTTGATGGCATTCAATAAACATAAGTTGGATTTAACAATTAGCAAGGCTGGGGCGCCTGGGTGGCGCAGTCGGTTAAGCGTCCGACTTCAGCCAGGTCACGATCTCGCGGTCTGTGAGTTCGAGCCCCACGTCAGGCTCTGGGCTGATGGCTCAGAACCTGGAGCCTGTTTTGGATTCTGTGTCTCCCTCTCTCTCTGCCCCTCCCCCTTTCATGCTCTGTCTCTCTCTGTCCCAAAAAATAAATAAACGTTGAAAAAAAAAAATAAAAAAAAATAAAACAAAAAAACAATTAGCAAGGCTGAAAACTAAACTCTAGGGACATGTATTAGTTTGCTAGGGCTGTCCTAACAAAGTACCAGAAACTGGGCAGCATATCAACAAAAATATATTGTTTCCCATTTCTGGAGGCTAGAAGTCTGAGATATTGGCAGAGTTGGTTAGTTCTGAGGGCTGTGAGGAAGAATCTGTTTCATGCCTTTGTTTTAGCCTATGGTGGTTTGCTGGCAATCTTTGGCGTTCCTTGGCTTATAAAAGCATCACGCTGATCTCTCTGCCTCCACCTTCACACGGCGTTCTCCTGTGCATACCTCTGTGTCCAGATTACCCCTTTTTATAAGACACCAGTGGTATTGGATGAGGGGACTGGCCTATTCCAGTATGACCTCATCTAAACTTACCTAATTAAACCTGCAATGACCCTACTTCCAAATCACCACATTCCTAGGTATCAGAAGTTAGGGCTTCAAGATATGAATTTGGGAGTGGGGGTGGGACATACAATTCACCTCAACAAGACAATTAACCCTAGCCATTGAAAACCTCAGAAAGGCTTTATATCAAAATATAACCTTAAATAGACTTCACTTAGGTATAATATACATTTAAGTATACAGTTCAGTGAGTTTTGATAAATGTATAAATGTATGTAACTACTACCACTATCAAGAAGATATAAGACAATTACATCACCCCAGAAATTTCTCTTGGTCCTCTTTTTAGTCAATATCCCCCACCCCAAGTACTGCTCTGGCAACAACTGATTTCATTTCTGTCACCAATGATTAGTTTTGCCTATTCTAGAACTTCATATAAATGGAATATAATAGTGTGTAGTCTTTAAACAATTTTTTAATGTTTATTTTTGAGGGAGAGAGAGAGAGAAGGGAGGGGAGGAGGGGCAGAGAGAGAGAGAGTGAGAGAGAGTGAGAGAGAGAGAGGCAGAAACCGAAGCAGGGTCCAGGCTCTGAGCTGTTAGCACAGAGCCTGACATGGGGCTTGAACTCATGAGCCGTGAGATCAAACCTGAGCCAAAGTTGGACACTTAACCAACTGAGCCACCCAGGTGCCCCATAATAGTGTGTAGTCTTTAGTGTTGGCTTTTTTTCTCCCAGCATACTATCTGTAAGATTCATCTGTTTTAACATTTGTAATATCTGTGTTCATCAGCAGTTTGTTCCTTTTATATTGGTTTGTAACCCTCCCAGGGGCTTCCCTGGTGTAATCTGAAACTGGCCCCTGCATTCAGAGGGCAGGGAGAGACTGAAGAAAGAGGCAGGCCACTGACATTGACCAGAACTCCATCTCTCAGAGCTGTGGTCTCTCGTGACTTTCCTTAACCTCCCAAAGCTTTAGTTTACCTGTATCTAAAATATATAATTATGCTGTATTAGTTTCGTATTGCTACCAATTTTGTGACTTAAAACAACACAGATTTATTACTGTTGAAGGAGGTCATCAAGAGGATGTGACCCTTGGTTGACCTGCAACCCCAACAGAGTCTTCTCAGTCCTTCCCCTGTCCTTGGACTTTACATTCTGCCCACCTCCCCACAATAGGAGCCATTTTCAAAGACATAGTCTGGAGAGAGTAAGGTGTTATTGAGATCATCTGGACTGAATACATTACTGAGCCTAATTAAGGCCTGTATATAAACTTTTAAGATTCTGGCAGGTGGTTACATATATGACCCCTCTTGCAGCTGCCCAGGACAAGCCTTGTGTGTAAATTTCCTTGCTTATTAGAATAGCCACCTGTCAATCTAGAGTGGTCTGCCTCTATTTGGTCACCCCTTGCCCTCTGTATGGGGGCCAATTTTCAAACCAACAATTAATTTTCAGTTTTGGAGGTCAGAAGTCCAAAATGGATCTCACTGGACTAAAATCAGCAAAGTGGCCTTCCTTTCTGGAAGTTCTAGAAGTTACACCATTTTCTTACCTTGCCCAGTGTTTAGAGGCTGCCTGCATTTCTTGACTTGCAGCCTTTCCATCTTCAAAGCCAGTAATGGCCCAGCTAGCCTTTCTCACATCCTATCACTCTGAAACTCTCTCTTCTGCCTCCCTGTTTCACTTATAAGGATGCTTGTGTCTGTATTGGGTCCACTCAGATATTCCAGGGTAATCCCTTATCTCAAACTCAGCTGATTAGCAATCTTCATTCCTTCTGCAGTCTCAATCTCCCTTTGCCGTGTTACATAACATAATCACAGGTCCCAGGGATTGGGTTGTGGATGTCTTTAGGGGGCCATTCTGCCTATCACAAATATCTTGCCTCTTAACTAGGTTCTAAGGATTAAATAAGTTAACATGAGTTAGGGAGTTTGGCACAGTACCTAGCCTATGGTAAACTCTCTGATCTGTTGGTTCATCTCAAGAAAATTCTTGACTGACATCAACTAGTCTGGAACTATGTTTTATTCGTCTTTGTTTTCCTAGGGCTTTCCTATGATCTGCCATACTAGGGTCGGTACATTTTTTCCATGCGTAAGTGAAGAAACGAATGAACAAATAAATGAAAACTCCCTATTCTTGATAGTGACTTACAAATTCAACCCTCACTTCCTATTATATTTATGCACTTGAAATTCAATTAGAGAAAGTTTGGGTACCCCTAACATATAACATGGGTATCAAAGAATCCGCTATCATAGACTTAGAGTTGGAAAGGACAATAAAAGTAACTGGATCCCCCTCAACCTCGGTAGAGAAGTGCAAATCAAAACTATAATGAAGTATCATCCCATACCCATTATGATGGCTATTATCAAAGAAAAAAATAACAAGTGTTGATACGGTTGTAGGGAAATTGGAACACTTGTGCACTGCTGGTGGGAAGGTAAAATGGTAAAGCTGCCATGGAAATAACATAGAATTACCATATGATCCAGTAATTCCACTTCTGGGGATATACTCAAAAGAATTGAAAACAGGGCCTCAAAGAGATATTTATCCACCTATACTCACAGCAACATTGTTTACAATAGTCAAAAGGTAGAAGCAACCCAACTCTCCATTTGTGGGTGAGTGGATGTACAGAATGTGGTACATACATACCTTGGAATATCATTCAGCGTTAAAAAGGAGGGGAATTCTGACACACACACTACAACATTGATGAACCTTGAGGACAGTATGCTACATGAAATAAACCAGCCACAAAAAAGACAAATACTGTGTGATTCCATTTATATGAGGCCCCTAGAGTAGCCAGACTCCTAGAAATGAGAAGTAGAGTGGTGGTTGCCAGTGGCTGGGTGGGGGGAAATGGGGAGTTGTTTAATGAATATAGAGTTTCAGTTGTGCAAGATGAGAAAGTTCTGGAGATCTGTTGCATTGCTATGTGAGTATACATAACACTAATGCACTATACAGTTAAAATGGTTAAGATGCTAAACTTTATGTTATGTGTATTTTACTACAATTAAAAAAAATGTTTTTAAGTGATTGGATCCCTACTCCCACCAACATCAATTCTTTTCCAGTGTCTCTGATAGGTGAGTATTCTCTTACACTCTAAAATATCCAGCGACAAGAAATGCCAGAGTTACTAAATGCCATTATTGGATGATTCTACTTGATTAAAAAAAGTTTTCCTATTTGGAGCTGAAATTACCTGCCCTATAGGTTACTAGATACAGATTTGTCCACTGATGTAACAGAATAACTTGACTCCTTGTATAAAACACACTTTCAAGGATTTGAAAAAATTTAGATCTTCCCTAAAGTAAATACATAGGACATAGTGCCCAAACCATTTGGAGGAAGATAATTTGGGTACCCACCACCTGTAAACTCTGAGATTTTTAGCATCTCAAACACTCTGAACCTCAATTTTATTCATTCATTCATTCATTCATTCATTCATTCATTCAACCAGTCTTTATTAAGCTCTGTTTTTTTTTTTTTTTAACCAAGCACTGTCCAAGATACTAGGAATATAACGTTGAATGACACAGACATAATCACTATATTCATAAAGCAGGTAATCCAGTGAGGAGTGAAGATAATTAAGCAAGTGTTAACAAGAAATTGAGACAGGTGCCAGGAGGTGGAAATTACAGAATTAAATGTGAGCATGGAATGGAATCATAAAAACTTGTTTGGGGACTGGGGTAGACTTCCCCTGAGAAGTAACATTTAATGTAAGCCCTTAAGAATATATAACAGTTTGCCAGGTGAGTAGCACCTAGAACCTTAGGGGTTATCAGGAAGATTAAACTGGATAAAATAATTTAGAAAAATTTTATCCTTGTGCTCTCATTTACCCCTATGGATTCAAATCTTTTAGACTCTATTATCATTTATGGAGCTGCTGTATGCCAGGCTCTGTGCTAGCTTCCCATATCCTATCTAATTTATTTATGACAACCTCATGAAGACAACTCAGAGTGCTGTCATCTTTTTTTTTTTTAATTTTTTTTTAACGTTTATTTATTTTTGAGACAGAGAGAGACAGAGCATGAGCAGGGGAGGGTCAGAGAGAGAGGGAGACACAGAATCCGAAATGGGCTCCAGGCTCTGAGCTGTCAGCCCAGAGCCCGACGCGGGGCTCGAACTCACGGACCGTGAGATCATGACCTGAGCTGAAGTCGGCCGCTTAACCGACTGAGCCACCCAGGCGCCCCGCTGTCATCTTTTTTAAAAAGTGACAAGAACTATTCCATTTTGGATGAAATTATGCAGAGTGCAGTGGGAAAACACAAAGAGAATGAAATGCTTTTGCTAATAGTATATTGTGAAATGATAAGCCATTATTATTACCATTACTTTCTTACATATTTATGTCTGGACACAATGATTAGTGTAGCCTGTAGTTTCATTAATATTCTGATGCTGAATTGGTTTACTTGCATATGTGGTCCTACAAATATGTTCTCTTTTGTTCTTATAAGAATTCTGTCCATTTAGGTCTCCTTCCAGTCTGCACTTATGCAGCTGAATTTTGGAAATTAAATGGACACATTTCGTGTTACCCTACACATTTTTTACTTAATTGATTTGGATGCTTCATTCTAGTCTGTCAAGATAACCTTGAGTTCTGCTTTTGTCATTCGCGTTAGCTCTTTTTCATTAGATTTGATAAGCATCTCTTCTGAGATCTGAGATTCAGCGACCAAGGTAATAGCCTTACTTTGTTTCCTTTGATTCTGCTGGCTCCAGGTGGAGAAAACTGAGCCAATGCCAGCTTTAACCTGTCTCAAGCTCCTAAGAAGATAGAGGCTGGAGCAAGATTCACTAGGCTTCTCCCATCACGTCTCATTGGTGGGGTTGGTTACTAAATCTTGCTCTCACGTTCTGGGATTTCACGGCCTAGTCATGCCTTTTGCGTCCTTCTTTCTTCCCCTGTTTATGAAGGTGTCCTTAAGATGACATGTGGACATGCCCCTTTCGTGGCACATCACACTCCATATCCTGACTTGACTATTCCCTTACCCTATCACATCCCTATCTGTGTGCTAAGAGTACACCCCCCACCCCAAATAGTCAGTGCTTTGCAAGTGGTTTGGTAGTGGTAGATAAAAGCAAGGAAATAATTTTGTTCATATATTTTATATGAATTATAATTACTTCTGCTTTTTATAGAAATCTCAGTTTCTTAAAATCATTGCATTCACTAAAAGTTTTATGCATGCCACACATGGCCATGGTATAATACTGTACATCATTTACATTATCAATGTGCTTGTTTTCATTTATAAAATTTTCACTTTTCAATGTTACTCTACGGTGTTACCTTATGTTCCAAAATGTTCTTTAAAAAATGTGTCATTGCCTCCAAGGAGTTTTTTTTTGAAACATAAAAGTGATAAAAATAGTAATAATATTATAAATGTAAACTGTGGAAAGATCTCCATACAATACAGGGTGAAAGAGAAATGTAAAGTAATATTACAAATTATGGAAAGGTCTTCATATACCATAGAGTAAGGAATAAATCTCCAGCCAAAAAAATATAAATATAAAATTTAATAATAAGTATCTAAAAATGTATTTTATTGGGCTTGTAATCCATTTGCTTCTGCTGCCCCAGGAACTGTCAGTTTTAAATCTTTGCAAATACTGACAGGTAGCCAAAGAAATGCTATGCATTTTCAAATAAAGTAGGAACTTCTTTGTTAATCCAGTCACTTTTTCCCCCAGTCCTTGCACCAAATAGTATTTGCCAGTATGATTTAAGTGAATTGTACAGCCAGATGTAGAAGAGAGTCCAACACTCCAGAGGCGGCCATTGCTGGAAAACCTGATAAACTAGCTGAAAAGTTAGTGAAAATTTTGCAAAATTCTTTAATCCAATTAATGCTTTTGGGTATTACATACTATTAATCCTAAAAAAAAAAAATGTGAAGAGAAATTGCTAGATGAGAATTTCTAGCACATCTTTTGCTTTACATGTAGATCAAACCACTCATATGCAGAGTGTAAATCAACCCCTTGAATGTGTGTAGGGCATATATGACAGAGATATGTTCAACAGCTCATTATCACTGAAAGCCTGTGCCATCAGCAGACTTTTTTCATTTAAGTTAAAACGATTTTGTGAGCCAAGAGGAGGACAGTACAAATACACTGGGACCCATACCAATAGTGCACACATATTTTCTTGAATATTTTATTCACAGAGACTCATTAGTAGCCAACAATATGCCTCTCGATTTTGATCCAAGGTTGAAAAACCTGTGGAAATTTTTACTGTGACTGAATCATAGCCAGTATATATGCATCTTTTCACTGCGACGTGTTGAGAAATAGACTGACACATAGTGGTTGATAAAAAACAAAAATGGATGTTTTAAAGTTAGGAATAAAAAGAAAACATTTCTTTGTGACTTGATCACTTCAATTACTTAGAATGTACTAATATATATTTCAAAGTTGGAGTCAGTATCTTGAATAAAGGGAATCTGTCATTTCAGAGCTAAACGATTATAATTTCTAGTGTTCAGGACACAATATTAGGATTTCTTAAGAAGATCAGACTGTGAAGAAATCCTTCAATCATTATGGCTAATAATTTTCTTCCAGTGTCAGAGAGAGAAACTGATGATATATTATTGATAATGTCTGAAAAATCACACCCAATGCTGCCACAAAGCATTTAGAAATATATTCCAAAGACACATTCATCCAAAGAATGAATTGGTATTTTCATCTTTCAAGTTGAAGGATTCTCTGAAAGTTAAAACTTTGCCTATGATGTATTTATGTCTAATGAAACATAGAAAGCAATCTTCAGTGATAAATCTATTCTTTCTGAGGCAATGCTTTATTTGAATATCCAGGATTATCTAACTATCTTTATAATTGTAAATTTGTATCTTTCAATTTAGAAGGAATAAAGATTGTAGCACCTGGACATGTCTTGAGCTACTCATTGTCAAGCTGGATATAAACTAAAATTAGTGGTCAGCTTGCAACACGTGAAGTGGTCTGCAAATGCTCAGGCATTGAAAGACTGTGCCAGAAATTCTGACCAGGTTCAGAAAGCCCCTACCCCCAGAGCAGGGAATTACCCTGAATCGCAGAGTGTTGACTAAGCTAACATCAGTCCTCATTTTTGCCATTTCTTTTTTCCCAAGATTGGAACCTCGTCATTGATTGTTGACCCACGACTCTATCTGACTGTATCTTTTGCTCACTACCTGGACCCTTGATTCCCTACGTGCCCTACCATGTTGAATATCCTAGAGCCAATTGCTCGAGCTTTGGTAGTAAGATAGACTACTATGTTCCTTTGAATAGAATTCACCTGTGTGCTCCCTCTGTAGCTCATTAAAAAAGACACGCTTCTTTTCTCTTTTACTCCTGATGAGTCCCTCCATGGGGCAGTGTCTCAGCTAGTGAAATGCCCCTGGCCTTAACTATCCTCGCTTATCAGATTTATGAGTTTTGAAGGAGAAATAGCTTTGGTAACCCAGCGCCTTCCTCCTGTTTCCCCTTGGGACTGTGCCAAACATGGAACAGGGGTTGCTGTCACTTGGCAATCTGGCCAATGATGGATGATGACAGGATATAAAACCTGTGACAGGATGGATGGATCTGTCTATTCTAGGGCTCAGTATCAGCAGCTGGCCTGCAGATGTGTGACATTTACAAATATCAGCTTCTTCTCTTGGTAGTACAAGTGGCACTTTGGCTCTCTTTGCCTATTATTTTCACGTCTCCCCCAACTCAAAGGGTTAGAAAAGGAGGTGCTATTACTTAGCTTTGTTCAAATTCTAATACCAGCCTCTATTGCTGGATCAATTTTCTCCACTGCTGTCCTGCCTTGGGGACAGAAAGAAGGTGCACACTGTTTCAGCTCACTTCTCCTCCCCCCCTGCTGGGAAACAGCATGCCTGGATCTCAGAGAAGCTCAAACTATGGTTAAGACCGACAGGTAGTCAACAGTCTCTGGTGATTTAACCAGTGATGGAAATATTTAGCCAGTACCAGCCAGTCCAAATCTCCCCATCTTGTCTGTAAGCTATTGGAGTCCATTTCAGAGAGCTTGCTGAAATCTGAATGCATCCTCCTGTTCCCCCAGACTGGCAGGTAGTTTCAGGAAAGAAAGTGAAGCTAGTTCTGAATTTTTGTTAGTAAATGCTACTAGCTTGGTGGTAAAGCAAAGCCTTCTATATTTTTATAACCTCTGTGTCTCACACGTACTGCATACTCAATAAATGTTTTGACAAATGAATAAATTAATCAGTCCCATAAACTATTGCTAACTCCTAATAATTATCTTTTTAAGTTGTGAGTGTTCACAGACCATCTTTTTAATGATCATTCTTTCAGTGCTTTCTTGTTCTAATTTCAAACTGCATATATAAAAGGAGGGGGTCTCCTTTTTACCTCGTGGTAACACAGAACAGTATTTACCTTCCCCCGGCCTTCCAGCCTAGCTCTCTTTCTGGATCATTTCTTAAAGAGCAGAAATGTCGATCCATCAACAGAGACACGTTTTATTAATACATCCTGTGCCCTGAGGTAGAATTATTCTGGTTGTGAGAATTTGAATTCATTTAAAGCATATTAAATCCTCTCTTTATTATCTTTTATCTTCTGGGAAGTATCTGGTTGGAGATAGCGTTTCTAGCATTTATTAATTATTCCCCTTGGTGGTAAAGGCAAGTAGGAACTGAGCCATTTGCTTTTCTCTCTCTCATGCGTTAACATGCTAATATCGGCCCTAAGAACTGAGTCTATACCCTTGTCTCCTTTGTAGTATTATTTACAACTTTGCCAGCCTCTGCTTTTCTGGCAATATTCTTATGGGTTCCATAATTTGTTGTTGTTTGGCTATGGTTCCCTTCTTCTGTATTTTTTTTAAATTAAAAAAATTGTTTGAGTGTGTTTAAGAGAGACAGCATGAGTAGGGGAGAGGGAGAGAGAGAGAGAGAGAGAGAGAGAGAGAGAGAGAGAGAGAGAGAGAAGAGAATCCCAAGCAGGCTCTGTGCTGCCAGCTCAGAGCCCGATGCGGGGCTTAAACTCACGAACCATGAGATCATGACCTGAGCCGAAACCAAGGGTCGGATGCTTAACTGACTGAGCCACACAGGTGCTCCTTTTCTTCTGTATTTTGTACACATGCTTTCATTTAAAAGACAGTCTAGAGGACCCTTCTTGAGGTCACTGTCTTTCTCTGAGAGCCCACTGCCAGACTTAAGTTTCATGCAAAGCCTTCATCTTCCTTGACCACAGTTGATTAGGCAAAGAATGAACATCTGGGAAACCAGACTCTCTCTCCCAGGAATTCAGAGCTGAGATGGCATTGCTATTTGAGTCTAGGTTGGCCACTTGAGTGGAGAGATTAGGACCTCAGAAGTTATGAAAGGGAGCATGGGCAGACTGTACACAATGAATTGGTAAGAGGAGAATGGACAGATGTGTAGAATGAACTGGAGGCAGTGAGCCAAGGAGATGAGCTCCTGACGACTTCCCAAGTCCTAGCAAATCATGGCAGGATAATCTCTGGAGATTTCAATTTGTATTCTTGCTCCTTCCTGCTCCCATTATGAGGCAGGAACTAGACCACTGCTATTTCCTTGACTGTCCACATGACAGGGCAGAAAGCAAACACTGCTTAAAGGCAACACAGAGAAGCAGTGTAGAGCTGCAGGGGTGAGAGCAAGAGTCTCGGGCCAGGCCATCTGGTTTTGAAGAGTCTTGTGTCACTTCCTGGCTGTGAGAACCTAGGCAAGTGGCTTAATCACCCTGCTGTCCCATCTGTAAAATAAGGGTAATGCTGCATCCCTTGTAGGGTTATCATGACAATTAGCTAAACATGTAACATTCTTAGAACAATTACCATCATGTCACAAAGAAACTAATAAGTGCAAGGTATTTTTATTATTTTAGTTTTGTTTTTGTTTTTGTTTTTTTCCCTCCAAAGCCCGAAACTAGTTGAAGGGCAGTGCTCTGTGTCCCAGAGGGTAAAACAGAGAGAGGAGCACCTCTGAGGACACGGAGTGTGTCGGGGGGAAGCCGGCCAGGTGGGGTAGAGATTAGAATGGCCTGGAAGAGCAGTGGTTCCTACGACATTCTGACACAGTGTCTGGGGAGGATGCGCTGGACCTCAGACAGGAGGGCTGCCTCGCGAGTCTGAGAAAGCAGAACCCTGCTCTCAGGACCCAGAAGCTGGCGTCGATGACAGACTGCTAGCTGCTTCCCAAATGCTATTCTTTCCTTCTCCCTGCTAAATTTTAGCTGGCCTCCCGGGTCAAAGTGGCTAGATTTTGTATGAATGAGAGGCAAAGAGACTTCCATCTTAATCAAGCCTTGCTATTTTGTTTTTCATTTTCGTATGCAGCCAAAGCTAATCCTGCCTGCTTCTACACGAAAGTGACGGAGCTTCCTGACCTGAACTACCAATTAGGAGAATGGGTGTAAGTAAGCCCAGGACTGCTGTCCAAAACCTGGAGAGGCTCTTTTGTTCTTTGGAGCCCCCTTGGACAAAGTGGGCAAGGAGGTCCCCCAGATAACCAAGATTTTATATCCCTCCAACATGGCAAGATGGGAGAATCCAAACCAGGTGGAAGTTGATGTAGTATTCCTCATGTTATCTGAGTTTATTGTTTGAGATTAAAGAGGCTTAACAGCCACCCTGGGATTTTGTGCTTTACCCTAGGACCCTTTAAATAGATTCCTCTTTGACTTCTTAAACTTAATTCAAAGTGATTTTTTCCTCGCACCCAAAAGGACCCTACCTAAGACACAGGACCTACCTGTGCAAACGCATTAATTTCTTAAGGTGTTTCTTTCATCTCTGGCTAGGGATACTTTAAATTATACTGTCAGATTTCATTTTTAGGCTCCTTCTAAAGCGGTTTGCTTTGGTGAAGTGTCAGTTCCTGGCATCATGTTCGTTTTTTGCCTCACATTTGACATCTGCATTGTCAAAGTTTCGGGCCTGGGGAGGGGGGGCTCCCTCCCTTCACCCCGTGCCAACCTGGTTCTCTTCCTGGTCATGTCCAGACAGTCAGCTGTTCCTTATTGATCTAAATCAAGTCCAGGATGGCAGTTCTTGCCGGTTCCTCTACCAGCTGGGCAGGGAGATGTCAGCGAGGCAAGGCAAGAATTTATCAGCTTATCAGCGGTAATTCTTCCAGAGGAATTAACCTACCTAAGGATGGCAGGCTCCTTGAATCTTTCAAATGTGGTTTTTACAAGTGCAGAGGACTACAGAAGAGATTCTTAGGCAGAGCTTGGATAACACCTCTGAGGAAGGCCTTTGTTATTTAAGCCATTCACAGATGCCCCACATTCTTTGATGCTGGTTGGCTGTTGAAACAAACTGAAGCCAAACACTGGAGAGAAGCAACTGGAAAGAGCACACAGGGGAAATGGGCAAGAGCAGAACTCCTGCATGAAATGCAAAGCCCCTCAGCTTTGCCACCGATTCACTCTGTGATCCAGTACAAGCCACTCGAACTCACTGGTGCTTACTCTTTCCATCTATAAAATGGGGATAATTATCTCTCTTCTCGATACCTCACAAAATTGGTACAGGGTTTGGAAACATGAGTAGTTCTGTTTAAATGTGTGGTATTGTTATGATCTGACTGTGCTCTCAATCCCAGCTTCCATCCCCATATTAATTACATGTGCATTTTATTTTCTTCTTTTGTTTTTTTAAACACATATTCATTTTTGAGACAGACAGAAAGAGAGCAGGGGAGGGCCAGAGAGAGAGGAAAACACAGAATCTGAAGCAGGCTCCAGGCTCTGAGCTGTCAGCACAGAGCCTGATGTGGGGCTCGAGGTCATGAACCCACAAGATCATGACCTGAGCCGAAGTTGGAAGCTTAATCCACCGAGCCACCCAAGTGCCCCATTTTTTTAATGTTTATTTATTTTTGAGAGAGAGGGGTGGGGGAAGGGTCAGAGAGCGAGACAGAATCCCAAGCAAGCTCCGCAGAGCCTGATGCGGGGCTCGATCTCACAAACTGTGAGATCATGGCCTGAGCTGAAACCAAGAATCGGACACTTAACCGACTGAGCTACCCATGCACTCCAATTACATGTGCATTTTGATTTAACTTTCCCACCAGCCCAATGAGGCATATATTAACATGCATTTTTGTGTTCACTTTGCAGACTTTCCTCCCAGGTTCTGGGAATTGAAGCGATTACTTACTCAGAGTCTCATAGTTGGTAACTTTTAGAGACAAAATTCAAGTTCTAGGTTTACTCCAAAGCCAGTGTGTGTTTGTACACACTGTGTGGGGCATCTGTGATATACTGTACACAAAGAGAAAAGGGAGTAGGGAAGGAGAGATTGGAACTCTAAGGCTATCTTTTTCTAAGGCATTTATTTGTGTTTGTTTTCTTCAGCAATGGAAGTATCTTTATGACCTGACACAGATTTATGGAAATAGAACTCCAGGGAATTTATATCTTTAGAGCATCTGAGGTGCATTTGTAATAGCCAATCTGTTCACTGTCATCCAGGAACCCAGTCAGGTCCTAAATTCACGTCACTTTTCTGCTCAAAGCCCGCCAATGGTTTCTCATCTCACTCCGAGTAAAAGCCAGAGTCTTACAATGGCCCACCATTGTCCTGTGTGTTCTATGCTTCCTGTCCTTCCTTCTGGATTCCTCACTGTTCCTCATTCTTCCCCAACTCACTCTGCTTCAGCCATCTTTGCCTTCTTACTAATCATCTAGCCTGCCTAGGATTCTCCTGCCTCAGGGCGTTTGCATTGGCTGTTTTGTTCTGTCTGATTACTCTTTCCCAGATTTCCACAGGTCTCACTCTTCTTCTAAGTCTTTGATCTTATCAGTGAGGCTTTCCCTGGCCATCCATTGACATTGTAAGCCCCTCTTCCCCCACAGCCTTCCCATATCTTAAAGAAGTTCTTTTCTCCTTGCAATGAGGAGGAAATAGACCTCGCTAGAAAGTAACACCCCCTCCCCCCCCCCCCCCCCGCAGGACACAGAAAGTCTTTGAACAGCCCATTACAACATAGAAACAGGAGAGGCCTTAGAAATCCTTGCAATCAGTTCTTCCATTTCACAGATGGAGACAAGAAGGCTCAGAGAGGGAAAGTGAGAATAAGAAGCTGTGTAGAGATGGGTCTGGGAAGAGAAGCCAAGTTCAGCTATGCATTCATTCATTTACCAAACATCTACTACAGGGTAGGGTCTTGAGCTACCCTGGTGAATAAAACCAGTTTCAGTTCTTCCCTACCTCTCTCTAGAGCCTCCAGCCTCATCGGAGACAGTCACTGAACAAATCACTACATACACAACTGTGAAATTCAGCAGTGGCAGGTGTTTTGAAGAAGTCCTTGGTGCTATGACAGCACAGTTTGAGGTATTGACTTGGACGGAGAGATCAGTGCACGCTTCTTAGCGCTGGCAATGGACGAATGACTGACAGGTGGCTGGATGAGAGCAAAGGGCATTTCAGGCAGCCGGGCAGAGTGCGGTGTGAGATGAAGACAGAAATGGAGGTGGAGGTTAGAGTCTGCGGCTCCCTATAAGCCACGATAAGAAATTTTATCCTCATCCTAAGAAACACTGAAAGGTTTATCTGATTCCTATTTCCATTCCTTACCTTTAAGCACACTGACAAATAATGTTAAAAATAAGTAATAGAGGAGGCAGATTCAATTTCTATTTATATCCATGAACCATCCAGAGAGTGAAAAATACACTTGGAAAAATATTCCTTCCATCCCTTGCCACATCATACTTTCCTGGCCACCTGGACAGTCAGATGCCTTCTGTTTCTCTGCAAGCCTGATTTGTGTGTGCACTGCACGCACACACACACACGCGCACACACACACACACACGCTTTACATATACCTCTTCATTTTAGCAAACAATGTCTTGACATTCCCGATACAGGAATAACAGGGCTTATTCTGATTAATCTCATTTAATTCCAATTAGTTTATCCACTTGGGTCATTTGATCTGCAATTACTTGCTGTCAGGGCGCTGAGAATAATGCCCATCCTGACTTCTCCAAATGATGGTAATTCAATTGAGAGGTCTCTCCTGTTGTTAGGGAGTCCCACTCTCTGGTTCCAGAACACAGAGAAGCACCCAGGAGCATCATTATTAGCCACTTTGAAAGGTTTGTGATGTCTGTTTGCCTGGTTGAATGTTGCTTTTCTGCAAGAACCATGAGTTTCTGACATCTGGGACCTTGCTGACCCTGGAGAGGCTTGTCCCTCCCAGGGCCGGCCTTCCGTATGCAAATCAACCAATGCAAAGGTCTTACCCCCCACCACTTTCTGTATCTGGCTGTTACACTGTGGGCCACTCCCCTGCTCCAGTCACCAGAGGGCTGGGTACCAAACAACTCTGGGCCCTAACCCCAGAGCCCACTGAAGTTATTCAAACTAGCCACTTACCCTGCCTCACGAGTCCCTTCCCTGGAAACCGTAATAAAGGCTCTTACCAGTGTTTTTCTCCATCACGTCTGCCTCTGACTGACCCTGGTATCTCCCCATGTGGCCCTGCATGATGTGCCCTGCCCCTTCTCTTGGCAACTGTGAGTAACAAACTGTCTTTTCAATAACAGTCCTCTCCTGAGGTGCCTGTCGGGCTCAGTCAGAGGGGCGGAGGGATGTGCTCTCCTCTCCCCCTTCCTTTCTCCTCTCATAACTCTTGGTTATGAGTTCGAGCCCATGTTGGGCATAGAGATTACTTAAAATAAAAAAAAAATTAAAAAAAAAAATCCCCTGATCTGTTGGCCTCATCGTGTCTGAATACAAATAAAACCTACATTTTCAAGCATCTTCCTCAGACTCTTTTTCATTCCCTTCTGAGGAATCCCATGGGAGATCCCTCTGCCTCCCTGGGGTATGTGTTAGTGGAAAGACACAGATTTCAGAGACTGGCAGACCAGAGTCAATAGCCCTGGGGAGCCAGGGACCAGCTGCTTCACCCCCTTGACCCCCCCCCCCACCGCCCTGCCCACCCCCTACAGAAACCAGGATCACACAGTCATCTCAAGAGGTTGCTTGAGGCTTGGATGAGATAATACAGACCATGCATCTAGCACAGAATCCAGTACCTGGTGTCTGCCTAACGTGATAGACCCCCCCCCCCCTTCAGTAATCTGAGAGCCTCCTTTGCTGTCTGTTTTCTGCCTGCCGGTTTTATTGTTCAGTCAACCGGGAACCTTGAAGAAAATCCGTGGATGATTTATTGTAAGCTTTTCAACCTTTGCTTCCTTTATTTGCTAACCTCCAGCCAACCAGAGCCTTTTATTTCCCCCTCCCTAAGCCCCCTGCAGACTGACAGGTTCGGAGAGGGTGTTTTTCATGAACTGCTTGGGCCCAGCACTCACTCTAGCCGCTCTCTTGCCAAGCCTGTCAAAAGAGGGCTCCCAGGGACACAGGCCTGGGTTCCAGCTCTGACTCTACTTCTCATGCATGCCTGGGGGCACAATAGTTCACCCCTCGGAGACTTCACTTCCTCCTTTGTAAAGTCAGGATAAAAATGCTTGTGTTGCCTCTTAGTACTGTTTCGTGAAGCCCTATGAAATGATAGGACACTAGCAAAAACCATCATGAACAACACGAGAGGCAGTCAGGGTTGACCCTCTGTTTTTCCTCTTCTGTGTCTCTTGACCTCCCCTCTCTCCTTCCTGGTATAGCAGGTATATCCTGTCCCCTACCATCCAGGCCTCCTACCGCCGCTCAGCCCTTCCCTTCCCCCTCCCATTCCTGCCCTGTGGCTCTGAGTCCAGCCTGAAAGACCTTCCTTTCTCCCTTATCTCGAGGATTCATAGAGGGAACCTCTGTGAAGGGGGCAGAGAAAACCACAGGGAAGAAAAAGGGAGAAGGATCAACTGTGTGTGTGCAGGTGTGGGCACATGTGCAGAATCACTACGTCCCAGGTGCTGTCCCATGCAAACCTCTTAGGCCTGGAAAATGGGGATCCTAGTGTCATCACCTTACAAGTGAGGACAGGAGACACAGATGTGCAATAACTAGCTGGGAAGTGAGGACTTTTTTGAGCCTGAGCTCTTGACTCCTATGACGTCTTGCTCCGCAGTTACATCATAAAAATGCTCCCACGCAACCAATCCCAGGAAGGAAACTGCCCCCCCCCCCCACCTTGGGGTTGCTGCTGTTCCTGATTCACCTGTGTTCTCCTACTTGACTGATGGTTTTTGTGTGCTCATCTCCTGCACTAAGCAGTGAGCCTCGTCTTTCTCTTTCAGAGCCTGTGGGGCTGAAGCCAGCACACACACATTCTCACTGAATGCTGCATTTAATTTAATTAAAAGAACATCCCTGTCCCACCCTGGGAAGAGAATGCACACATGAGAACGAGAGAAAAATGATCATGAAGCAGCGAACGGGGAGTGAAGATACCTGTCATGGAACGGAGGGGTTTCTCCCTTCGGATGCCTGTGTTTTCAAAATGAAAGGTTAGTGCCTGGTGCATGTTGTTACCACGCCTGGCATTGCCCAAGCCTGGCATCAACAGAGTACGAGCAGGACGGTCTCTGTGGCATCGGGTGATTTACACTGAGCAAGGACTGAGTGCTGCTTTGAGGACAAAGTACCAGTCATGGGACCCAGTGGCAGCCCTCTCTCTCAAGGAGTGTGTAGTCGGGCCCGGATAGAGGTGGGTCACATGACTCCTTGCTTGTGCCAACAAGAGGTTTCTCCACACGACATTGTAATTGATACTCAGACTTTTTCTTTGGATTTATCTTCTCTCACAAGTTTTGCAATGTTTAAATGGCCAGAGAGCGATGAGAATTGGGATTCTGCGGTTCTGTCTCAGGCTCTTGGCTCTAATTTACCTCTGCTCACTCGTTAGACGGCCTTAGGGGCTACTCTTGACTAAAGGCACTGGGACCTTTTTTCTGGGTCCCAAATTCAAATTGTGATTCAAAAGTGGCTCTCTGAAGGAGAATGTGTGAAAAGGTTGGTTATTTTATAAAAAGTGTGAAAAAGGAAAAAAATGAACCAAGGCTAAGATGCAATACAAGACAGAACAAAACCAACAACCCCTGAGCCAAAATCAAACCCAGACAAACACTCAAACCTGTTGTTGATTCTAAAATTTCGGCGACACGCTTCTACACCCAGCGTCCTGTCAGTGTGTTGAAGTGTGAAGGAAATGAATCCTGAATAAAGGACTGTGTCTTCTCTGTCACGGGTTTGAGAATTCATTGTGTTTTTGCTTCTGTCTTCTCATCCCTGAAATGATTTATTTGCCCTCTAGAGCAGAGACTCAAACTGTGTGGCCACCAACCTCCACCATGGCTATGGCAGCTCCTCCCAGCTCTTCAGACAAATGCCCCAGAAGAATCTCTATTTCAGGGATATTCATGATAACTAACCTCTTGGCTCCTTTTTCCCACTCAAAAAAGCACAGATACTGAACAGGAAAAAAAAATGCGTGAAGAGTTTTCTTGCAAACAATACTTTGTATGGATGGAGTGCTTTGAGGGTAAAACATATCCACTCACGCTGATGCCTTCAATCTTGACAAAAATCTTAAGAGACAGGCAGGATTTTTCACAGTGTTTTCTTCACAGCTGAGTGAACCCAGGGCAGAGATGCTAACTGGCTTCACCATCACCTGGCTGTGAAGCGGTCTGGGAGACACAGGAGCTCATGCGGGTCTGATCTCAAGTACAGAGCTCTTATGACCAGGCCATTCTAAAAGAACTTCTGGAAAATTCTCCCTCCTCCTTTGATTTTGGCCAAACCCCTTCTGGGGCACAAGGGGTAGACAGGAGAATCACATTCTTCTCTATTAAAGGCCTACAGTCCATCCTTGCTGGTGTCACCTCTGGTTCTTCTGCAGTGGGGAGACACAGGCCATCCCATCTCTCCCACAGCCTGGTTCTTCTGCATGAAGACCTAGGGTCCTACCCACCTCTCAGTGTGAAGCTCACAGGTAACCTCCTTAGGAAGCCGGAACTGACGCTCAGCCTGGGGTGGGTGCCCCTCCATGCTCCCACAGAATGTTGTGCCTTTCAGCTGGGCTGATAACTGATTAATTCCTTTTCCCTCAAGGGCAGTGGACTTGCTCCGCAGAAATCCTTCTGACCACAAATTCACATCGGAATCCCCCACTCCCTCCCACTCTGTGACAGCAGGATTCTAAGGAAGCCCTGAAGTTTTTCATACCCTTGTGTGCTCGCCCTGTAGAAGTCTACCCTGCCCCGGTGTGGGCAGGGCTTGGGGATGCGATGAGGTATCACTCCCATGATTATATTACCTTATAATAGACTCTGTCTTAGCAAGCTAGAGGGAGAGGTTACCTCTCAAGGGCTTCAAAGAAGGAAACAGGCATGTTGTGCAGGGGACCACTTGGCAGGGAATGATGGGTGTCCTCTAGTTGCTGAGAGTGGCAGTGGCCAACAGCCAGCAAGAAAGCTGGGATCTTGCAGCATCATTTATAATAGTCAAGATATGGAAGCAACCCAAGTGTCCATCGATGGATGACTAGATAAAGAAGATGTGGTCTATATACACAATGGAATATTAGTCATAGGAAAGAATGAGATCTTGCCATTTGCAACGACATGGATGGATCTACAGGGTATTAGGCTAAGTGAAGTAAGTTGGACAGAGAAAGACAAATACCATATGATTTCACTTACATGTAGAATTTATAAAACAAAACAAACAAGCAAACAAACCAAGAAACAGACTCATAAGTACAGAGAGCAAACTCGTGGTTGCCAGAGGGCATGTGAGGGGCGGGGGCGGGGGGAGGTGGGGGCTGGGTGAAATAGACAAAGGGGATTAAGAGTATAGTTAGGGGCATCCGGGTGGCTCAGTTGGTTAAGTGGCCAACTCTTGATTTCAGCTCAGGTTATGATCTCACAGTTTGTGAGTTTGAACCTGTGTCAGGTTCTGTGCTGGCAGCATGAAGCCTGCTTGGTATTCTCTCTCTCTCCCTCTCTCTCTTTGCTCCTCCCCCTGCTCTCTCTCGCTCACAAAACAAATAAGTAAACATTAAAAAAAAAAAAGTACAATTGTCATGAGCACTGAGTACTGTACAGGAATGTTGAATCATATTGTGCACCCAAAACTAATATAACACTGTATACTTTAATTAAAAACATAAAAGCATAGGGGCACCTGACTAAGACTGGGTTTCTTGGTTAAGCATCTGACTTCTGCTCAGGTCATGATCTCATGGTTTGTGAGTTTGAGCCCCACATCAGGCTCTGTGCTGACAGCTCAGAGCCTGGAGCCTGCTTCGGATTCTGTGTCTTCCTCTCTCTCTCTGCCTCTCCCTTACTCATGCCCTCTCTCTCTCTCAAAAAAAACCCAACCTTTTAAAAAGTTAATAAATAATAATAATAAAAAAAAGACAGTGGCACCCTCAGTCGTACAACCACAAGGAACTGAATTCTCCCAACAAACAGTGAACTTGGAAGAGGACCCTGAGTTCCAGATGAGAACCATACCATGGCTGGCATCTCTGTGGCAGCCTGGTGAGACCCTGATCAGAAGACCCAGCCAACCCATGTCTGGACTCCTGAGCCTTGGGAACAGTGAGATAAGAAATGTGTATTGTCTTAAGCCACTTAGTGAGTGGTACTTTTTTACACAGCAATAGAAAACTGATACACCCAGCAAAGATATTAAATGCATAATGAGGAATCTGTTATAATTGCATCTTTCTTTCCCCATCAGGGAGGCAGTAGCACATAGTGGTTAAGAAGTGAACTCTGGGGGCACCTGGTGGTTCAGTCAGTTAAGCGTCTGACTTCGGCTGAGGTCATGATCTCACTGTTCATGAGTTTGAGCTCCATGTCGGGCTCTGTGCTGACAGCTTGGAGCCTGGAACCTGCCTCAGATTCTGTGTCTCCCTCTCTTTCTGCCCCTCCCCTGTTTGTGTGCTCTCTCTCTCTCTCTCAAAAACATAAAAAAAAAAAAAAAAAGAAAAAAGAAAAAAAGAAAAAAGAATGTGAACTCTGGGGCCAACCTGCTTGGTTCATATCCCAGCTCTGCTAATTACTGTGTGATTTTGGGCAAACTACTTAACCTCTCTGTGCCTCAATGTGCCCCTTCACAAGATAGGTCTGGTAATAGTACCTACCTAAGGTTACTACTTAAACTAATTTACTAGTCAATTTTCTAAATGTAAGGTGCTTAGAATTATGATACATAGCAAGCACTACCCAAATGCTTCCTAAAATCATTAGCAAATCAAAACCAAAATGGTATAACAGAATTTGTGTTCAGAGACACACACAACCAACTGCCTCATATTATAAACACAGAAACTGAGCTCAAGAGATGTCTGTTCAAGGTCAGAGGGACGGTTTGAAATTCACCAACTACATTTAGTCCTGACGGTAAGGCTCTTGGAGCCCACAGGATAAAATCATATTGTAATCCATTCACGGCAAAATCAGACTTGAATTACGGTAAAGAAAAACAAGCCAGTTTCAGGTCTCTCCCTGCTGGGCGGGCCACTTAAATCAGGTTTGCCTCCTGTTCTTTAGGCCAGTGATTGTCCTCTGTCAGATGTGACAAAGACTCCCTCCTTGACCCAACTCTGTATGGGCTCCTCTGAGCCCTCTTCGTGACATGGTCTGTTCCCATTCTGCGGTGAGCTCAGCCCATTGTAGCAAAGAATCCTGCTGACAAGTTAGCTTAGTAAGAATCCTCTACCCTTGACAGATGATCAGCCTTGACATCTGACCAAGTTCTTCACCCCTGCCTTTGATGCAGAAGTCCTGTATCTGCACGGGCAAGAATCCTGCTAATTTGGTTTAGAAAGACTCTCACTACCCTTGAGGTCTCCTCTTGGTGATTTTCCATCTACCAATCCGCCCCCCCCCTGCCGCCACCCCACTCAGCTTGTCTATAAATCCCCCCTGTATCTGGAGCTGAGCTCAGTTTCTCTCCCCTACTGCAACAGTCTTAACACCTGAATAAAGCCATCCTTACCATTTTAACATGTGTCAATCAATAATTTTTAATAGGAGTCATCTGTCTTGAGAGTCTTCCAGGAGCCCAGCCTGGAATTGAGCTCCCTTCTGCCAAGCTCCCATAACACCCTCAGCCTCTCTCCCGATACTTCCCCGTATGTCACTCATCACACACCTCTCTTCCTACTGGACACGGGGAGGGAGGGTGGGGAGGGTGGTTCCATGAGCTTGAGGACTGTGTCTAATTCATCTTTGAATTACCTGGCACAGTTGCTGAACCTTAGTCACTGTTTCTTAAAAATGAACCAATCTCCTGAACGGCAATTTTCCGAGGTATCTAGTGATGCCTGCTAGGCATGCTGTCAGAGCTCCACAAAGATTTGGAAAGAAGCTGAGTGACTGATGCTTAAAGCATGAGACCATATCACGGTGTGGACCAGGAGCCTCCGCATCACGTGGGAGTTTGTTAGAAATGCAGAACCTGGGGATGCACACACTGAATCAGCTTTTTTTTTTCTTTTATGTTTATTTTTGAGAGAGAGACAGAGCATGAGTGGGGGAGGGACAGAGAGAGGAAGCAGGCTCCAGGCTCTGAGCTGTCAGCACAGAGCCCGACGCAGGGCTGGAACCCATGGACCGCGAGATCATGTTCTGAGCCAAAGTCAGATCCTTAACCTACTGAGCCACCCAGGCGCCCTGCACTGAATCAGCTTTTAATAAATGCTCACAATCCATGCACGTTAATGTTGGAAAAGCACTAGTTATAAGCCAAAGAAGAAACACACCCCACTGGTGACTAGGCTTTTTCTCATTATTAAGGTCCTTTGAAAAACAAAGATTCTACGACCTTGTGTTAGCCAAATCCTTGGGAAACAGTGCAGACAACTGGCAACATCATGAGCTCTGGAGTACCTAGATCCGGCTCTTTTCACGGCTCTTGTTTAACGTCTCTGAGCTTCTGTTTTCTTACCTTTAACAAGGAGACACCTATTGCTGGTTAAATAATGCAAATTGTATACTAGTCAGCAAATGTCTGTCCACCCCCTTCCTTCCCAGCTCTGACTGATCCTTGCCTACATTGTTCAGAATGGTTCACAACACCAAGCAACAGAAGAGGACCTGGACTCCCGGGGAGGGAGACCATGAGGTCTAGCTTTATGTACACTGGGTTCAGGAATGCTGCGGGAGACCAGCAGAGAGACTCCTGTCCACTGATTCGCCCCCCACCCCATACACATTTACTTCCATCCACCAAAATTGTGGAGTCAGAAAAATAGTGTTTGGTTTGTGGCCCTACCAAGTACTTCCACTGAGCCTTGGTTTCCCCATCTATGAAAATAATCCCTCCTCTCATGGGATTCCTCCAGACCACAGAAGAAATTTAGCACACCAGCACATAAGTGCCACATGAATGGTAGCTGGGATGGCTTCAGGTAGCCCTGAGCAATATTAGAATGTTTGAAGTGGATTTGTTGTCAGGTAGGATTAACTGGAGGTTTCTCATCAGTCTCTTCTGCTGGGCGAGACATAGGTTTTTTATATTCAAGGAACTCAGAGTTAATGACACGCCCAAGCTCAGAGTTGCCATTGTTTAGGCGTATAGACGAGCCACGCAGGACTGCAGGGTGCCTCAGGGAGGGGCCCCTGGGACTTTGGAATCTGAGAGTGGCTAGCTTGGTATAACACAGTGACCAGGGACTACCAGGAAAACAGGCACTTTTGAGTGGGGCTTTTGGTTTTGAGGCCAGATTACCAAGCCAGGGTATACAAAGAGGGCTCATTGTCCTTCCACATCAAGGGTGTTGGTTATCAGCGGGTCAGGCAGTCTTCTCTCACCTACTTGGAAGACATTTCTGATCCTACTAGATGTTGACCTTAATATTCATGGGGAAGGAAACCTAGTTGCACAGCTCTACCTAAGTATTAAATAATCTTTGGGGAGGTTGAAAATATTAATAAGTTGGTGAATGTGGGTCCATACATAATGAAGTCGGGGGGGAAGGTAGGAATTCTTGAATTGTTTTATCTTTTCTCTTGTAGATCTGAGAAACTGAGCTAAAAATGTCCACATTTACATCCACACGTAATATGCACTCATCCTAACACACAAAGCATTTCGACTAATGCGTGTATCTTAAAAGTCACTACTTAAATTTCAAGTAAGTAGAAAATGATCACTTTCATTGGTGATAAGATAACTAAGTGGGGTTAGTGATGTGTCCCCCTGGCTGCATGTGCTGCCTGCCATAGCATCCCACCTATTGGACCATCTCACCAATGCACATGCATACACATTGATGGTGAACCTTCTGAGGACTGGCTTCTTTAACACTATTTGCCATACAATTTTATGTTATACAATATACTATATAATCTTAATGAATTTAGAAAGTCACACATGCATATGTACCTATTTCATGAATTGCTTTGTATATGTATATCTATTTCTCATTCAAAACACTAAACTATTGCAAAATGACTGTGCTTTTCAAAAATGTCATTGTCATAAAGTGCAAAGGACCCAGGAATTATTCCTGATTAGAGACTGTAGGCAACTATGCAATGTGTCTTAGATTGGATTGGACCCTGGAGTTAGAGGTGGGATGGATGTGGTTACTGTGACACAGAAATTATTAGGGCAATCAGCAAACTGTGAATGTAGACTGTGTAATGGATTATCATATTGTAGCAAACTTTTCTTGAATTTCATCCCTGCATCATGGTTATATGAGAATGTCCTTTAAAACAAATACATGCTAAAGTATTCAGATTAAAAGGGGTGTGACATCTACAATCCACTGTTAAAGGTCAAATGTTAACAATCATTGAATCTAAGTGAAGGACATACAGTTCTTTGTATTATTCTTACAACTCTTCTATATGCAAGTGTAAGTTTAAAAAAAATAATCTGGGGTACCTGGGTGGCTCAGTCGGTTAAGCATCTGACTTACTTTCGGCTCAGGTCCTGATCCCAGGGTTGTGGGATTGAACTGAGTCAGGCTCCATACCCAGGTTAAGATTCTCTCTCTGTCTCTCCCTCCCTCTGTCCCTCTCCCCCGCTCCTGCGCTCTTTGTCTAAAAAAACAAACAAAACACCAAAAAACCTAAAATTGTTGACGTGAATGTAATAAAATAAAACCTATTTCATCATTGTATGTTTTTTAGCTCTCCAGGTAAATATATTACCTGAAAGCTGGCTGTGCCTGGGTCGCTGCTGCATTCACAGTGCACATCCCACAGTAGATGCTCCATAAATTCTTTGTGGAATGAAGACAGAAATATTAGTACAGTGAAATTACTCTGACGCCACCACTGGAGCCCTTCCTTCCTTCCTTCAGAATTTCAGCAGCATAACGTACCCAGGAATCTCTTGACAATTCTTCTCTGGGCAAACTCTGTCAGTCATTCCATGACATCATCCCAGCCTCATTGGTCCCAAACCTTGGGAAACACTTTCCCAAAACTGACCGACCTCCTTTCATTCCAGAAAACACCATCTCTCAAGACTGTGTTGGAAAAAAACAAGGACCAACTCCATCAAATAGTCACAATAAGAAACCCAACATTTCCGTGGTGCCCCCATTATCTCCTTTCCGATATTACCAATCATTCCTTGAAATCAGGGGAGGGGGGTTCTTACTAAGAACATTTTTGTTAAATGAATGAAGACAAAAACCATGGTATCTCTGACATTAGATTCTATGGGTCTGAAACTACTTAGAATGCACTTAGTGGATAACTGACATTTCATAAACTTCAATGGCATTAAATTGAAGATAAACACACGATTAGTAAGGCAAGGGAAAAAAAAAAGCATATCACCATGAACTATATGATGATGTGGCTGCATAAGCCTGTAGCCAAACTGATTTCAATGTCATATGGGGAGACAGCAGCACAGAGTGGAAAGACATGGGTTTTTGAAGTCAGCCAGATTTTGGCTCAAATTCCAGAACCTTCATGAACCTTCATGAACCTTGTGTGATTTTGGGCAACTCACATAATTGCTCTGAGGGGTTGGTTCCATTAGCTAAAGAGTAGGGATAGTCAAACCTTCCTTATATTATTATGCCACTGTGAAGATTCATCAGTGCCAACTACCATAGAAGTCTTAGTTCAGTAAATGGTGGCTCTTATCTTCCCCGAGAGTGTGCAGGAGCCGTGTTGGAGGGGATTTTAATCACGTTTCTTCCACTAACACAGAGCTCCCTGAAGGCCGGGTGACCACAAATGAAGCCTTAACTCAAAGACAGTAGAGTCTTTGAAAGGAACAGAATTAAAGTAGGGTCTGTCCTTTCATGATGGGGTACAAAGAAGCTATTAGTCAACTCGGCAAATATGTGCTCTGTAAATCAGCTCAACACTCAGAGAGATCACTTTGAAGCAGCAAGCTGAGTTCGGGTCTAAGGGTGAGATTAAAACATAGTGTCTCGACCTGTGCCATGTAATCTAGGAGGTAACCCAGGAGACGCATTCAGGGAACGAATTACTGCTTCCTAGAGTTGATCCCAGCCATGTCTAAATATGATTATAGACTGCCGGGCCTATTTCACATGAATTTTCAGGAAGTCCATGAGCATAGCAAGATTTAGAGCTTCTAGGGGAGATTGCTGTCTGGACAGTGTTACTGGATGGATGTTGGAGAAAGTCTAGAAATCTAATACTCTTTCCATATAGGTTCAAATGCTCTCATTGGCCAATATTTAATAGATTTCTTTCTTACTGGGGAAGGAAGGAGCATTGCAGGTTATGTGGTTTTGGATCCACCCAAGTAGGCATGGGTTTAAATTCTGGTTCTGCCGTATATTATTGATGTGAATTCAGGGAAGCTACTTAATTTCCCAGAGTTCCCTCGGTTTCCTCATCTATAAGCAGTAATTTTCATTTTGCAGCCTTGCTGCAAGGATTCAATGAGCTAATGCATGCAAAGGCCCTTTTACATAGTAGTTACTTGATAAATCTTAGCTCTCCAGGGAATAGTATGGGGGCTAAATGAGAAGAACTTTTTTTTCCTCCCAGCTGAAAGCCAAGATGGTATTGGCTTCTTTAGGCATGAAAACATCCGTGTGGCCCATTTATAAGCTTGTTTTGCCCTGGGGAACTGATTCTAGGGAATCCACATCGATAGTGATTGCCTCTGCCCACAGGCAGCGCCCCCCACCCTTGAACTGGGATGTGCAGTGAGATGCCGCTGTGGGCTAAGTTCTGGAAGTTCCTTCTGTTGGCTCTGCAGACCTCAGCCTCCACTGACTTGGCAGCCTCTGTGTTGAACTTGGGCCTTAGCATCTGAGCTCTAGCCTTAAGTGAGACCGGCTTCACTGTGTCAGGCACCTGTCTTTGGGGGAATAGGATTTTCTCCTGTTGGTGTGGAGAGTCAGTTTCGGGCTTTAATAAATTCAGTGTGCATGAAGCTACATTGTCCTCCAATTTATACCTATTGTCTCAAAGCACTTAGTACCTTCTCTTCTTCTCAGAGGTGACCCAGTCTGCATGGTAAGTGATACGGTCATTCTCATACCTATAGAAACGCAAGTAAAAGCAAGGTGGCTGGGCAGGATCCAGGGGCTGTGAAAAATTTAAAACATAAAAGGCTTTAGGGAATTAAAAATTGATTTTTAACATCAAAGAGCTAGTACTACTGTATATTCTCACTTGGCTCAAGTAGCTGGTAGTGATTAAAAATTACATCTATTAACAATGGTCTTCTCTAGAAAAGAGAGTTTTTGAGTGAGTGAATGAGTGTGTGTGTGTACACAATGAAAATAAAAAGGCACTGGTGTGCTGGTAAATGTTTAACAACCAGCTCTGGGGGGGGGGGGGGGGGGCGGTGCCCTGATTTGTGGTTTTCAGATTTCCCATGGTGTAAATACTTCCATCATGGCCAATTTCAAACACAAGAGTAGGAGAAAGATGCACACAGTAAGTCCTCATGAGCTGGTCGGGGCTGGCTCTCACATACCTATGGAGAAAGGGGACTTTACCATGTACTTTGAATACTTTTGTGATAGTCTACTTTTTACAGTATTCATATATTGTGATATGCATGCTACCTATATGCTATATGTATGTAATACCATGACATACACACATGCCTACAGACACACAAACTTATCCGTATCTGTGTGAGGGTGAGTCTTACTGATTGTTTTCCTAAGTTTTTAAAAATCAACCTGAGTGAAATCTCCCCTTGGGCATATAACACATGGAAGGGTCTCATAGGTCAGATTGCGGTGGGGTGTCACATGGCCACCAGGACACAGTCTTAGAGGCTCACTCTGCTACTGACGACCAGGTTTTAACGTGCTAGCATCTGAGATATAAAACATCTGGCTTCCGTGCCGAGACAGAAGCTGGACGGAGACTCTGAAGATGCTTTGAGGGTCAGAGGGTGTGGTGAGATCTAACCTCAGAAAAGGAGAAAACAAAGTTAAGGTTCAAATGGTGAGAAAAACAAAATGGGAGAACACAAAGTGTAAAGTTGCTGTTTATCGATCTTGCTCTCTACCCTGGAGCTACCCTCTGCAGCTTCTTACACGAGTGGAGGGAGGGAGCGGGGGAGACACAGTCCGTACTTTCGTTTATTGAATGCAGCGTTCGCTGGTCACATTGCAACTCAATACAAACAGCCCAGCCTAGAGGAGGGCGTGGACTTTTGTTCTCATCAATGTAAACACAACATTAATATTGAAGATTCAAGAAAATGGGTAAAAAGTCCAGCGTCTCCTCAATCCTTGTAATGGTAAAGGTGCTTGCCTGCCCTCTGGACAGGTCCCAGAGGGAGCCTGAGGCTGTGACCTCCTCCCACCCGCAGCGAAGCAGCACAGAGTCGGAGGAACCCAACACATTCTTCCTCAAGGTCTCCAAAGGGACATGTGAATCTTCGGAATTGGGCATGTGTGAACTATTAAAGTTCTTCTGAAGGCCTGGGAGGTTCGTACCTTTCACGTGCACCGAAGCAGCCCCTTCAGAGCCCTTTCTTCAGGAAGCGGTCACTGCCAATAGAAAATGTGACTGGTAGTAGACGGGATGGTCTTCCTATTTCCACAGTCCCCATCTTAGCCCCTGGATTCTGGAGAGGAGGGAATTCAAGGTCATGGGGGCCTCAGTGAGGATCCTGAAGAGGGCTGCCCATGTTTAAATATTGGCTGAAGACTCCTGTCCTCCTTGCTGGGCCACTGCTCATAAGGGGATGTTGGTTGACACAGCTGATTCTCTTTCAGAGACTTAAAAGACCAAGTTTTCAATTTTGGATCCCCAGACCAAAAACAAACAAACAAACAAAATCCCCTCAAAGGAAAACAAATCAAAGCAAAACAAGAGCGACCTTGAGGATAAAGAACCAACCCACCCCACCTCCAGGTCCCACCAGGTATAATGTCCCCACTGGGTCTTTCCGCATGGTTGGTTCAGATCATTGGATGGCCCCCACCTTGGATACACAGCTAGATTGCAGGACACAAAAGAAAGTTTCCTCTGGACAAAAAGACAGTTTTGCCTTTATTTTCTGGGATCGCTAACCCCCAGCACCCTGACTTCCCTTTCTTAAAAAGCAACAAGAACATCCCTAAAGACCAGCTCGGTTTTGTGGCTTTTTAGTAGGATAACCCCTTTGCTCCCTCTAACACCCGTGTCCCGTTCTTGAAGAGACTGTGTCGATGAGCTACTCTTCCACATTCTGGGAACGCCAGATTGTGGAGCAGAGAGGAGCTGGCTGGATCCTTGTCCCAGATCTCTGTAGTGTGGGCGGCTTTGTTGGGCCAAAGAAGACAAATAAAAACAAACCAAAAAAGCATTGCTCAAATTTTGAGTTTGATGGCTGGGCCCCAAATAGCAAAGTGGCTTTTCCCCTGCAGAACAGGTCTCTCCCTAGGGGTGGGTTTCCTGGTGCTAGCTGTTGTTCTCAGCCGTGAGATATTTGAGGGCGGCAAAGCCGTAGCGGCGGGACATGTCCTGCTGAAACTCTTCCTTCAGGGTTTTGAGACAGATGCGGTATTGCTTGTTGGACCGGAACTTGGTGATGTCAAAGCTGGGGGCGTGAGGCATGTGGATCATGTAGGCATTGGGCAGCACGATGAATTCATATTCCTGCAAGACAAGAGTAGTGTGAGAGCGCTTGCAAGAACCCTCCAGAATGCATGATGAACGCCCAAGTGCATGACCATATGACAAAGTGACTGAATGAAGTGGGGAATGATGTCAGCAAGGAGGGTGGGGCCATGGAAAGCCTGCCATGCTGGAGAGGGACAGAGCAGGGCTGTTTCCCTGACTCTGGACAAACTTCTTGGCTTCTCTATGCCTTAGTTTTCTCATCTATAAAGTAAAAGTAATAATACCTACCTTGAAAGATGACTAATAATGTGTGGATGATGCTGGGCAGAGCTCATGGCCCATGAAAGGTTCTTGATAAATGTGAGCACATGCCCACGTGGTTGTTCTAGAATGACATAAGCCACGAGAGACTCTGTTGCTCAATTAAATGATGTCTGTTTATGTGATTTCTCATAGGGCTTGATGAGGTTTGACAGACTAACGTACTAGTACACAAGAGGGGACAAAAAAGGAATAATAAAAAAAAAGATCCCAATGGAATCTCATAGATTCCATGAGCTTTCATGGAAAGCTCATTAGGAACAAAGCTCTTGCCTACCTATCCTTCTTACACGTCACATCGCCATACAGGGGCCTCCGCTTGGCAGAATACAGACAGAAACTCAGACCAAAAATAAAATGTCTCCAAACAGCCCAAATGGGTGACATAAATTTAGAACGTGTAACAAAGGAGAATCCGGTGCACCTTCACTCAGACTCTGTGTATTCTGGTTTTGGACATAATGTCTGATAGGCTTTGATCATCTAGTTTCCCGGCCTAGAACAGATCAGAATAAACTATGAGAGGGAAAATCAGAATGGAGAAAGGTAGGGGTGCCTGGTGGCTCAGTCGGTTAAGCATCTGACTTCGGCTCAGATCATGATCTGTGGTTCACAAGTTCAAGCCCTGCTTCTGGCTCTGTACTGATAGCTTAGAGCCTGGAGCCTCCTTCGGATTCTGTGTCTCCCTCTCTCTCTGCCTCTCACTCTCTCTGTCTCTCTTTCTCTCTCAAAAATATATAAACATTAAAAAAAAATGGAGAAAGGCATCTGTTACAGATGGAAGAACACTGACCGCAGCAAGAAATGACAGGTGATGGTAAGGAGGAGTAAGAAAAATTCCTGAAAAGAAAATGCAAGAACTGTCAGAGCTTAGCTGTTGTGACATCTCCTACAGGGGCAAAGAAGCTCACCGATCCCATTAGCCCCAGTAGGTGTGGCTGGATTACCTGACAGGTATGACCTCATTATTTCCTTCAATCACTGGAAAGGGCAAAATTGGCTGTGCTACTGGCAAAAAAGGGAAATAAGCAAGAAATGCTCAAGAATCCCACCAAAATTGCCTAAAACAAACAAAGCCCAGGTTTTAGTGCTGGAAAAATTAATTTTATTTGAACCAGTTCACCTCACCACACTGCTGGATACAAAAATAGTACTTTTCTTTTTGTTCAAGCAGAAGCTGAGGCAGACTAAACATTTCTGTCTGTGAGTAGCACTAGACTACCTCCAAGTATCAATGACAAAATGAATACTATCAGTCATGTTTCTGTTGTTAAATATGGACACTAGTCTACAACCTTCCATCTACACAAGTGGTTTGCAACCCTAGATACTTATTAAAACCACTTGGGACTGCTCTCAAATATAACGAGCTGTTGGAAAATTCTCCAGGTGATTCTCAGGCCAGGCAGCACTGAGCATATCCAACCTTGCTTTTTTTTTTTTTATGAATTTGGTGCTCCTGTTGAGAAGTATGTGCACTGTGCTCCATGAACAGGTGCCTTGGAGAATAGACACAAAGAGAAAAAGGTGGAGTTGAGAGGCCCAGGAATCCTTCTCCTAACTTAACCAGATCAACTTTACTTTTGTTTGTTTAACACGGGGGCTGATGAACTGCAACATGTCCGGCTTGCTGCATGTTTTTATAAATAAAGTTTTATTGGAACACAGCCACACTCATTGGTTTAGATACTGCCTACCATTGAATGACAAAGGCAGAGTTAAGTAGTTGAGAAGGAGACCTATAGGCCCCACAAAGCCCCCCATTCAAAAAATTTTTTTTTTAATGTTGATTTATTATTGAGAGACACAGCATGAGCATGGGAAGGGCAGAGAGAGGGGAAGACACAGAATCTGAAGCAGGCTTCAGGCTCTGAGCTGTCAGCACAGAGCCCGATGCAAGGCTTGAACTCACAAAATGTGAGATCATGACCCGAGCTGAAGTCGGACGCTTAATCGACAGCCACCCAGGTGCCCCTAAAGTCCCCAAATTTTCTATCTGGTCCTTTGTGGAATAAGTTTGCAGACTCCTGGTTTAACCTGTTGGAATTCTACTGATTTCTTCTGAAGCAGGTGTTTAATAAGTATTATTGAATGAATGAAAGTGTTTCACAATTAAATACAGTCTAAAGACCATCACTTATAGTTATAACGTACAATAATGAGCTGCCCCTCAGCCTCAAGCCTTGTGTCACTCATATGGAACTCCTAAAATGCTTTGGGCCACTTATATGGCTCTAACGCTAAGTGACGATTTTTCATCCTCATCATTAAATTGGGTAAGGATGGGGGGTGGAATGTTTTGTCACAGGACACTCACACTTGCCTGGGTCCTGGTCAGGAATCGAACTCTCACCCAAATGTAGAGAAAGAAGGTTTGGAAATCAACAGCCCTAAGAATTAGCACTGCCATTTTCTCACTTCTGGTCCTAGGCCATGTCTTATTCCCTCTCGGGCTCTGCTTTCTCACCTCCAAGGTCCCCTTTCAGCCCTGAAATCTAGGCTGCTTCTTTCCTCACAGCCATGACAGTCCATTGTCTCACCTGTGCATCCAGTTCCATGATATGAGCCACCTTGTTCCATCCAAAGCCCACAAACCTCCGGTCATACTCAGGGCAATCCCTTCTCACAACAACATATGGCTCGAAATCAGCTTCCCACTCAACACGGTAAGGCGTGGTGGCAGTCCGCCACTTGGCGAAGTTTGTGGGAGCATGGCCTTTTGTCCAGACGTGGTACCTAGGTCACAGAGAGAAAAGCCATTGGGCAAAAGGAAGGAAGGAAAGGTTTATGCCGATACGGTCCTTGTGGGTTGCACTGTGTCCCCCCCCCCAAGATGTTCAAGCTCTAACTTCCAGTACCTGTGAATGGGACCTATTTGGAAAGAGGGTCTTTGCAGATATATCAAGATGAGATCATGGTGGAATAGGGTGGGCTCTATTCCAACCACTGGTATCTTTATAAGAAGAGGCAAATGTGGACACTGAGACACACACTGGGAGGATGCCATGGACAGGTGGAGGCAGAGATGGAAGTGATGCTCCCACAAGCCAAGGGACATCAGAGTTGGCCAGCCTCCACCAGGAGCTGGAAAGAGGCAAGGAAGGATTCTTCCCTAGAGCCTTTGGAGGAAGAATGAACCTGCCAACACCTTGACTTTGGATTTCTGGCTTCCACAACTACAAGAGAATAAACTTCTGCCGTGTTGGGCTACCCGCTTTGTACAGTTTTGTTATGGCAGCCTTAGGAGACTAACCCAGTCTGTTATGTACATCTTTCACTAATGCCAAGACTCTCACAATGAAGGGGTCGGTGAATTCGTGTATCATTTATATGGAATGAACTGCAGGTGAGCGTGTGCTGGTTGATCCTACCAGAGAACACGGTGCCCCTGCCCTCGTATAACATTCTCCCCCCTGGGGCTGAACCTGTGACCGTGTCACTCCTGTGAGTATGTTACATCATATGGCAAAAGGGATCCTTGTAGAATCCTCATAGATGTAATTAAATTGACCAATCAGTTGACTTTGGACTAATTAAAAGGGGGATTCCTGAGGTGGGTCTGGCCAAATCATGTGAACTTTTAGATCTGAGTTTGGAAGAGAGTGAAGAGCCATGTGTGGGCTGCCTGTGGGGGCCACGTGGCAAAGAGCCAGCAGGGAAATGGTGACCGTGGCCTTCCAAGTGCAAGGAAAGGAAGTCCATGAGCCCAGAGTTCAGGAGAACTGTAGTCTTGCCCTCACTTTGATTTCAGCCCAGTGAGACCCTACTGAGAATCCAGACATTCCATGCCCCAATCTCTCACCCTCAGGGACTGTGAGGTAACAAATTCGTATTGTTTAAAGCTTCTAAATTTGTAGCAACTTGTTATACGGCAAATGAATACAACTATATAACAACAATCCTAACAAGCTAATAGTTATTAAGCACTTACTATATACCAGTTATATCGTAAATACTGTATCTATAGCTTCAAATTGGTATAACTTAATACCAAGTTACAAATAATAAGGATGGGCTGGGATTCAATCCTAGACAGCCTGGCTCAAGGGCCAGGACCCTGAACCACTATGCTAGGTTATCTCTCTTCCGTGTCATTCTTACCCACACTCTCTGGTCTATACACACAGCAGAGAGTCAATAATCAGACACTAAGTTGAATAACTAACTAACGAGTAACCTAAAAACCTGAGGGGTACCTAAGGCAGAGGGCAGACAGTAGGGCAGGAATCTGCCTCTGGAAGCTACAAAGAGATGGCAAAAGGCTGGGAGCCTAGTGAAGGCAGCAGACCTGGCCCAAGAGCAAGGGGTTAGGGACAAAGAACACGGTAGAAGATAAAATGAAAGTGAGACTGAAGGGTAGGACCGTAACATCTTAGGGAGCTACAGGGAGAACGGAGCTCGTGGTCTGGGGGTTCCACCTCCACGCAGGGAGGGTCTAAAGCATGTGAGATTTTTTTTTAATGGGTATTTATTTTGGAGAGCGAGCGAGCAAGAGGGAGAGAGCACGCATGTGAGTGGGGCAGGGGCAGAGAGAGAGGGAGACAGAGGATCCGAAGCGGGCTTGGCGCTGAGAGCAGAGAGCCCAGTGCAGGGCTCGAACTCAGGAACCGTGAGATCATGATCTGAGCCAAAGTCAGATGCTCAACCGACTGAGCCACCCAGGCGCCCCTAAAGCGAGTGAGGGTTAAGTGAGAGTGGGTGGTCAGTGGAGCCCTGCTGGCAGGGGAGGCGGCCGCTTACTTATTCTGCTCCCTCCTGACCAAGGCTGGGCCTGCCCTGAAGCCTGAGGAACTCCCCAGTGCGCGGGCACTGGCCTTTCAGTAAGCTGTGTTGTGGGGCGACATGGCCAGGCTGGCAGAGAGCAGGGACTTGAATCCTCAGCTCTATCAGTTCAGCAACTGCCACCTAAACCACAGTCACACAATGGGAAGAAAAATGAAAGGCTGAGTCACATCACCTTAACAGAGTGTGAAAAGCAGGGATACTGCGAGATGTCGGGATTAATAAAAAAATCAGGCCGGAAGGAGTTGATTTTCCATCTGTGAACTAGCCCAACAGGCAGCCTTGACATCTGAGACTTGCACAGAGCCGGCCCAGCACGACCGGTGGCCGTGAACATGCGCTAGGCTCAAGCATGGCACAGTGGGACCACCGCACCAGGGTTTAAAACCCACCTCCGCCACTTAGGAGCTGGGGACCTCGGTCAGCAAAGCATTTAAACGAGGCTTCACTTGCCTCTTGCATCCACTGGAGAAAAGAGTATCTATCTTGTTGGACTGCTCAGGAACTGAAATGAGAAAATGTTTATAAAGGGCTTGGCACAGTGCTAGCACACAGCAGGCGTTCAATAAATGCTCCTTCCCTAGAGGCACTTTAACAAGGCGGCTGAAAACAATGGCTCTAGCGGTGCCTGGGTGGCTCAGTCGGTTGAGCGTCCGTACGACTTCAGCTCAGGTCATGATCTCACGGTCCATGAGTTCGAGCCCCGCATCGGGCTCTGTGCTGACAGCTCAGAGGCTGGAGCCTGCTTCAGATTCTGTGTCTCCTTCTCTCTCTGCCCCTCCCCTGCTCACACTCTGTCTCTCTCCCTCAAAAATAAACATTAAAAAAAAAAATGTAAAAAAACAAAACAAAACAAAAAAACAATGGCTCTAGAGCCTCCCTGTCTGGGTTTGAATTCTGTCACTTAGCAGGTGCAGAAAACTTACTGAATTCCTCTGCTCCTTCATTTCTTTCTCTAGGCGAATTTATTAATAAATAATAATTAATATGATTCATTTCTTTCTATAGGTAAAACAGAGATGCTAATACCTACTTCATAGATTTCTGACAACTATGTGAATTCACATAAAGTATCCAGAGCAGTGCCTGATATGTAACAATTCCTCAAAAAATGAAAATATTCTCATTATTTCCCCTTGTTTGCCCTAACTACAATGTCAATTCACAGTGGTCTTACTCCCAGGGATATCAATGCATCAATAGCCTTCTTATTTAGAATATAAACTCGTGGCCTACTGTATGAGAAAGAGGAAATGGGGGAGGGAGGCAGCTGCCTCAGTCCTCTACTCCTGGGTGGGAAGGCAGCTTTCCTTAGCTCAGCAGGAACACTGACAAGCATACTGAGTGGCTGGTCAGCACAGAACAGGATGACATTACAGTTCACTTGCCATGAAAACATATCACAGCCTGAATACTCGCTCAAGGAACCTACCGTGAGTCCAGTAGACATTGGACTTCAAGGCTGTTCTCTGGGACCATCAGCACCAGGTAGCCTCCAAAGAAACAGAGATGAGAGAGGTTTCCTGGATACAGCATGTGGGATGCTACTTCTGAGAGATCTGGGGGCCTTCTGCTTTGAGCAGTGGTACTTAGACTTGAGCTGAGTACCAGAATCACCTAGGAGACTATTTTTTTAACCAATCACTGGGTTCCACCCCCAGAGCCTCTGATCGGTTACATCTGGAATAGGGCTTGAGAGTTGGCACTTGGAAGTTTCCAGGGGATGCTGGATGCAACTTGTCCAAGGAGGCTTGACAGGTCATCATTTGGAGGGAAGGTGACAAAAGCAATTTCTTGGAGGGAAGGTCTATAATTTAGCACTTGGCCTTGTGGCTTGTGAGCTGTTGGCCAGAGCAGCAATCACGGACACAGCAGGCCAAACCTCAGCTCTCATGACCACAGACATGGCCTTGAAATGAGTTCTCAGATCACCTGGGGATGGGGATGGAAGGAAAGATGCCTTGGAAATGTACCAGGCGTGGAGCCATGAGGCTATGGCATCTGTAGGAAACTCAGACTGATTTTGGTCTCAGTGCCTCCATGTTTACCTTTATCTTCTGACACTGATTGGTGGGAACATTCAGGACCCAGTCCAATGGTATTAGACTTAAAAGCACTGGCTGTACAGCTCCTAAGACCTGGTCTGAATCCAGGCTCTGCCACGTACTGGCGATGTGTCTTTGGGCAAGTTATGTAGCCTCTCAGAGTCTCAGTTTCTTTATCTGTAGAAGGGGAATAACAGTTATCTGCCTCATGGACTTGTTGTGAGGATTCCATGAGCTGATGACAGTGTCTGGCAGAAGTTATATATTCAAAACCTGGTAGTTGTTGTTATTTTTTCTCCAAGAAGAAAGAAGTCTTCGTTTTGGGGGGCAGGTATTAAACCAAGTGATTTCAGATCACTTTCCAGAATTCTGGATACAGGAAGAAGGTTGGGGTTCAAGTCCTGGCATGAGCAGGGGACCTCCGCTCCTCAGTTTATCTGTATAAAATGTGTAAAAGGATCATCTCCGAATTGTTGAATGAATAACCTATCTCATGAAGGTACTTTCCCAAAATAAAACTTGTTTGAGAAAACCTTCTAGAAACTTCTAGTAACTTAGTAGTAGTATGGAAACTTAAGTTATTATTACTTTTTTAAAAAATTTATTTATTAAAAAATTTTTTTAATGTTTATTTATTTTTGAAAGACAGAGCATGAGTGGGGGAGGGGCAGAGAGAGGCGGGGACAGAGGGTCTGAAGCAGGCTCCAGGCTCTGAGGTGTAAGAACAGAACCCGATGCAAAGCTTGAACCCATGAACCGTGAGATCACGACCTGAGCCAAAATTGGCCACTGAACTGACTGAGCCACCCAGGTGCCCCACTATTACAATCTTTTTGGTAAAATTCGGGTTGCCTAGAAATGTATGATTTTTCACTCCAAGGTGGCGTTGGCCATTCTTACACTGCTCAAAGCAGAGGCTTCTCTGTAAAATCAGAGATGGGAGCAGTGGCTCTGTCTTCAGACTGTTCTGTCATGAGACCGGGGAGGACTCGTACTTCCCCCAAGGGCACTACACTTACTGTTTATACTTACAGCCTATTTCTGGGAGTCGGAGCCCCTTCCCACCTGTGCAGGTGCACACGCTCCCTGGGCACTGTGGACAGGTGGCAGGGCAGCTCCCCTGCGATGCTCCTGCAGGACTTTGGGAACTTGGAAAGTCAGGCAAGTGAGAGGCTTGTTCAGACCTGTCACTTGGGGAATAGCAAAGTCAGTGGCCCCATCTGCTATATCTGACCCTGCAGTCACCTTGATGCCATTAGTTGTTGAAGCTACATGAGCCCATCCTAGGCCTGAGGACCTTGGAGACCAGACCACTCACAGAAAAAGGAAAAGGGGGAATAGGAGTCATCATGCTAACAGGACGAACCCATTTCCCAGATGAATGAAGTAACAAACAAACCAAAGAGAGAATTCAGAGAGAGGAGATGGGATCAAGTATAAGCTGAACTTCCTACCTGATGACCCGATCCTTCCATCTGGACACATGATGTCCACCACCCATGTGCAAAACAGAGCACACGGCATGTGGGAAGAGAAAGAATATTCCAAAGACCTAGCGGGGGCCAACGGTGCTTCTTCTGGCCTTTAAATGGTTTAATGTAGCAACAAACTTCTGGGCCAGCAGCTCTGGTGCCTGGGTTTCCAAGAAGGTCCCGGACACCCCCAGGAGGGATGGCACCGAGGGCAACTCACCTGAATGTGAAGAGAGTCCCCATGTCCAGCATTGACAGCAACTCTGCTTTGGACTTGGGGAAAGACAGCCGGTAGCGCAGTGTCTCGAATGCAGGGACAATCATCGCTTTCTTGGTGCTGGCAAGGTCAAGCTGGATGACAGACTTCCTGAAAAGAGAGGGCAGGCAGAAACAGGGTCTCATGATACCAGGCAAAGGCCTTTCCCACGTGAGGACAGGGAGAGGGTTGGCACAAGGGGGTGGAGGACAGAAAGCCCAAGTCAAACTCTCAGTTTAAAGATGGGGAAACCGAGGCTTGGGGAGGCCAAGCAGCCAGTCCAATACCACTCAGGAGTCCAGAGAAGCAATGTCACCTCTGAGCCAAGTGCAGGAGGCAGGTCTCCAAGGACTCACGGGGGGTTGGAGCTCAGCCTGCAGGAGCCACTGCGCTGGCCGCACACTCCTGCTGTGCCACTGGCCACATGGCATCGTCAGACGTAAAGCTGATGACGTGATCACCAACCTGGGCATTTCTGGGTCGCCTCTCTTGGACTCCTCAACCCCTTGAATCCCCCAGACCCTGAACCTTTAAACTAGCCAGGCCTGCCCCTTGCAGCCAGCACCCAATACAATAGAGCTTTGGTATTCCATGCAAGGGTGGGACATTCTCCATCCTCTTACTCACTCCTACCTTTGACCCTGGCCTTCTGCTCGACTCCCCTGAGACCCAGCTCCTGCCCTTCTAAATTCGTCTGCCATTGCCTAGCTCTGTGGCCACCATTCTGAAGGGGAGAAGAGCAGGAGGTTTGTAATGGACACAGAAAGATGATGGGTCTTGTACCAGGCAAGTAATTTAGCTTCTTACTACCTCAGTTCCTCCTCCCTAAAACGGGGCAATGATCTCTCCCTCCTGGAGCTGTTGTGGAGGCTGAACCAGGTAATATAAATACAAATGCTGTTCGGGACACTCGGCACATGGCTGACTTGTAGCAACAAAAGGTCACTATTCTGCCACGACACCATCAGTATTCCGGCTTTGGTCTTCCTATGAGCCCTTTTGGCCACAACTATGGTACTTCATTCTGGCTTCCTGCTCAGACCACTGACTCTCGGGTCTCAATGCCAGCAAGGGCTATTTGCTTATTATCTCTGAAGTCTTCCTTGGGGGAATCGAGGCACTGGAAGGCATTTTGCAAAATACTGGAAGCAGCAGTTCCATAGCAATACAACTTATTGCCGTATTGTTAAAGTCACTTCACTCGACACAACTTTGAGCCTATGCGTAAGCAGGGACTGGTCTGCAAAGGGAAGTCATGCTACCATTTAGTAACTGTTAGCCCGGGCCAGCATGGGGCAAGAACAGAGCTGCAGTTTGAGAAGGATGAGGCAGGGCTTGGTATCCATCCATGATGAGGTCAGAATAAGGACAAGTCTCAGAAGTTACCCTTGCTTAAGGGGTAGCACCAGTGTCCCCTTGAGTAGAGGTGGCTGAGAGATGGACCAGAAGGTCATTTTAGAATGCTCTGAATATCATTTGTAGTTCATTCTTTAGAATTAGGCTTGTGTTATGTTCACTATATACCAAATCATATATATGTCCCGATGGCACTATTTCTGGGGAGACTCATAGAGGGTGACACCAAGATAGAATCTGGGTGAGCTATATTTAGCCAGTTGGAGGACAAGTAGTCTGAGTCAGACAGCTTTGGTCTGCGTTCCTCTCCTGCTTTGTGTCTCTGAACAATGACTTCATGGTTTCAAACACCAAAGATTCCCTCATCCACGGCCAAGCATTCTCTTCTATATCAATCCTATATTAGACATCAGCAGAACTGAGGCTCGTCACCTTTCCTCCAGGAAAATTAGATACCTTATCTACTGGTTCTGGGTGTTGAGGATGGGACACATGGGTCTACAGAATTTCCCTGGACTCACCAGGTAGCAGAGCCCCTGCAACTACCAGGAAGGAGGGGTTGGGAGGTCCCCCCCTCCCAGCACGGATGGATAGTTGCTACTTATTGAACAATCACTGAGCACACCCACTATGTGCCAGGCACCACACTAGGCACTGGGAGACACAGACTGAACAAAATAGGCCGCATCTTTCCTGCATGGTATTTACATTCTTGTCTCAAATATCTCAGGATGCTAAAAGCCCAAGATTGCATTTGCAGATAATTGTGTTAAGATAATTGGAAAAAGCGTGGGAGGCCAGTAGCTCTGAACCACAAAGGGATGGGCGAAGCGTGCATACACAGCCACAACAGAGATCCAGGAATGCACGTGTGTCTATCTCTATTACTTTTATAATCACAGTCACGGTGGCCACTTCTCAGGCTGCCTGCTCAAAGATGACTCCCCTTCTCGTCGTCCCTGTGTGGAGGAGCAGCTCCCAGAACACACGGCCAGGGCAGTGTTCAGGGGCAGACACTTGACTCAGGCTGAGCAAATCAGTTTCTCACTCTTGGAAGTTTGAACGGAGATGCAGAGACTGAAAACCAAAGAGCTGACATGTACTAATGTCAGGCAGCACTCTAGAGGCTTCTGAACTTCGAAAAAGATTCTTTTTTAACATCTTAATTTATTTTTGAGAGACAGAGAGCACAAGCAGGGGAGGGGCAGAGTGAACGGAACACAGAATCCGAAGCAGGCTCCAGGCTCCGAGCTGTCAGCACAGAACCCGATGTGGTGCTCGAACTCACAAACCATGAAATCATGACCTGAGCCGAAGTCGGATGCTTAACTGAGCCACTCAGGTGCCCCGAGGCTTCTGAACTTCTGCTGCAGAGGGGCCCAGAGCTGCCCAGGTTAATTATGGTCTCAGGTATTGGTTTTTCCAGATTCTACTTTGATTCCATAAGAAATACCACTCAACTAGTTTTTGTCTTGTTTTCCTTTGATTTCTTTTCATTTTTATTAAGCTGCCTACCATTGGTTTCTGTTGCTTGCAGCCAAACCACCCTGATCGATAAGTTGCAAGGCCCAGAGTAAGCAGACCCAGTAAGCAGCATGCTTCACAAAATGCAGCCCGAGAAAGCCTTATTTCCCTGCATAGAGAGCATCAGATTCTGGAGTGCTTTCTGCAAATTCCCTTTAATCTCCCTGAAACACGCACTGCCACAAAGATGGGTTTGTCACTAGATAGGCCCATTACAGACTCAGTTCAAAGAGGTTCTGATATCGATGTCCTGAATGGGTCTCATTACGAAGTTGTTGCAGCAGTAAAGTGGTTCCAGGATGCTGACTCTGAGCACATCTGCTCATGGACATGGCAAAGACAGCTTGGATCCTTCCACACGGCTTTCTTCCCTTGCTGGGGGTTTGTGGACCACCTAGGGATGCACAGCATGCCTCCACAATTTACCTGGAAAGTGAGTCCTGCAGGAGATGGAGTGTTTCCAATGCAGAATCTTCAGGGAACAGAGGGGCAGTACAGTTGAGGTGAGAAGGCTAGACCGGGAGCCAAGAGACCCGAGTTCTGGAGCCAGCCCTGACAGGCTGAGTGACTTTTGGTCACTTCACTCATTCCTCTTAGAATCCTAAATCTAGATTAATACTGAAGATTCTAGAAGGCAGTCTGGTACAGGAGCAACCAGACACACTTAGCTTCTAGTTCTGACTCTAGAAAGTCACTTGAACCATTCTGAGATTCAGAGTTCATGCTCTCGTTAAATATTTTGGTGAGGAAAAGCACACGTGCATATGGAAATACTTGGTGCCATGCCTAGCACACGTTAAGCACTGCATATGTGATGGTTCAGCCTACGACGGTTGCTTTTACGTGCCAACTTAGGGAGGCAATGCTGCCAGCTGTTTGGTGGAACCACTCATCTAGATGTTGCAATGAAAATATTTCATGGATATAATTAACGTTTACAATCAGCTGACTGGAAATAAAGGCCTGAAAACAAGGCCCGAACCCACAACTGTGAGATCATGACCTGAGCCGAAATCAAGAGTGGGATGCTTAACCAATGGAACCACCCAGGCGCCCCTGGAGTGAGGGACTCTTAAAAGAAACCTTAGGCTTCTACTGAAGTAGTTCAGAACCCTGTGCAGCACATGCAAGTGACCTGGGGCCAGCCAGCACTGGGTTCAAATCCTGCCTGCCACTCTCTTATGACCTTGGGCATGATGCTCCATTTCTCCTGCTCACAGGTTCCCCGTCTACAAAGTGGAGATGATGACTCTTACCAATAGGGCTGCTGAAAGGATGAAGCAGAACAGTCCCTCTAGAGCCCGACCCGGTGCCTGACTTAGAATAGCTGCTTCACAAACAACCCCCTTCCCCTTTCCGGCTCAGCTTACTGATGATGGGCTTGTTGCAGGAGATGTGTGAGTGCAGGGGAGGCGGGAAATACAACACACTCTCACACCTGGGGCGGGACTCTGGCTGCCAAGCTGCTTATCTACGGAGACAGACTGTGTGAGATCTCTGTCTCCAGCCAGCTCTCTGGGTCCTTCTTCATGTCCAAAACAAATCAGGTGTTCCCGGCAGATTAAGTTTGGCCCTGTCTGATCTGGCCGAGCTGACGGGGGGAGGGAGGCCGTGCGCCGGGTAGCGTCTGTCTTCGAGCCCTACTAGTACTCTCTCCTGCACATCTTCCCTAGGCATCTCCCCATAGCCTGCTCAAGTCTACAAATACCGCCTGCTTTGCTCTTGCCTGGGAAAAGTGGTGAGCAGGGGAGAGGACATGAGCAGTGAGGATTCCTATACCAGCCGACGGGGTGGCAGAGAGCGGACTGTAGGCTCACCCGGGCTCAGTGTCATGTCAAAGAAACAGCACGAAAGGGTACCCTGTAAGGTAGACAGGCTTCCTGGGGTTTCGAATGACCAAACCCCAAGACTGGTCCTGACCAGTGTGTGTGCACATCCATACACACAAGCACATACACCCCTCCCTCCATCTCTCTCAATCTCTTTTCACCCCATCCTCTGCCCAAGAGGCAAGTCTCTGTCACCAGAGAAACAGGTACCAGGCACGAAGAGATTAGGGAAGAGCATCTCAGAGAAATAAGGAACAGGGCACTGCAGAGCTCTTCTGACTTCACCCCATCAGTGGTGAGGACAAGGGCTTGGGCTGCCTAGCACTGCATCCTGGTGGATCACTTATCCTCTCTGTGCCAGTTTCTGTATCTGTGATCACAGGGGAGGTGACAACAGCACTAGTCTCAGAGGGGGTCTGTGAGGACCACACAGCACTTAAACAGAGCCCTGCAGACGGTAACCACACCATGCATGACGGCCACTAGCACAACTGCCCACCCATCTTCTCACAGCGGCTTGACCGGGGTCCCGAAGGCTGGCGCCAGCACTGGCCAAGGTCTGACTCTGCTACTCATCTGTTCAGGTCCTCACTTATTCCACCACGTGCCAGAGGCTGCGTGAGCACTTGGGATACATCAGTAAATACAACAGGCAGACATTCCTGTCCTCGTGGAGCTGACATTTCCAGGACGGAGACACAACAGTAAGTGAATTACTGTTGGAAAGCAAGAATTTCTGTGAGAGAGGAAGGGGCTGGGTGAGGGGTATTAGGAATGCCAGGGGTGGGGAGTGGGTGGCAGTTTTAGACAGAATGGTCCAGGAAGGCCTCACGGAGAAGGGTGAGCAGCAGGTGAGGGAGCAGTCATGTGATCTGGGGCAGGCGCTTTCCAGGCTAAGGAAGCAGCCAGTGCAAAGGTCCTAATGACAAGAGCACAATAAGGAACAGGGAGAGTCCCTGAAAGTGGGGCCAGAGAGGCAACGAGGGAAGAAGGGGTGCTGCAGGTCACATGGGGTCGTGTAGATCACTGAAGGTTGAGGTGGGCAAGAGAACGGCACTCCCTCTCCTCCAAAAGTGTCCATGTCCTAATCCCAGAAACCTGGCAACACGCACCCTTACTTGGCAAATAGGACTTCGCAGATGTGATTAAAGATGCTGAGATGGAAAGATGATCCTGTTTTACTTGAGTGAGTGCAGTGTAATCACAAGGGTCCTTATAAGACAGAAGCAGGAGGGTCAGAGTCAGAAAGAAAGATGGGATGATGGAAGCAGAGGTAGGGGTGAGATGGCCACAAGCCAAAGAATGTGGATCCCCCTAGAAGGCAAGACATTCTCCCCTAGAGCCTCCAGAAAGAACGCAGCCTGGGGTGCCTTGATTTCAGCCCTGAAAGACTGATTTCCGATCCTGACCTCCACTACTGTAAGATAATACGTTTGTGTTGTTTTCAAGTATGTTCATGGTGATTTGTGACAGCAGCCACAGGAGACCAATACAGAGGTCTTGGGATTTTACTTAGTGAGATGCAGTGCCACTGGGGACTCTGAGCTAAGGGGTGAGATGAGCTGCTTTCTATATTAAAAGAATCCCTCCAGGGGTGCTTGGGTGGCTCAGTTGGTTGGGTTTCTGACTCTTGACTTCAGCTCAGGTCATGATCCCAGGGTCATGGGATTGAGCCGTGTGTTGGGCTCCGTGTTGAAAGTGGAGCCTGCTTAAGAGTCTCTCTATCTCTCCCTCTCCCCCTCTCCCCTGCTTGCTTTCTCTCTTTCTCTCTCTCACTCTCTAAAAAAGAAGGGTCTCTCTGGCTGCCTTGTTGGTAAGAGGTTCCAGTGCTGCACGGGCAGAAGCAGGGAGATCAGTCAGGAGGCTCCTGAGGTGATGCAGGTGAGCTAGCTTGGACCAAGCTAGTAACAATGAAGGCAAAAAGACTAGCCTGGTTTTAGAGCCAGCAGGATTTCCTGACCCACTGGGCGTGGGCTGTGAAAGTGGAGTACAGGAGGTGACCCAAGGCTCTTGGCTTGCATCATGAGAAGACAAGTTGCCATCAACAGAGATGCTGGTGTGGGCTTTTGGGGGAAGATGAGACTTCAGTTTTGAACAGTTCATTTGAGATGCTCATGGGAGAACTGAGCAGAGGCACCGAGAAGGCCATTGGGACATAGGAGTTTTGAGGTCAAGGGACAGGGCTGGGTGGAGCTATATTGGGGATCAGTGGCAGATGCCTTTAAAGCCACAAGACTGAACATCACAGAGGGACGGTGGAATGAGAAGAGAAGTAGCCAGCGATGAGAATTACAGAGAGGGACGAATAAAGTCAAGAACCACCAGGAGACAGGGATGTACTTCGGTAAGCCACGAAGAAAGAAATGGAGCAGCCATCAGTCGTCAAATGCTGTGGAGGAGTGAAGAGGAGAAGCGGGCACTGACCACTGGATTTTGGCAACATGGTTTCTCCCTTGATGGCTGCCACCTGGACCGAAGCAGCAGCCAAGACCAGCTAATGGGTGGGTGTGAGAGCCATGGTCATTTGGCATGGCCTGCCCGTACTTCTGCAGAAACGAACCAAATCGACATAAGAGGAGAGTCAAATCATTTGTCGGGAACGGGATCCACGTCACCATGCTGGCCCCTCGTCCCCCACCTAGCATGCCCGCTGATGGTCAGAAGAGGCTGGCTATGGTGGAAGCAGGGGTGTTCAGAGAGGCCAGGGTCACTCGCCAAGAAAGGGGACCTTACACTTGGCAAAAACATACAACCTTGTTGTCATGAGTATCTTTGCTGTGAAAAATGTTTAGTTTCACCTTATGTGATTAGAGGTTGGAAAGAACTGACTGGCATGGTGCGGTGGAGAGGAAATAAGTAAAACCTCCCCACTGACACCTGACCTCTTAACCGTGTGCTGGGAGCCAGGAGAGGAGGCCAAGTTTTCCATTTAGACCCTCTAGGGGTCCCACAAAGGGTCACGATTTGCCTGCAAATGGGACTTGAGTTACTTGCCAGTTTCCCTCAAAGGATTAGCTAACTCCTTCCTCTCTACTTACCTGCACTCTGCTCTGTTCAGAATTCCCTGAAACAAAAGCTTCCTCTCTCACGGGCGTGGGCTTAGGCACTGCCAACCCCATTTGATGTTATTTTTAGGAAAACAAAATGAGAAAAATAATCTACCTCCAATGTACATAAAAATGAGAGGGGCGTCTGGGTGGCTCAGTCGGTTAAACATTTGACTCTTGATTCTGGTTCAGGTCATGATCTCACGGTTTGCGGGTTCGAGCCCTGCATTGGGCTCCATGCTGAAGTGAAGAGCCTGTTTGTGATTTTCTCTGTCTCCCTCTCTCTGCCCCTCCTCTGCTCATGCTCTCTCTCTCTCTCTCAAAATAAATACAACTTAAAAAAATTTTTAAAAAGGACACAACACAGTCAAATTTGAACAGGAAGAAATGGTTTTGGAATTATCTCCTGTTTCGGTCTATATTGGGTGGGAGGGAGGGGGGCACAGCCGCAGGGCAGGCAGGGCAGTGGAGGATAGCAGACATCAGGTGTCAGTTCTGGGCAGGCAAAAGTGAGAAGGGCAGGGGATGGGATGAACCAGGACCCACACCCCTCACTGAGATGCTCTTCAACTCCTGCTGTGTGGTAGCCACATGGCATTGTGGCATCCCTGTGGCCAGGTAGCCTGAAGTTTCAGGAGGAGCCAGCTAAAATTCAATACATTTGAGGGCTGAATCTCCCTCAGGGGGGTGCCAGTTTGAAGGAGGCTGAATAGTAAGAAAGAGCGTGATCTTTATTTAAAAAAAATTTTTTTAAAGTTTATTTATCTTGAGAGAGAGAGAGATTGCAAGGGAAGAAGGGGAAGGGGGCGGGGAGAGAGAATCCCAAGCAGGACTTACACTGTCAGCACAGAGCCTGATGTGGGGCTCGGACTCATGAACTTTGAGATCATGACCTAAGCAAGATCAAGAGTCGGACGTTTAACTGACTGAGCCACCCAGGCGCCCCAAGTGTGATCTTTTAGATGACAGAGATCCTATCTGAACTCTACCCCTTCACTAATTGTACAATCGGGGCAATTAGCTCAACTCTCTGGGCTTTTGTTTCCTTATCTTGATAATAAACATTGCACAGACCTGGTTATTAACAGAACTAAGATACTACACTCATTAATTAATGGACATTTATGAAGCCAGGCATAGAAACGGAGTAGAGAGCTGAATGAACAGATATAACCTCTGTCTGCACAGAGCTCAAAGTGCAGAGGGGGAGGAAGACAGGAGTGCAGGGCTCTCTGGTGCAGAGTCACAGAGAGTTTCCCACCACTGTGTTCGAGGAAGCAGGAGTTACCTGGTTAGGGGAGGGGGCTCTAAATATTTGCATAGCTCTGAAAATGAGAAAGCACATAAGGTTTGGGGAAACTGAATTTCTTAGAAATGCCTGGTACATTCACTGTAGGTGGTTAAGAGACGGTAGTAAAGAATGCTTATGTATGTTCAGTACCAAGCATCTTAAACATCTTATATGCTTCTTATATGCTTCTTATATGCTTCGCTTCTTGAATCATTGCCATGTAGGACACAGGCACCAGTATTTCCAGTTTACTGATGAAGCCACTAAGACTCCAAGAGGCTGAGCAATTTGCCTTATAACCCAGCTGGCAGGTGCAATCACCATCATCACATTATCATTATCAAGTGAAGGTGATGACAATCACTGTTTTAGTTAAGGCTGCACCAGCTTAGAAATAACTGGGAAAGATCAATAATCATGGGATCTGTCTCAGCCAACTCTGTTCATGTGGGGACTTTACACCTGGAGCACTGAGCCTCTTGGAGTCCATGGGTCAAGGCAGCTGATGGAAGAGCCAGTGGGAACGGGAAGGAGGGAGACACCGGTGGCTACAGCCCGTATGCTTATCCTCACGGCAGACCCTTCCTCACAGCAGCCAGGTGGGGCAGAGGCCAGAGCACAGGCGGTGTCTGGAGACGTGAGCACCGATGTGCTGGCTTACTGAGCCTCCCACACTGGCGATTTCCTTTCTTCAAACAAGTGGAGTCTGCCATCGAGGCCCCGGATCTGGCCACGATCAGTAGTGTCCCTTCATTGTCAAATCTGACACTTCTCCATTTCCATCTTCCCCGACTCCTCTCTCATTTGGTACTAAGACCACGCCCTCTGCCCTCAGCGGGAGAACTCCATCCCAGAATTTCTAGACAGCAGCTTCCCCCTTGCGTCGGCTTTGATCAGGGAACTGCTTTGGGCATCAGCCCTTGTGGTGCTGGTTACCATTTGGATATCTCTTGTTCTGTCTACCTTTGGGCAGGGGTGGGGGTGGGGGGAATCCTTGATTTCTGCTCGTGCGAACTTCTGCTCCCATAACAGAATTGGCTGAGCTGGTATTTTGTGGCAGTGCGATGAATGGCTGGGGCCAATGCTGACCAGTGACAGACTGCTGGGAACCACGGGCTGAAGGCACTGGGGCTGGCGTCGAAATGCCAGGAGAGAAGGAGGAGGCTCATCAGCTCTCGGAGCCTTGCATTTGCACAGCCCAGTCGGCAGCATCCGACGTCAGAGAGCATGCTGTTTAATCAAACCTGAGCTGTAAGGAGTCCAAGCAGCTCTTATGGGCTCCTGGGGACTTAGGTGAAAGTCATATTCAAAAGGGATGGGAGGCGGGAAGGAAAGTTATGCTGGAGTGTGCACCTATTTCTGAAACCCCAGAACGGCCTCACGCTTTCTCTTAAGGCTTTGTGCACAGCCGGCAGGAGGACCTTTGCCCTTGCACCTCTCCTGCCCACCTCTGCTGGCCTTGACGCATCCCTCGGATGATGGGCCCACATCTTCTTGGGGACTGCTTCCTTCTGGACAGTTCTGCTCGCTAGGGATGGTGGGAGGTAGCAGCGGTCACAGCATGCAGACAGCCTGCGTGTGTAACCTGTCAGCTTTCCCAGGCCTGAGGTCAGGGACGCACCTCATCCACAGCTGTGTATCTAGCTCTGGCACACAGTAGGCACTCAATAAGTGTACAGAGAATAAAGGAATTCGTCTATGGTTGTACTATGGAGGAGAGGACAGTATTGCGAAGGTTATCCTTTGGAAATGATGGAGTTTCCAAAACTGCGTTGAAATTGTGGTTGGTCCTGCCCCTTAATCCACAGGACCTCTGGGCACATTTATCTTCTGCACGTTCATCCTCTCGCTTGGATAACGGGAATGGAAGCCCTGTGCACTGACTGGGTCGCCATAAATAGGAGAACATTTGTCGAGCACGTAGCACAGTGCCTGGTACACAGAAGGCACTTGTAAAACGCTCCTTCCTTCCTTGTTCCTTCGCAGACTGCTGTGCGGTCACATTCTCTGGTGATGTTCTCCAGGAGTATGTGGGCACAGCTGGGGTGGTCCCTGCTCGAAGAGAAAGCTGAGGCAGACGTCTGAGGCTCACCCTCAGCCCCTTTCCTGATTTCAGCTTCTTCCTGGAGCTAGTGGGTGGGCAGGGTGCAAACCAAACCCATAAGTGAGCTCAGATGGTGAGAAGCAGCAGGCTAGTGTGGCCACAGGTGTAACCAACCGGGGAGGGGCAAGGAAGGGCATTCGTGTGTGTGTGTGTGTGTGTGTGTGTGTGTGTGTGTGTGTGTGTGGGAGCATAAGGCAAGCTGACACCTTGCAACCCCTCCCTCACTCCGTGGGATGTGTGTGATAGTACTCAGGCACTCCTGGCTGCCCAAGGACACAGGAAAGGAAAGAAAACAAATGGTTAACTGATAGAGATCACAGTCCTGCAGGACCCAAGTCTTCATTAGTTTACAAATGTCTTAGTAAGCTACAAGAAAAAGACAATCTTCTCAACAGCCTAATCTCCAGAAATCCTTAGACTTAGTTTCCTGGAGCCCCCAAATCACCCTCCCCTCCACAGTGATGTGGGGAACAGGCAAGGAGGGAATGGTAGGTAAAGTTAAGTTGCTTTATAACCTGCAGCCCACGGATAGATACTTGAGACAGAACACAGAGTCACACATTTCTCCAGCAACCCCCTCCTGTCCCAACGCTAATGTCTTACTAGAGAGAAAACAACTTTAACTTGACAATAGCAAGGCCTCCGGTATCCTAGAAGTCTTCTTTAGCATAGAAAGTTCATTTGGAAATTCCCACCCGCCCTTTTTTTTTGTCTTTACCTCCCCTAACTCCCTAGTATACAATTTTTTTAATAATGTTTATTTATTCTGGGGAGAGAGACAGAGCATGAGCAGGGGAGGGGCAGAGAGAAAGGGAGACACAGAATCCAAAGCAGGCTCCAGGCTCTGAGCTGTCAGCACAGAGCCCAACGTGGGGCTCGAACTCACAAACCACAAGAGCATGACCTGAGCCGAAGTCAGATGCTTAACTGACTGAGCCACCCAGGTGCCCCAACTCCATAGTATATAAATGGTCACCCCTCACACTTATAATGCAACTCTTTCTGCCCAAGGGTCCTGTCCCCATGCTTTAATAAAATCACCTTTTTTTGCACCAAAGACGTTTCAAGAATTCTTTCTTGGCCATCAGCTCCACACCCCCACCACTCCACAACCCCATCGTGTATATATGTGTGTGTGTGTGTGTGTGTGTGTGTGTGTCTCAGGGAGGCTAGGAGAGGCCCCTGTCTCCAGCTGTCCCCACCCCCACCCCTTAAACCACCTAGCTTCAGTAGCACTAGATGTAAGCATGGCTTTAACCAGAGTGTTGGGGCCCTGAACCAGGTTCAGGTTCACCTGAACCGCATCTCTGAGGGCTCAGCAGCCTCCCTCAGGGCGGGGGAAGGCAGGAGCAGAGTGCCGCTGTCCTGATTACGGTGCTGATAACCTTAGAGGCAGGCCCCACACAGCCAGCCCTGCTTCCTCTCCGAACAGGGAGGCGGGTAACAGGGTGGACTCAGACCCTATTCCAGTTGCCTAGGAAATGAGCTCCTGGCAGACAGGCTTCCAGGAGGTGTGTGGGGACAACAGCAGAGACTTGCAAATGAGGGTGATCAGGCTGCCCACAGAGAATGCGACTGTAAAAGACACACATCACGGATGAGGTCTGGAGAGCCAGGGGGCTCCCAGGCCCCAGCAAGATCCCATGGCTCCGAAATTGGTGGCATTAACATATCCAGAGAGAGAACCTGTCAGTCAGAGAGGGGTCAGGAAGAAAGAGAAGCTGAAAAGGAGTCTTGGGGGCAAATTTTTAAACAACGAAATAGCTATAGTTACAACACCACGCTCCACGCTAGGGACTCCATATTCACCACCTCATGTAATTCTCAACATCCCTACCGACCCCTATTTAACTACCCCATGGCCACCATATTTACTGTTAGCAATCAGGGCTAAACTTCGGGGAGCGCTTTGTGAGGGCACTTTGTTAAGTGTTGGCTGTGGGTTATGGGAGGGCAGTCAATACCCCCGAAGTTAGGAGGGCAGCTTTGGGGCAGCCTGCCCGATTCACATCCTACCTGGACCCTCACCAGCCTGTGCTCTCGAGCAAGTTACACCGTCGTGCCACAGCTTTCTCTTCTCTGTGCGTGTGGTAGGGGGTGGGGGGCGGTTGTGAGGCTTAAATGGGTTATCTCATGTAGAGGTGAAGACAGCTCTCCAATGCATGGAATAGCACTTGACAAATACAACCCGTGATGATGGGCGTGGCCATCATGATGGTGGTGGAGATGGGCCCACCAGGCAATGGGAGCAATAAACAGCATAAGCGTAGAACCCTTGGGATAAGCCCAAGATAAGTGAGTTGTCCCCTTGGCAATGCTGTGCCTGGGGGCATGCTTGTTAGTCTAACCCACCTGTCTCTAAAATGAGTTGTGATGAGGTGAAATGAGAAGATACAGGCAGAGTGCTGGTAACAGTGCTTGGCACGTAGTAAGTGCTCAATAAACGTTAAACGTCATCGAGATAGCAGGATTAAATGATGAATTAACCCGAGGAAGTGCCACGTAGTCATGGCTCTTGGAAGGCAGCCAGTCGGCCTTGCTTGGTGCTACCTCGGCCTGGTCTTTTCAGATTTCTGCACTCGTTCAACAAGTATTTATAGAGAAGCTATGTGTGCCAAGGGAAATTTGATGCGGGAAGGTGGTTAGACATCATCCTGGAGAGAACAGAATAAAACTGAAATCTGTCATTCCTGCACGCTGTCAGAATACAGTATCCGCGTAGGGTGGCATGTTCGTCCCCTAGAAAGCAAAAGCAACATTTGCAAAGCAGATGTTTTAAGTTTCAGGCAGTGAACAAAGATGAGGATTCTTCAGGATTAGTGAAAGGGGCGGGAAGCTTGCCCAGTCTCATGGATCTCCCTCTACCTTCCGGAACAGCCCTTGAAAGTGCCAGGATGTATCAGGCCTCTACGCCTGTTAGTCCTTCGAGTCCATTACCGACTACCCAACTCTTTTCGAGGCCTCCCCTGTCCACCACACTGGGTCACCTGGTTGTGAGTCTGAGCTCCTGGATCTTCTCTGTCTGTACCAATAACAAGAACAGCAACAGCAATGACAGTTGAGAGTAGCCCCTAGAATGTAAACCCCATGAGGGCAGGAACCTACGGGGCCTGTTCTGCCCACCGAGATAGCCCCGCACCTGGAACAGTGCAGGGCCGCGGCAGCCATGACAATTCGGGGAATGAAGCACGTTCCAAGGCATTTTGCCAGGTGCTGTGCAAATACTACTATATTTAATTTTCCCAGGACCTTAAGAGGAAAGGAATAATATGATCCCCATTTCACAAATGAAGAGAAAAAAAAGTTACAGAAACTTAAGTACCTGTCTGGAGGCCAACTAAAAGCTGAGTAAAGGGTACTCAGAATTGAAAGGCAAGGCTGGGGGCACCTGGGTGGCTCAGTCGGTTAAGCGTCTGACTTTGGCTCAGGTCATGATCTCACAGTTTGTGAATTCGAGCCCCACGTCGGGCTCTGTGCTGACAGCTCGAGCCTGGAACCTGCTTCGGATTCTGTATCTCCCTCTCCCCTACTTGTGTACTCCCTCTCTCTCTCTCTCTGTCTCTCAAAAATAAATAAACTTAACAAAAAAGAAAAAGAAAGGCAAGTCTGAATGACTCCGGGGACAGCACTGTCACAATGCAGCACACTGCCTGGCACATAATAGGTACTCACTAAATATCTTTTTGAATAAGTGAATATAACCACACAGCTTCTCATTTTATAAGAAAAAAAGTGGAGACGGTTATATGAAGTCACCCGGTGGCACCAAAGCTGGCAGTCTGCAGTGGGAAGCGGTGGGGGTGGGGGCCTGGCAATGAAGTCCAATTCTGAGTGTTGTGAGCAATTCTGAGTGCTGTATACTGACCATTCCCTCACACGAGGCTAACGTTAGCCCCTTTATTCATTGAGAAAACATAGGATTGGACAGACGAAACTGCCCCAAGTCACACACCTGGTAAGAACCAGGATTTGGATGCAGGTCTGCTGCGCCCCGCTGAATCCCACTTGACACTTCTGAGATCCAGTGGAAGCCACACATCTACCAGCTCCTTTAGGAGAAACTGGCGAAGAGGCGGGGGAGAGATTTCAGTGAAATCCTGCAGCTGTGTCCGTGCGAATAACTGATTTCATTATTTTCCAATTGATCTGTTTGTTTTTGCTATAATATTAGCTGGTTGGTAAGCAACTGCTGAGGGGAGCCATGATGCTGGACTGTGTGGGGAAAGGTCCCCCCAAAAGGATGATACGAATGTCTGGGGGGGTCCAATGAGAGGGCTGCCAGTCAGCCTGTGCTGGTGTCCCGGGGTCTGACAGTGGTCTGGCCCCTTCCATTAGGGAGCAGGCTGTCACAGAGGCAAGCCTACCTTCCTCTGCTGACACTAAAATTTAACTTCGCTGGGGCCTCAGTTTGGTCACCTGTAATAACCGTTACCTCACAGAGAAGTGTGAACAAGAGAGGTGACGTATAACAAGGCAGCTGGCAGGCTTGCTGGCCCATGTTAAGGGCTCAAGAAATTGTAACTATCCTCATTTTTAATATTAACGTTTTAACAGAGTTTGGGGAGAGCGTTTTGTTGGAAATCGATGCTGAAGAAGTCAGTCTCGAAGAGGGTCCGCCGGCCTTGTTGGGGTCCACGACTCTCATGGCAAGCTCATCCCAAAGTCATGATATAATCTTAACCTCATCCCAAAGTAATGATATAATACTGGTCACGAAGCACATCCACTTTTAGTGTCTGGATCAGAAACACATTCATCCCGTTCACTGGGGACAAAATTTTCCAGAAGCTGATGGCAAGCCAATATGGTTATCTTCATATGAGAAGAACAGTACGTGCTTATTTGGGGATCCTGATAGAATCATATTCCTGACCAGTCCCCCCGGTTTTGGTGCCTAGGAATTACCTAGGTCAGAGGTCACAAACTGGTGGCACAGGATGGGGGTGGGAAGTTCTATTCAGCCTGAAGACATATTTGATTTGTGGCTCAATAGTGTTTTTGTTTTTGTTCTTTAAATTAGTTGTCAACATTAAAAATCAAAACACAAAAATCCAAGTTTCCAGGTTCTCTTGAAAAATATGAAGACGTCAGCCCTGTCCCCCATTCCCAGAGCAATCATGCCACAATTAGGGTGGAGAGAAGCCAGCAGCCAGAGGTGGGGGCTGGGCTCAGCATTCTTGGCTCTTTTAGGCCAAGACTGCATTTCTGCCTCCTGATAAAAGTTCATTTCTTCGTTTTACAATGCGGAAACAGGCTGGTAAAAATAGGATTGCTGGAAGCCACACAGTTCACTACGGCACACGGGCTGAGTGGGAACAGGATTCCTGGGTCTCAGCCAGCATCCTGTCCACCATAACACTCAAAGTCAATGCCAAGATATCCTGCCCAGTCCTGGAAGGAATGGGCACAGCGGATCAACAGGTGGCCAGCATGTGGGCCAAAGCAGGCAGGACTTCTGGGTGAAGGCTTTGCAAAGGAAGACTTGGGTGGCAGCACTTGGAAGAGATTCCTCTTCCCTTTCAACGTCTAGACACCTTTGCAGAAAGTTACTGATTTCAGCTGCAGGATCCCTCACTGGTCCATCTAACTGTCGCCCTGCTGCTTCTGATCCCTGCGTCAGGCCCTCAGTGCCTCCCACCTGAATTAATGCAATCGTCCCCTCACTTATCCCCCTTCCTCTGGCCCTGCTGATTGAGATCCTTCACAAAGCAACCAGAATGATCTTCCTGAAATGAACATCTAATCCGGCCATTCTCTCCATGATCTTCCATTGCTTTCCTCCCTCACGGAGTCCAAACTCCTCAGCATGTTTTACACGAAGTTCTGCGGGACCCACTCTGGCTTACATTTCTGGCCACATCATCTCTTGCTGTTCTCTTCATCAAGGCTCTCACCACCCTGCACCTCTGGAATGGACAGCTCCTTCTACCTGGAACATCGCTACTTCTACCAGCAAATTCCCACTCAGCCTCCGCTTAGATCTATCTTCTGCAGGACATCCTTCCTCCCACCCCAGACTAGGTGAATTCCACTGGGAGGGGGCACAGTCCGTCACAGAACCTCAAGAATTTACATCTTTAATGGTCATTCCTCCTGGCCTGTAAATGCTGGGATTCATAGTTCCTCTCTGTGTGGCTCACATACATGGGGGCACATAGTAGGTACCTTACAAAAGTTCATACACTAAAGGAATGACAAGATGGAGGGGAAGAAGAATCAGGAGAGTCACAATGTCTTTTCACTCTAGACGGGCAAGACACAGCTTCCCTGTTCTCAGTTTCCACATGTATACTTTAAAGAGAAGACTGGATAATACAATGCAACACTCCAAAACCAAATACTCCAACTAAGAAATGGGTAGAAGACATGAACAGACACTTCTCCAAAGAAGACATCCAGATGCTCAACAGACACATGAAAAGATGCTCAACATCACTCATCATCAGGGAAATGCAAGTCAATACCATGATGAGATACCACCTCACATCTGTCAGCATGGCTAAAATCAATAGCACAGGAAACAACAGGTGTTGGTGAGGATGTGGACAAAAGGGAACCCTTTTGCACTGTTGGTGGGAATGCAAACTGGTGCAGCCACTCTGGAAAACAGTGTGGAGATTCCTCAAAAAGTTAAAAAATAGGACTACCCCACGATCCAGTAATTGCACTACTGGGTATTTACCTCCAAAATACACAAACACTAATCCAAAGGGGTACATGCACCCCAATGTTTATAGCCGCATTATTTACAATAGACATACGGAAACAGTCCAAGTGTCCACAGATAGATGAGTGGGTAAAAAAGATATGGTGTATATATATACACACACACACACATGCCCCACAACAGAATATTAATCAGCCATAAAAAAGAATGAAATCTTGCCATTTATTACACATAGATGGAGCTAGAGAATATAATGCTGAGCGAAATAAGTCAGTCAGTAGAAGACAAATAACATATGATCTCACTCATATGTAGGATTTAAGAAACAAATGAGCAAAGGAAAAAAAAAGAGAGAAACCAAGAAACACACTCTTAACCATCGAGAACAAACTGATGGCTACCAGCGAGGAGGTGGGTGGGGGGACGGGGGATAGGTGATGGGAATTAAAGGTATGCTTATCATGTTGAGCACTGAGTCATGTACAGAACTGCTGAATCGCTGTATTGTACACCTGAAACTAATATATCACTGAATGTTAACTATACTGGAATTAAAATGAAAAACTTAATAAAAAAAAAGACTGGACAAGATCATTTCTTCTCACTCAGGGTAGGGTCTCTGGGCTGCTAAAGGGCCTGTGAAGAGAGCAGCAGAGCAGTAGAACCATGTGCACTATTTCAAAACCCCTGAGGGGACCACGCACCTTCCTGTAACAAGGCGGCAAAGGCCAACCAAGCCTCAGGTGACTGGGTGTTAAGAAAATGTTAATTAGTGGGCAACACTGCTTACCTCATATTGAGTAAGGTCTTGATTAGAGATTAATAGAGTCTTTGATCAGTACAACATAGGAGTATAACATAGAAACAATCTGTTCATGTGTGATGGTTTTTAAAACCGTTATGCCCATGAGGTAAGATAATAAAATAGTGCTTGGAGGTGGGGAGCAGACCACACACTCTTAAGAGAGGACCAGTTCACCTTAACTCCTGGGAATGGAGGCCCCTCAGGTGCTCCCGCAGAATAGCTCCACAGGGGGAGGACGGGCCCTGCAGTCTAACCCTGATTCCTCTCTCTTCTTGGTGGAGGGCGGCCCAACCACTGTCTGTTCCTGAGGGACTCCCAGAGCCTGCAGGCTGCAGTGGCTTCAGATCTACACGACTCAGGCGCTGAGAACACAGTCTGGCCACACGGGGGCACCCTGAGCCCACACACTGGGCTTCCAAGGCCCAGCTGGAGCAGAGCCGGAGGACAGATCCATTCCTGGAGCCCCAAAGCCCATGCTCTTCGGGAAGACACCTCCCATCCTCCCTGGACGAGGGTTATACTGCTCCAGGGTCACAGACCCTACTGGTGGAGACAGAGAGAGATTGGAAGGGGCTCCTCCTGTGCATAGGGGAGGGATTGAAGTTATGAAACCCCAAGATCACCCTGGAAGGAAGTCCGGTTCAGAAAAGTAGACAGAGAACACAGGCTGCCTTCCCTTGCTCCAGAGAGTAGGGTGGGGAGGGAGCTTAGATCACACCTGTGCTCTGCCTTCAGGACAAATGGCTGAAAGTATTTTGGAAGAAGAGGCTTTTTTAACACTGGGAGCAACAGGGGCACCTGGGTGACTCAGTCGGTTAAGCATCTGACTCTTGATTTCAGCCTAGGTCATGAGTTTACGGTTCGTGAGATCGAGGCCCATGTCGGGCTCTGCACTGACAACAGGGAGCCTTGCTTGGGATTCTCTCTCTCTGTCCCACCTCCAGCTTGTGCGTGCTCTCTCTCTCTCTCAAACATTTCAAAAAAAAAAAAAAAAAAAAGAGTGATGGAGACAGTAAGAGAAAGACTGAAAGACAGAGGCAGATGGACACACACACACACACACACACAGAGGGAGGGAGGGCAAGAGAGCAGGAGAGAAAGGATTCAGATCCTACCTGGTTTGGGTGCAGCCAGACATGTATGAAGCAGGGCGGCTTACCCACTTGGAGTTTAACAGACACTGGTTCAAATTCTGGAGCAAGCAGGGGACTCTGCCCCTTTGAGCCTCACGGTTGCCCACAGTCTGAGGAGGGTAACCATGCCTGCCTTTTGGGTTTGAGGTGAGGCTCCAGCGGGATAATTCATATGTGCAAACCACCCCTCATGGTACCTGGATCCAGGCAAACACTCACTGGGTAGCAGAGATAATTCGTGCTGACAAAAGCCAGCAGTAAAGAATTAAAACAAAACAAAAGGCTTGACCACTTACATCTTGTGACTTTAGTTTTCTCACATGGGGACGTTAGGGCTATATGAATTCAACAGTCCCTTTCAGTTCAGATTGGTTGTTATTTCATAATAAATGCCATTCCCCACACAGCCGTCTATGCCTGACATGAGCCGAGGGCTCTCTCCAGCTGCTGGATGCCTGCCCCTCCACATGGGCAGAGCTTCTGGAAAGGGTCACTGGACAGTCAGAGAGGCAGCCAAGATGGAAATTCAGCACGTGGCTCTGGAGTCGGGCCGGCTGACCCCAGCTCCCGCAGTAGGTGTATAACCTTGTGCTAACAGCTCGCGATCTCAGCTGCACACATTCCCATTCGGAAAATAAAGATAATAATAGTCCCCAGCGCAGGGACTGCAGGGGGTGGGAATGAACTACTTGTCACGCACTCAGAACCGCGCTTGGCACTCAGCAAGCACTTCAATAAATGTTAGCCTTCACCATCACTCTGATCTGTTTTACAGAATAGGCAGTGATCTTTCTAGAATGGTTAGATGAAGGTCATCTGATCCGAAACTGGAAGACGGACGACACGTTTTCATAGCAGCTACAGAAAGAGCATTGGACTGGGAGCACAAGAGATGTTTCTGAGACCAAGCTCTGCCACTAACATTTCCATATGCAAAGTGGGGTTCCAGCCTGCTCGTCAGGAAAATGAAGACGCTGGCTTGCCTGACGGCCCTTCCAAACCCGAGAGGACCATCTTTAAGAGGGAAGGATTGGACTAGAGCCTAGGGAGCATCCTGCACAAGCTGATGTCCCCATGGTCCTCACCTGAGGTACTCATAGAGCCCGTACATGGGCAGGAAGTCGATGTCCGACAGGAACATGTAGGGTGTGCCGACGTGCTTCATGGCCACGTTGCGCAGCAGGTTCACGGGGTAGAACTGGCCCTCCTTGTACACGATGTGGTAGGCCACATTGTGGCGGCTCATGAGCACCTCGGAGCCCTGTGCGTAGCGGAGGAACTGCTGGGCCTCGGCATCCGACAGGTAGAGGGCCAGGCTGATGGGTCCCTCCCAGTGCTTGCAGATGGCCTCGAGCATCTGGAGCCTGGACGAGACAGGGAAGGTGAGCCACGGGGACCTGGTCCATGCACCATCCACCCAGCCTCCTGAGGGGGTGGGGGCAACTCCACCTCCACAGACACCTGGTCAACCAGCTCCCAATCCAAATCCCTGCTCTAACATTAATCACGGTGCAATGAGGGCAAATCCCCAAACCTCAGTTCCTTTATCTATAAAATGGCCATAAAGACACTTACCTTTCTGGTTCTTGTCTTTATCTGCTTCCAATTGAAGGTGTGATACTGACAGAGTCATATCCTACTATCAGCCTTCTCTTTTCAGACTCCTCTTTCCACAGGGGTGGGGATGATTATATTAAATGATATAAAGATCCCCTTCCAGCTCAAAACTCTGTTGCCTCTCCTCTCTCAGCAAAGATGTACAAGAGCCACACTGCTCTGCTAAAGCAGTGACCAGCCATAGAAGATTTAGCCAAACTGGGGTCATAAGTTACAAGGAGCATTAAAACAGGGGTGGTAACAACTATGATCACTGACTCATTAACTATGCACCATACCCTTTCCAGAACTCCCTCAACAACCCTGTGCATGACCATCATTTCTCTGACGGAGAAACCGGGGAATCCAGATGTCCAGTCAGCTTGGATTCTTGGATGTGGACCAGACCCGTACAGATGGGTACTGGGACAGGGCCTTGGAGACAGTGAGAAGAAACAAATACTGGGAACGGAAAAACATGTGAATGCCAGGGACAAAAGTTTGCCTGGAGTTACGCTGTCTTCATTTGTCAGAGTCCTTATTGCCTCAGGGTCTGAGCCAATTTTGCGAGGCAACATGACAGGCACCAAGCCAAGGATTATGGGCAGGGAAGAAGAAAGCCCAGAGAAAAAACAAGAGGTGCTTCCAATGGAGAGGATTCTACAAAAATGAAGAGAAATCTATAAAGATTTTTTACCCCCCAAAGGCATTAGAAGTGCCTGGCAGATAGGATCTATGGTTAAGAGACAGCAATAGCCTATTTCAATTTTTTCTCTGCCCAGCAAGAGGTACATAATCAGCAGTCTCCTGGTCGGATGCCCACTTTATTCGGACAATTACCAGGAAATAGATTCCATGCATTTCCCTGCTTCTAAACAAAAGAAAACAGGCACACCTATCTTGTGTCAATGGCTTTCTCGATGGACTTTCAGAGTTTCCTCTCAGTAATTCTGTGAATTGCTATTGCCTGGAGTTGCTTCCTCTTTCATGACGGGGGATTAAGATATTCACTAGGATAAAATGCCCTCCATTTCTCATACTTTATACTTACTAATCAAATTGACCACAGCCAGTTTTCAAAGAGGGTCTGCATTCTCTACAATGCCTGATTTCCCTGAAATGTGCATTTGGCTTAAGCCACAGACCCTGTTCTCCGCTAGGCTCAGAGAACCTGAGATTTTGAATGATCCCACGTGCACCGCACTGTCTCTATCTGTGAAGCGGGGTGGGGACCGTGCATTTGGAAGGGACAGCTGTTTGTACAAATCCTTTGAGATCTGGGGAGTGAAGGGCAAGAATAATTTCTAACATGTTGAAGGAAGAGCTTGCTAGAGGGACAGCGATGTGGGAGGTGTGTGTGTCTGCTGGGAAGAGAGGTCAGTTCCTGTGGTGGAGTCCCCCACTGCCTGGGTTTTTGACTCTGAGCTTTCTGCGTGGGGAGCCAGCTCTGCCAAAGGTTTAGCATGAGAACAGAGACACAAATACTCCAGGTTCTCAGGTGCTGCTGATGTGGTATACATCACACCCACATGGGCTTTACTATAAAGAGTACAGCGAACAAAGAGTAACAATGACCCAGCCACTCCTTGCCTGTCCGCCACCAGCCTTAAGCTTTCCCACTTCTCCTGCCTCAAAACTAAGCTTTCTGGCAGGACCTGAACAATAGTGGGAGACTGAGGTCTATCATAATGATACTACAGAAAATGTGATTGTGATACAATAAATCTCCACCATTTCTCTGCTGCTTCCAGTGTGCTGGCCACATTTTCAGTTACTGGCTTTTAACATTCACACTAATTCCATAAAGTTGAGATTCCTTTAAAAAATTTTTTTAAGGTTTATTTAATGAGAGAGAGAGAGAGAGAGAGAGAGAGAGAGAGAGAGAGAGAATATCCCAAGCAGGTACAGAGCCCGACTCAGGGCTTGAACTCATGAATCGTAAGATCATGATGTGAGCTGAAATCAAGAGTCGGCTGCTTAACCGACTGAGCCGCCCAGGCGCCCCTAAAGCTGAGGTTCTAACCACTGTGTTACAGGTAAGGAGGCGAAGGACTTCTTTCAAGTCACGTAACTGCAAAGTGGGGAAGCTGGATTTACACCCAGGTCTGTCAGACTCCAGTGTGCAGAACACAGATGGTTATTCCACGCGGATGGCTGACAGGCTGAAACAAATGTCCCCAAGCAGCTTCTCCTTGTTTCCCCAAACACAAATGTGTTCTTCCCCTGGTGTCAGCTTGTGTTCCTTCCTTCCTTCCTTCCTTCCTTCCTTCCTTCCTTCCTTCCTTCCTTCCTTCCTTCCTTCCTTCCTCCCTCCCTCCCTCCCTCCCTCCCTCCCTCCCTTCCTCCTCCTCCTCCTCCTCCTCCTCCTCCTCCTCCTCCTCCTCCTCTTCAGTCTTGGGTCTGTCTCAAAGACCCCGCCATTCTCTTGACCCTCCTCCTGGTTGCGTGTCCCACACCTGTTCCTTAGGGTCCCCCTGTGCAGCTCATGTCCACACAAAGTTCTGTGCTGAGTTGCTCTTTGGTCTCTTACACTGGAAGATAAAGTCACAGCAAGGACCGGGGACGATGGAGAAAGGTTCAAGAGACAAAGGTTCATTCTGAAACTATGGAATTTTCAGTTTGGCAAGAATCATAGAGGTTTTCTTAGATTATGCCATCTTTATGATCAAAGAGCTCAGCCTCGGAGAGGGGCTTGGCTTGGCGAGCATGTAGTGAGCGAGCTCGTTAGCGCTAGGACCCATGGTCCCAACTCTCTTGCCCCATGCTCTTCTCCACTTCCACCATTGCTTCATGTCTGGAAGGGGAGGGCAAAGGCTCAGGAAAGGACAAAGAGATGGCGGAAAGGGCTAGATTGAGGCCAGGGCCACCCCAGGGAGTCCTACTGAGACAGGAAGCCTCGTGTGCTCTGTCTAGAATCAAGGGAGCAGGCAAGGAGACAGCCAGGTCAGAAACCTGTAAGACTGGGTTGGAAGGGATTCTAGAATGCCAGTCGGCCTCTGCTGACATGGGAACTCACTCCCTACAAGACAGCCAATTTGGTTCACCAGAGCAAGGCAGGATGCATGGTGAGGCAGTGCAACCATGGATTCCGGAGTCAGAACTGGGTGGGAATTCTGAGCTGTGTCAGTATCCCTGAGCAAGTCATGATGGTTCTTTTGAGCTTCCATTTCCACACGTGCACAGCATGGACAGTGATAACCTCTGTAGATCACCAAAGGGCTACAAGTTATTCCTCTCTCTCAATCTACACCCTCGGCTAATACTCCCCACACCGATTCTGGGATGGCCACGTGACTTGCTTCCAACAGGACACAAACACAGGTGTTAAACCGTGCTTACATGGTGGGGCTTGGCCCTAGCTTTGTGACAACCACCATGGGACAAGCCTACTTACTACGCTTCTATGAGGCGTCTGGCACAAAGCAAGGTACACAGCAGGTACTCAATATATGGCAGCTGTACTCTTCCTTAGGTTCTGTTTCTGCCTTTCAAACATGCACCCAGCCAACAGATACTTATTATCTATAATGTGCAAGTGAACGTGCTGGGACCTGTCATGAACAAGAAAGACAAGGTTCCTGCGCTCCTGGAGCTTCTTTCCAGTGGAGAGAAAAGAAAGAACAAACCAAAGTAGATTCTGAGGGAGCGAAGGGCTAAAGAAGGCAACCAAGACAGGAAACAGGATGGAGTAACTGTGATGGCTGGCCGGGGAAGGCCTGATGGGCACATGAATTTGAGACTTGGGTAAGGAGAAGGTCCCAGCCTTGAGGAGTCAGGGCAAGAAGCTTTCTAAGGAGAGGGAGCAGCCTTTGGGATAACTGGGTATAGCATGTTCAAGCAAGAAGAGAGGGAAGATGGGTGAGTGAGGGGCAGAGAAGGCCAGAAGACGCTGGGGAGTAGGCAGGTGCCAGGTTACGCGGGGCCCGGAAGGCCACGGTGGGCTGCTGTAATACTGTTCTGAATGTGGTGAGAAATCATCAGAGAGTTTTAAAGATGGTGACCTGACGTACAGACAGATCCCAGCTAATGATGGGCTGACTTGACAAATTTTCAACGTGGGGCTCCTGGGTGGCTCGGTCGGTCAAGCATCTGACTCTTGATTTCAGCTCAGGTCATGATCTCGCAGTTGGTAGGTTCGAGCCTGACATCAGGCTCTGTGCTGACCACGCGGAGTCTGCTTGCGATTCTCTCTCTGTCTCTGCCCCTCCTCAAAATACATAAACTTAGAACAATTGTTTAAAAAACAAAACAAAAAACAATTTTTAAACTTTATGATGGTGCATTCGGTAGAAACCATCCTCGGGGTTTAGAATTTGCATTTCCTCTCCGGGGTATCAACATGCAGTGTGATGCTCCCTCGTGATGCTGGGCAGCCGTGGCCGTGACACTCAGTCAGCTGCACAGTCACAAGGGTCAACAACTGATACACGGACAACCAATCTGTACCCAGACAGCCATTCTGCTTCTCACTTTTGGTACATTATTCCAAAAATTGCACGAGACATCCGACATTTTATTATAAAATAGGCTGTGTGTGAGATGGTTTTGCCCAACTGCAGGCCAAGGTAAGCATTCTAAACACATTTAAGGTTGGCGAGGTTAAGCTAGGATGTGTGGTAGGTTAGGTGTATTAAATGCATGTTTGACTTACGATCTTTTCAGCTTATGACGGGTTTACTGAGCTATAGCCCCAGCCACTGGACGTTAAGGAAGATCTGTATTAGAAGATCACTCTGGCTGTTACATGGAGAAGGGATTACCTTCCACTCTCTAGAACGATGCTTTTCAAACTTAAGCATGTTCCAGATCACCTGGGAGGTTTATTACAACAGATTCCTGGGCCCCACTCTAGAGGTTGCTGTTGGCTAGGTCTGGGTGGGGCCAAGAATTTGTCTAACAGGCTCCTGGGTGATCTAAAGCAGGGCCCCCTTCACCTCAGCTAACATCCCTTCCTCCACTCACAGAAGGCAGAGAAGGCCCATCAACCACAGGATTCCCTGGAGCTATATTCAGTATGTCACTAACTTTGTCAAAGGAACACGAAAGAGCAAGCTCTCCTGGCCAGGTGGCAAGGATGCTATGACCAGAATCCCTCCTATTGACCGCTCTCGTGTGCTGCTAGGACGGGAGGGATATCTCCCGTGTGCTGGGAGAGAGCAATCCTGCCGGTTTCATAGCTGTGGCAGGCGACATTCATTCTTTCTGAACAGAATTCTAGAGGGAGCCGGACACGGGAGCCTGTGTGCCGGCTCCCCTAATTCGTTGTGGCGTTCACGTAGGGCCTACTTCTGACTCAAAGGTTTACAAACACACCCGGAATGTTTCTTCAATTAAGAATCAATCCAACAGGCACCAGTCAGCCTGCTGCATCATAATTGGATGTGTAGGATGAAGCGGAAGGAGGAATCCCTACCGTCTCCATCGGCTTGTGGTACTGCTCTATAATTTTTTATTATGTCCCGCTAAGCATCTCTCGTTAGGGTGTGGAACTCCTTGGGCTCTCTGGGGTATTGTTAGGATGGCAACACTTGTCACAACACATTAGAGGAGGGGATCATGCACCTGCTATGCCGAGGGATGTGCGTGCTTTGAAGGGAAGGTCTCTGTGGTCAGTGTTTGTGGCAGATGCGAGAGGGGCCAGGGTTTTCTTTTCAGAGGGCTGGGAGGGGGGGCCTGCTGGGGTCCTGCGGCCCCAGCTGGGAGGATGCTTCCAGCCAGCACTAGCAGGAGCAGTTCTGTTTTGCCTGGATCCTTTTATTGATGGCAACTGCATACAGAAGGATGGCTGTGGGGTGTTAATCACTTAAACAATTTTCTAGTTGTCTATAAATTCCAGATCGTGAATTCCATAGCTAGCATAGAGGTTAAAAAAAAAAAAAACCTAAGGAAAGGGAAACTAGCATTTGTTGTAGACCTACATCTCACTGAGCACTCCAGAGCCTCTTATTTCAGAACACCTGACACCACTCTGTGACCCTGACAGTATTGTCCACTTCACAGGTAAGTCAGATGAGGCTCAAAAAGCCTAAGTAACTTGCCCAAGTTCACACAGCTAGTAAGTGGTGCAAATGGGCTTTGAACCCAGATGTTTCTTTTTGTTGTTCCCACATCACTTCACCTCTCCTAAATACATACCATGTGCAGATGCTGTGGTCAGGGTTTTGAGATCTGTAAGCATTTACTGAAGGCAAATATATGCCAAGGGCTTTCACAGACACTCTCTCATTTAATCCTAATTGGGACCCTATGAGGCAAATATTTTTTTTTAACTCTTTTTATAGAAGGAGAAAGATAACCAAAGTGCAAGTGGTGATCTTGCACAAGATCACCAGCTGAAGAGTAATGGAGTTGGTGGGATTTGAACCCAGAGCTCTTTGTGAGACGAGTGTCCTTTTGTGCATTACCACAATATTAAGATTTTGGCCAACGGTGCTATCAAATGATAAGGAGCCTCTGACCACACACCAGGGCTAAGTCCTGGGTATGTACTATCTCACCTGATCATTACAACAACCTTAGATGGGAGCTACTGTCATTAGCATTCCCAGATTATAGATGAGGAAACCAAGGCTTAAGAGGTGATTTGTTCAGGGGCAACTGGGTGGCTCAGTTGGTTGGGCGTCCGACTTTGGCTCAGGTCATGATCTCGCGGTCGGTGAGTTCGAGCCTCGCATAGGACTCTGTGCTGACAGCTCAGAGCCTGGAACCTGCTTCAGATTCTGTGTCTCCCTCTGTCTCTGCTCCTTTCCCGCTCACACTCTGTCTCTCTCAAAAATAAATAAAACATTAAAAAAAAAAAAAGAGGTGATTTGTTCAAGGGTCAAAGTCAAGAAGTGGCAGTACCACCAAGACCCCACAGTGTCTGATTCCTGAGACCAAATTATTCAAGGTCAGACCACTTTATTCAGATTAGAAAGGATGCCAGATTTACCTCTTTCATTTTCTCCTGAGTTTGGAGGTACCAGATAGCTACTAATCTTGATTCAGCATATTTTGTTGATAAACTGAATGTATTAACAGGAGGCATGAATTGGACCAAGGAAAACCAGGGATGGTCTGAGAGCTGAGAACCTGGAATTATCTGAAACTCACTCACCTGGGCAGATTACAGTATTTGAGCTTCAGGGAACCCATCTGAGGGGCCTGACGTGCATTTATGCTGCCTGAGGAATATAGAAGGCCAATCTCAAACATCATTCAGCATGAATATTAAGGATTAGATTTTATTTTCATTTTAAATGGCAAAGAGGAAAAGGAAAAAGAAATGAGGAGACTGGAATGGCCAGGTCACTCACTAAAGTGCTGCCTGGTGAGGGGAGAGCGTGCATACCCCAACCGAAGGCTGGGTGAGGAGCTCAAGGGACAGAGAAGTTTAGGGGTGACTCTGGGGCTCAGGTCTTGGTCAGGCCCTTATGGAGCCTCACAGGGAGCTTGACAGGGTTGAGCAGGGGCAGGGGGCACCGGCCCTGGCATCCCCAACCCCCTCTGTAATCCTACCTGGCCATGTTCATCTGATCTCCTCTTCCTCACCAACCCCCGAAACTCTAACCACACTCGAGCCTGCGTGTTCCCCATGGGCCTGGGGGCCTCTTTGTCCCATGAATACGCTTAGCTCCACCTCGGGAAGCCTCCTTCTTTCCCTGTGCACTTTCCTCTGCCCACCTACTCAGCCTCCAGCTCAATGTAGGCAACACCTCCCTTCGGATGCACTCCCTGTCTCTTCTTTCCTCTGCCCCCCAGGCTGGGATGGGGGCTCCTCTCATAGCATCTTCTCTCTAGTGAGAATTCCAAGGATGAATTCTAAGCTGGGCTCCCCAACTCCTGCCCCCCTGACATATAGACCTGTATAACCTCCTGCCTTGAGTGTGAGCCAAACCCAGAGAAAGGGATGGAATATTGTTCCCATGGATTACGTGATATGACAGACTGCAGAGTCTCCTGCTGGCTTGAAAGACGTAAGCTGCCAGGCTGTGAGAAAACCACAAGGCTAAGACCTAGGGGTGTTGCTCAGAAGGACCTCAACCCAAAAGCCAGCAAAGAAACGAGGACCTCAGTCCTAGCACTGAGTTCTGCCAAAAGCCAAATGAGCTGGGAAGTGGACCCAGGCTCCCATGAGATCACAGCCCCTGCCAACACCTGGATTGCAGTCCTGAGAGCCAAATAGGGGATCCTGCCAGCCCGTATCCAGACTCCTGATCCCCCAAACTGGAAGATACTAAGTATCTGTTTAAGCTGCTCCATCTGTGGTTGTTTGTTCTACAACAATAGATAACACACACACCGTCTGAGCCATGAATACGCTATACACTCCTTGAAGGCAAACATGGGGTCTTCTCATAAATATCCCCAGCTTCACAAAAGCCTGGTACAACACAGGAGTAGATGCCGACACAATATTTGCTGAGTGGTCACACGAGTTTTGGAGATTAGGAAACTGAGGCCATAGGAAGGGAAAATCTTGCTTGAGGTCACACAGTAGGTCAGGACAGAGCTGGTACAAGGACCTCTGTGCTCTCCTCTTGAGTCCCAGTTCATCTCTACCTGCCACCTGTTATGCTCAGCAAGTTCTGTGTATTTCTGCACAGGAGCCCTGAGCCTGTGCATCTCCAGGAAACACCCAACCAATGGAGCCACTTAATTCCACAAGCAAGCATTCGCCAACACACAGTGGCACTCCCACAGTGAGGAGCCTGCTTCCATAAGCCACAATGAACTCGACTCATTCCAGATGTCTCTCGATGCCAGGTTCCGCTCACTCACTCCTTGGACTATGTGTGAACCTTCTCATGTCTGAGTGCTTACCCCTTCATTGGCTTGTACAGTCTTCAATCAGTCCCAACTAATAACAACTGACATTTATTGAACACCTAACAAGTGTGCCAAGTACTGTTTTAACTCCTTTAATCCTGAAAACAGGCATTAACTCCTTTAATACTGAAAACAACCCCATGGAATCTCATCCATAGGCTGGACAGGCATCTCCAAGGTGACTCAAAGACAGGGTGAGCCAATCAAATTCCCTTCCCAACTGTGGGAGGTGAGGGGGAATGATATGAAGGAGGCTGGGGCTAGGGAGCCACTGTGGGCCATGTGTAAATCAAAGAGAAAGCCAATCACTCAAGGTGGGAAGGAGACACATAGGACACCCAGGCAAAGAAAAGTATAGCCTTGAATGCGTGACCTCAGGACTCTGAACCCATATACCTCCTGGCAGCCAGAGAGAGAGATTTTTAAAAACCTAACCTGGATCATATAACTTGGTATAAATGTCTTCACTAAGTTCTCACACCCTTGGGATAAAATCTGAATATTTTGTGAGTTTCTAATGCTCTATAATCTTACTCTCATACCACTTTCCTGCTAGGCTTCAGCCACTGCTCTTCTATCACGTTTTTGAATGTTGCAAGACCGTTCTCACCACAGGGCCTTTACACTCGCTATTTTATCCACCTGGAAACGTTTTTCTTTTAGCAACCCACATACCTGCCTCCTTTTCTCATCCTTTAGATCCCTGCAGAAATGTCCCGTCCTTATAAAGATTTCCCCTGACCACATCACCTAAAGAAGGTCCCTCTCTTATCATAGTTATTATCAATCTCTTTTCCTTCCAAGCACGTATCACAATTATAATCATTTTACTCAACCATTCGTTGCTATTTATAACACTATCCCCACATTCTCAACCCTGGCTGCACATCTCAAACTTAAAACAATGCAAGGTCTCTGCCACACAAATATTCTTACTTAAATGGTGTGCAACAGAGCTTGAAGGTGAATTTAAGAGCTCCCCACATGATTCAATTTGTCCCCAGCCAAGGTTGAGAATCAGTGCATTAGAGTATAAGCCACATAAGGGTGGAATCACATCAGTCCTTCCTGATAAGGGGTTGATGGATGTTTGCTGCATCAATCCACTAAGGAAAAGGAACAGCAATTGCTTTCCAGCAGTGACAGTGGTTCCAGAATATGTGTTTCCCTATAACACACCCCTTCTTCCTTGAGATAGTCTGAGTAGAGCACTGTTCTTATTACTCTATCCTCAAAACCACCACCCTCACTGGAAGACAAGAGCCCTTGGGTTTCAGGGCTGGAGAGGGCTGTGACCTGAGCCTAAGCCTGTGAAGCCATATCTCCCTTCTCCGTATGACTGGGTATAGAGCTGCAGGGAGGGCCCTGTGGGGAAGGCAGGGCCCATCTGCATACCTGTCCATGGAGAGCTGAGCGACCAGGGTGACATCCGTGTTGTCTGAAGCGGGCTCATACTCATAGTGTAAGAAGTACAGGTGGGTTCGGTGGACAGTGAATCGTTCTCGCCGGAACTCATAACACAGGTCATCCTCATCCAGCTCAGAGAGCTGCTTCTGGAGCTGAAAGATAGAAGAAAGGGGTATGGGACCAGGAAGGGAAGCCCCAAGGAGCCAGGAGCCTGCCCTTGCCTGAGGTGGTTACTCATTAGACATTGTTGATGGGTCACACATAGAAAGACAGGATCACTGTTTTTAGTTTCCTTGGCAATTTAATTTTATAAAGGCCATGATGAAGAAATGAAGGCCATGAAGATCTCACGATCTGAGAAACAAGCCTCTCTCAGCTGAGAATGATGGTGGTTATCATCAACAAACATATAAGCAACCACAAACTTCTTATAAACGGAAAAATGTTTTGGTAGATGACCTAGTACAACAATTTCAGATAACAGGGCAGAATGTACTGAAATCCAAATGCAGCAGTGCCTTTGTGTGAGCTGATGCTTTTCTCCCGCCTAGAGCTCTATACCAGCTATTGTGAGAGAAAAGCAAAACCAACCCCCAAACAAAATTTAAAAATCTGTTTCTTTCATTCTATCCAAGTTTAATCAGAGTCTTGGCATCCACTCTTCTTTCTTCTTTCTAACTCTCAGGAAGTCGTGCTCTCTTAATCTGCCTGTAGAAGTTCTTAGCTCTACTTGCCTTCCAAATCCAGCATGTAAGAGCAGGCTGACCTGCCAATAGGGAACCAAAGACTTAGCATCTAACATTGATAGATGCAGATGCACAATATCCAGATTTGTCTGAGGATGCACAATTGCCTGACACACAACCATGTCATGCCAATCCCACCATGTCCCTCCCAGGCAAGGGTGACTGTGTCTACTTCACTGACAAAGATTTACAATGAAAAGTAAAAGAACTTCAGCAGGGATAGAAATTAGATCAGTGGATGTGTGGGGGCAGAGTAGATGGACTGGGCAGAAGCAGGAGAGAAGCTTTTGGGGGGATGGAAATGAAGGACACTTTGTCTGTGAGACCCTAGCTGGCCCTGCCAGGTAGAGCTGGGTCCACTTCTCTGTGCCCCAAGAGCACTTGATTCATAACTCTGCTAAAGCACTCATTAGTTTGAACCGAAATTAATCAAGGGTAACTTCCGTGGCGCCATGGTGACACTTTACCATTGCCCTTAGCACTGTGCCCATTGCATGACAGGTGCTTAATATTCATGTGCTGCACACATGAGAAATGTTTGCTGCACATACATTGTAATCATTGTGCATTAAGGCCTGTCCTTCTAATTTTCCTTCCATATCCTCTAATGCTATACATAGAAGGTGATCCTTCTTAAGCCCTTTATTTGCTCCTATATTTGCAGTTCAAGGGTCTGTAATGGCTGAAAACGTTTTGGACAGCAAACAAGCATGCAGCAGGCTCTCTGCAAGGTGGCAGGTGCATGTGATCCCTTGGAGCCCTCCAATGAGGCATGTACAGCCTCATCTGACAGATGAAAAGCAGTTTCAAGATCTTGAGGTCACTCAGGGAGGCCGAACCTGGGTCTGCCACCAAGCTGCCTCTCCGGGAAGGATGCTCACTCAGCCTTGGGTCAAGAAGCAGATGCAGCACAGTGGCCGAGGCTAGTGTTTCTATCCCACTCCCGCCTCTACAATCTTGGGTGAGCTGCTTAACCCTTCTGAGCTTCCACTTCCTCAACTGTAAAATGGGGCTGATAATAGTAACTACCCCAGGGGGCTGTAGGAGGACTCCAAGAGATCCTGCATATGCAGAGTACAGTGTTTGGAGGGAAGTAAAGACACAGCCAACGCTATTACCAAGGTTGTTATCACAGTTAGGAAAGGGAGACACGTGGGTGGATGCTTTCCATCCTCAACCACCACCTGAAGGAGACAGTACAGGGAGGGCAGGAGAGGCAGGGGCTGGGTGAGCCTGGATAGCACTTCTGTCAAACACAGTCCCTACCTCCTCCTCCTTGAGGAACCCAAATATACCTAGAAACCACAGTGTCACCCCCCCAAGAGGAAACTTAACCAATTCATATCCTCCTCCTCTCCCACCCACACTGCAAAAGAACACAAGCAATTATTCCCTTTCAGAGAATATACATCTGCAAAGTTCTTTGCAAAAGCAGGGTTGTTTGGGGCGGGGGTGGGGGTTGATTTGTGTGGTGTTTTTTAATGTGTTGACAGGAGTGCATGGCTTCCGGTTCAGTGAAGACAGGTGTGGGGTCGCATGTGAGGATAGGTGTGGACATGTGTGTAAGGGTGGCCACACACGTGTGCATGGAGAAAAGCGTCTTTGATGAGCTTTAAAAAGAGAAGGTTATTTTGATCATGTGAGAAAGGAAATTAGTGGGCAGAACATAAGAAATGCATGGGTGTATAGGGATTTCTCTTTACTTATGCAGGCACATACCCTTGAGTTAGGGGCAAAAACCATCCCAAGGTAAATGGCTCCTCCAGGCAGGGGCTGTAGCCCATTCATCTCTGAATTTCCTGTACCTAGAACATCTAGAGCATCCTGAATGTTCACACAGTCTCTACTACATGTACTCATAGCCATGTACTCAGGTTAAAAAAGGGAACAGTGACCAGTGACGCTTCCAGAACTCTCAAAGCATGGTCTGACAAATTGGGAGGGTCTACCAATAGTCCTGAGGGATAAGTAGCCTCTATGAACTTCATAGTAACAACAATGTGGTTCAGTGGCATCCATCCCTAGGTCACCTGTGGCTTAAGGGGTAGGGTCTAGGGAATACTGTTGCCTTCCTTGAGCTTTAATGTTCTATTCATTATCAACATGGTGGTCTGTACCTTTGCTCAGCTAACAGGAGTGAAACACCTGCCCTGGGCCAGGTGCGGTGCTAAATGTTTTCAGGTGGATTGTTTTATTAATTTAATCCTTTAGCACACATCCGTTTTACCAAGGAGGAAACTGAGGCTCAGAGGGTTTCAGTTATCTGCCAGTTACACAGCTAAGGAGCAGTCCAGACTGAGAATCCAGTCTTCAGACCTCACACCAGGGACATCTTCGCAGTGTGGTGACTCCTCTTCCAGGGGATAGATACAAGGATCAAGGGAAATGGTGGAAGACACAATCCTCCATGAAAAAGCAGGCCACAAAAATGCGTATGCAGTATGATCCCAATACAGCAAAAAGACAAACAAAAAGCCACACAGAAAACAGACAAAAGGGAACACATTACAATGTTAACTAAAGCTTTTCTCTCGACTGGTGGATTCACAGATGAATTTTATTAGCTTCTTTATACTTTTCTGTATTTAACAAATTCCCTGCAATTTTCTCAAAGGAACTAATGCATGTAAAAGTGCTTTATAAACTGTAAAGTGCTACACAAAACCTAAGCAATGTTATTATGATTCCATTATGTACCTTTCCAAATTCTAATCTAGGAATTCTTAGTGCTGACTGCATGGTTGATGTTATCTCAAGGGGAAGACTGGAACAGCTTAAAAACTGCTTAAAACTACCTCTTTTTCACCCAGGGTAGGCGTAATTTCTCCAGGGAGATGCTGGGCTGGAGGGAGGGCTTTCATTAACAGGGCCTGCATGCGCCCGCACTCCATACTCTGGCCACGGGGGAAGGAGCAGGGGGCTCCTGACAAGCAAGTCACAGAAACAAAAGACAGATTTCTCCTGAGATAAAATGCATTTGCTAAATTGCTTCTTTGGGCAGCCAGCTGAGGCACAGGGAGATTTGGACTCAAGGGAAAATGGCCCTTTAAGCACTTTGCATTTATTTCTTCCCATCCTTAAAGACAGTGGCCTGGACTGACCTCTGAGCTGTCAGAGATGACGGCTGGTCATTCCTGAGGATTCAGAGGGGTTGCAAGTGCGTCCATGGCTCTGGCCTAATGGCCTTCTGTTCAAAGTCAGGCAAAACTACAGAGAGAGGTTATGGGGATAACCAGAAACTGAGACCTAATCTCTCTGACATCCATTTTCTATGTGACCTTGACCAAGTCATTTCCCTGATTCATAAGACCAAGAGTTTGGGCTTCATAAAAGAGCTCTCAAGGATCAAATGCTCACTAGGGTCAGCAAACGTGCTGGGAGCTTTGCAGACACTTTCTCTTTTATTTTTTTTTTAATTTTTTTTTTCAACGTTTATTTATTTTTGGGACAGAGAGAGACAGAGCATGAACGGGCGAGGGGCAGAGAGAGAGGGAGACACAGAATCAGAAACAGGCTCCAGGCTCTGAGCCATCAGCCCAGAGCCCGACGCGGGGCTTGAACTCACGGACCACAAGATCGTGACCTGGCTGAAGTCGGACGCTTAACCGACTGCGCCACCCAGGCGCCCCAGACACTTTCTCTTTTAATACTCACACAGACTCCATGGGTTAGGGACAGCTATCTGCCTGTTTACAGATGAAAGCATTCATCATCTGAAGGGTATAGCCACTTGTTCAAGGTCACACAGTGAGTGGACGGAGCTGGGATATTACCTCCAGGTGTACTTCCTTTGAGTCCTTGTAAGTAATCAAGTCACTACAATACCTTGTTAATCAATCTCTGGGACTCTTTCTAGTTCTAATGCTAGATAGTTCTGTGACTATAGGAGACTGAACACATGTATTCCTCACAGTGGCAGAGACCTTCTGCATTCATCAATATTCATGTTCTCTTCTCTTCCTGGGTGCACAACCAGGCTGTGTTCCCAACCTTCCTGCAGGTAAGCTAACTGCATGGCAAAGTCTGGTCAGTGGAATGTGGGCAGGTTCTGGCTACTCTGGGCACCACTTTCGAGGCTAACTTATGCACCTCTGTCAGAGAGAGCAAGGGCATCCAGTAGAGTTCAAAGCTCCACGGAAGGAAGAGCCACAAGATGGAAGGAGTCTGGGTCCCTAAACCTGGAAAAAACACACCGGCCAATCAAAAACATCCATTTGGACTTTCGTGAGTAATAAACAGCTAGCATGCTGAACCCATTTTACAATTGCTTGTGTTACTTTAACTAACAAGCCTACTTGCTTCTTCTAGCCACTGAGTGATGAAGACAGAATCCAACAGACCAAGTAAGAAGTCTATTCCTTCTTAGGACACTTCTCTTTCGGATGCCTTGGCAGCACAGGTGGATACCTGGTGGGTAAAAGAACACTCCAGAATGTTGCTTTACACTTTCAACTTACTTTCGGTATTCTATGGCCTCGACACCCATGGCCTTATATGTTCCTCTCAATCTCTGAATGAGACAGGCGGGGCTGCCCTATTGCCCTCAGGTGACTGATGAGGAAACCAGGGCCCCAGAGATTTGCTCCGAGAAGCTGGGCTCTAACGCACGTCTCCTGAAACCTACCTCAAGGCTCTTCCCTGTGGTTTTCCGTGAAGCAATTAGGCTTTATTAAACCACACAGACAGGTAGAGAAAGATTACTAGCTCACACTGGCTGCCTGCAGTGCGTATTAATCAACGAAGTTCCAGGAACTCAAAACATCTACTAAGGAAAAAAACCCATGCGCCACTTTCCTGTTTTTGTGGGATGGGAAAGGCATGGGTTTAGGTCCATTCAGGGAGTCTTCCCAGAACTCAGGCTCTGAGGAAAATAATGAGGAAAAGGCCTGGTCTCCTCCCACCCAGGTTATCAGTATTAATTCGTATGTGACACACACAATGAATAGGCGCTTATTATGCACCAAGCTGTGTGCTAGGAATGGGGAATGAACCCATTTCTACATCTAAACTGTTCATAGGGTCTGGGTGGGGAAATAAATGAGCAAGTTAGCAATTACAATGCTGTGTATCCAAAATACCAACAAAACCTAGTGTGTGTGTGGGGGGGGGGGGTGTGTGGGCATGTGCTGTGTGCCACGCTGCCCAAAGTTCCTCAGCTCTCTTATATTTAGTTCTCACTGAGCCTATCAGGCAGCACTAGTTACGATGCCCATTTAACAGAAGGGAAAACTGAGGCACAAAGAGTTTAAGTAAATGGCCTGAAATCTCATATTTAGTATTCCTAAGATTTTACATGTGGCAACCCTGCTCCAGAGCTGCCCTATTAGGTACGGCACCAGGAGCTGGCCAGTGGAGAAAAAGTCCAGGAGAAGAAGGCAGGGAGCTGCTGCAAAAGCACACGAGGGGAGGGGCACCTGAGCGGCTTACTCAGTTAAGCAGCCGACTTCGGCTCAGGTCATGATCTCATGGCTTGTGGGTTCGAGCCCTGCATCGGGCTCTGTGCTGACGGCTCAGAGCCTGGAGCCTCTCTGGATTCTTAGTCTCTGTGTCTCCCTCTCTCTCTGCCCCTCCCCTGCTTACATTCTGTCTTTCTCTCAAAAAGAAATACACATGGAAAAAAAAAAGTACATGAAGGGAGAGCACCTGGCACATTGGGACAGATTCCAGCCCGAGCCTTGGGGCGGGAAGGAGGGATGCGTGCACGCTGGAGCTGGACGAGAACAAAGCAGATAGGCCACCATGGCGTGCCTAGCACCCAGACACATCCCCTGAGCACCAGGACCCCGTGGCTCCTCCTCTTCTCCCTGCCCCCGCCTCCCAGGCAAACACTGTGATCCTTCTGGGCTCCTCCAGAACGGAATATGCCTGTGGAGGGCCACCAGAGGCTGGCCTTGGGCAGCCTGTCTTAGGGCCCTGGTGCCATCCACCCAAGGGCTCTTCTGCCCACCGCGTGAGCAAAGAGCTGGTGACATGCAGCTCGCACGTGAGGGCAATAATGCATTCTGGTTTTTCCTCTGGGGTTTCTCTGGGATACAGCTGTTTCCAGAGCCATCTGTTCCCTGGCCCTGCCGCGCAGACGGATGCTGTAAAGTGTTTATAGAATCCACTTATATATGTCTTATTTTTAACTTCTAATTGAGCCACAGTGATGCTGTGGTCTTTTCTTTTTGGTGGGCTTGGTATGAGGGAACGTGGCCCACACAGGCAGCCTGCCACCCTCGTAGGATGAGGGCGTTGAGTCTGGAAACCGTCCTTTCAGAGGCGAGGGGGCGCTCTCAAAGCAGCTGGAAGGGAAGGTGTCAGGACAAGCTTTCTGGCCAGCGCGCCGAACCTGGCCTCCTGTGGATGTGCAGCAGTCCACACACCTTAAACCCATCAACCCGCACAACAGCCTGAGCTGGGCTTATTTATTATGGACCATTCTACAGGTGAGACCATTGAGGCCGTGGGAGGTGAGAGTTATACCTAAAGCCCCATATCTAGTCTTCAGGCCAGTTGTTCTGATTTCAAGCACAGGGGTCCTTCCAGTACACCACAGGTGCTTCCAGAGAAGGACTTATAATAGCTCATGTGTTTGCCAAAATTTACTGAACACATACCAGGTGCCAGGCGGTCGTTTATGGGCATGAAGATACACTGATGAATGAAACAGACAAAAATCCTTGCAGTCACAGAGCTTCCTGTCTAGCGGGGAGAGACATAATCAACAAGATAAAAAAGTCAAGATTATAATATATCTAGTGGTGAGAAGTGCTGTGGGGAAAAATAAAGGCAGGAGCCCTGGGAGACAGGGATGCTGGGGTAGAGGGCAGGTACTACACTTGTAGATCGGGGAGGGTTTAAAAACTTGTAGAAAGGCCACTCGGCTGTGGGTCAAGCTGCATACAGGTTCCAGCGCTGCCATCAACCTGTTGCATGATTTGATTCCTCGGACCCGCTACCTCCTTCTCCAGAAATGGAGACAGTAACTACCTTGCAGGGTTCGCCTAAGAGTAAGAAGTGGTGATAAGTAAAAACCATGAGGACAGTCACCGAATAACCTGCAGTTCTCATTATGTTCATTTTCTATACGGAGCTCCATCCACATGGGAATCACGGCCCTAGTTCATCACTCCTGAGTAAGACAGACCTGGTTTCCAATCATGGCCCCACCACTTAGGAGCTGTTTGACTTTGAGCAAGTAACTCATCCCTTCTGAGCTTTGCTTTCCTTATCTGTGAAATGTGACTCATAAAGCCTACCTCCCTCGACTGCAGTGAAGATTAAAGCTGCATTTCCCTTTCTGCAGGAAACCCCCAATTGGCAGAGGCTGCTAGAAAAAGCAGATAAAAGTCTTGAAGCCACACAGAGAGCTGTCCCCATTTAGGAGACACTAGAGTGACTAATGCCTGGCATAGGGAGACTCAACAGGCTCCAGCATCTCTTGTGTCATCACTTGGAGACCGGTGCTGGTTTCCTGAAGCGCTGTCCTGGCGAGGATGCTGGGGATGGGGCTGAGCCCAAGTACAAAGAGAGGGGTCATTGATTAGTGATGTCTGCTGCGGACATGTGCTAAGGAAGCTCCAAGTCTGCAATGCCCATTGACTTACAATTCCACATAAAGGTGAAAACTCATCAGTGTCCAGTTTTTTGTTGTTTTTTCTTTTTTTGGCACATTGTGGATGTTTGCTATGTTTCATAATTTAACTTCTCACACAGTAATGTGTGATTCTTTTACTAGGGTCTTTCTGACTTACATATAATTGTTTTTACTTTTTTTCCTTCAGCTGCCAGGGGAAGGATGAATGGGGAGGTGAGCCCAGAAAAGGTTGTTCTGAAGCTGATGAACTCAAAGTGACAGCTGTCAGAAAAGAATTTGCAGAATAAGCAGGAGAGTCTGAGGCCATTTCTTGCCAGGATAAACAGCATCCTCCCTCCTCTGGCCAATTCCTGCCTCCTCAGTCTAGTCAGTGCCGCCTTAGTCACTGAAAATTGTAAACTGAGGTTAGCATACTTTAGTTATTAAAGGAAGCACACGTACTTTACGAAGATTCCCCCAAACTGATGAACACACCTGTATTCTAATGGTTCTGCATTTGAAAAGGTGAGCTTCCTTTATCTGGAAAATTCCCTTAGGTAGAACAAGGCACTCTTGATGATAAAACATCACTTTACAAATGGAATGCTTAGGGAGAGTTGCCGGTTTCTGAATCACCAATGTATGGAAACACGCCACCCTATCTGGTAGGCTGTCAGGGACAACAGGGGTGTATCCTTATTTTCATTGCTCTAGAGGACAGGACTCAGAAGGGAAGGCTACACTCAACATAAGGAAGAACAGGTTAGCATCTGGAGCTTTCCAACAGTGGAGTAAGCTGTTGTAGGTGATGAGCTCCCTGTCTTTGGGAGGATTCCAACAGAGGCCAGAAGCAAGCCTGTTAGAGTTGCTGCAGAAGGACTTTTGCATGGATTAGGGGTGGGGAGTATCTGTGATCATCCAACTGTGTTCTGAGGAGCCCCAGGGTTTCCTGGATACACTTGAGGGATGGGGTTGCTGAGGAAAAGGGACGGAAATGCTAAGGTAAAGAATTCTGGACTCCACTGGAACTTTAGATAACAACCAATGCCCACTGAATGCTTACAGCATTACATAAATTATTGGTTCCAGGGAGAGATGTTATGGGACAGGAGAGACCGTGTGTCCCATCGGCTGTTCATCTAAACCACAGATGGAACCTGTTCTTCAAACCAAACCATCTTGTCCTCAAGCAAGAACCTCAAACACAGTCTAAAATGGGGGTCTGCTCCTTCCATCACATTGGGTTCTGAATGTATTTACTCTTTGGCAGCAAAGTCAGCCAAATGGGCTCTCCTTCTCACCCAGAATCTCCTACCTGGTGGGAAATCCATTTGGGATTGTTTGGCCCAGAGCAAAGGTGATAGTCCCCTGCTATGTTTTACAGCAAGGGCTCTAAGCAACGCTGTGTTCCTCTCTCTGCCAGGCCTGCCCGGGAAAAATGTTCATAAAATCTGAAAACCATTTGTGGAACAACAGATTTGGACTCAGTATCAGAGGGATTTGGAATCGCAATTGGTGAAAAAATGCACCTCAGTGAATGCTGTGTTCCTGGTGCTGAGTCCCGTTTTTGGTGATTTAACATAAATTATGCATAAAACACTGTGACAAAGGCATCTCTGTCCCCACTTGTTTGATGGTGAACTGAGGTTCGGAGGCCTCGCATGAATTCTCTGAGTCATATGTCCGCTGAATGAATGATCTGTGATGAGGGAGCCCACTGTCTTCTCATCACCGCCCCGGTGAAGAAATAATAGTGAATTCGTGTGGCTTTTTATGTTCTCACATTGCCTTCCTTTGCATGTGCCCTGTTGTGTTCACCTCTGGTCTCCACTGCCTGTGCTGTTCCCTCCTTCCCACCAGGTCTACTCTCTGTACCCCCTCATTCCTCCTTTTTTGGCCTTCAACTCTTACCTCCTCCAGGAAGGTTTCCCTGATGCACCTGCTCTCCTGTAGTGTATGGAATGGCCTTCTCGTGTACTATCGAAGCACAACCTTGCTCTGTCACTTCTCACACTGAAGAACGACCCCTGCGTGTCTGCATCCCTCACTAGAGCAGGCTGCGATTTGCAACACTCCCCCTGGATCACTAGTCCTGTGGCCGGTGACTGTTTGAACTATCTGCCCAGCGGATACTCCCTTTGGAGCCCTCTCCCCTCTGGGACCTGCAGTCCCATGAAGAGGTTCCCGACTTCATTTCTTCAAGACTGCACTTGTCAAAGCTCTACTAATGACCTCTTCCCACAGAGCTGGGAGTATCTGGCTTCGGCCCACGTCCAAGATCTTACCCTTTCCTTCTGGCTGTGTTTGCCGGTGACACTTGACATGCTAGAGGGCCAGGGCTGGAACTCCCTACAGGGACGCCTTTCCAGGGACACAATGTTACAGCCTCTCTCCTTGCCCCCGCCCCTGCCACTGGGGGCGGGCTCAGCCAGAGGAACCTGGCAGCTGCAGGGCACAGGTACCTGTCCTCTTGACTTAGAGTGCTAGTTTTACTGCTCCCCCGTTCTGAGCTGTTCCCTCTGTCCCTGCTGCTGCTGCCCTAGGTCAGAGCCCCACCTCCACTTTTGCCTGGGATGTGGCAATGGTCTAACTGGCCTCCCAGCCTCCAGCCTGTCCCTCTTATTGTATTCTCTATATGGAGCGATTTCTCTCAAATATAAATGTGACCTTGATTAAAGCCCTTTAGTGGGTCTTCACTACTGACAGGTCAGTCAAAACTCCTAAGCACAGCCAAGGTCCCTCTAATCAGTTTCATTCTTCATCACTGTCAACAAGTCTGTGCTCCAGGATACCAGCTGCCAGCACGTTCTCTGTGAATGCCCTGCTTTTTTATCCGCTCTGTCCTTTACCTGGGACTTCCTTCATCTCTCTTATTTGTTCAAGTATTCCATAAATATTTGTTAAGTACTTATGAGGTCCTTGCTTCTCTGCTAGAGGAAGGAGTCCCAAGAGAGGAACAAGACAAAGTCTCTAAAGGTCTTATATTCTGGTCTTCTATTTGGGAAAAAAGAAGAAGAAGAAAAAAGAAACAACTGTATGAACCAACTAATTGTGGACAGTAGCATGTGCTCAGATGAAAGGAAAATGGAGCACATCACAGACAGTGACTTGAAGCATTACTTGAGGTTAGGGGCAGGTCAAGGGGAGTTTCTGAGGACGCCACATCTGAGACACTTGGGCACCTGGGGGCAGGGTGTTCCAGGCAGAAGGAAGCAAGCACAAAGGCCCTGCCATGGGAAGGAGATTGGAGCAGAAGGAGCAGAAGGAGGTGGGTGTGGCTAGTGCACAGTCAAGGGCAGAGTGTTTCGGACAACAGCTGCAGTGAGCAATCGAGAGAGCTGTTCTCTCCTTTGGGGCCCTCCCTCTACTCGGAGAGACCACCCCCTTGGCAGCGCTAACACTTGTTGCACAGCAAGTGACTTAACGTACAGGGACTGGGCCAGCCTCTGAGTTCAACCCCGGTGTCCTGCATGGTCTGGCAGATGGCTGGCATTCACACCTGCTTGTCGAGCAAGTAAATGCGGCTACAGATTCTGAGAAGGACCACTGACGACTTCCCCACCCTGATGACCCTCCGGGGGAAGCTGGTGGTAGGAGAACCAGGTGGGTCATTTATAAAGGGAGTCTCACCTCCTAAAACACAGAAGAGCGCACCTGGGGAACTCACAGAAAGGGACAGCTAACCGATGGCTTCATCCTGCAAGGCTTTTTATTTGAGCCTCTTCTATGCAGGAAGAAACAAAGGCAAGAGAACAGTTTCCATTTAGTATTTGGGGACAAAAGTGCCGAATGGGCACTTAGATATTGACAATGATGGCCAATACTGATTAGAGAGTGGAAGGAAAAACCAGAACACGGTGTCTGTCGAAACCTCTAAGTGCTTCCCAGAATCCAAGCCCGAGTTCAAGTGCTTAATGGTCTTCTTTCCTCTACTGCCAGTGGTAGGGAAGGGCAGACACTGACAAAGGCATGGGGTGATGCAGAGGAGGGCCAGAGCTTGAGGGGAGTCCACTGTGACTCAGGGGTCAAATACTAGAGGGCAGGGGGGCCTTGGGACCAGTTGTCCTGATAAAGGTCCAGCCGAGCGCATCCTCCAGACCTTCCACACACACCCTCCCTTGCCACTGGGAGCCTAAAAGAATTCTCATGACATCCAAGATAAGAATATAAATGATAACAATAATAGTAACAAAATAAAATCCTGACTCTTTAGCCTGCCTACAACATCCTTCCAATCTGCCTCCTGCCTTCTTGCTGCTCACCTTCTCGTGTTCTCCTCCTCCCCCTCCAGCCCCTGGCCACCCTGGCCATCCTTCAGGTCCTCGTGTGGGCCTGGCCCTACCCGAGGGCTTTTGCACTGGGTATTCCCCCCCCCCCACCAGAATGTACTTCCTTTGCCCTTCCATCCCTGCCCCCCCCCCAGCTTTACTGAAGTATAACCGACAGACAGAAAATTACACATAATGATAACAATTTGGTGACTTTGGACATACGCTACATTCGTTCATGTATTTTCACTACAATCAAGGTAATAAACAAATCTATCACCCCCAAAACCTTCTTAGATTTTGAGTGTGTGTGTATGTGTATGTGTGTGTTAAGAACACTTAACATGAGGTCTACCTCTTAAAACGTTTGAGTGCCCAATACTCTGTTAACTGTAAGCACTATATTGTACAGCAAGTCTCTGGGACCCATTCATGCCGTGCAACTAACTTTACACCCACTGAACAATGGTTCCCCACGGCCCCTCCCCCTGCCCCCTGGTAACCACCATTCTGTGGTCTACATCTCCAGCTTTTACTATTTTAGATGCATCTACATACATGAGGCATCATGCAGTATTTATCCTTCTGGGACTGACTTCCTTCACCTGGCATCATATCTGCCTGGTTCACCTACGTTGTCACGAATGCTAACATTTCCTCTTATTTTTGAAGGCTGGATGATACTCTATCGTATATATACACTACATTCTATCCACTCGTCTGTCGACGGGCAGGTAGGTCATTTCCACCTCTGGCCGTCAAGAGTAATACCACAGCGACCATGGCAATGCAGACACTGCCCGGAGATCCTGATCCTGATTTCAATTCTTTTGGACACATCCCAGAGTGGGATTACTGGGTCATGGGACAGTTCTATTTGTAATTTCTTGAGGAACTGCCATACTGATTCCCACAGCAGCCACAGCATTGTACGTTCAACCAACCGTCCTGGTTCCTCCTCATCGCCAACAATTCTTGTTACCTTTTGCTCTTTGGGAATAGACATTCTAACAGGTGTGAGGAGGGGTCTCATTGTGGCTTTGATCCCTCGCTCTTCCATGACTGGCTCTTTCTTGTCACTCAGGTCTCTCAGATGGACCATCACCTCCTCAAAGAAGCCCTCCAGACCCTGCAAACCAGCGGAGTAGCCAGCTCATCATTAATATGCTCAGTACTATGTAGTATTTCCCAGTGGCTGATCATTTTTCCCGAATGTTCTTGTAGTTGTCAACTATGTTTCCCCCATGAGAATATTAGCACAGTGAGAGCAAGGACCATCGTCCTTTTTTTTACCTATGAATACTCAGTGCTCAGCATAAGAAGGCCCTCAGTAAATGTCTGTCGACTGACTACATGAACAAGTTACTTCTGTGTCTAATACTAAGGGTCAAGGCAAGGGAGGAAATATTTATTGAGCGTCTAACACAGCAGATGCTGAACCAGGTGCTTCAAATGCAATTTCGTGCTTAGTCTCAAACACGCCTCTAAGGTTTTTGTCCCCATTTGGCGGTTGAGGAAACAGAAGCACAGAGAGGTCGAGTAACTTGCCAGAGGTCACATACTTGGTAACTGGAAGGGGTTAAAGCCAAACCCAGGTCGGCCTGACCCTACATGCCCTGCTTTTTCCATGACAGCTTGCTGCTTCCCCCCTTCCTGCTCCCCAGAACTTCAAGTCACTGTCAACTTCGCCCCTTGCTTGCTGTGCGCAACCTGCTTAACCTCTCTGTGCCTCAACTTCTCAACTCTGATGGGGGCGGGGAGAGGGTTTCTACAAACATCAAAGGAGACAGAACATATAAACGATTATAAACAGTGAAGAGACAGGAAAGTAGAGGTGTTAGCCATGCCACGTACCTAACACTCTCTTCACCTCTGCTAACCCTAAAGGAGCTAGCTACTTGTGCAAATCTTTGATGCCCCCCGGGCACTGACCACTGAAGCCAGGGTCTCCCCTGTGGCTGCCAGGTCCACAAGGATGTCAGAGTTTCCTGGCTATGGAGAGACACGGCATCTGTTGCTTCACTGGCGCTCGGCTCGTCCTGATTCCTCTGCTTGGACACTCACTTCCGACCTCACCCCGTCTGGGCCGGCGCGGCCCTTCTACACCCGCAGCGGGGAGCACGGCAGGGATGTGCTGACTCACCTGCCTCCCCCACCGCCTGGGGCAAGGGAGGTGGCTTGTGTATCTCGGGGGCCCTGCCCCGCACCCCCAGGCCCCACGATCCACTTACGTTTTCGCTGTTGACATCGGCTTCACTGGGGCAACCGAACAGCTCTCGTCTCAGGAGGTTCCCATCGTACTCCAGGAAGGTCAGGTAGAGGTTGCGGAAAAACTCCACGTGCTTGTTCTTCACCCGCAGCTTCTTGGGGGAGTTCCAGTGAATGACCTGCCCGGGCGACGAGGGGCCGTCAGGCCGGGAGGACTGTGCAAAGACTCGGCTGGGCGCCGGGCTAAGCAGTGTTGGTGGCTTGTTCACTCACTCACTCACTCACTCACTCACTCACTCACTCACTCACTCACCATCTATGGTACAGTGCTGAAGAGGAAGGGCGCGAAGGCCAGACTGCCTGGGTTCAAATCCTGGCTCTGGTCTAGGTAGCTCCTTCATCTTGGACAAGTGACTTACTCTCTCTGTGCCTCAATTTCCATATCTGTGAAATGGGGAGAGCAACAGCTGCTGCCCGTGCCAGCAATTTAGCTTCTGTCTCTCAGCTCCAAGCTTGCTTTGTGATGCTGAGGCAGGGACTTTGCAAACCCTATTTCTGCCTTGCCAGCCGCCTCCCATTAGATGCTGCCAGCAGGGGCCGTGACAGGGAGACTGACTGACAATCTGGGAGAAGGAAAAAGGAATGTGGCCCTCCTGTTGCTTCCTGTTTCTGCAAGCATCACCCTACCTCCTTTATTTTTATTTTTTTTCTTCAATGTTTATTTTTAAGAGGGAGACAAAGCATGAGCCGGGGAGTAGCAGAGAGAGGGGGACACAGGATCTGAAGCAGGCTCCAGGCTTGGAGCTGTCAGCACAGAGCCTGACGCGGGACTCAAACCCACAAACCGTGAGATCATGACCTGAGCCGAACTCCAATGCTCAACCGACCGAACCACCAGGGCGCCCCACCCCCCTCCTTTCTTCAAGGTGGCAGTGTCCTCCCTTTAGCAGCAGCTAGAATCATTCTGCAGTTTTCCCAACACTGAGAACAAGTTTCCTCGTCTGCCCTGGAGCTGCCTGCTTTCCCCAGCCCAGGTCTGGGTTCCAGCCCCAAGCTGTAAGAATCCCCCCACCTCTCCCTCTTGTTCCTTCAGCCCGGAGGGTGGTAATGGTTTCCTGCGAGTTTCTATTTTTACTTAGTTTACCAAATCAACATTTTATGTGTAGTTGCCATTTTTTAAAAATTAAATTCTCTGTTTAAATATTTGGTATGGTTCCTGCCTCCAGCCGGACTCAGGGATGCTCCGTCTCAGAGCTGCCTTCAACTCGTTAATACATGTAAAGCATGTAAGGAGTGTCTGGCCAAGTGTGAGCGCTCAATAAAGGCTGGCTAATAAGTGCCAACCCTGTACCAGGTTGGGAGAGGGGCAGCGCCCCCTGCTGACAGTGCTCGCCCTTGGTTGGCTGGCGGTGGGCGGGAGAGGCATCCACAAACAGGACTCAGAATGTGACCATGGAGGGAGGGGCGTGGAGAATGGAAGCTCTAGAAGAGGAGCTCCAGAGGTGCACCTGCTGGGGCCTGAAAGATGAAGCAGAGTTTCCTGGGAGGCAGGGGCGGGCACGGAGGGGATGGTGGTGGCACAGTCCAGCCAGAGGGAAGACCGGTGGGAAATGAGAAGTCACGTGCTGCAGCCGGAGCCCAGGTGCTGGGTGGGCTGGGTGGGAGATGAGGCTGCAGAGGTGAGCAGGGTGCAGGGAGAGCCTGGCTCCACGGAGGCCATGCTCGGGGTGCAGGAAGAGCCCGGCTCCATGGAGGCTCAGAACTCAGCTGTGGCACTGGAGATTTTACAGAGGAGAAAATTACTAACTCCATGTTTGAGTAGGATCCTCTGACTATACTGGACAAGACATGAGTGGCAGGGTGGACGGGCAGCAAGTGACACCAGTTAGGAGAATTTCCCAGCAGGCACAGCTCATGCTCTTGGCAGGGGGGACCCCTCACCATCAGCTTTGTATTTGTCATCTTTTAATCCTTATGGTGACCTGAACAAGGAATGCAATTTTAAATGTTTTTTTAAATCTATCTGAGAGAGAGAGAGAGAGAGAGAGAGAGAGAGAGAGAGAGAGAGAGAATCCCAACCAGGCCCCATGCTGTCAGTGCAGAGCCCAATGCGGGGCTGGGACCCACAAACCTCGAGATCATAACCTGAGCAGAAACCAAGAGTCCCAGATGCTTAACTGACTGAGCCACCCAGGCATCCCAGGAATGCAATTGTAAAGAAGAAACTGGAGAAGTGACTTGCCCAAGGCCACAGAGTTGGTAAACATGGGAGCCGGGATTCAAACCTAAGTCTGAATAAACCTGATTCCAAAGCCCACGTTCTTCTGTCCACAGGGCAGAGAACAGGAGAAGCCGGTTGTAAAAACTTCCCCGTTGATGCCTTGTCACATCGCAGAAGAAATAAACTAGCTCTCACCTTTCTCCAACTCACCTCACGTGGTGGGGGGACCAGCAGAGCTGACACTAAGACAGAGGAAGGGAATGGGGTGTCAGAGCTCAGTCTTTTCCTGGCTCCCTCCTTTAACCACATTCTTTCTGCAGGAGCCTCAACAGGCTGCCATTTAGAGAGGTCTGGAAGGCCTACTTCCCCCTGCCCGCTCTCTCAGGGTCCTCTGGAGGTATGGCAGCCACAGCCCTTGAGGCTGGCTGGGCAAATACTCTGCAAGACCAAGTCCTTCTCTCAAGGCAAAGGGAACAACAGGAGACCTGACTGGTGCAAACCACACCCCCTGCCCTCCCATGACCAGAATGGGGTGATGGCAGAGCAAGAACCCGGGATGTCAGGCCAGCCTGGGTTTGAATCTCAGCTAAGCTCCTCATTAGCTGTGTGTGTCCCAGGGCAGCTCATTTTGTTTCTTGGGGCCTCAGTTTCCTCGTGTGCAAGGTGGGAATCAGTAACCCTGACTCCATAGAGTAGCTAAGAGGTTTAAACAGATGCCTACCCGGCCCAGTGCCTATAGGCTGGAGTGGGCCCACCTTATGTGGGTTCTCTTCTCTTCTCAAAGACGGTGGCAGCAGCCTGCCTACTGGCATCCTGCCCTCCCTTCTCCTCCTGCCAGCCTGAAGTCCACTGGAGCAGTAAGTCAGGAAGAGAGTATTTAGCATTCAGGACAGTGCAGAACGGCCAGCAGACCCTTCCTGGAATGAGGCCACTTGGTGGCACTTGCATTTCAGGGAAGCAGGAGTGTGCACAATGCGTTCTCTTCCTGTGCCTTCTGAAGGATGCAAGAGGGAAGGAGAGGGAAGGCTCTCCCCTGAGAACACACAACCCGGGCAGGAGAAGGTCCTGGGCCACGCATTAAAATAATTGCATACGAGCTGGTGTCACTCACACCCTATGGGGATCATGTCTTTGCTGCAAGACATTTTGGTGTGTGCCAAGTGCTGAGGCAGCAGGAAGGCTGATGGATATGCATCTGACTCAGGAAACCTGAACTCTCTCAACAGGGAGAAACTTACACTAAGTAAAAATCAGGGCTAGCCTCTGTGTCCCCAGACAAACAAATCTTCACTCTCGGTGCACAAATCTGCCAGGCACTTTGGAGACACTGTGTCATCACATCCCCCAAATAAGCCCATTTGGGTCCTAGTGTCCATTTTATGGAGATGGTACTTGACTTGCCCGTGTCTCACAGCGGGTAAGTGGCAGAGCTGAGACACGAAGCCAGCTCTAAACCCGAACCCCAGCTTCCTAACTGCTATCACACACGGCGCTGTGGGCTGAGAGCTTTGCAGACAAGGACAGTGAGGCTTATGGAGGAGGTGGCTTGCCCAAGATCACATGGTGAGTATGGACTCAGTCAAGGCTATAAGAGGACCCAGGCCTCCAGATGCCCCCGACCCACTCCAGGCCACCTCTTAACCCATCATGCCTCACTCTGTTCTGTGTCTGCAGAGTGAGTTAGGTCTGCCTATTGCATCCAGGTAAATACTGGTGACTGGTGTTCTATAAAAATTAGCCAAAGTTAGAGGGAGAAGACGGTGGCGACACTGGCAGGCCAAGGGGATTCTGGGAAACCCTTTGCCACCTGGGTGGCCTGTGACAGGGAAGCTCACCCAAAGATCCTGGTGCTTGCCAAGTGCTAAGCCAGCAGGAAGGCTGAGGGATGTGCATCTGACTCAAAAAACTTGAGCCTCTTCAACAGGGAGAAACAATGTATATTCGGGTTTACCTTTTTCCCCTTAGTTTTTAATCAGCTAGACACAGCATACTCCCTTCCCCTGTGCTAGGCTCCAGAGAAGTAAATGATAGCTATGTTTATCTAATATCCATCATACCTTAGACATTAGGCCACGGTTGGCACGTGTGTGCATGTGTGACGTTTTCACATCCAACCCTCAAAACGACCTGGTAAAGTTATTTCTATTATCCCCATCTTTGCAGATGATAATTCTGAGGCTGAGCCTAACACAGAGTCACTCAGTAAGTAACCAATCCTAATGCAAAATCAGGTCTGTCGTGCTCCCAAATCTTTTTCTTTCTCTCACATCATTCATTTATTCAATATATATTAAAAATGAGCACTGACTGTGTGCCAGGCACTGAGAGGGGCCGTGAATGCAGAGATGAACACAAGAGATCATGACTCTCTTTCTGGAACTTACAACTGAGAGAGAGAGAGGCAGATATTACATAGCTGTCCATTTTAAATTACAGGTATGATGTGTACTCTTAAAGAGATGTTAAAGACAGGTGGTTATTGATGGTTCCTGAGCTATAGTAAAGAAACCAAGGCCCAGAGGGAGAAAGTGACTTGTCCAGAGCCACACAGCAGAGGGAGAATTTGTGCTAGGATCTGTCTCCTGGGGCACTGTTCCTTCCACTAAGCCATATGCCTGCCTCTGAAAATCTGACTCAGGATTAGTATAGCTGATAATTTTGATCAGCGCTTGTCTGACGACTGAGAAATGTCATTTCCTGGTCCCTTGAGGGACAGAATCACCCATCATTGCTGGCTTGGGGGCAGCAAGCTGGCGGTGTAGATGACATTTGGTGACAAATTTTCACACATGAGATGGAATGACACTGGAGAATGTGTCCCAAAAATAGATTTTTGCAAGGGGCTGGTAAGTGCGTGTGAGTCTCCCAAGACTTGTGGTAAAAACCCATCATAACTTACTCCACTTACTGAGGCACATTGGCGTGGCAAGAATACTCAGTATCAGCAGCTAACATATATGGGAGGCTTGCAAACGTGCCATGGCACTGCTCTGAATACTTTGCTGTCATGGCTCACTTAACACGTGCATTCAACACTACAAGTGATCGTCTCCTTATCCCATCTTACAGGTGCGGAAAATCCAGCGAATTGCCCTAAGTTACATGGCTAGGAAGCAGGAGAGTCAGGATTTGAACCTGAGGGAGAGAGACATTAGGGATTCCTCTCTCATTTCTCTCATGTCTATAATCATCAAATGACTCCATTCACAGCAATGAATGTGAGTTTTACTGAAAAATTATAGGATCATAAAAGAAGCCTAGTTTCCCCTTCCAAGCACAGGGACCTCACCCATCCCTGGGATACTGAGGCCGAAGGATGGTTTAGGGCTTCTCGGATACAGGGGCTGAACCTCCAGCTTGGAAGGAAGCAGAGAAGGAGGTATCCAGGTTGCAGGCCAGGTGGGCTGCAGAAGCTGCCAGGCACCGAGGGGCCCCGTGGGCGTGATCTGCTTGGGTCTGAAATGTCTGTAAAGGCTGAGTGTATGTGCAGACCTGGAGTCAGCCTGGAGTGAGCCAGAGAAATTGACAGAAATTGATTACTGTCCGGGAAACTTAAACATCACCTGGGAAGACAGCAGAAGTCAACTTGTTTAAAGGAGAAACAGGAGACTCTATCGCCCATCAAGGAAAAGGCATTTTAAAGGTAGAAACGAGACCTCAAAACAAGGACAAGGCTATGGAAAGAGCTCAAAAATTCAGCTTCTGAAGCACTCAGAACCCAGAGGGTTCATAAAAATAACGCATGGTACCAAAATGCTAAGACATCAGAGCCTGCATGCAAGTGCCAGGTGAGCAAGACCATGGGCCTTATGTCTTCCAAGTTTACGGGGATAAGGGGTATCTGGCAAGTGGGTATGTGTCTCAAGACCTCCCCTGATTTTCTATGACTCACAGAATAACCCCTACCCTCCTTGGCCTGGTAGTTAAGCCTATTGCAAAATGGTTCCCACTTACAATTCCTGCTCTTACCTCCAGGCTAAAAGAATTTCCTGGTATTTCTTGAGCCTGTCTTTCATGACTTGGTGCCTTTGCATATGCTCTAGCCCCCTCCCCAGAAGTCCTTACTTCTTCTCTTTCACGTGAAGACCTGCTCGTCCTGAAGGGCTGAGTTCAAATGCATGTCTCTTCTGTAAATCTCTGCCTGACCGCTTGTGGCAGAAGGTTCTCTCCCAGTAGGTCTGTCTCTCCAACCCATTCTTCATTCCTGACAGAACACTGACTCTGTAGTTGCAACTGCCAGCTCCTGTGAATGGATCATGATCCATTTAAGATCTAAGCTAAACATGATGATCCTGTTCTCTGATTTCCCAGACCCCCTTGCGGCCAAGGTGGGCCATATGATTCAGGATTGCCCAAAAAGATACACGGGGAAGCATATATTTGATTTCCTAATAATAAGGTTCAGTTAAAGTGCCATTCTCCTCCCACCCCACTCACCTTTCTGCAGTAAACAGAGATGTGATGACTGGAACCATGACAGCCATCCCGTGACTATGAGAAAGAGCTCAACGCACTGCTATCCACAAACCAATGTCTGTATCTACTGCAGTATTCTTAGCTAAGAAATTAAACTCCCCCAATATAGGGGGTTTAGTTTAAGCCTCCTGCATACTGGGTTTTCTGATTCTCACTGTAAGCATTCTTTTTTTTTTTTATTAATTTTTTTTATGTTTATTTTTGAGACAGAGAGAGACAGAGCATGAACGGGGGAGGGGCAGACAGAGAGGGAGACACAGAACGGGAAGCAGCCTCCAGACTCTGAGCCATCAGCCCAGAGCCCGATGCGGGGCTCAAACTCACGGTCTGTGAGATCATGACTTGAGCCGAAGTCGGACGCTTAACCGACCGAGCCACCCAGACGCCCCTGTAAGCATTCTTAATGTAACACCTAGGGCTGTTGCTGGGCCCTTCTTCAATGCTCCATAGAATTCTTGCACTTAACTCTATGGAGGACTCATTGCACACTCTTGTAGTTATTTATTTACATGCCTGCACCTGGCAGCAATGGAATGTGAATTTCTGGGCTGGCAGGGAGCATGACTTATTATTCTTCCTGAGTGCCACAGTGCCTGGCAGGTACTTAGTATTCAATCGCTGCCCTTTGCTTCAAGAATGGAAATCATGATGATGACATTCTCAATAATCTTCACATTCTGTCTACAGCAAATCATTTATAAAAGCCCTATTAATGTGGACTTTAGGATGGAGAAATATATTCCCCTCTTCTTTGTCTAAGGGCCAAACAGCTTGTCATGTTCTCTTGAAGGAGTTGAAGCTCCCTCTGTGCTCCCCCCTTGTTTGGTATTTCCAGGAGGGGATGATAGTCTCACAAGTCCTTTTCCCTGTCATCCTCAGGATTACGCTGCACGGGAGAGAGGGGAGAAGCAGACCCACCCACACACCGGCTGCCATCAGCGGCTGGCCTGTGCTAAGTTGCCTAATACCATGGAGACAGCCCCTCATCTACAAAAGGGCTGTCACAGAAACCACCCTGTGGTTCACGGTCAAGCCCAGAACCGATGGATCGATGCACATGAAGGTACGTCGCATGTGCACCTCAAGTCACAAAAGAAATCTGGGTTTGGATTTCGCAAAATGGCCACCTTACGAACTAGGAAGGCTTGATGAAAATGGACTCTCTGTGTGGGAAGGGGGAACGAGAAACAAGAATGGAAGCTGGGGACTACAGGTGGTCGCAGGCTGAGGCAGAAGGGTAGGATGGGTCGGACGACACAGCCCAGAGAAGAAGCTGCGGTCCTGGCTGGACCACACGGAGAGGCTTGAAGAGGGACTACTCAGTAAGGCAAATAGGTTTAACACACTGAGCAGACACTGAGCAGTGCTGATGGGCAGAGGAACAAAGCAAATTTCACCTCTGCTTCCTCTCGACTCTGTCCCCTAAACAACTTGATGTGCATGAACCTCGATTTTCCAATCCGATACAAGGAAATAAGAATGCCTGCTTCAGAGGATCCACGAGACGAGAAGTGTCAAGGCGCCCACTGCAGAGTCTGGAGCAGACTGGCGCTCAGTTCGCGTGGAACACACACACTCTGTTCCCACGGGATGTCCTTTAAAGTGACACTATCCCCTCAGTCTCTAACCGCCTGACTGCCGGCTCCCTGAATGCGAGGCCTGTGTTTGTCCACCTCTGCATGTGCAGTGACAGGCTTGGCCAATGTTTGTCGACTGACAATGGAATCCACCTCACTTCTTTTATTGCCCCCACCAACTGTCGAAGATTCTTTTCCAGCTCTCGTCCTTCTCTGTTCCCATTCCTGACAATTACCGGGAGTAGCTATTAAACAAAAACAGTGGGTCTGAAACTCAGATTTCAAGCCGCAAAGGCTCCGTTGACTCTTTGTCTCCTTTTTACGCAGGTCCTTTGTTGCTTCTTGGTTCTTACAAATCCCAGAAAGAAAAAAAAAATTCTTCCCAGACAAAAGTGCATCATTACCCACGAAAGGAGCAGAGTACAGACCAAATTCAGTGATTATTTAGTCTCCTCATCTGGAAAAGGTAGGCACGTAGGCTCCTGCATGAATCCGAGGCCCTGTCCTACATCCTTCCATCTCTTGTTCTGTCTCTGTAACATTATTTCTCCCTGTCTGAGGAGGGAGAGGATAGGGAGGGGGAAAATAACAATGGGAAAATGGATACCCTTGCTAATGCTCAGGGACGACAGGGTCAGGAATCCATGAGAAGGTCTAGCCATCTTCTCTCATGTTCATCGTGTTCAATGTTTTCAGTTCTTTTTTGCTATAAAATGGGGTTAATAATCAGTTTGAACTGGGTTTTGGTATGTGTGGGGAATTCCTGATGGACCACTGACAGCAGGAAATGGCAAAGCCATCCAAACTGAAGAGTCCCTCAGTGAGTGTTGTCTTAATGTGGCTTCTCTGCAGACATCTGACTTAAGACTTGTGGATGATAACTGTCCCCATATTCTTCCTCTCTATGAAATTAACTAATTACAAGGACTTAACTCACATTTCACAGACTTCTCACAGTGTCCTCCTGGGGAGTGTGTCTATTGATCTGGGGACAGGGAGGATAGAGGGAAGCAGATCCCACCTATAGGGACAGCATGGATCTTTAGCGGAGGGATTCTCCCAAGGTTGGTTGAGGAGCAGCTGGGTTTGTAGTCCAGTGGGATTTTGCCCGTAGGGGGTAATTAATGTCCTTAGGGGCGGGCACCACATGGATCTCTGCTCCAGGAAAGGCAGCTGGCTTCCTGGTTCCCAGCAGACACCTTCCGTGATGGCTATTGCTTTTCTCTGTGCCCTACATCATTCCATCGCAGAACCAGACCTGGTCCTCTTCGGATGATTCTCGTGGGACTATCAGTCATGCCCGATATGCCAGAAGCATGGGCATGTGACTCACACTGACCAATGAGCCATTCCTGACCATCCCTAAGAACAAAGAGTTGGGTTCAGGTGTGGGCATGTGTCCTAAGAAGCATCAACAGAGTCATTTAGCTGAGGCACTGAGAGAAAGAGGGTCTCTTTCTCCACGCTGGGATTATGAGTGCCAGTCATGGTTACATCACTCGCTTTGATTTCTTCATAGCCAGTTCGATTGCCTGGAATGCCCCATTTGACCATCTGTTTTCTTGTTTGGTATCTATATTCTGTGCTGGCACATAAGCTCACGGAGAGCAGGGCCTATGCAGTCTCACTCACTACCATATAACCAGTGCTCAGGGCAGTGCTTGGTCTACTGCACACATGTAGCACATATTTGTTGAAGAACTGAGTTCTGCGTACTTATTGGTGAGGGACTGCTAAAAGTTACCCTGTGGAAACACAGGCAGCCCGAGAGAGACAGCGAAAGGGAGAGAATGAGTTCCTATGTCATGTGAGCGCCCATATTTCGCGGTGTCAGTGCAGAGGGCGGAATGTGGAGCTGTCACATTTTGAGACGTATTGGAGTTTAAATGTGTGCGCGTAAGCGTTCCACCAACCATTAATATCTATTGCTAGTACATTTAATAATATTTAATAATATCAATATTTAATTAAAATATCCTTCACAAAATGGAAAAAATGGCTTAAAAGGAGTCCTGCATGATAGCCCAAAGTATAAAATAAATATCCATGCGTCTACATGGATATAAATAAATATAAATGGAGGAGAGAAGCAGATCTCCTTACAGAACAGCCCTAATATGTAGATTCGAATCCCTTATTGGGAAGTAGAACTTAATCTCCCCATTTCCAGTGTGGGGTGGGTGTAGGGACTCACTTCCGAAAAATGACGCATGAAAGGGGAAAATAATCACCGTGTGGTACAGAAACCTGGAAACGCTCTCCTAACCAAGTCCAGAGAGAGCCCTTAGTGAAGTCGTGTGTGAAACTCAGGTCCTCCCTGAAATGATGTGATGCCCTTGTGGGGGTGGGCACCCTTAGCCTGTACGATACTCTCTCCAAACACTCAAAATCTCAGTCTCATCATGAGAAAAAATACATTGGACAAACCAAGTCTGAGGGATATTTTATAAAATACCTGACCAGTCCAGCTCAAAACTATCAAGGTCGGTCATGAAAAACATGGGAAAACTAAGATGGTGTCAGAGGCTAGAGGAGACTAAGGAAACAGAACACTAATGGAAACACTGGCAAAATGTACCGAAAGCCTGCAGTTCAGTGAGGAGCAATCTACCAACGTGGGTTTGTCAGTTTTGACAGTTCACCATTATCCTGTAAGATGTTAACATTAGGGGAAACTGACACTAGATGGCTGGGGATACAGGACTCTCAGCACTGCTTTTACAACCTTTTCTTTCAAAAATCCTTCCAAACAAAAGTGTGTATTAAAAACAAAAGAGAGGGTGCCTGGGTAGCTCAGTTGATTAAGTGTCCGACTTCAGCTCAGGTCACAATCTCATGGTTCGCGGGATGGAGCCCCACATTGGGCTCTGCACGAACAGTGAGGAGCCTGCTTGAGATTTTCTCTCTCCCTCTCTTTCTGCCCTTCCCTCACACACACACACACACACACACACACACACACACACACTCTATCTCTCTCTCAAATATAAAAAAAAATATTTAAAACAAAACACAGTCCTACAGAGCATCGACTGATCGAGAACACCAGTGAGACAAGTTCAGGTGACCAGCAAGAAAACAGCCAAGCTGATGCTTCTGTTTCCAAAATGAGCACCTCCTTAGCTACATTCCCAAGTACAGAAATGTCTACCTCATTAGATCTCACAAGAAGCTAAAAAAAATTTTTTTTAATTCAAATATGGATTTACAACCACTATCATTAAGGAAGAGCTTCACCCCAAGTGTGCATAATGCCTCGAGATACCATTTGATGTTAGTACAAAGAGGCATGATTAGCAAGACATTTAAAAACAAAGCATCCAGAATATGAAGACAAGCCTCCATAATTTTTTGATGATGTTTAAAGTCTTGTGAAAGTCAGTCTAGAACTTTGTAACATTCCACTAACCCCCATGAAAAGAGTTTAGCAGTCCCTTTGGGGATTTATACGTAACAATGAAAGATAATAAAATCCAATAAGGGAAACAGTTGTTTTTCCTGCCTAGGCAAAAATGGCTGAAAAAATACACAAGATAATACAGTAACAAATGAAGTAAATTCCTTTGTCAGCAATTGCTGTGAGAAGAGTCACGAAAACAAATGCTGAAGGCCTGAAGATACACGTAGGAGAACAAATTACATGGGAGATTTGCTACCGAGTTAAATCAACGCATAGAGGATCCCGGTGTGTGTCAGCTTAGGCTATTTGCAAGATTCTGTTTCAATAACGAAATACCCAAAGACCAACCTTCCAGTGAGCACTGAAAGAAAGACAAGTTATAATCTGAACAGCAACTTCCTGCTTTCATGATGACAGTGCTTTTATGGAAAGTGCATGTATGAAAGGTACAGTTGCTTTAATTGGAATAACCAGATTCCAAGTAAGGTTACAAAGTGATACTGAATTCTTTCACCGCATTAGTGAAGTAAAGTTTGCAACAAAGCCCTTGAAGCCAGCTGCACACTGAATGTCACTGATTTGGTTACTTTTATAAAGGCAAGACTGAAAATATCATAGAATTTTTACAATACTTGGGAATGATACCAGGAACGACAATGGATGTCTTTTGTAAAATACAGAGTTCATAGCAAAGCCCTTTAGAAGGCATACATAAAGGTGATTTATGCATGTTTTCATGAAAAAAAAAAAAAAACCCGGTTATCTTTCGTATGCTATCTCGTACTTTTGAAAAAAAAAATATACTTTTAATCTGACCCTTCAATGTCAAGGTAATGAATGGAGAAGTAACTACTTTTAGAAAGAACATGTGATATAGATAGGGCTTTTAGAAAGTAAATGTTTGAAATTGTTGCCACTGTTATGGGGATTTTGAGGTTAAAAAAAAAAAACGCTGTGCTACCTATCAAAACTCTCATTTCAACATACTTAGAAATTTCAGTGGTTTGATATCCACAACCACCCAATATTGCTTAATTGGTAATTCCCTCTCTCAAAATCTTTTTCATTCGAGAGCCCAGACTATTTAGGGAAGTGTTTTCTTACAGTGGGCTTTTAAGGAACCAGTCCCACAAGATATTCTATGATCAAAGGGATCTGTTCTGTGTGTTGACGCAGAAATGCTGAGGGTCCACCAATCCCATCAGGATTCCTTACTGCAGGACTTCATAATGTGCTATTTTGTATACACAGTACACAGAACTCCCCCTCTGCAGCCCTCCCCAGCTCCCCCCTGTTTAAAGCAATCCCATTAACAATTCTTAGACTTGTTTGGATACATACCCCAAACAGCGCTACATAGGGCAGACCCTCCAGAGGCAACACCTTGCTCCTAGGAATGTTGTTGATGTTTCCAGGAATAATTGCATCTCAACTTCATCAGCTACGTATAACAAAAGCCAATGATGGATAACTTAAATCACTAACACCCAAAGGAGTTAAGTTCTGAAAATCACCTCATGGGCAAAGAATGGGTGAGTGTTGAAGGAAGACAAAAGACCAAAAACTTAAATTCTCCAAAGTCTCCGACACTGGGTATGCCATTCTCCAGCACACTAGTAGGGCCCAAGACCAAGTGCCACAAACCAGGGCTTAATCTCGGGGGACAGCCCTTTCCCTCCTCAGGTCCCTATTTCTGGTCCGTGAAATGAGGGCATTGGGACAGACGAGGAAGAAGATCCCTTGTTTACATGCCCACTAGCTGACTGAAAACGACTCTAAGAGAGAGTGGGAACATTACTAATTATTAATTATTGGTAAGAAGGAAACGAGGCTTACTATGTGTCTCCCAGCTCGGTACCAACTGCTTTATACATAGCCCCTTGGACTAGAGTCATGCGATGAAACTGAACAGGCCCTGGCTTGGAGTAAAGAGAGGTCTGGCTGGGAGGTGGTAATTGTAGATTTTAGATCTTCTCCCCCACAGCAACTGTTTTTTCTTCCTGATCCATCCTAATCTTCCAAAATCAACCTTACCGTTCATCATTCTTATTACCCTCGCTCTGGCTTCCCCGGCCTCATTTTTCACTGTAGTCTGCTCTGCTACGGCACGCTCAGTATGCTAATGCACGGTGGCCCCTCATCTTCCTCAAAAGATGTGAAAACTGACACCTCTCTAAGTATTATAAAATGTTTTAAAACTTGGGTTATGTGCTACTCCTTTTATGCAAATGGTACAGATTGCCTCTAGGCACATGCATCGTTTCTCCATATGGATGGCACGTTTTCTCTTGGTTTTTCTCTTCTTTAGGATTTTTCTTTTAAGTGTACTCAGCTCCCAATGTATGAATGGATGGCAGTCAAAAATCCAGTCTCTGACTCTGTTGCTTAAAATCCAAATGTTCTTTTGGGGTGCCTGGGTGGCGCAGTCGGTTAAACGTCCGACTTCAGCCAGGTCACGATCTCGCGCTCCGTGAGTTCGAGCCCTGCGTCGGGCTCTGGGCTGATGGCTCAGAGCCTGGAGCCTGTTTCCGATTCTGTGTCTCCCTCTCTCTCTGCCCCTCCCCCATTCATGCTCTGTCTCTCTCTGTCCCAAAAATAAATAAACGTTGAAAAAAAAAATCCAAATGTTCTTTCAAGGAGGCAATGTTATATTGAGAGTCTCTGTTCTGGGGTCAGCCCTCAAAAAGCCATTGAATGCAAAGAGGGCTCACATAGAATAATCCTACAGAAGCATTATCTCACGTAAAATGCTTTCCTGGGAAACTATATTAAGGTGGGAACTCAGCCCTGTATCGGAGGAAAGAGCTCTAGAGTTAGGGTCAGGCCAACGTGAGTTCAAACCTCGGCTCTGTCATATTTTGCTGTGTGACTCTGGGCAAGCAACTAAGTGACTTCATTCATATGATCCCTAATTTTCCGATGTATAAAACAGACCAATATTCAGCCCGTGATGCTTCTGTAAAGATTGAGTGATCCCTGCCTGGCACACCATCCCCACCCCATCCACCTGAAAACTCCAGGTCATCCTTTAAGGTGCTGGCCACAGCCTGCTTCCTCTGAGAGGCATTTCCTGTCAATCCCAGAAAGGATCAGTGCATTCCGGGCAGATGTTTTTGGAGCACTGCTGTGGTCCCTGCTAGGCAAGTATCTACCAGCCCCCAGTTCACTATTCCTAACTTGCATGGGGGTTACTGCTCCTTCCCATTCTCCAGGGTCATATTCAGGGGAGGAAAAGTGGTTACACAGAAGGACTGGGGAGAGGAGTGGCAAGGGTGTTTGGGGGCTGAGGAATGACGTGAGGGCAGAAGACGAGGAAGGAAGAGACTTGGTATCACGACTGAGCTTGGACGTCCTATAGAATCCCTCAAGACACAGACTGCATCACATTTTCTCCCAAGAGGGGCCCCCTCCGGTTCTCCCAGGCCCCCTTTACTTCCTTCTACTGCAGCACTTAGCAGGCTGTACTTGGAATCTTCTGTTTGCTTAATGATTGCTTCTCACTAGACTGTGACCCTCCTGAGAGACAGGAGCTGTGGCTTACTCAGCCCTGGGGCTCCAGTAACTCTTATAGACTAGACGCCCTGCTTGCTACCTCCTGACCATCACCCACTGTTTGTGGCCAGGACTTCCTTCTCTAAACGCCTACTGAAGACTCAAAGACTAGAACACAGTGTCATAGCTACCCTCCCAATCTACCTTCTCCCAGCCAATGCACAGCCCTTTTGCTCATCTCCTAAGAGCTTGTGCTCTGGGTGAAAAGACAACAAGATGCTCCGTTGGGTCCTTCTCTTTTTATTTAAGATTCAGCCAGGGAAGGTTGAGTCATCAAGCTTTAGGACTGAAAGATAAAAATGAAGGTCTTTGAAACACAAAGACTGAAGTAAAAAGTCAAGTGCATTTCTACGGAGTACTCAAGGGGCCTGGTTGATAACAGGGCCAAAAATCATGGCCTCTATTTTACAAGAACATAACTGACATGGGGAGAATGTACGTGGTTTATACAAGTCCTTCAGCTGGTAAGAGGTCGAACAGGCATTAGAGTGTAAGGGATTGCTTGGCTCCAAAAGCCCATATGCTTCTTCCCCTTTGTCAGTGAAACCACTTTTCCCTTAGTTGTGTCCTTAACCAATCTCTTCTTAGCATAAATTTCTCTACTGACACCCAGGGCAGGATAGATGCCCAAGGCTGGTAAGCTCCTGTCTGGTAGGATGTGGGAGTACGTCTGCTCCTACAGAGTGAGCTTTATGCTTACCAACAGTGAGCTGTGTGTTGCCAAATGTGTTTTGATGCCACTTTTATTTATAATGTAAGTGGAAATGTATGTATTCAAATATTCTCTGAATTAGGAGAATGCAAAAAGAGTTGCTATTTCCATGAAAGGCAAGCCAAAGCTTTGGGACAACTTGATTAAAAAAAAAAAAAGTCCCTAGACCATACAAATCTAGGACTGTCCTTCACCTGCTTTGTAAGAGTCCTTAAGTTCTTGCTCGCCCTTCAAGGAAAGGAATCGGAGAACCACAGAAGATGGGTAATGAGAGATGTCTATGCAGGATAATACAGCACAATCAGCAGATGAAAAAACCTGGCCTTGGTTGAAAAGACAAGCTAATCAAGGTTAACCTATTTTTAGGATTCTTGCCTGAACCGACATTTTCAATCAGCTGACCCAGCACAGGTGCCCTGGGTGACCCACAGGTGGGCTTCTCAGGTTGGCTACCCTTTGGAGTGTGAGCTGAGGGAGAACAGCATTCAGGGCACCTCTGTATACTCCCCGGGGGGTGGGGGGGGAACATGGTACCCAGCAAACAGGAGGTCCTTCATTCCTGTTGAACATGATGGATGAAAGAAAGGATGGAAGAAGGAGACAGAATGAGAACAAGAAAGAAAATGACAAAGATGCATCTTTACCTGGAATCTGAGGCCCAGGTTGGCCTGGAGGGACCTATAGACACACTGTGTCATTAAACCAGGCCCTCGGGCTCCATGGCAATGTACAGGCCCCGATATCACCCAAAGGGTGAAACTTGGGCTGCCAGTTTCTATCTGGAAGGAGAACCTTCTCCTTCATCCCTTAACCCTCTCCCCACTTTTCCGGACTGGCTGTATTTTAGGGTTCTGTGTAAGATTTGGGTGGAAAAGGTATTAGTGGGTAAAATGACTTTCAGATTTTTTTTTTTAGGGTTTATCTAAAAAGATAGAAATTAATCTGATTTGACTCTGTCTTCCTGATTTTGCTATTTGATACAAAGGCCTCTACTTGTACATAGAATAGGCTGCCAAAAAGAGTTGGTTCACAAATTATTTTGATAGTTTCAAAGTGACAATAATTAAGCAACCACTAAGCAATGTCAAAGTGGTGTCACCACCTGCTACATCAACATCTAATGTTAAATCATTCTGGTCTTTCCTGGAATAAAGCCAAGTTGGCTGTGATATATTATCTGTCTGTCTGTCTCTATGTGACCAATGGCTTTGTCTGTTTTGTTTCCCATAGCATCACAGCGCCTGTGACAGTGTCTGGCATATAGTAACCACTCAGTAAATGCACAAATGCATTGGTATGACTGTGTGGGACAGATGTGACACACTTTCACTTGGACGCCTAGCTAGCTTTGTTGGCATTTATGAAATGTCTAAGTTGAAGGTTCACCGAGGAGATCTCCTCTATTTTATGGTGCCTTTCCTTGTCCCTTTTGAGGCTGCCAATTTAGAATCTCTGATAACCCGTCGAATATACTGGCTTATGAATACCTGTCCGTTTTTTTTTTTTTAATGAAACTCATACTAATCCTGCTAAAAACAATCAATTAATTATACAAGACACCTGCCACAGTCCTCCCCACCCCTGAATTCTTTTTATTGTGATAAAATGTACATGATATTTACCAATTTAACCATTTTCAAGGGTATAGTTCAATGCCACGAAGTGTATTCACATTGCTATGCAACTCTCACCACCATCCATTTTGAGGATTCTTTCAATATCTCCTATGGAAATCTGTACTCATTAATTCCATGTTTTCCCTTCAACCCAGCCCCTGGTAATCATTCTGTTCTGCTTCTGTTCTCTGTGAATTTGACTACTGCAAGTATCTCATATAAATGAGATCATCAATAGTTTTCCTTTTTTGTCTGGTTTATTTCACTTAGCATTTTTTCAAAGTTCATCCACATTATGGCACGTGTCTGAACTTCCTTCCTTTTTAAGGGCTGCCAAGGTTTTTAGTTGCACTGGTTTTTGTAGAATTTTTATGTTTTTATTCTTTTTGTGTGTTTTTATGTTTTTATTTTATTTATGCTTTTATTTTTATCCTATATGAAAATAGGACTTGAGAGTTTAGAAGTCTCCTATCAAGGAGACTTGCCTGGTCAAGTGCCAAAGTGTTTTTCCAATTTTGTTGTATCCATTGACACTTCTGTCAACTGGATTGGACACTTCCTACAGATCAGCTGAGACTTGACAATACCACTCTTCTAATTTGGTGGGGGTGAAATTATATGTGGTCTTAATTTTCACTTCCAGGATTTAATAAAGAAGCTGTACATCTTTTCAAGTGTTTATTGGCCATTTTCTTCACAATTGGTGAAATGACTGTTTATATCTTTTACATATTTTTCTTATTAATTAGTAAGAGTTACTTGTGTGTTTAGTTTACTAGTCCATTGTCAGTTGTGTTGAAATGTCTTTTTCTTTTCTCCTTTCGACGCTACCTTGATGGGAATTATTAATTTCAATGTGGTTGAATTCACGGATCTTTTCATTTGTGACATATGCTTTTGCTGTCTTGTTGAATACATTCTTCCCAACTCTGAGGTCATAGGCCAGTTACCTAAATTTTTTTTAAATTAAAGTTCAATTTGGTTTAGTTTTAAGACTCTAATCCCTTAGAATTAATTTTGTGCATGGTGTGATATAGGGACCAATTTTCTCTTTTCCACTTGGATAATCAAGGTGCCTCAACACCATTTGTGGACGATTACATGCTTTCTCCAATGGCCAGCAAGCCATCTCTTTATAGATCACATTCCCATTTGTGTGGGCTCTCTGTTCTTTTTTTTTTTTTTTTATTAATTAGCACATCCCTAAGCAAACGCTCAGCAAAACTTTGCTGTAGGTTTTCAATGGATACTATTTATGAGAGTGTTTCTCATAAATGAATATTCAATCTTATCGAATAACTTTCTTGCATCTATTTACATGATTATGTGGTGTTTCTCCTTTAATCTATTAACATGCTGAATGATACTTGTGGATTTTTCAATGTTAAATCATTCTTGTCTTTCCTGGAATAAAGCCAAGTTGGCCATGATGTATTATCTATTTTCTACATGGCTGAATTCGATTTGCTAATATTTTGCTTAAGGTTTTTTCATCTCAATATTCATGAGTGCTACAGGCCTACAGTCTTCTTTTCTTGTGCTCTCCTCGTCTGATTTTGGTATCGAGGATACTGTGGTCTTTTAAATGGGTTAAAAGTGTTCCTTTTTTTCTATTCTCTGGAAATTTACTTAAAATGGGAATTTTTGATTACAAAAATTGGTATAACTTAATCTCTATTTACCATCTAGGGATGCTGTGTACTTTGTAAGAGGGTTTAATGGCTAGAAGGTAATCCAGAATTGATATTTTTTCCTTAGGTCAGTTTTGGTAAATTATACATATGTAGGATTTTGTTCATTTCATGTATATATATGCCACTGTATGAAATGTATACAAGTCTGGAGTTCCTGTATCTTCTTGGTGAACTTTAATTTTTAAATTGTGATCATCTCTACACCTACCGATGCTCTGTCTGACATCAACACAGTTATCTTGGCATTCTTTCTGCATCGTCAACTGTTCAAGTTGTTATACGTTAGGTGTGTCTTTTATAAACAGCATATGTTGCACTCTATTTCCTGTTCAGTCTGACAATTGGTCTTTTCATTCTCAAACTTAGGTTGCAATTATTTGCTTACTGATATATTTGCACCTCTTTCTATTATCTGATTTCTTGCTCTCTATTTCCCCCCACTTTTTCTATGCTGTCACTTTTTTTTTTAACGATGGAGATATTTTGGTTGGTTTTGTTTTTTCCAGTTCCATTTACCATCCTACCCATCACAGGCTTGTAAGTTATGCACTTTTCTTCCCCATTCTTTTCAGGGCTTCAGCTTGAATGGTTAACACGTACAGCTACTTAGCGGCTAAAATTACTATCTCATTCCCTTTCTCAACAAAACTCTGATTCCAGAATACCTGAATTCTCATTGCTTCCCTCCTGACTTATGTGATGTCATTGTCTGATATTTTAGGTATAACCTTTTTAAGACCACAGTTACATGGTATTATTATTACTACTCCTACAACTACTATTTAGAAATTATTGAATGAAATCCCTACATGTTTCTAATTTGTTCAGCATTCTTCTTGGATTTGGAATCACACGCCTTATTCCCGAAGTAAATCCTTTAGAAGTTTCTTCACAGAGGTATGTTTGCGGAAAATTCTCTTTGCTTTCGCTCATCTGAATACTCTTTTCTCATGCCTGAAGGACTGTTTTGCTAAGTATACATATTGTTATTGTCACCCCGCACCCTGAAGGTATTACTTCCACTCTTTGGCTTGCACTGCTGCTGATAAAAACTCTCATTCCCACCCATGAAATGTCTTCGTAGAGAATCTGTTTTTTTCTCTCTTGGTTATTCTAAAAAAGTCACAGTAGGGTGCTGCAATTTTACTACTGTAGGTCTAAGTATAGCTTTCTCTTAATCTAAACTGCTTGCATCTGTGGCTACTTTTAACAGTTCTGGAAAATTCCCATTCACTATAAAGATGCCTCACTTCCAATTTTCTCTATTATCTCCTTCTAACATTCTAATTAGACATATCCGGATATCTTAATTTCTCTCTCAGTTTTTCTTTTTCCCTGTGTGCTCGGTTTTGGATGATTTCTTCAGTTCTCTCTTCTAGTTCACTAATTCTCTCTTTACCTGGGTTTAATTTACTGCTTAACACATTCCTTCAATTTGAAATCTCAGTAATTATATTTTTCACTTCCAAAAGTACTATTTGATCCAAATAGGTCTGTTTGCCTTCAAAAATCTCTTGTTCTTCCATCCTATTAATTCTCTTTTATTACTTACACATAATGACAATTCTTCTGTTTTATATCTGATGAGTCTACTACCTGAAGTTTTTGAGATTAGTTCTATAGTCTCTGCCCTTTCTCCTGGTGGCTGATTTCCCTATATGTTTAATGATTACTGAATGAGAACTCATTTTTCTTGAAATGTCACCTAAAGAATTCTTTGAAGTCTTTCTTGTTTTTGAGAGCATTCTTCTAGATCATATTTCTGTTTATTTCTGCCAGGCATGTGGCACATTTTCATTTTTTTCTATTTCTGCCCCACACATATAATTTTAGTCCATCAATTAATATGAGCACAGGCTTGAAATGAGAGATTCCCATGGGAAACATTTCTCTTATTTTACCTAAAGCCTAGGATAAAACATGTAACAATCCCTATCATCTTCTTCTATGGATATTTTTAAACGTGTTATCCATTGAGGATATCACTTTTCCTGGATCTTGACTTCAGAAAGGATCTTTTAATTGTCTTTCTTGGGGTTGAGACCCAAATTCCAACGCACAGCCTTCCAATAGAATGGTTGTACATAGGTTTGCCTGACTTTGATTTAGGCCTAATGTCCCAGTGTAACTAATAATAGCATTCCTTTGTTTAAATTATATAGTTACCTACATTTAAGCCAGGGCTCCAGCTACCAATGGTCAGCAGATACCCAGCAAATGTCAGATCCAGCTGCTTTTTGCTTATCCTTCTGGATCCATATTTTATCATGTGTCTGGTCTCTCCTTACTTCATTTACTTTATGGACTGATCTACTATGCTTTCAAATCATTAAAAAAAATTACTTATCCAGTATTTTTTGGTGTTCTCTACAGGGCTGGTTTTATTTGCTTTCTCTTTTAAACTTCTAGTTCTTGACAGTCTTAGAAATATTCCTGAGTATTTCATATATTTTCTTTATGTCTAAGAAACACATGACATAGTGAAACTGCATAAAAGTTGGTTGAAAGATTCAACGATGGAGGCACTTCTGTTTTAAACACTTTCTAAGATTTTGCAATGTGAAAAAACAAAAAGAAGTTCTTTCTTCTTGACTGTGTACTTTCACTAACTTTAGACTGTTCATTACAACACAGTTTATCTTTGTGAAAATTGAAAACAACTAAACTAACAGCAATGGCTCAGCAACAGAAGTGTACAAAATTCTATGTGCCTGAGGACAATAAATGAGATACAACACATACCTACTTGGAAAAGACTGATGTCTTTGGTCTCATGGTCTCATGGTTTGGGAGTCTGAGCCCCATGTCGGGTTCTGAGCTGACAGTTCAGAGCCTGGAGCCTGCTTCAGGTTCTGTATCTCCCTCTCTTTCTGCCCCTCCCCTGCTAGCACTCTCTCTCTCTCTCTCTCTCTCTCTCTCTCTCTCTCTCTCTCTCTCTCAAAAATAAATACATGTAAAAAAAAAAAGTAAAAATTTGAAACTTTTGTTACTGCAGTGTCACGTGGGCAATGGCTACACATTTTAAGTGACATGAACTGTTGATGGTTATAGGTGTCTGCTTCCTGTTTGATACAGCCAGAGAAGCAAACACACCTGCTGTCAGGCAGGCCTGGGTTCAAGTCCTTGTTCTGTCACTTATCAGATGAGGTCAGTTCCTCACTCCTCCCTCTGCAGGTAGGATATTCTGACACACCCTTTAACTGGGCTCAGCCCTATGGGTAGTCTGGCCGACAGGATATCAGCAGCAAGGGCTCAAGCTTTCCTTGCAAGCACTAAGACTTCCTCTCCCACCTCTGCTTTGCTATGACAAACCAGCCTGGCCTGCTCATGGGACATGGCAGACACTGGAGGAGGACCAGGTCATCCCAGCCACCAGCCATCGGATCTGAGGCTGACCACAGACACTTGGTTAGGCCAATGAAAATCAGACAACCATCCTGCCAACCTGCAAACTCCTCAACTAAATAAATGGTTATTGATCTAAGCCACTATTAGACTATGGCAGCAGATAACTCATACATCCTGTTTTCTTCATTGTGTGGGGGGATGCACAAGGGCTCTCCATACAGGCCACCAAATGAGGAGTCTCCCAATTGGATGGGGGGCGGGCACCAAATGTGGGACAACCCAATCAGGTGGAAGCTGGCTGCAGGGTGGTGAAAAGAATTCACCGAAGGCAGAACAGGACACAGAAGTTTACTGAATACACCACAAGGGAGCGGTGGGCAGGACAGGAAAGCAGAGACCATCTGATGCAAAGCAGTGGTGGGGGGGCTGTAGTTAAAGGAGGAGGATGAGGAGGTATGGGGAATATGGAATTTTCCTTTTTTGGTAACGGCGTCCAGATGTTAGTAACTCATTGGTCAGCTAGGACTTGGGGCTATCTTGAGGTGAGTCACCTGATGGGCCTGTTTCTATTTGGTCAGGGGGGTGTGGGGTCACTGCGGGTCCTTGTACCTCACTCAGGTTTCCATTGTTCGGGCTGGTCACCTAAAAGCAGCCTCTGCATTACTCTTTCTATGTCCCGGCCCTACCACTATGTCCAGTACCTAGAGACCAACATTGAAGGCTTTTCTGTCACTGTCACTGCTGCCTGAGGTAGAATGAGACATTTGTGCTGGCGTTCCCACCCCTACCCCACCCCACCACAGCACCTGGCAGGCGTTTTTACATTCATTTCCTCACATGTGTCTCTCCCCTAGCCACGACTGACTTGAGAGGAGGAAGTAAGTTATTCCCATCCATATCTATGGCACCTGGCACAGAGTAGTCCTTCAATAAATGTTTCTGTTGCAATTAAATGACTGGATTTGGGGAACGGACAGGAACCAAAACAGCCAGCAGCAGGTGGCAAGAAGAATACCACGCAAGATGGTTCTTACGCTTTCTAGAAAGCCCAAACAAGAGAAAAAAAGAAAACAAAGGAGAAAAGCACATTCTCTCTGCTCTTCTGTGTCCTTATCTCTCTCACCACAAGCACACAAAGCTCAGGGACATCCATCCCCCGAAGAGCCCTCCCCATCTGGCTTCCATCCACCGGCCACCACCGCAGGACACCTCCCTCCACCTCCGGCCATGGGCCCTGCATCCACTGCAACCTGTCCTTCCTCTACCTTTAGATCAGACACGTCCCTGTAGCACTGCTCAGAGCGGGTGTGGTCCGACAGCTGCACATTCCAGAAGCAGGGGAGCTGATACACGAGGAAGGGGTTCTGTTTGATGACAGCGTTGAAAATATCCTGGGAGATAAAAGCCAGAGATAGAATGGTCAGGAGCGTTTCACTTAGGAGGCCAGCTCACGGGCACAGCACCTCCTGTGCAAAGGCCTCTCTTTAGGCTCCTGCTCTGAGCACAGGCTGGCTTGCGCTGTGAGGCATTCCCCTTGGAACGGACGGGGGAGCGCCCCACGCGTGCTTGAAGCTCACGGGTTCTGCTGGCCTCAGGAGGCGCCATCCGGCAAGGGGACGTGGGAGCAGACACGGCTGGTCTTTCATACCGGAGCCAGCACAGATGAAATGAAGTCACTTTTCCACCCCTCTTCCCACCTCATCCAGGAGCCCTGTGTCATCCATCCTGGGCCTCCTGGAGAGGAAACTGCATGATGACAACTGCTCTGCTCTTTCAGGGGCTGAGACAAATTATAGATCTTGTTTCATCAGTTCTTCCTGGGGCTTTTGGCGGGGACTCGATGATGGATGCGCCTTGGACTCCTGCAGGCCATGGTGCCCGAGGACGCTCTCCCCACCTCCAAATCCAACTCCGACTTTTCTAGGGAGTTTTCCTTCTTTTGGGCTTTTCTCCAAGCTCTCGTCGCACCAGACCACACTTATTAACTAGCTGCTGACAGCTGGTGCCGGGGGGTGAATTATGTGCCTTCGCAGAAGGAGATGACTGGATAAACTACCCTCATTGGACACAGATATGCAACTGCTAGCTTTTGGGGACATGCTGGAGTCATTGTGACCTGACTTAAAATATGATGATGGAGGACAATTTTCCCCTCAGGTTTAAAACAGCTACCTGGGTAATTTTTAACTCATTCATTATACCAGATCTCATGTTTGAAAAAGGAAATTAGTTTCTGGCTGCTTGGGAAATACTGAATAATAACAATGCTAAAAAAAAAAAAAAAATAGTAAAGTCACCCTACAGAGTTTCTTGTTTCCTCTGTATTAGAAAACTTTACAAAAATTCAGTGACTCAGTTGAACATCGGGCAAAAACATGGGACTGCACTTGCTTTTTGGATGAACAGTAAAGGGTAAAACGCAGAGAACCCAGACAAGTCTTCTCCCCGTTTCAACACAGTCATCTACACCACAGGGAACTCAAAATCTAAATGCGTGAGCCTGGCAGAGCCAAGGTCAAAGGCTTGGGCACCTGCATTTGCTAGCAAAAATGAGGAATGGGATTTTTATGCATTCACATCAATGGTTTGGTGGAGTTCACAGACTTTTTCAGATCGCCTGGATTAGAAGCTGGTTATTCAAGACAGGTAGTTTGTCTCTTCCATTTAAATGCATTTCCCTTGAGGATAGGGTCATAGCACGGGATCTAAGTGAAAGGCATTGCTTTTAAAGTTAGACCCTATGTGCCGGAAAAGCAAATGTAACCTTGTCTGGGAAATGTGCTGTGGTGTTCTATGCACCCCACACCAAGATGAAGACAGCAAGCTCCTCCGAATGCCTCCTCATCAGTCTCCTTTAATAAGCTAGAAGCTCTCTGAGGCCAAGGACGACGTCCTTCATTTACCTCTGCAATCCTGTCTCTGAACGTCATCCTTGGCTCACGCAGCGTGCAGTGAAGGTCTGCTGAAGGAAGCGATGAATGGGTCACACGACAGGTGGAGACACCATTCAGACCCCTCTACTTTGAAGCTTCCTGGAGAAACCGCACAGGGCGTCCAGGAACAACTGCACCTTCTCACCTGGCCACTCACCTGGTCCGCTAAGGACGTGGACAGCATGCCCATCAGCTCCCTCTCTGCGGTCAGCCGCCACATCTGCTCCCATTTCATCTTCCGTAGTTTGTCCAGAAGCAGCAGGATCACCCCTAGGCAACAGCATAGGGTGGAAGAAGGAAAAAACGACAGTCAGCCAGACAGCCAGACACACCTGTCCACGTCTTAGAGACGAACATACCTGGGTTCAATCCCAGGCTCTGCCAGTGACTCAGGATGAGACTTCAAACAGCCTCTCTGAACATCCTCATTGCTGGAAAACATGACAATAGCATCGAAGGCTGTGGCCGACACTAAGTGAGATGGGCCGAAGAGCCTCGCGCTTTCTGGAGAGGGGAGGTGGAGACAGTGCCACGACGTCGATGTGCTCAATGCTTCTGAACTGCACACTTAAAGCAGGTTAAAGCGCTACATTTGTGCTACGGAGATTCTGCCACGCTAATCTTGAAAAGAGCCTCGTATTGCACCTGATACGTACTACACTCCCGAGAAGCATTTGGTTCTTCCCTGTGTTTTTGCCCCAGAGACAGGACAACCTCCCTAGGTGTAGCTGATGGAAGGCGTCTGTACACGATATGCTGTTTATCTTTACACGCACAAAGCGGCTCCTCTGTGACTTTTTTCTAGGTGAGACTGGCTGATTTGCTTTGCATTTATTGACAAGCCATGGGAGCTTGCTTCAGTGTTCTGATTGCCAAAGTCTTCTCTGGTCCCCACAACGAACACAGATGTAAACTACAGTGAAGGTGGTGCTGATGCTTGGTCTCTAAGATGCACTCCATCTTTCTTTTGTTAGTTTTTATGGGGAGGGACCTGGGCCAATGGGGGGTCGTGTAGAGAGACAAACTGCCATTGCATACCCTGCTGTTGTTATTATTTTTTTTAATGTTAAAACAACTCAATTTATTACTCAGGTAAAAATTAACTAGTAAAAGCCTAAAAAGAAAAGCACATTCTGGCTTTGCTGAATGACTCAGAAGCAGCTGTCTACTTCCAGGTCAGTCAGAGCATATAGAGAATGCACAGAGCACAGAACACGAGGAACCAAGAGAATTTCCCTGCAGGCCACTGCAGTTAATTTGGTGGATGGAACTGTAGCACCCATGGGCTCCCAAATCAATCCTCCGCAGGATGCTGAGCTCAGCAGAAAGCTCAGCGGAGAAAACTCCAGGCAGTTGACAAATGATCTGAGTTGATACCTAGTACATACGTTTCTAAGAGTTTTGGAGAGAATCTGATTCCCCAAATCACATGTAAATGTCAATTCTGGGAGTTTTTTTTTTAATAAACCTATTCCAGTGGCACATATTTGGAGAAAAAAAGTAAATTCACCATTTAGTCAAAGGTGTTTGGTCAGGTAAAGATGAAATAAGAAAAAAAAAAATATATATATGGTAGCGGTAATAATGGGGTAATACACAGATCTGAACTCGTTAAGCCAAAGGGTCAAATTACATCCTTTGCACATCTTTTATGGTTTGCTCAGTTTTTGCACGTATCTTTTCCCTTTTTGCTCCCAAGATCACTGCAGGTTAGATATTGTCACCCTTATTTCTTCGGTGGGGAAACTGAGAAACTAAGTCAAACGCTGGAACAATTCACAGTACCAGAGAAGCTACACCAGCTTCAAACTCAGATCTGCCTGGCTCCAAGGCTAGTGTTCCCTCATCTACACCACAAAAACCGAAGCCTCAGCACCCGAGCCCAGGGACTCGGGCCAAGACTTTTTCCCTTTGGTGACCTCTGGTTTCTATATGTGTAAAATGAGAAAAATGCTACTTGCCCTGTGCAACTCAGAAAGCTGTTATATCCATTTGTGGTACACTGGTAAATGTTTAGCCACAAGCTCCCGGCGGGGGGTGGGGGGGAACCCTGAAAATGTGATTTGTGGCATCTGCTGGTTCCTATGGTGTAAATTCTCCTATCGTGGCTGATTTCAAACTACCAAAGTAATCTCACTGAACACCCCATTGGGAAGACCGGGCACACAGCTGACCCTCGCCAGTCAGTGCAGGCGCTGAAACTGTTCACAGAAGCAATTTCAGAAATAGTAAAATTCACCATAAGCATATTATTTGCTTCTTGTGGAGAAAGAAAAGAAAAAATTTACAGAGTTACAAGCCAAGAGAATATCGTGATAGATTCAGGAAAATAGATCCCTAACACGTAAAACAATTTCATCTTACTGTAGAAACTAGTCCTAATTAGGTTGGATAGGTGCTCTAATATACAGAAAAAATGGGAAGGGAGTGGAGGCTACAAACAAGATGGAGGATATTAATGCACATTTTGAAGCCTCTAGAAATGTCAATGGGAGATCTATCAGTCTCGGGGGACTGAACTGAGACCTAATGCTTTTTAATGGGTATTAAGACTTGGCAAGTCCTCTGTGGCCAATGTGATTCCACCCTGTTTCCCAGACTAGTTGAAGAGAGGCAAATGTCTAGACCAGAAGACTAAATGCAGAAATGTGGGGATAGTCTCCCAGTTACCTAGCCTTTTTTTTTTTATGTGATGATTTTTTTTTTTCCTTGAAATTCAGCGTCAAATTGGTTTCCATACAACACCCAGTGCTCCTGTTGCGGTGAGCACTGGGTGTTGTCATGTTGATTTTTAAAAGCATGAACTAGGGGCGCCTGGGTGGCGCAGTCGGTTAAGCGTCCGACTTCAGCCAGGTCACGATCTCGCGGTCCGTGAGTTCGAGCCCCGCGTCAGGCTCTGGGCCGATGGCTCGGAGCCTGGAGCCTGTTTCCGATTCTGTGTCTCCCTCTCTCCCTGCCCCTCCCCCGTTCATGCTCTGTCTCTCTCTGTCCCAAAAATAAATAAAAAACGTTGAAAAAAAAATTTTTAAAAGCATGAACTATTTCAAACCACCAGAAAAGTCTAGAAACTAATATGACAAATACCCACCACCCCAATTTAATAAATGCTAATATATTGCCACATTTGCTGTGAATAATAAAACATTACAGATAAATCAAAAGCTCCTTCATCCCACTCTGGTTCTCTCTCTCTGTCTCCCAAGGGTAACCACTATCCTGAGGTGGTTGGGTTTCATTTCCATGCATATTTTTATAGTTTTATTCTCTGTGCATATATTAATTAACAATCTATGATGCCTTTAGAGTATTTCATTTCTCAATTCTTATTTACCTTTTCACCCAACATTACATCTTTAAGACTTAACCATGTTAAGATTGCAATATCTAGTCTATTCATGGCAATCACTTCACTCATTGTAAAAATATACCACAAGTTATTTATGCATTGCCCGACTGAACAACATTCTGGCTGCTTCCTTTGTTTCTCCTGTTACAAACGATGCTGCAGTAAGCATCCTAATCTCAATTTGTGGGGCACATGGCTGAGAGGTGAGCTGGGGTCCAGCCTCCAAAACTGTGCAAGGATCACTGTGTTGATGGTGCCACGTGCCCCGAAACATCTCGAACTACTCTTTCTCCTCTCTCGTGTTTGGGCCATGGCAGCATCCCACAGATGCTACATTTAAAACGGCTTTTGCGGGGTGCCTGGGTGGCTCAGTCGGTTGAGCGTCTGACTTCGGCTCAGGTCATGATCTCACGGTTCATGGGTTCAAGCCCCACATCGGGCTCTGTGCTGACAGCTGGGAGCCTGGAGCCTGCTTCGGATTCTGTCTCCCTCTCTCTCTGCCCCTCCCCTGCTCACACTCTGTCTCTCTGTGTCTCTCTCTCTCAAAAGAAAAACCAGGGGTGCCTGGGTGGCTCAGTCAGTTAAGTGTCTTCAGATCATGATCTCACAGTTAGTGGGTTTGAGCCCCACGTTGGGCTGTGTGCTGACAGCTGGGAGCCTGGAGCCTGCTTCGGATTCTTTGTCTCCCTCTCTCTCTGTTCCTCCTCTGCTTTCACTCTGTCTCTCTCTCACTCCCTCAAAAATAAAGATTAAAAAAAATTTTTTTTAATGGCTTTTGCATCTCTTCCTTTATTCACTCATTCGGTGGTTATTTATTGAGCACCTATTTTGTGCAAACAACTGAAACAGACCTGTACATGTTTTTCTTCCCTACTTTTCCCAATTTCTTGGGTTTTATTCAAAATATTAATTCAACACATATTTACTGGATGGAGAGCATTTAGTCTTGGTCATGCCCATCTGTGGAAGACACATTAAGCATCATGATTCAAGGCCAGGGCTGTGAACACTGAGAACGTGCACTGTTCATTAAGAGAGTCTGGGGAGGGCGGCGGGGGCGGGGGGGGGGGGTTGTCAGCCTGAATTGATCAGGCCAGGCAGACACGAGGGCGACATCTGAAGAAACACGGACAAAGGCAGAGCAGTAAGACGTGTGGGAACAGGTGTGTGTGATGGCTGGATGGCTGAAATAGAGTGTTTTGGTGCAAATGTCAGGACATGACCTTGAACACGTGAGCAGGGATGGATCAGGAAGGGCTCGTATCTGTGCAAGAGGTGCTTTCCAACCATTTTCATGTCATTTCTTACATAGAACATGAGATCCTTACAACCTGCTTGGGGCTGGAAAGGCTGACCCAGGGGTCTGGCTGCTCCAGGCCCCATTCAGGGGCCCCGATGGCTGATGGGATCACTATTTTGGCACATCTATTACCCACGTGTGCCACACTGGTTGGAAAGTCCTGCTGAGGGCACCTGGGAGCTAGCGAAAGATTTTGAGCAAGGGAATGACCACAACTGGGTCTGTTTCAGAAAAGCCAACCTGAAATGTTGCTTTATCAGGTCACTTCACAGGCTCAAAGGCCTCTAGTATCTCAGGAAGCCTAAAGAACAAGCTGTAATTCCTTAGCCAGGAATTATAATTCCACAGGAATTACAGCCACACATTTACTTTTTTCCTTCCATCAGACTATGCAGCAAAGCTGGCACAATCAATCGCACTTTGCCACTTAACTATCTCTCTCTTTGCAAACTTGACAAGCCAATATGCAGTTTGGCTTTCTCATCAGAATCCAGAATGTTTACTAAATATACTACTGCCCATCCCTGATTCAATCAGAATCCAAAACAAACAAAAACTCGTGAACGAACATGTTATAAAGCTTATGAACTTCACTGTCAGCTTCTGCATTTAAGAGTTTCCACATTTATCCACTTCTGACTCCACCATATCCTTAGAAAGGAGACAGGCTACTCATCATCGCTTCTGGATAGACATGGGAAGTGAGGTGCTACGAAGTGACTTTCCAATGTCATGGTAAGTGTCTCCCACTGCCCCATCTAGAAAAGGGTCTTTATTGTAGAACATTAGAACTAATGAAGCCGGTGTATCCCCTGTGCCAGCAAGGTCTATGGGATGTATGTATGTATGTCTTGATTTTTTTTTAAGTTTTTTTTTTGTTTGTTTTTTGTTTTTTAGAAATACGGCAAAGTCTTTTTAAAAAATTTTTTTTTAACATTTATTTATTTTTCAGAGACATAGCATGAGCAGGGGAGGGGTAGAGAGAGAGAGGGAGACATAGAATCTAAAGTAGGCTCCAGGCTCTGAGCTGTTGGCACAGAGCCTGATGTAGGGCTAGAACCCACAAACTGTGAGATCACGACCTGAGCCAAAGTTGGATGCTTAATTGACTGAACCACTCAGGCTCCCCTTAAAGATTTTAAGTACTCTCTACACCCACTGTGGGGCTTGAACTTAACCCCCAGATCAAGAGTCACATGCTCTACTGACTGAGCCAGCCAGGAGCCCCTGTCTCAATGTTTTGAAACAGCTGCCTCATGCTAAACATTAATGCCAAGTGCGTACTTGGCCAACACAGGCCAACAAAAGCTCATGGGAATCAGGGCTCCCAGGACCTACAGCCCGGCCATATGTGAGCTTCTCTTGACTTGTCAAACAAACCAGTGGGGATCCTGTCTGGTCTTTATTCATGGGGCCTGCATTCAGAAGTTATTTCTTCTATAATTCATTTAGAGGTATGTTTTGAGCACCTCCTACGATTCACTGGGTTAGCTGGTGACTTAGCGGTTGTAAAACGCAGTCCTTGCTCTTAGGGAGCAAGATCTAATAGGGAAGGGAGATGGGCAATCAAGACAATGTAAACACTGTGACAGATACAAGATGGGGTAAGAAGCATGGGATCTGGGACTGGGAAATGTGATCTGAGTGTGGGAGGAAGCATTAGGGAAAAGCTTCCTGAAAAAAATGATGTCCAACCTGAAAGCTGAATCCTGTCTAACCTGCAGCCTCTGAAAGGATGCAAAGGATCACCTGTGTGAAGGTCAAGCCAGACACGCTTGTCCCTTCAGGGCTGTGACTGCCTATCAGGTAGCAGATTATTTTCCACCACATTTGAACAGCAGACCTTAAAAGGTAATGACCCATTTCCCCCTCTTCTCCCCCAAAAAGAAAAAAGCGGCCACATAAAATTGTCTAGCATGGGTGAAACCATTTGACTTTGCTCATAAATCTGTAATTAACCACGGGTTATTTGTACAATAAATATCCTCACATCCTCACGCTGATGCAGTTGAGTGGATTCTGGGAATACAGGTGTTTCTGTAGCTGTCACACAAGAGGAAACTGTATGTTAAGTGGAAACCTCAAGTTTTTCCAACTGGACTTGAAAACAGAAGCCCTGGGTTTGAGTCCTGACAGCATCACTTACCACCAAGTTCTCTTGAAAAAAGCCACTGGGATTCTGAGCCCCAGTGCCTTACCTATAATATATGGGGACAATCCCACATTAACTCAACATGACTAGGGGGACTTTTTAAAAAAGTGTATCTTTAAAAGTATCTGGTATAGGCCACGATCTATTATTTCCTACCTCAAAGTAAAAATCCCACAACATTATGAAGTATCTAGGGGTGCCTGGGTGGCTCAGTCGGTTGAGAAGCTGACTCTTGATCTCAGCTTGGGTCATGATCCTAGTGTCGTGGGACTGAGCCCTGCATCAGGCTCCGTGCTGAGCATGTGGTGCCAACTTAAGATTCTCCCTCAAATAAAAAAAAAAGTATCTAGCACAGCAGGCACGGTACTTAATATGGCTGAACTGAGAAATATTAATTGATAATAAATATGCATGCCTAGTAATTCACTTACTAGCCTAAATTAACTTGTCTTTCTAAAACTCTTTAGAATCCCCTCGTGTGTGGAATGCCCCGGACACTCAAAATATTTGAAATATCTTCAAGCCTATATTCTTCCTCAGATTTCTGTCAAATAGTCAGCTTATGGTGTCACAACCAGCATGATTAGGAGGTCCCCTGGGGTTATTAAGTGGCAGCTAAGGGATGTGACCTACAAGGAAGAAAAAAATAATAATAAAGGAAAGAAAATCTGCCATAAGTAAAATTATGTGCATAAATGATGTTTCTGAGCAGCTAGGGAGTCTGTATAGACTGTTAAATACAATCACATTCAAAGGTTAGGAGTTTGCACAGATTGTACAAGAGCTGAAAAACAACATTTCCAACGGAAACAGAGCTCTAGCTGTTTATTGACCTCACTCCTATGGTGCTGGGGAGATATCCTAATTAATGATTGTAAAGGGCTTTGAAAATATGAAGTGGTACATAAAAGCTTATAAATAACAGTTACAGAAACTATACATTTCCTCATTAAGGTGCCTAATTATCACTCACTCAACTTGCATAATTCCCACTAGAATGAATACAAATTATATGCATGCATTCAATGTGGGAACAAGCTTTTTGAGTGAATATTGGTTAAAATGATGACGGCTCCTTCTGAAATTGGACCCTTTTGAGCCGAAACGACACAGATTTGGCTTTGCGGGGCTTGCCCCGAGTCAGACTTTGACAGCGCTTTCCTGCTGTCAGGGGGATGGTGGTACCAAAGACCTTGACTTTGGCCTTTGGCTGGTATTTGCTACTGCACATTTCCTCCCATTTCCATACTTGCTGCCCGGATCTGGGAGCACAGAGAGAGCCCTCGGCCCTGGAGGCCAGCACTCTGCACAGAGGCAGCACGCCTTCCATTTGACAGGGACTCCCAACGGAGCTGGCTGGGAGGCATGGGGCTGGCACGGCTTTACCTTCAGCTGTTGTGCTGGGAGCCTAAGAGACCAACACTAAATAAATCAATGCATAAATAAATTAAAAATCAAAGGCTTCTCCTGCGAACATCTGGTCCAGTGGTAGGGTGTTTCATCTGTGGATCAGAGGGCAATGTTTCTGTTTTCCAAACTGAATATGTAGCAATAGCTTGCTAGCCAAGATGGCAGGGAAAGCAAGGGGGAGGTCTATGAAGAGAGGAGGGAGAAAATCATGCTTTTTTAAAAGAGCCAGATACTGGTTCTTACCAATGGAACTGCAAGGAGAAGAGACTAAATACGGTACCATGGTTGATAACACCCGCCATTTCTCAAGCAACTGCTGCATACTAGAGATGGGCTTTACTTACAGGGCCTCCAAGTCTTAGGACAATCCTGCAAGGTGGATAGAATCATCCCCATCTTACACTCACCTAGCTAGTGAGGGGCAAAATTAGTCTCACCCTTTGACCTGTAGCCTTTCAACCATGCCATGTTGCCTCCCAGTGTGTGCGCGTGTGTGTGCATGTGTCTGTGCACATGCTCATGACTGGATACGACAAGACTTAGCTGAATCAGTGGCCCAAAGCCAAAACAAGTCAGGTAGCTCTTTAAAAAACATAAGTAAATGCTTGAAGGACTGTGTGAAGACCACAGGCCATAAGCAGTTTACTTGTACGAAAACATATGGGAAGATCAGGCATTACAGGAGGCCAGGAAAGGGAGGGTTTCCCCATAGAGTGGGGCCTGATCAGCTACAAGGGAGCACAGGTGACCAGTTGGAGAGAGATGCAGTCAGGACAGTGTTTCAGAGTTATCATGTCATCTCTCTCTCCTGGGTGGCACAGAGACCCTCTTCTTTCTGTGTCTGGGCCCACTCAACTCGGACCTCAGCTCGTGTCCCACCACCTCCTGCCTACATTCTTTAGATTGTGCAAGAATTGTTTGAAAGAGTCTGCCACTATTTTCTTCCTTTCTTTCTATGCAACCTGCTTCCACTCTTTAGTCAAGCTCAAGAATACTGCCAGAATTGGGTTGGTTAATTCAGACCACGTACTTTCTTAGTTCAGGGGAAACTGAGGTCCGAAGTGGCCACATGACTCCTTCAGACGAGATCAGAGCAGGCTTCAGATGAGACCCCTGTTCTTACACTCGTGCTAAGTCACAATGTATTGCGTGGTGTCCTGCAGGATGCCAACAGGTGTGTGGGAAACAGGGTCAAATCAGTAAATTAAGTTTAGGAGATGGTCAGTTAAACACAGTAGGCTGTATCTGTGTGCACAGTGAATCTCAAAGGGGGCTACTGCATCCAGCATTTCCCAGATTTATTTACCAGGACCTCTTCTCCCCTTTTCCCCAGGAATCTGGTAGGATGTTGCTTTTCCTTCATTCTGAGCCCTCACCGGCTTCTGTCTGCCTTTTCTTGGCTCTCTATCTGCACTGCAGGGACCAACACATGAAGATACAAATCTGTTCCCCTCGTCCCTCAGCCATTTCCCGTGGTTTTGCTGGTTTGAACCAGAGAAACAAAGCCTTAAGTGGGTACTGCACATCTTCTGTACCAGGGGCTCAGGGGAACATGTGGGCTCTCATCCCAGAAACGTTCACGAAGATGACCCTCAAAATCACCACTTTCCTCTCCCGCTTTGAAGTTCTACATTTCTCTTCTCCCGTGTGACCCACGAGAAAGTGAGTTTATTAAAAACCACTTAATTTAAAATCCCCTGCTGATTTTACCTGGGACTCACTTTTGATCACATAAATTAAAAGCTTCTACTTTTTGTTTGTTAAATCTTTTCGTTTCTGAAAGCTCTTGAGCACAGAGAGAAAATGGAGATCCTCCCACCTGAAGCCTACATTTGCTGGGATTTCTGAAAGTGTGGATGGATAGGAAACAAAGGTCAGTTCATACCTTACAAGAGGCTGGTGGTCATTCACTCACTCAATCATCCATTCAGTTAATATTTATTGAGGAACTTCTATGCACCAGATACACGGAGATGGAAAACAGAGCGGTTCCCGCACGCCAGAGTGGGAAGGATCTACGGGTGTTCAAACAGAGAGGGGTGTTCTGGAGAAGGGCAGGCTTGGTTCAAAAATATATCTGTCACTGGACAGAATGTATTTGGCTACGGTTGTGATATGGCTAAGAACATGAAGGGTTTGGTGGCTGGCAAACACTTATTTTAAGTTTATTTATTTATTTGGTGGGGGGAGGTTGGAGGGGCCAGAGAGAGGGAGAGAGAGAATCCCAATCAGGCTCCACACAGTCATACTGGAACCCAAAGTGGGGCTTGATCCCATGAACTGTGAGACCACGACCTGAGCCAAAATCAACAGTCAGACGCTTAACCGCCCAGGTGCCCTGATTGCCAAACACTTTCAACCAAGACTTGAAGAGCATTTTTGTTTTTGCGACTTACAGGAAACTTTTAATTGTAGTATCATATACATTCAGAAAACCACAGGGACCCTAAGTGCACAGCTTCACGGATTTTCAGACTCCTGAACTCCTTGCTGGAACTAGACCCCAGACAAGGAAACAGAACATCACTGACAGACTAGAATGCCTCTTACAGTCACACGCACACACACCCGCCATGTTGCCATTATCCCAAATTCTGACATCATACCTTCGTTTTATCAGTTTCTGAATTTTACGTAAATTGAATCATATAGTATGTGGCCTTTTTATGACTGGCCTTTTGGCTCAAAACTATGCCTGTGAGATCCAGTTGCATTATTACACGTGGCATTTTGTTCACCTAATGCTGTATAATAACCTATCATGTGGATAGAACTCACCCTAGTTACGTATTACATTGATGATGAACATTTGGGTTTTGCCAGTCGTGAAAGTTACAATCATCGCTGATTGGGTCTCTTGGCATCATATGTATGACTTTCTAGGTCCCGGGATGTGCACACGTGCAGTCTAGGCAGACACTGCAATTGCTTCTTCCTCTTTACACAGCCACTAGCAGTGCACGAGAGGTTTTTTTTCTTTTTTTTTTTAATGTTTATTTATTTTTGAGAGACAGACACAGAGCATGAGTGGGAGAGGGGCAGAGACAGAGAGAGAGAGAGAGAGAGAGAGAGAGAGAGAGAGAGAGAGAGGGAGGGAGACACAGAATCCGAAGCAGACTCCAGGCTGAGCTGTCAGTACAGAGCCCAACACAGGGCTTGAACTCACGAACTGTGAGATCATGACCTGAGCCAAACTAGGATGCTCAACTGACTGAGCCACGAAGGTGCCCTTGTCCACTTTTAAAGCAAAGGATTGTGGGTCTTGGAGCTGACTGATGTTGATTTATGTCCAGTTCTGCACTTACAGACACCCACTGCTCAGAGCTGCCTGGACTTTCCTGGGTGGGTGGTGTTCCCTGCCCACATTGCTAGTTTTGTGGAACCAAAGAATATTAAGCTAGAAGAAACCTCAAAAAGTTATCAAATCCATGCTCCCACCCCCATCTTCATCTTTATGAGGAAACTGAGGTTCAAAAAGGCTTGGTGGGTGGCTCAAAGTAAAATAACCAGCACAAAGCAAACACAACTTCCCCAGGAGCCCACCCTTCTCCTGGGCTTTCTCTTTGTCTCCTGGTCCCCATTTCTCTCCAACCAAGCTCTTGAAACTCCTCTCGGTGTGGTCCTTCTAGACTCCTGGACCAAAATAAGGGAGATAATTCCTGGTCAACTGCACAGACCCAAGGAGATTCTACAGGCAGGTCTTTTTTCTTATTTAAAAGTTTATTTATTTTGAGAGAAAGCATGGAAGGGGCAGAGAGAGGGAGAGAGAGAGAATCCCAAGCAGGCTTTGTACCATCAGCATGGAGCCCAAACCGGAGCTTGAATTCATGAACTGCAAGATCATGACCTATGCTGAAGTCAGAAGCTTAACCAACTGAGCCACCACGTGGCCCTATAGGTAGGTCTTCTTAATCAGACAGTGTTTTGCAAATAATAAGTGGAGGAAAATCACTATTATGGGGTGAACTGAGTCCCCCCAGAAAGGTGTGTCCGCATCATACCCCCTTACCTGTGAATAGGACCTTGGTGGGAAACAAGGTCTTTGCAGGTATAGTTAAGATGAGCCACACTCAATAAGGATGGGCCCTAACCCAATGACTGGTGTCCTTATAAGAAGAGAAGACACGGAAACAGATGTAGAGTGAAGACAGGGGCACATACTGGAGTGGTACAGCCACAGCCAAGGAACACTTGGGGCTGCCAGAGCTGGAACAGACAGGGAAGGATCCTCCTTGAGAAACCCAGAAGGGAGCGTGGCCCTGCTGACACCTTGATTTGGACTCCTAGCATCCAGAGCCATGAAAGAATAAACTGATGATGACACTGAGTCCTTGGCACTTACAACAGCCGAGGAAACTGACATAGCACCAAGACCCCAAATCCACTTGATTCTCAAGCACCCTAAACTGCTGTCTTAGGCCAAACTTATTCCTGCCATTTTTCTGATTCGGGTAAGTTTTCAGATAATCATTAAGTCTTAGAAGGTAAGTGAGTTTGCCCATTTTATTTAAAAAAGTTTTCTTTAATGTTTATTTACTTTTGAGAGAGAGAGAAACAGAGAGAGTGTGTGAGCAGGGAAGGGGCAGAGAGAGGGAGACATAGAATCAGAAGTGGGTTCCAGGTTCTGAGCTGTCAGCACAGAGCCCGATGCGGGGCTCAAAATCACAGACCGCGAGATCATGACTTGAGCCAGAGGTGGGATGCTTAACCAACTGAACCACCCAGGAGCCCCAGAGTTTGCCCATTTTAGACAGTGAGTGATAAGAAAAAATCCAAGGAAGAAGCCATGCCTGCTGGTCTGTAGTTCTGGCTCTCCTGCTACCCAGAAAACACATCAGGAGATGGAGTCTCGTATAGGACCTGCTCTGAGACAAGGACAGGCTTTCATTGGCAGACCATCAGAGAGCAGGAGACAACAGATACTGAAGAGATATTCTGACCATGCCCAGCCCGCTGTCATTAAGGTGGTTATTAAAGAGTCTCTGACTTGTCTCTTCCAGCAAGAGGAAAGTATTTTCTGGAGCTGTATATGGGAAAGAATATAGAGAGTCCAAGCGGTAGATCTAAAAATTATCAGTAAGGGGCGCCTGGGGGGCTCAGTCATTTAAGCATCCGACTGGCTTAGGTCATGATCTCACGGTTTGTGAGTTTGAGCCCCATGTTGGACTCTGTGTTGACAGCTCAGAGCCTGGAGCCTGTTTCAGATTCTCTGTCTCCCTCTCTCCCTCTGCCCCTCCCTGCTCACACTCTCTCTCAAAAGTAAACAAACATTAAAAAAAATTATCATTGAACAAAATGGAGCCTATTACAACGCTTAGAAAAGCCAGAGGTAGATGCAAGAGCCAAGGACAGCACAGCAGAACCTGTCTGGGGGGCCGGGAACCCCGTGACATTTCAGCAGGTATGGAAAAATAATTATTCTCTGAAAAGAAGTCAGACCTGCTGACCAGCTCGTTGGCATGGAGATTTTAATTTTTTACAAATAATGAGCCTGCCTCTCCCTACCAGTCTGGCTGGATGCTCCACTGCACAAGATGATGTCTCATTTGCTTACCAAGAAGGGCGAGGCGGTGTGGATGGCCGGGCGATTCTGACCAGCCGAACGTGTGCTAGAGCCTGGCTGAATGCGGAGCTAATGGCCCGCAGAAAGGGCAAGAAGCTTTTTGCAGTTTCAGACTTAACCAAAGTGAGTCCACATGGAAGGATGCATTGTGCGCCTCTTCACTACTCACTCGTTCACATGCTCAGAGAAAAAGCATGTACTGCAGGACAGCCAGTGAGGTAGGTAGGGGTGCACAGCCGCCTTCTTCACTTTTCTCCCTCCATTTATGAAGTGGAAAGAAATAGCACTTCTGGAGTGTCTCTCATGCAGCACATGCCTTGCCAAGTGGCATATTCTCCATCTGTCCGCTTCAGCCCCACTCTCTGGTCTTCTCTGCACCCTAAGAGATGCTTCCCCACAGACAGAATTACCTACGACCCCTGCTGGATGATTCCTAGTTGGAGGCATTGGCCACAGACTGGAGGGTGGGAGGAAAGAGAGGGTGTTCTCTTCTCATGCACTATCCAGTTTGGGCAATGTGTCCTACAGTGCCAGTGTTCTCTCCTGCTTCCGCTTCTACTGGGTAGCCATGTAGGTAGCCATGCTGGTTTCTTCTCTTTGTATCTTGTTAGGGGCTGAACTGTGTTCCCCCCCCAATTTCCCAAGTTGAAGTCCTAACCCCCAGTACTTTATCATGTGATTGGATTTGGAGATGAGATCTTTAAAGAGGTGCCAAGTACAAATAACATCATCAAGATGGCCCCCGATCCAGTATGGCTGGTGTCCTTCTAAGAAGAGGAAATCTGGACAGATAGGCACAGAGGGTCAATCAAAGCTCAGGGAGAAGTGGTCACTACAGGCGAAGGAGAGAGGCTTCAAAATGAATCAACCCTATGGACACTTGATCATGGACTGCTAGTTTCCAGAATTATAAGAGAACGTATTTCTGCTAAGCCAGCCAATCGGTTATACTTTGTTATGGCAGATCCTGAGAAACTAACACACATTTCCTGGCCCAGGGGTGGCAACAGCTTGTGGCTTCTGCTCATCTCTGGTGCCTCAGCATCCTTGCTGATACCTTCAGTGCTGCCTATTCACCTCATACATAGTCCCTTCATTACAACACCTTATGTCTGATGACATCCTATTACATGTATATTATAATCATTTCATCCCCTGGACTGTTTCAAGAAATGTGGATGATTATATTCATCTGGAAAATAAGGAAACTGAGGCTGAGAAAAGTCACACAGCTAGTGGGTGGTAAAGTTGTGATTTCAACCGAGGTCTTTCTAACTCTAAGGGTACAGCATGCTGGCTCTGGGAGACCTGTGGCAGATGGAATGAAAGAGCCATCTTGCAGAATTAGAGGCCCATGGAGTGGGTAGGACCCTTGGACAACATCTAGGGCAATCTCTTCATTTTATGGATGAGGAAAGCAAGACTCCGAAGACTGAACTCAGTAAAGTGAGGAAGCTCAGGATGCTCATATAAGTGGCTAAATTAGGGCTTGAGTGCCAGTCTCTTGATTCCAGCTTTGGTATGTTCTGTTGCTTCCCTGACTGGCACCTCATAAGCCCCCAGCCTGGACTATCTGAGGACTCCAGCGTAGGTGTGAAGAGTAAGGGTTCCAGCAACAATCCACATGCTTGCTCTATGCTTATTAGCTACGTGACCCGGGGCAAGTAGAGTGACTTAATTACTGCTCTATGGGTCAGTGTACTCTTCTGTAAAATGGGTATTCATAACATCTAGGATTGTTAGGAGGATTAAATAGGACAAAATAAAACAGTCAGCACAGCAACTAACACACAGGGTAGCCTTCATTAAATAATGAGCTATCGTTATTACCCAGGGTAGACTTTAAAACTCAAACCAAGTTCTTCCTACTGATGTGTAGGCACTGAATTTATTGCTCAGAAGCCAAATGATAATAAATAATGGCACTGATAACTAACAAGGATGGCAGAGCCCACTAATAGGCCCCCTCTAGGCCCCAGGCACTGTGCTACGCATGTCCATGACCACTACTCCTTATAACATCCCAGGAAAGTTGGAAGTAACGGAGAAGCTAATACGGAAGAGCCCAGATTCAAACCTAGTTTCATCTAGTTAGCAAAGCCATGCATTTCCCAGGCTCAATGTTGATGAGATGAAGCCGGACAAGCTTAGTAAGCAAACTGGCTGTGAAAAAGTCCACACAACCCTGTCTACACAGATGTGACTTTAACATCCACAGCCATCGTGCATGCTTTGTGCCACAAACTGTGAGCTCCCGGAGGGTAGCATGTGTCTCACCAACTGCACCCCAGGTTCAAACAGTCCGTGACACACGGCAGATCTGCCCAAGACAAATATAGTGACCTACCCGTGGTGTTGCACTGAATTCTGGACAGTTGCATTTCAACCAGCACAGTGCCTAGAGCCACAGGAGGGACCAGATGTGGTCCCTTGGTTAAAGTGAATCCCTGTTACACTAAAGCTGAATTTAAGCGAACGTTTTTACAGGAGGAGTAGGCAGTTCTGTCTCCGTATTTCCTAGCACATCCACACTTCTAGAGAAGGCTTTGGGTTTGGCCAGATGCTGTAGGGTAGCACTGTAAAGACTTGAGGGTCTGAGACACAGGTTAATTCTGGATCGGTTCATTACTTGTTTTCCAAACAACCTGGGGCACACTGGCTAATTTCTGTAAACCTTCTCTTTCTTGGTCTGTAAAATGGTTATGGCGATAATTATATTTGTTTTTTCACTCAACTGATATCTGCTGAGAGTCTGTGTACCAGAACCCATTCTGAAAACAAGCCATTGTCCTCATGGAGCCTATATGCTGATAGAAGAGGAAACACAATAAACAAGTAAGCAGGTTGAGGATAAAAGTGTGTTCTCTGATGATACAATAAAGCAGGATGGGAGATAAGGAGCAGTAGTCGGGCAGGGAACCTATTGAAATCTTGAATGGATGGTCAGCAAAGGCTTCTCTTCAGAAGGTGATATTTAAGCAAAGACCTGCATGAGGCCAGGGAGCATGGGATGCTGACGTGGGGGGAGGAAATCAGGCTGAAGGAGCTACAGGTGCAAAGGCCCTGGGCGAGCTGATCTACTGCAGGAACAGCAAGGAGTGCCTGCCTCCTGGGCTGCTGTGAAAGTTAAACAAGATAATAATCCATTTGAAATACCACATTCATAACAAGTGCTCAATAAATGTTAGCCAGGACTATTAGCATTATTCCCGTGGGCACACAAAGGCCCATATCTACTGGAAAGCGACTCCAGCAGGCAGAAGGCCATGGTAACCCTTCGGGGTGTGAGCCTGTGCTAATGAATGAACCTACTGCTCTTTGCCAGCCTGATCTGGGCAAACCCACAGGCTGTCCTGTTCACGAGAGAGGATTTCGTATAAATTGGATTAGTGGGGTGCACGTTGAATGCTGGGCAGAAAGAAGGGAGAACTTAATCCAGCTTTGTTGTGGTGTCAATCATTGAAAAAGCAGGCGCAAAATTACCCTGGTCCGAGCTTTCAGGCAAGAATGATAAACGTCCTTCCCTTGATAACGTTTCCAGCGTTCAATAAAACAGAAAGAAGGAAGGAGTGGGGATCGGTGGAGCCAAACGGCATTATCCTTCCAAGGATCTATTTAATGCAGGGTGAAATTTCTCCCCGGAAATGAATTTCTGCTTCTGTTAAGTGGGGGGAGGGGAAGTGTGGTGCAAGCTGTACCTGGGAGCAATTATCTGGGGTGATTCTTAGTAATCAAGATAATCAAAGAGGACACAAGAGCAGGAGCTCTGTGTTGGGAGGGTGGGGATCAGCGTTCGTTTGGCTTTTAAGGGCATATAGTCATCCAAAGCTACGCTTTAGTGGACACTGAAATTTGAATTTCATCTAATTTTTATGTGCCACAAAATGTACTTGTCTTTTTTCATCATTTAAAAATGTAAAAACCATTCCTAGCTTGAGACACACCAAAACAGGTGGTGGCTAGATCAGGCACGCATCAATCCCTGCTGTAAACAGTTGAACGTTAGGAAGAGGTTGAACATTAGGAACAGTTGAACATTAGTCTATTTAGACTGAGACAAAGAAAATAAATGTTCCCTCAGTATATTTATTTGCCTGGGCACTCCAATTCGATCTTGGGTTTGCTGAAAGCAAGGGCTATGTTTTCTACTTCTTTTGTTGTCTCCGTTGAGCATAACTAAAGATGAGCTTGTCTGCACTGTGCCGGGCACACGGTCCATGCTGGATACATGTGGGCCCAATAAGCAAAGCTTGCCTCTGTGCAATAGCACTGTCAGCTAAGAGACGGGTGATTTCTCTTGGATAATTGTCTGAGCTAAGATTGCCTTCACTTCGAGGAGTCCCTGAGGGCCCTGCTAACCAATTCAGGATATTCCATGCTATTCTGATTCAAATACATCTGACCTGCTGTGGGGAAATGTCAAATATGGTCTAAAAGGACATCTGGCAACTGAGGGCTCAGGAGGACACAGTGCGGGGGGGTGGGGGTGGGGGGATGCTTAAACATAAAGGTGGACGACAGGAACAGCTTTCAAGGAAAGGGAAGACTGCGAGGCTAGTCTCTCTGATGTCACTGGCATTTTTGCCGGGTTCTGTCAGTTCCAGGGAAAGTATAAGATAATGGGTCATAATCTGGGCAACAATGGGGGTGCAAATAAACCCCTGGAGGTGCGTCCTTGCACCTCCCTGTAGCCCAAGACTTTCTTCATCTGGGCACTGATACATTACAACCTTTTATAATTGTTTCTGGGTCTGTAACATTTAACTTAACATTATTGAAGAATAACCAACACATAGAATTGTATATATTTAAGGCGTATGATGTGATGATTTGATATACCTGTGCATTGTAAAATGATTATGAAGATCAAGATAATTAGCACATCCATCACCTCGCATAGTTAACAAAGGCAACTCTCCAAAGGAATTGAAATTAGGATCTTGAAGAGATGTCTGCACACCTATGTTCACTGTAGCAGTAAATAGTCAAGATAGGGAAATAAACAAAATGCCCTTTGATGGTAAGTGGGTAAAGAAAATGTGGTGTTACATACACACACACACACACACACACACACACACACACACACACACACCAACCAGGAATATAATTCAGCTATACAAAAGAAGGAAATCCTGCCATTTGTGACAACATGGACGAATCTGCAGTGCCTCTGTCCTGGGTCTTCCTGACAGCAGTCTGAGGCCAGGATTCTGGTTTCACTCAGGTATGCCCAGAGGCTAACACGGGGTCTGATATTATGCAAAGCTAATACTCAAAATGTCTTTGCTGAATGAATGTACACAAAATCAAACAGCTATGGAGTCCCAGAGTCTGGTGACGGTTATAGAAACAAGGTGAAGATGGAGAAGGTCCAAAGAAAGCTGTGGAAGGCACACAGGGGTACCTATGACTACTTTATAATGTAGTTTTGGGAAAGATTAGGGGGCAGGCCTATCGAGTAGAAAGGAAACACCTCAGGCGTGCCTGGGTGGCTTCTGACTCTTGATTTCAGCTCAGGTAATGATCTCACGATTCAGGGGACCAAGCCCTGCGTTGGGCTCTGCATTGACAGCACAGAGCCTGCTTGGGATTCTTTTTCTCCCTCTCTCTCAAAAATAAATGAAAGAAAGAAAGAAAGAAAGAAGGAAAGAAGGAAGGAAGGAAGGAAGGAAGGAAGGAAGGAAGGAAGGAAGGAAGGAAAGAAAAAAGAAAGAAAGAAAGAAAGAAAGAAAGAAAGAAAGAAAGAAGGAAGGAAGGAAGGAAGGAAGGAAGGAAGGAAGGAAGGAAGGAAAGAAAAAAGAAAGAAAGAAAGAAAGAAAGAAAGAAAGAAAGAAAGAAAAGAAAGAAGGAAAGAAAGAAAGAAAGAAAGAAAGAAAGAAAGAAAGGAAAGAAAGAAAGAAGGAAAGAAAGAAAGAAAGAAAGAAAGAAAGAAAGAAAGAAAGAAGGAAAGAAGGAAAGAAAGAAAGAAAGAAAGAAGGAAAGAAAGAAAGAAGGAAGGAAAGAAGGAAGGAAGGAAGGAAGGAAGGAAGGAAGGAAGGAAGGAAGGAAAGAAGGAAGGAAAGAAGGAAGGAAGGAAGGAAGGAAGGAAGGAAAGAAGGAAGGAAGGAAGGAAGGAAGGAAGGAAGGAAAGAAAGAAAGAAAGAAAGAAAGAAAGAAAGAAAGAAAGAAAGAAAGAAAGAAAGAAAACAAACAAGGGAACACACGTTTGATTTTAGAGAAACTAGAGTTGGAGGTTCTAACCGGTTTGAGGTGAGCCCTGGACAGTAGGGTTTTTAAGATCTCCCTAGGGGATGCCAGTGCACAGCCATGACTGTGAAGCACTCTTCTAAAGGAAAGTTTTGAATACCTGTGCAAACCGGACAAAAGATATACTGAGAGTTAGATGAGATAAAGCATAAAGTGCACTTAGCACAGGACTCAGCAGAGTAAATGCTCTGTGAGTGTTAGCAGGTGATACTAACATAATGCCTGGCCCTCAATGCGTGGATGGCACAAGGTTGTAAGACTGCAGCTGCCGAGCCCTGTGTATTGGGGAAGGGGCTGGGTAATCCTCCCTGGGGTAAATGCTCTCTCAATCTCAAGCACTGAAGGCCAGAGAAAAGACTGGGAAGTAGGCGCAAGCACTGGGCTGTTTACTGGCTCTGCTAACTTCTGGAGCCCATCAGCCCCTCTGTACCTCCTCCACCGACGCCTCTGATTACGTGAGCCAGTGCACATGAAAGCATGAGTCGACTCTAAGAGATGGGTACTGTGCACTGGAGAGGCCTCAAGGAAATCAGGCGCCTCCCACGTAAACATGTCTTCAAGCAAACAGTGCACTGAATGAATGCCAGATTATTTTCTTTATGGCAGGAAGACTTAGGATCATAGCCTCCCTTCTTCTGCAGACTGAACCACCCAGGTGTCTGGGTCAGGAAGAGCTGACCTTCTGTGGACCAGCAGAGTAGGGCAGAAACATTTTCAGGAAATGACCACCCCTGGCGTCCACCGATTAGGCCTGGTCAATATGCTTGGTCCAGGTGTGGCAGTGCCAGAACCAGGCAGAGCTCCCCACAGGAAGGAAAGGGCTCTGCTTGAGTTGGCCGCTGCTTTGTGATTCATGGCTTCCAAGGCCTGGCTGGACCTCTCAGTCAGAGACTGTCTGCCTGGATTGGAAAAGGCTGAAATTGGGTTTGTATTTGGTGGCTCAGGCTGGTGTAAGAGAACACCGCGGACTGGGTGGCTTCAGCAACGGGCGTTTCTTTTCTCACAGTTCTGGAGGCTGGAAATCCAAGATCCAGGCAGGGTTTCTGGCAGGACGGCTTCCTGGTGAGGGCTCTCCTCCTGGCTTGGAGAAGACTACTTTTGCATTGTGTCCCCTCATGGAAGGGGGAGGAGGAGGGAGGGAGGGAGGGAGAGAGTGTGAGCCTCTCTGGTATCTTTTTTTTTTTTTTTTTTGAGAGAGCATGGGTAGAGAGTGAGAGAGAGAACTTTAAGCATATTAAGCAGTCTCCATGTCCAGTGCCGAGCCCACCAGTGCCAAACCCGACGTGCGGCTTGATCTCACGACCGTAAGATCATGACCTGAGCCGAAATCGGCAGTTGGACACTTAAGCAAGTGAGCCATCCAGGCGCTCCTGGTGTCTCTTCTTATTAGAACACTAACCCTATCATGAGGGCCCCTCTCTCTTGGCTTTATGTAAACCTAATTCTCTCTCAAAAGCCCCATATCCAAATACCATCACATCAGGGATTAAGGCTTAACCTTATAAATTTGGGGAGGGGGCACATTCAGTCCACAGCAAATTCCTATTAAGTAGGTACTTGGCAAAATACAGATTCTTCTGCAATATACAGACTGTGTTCCCAGCACCGAAAACAAAACACATACATATACACACACACATTAGACTTTTTTTAAGTTTACTTTTATTTTTTTATTTTTTTTTTATTTTTTTTTTTAATTTTTTTTTTCAACGTTTATTTATTTTTTGGGGACAGAGAGAGACAGAGCATGAACGGGGGAGGGGCAGAGAGAGAGGGAGACACAGAATCGGAAACAGGCTCCAGGCTCTGAGCCATCAGCCCAGAGCCCGACGCGGGGCTCGAACTCACAGACCGCGAGATCATGACCTGGCTGAAGTCAGACGCTTAACCGACTGTGCCACCCAGGCGCCCCTAAGTTTACTTTTAAATATTACCTCTGTTCACCTGATCTCCACACATTTAGCATTTTCTAATCTAAAAAAATTTAAAATATCTGTTTTTTTAAGATTTAAAAAAATTTGTTAATGTTTATTTTTAGGAGAGAGAGACAGAGACAGAGTGCGAGTGGGGGAGGGGCAGAGAGAGAGGGAGACACAGAATCTGAAGCAGGTTCCAGGCTCTAAGCTGTCATCACAGAGCCCGACACGGGGCTCAAACTCACGAACCATGAGATCATGATCTGAACTGAAGTCAGACGCTTAACCGACAGAGCCACCCAGGTGCTCCCTTTTTAAGATTTTTTAAAAGTTTATTTATTTTTGAGAGAGAAAGAGAAAGTGGTGGAGGGGGAGAAAGAGAATCCCAAGCAGACTCTGCACTGTCAGCACAGAGCCCAATGTGGGGCTTGATCTCATGAACCGTGAGATCATGACCTGAGCTGAGATCAAGAGTTGGATGCTTACCTGACTGAGACCCCCAGGTGCCCCCACAATGTTTGATATAGCAGTACCCCTTCTTAAAATCCATTGTGTATAAATACACATAAGCAAACAAATAAATATAAGGGATGTTTCTGTGTATTGTTTGTAAATGGAGGGGGGCAAAGCCTAGCACCTAAAATAGCAATTAATCAGGAAACGAGATCAATTATGGCACATTCATCAAATGGAAAAAGCATGCAGTTCTTAAAAAGAAAATGCAACTTTATGTACCAATGTAGAAAGATATCCCAACATCCTATTTTTAAGTAAACAGAGCACATAACTAAAAAGGAGATGCATACGTAAAGAGAAATAATTACATGGGCAGAAGAAGTATTAACCTTGGGGAAGGTGATGCGGAGAGGGGATTTCATGTATTACGGCATCTCGGTTAGATGCTGGCAAATGTTTAACATTTGCATCTGCAGAAAGACAAGCTCTGATTTGTAGTGTTTGCCAATTCCCATGGTGTAAATACTCTCACTGTGGAAGATTTCAAATTACTAACACAGTGTCACTGCTGGAGCTGGGAGGAGACGTGCAGTAGCAAATCACAATATACTACTCCCACCATATAAATCTGACAGATATAAATAACCTTAAGAACACAGATAGTAGTAAGATGTTTAGGAAGTAATGAGTTTTGAGCATTTATTACCTGTTTAAAAAATAACTTATTTAATGGTAACTTTACAGAATTTGATTTTATTTTTTAAAATCTTTTTTTTTTCAACGTTTATTTATTTTTGGGACAGAGAGAGACAGAGCATGAACGGGCGAGGGGCAGAGAGAGAGGGAGACACAGAATCGGAAACAGGCTCCAGGCTCTGAGCCATCAGCCTAGAGCCCGACGCGGGGCTCGAACTCACGGACCGCGAGATCGTGACCTGAGCTGAAGTCGGACGCTTAACCAACTGCGCCACCCAGGCGCCCCCAGAATTTGATTTTAAATAGTAGTTGTGTGTAACAACCAGATCTCGTATATCCTGAAAGTTTAACCACAGGCTCTCACAAGCCAAGGCTCTAGTACGTCACTGCACTTCTTTACTATTTGTCCTTTACAACAAATGTGGACATGGATTGTTGTCTAAAGTTTTTTACATGCAGTTTAAAATTAAAAAAAAAAAAAGTGATCCAATTCTTTGGCAGTAATCTAGTGCTCTCACAGCACCTGGCAGAGTCTATAATGGAATTTTAAAGGTCTTTCTGAAAGGCCCATTGTGTGCCAGGTTCTACAGAAAGAGTTTATTGAGTGCCTGCTATGTGCCAGAATATGGATTTTTTTTTAAAGTTTATTTTTGAGAGACAGAGTGAGAGTGGGGGAGGGGCAGAGAGAGAGGGAGACACAGAATTTGAAGCAGGATCCAGGTTCTGGGCTGTCAGCACAGAGCCCGACATGGGGCTCGAACCCACGAACTGTGAGATCATGACCTAAGCCGAAGTTGGATGCTTAACCAACTGAGCCACCCAGGCGCCCCCAGAATATGGATTTTTAAACATACACACTATACATACACCTTACAAGATCTCTACTTCTGCCCTGAAATACCCTAAGTAGGTATCAGGATTTGAGACTTTCAGACCCCTGAGAGCCCTCTCAAACATCAAGGCACAGGAAGCCCTGTTTATGAAGATGACCACCATATACCCTGGGGAGAGGGTTTCTGGCTGCAGAATGAGGAATGGCTGAAGATAAGTGGATAAAACAGGTGTGATCAGGCTGGAGGAGCAAGTGGTGATATGTAATTAACAAAGCGGTGTAGGATTGGTGACAGGCGCTCAGATGTTAAGAAAACACCGATAACCTTGTTCAGCTCTATAGATCTCTACGCTTTTACCTTCTCAGCATTAGGGTGACATTTCAGGGCAGGTAATTATGACAGACTGAATGTGTGCCCCCCAAACTCCTATGTTGAAGCCTAATCCCCACTGTGATGGCATTAGGAAGGGGGGTCTTCGGGAGGTGATCAGGTCAAGACAGCAGGGACCTCATGAATGGGATTAGAGCCCTTATAAGAGGGACCACAGTGAGCTCCTTGCCTTCTCCACCATGTGAGAACACAGGAAAAAGATGGCCATCCATGAACCAGGAAGCAGGGCCCTCAGCAGACACCAAATCTGCTGGCACCTTGATTTTGGACTTCCCCTGTCTATAGAACTGTGACAAATAAATGTGTGTTATTTATAAGCCACTCAGTCTCAGGTATTCTGTTACTAGCAGCCTGAATGGACTAAGACAGCACTGTTGCTTTCAACTCACAGCAGAGAACACCGAGGCTTGGAGAGGCGGCTGGACTACCTTCCGTTCAGGATGCATAGCAGTTTAAGGACAAGCTCAGCAGCAGCCAGTAGCACCCCCTTCTCTAGGTGACAGATGAGGCCATTCTAGCTCACCTGGACAACTGCAGATGAGGCCCAGTGGAGGCCAGTGGACAAGTTTTACTATTGTTCTTGGTTTTCTCTTTATGATTTACTTAGCAAAGAGAGAAGAAAACCGTGAGACCCTGGTCAGAGCTACCCAGGAAACAGAATCATTTATAAGGAAAATAGTTCAGGCGAAAAGATCCCAGAATGAGAGAAGTCGCGAAGCAGACTTCTTGCACTTAAGGTCAGATTCTGGAAGCCTTAAATTAAACACACATTCTCTCTCGTGAGGCCATGCCAGGGGAAGGAAGGAAGCAAATGACAGAGAAACTCTTCTAGAACAGGGGCTTTTGCTCAGGAGGGTGGGGGATGAAAAATCTTGCCATGTTTTCAGAATGCTGCAGTTAGGAAAACACTTCAGCAGTTCAGGGTAATTGGAGGCCCCCCATCAAGTCTGACAAGTGGAGGGGGGCTCTTGTTTGGCTGCCTTGCGAGGGTACTACAGAGAACCCAGAGCTACTGAAGGCAATGTGGTGGGTTAAGTGCCCTGGGCCTACTGATGGGCGCTTTAGCAAAGTGTCTGCACAGGCTGTAACCCCAGTGCTCAGATGAGAACCTGGCTCAGAGACAAGACTTAAATGGAGACCATGAAAAGGGAAGAGAGTGCTGGGTGAGGACAGTTTCTCCCTAGGGCCAAGAGTGAAGCTGTGCATTGTTTAAAAACCTTCCAGCCTGTCCAGTGAAGCTGGATGGGCCCTTTAGCATTCAGACATTGGCCCTACCTAAGTTCCCAGCCTCTTGGCCTACCACTGTGCTCTGTACTGCTATGCCAGGAGTCTTAGCTACCATTTATTGAGTGCTTACTGTTTGCCAGGCATTTTCCATTCACTTACGCTTTCCAGCAATCCTGAGTCTGTACCGACACTCCCATTTTACAAGAAAGGCAAAAAAAAAAAAAAAAAAAAAACCCAAAAGGTGAAGGGATGTGCCTAAGTGACCACTGTATGGTTGCTGTAAGGCCACTGAAGGAGCCAGAACTTGGGCTCTTCACCACTCCCCACATGCTGGGCACATACTCTACAAGTCACATCTTGGACTAAACTAAAAGCCCAAACCATGGGCTGTTTGGTTTCTGTGCCAAGAAATTCTACATCTCCTAGCCTGGGCAAGGGGCAAAGTTGGGGGGCGGGGGGGCTTGCTGCTCTATTGACCTGGAATGTCCACCCCCACCCCCATCCCCACCTCCAGTCCTCTTGGCTGACACTTCTCAATGCATGCAAGCAGGGACTGTGGGCACACCCCTCCATCACAGCACCCAACTGCACTGTATTTGTCCTTAACTTCCTACTTTAAATCTAACGTGACCGTGTGGGGGGAGGGGAAACGGGGGTGCAAGCAGAGACCACACGGGACTTTAATTTCTACTCCTAGTGTAGGGCCTGATGCCAGGCACCTGTGACCTGCTGAGTGCATGCCTATCGAATGGGCACATCCTGTAAGACACGGGGACATAGATGGTTTCCCACCAGTGACTTTCCAAGTTGTCTTCCATGTCCAGAAAGGCAGGATTGATGGAAGCTGAAATGCATTTATTCATTCAACAAATATCTGAGAACTTTCCCTGTTCTGGATGGGGACATGGGAGCAAACAAAACAAGATTCTCACCCCTCAAGGACCTTGCTTTCTTGTGGGGAAAGACAGGGATACAAGGCTCCTGTTGCTGCCATAACAAATTAACAGCTTAAAACCCACACATTCATTATCTTGTAGCTGTGTAGGTCAGAAGCCTAGGGGTGGGGCTGGGTTCTCCACTTAGTCTCACAAGGCCAAAATCAAGGTGTCAGCCAGGCTGGGATCTTAACTGGAGGTTCTAGGGGAGAATCTACCCGCAAACTCATCAGGTTGTTTGCAGAATTCGGTTCCCTGTGGTTGTAGAACTAAGCTCCCCTCTTCCTTGCATGCATTAGCTCCTGAAGGCTACCTGCTCTCCTCGTCACACACTGTCCACCAGGGTGGCATGAGAACTCTTCCCCACGCTCCCAGCCTCTCTGGCTCCCCTTCTGTAACATCTGTCCTGTTGTCAGGTGGAAGAAGCTTTCTGCTTTCAAGGGCTCCTGTGATTAGATTTTTGGGCACATCGGATAATCCAGGATAATCTCTCCATTTTAAGGTCTGTAATTACAGCTGCAAAGTCTCTTTTGCCATGTAACGTAACAGAATCACAGATTCCAAAGATTAGGGCATGGGCATTTTTCGGGGGCCCATCTGCCTACAACAGGCAGCAGCTGAATAATAAAAAATGTGTCTTTTATAACACTGATGAAAAGCACAATGAAGCAAAAGAAACCAGGGTGAGGGATGGGGAGTGTTCCCTGGGAGAAGCAGGCCAGGTAAGCCCACCTTGAGGAGAGGCTGTCTGAGCAGAACACTGAAGGTAGTAATGGAAAGAGTAGTCCAGGCAGAGGGTTCAGGCTTAGGGGTGAGAATGCATTTGGGTGACAGTCAGGAGGCCAGTGTGGCCAAACAGGAATGTGCAGGGAAGAGGAGGGGCCATGTGCCTGGAGAGGTAGCCAGGACCGGCCCAGAATGCCCCCCTTCCAATGATGCTACACTTTGCCACGATTCTCTCTGGGCTAGTGGTGATCTTTACAAACCCTAGACCAAAGCAGGAGAACAGGACCAGATGCAAGGCTCCAATGTGTGTTAACGTGAGTCAGAGCTCCCAGGGCCTGCAGGGCAGAATCTGGGAGCATTCTGAATCTTGCATACTTGAAGACCCTGCTTTGAGCATCACTAGATTTCTAGAGGAGGGCTTGGACCCTGCAGGTAAGGAATGGCCCAGAGATGGGTTAATCCTCCATAGCTTGGTGAAGGTGTGCTTGACACCTGTGGCCAGGGGGTGTGGGGTGTGACCATGAGAGGAACATACACATCCAGGTCTACTCCTGCTGGGGGCCTCTGCTGTGTTGGCCGTTCTCTCTGGAATGCTGTTGCAGAACCCAGCATGGCTGCCAACTTCCTTTCAGGTCTGCTGCTCAAATGCCATCCTCCCAAAGAGCCCTTCCCTAAAGAAATGGCTCTTTCCAGAAGAATCCAATTCCCTTCTATGCTTCTCAGCACATCATATTACATCAGGGTTTCTCAAACTCAGAAGCGTAAACATTTTATGCTGGACATATTTTTATAGGGGACCTTCTGTGCATTGTTGGGTTGGCTGCATCCCTGGCCTCTACCCACTAAATGCCAGAAGTATCTCCCTCACTGTGACAACCAAATACATCTCTGAACAGTGCCAACGTCCCCCAGGAGCCAGATTTCCCCACCAACTCCCACTGATGACCGCTGCTCTGTGCTACTGTCTCCAAAACACTTACCATCTTCCAAAGTTATTAATTTCATTCAACAACAAATACTTACTCAATGCCTAATATATGCCAGGCGTGATTCTAGGGACAGGAGATAAAGCAGGGAAATTAATAGACAGAAATTACTACCCTTGAGGAACTTAAATCCTCATGGAAAGAGACAGAAAATTAAAAAGAAAATGAGGGAAATTATCGTAGGTCAGATGGCAATTACCACGACCGAGGAGAGTAAGGCAGGGAAAGGCAGTGGAGTGAGGCTGCTCTCTGGAGCTGGAGAGGCCCCCCCAGGTTCAAACAGGTGTGTTTGAGGAACGGCAGGGAAGGCAGAGTGGTTGCAGCTGAGTGAGTTCAGGAGCGCCTGACACCAGGGCATCACAGGATACAAGAGGGGGATTGCTTCTCTCCTACAATAAGGGACCTCCCACAAACAGCTCCTTTTTGCTCTGTCTGCAGCATCCCCTGGGCCTGGAAAGGTAGCTGGCAAGTCGCACATGCTGGGTGCGTGAGGATTATGTGTCCAGCGAATGACTGAACACGCGGATGGCTGGTGCTGGGGAGGGAGTGCTCAGGCCCAGACCTCTTCAATGGACTAACGATAGGGTGACTATCAAACCATGTTCAAGAGCCACAACTGTTTTCCCTCTATGGGAACCTCATAACATTTTTTTAAAGTTTATTTATTTTGAGAGAGAGTGAACCAACATGAGTGGGGCAGAGAGAGAGGAAGACAGAGAGCTCCAAGCAGGCTCTGCACTGACAGCACAGAGGCTCAATCTCATCAAACTGTGAGATCATGACCTGAGCTGAAATCAAGAGTCAGACGGTAAACCAACTGAGCCACCGAGGAGCCCCGGGGAACCTCAAATATAAAAAGAAAGTACTAATATCTGACACTGACTGATCCAGAGATCGTCCCAAGCACTTTATAAATATTATCTAATTTTGTCCTCTAAGCAACCCTGTGAGGTGAGAATGCTTCAAGTCCTGATATGATAAAGACTATTAGATGCCCGGATATCATGGAGCCAGAACCAGATGGAGCCATGAGTTAAACCCACAACTGTTCATTTCCACAAGTAATACTGTGTTTTAAAAGGAAAACGGAGGGTCACCTGGGTGGCTCAGTCGGTTGAGCAACCAACTCTTGATTTCGGCTCAGGTCATGATCTCCTGGTTCGTGAGACTGAGCCCTGCGTTGGACTCTGTGCTGACAGGTGGAGCCTGCTTGGGATTCTCTCTCACTCTCTCTCTTCCCTTCCCCTGCTTGTGCATTCTCTCTTTCTCAAAATAAATAAACTTAAAAAAAGAAGAAGAAGAACTAAGGCCAAAGGAGATTCTGGTTCAGGAAATGAAGTGAACAAGCTTTGGGTAACTTCACTGAGCCTTAGAAGAAGTGTAAATGCAGAGAAGTAGCTGGCGGCAGTATTGCTACAGAGACTTCTAGATGAGTGAATTTTCCCTCTGAGAGGGGAGCATATTATCTTATTCATTGATGCTAACCTTGAGGGAGATCACAAGCAGGTCACGGCTTTGCACTTGGGTCCATCTGTTGAACAGCTGCAGTGCCTTGAACTCATGGCTCTCCATGGGGGCAATGCCTCTTCTTCCCAGGAAAGGCTACCGCAATGAAGACTATTCCTGCATCCCATGGGTCTCCCTGGACATTTGTGTTTAGGCATTCTAACTATCTGAGCCTGAAACTCATACTCCTTACAGAAACAGAAGTGATGTTTTTTCAATGGTTTTAATAATAGACAATGAATTTGGAGTGCAAATTGAGGGAGGAGGATACTTCCTGCTACCTGATAATTTGCCAAGGGATGGTTACCACTTTGGGAAAACACTCACAGATCACAAACACCACTCGTGGAATCTGGATTGCCAGTGCCCCATTGGTGATGTTCAACACTGTCAGCTTCACCCTGAAGATGGCTCTACCCTGAACACAGGCACAGAAGCATCTGACTATTCCATCAGGTCCTGGTTCCACTGGAGCCAAGCCTGAGCAATTACATGTGAAGTCAATATTATTTTATAGTAAATTAATTTCCTTTTATTTCTTCTGTAAATTATATAGCCAGGTCACTATATCGATTTTTTTTTTTGAAATTGTATTTGTAGACAGTGTAATATAGGTAACCTTTGAATTTTATTCCAGGATTGTAAAAAAAAGCCTTCAAAACATTTGTTACAAAAATGAGGCAAGGCCACTGGCTGAATGAACAGAAGGCATTTTCATTATTTTTGTGGATGACCCTAAGTTGAGGACTAAAATGAAGTCAAATAAAATGAGACAAAGATGGGTCTAAATCAGATAAAACTCAACTAGAGATAAAAATAAAGTATGTGCTTTGGGGTCAATAAATCTAGTACAGAAGTACAGAATGGGGAACCTTTGGCTCAACAGTCACTCATGGAGCTTCTCAGTTGAACTCAAGTTCAATGTGAGCTTGATGTGCAAATGGCAATAAAAGCGTGTACCAGGAGGCTCTCTCAAATTTTAGCATGCATCAGAATCACATAGGGAGCACGCTTCGAAGCAAAGTTACTTGGCCTCACCTCCAGAGATTCAGATTCACTTTATGTGGTTTAGAGCCTGAAAGCTGACATTTTTAAGCAGACATTCTAAATGATTCAGAAGAGCGGACAGAAATGTCCAGGTGGAGGCGTGAACCTCTGACAGTTTGATAACATCCAGAATGTATCATTCAGATCAGTGTGTCGCCCTCACAGAGAGAAGTAGGAGCTACCTAAAATGGCCAACCCAACAGGATGGTGGAAGATCTAGAAGCTATCTCACACAGAATTCCTTCCTATGGGAAGGAGGTTTTGGAGAGCTGGCAACTGGCTTCAGACATGCAATGACACCGAAGATGTTGACTAAGAAGGTGCAGTAAGAGCACGTCTACATCCTTACAGTACAGAGATGGATGAGAAAATACAGTACAGAATAGACTAGACATGTCTACTGAGTGAACCATGCTTCAAATGGCAAGCATCTTTCTATGGGCTTATTCTACAAACTCTATTTAAACTCTTCTGTGCCACGAGCTTGGGATACAGAGCTCAAAAAGTCATAATCCTGGTCCCCAGAATTGGTGTAGAAGTAGTTTTTTTCCAAACTTCTTTCCATAGCCCTAGGATCAAGTAAGAGTGGAAAATCCACTGGGCTGAAAAGCCTCCCTTACTTTTGACTTTCCAGGATCTCGAATACACCAATACTCAATTTGAATTTCTAAGGGAAGGATCTAGTGTACAGATTTCTCAACCTTATCTGTCCATAGTTTCTAAAGATGTATCAACATCTCCTGCAATGTCTTCTGGAATTAGTCTAGAAAATGCTGGTTGAGGTTTATTACGAGGTCAGCATTCAACTCTGAATCTCAATCATCCTAGGGGCTCAAGTCACCCTAAGTCTCTGTGGATATGCAAACTTTCCTCCACTAAACCACAATCTTCTTAAAGGAAAGTTCTTGGTAGCACTCACTTTTTTTTGTTTACAAATCTTTTTCTACCCTGAATATAGACATTCAGTGGCATGTGTTGAATGAACTACATTTAAAGCTAGTTTCTCTGAAAGCAATTATTGCAGACAAATCATCCAATACTAATATTCCTTCAGAGCATAAACAGTTCTTAGTTCCTGAGCCAAGAGACAAGGAGGGCTCTGAGAAATGAAAGGACTTGCCTTGGGCTGCAGAAGACTGGAGGTCAGGGGCAGAGCAAAGGGTCAGCGGATATCCCACGCTCTGGGCGGCCCTCGAAAGCTAATTGTTTAGCAGTTCTTTGGCAAGTGGTCAAACATTGGCACCTTTTGAATCCCTGCCCTGGAATCACCGTGGCACCTGGCTTTGCCAGGCCTCCACCTTCCACTTGTACCTCTTATTGTGCTCTAGCCTCAGAGCTGAGTCCACCCTTGAATGTCCCCATTCGATTGTTCTGTGGATAAGGATTCCTAGAGAAATTCCTCCTCCCTCCCTGGAGAGCCAGGTCTCCATCTGCCTGTCTCTGGCCTACTTTGGAGACTGAAAGGAATTGGGATACATTTTATTTTTAAATTGTTTCTTAAAGCACATCCTCTGGTTAACAACCTCGTCTCGGGGAGGACGCACCTTGTCCTGGAGTAACCTTTGGGATCGTCCACAAACAAACCTCTCTGTCAAGCATCTCCTTTCTACCGGCCTGACTTCCCTCACCCCATTCTCCGGTCACCTGCTACTTGTAGCTTTCCTTCTCCTTCTCTTCTTTGCTGGTGTTTGTTTTTAAGATATTCGCCGTCAGCGTAGGAACTGAAGTGGGCTGAATCTTAATGAGCCTGTCATAATCTTATTTAAGGAAAGAAAAAAAAAAAAGTCCTGCAGACAGCTGAATGCTGGGTGAATGACAGCTTCCCGCACCTAGATGATGAATGGACAGAGTGGTCGGGAATGAACCCATCTCGATGCAAGGATGTGGGAGGTGCCCTTTAATTCCACCCGAGTGCTCATGGCAAAGGCACTGTGCTGGGGTCGGCCTGGTCGTCCACAGCTGCTGTGGCTCAGCAGTTCTGTGAAGATGGAATTAAGTTGTAAACAGCTCTGGTAAGAAGGGAGGGGAGGATGTGGGAGATGGCGAACAGATCTGCTCTAATCGTTTAGGCCCTGTGGGCTTTGTGCAAGCAGACTGGGAAGGAGAAACAAAAGGAAGGAGGAAGCTGGCTGGCTATTTTCAGGGGAATGTCTACCGTACAAGACAATTCTAGGAATTAATGAAGATAGTGCATAGTAAAGTGTCTGGGCTGATGCCTGGTGAATGCAGCTGAACTTGATAAATGTGGACAAATCTAAATGACTGGGAAACAGTTACTCAGCTAGGCTGTGGTCCGGAGGAGATATAAAAACTACAACCGACTCCTAATGCATTTCGGTTCACCAGGCCCTTGTAGCTACACTACCACAACAGAGCCTCACAATGGGTTCTGGGTGGGCTTATTCATTCTCCGTTCCCAGAAACAAACCCAAGGCTCAGAGAGCTTGAGTAGCTTTCCAAAAGGAACCATGTTGGAAAGCGATAAAGTTATCTCTTGAAGACAGATTTTCAACTCAAACAGCCTATGCTTCCCCCCCACCCCCGAGGATTTTTAAAGTAAAACACAGTTAGGAAGCTGGTCTATGAAGTAAAATCATCTCTTTTTCTAAAATGATATGAAAAGGTAACTTTTTCCAGATAGTAGAGAAACAGGAGAAAAAGTGCTAGGTGGCTGCACTGTATTTAGGGAAGAGCGAAAATCTCAGGTTGTTTTTCTGACCTGAGAGGGCTTTGAAGACCTTAACAAACGTCACATAACCACCAGTTTAAAAGCAGAGGACGGGTTCCATTCCCCCATAGGACAAATGACAGAAAATCCAAGGGAGCACAAACTAAGATTTACTGAGCACTTGTTTTGTGCGAGACACCGGGCTAGGCTTTTGAACTAGTTACCTTGTTAATCCCCCCATACTAGGTACTATGATCCTATTTTACAGGGGAAAGAATTAATTAAGTTTCAGGGAGATGAACTAACTTGGCCAAGCCTACATGGGCACTTAGTGGCTGAATCACGATTCCAACATGGATCTGCCAGAGTTTGCCAAGACAAAGCAGAAGTCTCAAGGTGGGGCTTTGTTGGAGATACCCCTTTTGGAGGCCTGCTTTCCGTTAGGATTTAGGGCAGCGGGCTCCCTCCCAGCAGAGTCCTCAATTTCCACGAGAATCTAAATGCTTCATGACTCATCCACTGATGTGTGGTACAATTCCTAGTCTTAAAATAACAAATCCCCATCATGAAAGCCAATGCATTCTGATGTCGCATAAATCCTTTTATAATGATCACTCGGTGTCACTGGCTTATTTAAATGGACACATCACTTCTAACAGGGTTTTCCTCATCTGCTCTGCCCTTTAAGCAGCAGCAAGTGGGAAAGTAACTCACTTCCTTGGCATATCAAGGAGGAGCTGGAGGTGGTTTAGAGACTTGTATGTCTCCTGACCTCACACTGAGGCAAACTGGGAGAGGCAGGACGGGACGTGTCATTTTTGTCATAATAAATTCCCCAGTGTGCCACATTCTTCTCCTCCCTGCAAACCCAGATTGATGACCTGTGGTTTTTGTTTGACACAGATAACCACGACCCTGATGCTGTGTCCTCGAGACCACTGCAGTATATATCTCTGTGTGACACTGCCTATTATTCTGTGTTGTGGAAGACAGATACCAGGGTTTACCTGAAATCTCCCTTATCCCACCCAACAGACATGGGTGTCTCGGGCTTCCTGAAAGCCTGGAGTGAATGTACTGGAATTCAGGCTTTTACAAAATATCAACATCAGATGATAATTCGTTTACCAAAGGAAAGAACGGGACGGGGTGGGAGGAAGGCATATGATTGGCCCCACAGTGGGTTCCTAAAGGGTCTAGCCTCAAATACACTGGGAAAGCCCTCTGGGAAGGTTTGCTTGGAGAAGAAACAGAGTGCCATATTTCAGAGCAGACTCTTCTGCTCCAGAAACTTCCTGGAGGCTTATGAGGCAAAAGTCTAGGCTCGTCTCCAGATGGTTGAAAGACAAGAGTCCAGAATTCCACAATGTATAGTATTCTTGATCTTGAAGCCAGTGAAGTTCAACCTAGGAAGGTCAGTAGTTAACAAGGCAGCCTCCTTAATGCTCAGACTAGAGCCTCAACCCCTCTCAGTGTGAGTTTCCTGGGTATAAAATAGAGATAAGAATAGTGCCTGCATGGTGGGGTTAGTGTAAGGATTGAATCAGAGTAACTTCTAGAAAGCAGCCAGTACATACTCAGCTGGTATGCCGAGACCAGAGATGTTGCCTTAGCCATTATGAAAATACTTCTACACCAGCTGAGGGAGAGCTGGTGCTCAGAGCCCTTCTGTCTCCCTCCCCCAGCCTGGCCCCTCTCAGGGATTCCTCAGACATCCTCACCATCCAGCAACTCAAGGGTTAATGCCCAGCGCAGCAGGGGAGCCTCCAGGAGGTGTGTGAAAGGCCTGTTAAAATTCCTTAGCTGCAACCTTTAAAGAAGGCTGTAATGCCTGGAAGGTATCACAGGAAAAAATTCCATAGAGGGAGGCATGCCTGGATGTTCTGCCAAATGTCAGCTAAGGACAGCCCCGGCCCCCATCTCAAAGGACAGCCTTTACAGGAGACTCCCTAACTGGCACCTCTGGACATGGACTCTGACACTTCCTTTCCTTGTCCTCCTCCAGCTTTGACCCCATCTCTGAACTCTCACCTCTGGAAGCTTGACTGTCATCCATTTTTCTTTGGCCTCCGGGGCCCCTGCATTCGCACCTGACCCTCAGCTCTCAGAGTTGACTTTAAGCCCCCAAGACCTTTTAGGTGGCGCCATCCCCTGACACCCACCCCACCCCAGTCCAGCTGGTCTCAGATGCCAGGTCCCAGTCCTTCTGGGCCTCACCAAACCTACTGCCCCCTGAGCTCCAAGTTTTAATCCTGACACAGGCCACACATCTACATCCTTCAAGAGCAAGGTTCCAAAGCGGTGGCAATAGAAGATAAAGGAGAAAGGGCAGAAGGATCCAGAAGCACTGAAACAATAGACATTGGCAGTCCTGAGCTTAAGGAGAGGGATGTCGCTCTAGTCTCTTATTGATACACTCTGTGAGGTCATGGGCGTTATCTGGCCTACCTGGCACGGGGTCTAGGGTCTAGTCCACACCAGGCATAGCTGTTGAACACAGAATGAATGAATGAAGATACCATTAGCCAATGAACTATTAGCAGAAATTATGTCACTTCTGACCAGAAACTTTCAGAATCAATAGGACATCTGCTACTTTCCTCCCTATACCGGGAAGGATGAATCCAGATGAATCCGGAATGCCTACGGTGAGCAAGATCCAGCAGGCCTCACATGGACATGGAATGGGAGGAAAGTAAATCTTTGTCGTGGTAAGAAGCTGAATGTCGGGTTCTTTGTCACTGTGGAACGATCTTTGTATCAACGGAGCCAAGGGACCTAGAGGTCATACTTCTAAAAAAAGCCCAACGGGATCTAGATCTGAAGGTGAGTCAGGAGGGAGGCTTTTTGCTAAGGTTGCAACTGACAGCCAAGGTCTGACAGCCAAGCTGACTATAGTTGTGGCTCTAAGAAAGAACCAAAGGTCAGCTGTGTAGGTACCATCCACTGCAGAATTCAGGCAACCAAGTGGTCTCCTCCTATCCTTTGCCTGCCTCCTCCCTCAGAGGAAGGCACACTGAACCCTCATGTCACCTTCTGAACCCCCCACCATGTACCACCCTCACGATTTACCTGTGTTGTAGCCCCTTCCAAGGGCAGGCCAAGGACGGTGATTTTTCCACAGGTTTCCAAGGTACCAGTCACTCTGGTTCTCTACCAAGCCCAGGACCTGCTGACCTGTAGAGTACAGAGAAAGCAAAGGTCTTAAAAGAAGCCAAGCCACACGGAACAGTAAGTAAGTACTGAATAGGAGATATAGTAATGGTAAATCTTATTGTAGTTTTTATTAAGTGTCAGGCCCTGATCTAAGTGCTTAACTTGTATTAATGTATTTAATTTTCAAAGTTTGGCAGCCCCGCCATTTTTTTTAAGTTTATTTAGTCATTTTGAGAGAGAGGGGGAGAGAGAGAGTGAGCGAGCATGCATGCATGGGGGAGGGGCAGAGAGAGAGAGAGGGAGAGAGAGAGTGAGCGAGCATGCGTGCATGGGGGAGGAGCAGAGAGAGAGAGGGAGAGAGAGAGAATCCCAAGCAGGATCTGAGCTGTCAGCACAGAGCCTGACTTGGGGCTTGATCTCACAAACCACCAGATGATGACCTGAGCCAAAATCAAGAGTCAGATGCTTAAACGACTAAGCCACCCAGGTACCCCTTGCCCCGCCATTTTTATTATCCCCATTTTATAGAGAAGAAACTAAGGAGCAGATAAGTAACTTGCCCAAGGTCACCCAGTTACTCTGTGATAATACCGGAATCCCAAACCAACCAACCAACCAACCAACCAGCCAACCAACCAGCTGACCAGCTGACCATCCATCCCTTAACTCATGCAACACATATTTACCGACACACCTCAAGTGTTCCAGCTCTACTATCCCCCACTGTACATGAGTTCACTGGCTGTCTGGGCATCAGCTGAGATCATCTGCCCCCATCGGAGGTAAAAAATGCCCCTTGGTGAAGGAGATGGAAGCCCACAGAGAAGAGCCCCCTTTTGGCCACCTCCCCACAGTGTTTTCACCCTCACGTCCATTTCATCATGAGTCCCCAAGCCACTGTGTCATGTCAATGCAGGAGTGTTTTCTAGAGGAGCAATTGGTTCTCTGTCCCCAGCACTCAGCTCTGACGTTGGCCTGTGTCTGCTGTACTGGGACCAACAGCACGGCTGAGCCAGGCCTCTTAGACTAGTTTCTCAGCACCTTAGGGGAGTCAGTGACTTCTCTTGATTTCTTAGAACATAATGTTCCTGGGAGTCCAGGCCTTCTATGGAGGGCAAGCAGGGCATCAGACCCACCCATCTTCCACGAGACAAGCCCATCATCTACTTGCAGAAGGTATTCATTCCCTTGGATTTAACCGTCAACTATTTACACACCAGGAAACTGAAGTTCACCAGGATCATGATGTGCACAGGTAGTGGTGGAGCCAGCACATAATTTAATACTTGTTCGACGCACACACTCCTTCCACCGTCTCAATTCCATCTCGTTTGCCTTTACAACAAGCATTTGTGGGAAGAATGAAAAACCCTTGTTATGGAAAAAGAAACTGACGCTTGGATATTTTAAATAGCTTGCTCAGGGTCACATGACTAATAAGCATGGTCTTCCAGAGCTAAGCGATGCCTTCTGGGGCTAAAATCTTGATATTATTGGCCAATCTGAGAAATAAAGACCTTTCTGACCAAATGAAAGCCTGGCAGCATGTTAAGAAAAACACGACATTTCTCCCGGAACAGCATGCTGCATGATATAGAACCTCCCTGGTGTGATGGCAGCTCCCTGAAATGATGGTGTGTGGGCTCGGCGTAATTTATTTGATCAATTTATCGAGCTCCTATCTAAATCATCACCCCGGCACAAATACATAAATTAGAGGCATGGGAAAAATACTACCACCCATTTTGTCATTGTATATGATCACATCCCAAACTTGTAGAATCCCTCAGAAAAACACATCAACAATTCAAGAAGTGCAAGAGCCAATCAATTCTACATGCAACGAGCTTGGGGTGTTCTTGCAAAACAATGAGATCTGAAAAGCAGGTTGTCCTCAGCTGAGAAAGATGTGTGCCGCATCCCGATGCTGTGACCTCCTTACAGAGTCCACGTGATAACCTCTCACAGAGGTTGGGGTGCAGGGGGGCCACAGAGTCCTTGAGGGATCCGGTTCATAATTACTAATGACCCCGGGTTCAGGATAATGAACACGGTGTCTGTCACATGCTCGAAAATGACAACAGGGGAATGATCGTTCACTGACTTTTAGGGTAGCCACCTGAAGTTCAGATATGCTCATCTTCAGCACCTTCAAAGTCCAAATCGCATACTCTGGCATTCCATGAACTGTGTTCTGCCTCAATCTACTTCTTCAGAAGCTTTCTCTCCTTTTTTTAAGTTTATTTATTTTGAGAGAGAGAGTACATGTGCGTGTGAGTGAGCAAGGAGGGTCAGAGAATCTGTGCTGTCAGTGCAGAGCCCGATGCGGGGCTCGATCTCATGAACCATGAGATCGTGATCTGAGCTGAAATCAAGAGTTGGCTGCTTAACCAACTGAGCCACCCAAGCAGCCCAGAAGTTTTCTCTATTTAACCACACTTCATTCCTGACAAATGAAAATGTACAGTTTTATTGTTTACATTCTCACCTCTGGCTATCGCTCATTTGGCTCTTGCTTGACGGGAACTGCCCTGACCCCCAGACAACCCCTGCCCGTCAACCCTTCCCATTCGTCTAGCATGAAGCCACCTATGAACACCCCTAAGTCTGAATGGTCACTCTACCTTCGCTCCCATGAGATGGGAGACAGCTCCATTTAGCACTTCCTCCTGGCATGTTTTGCATAGCCGACTTACGCCCTGTAAAGGACAGAGTGGGTGATACGCAGGTACATCCACACCTCATTTGTAAATATCCACCTACATTAGTCCGAGGGCAAGGACTGGGTGGTATCCAACACACTAACGGGTGCCAACAAATACACTAAATCAATGACGTCTGGTGGATAAATCTCTGCTGACTGGGAGACCCGCAACGTTAGTGTATTAGTACCCCCACACTTCTGAAGCTGCAAGGCATTTTGCCCTCCCTCTACTCACCAACACATTCTCTGGCAAATCTGGCATCTTCCTCACCTGCATGGAAAACTGCAAAGGTGGGGTGGCACCACCTGAAAGCATGTTTATGTTGGTTGCTCTGCCCAAGGCTCGAACCCAAGGTCTTGATCTCCAGAGAAGGAGTGACATACATGATTAACCTAAGTTAATGTTATCCAAACTCCCCTCTCAATTTGCACCTGGGCTGCATTTCTCATGATGGTTGCATATGACTCCTTTACACATGCCAGCCCTCTTTAAGGTTAAAAAATTCTTAATTAGGAACACGATAGCTGTAATTTTAACATCCGCTGGTTGACAAAATGCAAAATAATAAATAGCTACTAAGATTTCATTTTGCTTTTTCAGATGGATTCATCAGCTGCTCTGTCAGGGATTAAAAGGGTAGCTGGGTTGGGGAGCCTGGGTGGCTCAGTCGGTTAAGTGTCCAACTTCAGCTCAGGTCATGATCTCACAATTTGGAAGTTCAAGTCCCACGTCAGGCTCTGTGCTCACAGCCTGGAGCCTGGAGCCCAGCCTGGAGCCTGAAGCTCCCTTCAGATTCTGTGTCTCCTTCTCTTTCCGTCCCTCCCCAGCTCGCACTCTGTCTCTGTCTCTGTCTCTCTCTCTCAAAAATAAAATAGAACAATGGGGCTACTGGGTGGCTCAGTCGGTTAAGTGGCTGACGTCGGCTCAGGTCATGATCTCATGGTTCATGGGTTCAAGCCCCACGTTGGGCTGTGTGCTGACAGCTTGGAACCTGGAGCCTGCTTCAGATTCTCTGTCTCCCTCTCTCTCTGCCCCTCCCCTGCTTACATGCTCTCTCTCTCAAAAATAAACATTAAAAAAAAATAATAAAACATTTTAAAAAATTAAAAAAAAAAAGGGCAGCTGGGCTTTGCAAGTGGGCTTGTGAGTACCTTGGACTGTCTGATGTGTCCTATCCTGCAGAGGTCTGTTGTCCATCCACAGGGAACCATGCAGCAGGGTAGCTAGAGGTAAAGAGTGGAAACCTCAGGTCCCACTGCCTGATCCCAATTCCTGGCCCTGCCCCTGCCCCTTTCCAGCTGTGTAGCCTTGAGAAAATTACTTGACCTCTCTTGGCCTCAGTCTCTAACCATTAGGGCTGTTGTGTCTACACATGTCTGAACGACTTCACGTGTGTTAAGGGTTAAGCATAGGGCCTGAAACCTATGAAGCACTCTGTAAGTCATAACTATTTTCACAGATCATCCAAGCTCCCCTGGAAGCTTCTGGAAGAGAGCAAGCCCATCCACAAGCTTTTCTTTGAAGGTCAATCTAGCACAACAGTTAGGTCCTTCTAGGACTTTATCTAACTGTGGTCTGAGAACTGAGTGCTTCTGAGGTTCTTATTAACTGCAGGTTCCTGGGCATCAACCTAGACATTAATTATGACCCAGAGGCAGCTTCCCCCTGCCTCTCTGGTTTCTAGAAGGAGGAATTTCCTGGCTGCTAGCCCCAACCCTTTGTCTCCTCTATCACACAGGAGGACTTACCTGGCTGGTGAGCTCCAGAGAAACAAGCCTACATTGCTTAACCCCTCCTCCATCCCTATTCTGACAGAGGGTCCCCTTAACCCTGTCCTTTCCTAGGGAAGGCCCCTTTCCACGAGGCCACAGTTGCCCCACACTTCTTGGGACGGGGTGGGGGGGGGCCCAATTCCAACTCAGAGTGTTGATATGACAAACATCCACAGTAAGCCCTCCAATTTAACTTGCACTAAAAAGGTGACATTTTGCTCTCTTTTACCCTTAAATTGGCTCAGTGTCTGGGAAGGTGGGGTTCACGTCATCTATTAATTCTCTCATGCCTCAATTCTAAATAAGAGTTCTGGTCACTGGGTCTGGTCATCTGCATTTAAAAAAAACAGGTAATTGGAAAGGACATTAACGTTTGAGAATTAGTGATCCAGGTGGGGAAACTCTGTCCCCGACAGTCGAAGGCAAGGGTCGAAGGTGAGGTTCACCAGTCGGGTCCCCAGCACACGATAAACTCTTATGGCATCTAAATCTAGCCGACAAACCAGCAGAACTCAGTGGCAACCTCCAGTGGTCGGCTTCTTGAGGACAGTGAAGGGACGAAGAAAGCGAACATCAGAGCCAGACCGCCCACGTCCAATCCTGGCTCTTCCACTTATTAGCTGTGCAACCTTGAACAAGTTACTCAATCTCTTGGTGCCCATTTCTTCATTCATTTATAAAGTGAATACGTAGGACATCCCTTAGAATTAATTTTTTTTCTCTAGGCACTACTTTGTGTTCTTTGCTTATTCAAATGTTACCAATAACAACGCCTGGAAAAATAGTAAAATGTTCAGTAAATATCTGCTCTTATCATTACACCCAGAATTCCCTGGCCCCACCTTCTGTCCCATCCACCCGGATTCAGGCATCAGCAGTCTCGGCCTTCTCCCCCGATCCTTCCTTAGCTGACACGGTCCTTACTCTGCCTAGACTTTGGTTCTGTTTAATATCGACTGAGGGTTTGCTCTGTGTCAGATACCACACGAAAACTAAGGAATCAAAGACAAATCAAACACGGTCCTTGCCCTAGAGGCAGCTAGAAGAGGAGACGGATAAACAATTATGAAACAGCATGGTACCCGCAGTGACAGAAACACTGATAAGTTAGAGGAATGGAGGGCAGGGAATAATTGATTCTGTGGGGGAGGGTGGGTGATGCTGGCTTGGGGTCTCCCCGGGGTCGTCTACTGCATCCTTACCTGCACTGTGGGCTACACCTGCTGGTCCACACAGACCTCCAAACCCCCAAGCTTCCCCACAAGCTTTTCTGATAACAGTGCTATCTCACAAAACCGTTCTCAGCAGAGACGGTGCATAAGACAGGCCATCCTTTATAGCTTTGCCAATCCCAGCTCATCAGCCAGATGGCATCTGGTCTCCAGAGGTCAAAGTCTAAAGCCTTAACCTGGATGATGCGAACACACATGAGACCTGCCATCCCATTAAGAGGTAAAGTCCCAGGGGACTCCTCTTGGGGGGCGGTGCGGGGGGCTCGGGGGGAACACGGGCCGCTGGCGTGCTGCCTCGCTCAGCATCCCGCACTGTCTCGTCTTCTTAGGAGTTATTATAATAAACCACCGTGACTAACAGAAAAGGCTTTGTCATTGTTTTCCGTACAGCCCTGTGGTTATGATTAAGTGCACTGTTCCCCGTCTTCCTTACTCCAGGCACAAGTTAACTTATGAAAATGAAGCTGTCTTCTTTGCTTATTCATACATCACCACTAACAGCCAGACAAGAGCGAACAAGCTTGCTATTCTGCTGGGGCCCTGGTGTCGGTGTCACCAGCCAGCAGACGGATGGCTCCAGGCTGGGAACTCCCCTCGCTCCCTCCTTCCGCAGCTTTTGGCTCAAGGCAGAGAGCTCCGTTCAGGAGGTGAAGCCCCAGAAGCAGGGGGATGGTGATGCTTCCACGTGGCACATGGGGGCACGGACAGGGCATGCTGGGCTTCGCCCACCAGGTGGCCGGGAGGGAGGCAGACAGCATGGTGAATTAGACAAACGGTTTGTGACCCAGATGAAGAGGGGTCTAGCCCTGATTCTGTATGGTTTGGCCACGGTCTTACTTTTCTGAGCCTCTATTTCCTCACTGCAAAAGGGCAAGGACAGAATCCACCTCCCACCTCCAAGAAGGGATGTGCAGTCAAGTGACACAGGCAAAGAGCCCTGCTCCTGGCAGATGCCTGCCTAAGGCACTGCCCTTCCTCTCCATGGCGATGGTCACCGTGCATATGGCGTCTGAGTCTTCCTATCAAGTGCTCACACCGGCTGCACACACTAGACTCTGCGAAATCTGGCCCTACTGCCCGCACCCTGTCCTGCTGGCCCTGCCGTGCCTTTCTGAAGCTATCAGCTGCACCAGTCTCTTGGCTGTTTTCTTCCCTCTGAACATTCTTTCCCTGCCTCCCCTTCGATGCTGGTGCTCCCCAGCTCCCATCCTTGCCCCCCGCCCCACTTCTTCTTGTTCTACATTTTATCCCTGGATGACAGGATCTGCTCCGGTGGCCTCAAGTACCACTGACAGGAAGTTAGTCACCTATCTCCATCCCAGTTCAGACCACTTTCCAAAGCATCTTCTCTTAATTCCTTGCTCTTCACATCCTTGCCATAACCAAATCCCACAGATTTTATCTGCTATTTTTCAAACCTGTCCCCTCGCCTGCTCTGTCACCCCCTTATCACATTTTCTTCCCAGATTACTTGGCAGATCGCACTTGATCACCTTCTCTGAGGGGAGCCGTGCCATTTCATTCTGCCTATGTAAAAATATTTGGAAGGTGCAAATTTGATAATTTTGCTTCCTTGATTAAAAGCTTAGTGCTCCTGGGGGCCCAGTATAGCACGGATGGGTAGATGAAAATCTATCACGGACCACCCTAGCCCATGTGGAACTGGTAAACTCTTTCTAGCTGAATGGGATGGAAATGGATGCTTACAGGTTAACCTCTCCAGGTAAACGCCAGGAACAGAGTTCTAACGCGGATTGCAGATGCTCCCAGGGCTGCCTCCTTTCCCCCGCCCCCAGCAAAGCTCCTGGATGCACAGAGAAACTCCACCAATCACCGCTGCATATCAAAACTGCTCTGCTTGCAGCAGCAGGTGAATATTAAAATGTGATAGCTAGGGGCTGTCCGTAGTATCAGCAGAGAAAGCAACAATGACTTTTCAACCTCATATTTATTCTAATAAGCTATTTTAAAATAGAAAAGTCTTTAATAGTACCATTCAATAATGCATGTCTGAGCGCAGGACGGCTGTAATAAGGAAAACGTATAGTATCACATTACCATTTACTACACATCCTGAAAGGACTGTTCCTCGCCCTGGATGCCCTCTGCTAGTGGGTGCAGAATAATAAAGCATCCCCTGAGAAGATGCAACACAAAAGGTATTTAAAACAACCCTGGATGGGTTGAAAAGGACTGTTTCAGGAACCTGCACGTTTCCCTACATCCTACATCCTCACTATAACTCTGCCTGAAGTCACTCTGGGATCACCGAAAGTCCCAGGCACAGCAAAGATCTGAGTACTCACTCCGGAACTGCCTGCTTTTACAGGTGGAGCCCAGAGAAAGGGAGTGAGGTGCTTGGGAACATACCATCCAATGCTGGGGCTCAAGTGCTGACTCCATGCTGGCTGTGTTTTCTATGCGCAAGCTTCTCCAACCTGGCTGCCTCTCCTTTCTTTGAACCTGAATATAATTCTCACCTTGTTCAAATTCTACTTGAATGGTAATCCTGGGTCAATTCGTAGTCCCTCAGTCTCCTCCTCTGTAAAATGGTAAAGGGATCTACTTCATGGGGTTCCCTGAGACTCTTGGTTAGGTTTATGTACCACAGGCTCATACTGTGCGTCCTTGCGTTGGAATGCACGTGCCCTAGTTAAAAAAAGGTCTTCTCTCCAATCATTTTCTTGCCTTGGGGGTTTTTCTCTAGTTTATTCATTCCAGTCAACCTCGATTTCATTTGGAGATAAAGACCCCATTCTTGCTGACCTTGATAGCTGAGGGATAATCCCCTCTAAGAGGAATTAGAATCCGTGTCACTCTAGAAGGCAGAATTAGGCTGAATGAGTGAAGACCGAAGGAAGATAGATTTTGCTTCTTATAAGCAAGGCTGTAAGTTCCCTTAGAGTTCGCCAAAATGGAAACAGGCTGCCTTTCTAGGGAGCAGCTTTCAAATACTGGCGTAGTTCTGGAAAAGGCTGCATGATTCAGCCCTCAGCCAGCAGGTATTCACCAAGATCCTACTGTGCACGGGGCTCTGTGCCAACTGCTGGAGAAACAACAGCGAAGAAGAAAACAGGCCCAGTCCCCCGCCTGTCAGATTTTATGATCTCTACACAACGCTTCTCAAATGGTTTAGCTACCTTCCGCCAGGCCCCACCCCTAACCTCACTGAAGCAGATTCTCCTGGGATGAGGCCTGGGGATTTCTCTGCAAAGACAGCCCCCTTAATTCTCATGCATGGCAGATTTGGGGGCCTTTGGAGTGGGAGGGCACCCAGGGATTTCCGTACTAGATTTGAGGACCTCAAATCTCCCTTCCAACTTGATTGTAAAATCTCTTTATTAGGCGGTGTTCAGATTACTCTGTTGCACTCTGTTTCCACACCTACATTTGTGGTTAGGAACAACCTGCAGGGCCTCTCCCTCACACTGTGGGTAAGGCTCCAAAGGACAGGAAAGAATGGGTAAAAAGGCTGGCCAAGGCGTATTTGACCTGCACACCTGTTCCTGCCTGCACCGCCACCAGAGGCTGTGGGTAGGGGTCCTGAATACGGCAGAGTCCTCTGTGGTTCATCTGAGTGTTAATCCCAGAGCACTGAGCTGAGAGCACCTCCTACCCCAGGGGCATCTGTGGAGAACAGAAAAGGACAGCCTGAGGCTCAGAAAAGAGTCTGCAATCCAATAAAGGTCCAGGTAACGATTCCATCTGCCAAGATGCAAGAATAAGTCCCCACCCACCTCCTTAGGTCAGTCCCAAGTGAGCCCACATTAACTTAACTTACAGTTTAAAAAATCCTGCTCAATCTCAAATAATGATTCTCTCTTCTTCCTTTCTTGATCTTTGGTCTTTGGAAATGGGAAAAACTAAAAAGGAACACAGGGCCAGCCGCTGGGCAATCTTCCAAGGCTGCTTTTATCACACCAACTCCCAGGACGCTTGACTGCTGTCACCTCTCAGACGAGGCCTCCCCCAGGGGAGCAACTTCCATCCGTGGACTCCTTGGATCTTTTTTTAAAAACACAATTTGTTTGGGGGCGCCTGGGTGGCTCAGTCGGTTAAGTGTCCGACTCTTGATCTCGGCTCAGGTCACGATCTCACGGTTTGTGAGTTTGAGCCCCGTGTCAGGATCTGTGCTGGGAGGAAGGAGCCTGCTTGGGATTTTGTCTCTCTGTCTCTGTCTCTCTCTGCCCCTTCTCCACTTGCATGCTCTCTCTCTTTCAATAAATAAATAAACTTAAAAAAAACACCCACGGGGCGCCTGGGTGGCACAGTCGGTTAAGCGTCCAACTTCAGCCAGGTCACGATCTCGCGGTCCGTGAGTTCGAGCCCCGCATCGGGCTCTGGGCTGATGGCTCGGAGCCTGGAGCCTGTTTCCGATTCTGTGTCTCCCTCTCTCTCTGCCCCTCGCCCGTTCATGCTCTGTCTCTCTCTGTCCCAAAAATAAATAAAACGTTGAAAAAAAAAAAAAGAATAAAAAAAAAAAACCCACAATTTGTTAGCAACTTTCAGATACCTGGCTCACAGATACTCCTGTAACTCACTGTTGATAGCACCTAGGAGAAACAATCTCACTTTTCCTACTACGATTGAAGAAAAAGCACTGACTTGCGGGAGTCTAAGACCGCCAGAAAAGTTCTGGCTTTTCCAATTATAGCTGACCCTTGAACAACATGGGTTTGAACTGTGCAGGCCCATTTACACGTGGGGTTTTTTGGTTAAATATGGCACAGGGCTGTAAATTCACTGCTCTTCTGATTCTCTTAACATCTCCTTTTCTCTTGGTTGCTTGTAAGAATACAGGATATAATACGGATAACGTACAAAATATCTGCCAAGCGGTTATTCACATGATGGGTAAGGCCTCCAGGCAGTAAGTAGGTAAGTTTGGGGGGAGTCGGAAGCTAAATGCAGATATTCTGACTGCGTGAGGGGCAGGGGTTCGGTGCCCCCCTTCCTGAAATTGTTCAAAGGTCAATTGTATTAATTGTGCAACCTGGGCCCAAACTGCTTGATTCCTGAGCTTTAGTTTTCATTTATTTAAAATGGATGATGGTAAAATTCAGTCTATTTCCATCATAGTTATTTTAAGAGTAAAATAAAATGTTGTAAACCATAAACTACTGCTCAACTTTAAGCATTACCATTATTAGCCAACATTTTTGTGTCTTTTGTAGCTAGTACTTAATTTTTCTCCCATATAGTTTTTTTTTTTTTTTTTGAGAGAGAGAGAGAGGAAGGAAGAGAGAGATAGCACGTGTGAGGGGGGAGGAACAGAGAGAGGGAGAGAAAGAATCCCAAGCAGCCTTCACAGTCAGTGCAGAGCCCTACACAGGGCTCGATCGCATGAGTCTGGGATCATGACCTGAGCCAGAATCAAGCGTTGGAGTCTCAACTGACTGAGCCACCTAGGTGCCCCAGAGCATCTTTTGTTCTAATGAGGTGACTCTTGGTGGGCTCCTAGAGAGCTACATTGGGTGGGGGAGGCTGGCTGCCAGAAAAACAAAGCCTTGATTGGAAGCTTGGGATTTTCACCCCACTGCCCAACCTCCAGAGAAGGGAGAGGGACTGGAGACAGTTCATCACAAATGGCCAGTGATTTAATCAACCATGCCTACCTACCTGACGAAACCTCCGTGAAGACCCTAAGTAATGGGATTAGAGAGCTTGCGGACTGGTGAACACATCAGGGTGCCTGAGGGGAGTGCACTCAGAAAGGCCACGGCCCCTCTACCGCACCCTCCCCCTTCAACCTCGTCCTTAGGCACCTCATCCATGTGGCTGTTCCTGAGTTGCATTCTTTAGAATCAACCACTAAGTACAGTGGGTTCCTGAGTTCTGTGTTCTAGCAAATAGCAAACCGATGTGAGAAGGGGGTTGAGGGAGGGTCTGACTTTGTAGCCAAGTCAAATGGAACTGTGGGTAACCTGGGGGCCTGATGCTCATGTCTGGTGTCCGAGGGACAGGCAGTCCTGTGGGACAGAGCCCATAAGCCTGTGGGGTTGGATGCCAATTCCAGGTAGTCGTGTCAGAACTGAATTGTAGGATGCCTACTTGGTGTCCCCAGGGGGCTGGAGCACTGGTTGGTGTCAGGAGGAAAATCCACCCCTCGAGGGACTGATAGCCAACGCGATAAGTGTGCAGGGCCTCATGGTGAAGGAGTAAGGAGCTTCTCCGTGCAGGATAGGCAGGGACACAGCTGAAGGGTCTGAGGCAGGCAGGACCATCTGCTCACACAACACCGGGCACCATGTGCAAAGAAGACAACGTGAACCGTGCCCCGTGGTGTGGTGTGGCACTGAGGGGAACTGCACAGCCTCATTTATGGCCATTAAATGCCCGTGTGATCAGAGTTTGGATCTGAAAAGAACGTTGTTGCTGCTGTGCGGGGTAGGACGAGTGGATGCTTGGAAGGGTTAGCAACCAAAGGTCTTATTTTTTTTTTTCCTTCTATTAGAAACAGCCCATTGGAGATCCACATGCCTGGAGATGCGTGGAGATGTAAGGGCTGCAGACGTGCATCATGGTCAGTAAACACCTTCTGAGGGATCTGGGTGCAGGTGGCATGCTTGGGCTGAGGGCCATCCACACCAAGAGGTGGAGGTGAGGTGCCTGCAATCCAGTAAGGGGGTGGAGCATGTAGGGAAGGGGATAGACTCTGACGCTCCCCTAACCCTGGATCTCCCAGGGCTCCACATACCCCGGAGAGCATTGAACTGCTCTCTCCTTGCTGGGGATGGTGCTGTGGTGATAACAGGTCAGCCTGTGCCTGGAGCCAGTCAGCCTCCTGGAAAGAGGTGGTAAAGGCAACTTGATGGAATTATTATTGTATGTGTCTTGAGGGACGCAAAAGAGATGCTGCTGGGCATGGGGTAAGTCTCCGAGGAGGTGAGACTCACCCCCTAAAATAAGTCACATCAGTAGAGGGAGGGGAAGGAAGGGACAGCGAGGTCAAAGGAGGAGGGGAGGAAAGTTCTCAGGTAAGAACTCCCACACATGCTCTCTGGAGTCAGCGTGGGGAGACACGAAGCCATAATAACAAAATAACATACTCAGCCATAAAAAGAAAGAAGTATTGATATGCGCTACAACTCGGGTGAACCTTGGACACATTACACCTAGTGAAAGAAGCCAGACACAAAAGATCACATACTATACAATTCCTTTTATATGTCTGGAGTAGGCAAATTTATAAAGACAGAAAGTAGGTCAGTGGTTAACGGGCACTGTGGGAGGGGTGGTGGGGAGTGATCACTGGCTGGGTATGGGGAGCTTTTCTAGGGTGATAGGAAATGTCTTGAAAGTAGAGAGAGAGAACAGCTGCATAATGCTATAAACAGCTAAACACTACTGAAATGCACATTTAAAAATGGGCAATGTTTGAATTGGATTTCGCCAGCATAAAAGCTGATGACAACGTAGCTAATACATTGTGGAAGTAATATATGCCAATAATAGGTCTACATGGGGCATCCCCCTGTGTCTTCACCACTGAGGCCAGAGTGCCGAGACCTCACTCAATCCCTGGAGCTTCTCTGTTTGCCAATCATCTGCCTGCGTCCCCAGTGACTTCCCTCCAGGCCACTGCTTTATTTACTTATTAAAAATTTTTTTTTAATGTTTGTTTATTTTTGAGAGAGGGAGAGTGTGAGTGGAGGAGGGGCAGAGAGAGACAGAGAGAGAGGGAGAGAGACAGAGGATCCGAAGCAGGCTCCGTGCCGACAGCAGCAAGATCTAAATGGGGCTTGAACTCTCAAACCATGAGATCATGACCTGAGCTGAAGTCGGACGCTTAACCAAGTGAGCTGTCCAGGTGCCCCGGGGCCACTCTGCTTTAAATACTGCCCACGTGTTGGTAACTTTCAATTTATATCCCCAGTCTGATTTCTACACTGAGCCCCAGAATCATAAATCCAGCCGCCATCTCACTTCTCTCCTTGGGGCATGTACCAGGCATCTTGGACTTGGCGCATCCCATATTGAGGTCTTGATCCTTCTCTGCTCCACCTGCTCTCACCTGTGCTACCCACATCAGGGAAGAGCAGCTCACTCTCTCCACCTCTCTAGTTGCTTAGACAGAAACTATGGAATCATTTCCTCAAGCTTTACTGAAATACAGTGGAATTCAATAAACTCACTGATCTGGAGTTTAACAGAACTTTGGCAAATGTGTCTAGCCATGTAACCATCCTCACCATCAAGATACAGAATGGTTCCAACACCCCAATGTTTCCTTGGGGCCCTTCTGCAATCTACTTCCCTGAACCCCAGCTCCAGGCAACTGCTAATTTTCGTTCCGTTACACTATCGTCGAGCCTTTTCTAGGACTGCGCTTAATAGAATCACAATCACAGGGCACACAGTTTTTCATATTTGACTTCCTGTACTTAGCATAGTGTTTCTGAAATCTATCCAAGCCATATGCATTAATACTGCTTTTCTTTTTATTGCTGAACCGTATCCTAAAGCTTGGATATATCACAACTGGGGTAGAATCAAGAGTTCTTGTTTGGCCTAAATTAAGCCTGCGATCCAAGCTGCAGATTTGGGTATCACTGGAACACAAACGGCATTTAAGAACATGAGCTTATGGAGGGGCACCTGGGTGCTCGGTCAGCTAAACATCCAACTTTGGCTCAGGTCATGGTCTCGTGGTTCGTGGGTTCAAGTCCCGCATCCGGCTCTGTGCTGACAACTCAGAGCCTGGAGCCTGATTCAGCTTCTGTCTCTGTCTCTGTCTCTGTCTCTCTCTCTGTGCCTCCCTGCTCACAATCTGTCTCTTTCTCAAAAATAAATAAACATTAAAAAAAAAAAAAAAAGGACACAAGCTCATGGAAAGGAGAGGCTAATGGAGAAGACCAAGGCAGAATGCTGAGCCCCATAATGCTTTGCTGTTGAACAAAGGAGAAAGAAGCCAGAAAAGGAATCTCCCCTGAATAATAGCAGAAGGGAGGGCAACTGTCTGTCACCCGTCAATGGGGACTCTAAAGGTAGGGATTCTGCCATCTCCATCTAAAATTTGCAACGAAGCAGTCTTGACTCCCAAACCCAGACTCACCCTCCCCCGCTTCATTACACCTGCCATCACCTTTCATTCACAAGATGCTGTCTACGGTGAGAGTTGTAACTGGCTTCCTTAGCATTAGTGGTGAGAAACCAAGGTCTCTGTACTTCTCTCAGCAGCTTCAGATTGAAGCGCCTGATACACACGCCTTGTGATACACGTCCTTCCGGGAGGGAAATCAGTTGCCACTCTTCTTCCCTGAAACAATGTGCCAAAGCAGCCCACTGGGGCAGGAAAGCTGAGCTCAAAATCACATTTCTCTCTGTCGATAACCTGAGGACAAGTGCTCACAGAAGAAAACTGTGTCTCGTGTTTAGAAAAGCCCCCCCCACCCCTCCACCCCCGCCCCGTGTCTAAGGAAACTCCTGCATCAAGGATGAGGCTTTTTTACTTAAAAAAAAAAAAAAAAAAAAAAAAAAAACAAGAAAAAAAATGAACAAACCCATTCCAGCATCATGGCATAGGATATCAAAGTGGCAAGGGCCTGGGGAATATTTTGGACCACACTTTCCATCTGAATGATAAAGAAATGTTAGCAGGTGCCCTTGTCCTTCCCCTGTGTGGTCTCCGCTGCCTGCACAGAACATGAATTAAGCATCTGCTATTTTCCAGACACTGGGCTAAAAAAAGAGCAGACACTCTAGTAGGTGCCATGATGCTTAGCATTTTACAATCTATTGTGCAAAAGTGAGTATAGATACTCCAAGATAAACAACAGAGGTATCATATCCTATGGTGTCTGAAGAACAACCACCAGGGGTTGCCTGGGAAAGCTCTGAGGGTGTCTTGAACTGAGCCCTGGAGGGAACAATTAACATTACTTAGTCCCTGTTAGGCACTGTGCTAGAGGTTACTTAATCCTGTGACCAACCCTGCAAGGTTAGCGTTGTTCCCATTTACAGGTAAGGCTCAGAGGTAAAATGGATCTGAGTGTGACCGGAAGCCTAGGTGTCGTTCTTCTGGGATGAAGATGAAAAGAGAAGGAAAGGGGGTTAAAAAAGTTTCCTACGGGTGCCTGGATGGCTCAGTTGGTTAAGCGTCCGACTTTGGCTCAGGTCATGATCTCACAGTTCGTGGGTTCGAGCCCCGCGCTGCACTCTGTGCTGACAGCTCAGAGCCTGGAGCCTGCTTCCGATTCTTGTTTCCCTCTCTCTGCCCCTTCCCTGCCCGTGCACTGTATGTCTGTCTGTCTCTCCAAAATAAATAAACATTAAAAACATTAAAAACAAGTTTTCTATATTGAAGAAATGTGAGAGATGGCATAGGAGAGTGATCAGATTCTCAGAACTTATGCATGGAGGATTTATGAATTTTGCACAAGCCACCTGTGTTTTGGGGCATTTCACTGCATAATTAAAACTCCATCAGCAGGTACCCAAGTGCAGGAAAAGAGCTGAGTCGCATTGTCCACACAATGCACAAGTATTGGGCACTAGCTCTGACTATGGGTGACAGACCCATAGACAAGACAGGGTCCTCCCCCTCAGAAAGGCCACGGACTCATCAAGGAGACAAAGCACGTGACCAAATACATGGCCTGACACGGGTAAGGGAGACATGCTAAACAGCAGACTTCAAAAGGGCATGAGAACAGCTTATCAATACCAGGTCCTAATGTGGTTAAAAATATTACACTTGGAACAACTTGGTAATCATCTACTCTAACCTTGTCATGGCATCATTGATGGAACCGAGTTACAGCAAGAGGAAACAGGATTCTCAAGATTACACAGCTGTGTAGAGACCAGAACCCTTGAGTCTTAACAAAACGGTGCTTCTCAGCTGTTCAGGATCAGCGTGGGAAGGAAGGCTGCTGATACCAACAGCTGGCGTGGACCCTGGCTTCCTGGGGCCCTTACACACACTCTTCTCACGCCACACCTGCAGGAGCTGAACAGCAGACACGCCACATAAACCACGGGGTTCTGCTCGCAGTCTCGAAGCCTGCTGGTTGCCGTCCTCCTCGGGGAGAGTCCTCTCTTAGCAAGCCAAGGGCAACACGCCTGCAATAGTCAGCTAATGGTCTTCTTTGGCATGGTATTAAGTCGCCAATAACAAAACGCAAGACCTTGCTTTTCAACAGTTTTGATATCCTTTTTGATGCAGACCATAAATGGAGGCTTGCAAGTTCAATGTAGAAAATAATTTGGTCTGGTGAAGTCACTGGGCAGTGGTGGGAGAGAGCCAGACAGGGGATGCATGTATGTGTATGTAGATAAGCACATAATTCTGAACAAGGAGCCAGCATTCTAATCTAGATCTGCTCAGCCAGCCAGCCAGCCAGCCAGCCATCCACCCATTCAATTCATCCAGCATTCATTTATTAAATGCCGATTATGTGCCAGGCACTGTTCTGGGCTCTGAGTCGTAAACAACAACAACAAAGCCAAAAACCTTAAGGTCCTGTCTCGTTGGCACATCCGTTCCAGTGGGAGAGCCAGGCCACAGACAGATCCACAGTAAAGTGCCAAGTGGGGCTAAGAGACATGGGGACAGCACAGTAGAGGTGGGGGTCCAGACTGATGGCGGCAGCGGGAATGGGAGCCTACCAGAGAAGACAGGGGGTTGGAAAAGCATAGCTGAGGTGACATTTGAGGAGAAAGAAACTCTCCCTCGGCTCAGAGCAAAAGAAGAAAGAGCGGCAGACGAATGGGGAGCCTATAGCACCGAGGCGTCCAGGAAAGGAACCAGGGGCAGCTGCAGTCTGTCTGTCTGTCCCAGGTGAGCTGGCTGCATGAAAAAGCTTTTGTCGAGGCTCAATCTAGAAAAGGTCACTGATTTAGTAGCAAGTGGCAGGTAAAAAAATCTGCCTGGATGGAATGTGTTCCTTACTTAGAGCTCGAGGCTGCTGGAGAATAGGTCAGAAGGCACGAGGCTGCATGCTGTATGTTGGAAATACATTTCAGAGCCATCGAAGGAGGGAAATGATGCCCATCTTGGCCAGAGAAAGAGAAGTGCATAGAAACAACACATTTCCTGAGCCCAGAAGTTGAGAAGTGTACGTGGATCCCAGGGAAGATGCCGACAGCTTTCCCATCCTCTTTTTGTAGTCAAAATTAGGACATTTCAATTCATTTAGGCTTTAACTTACAAAACAGTCATTTCTTTTGCTATCAGAATTTAACCCTGCATGATTTGCCATTGAGATCCTGCCAAAGGCCTGGGAGAAAGGAGTCACAGTGATGGATGACTGGTTAAGGGCCGGTGGGGGGATTGCAGAAGGCTGCATGACAGGGCCACACTGCCTGGGGCCTGTACTAAACTCCCATGCCTGGCCTCCAATTTTCCCCAAAGGACACTGAACAAAGAGCTCTACAAAACTCTCCATTGCATTTATTGCAAGGATGTTACTGAGGACACCGTCCACTGTAGATTGAGTCCCCTCAAAATAAACAATTATATATTCTTTTGGAGCAAGAATCCTTCAAATGACCGAGTAGACCTTTTTACTTTGGCAGCCTGGAAGCTCAGAGCTCAACTTTAAAAACAGCACAGGATACAATGAACCTTGTACATAACTTATTGTGTAAGTTGCTTAAAACCCTTTGTAGGATAAAGTGGGCTATAAATGAGTGATAAATAAAACAGAATGTTTGTGCAAACATAGAGCCTGTTAGGTGTTTAACTTTGTTTAAACTTCTTACATGGTTTCTCACTATGGTTTGTTAGACATGAATCTTTGCAAAGTGTTTCCCATTTTCCATTTTCTAGTAGTGGGCCAAAGACAAGCTGACTTCTTTGTCACCATGTAAGGTTTGGAACTCCCTTAGAAGGAAGACTTTGAGATGTTGTCCTTTCACTGACTTGCTAACTTGGACAGCTACATATGCTCAGTCCAGTCTCCCAGGAAGTAGCACAAATTACCCCACTCCAGAGGTTAGAGTTTATAAAGCTTCAACCGATGTGTAGAGTCAAGCACAGTCAAGGACAGCCGAGTTCACCCGTTTCACTGAGGGGCCCGGTCCTTTCCATTAACCTTGATCTGGAGCACATCTGACCAGCAGCTTGCGGCCAGTCCATCCTCATTCTGTCTCTGCATCTGTCAGGCTGTCCTGTCCGTCTCTCCTGGATCCTGGTTTTTACAAGGATTCTGGCTAAACTCCACAGAAGTGACCTGCTTCTGACCTCCAGTTCCTATTTCTGTTTCACTTCCTGTAGCTTCTGTTGGATGTCTGGGTTTTCTCAGTTTTCTCAGAAACCTGAGAAATGGGAAAACTACTCATTTTATCCTTTTCCTGCTGCATTTTGAACATACATCAGAGGCTCTCTCTGTTGAGCTACGTTTAATCACTGCGCTGAATTAGGTACCTGGGAGGACATGGAGGGATGAGATTCCAAGAATAAGAGCCCCTTGGGGCGCCTGGGTGGCTCAGCCGGTTAAGCGTCCAACTTTTGGGCTCAGGTCAGGATCTCACGGTTCATGAATTTGAGCTCCACGTCAGGCTCTGTGCTGACAGCTCAGAGCCTGGAGCCTGCTTCGGATTCTGGGTCTCCGTCTCTTTCTGTCCCTCCCCAGCTCAGGCTATCTCTCTCCTTCAAAAATAAATAGACATTAAAAAAAAAAATTAAAAAAAACTGGGGCGCCTGGGTGGCTCGGTCAGTTAAGCGTCTGACTTCGGCCCAGGTCATGATCTCATGATCTGTGAGTTCAAGCCCTGCGTCAGGCTCTGTGCTGACAGCTCAGAGCCTGGAGCCTGCTTCGGATTCTGGGTCTCCGTCTCTTTCTGTCCCTCCCCAGCTCAGGCTATCTCTCTCCTTCAAAAATAAATAGACATTAAAAAAAAAATTAAAAAAAACTGGGGCGCCTGGGTGGCTCGGTCAGTTAAGCATCTGACTTCGGCCCAGGTCATGATCTCATGATCTGTGAGTTCAAGCCCCGCGTCGGGCTCTGTGCTGACAGCTCAGAGCCTGGAGCCTATTTTGGATTCTGTGTCTCCCTCTCTCTCTGCCCCTCCCCTGCTCATGCTCTGTCTCTCTCTGTCTCAAAAATAAATGTTAAAAAAAAATTAAAAAAAAAATTAAAAAAAAAAAAAAGAAAGAAAAACAAGAATGAGGGCCCCTACTCTGGGTCAAGTCATCACAAGGCACTGCAAGGAGAGAGGAGCCCAGAACCGTCCCGCCCCAGTCACTGCCACACTGAAGAGAGCTCCGGTCCGGATTTCACACACGAGGTCTGTGAGCTATATATCCTGTCATCACCACACTAACGAGAGCTGTGTCAGTCATACACTGCTCTGTATATGCCAACAGTTATGTAGTTACGTGCCACTGTCCAAGGAGCAACTGCCCCGTGAATCTGTTGACTTGATTTGTTTGCCATGTGCTGTTGACTGGGTATTTGTGTGCCCCTCAAGTTCTTATGTTGAAACCTAATCACCAGTGGGGATGGTACTTGAAGGTGGGGCCCTTAGGAGGTGATCTCTGGGGTGATTCCTCACCCCATCAGCCATGTGAGGACACAGAAAGGAGATGGCCAACTATGAACCAGGAGGGAGTCCCACACCAGACACCAAAACTGTTGATGCCTTGATCTTGGACTTCCCAGTCTCCAAAACAGTAAGGAATAAGCGTGCCATGCAGTGTATGCAATTCTGTTAGAACAGCCCAAATGGATGAAGACACCAGACCAGGTAGAACTCTCAAATACCATTAATGTGTTTGATTGAAGGTCTATCACCTTTCTTTTGTTCCTGGTTCTGCAAGGGGAGGCAATAGATTACAATACATCGAGGGCCTCCTGCCCATCCTTCCTGTTTCCCCAGGAATGTGTTATGTGGACTGGTGCATAGGGCACGCAGAACAAGGTCTACTGAGTTCTTCAGGATGTCTCCACTTTCCCGTCTCTGCCCATTGGGGCCATGGGTGAACCAAGAATGAGTTGTGGTTGCTCCAAAACCTGTGTAGGCCTGTTGTTATTGTTGCAATTAAGTATGCTAAGTCAACATTATGTAAATTGATTAATTAGGAGTGTGAGAAGAGCTGTTTCTCTGAAAACTAAATTGGATTCTTGAGAAAGATCTGATGGTGGCAGTGAGTAGCTGAACAATGGCTATTGTATTAGAGAACTCAGAAAGGCAGTAAACATCGGGCTGGATTCTGCATTCCCGGGCTTGGAGAGTGTCTTTGATGCTACCTCTAACTGAAATTGGAAATGACATTACAAGCGTAGGCTATATAAAAAAATGCCAAATAAGGATAATCAGTGGACTCTAAATCAGAAACAAAGCTGTGACTTCAAAACACTTGCATTTACAGCCACGGTTCATCTGTACGTTTTCTCCCCATATTATGGCCATCTTTGTGATACCTGAGCAATTATCATAGGCAGTCTCAGAAACAAGCATCACGAGGGGCGACTGGGTGGCTCAGTCGGTTAAGCGGCCGACTTCGGCTCAGGTCATGATCTCGAGGTCTGTGGGTTTGAGCCCCGCGTCGGGCTTTGTGCTGACACCTCAGAGTCTGGGGCCTGCTTCCGATCCTGTGTCTCCCTCTCTCTCTGCCCCTCCGCCGCTCTCACTTTGTCTCACTCTGTCTCTCAAAAATAAATAAATGTAAAAAAAAAAAAAAAAAAAAAGAAACAAGCATCACGAGAGTTCTAGGCCAGGCCCAATTGTTCCGAGACCTGGGCATCCACTTTTATGAAATATTTCCACAAAATAATCCCAAAGGTCCATCTGAGTTCTGACACTAGGATTCTGTGGCTGTCAATTAGCTCATAGCTGCTTAAGACCTAAGCACATCCATCAATCCATCTGTACCGAAAAGTCTCCCATACGATCTAAGGACTCTGACCTACCTTATTATAATCAGTGCTCCCCACCTTGGGTACTTTTATTCTTCCTTAGAGACAGGAAGATTTGGGACATATTGTCTTCATAGTTTTCAAACACACAGTTCTTAGTTTGCCTGTGACTTCTAAATGTATTCCTAATCAAAGTGTGGAAAACTCTTAAACATCTTATAAAGTCCTTTGTGCTGCTTCTGTGCTTGACGTTTTCCATTTCAATTAACTCTGTATTAAGGTGTCATTGGATGAAAGGCATAAGAGAAACAGAGGAACCTGTTATAAGCGCAACCTTTTAGCCCCCGGGAGATTCTAATTCCGTTCCACTTATGCAATTTTTGACTGCTGCTGACCCGGTAACTTAGGGGCAAGCTTCCTCATCATGAATCATTTTAAAGAGCTTGTACATGTGGGCAGCTGTGGCTCTGAGCTAACAGAACTCAACATGCTGTCCACTCACCTTTTGTAGATTTGGAATAATGTGCCAGGTGAGAATGAAGCCAAAGGGGGCCGCAGAGAAAGATACAGACGAGGAACAGGAGCAAACCTGCAGTCTGGGAAATTCTGTGGCCATCAACAAAGCTAGGCACTAAGGCAAAGTGAGTCAACTTTGTCTTCCACTAATAGTCACTTGTACATATCACTGAAGACTTAAGGACAAGTATGTGGAAGAACATACTGAATCACAACCAGAATTTTTATTCTTTAATTCGATACACATTTAGTGGACATCTAGGACAGGTCATGGATTATTATTAAGTAAAAGAATGAATGAGATAGAACTGCTGACTTCAGACACACTGCAAATAAATACAGGAGACGTTTGTGTGCATGAGAGACACAAGAGAGTATCCACTGTGCCCCAGTGGAACCTAAGTAAACTCCCATGGAAATACTGCAATGCACTAATTCTTTGCAACTGAGAGAGCCAGGGGAGGTGGTATTTGTGCTGGGTCTTAAAGGATGAATAAGATTTTGGTGGGCAGATTAAAAGTAGAAGGGCCATTTCAGGCTGAGGAAAGACCCCAAGCGTAACAATCACACAGAGCCCAGCATGGGGAAGGGAAGGCTGCATACGTATCAAAGACACCAGCATCCTAGTTTCCAGTCCCAGCTGAGCCACTGGCCACTTGTGTGTCCTTTCAAATTCCTTTTATTCTCTGGGCTTTAGTTTGTTCTCTGCAAAATGGGGCTGATAAAACCCACTTAGGTACTATAAAGACTAGACCACTTAGGTACTATAGTAAAGACTAGTACCACTTAGGTACTATAAAGACTATAGGTAAAGTATCTATACCTACACTGATGTTGTTTAATAAATGAATTGTGGTTTTTACTGTTATTACTAGGAACTAAATCTGGGCAAGTGGACTGGGGTCAGCGTGGACACAGAAATCTGGTCTTGACTTAGATGCTGAAGTGAGTGGGCATCAAACTTGCTAAACAGGAAAAGAATATGAAACTAATCCTTGTCCTATTTGTGCGTTAGGGATTTTAGGAACGATAATAATAACAGCAAAAGTAACAAACAGAAGTGTCCATAAGACAATTAGTATAGGGCATTTAAAATACACTGTTTCATTTAAGTTTTCCAATAACCCCAGAAGATAGATATTGTTACCTTCCATTTAACAGAAATGGAAACCGAGGCTTAGAAAAACTGAAATCCTTTGCCTGTGGACATGCTACTAATAAGCTGTGCAGCTGGATTCAAACCCAGGTCCTTCCTGAGTCCAGATATGCAAGCCTCGTGAACTGTTCAGGAATTCCTTTCAATGTGAATCTAGGGGTGTGGTCCATTGTGAAGACTTTTTCAGGTTACTGAAGAGTACAACCAAACTCCCCTGACACCACAGGGTTTGATATAGCTTGGGGTCCTGCCAGAAATGGACCCGACATCCTGAGGGCTGTCTCCTGTCCAGAATCCTCCTGGCTCAGCCAGTGTAGCTAAAATTCTCTGACTTTTCAGCACCTGACAGCTCAGACAGCCCACGCCATACTCTCAGTAGGACCAGAGAACAACACAGGTGGGTTTCTACTCTGTAGGCTGGAACGCTGGTGGCTAAGCCCATGCAGTGGGCAGACACGTGGACGGCATTAGGAAGTTTGAGAACCTCATGCCACAAGGTCGGCCACCTCACACGGTCTTGCTACACACACAGTGAGAAGATGGCTGCCACCTTGTGGACATTCCCCGGGGGCCTTCGATACATGGAGCGATGCTGATGTTGGATGCATACCTATGGTAAAGCTAACTGCAGCAGAGGATGAGAGGGAAGGTTTAAAAGGGGTAAAAAGCAATTTCCTCCTCTATAAAGCCTTTCCCAACTTCATGGGCCAAATTTAGCTCTCCTGCTGCACTTCCATTGCTCCTGGACCATGTCCTCATTATAATAATTATCTCTTAGTATCAGCGGGCATCACGATCCTCTGAGGAGGCTTTTTAAAAGTACATGCACTTGGCTCCCCATCTCAGGAGATTCTAATTTGCTAAGTTTGGGTTTTGGACAGGGAATTAGTATTTTTAAAGAACCCCTCCCCCAACCCCGAGCATTAGTATTTGACAGTATGGAGGATAATATATCCTGAAAAACAAACCAAAAATCTTGGTAGAAACCTAAAAATGCTGGATTAGTAATAATGATGATGATGATGATGTGGGGGGGGGGTGTAAAAAAGGAAAAAAAGGAATAGACAAGAACATAAGGATAATCTTCAGAGTCAATAAAGAAATTGATAAGAAAGCACAAATCCAGAGAGGTAAGCAAGCTGAAAGCAATACATGAGCTGGGGAACCTGTCTCCATAAGCATCATTAAGCACTGGTTTTAATAAGCCAAACACAGGAAGAGAGACAGACTAGGACTGTAGGACTATGCAAAAGCAGGCTGGGCAACAAAGACTAAAGCCAGGAATCCACCCTGCCCTCCACAACCCCTGGAGAAGTCAGGGCCCTGGTCAGTGAAGCCAGCCCTGCAGCAGAAGAGAGAAGGGACATTTGCCTGTCCTGGCTCCAAGTCTGGGTGAAAGACAGTGACAAAGAGGTCTCTACTGAGAGTTCTTAACTCCAGGCCTATCCGCAGGTATTCGGGGGCCAGAATTCATAGCTGTCTTTTTGGTTTGAAACCACTGTGAACACAAATCCTCCCTGGAGGCATGTATTTTAAAACCTGGCATCAAAGAGTTCTCATAGATAAATCTCCAACTCTCTTGCCGCCGCACCACCCCCCCCACAGACACACACATATACACACAGTTGCAAAATCTATCAAAAAACAAACCCTGCAGAAGTCAAAATGAATTCAACCCCAAAAGACTGACTATTGAAAACATTACATAAGAACATAACACAGACCCACAGACTAAGAAGTAACAGGGAATTGGTGGTGGTTTAAAAACATCCCCAAATTCTTTCACGCTCCTTCCATGAAAAGGTAGAGTCTAATCGTCTGCCCATTGAATGATTCATTCGATACCAACCTGCCTCACACTGTTTGCTCACTTTGAGAGAACCCAGTCTCCATGATACAAGGACACTTGAGAGGCCTCCGTGAAGGGTCAATAAAGCCCCCAGCCTACATCAGGCACCAACTTGCCAGCTATGTGAGTATACCTTGAAAGTCAATTACACAGCCTCTTCAATAAATGGTGCTGGGAAAACTGGATAACCACATGCAGAATGAAATCAGACCCCTATCTTACACCACTCATAAAACTTAACTCAAAATGGATTAAGGACGTATACATAAAAATTGAAACTATAAAACTCCTAAGAGAAAATATATAGAAAAAAAAGCTCTTCACTTTGGCAATGATTTTTTTTTGGATATGACACCAAAAACACAACCAATAAAAGCAAAAATTAAATGAGTGGGACTGTATCAAACTAAAAAGCTCTGTATAGCAAAAGAAACAACAAAATGAAAAGGCAACTGATGAAATGGGAAAGATATTTGCTTAACCGACTGAGCCACCCAGGCGCCCCTATGAAAGATATTTGCAAATCACATATCTGATAGGGAGTTAATATCCAAAATATATAAGGAACTCATACATCTCAACAGCAAAACAACAATCTGATTAAAAAATGGGCAGAGGACCTGGAAAGATGTTTTTCCCAAAGAAGACATACAAGTAGCCAACAGGTACATGAAAAAGTACAGCCATCACTAATCATCAAGGGAATGCCTATCAAACTACAGTGAGATGTCACTTCACCACTGTTGGAGTGGCTGTCATCAAAAGGACAAGAGGTAATCTGTACTGGCAAGGATGTAGAGACAAGGGAACCCTTGCGCACTGTTGATGGGAAAGTCAACTGGCATAGCTATTAGGGAAAATGGTATGGAAAAATTAAATACAAAACTACTATATAACCCAGCAACTCCACTTCTGGGTATATATCCAAAGGAAATGAAAACAAGATCTCAAAGACACATCTGCACTCCCATGCAGCATTCATTATTCACCCTGGCACTATTCACAATAGCCAAGACATGGAAACAACCTAAGTGTGACCAGACAAATAAAGAACATGTGGTATATAGAGTGGAATATTATTCAGCCATAAAAAGAGGGAGATCTTGCCATTTGACACAACTTGGGTGGACCTTGAGGACATTATGCTAAATGACATAAGACAGAGAAAGACAAATACTATATGGTATCACTTATATCGGGAAATCTGAAAAAGCTCATAGGAAGTGTAACGGTGGTTACCAAGGGCTGAGGGTGGCAGTGAGAGGGGTGGGGAAATGTTGGTCAAAGGGTATAAACTTCTAGTAATAAGATGAATTAGTTCTGGGGATCTAATATGTAGCAGGGCGAATATAGTTAGTAAGACTGTATTACATACTTGAAAGTTGATGTCAAATGTTCTCATCACAAAGACTGGGACATTATGGTAATCATTTTGCAATGTACAATGTATCAAATCAAATCAAATCAAATCAAAAACACGTTGTGTACCTTAAACTTACATAATCTTATAAGTCAAATCTATCTCAATAAAGCTGAAAAAATAACTGAAACAAAAATAAAATACCAACACCATAACACAATAAAATATTTGTGTGTAAAAAAAGGGGAAAAGATCAATTATCCAAACCAAGATGACATATGCCTACAACAGCATGAGTCCCCAAAGGAGAAATGCCCAGCTAAGCCCTTCCTGAATTTCTAACAGAAATCATAAGACATAAGTGACTTGTTTTAAGTCACTAAAGTTGGTTTTAATTTGGTATGGATGAATAGGTAACTATCCATACTATAAAAAGTATGATAAAAGAACATGAAAGCTGTCAAAAATGACCAGGCATATTTGAAAAGAAACCAAGAAAAGGATGTGGAAATGAAAAGTGACTGACAGCTGACTTATCAACAGAAACAATGTAAGCCTTTAGAGAGTGGAAGAATTTCTTCAGCATGCCAAAAGAAAATCATTATCACCTAGACTGGTGGATACAGTGAAAACATCCTTTAGGATGGCAAAATAAAGACATTTTTTCAGAGGATCAGGAACAAATTTGACTAGGAGCAGACATTCATTAAAGGAAATTTAAAAATATACATTATAGGGAGGAGGAAAATGATCCTAGAAGGAAAGTCTGAAATGTGGGAAAGAATAGAGAGAAAAAAGCAAATTTATAAAGTTTTAAAAACATAGCAACTGAAAATCAACAATGCTACCTAATGAAATTAGAAGAAAAGTGAAATATGGCACAAAAACAGACACTCAGATCAATGGAACAGAATAGAGAACCCAGAAGTGGACCCACAAACATATGGCCAACTAATCTTTGACAAAGCAGGAAAGAATATCCAATGGAATAAAAACAGTCTCTTCAGCAAGTGGTGCTGGGAAAACTGGACAGCGACATGCAGAAGAATGAACCTGGACCACTTTCTTACTCTATCCACAAAAAGAAACTCAAAATGGATGGAAGGCCTAAACATAAGACAGGAAGCCATCAAAATCCTAGAGGAGGAAGCAGGCAAAAACCTCTTTGATCTGGAGGGCATTATGCTAAGTGAAATTAGTCAGTCAGAGAAAGACAAATATAGGACTTCACTCAAATGAGGACTTTAAGACACAGAACAGATGAACATAAGGGAAGGGAAGCAAAAATAATATAAAAACAGGGAGGGGGACAAAACAGAAGAGACTCATAAATATGGAGAACAAACAGAGGGTTACTGGAGGGGTTGTGGGAGGGGAGGATGAGCTAAATGGGTAAGGGGCATTAAGGAATCTACTCTTGAAATCATTGTTGCACTATATGCTAACTAACTTGGATGTAAATTCAAAAAATAAAATTTTAAAAAAAGAAGAAAAGTGAAACAACCTAACGTACTTTAAACAACAAGCATGTAATTCAAGAGGAGGTGATTATAGACAAAGCATTCTAAAGTTCTCATGGGTTTTTTTTAGGAGACGGAAAATATTGATTTTAGACTTTAAGTTAAATATTCATGTTAAGATTCCTAGATTCCTCAACCTAACAGAGGTTAAAATCCAAAGAAGATCAGAAAGGAGAAATGAGGGAATCTAAGAAGTGGAACCAGTAGGAGGCACAAAATCAAATGGCAGAAGTAACAACCACCATATGAATAACAGAAATTTGGATAAATAGACCCATACCTTCTGGGTGAAGGATTTTTATACAAAAAAATTTTTTTAATCCAGCTACATGTCATTTAAAAAGGAAAAAAAAAATAAAATAAAAAGATAAAAAAAATCTAAAAGGCAAATATGAAATACATCTATTAATATACCAAAAAAAGACATCACTAGAGGTAGTCTTTACATTATGAAAACATTGAAGTCTATTGATAAATTATTAGGATCAGCAAGAGTTTAGTAGATTTCTGCATATAGTGTCCATATACAAAAGTTAATTGTCTTTTCATATATGGACAATAAGTTAAAAATACACTAAAATATCATTTGCAACGGAAAAAAATACATCAGATACCCAGAAATGCATCTACAGAATATGTGTAAGACTTTTATGGGGAACACTATAAAGTGTTATTGGAAGATATTAAAGAACAAACCAAAAGAATAACAAATCATGTTTATAGATTAAAAAAAAAACCCTCATTATCATCAAGATAACAATTCCTGTCAAACTGATTTATGGATATTGACTTGATAAAATTCCAATCAAAATCCCAATGTTTATGAGTGTGTGTATACATGCACGGGACCTGAGAAATTTATTCTTACACATACTTAAGAATAGGCAAGACTCTGATAATTCACTAAGGTATAAACACCTATACATACTGTATTTTTGTTATAGTTCAATTTTAAAAAGCTTTTTTTTTTTTAAAGGGAAAGAATAGGTGAGGAGACCACCACTACCAGCTACCAAGACCTATTATAAAGGTATAGTAACATAATGTGGTACTGATACAGGGATGCGCAAATAGTCTATGCATATGCAGGAATGTGATCTATGACAGATAAATGGGAGAAAGTTGATTTGGAAAACTATCTTGGAACAAATGTTTATAAAAAATAAACAAACTTTATACTTTATATAAATCAATCCCATATGAAGTTAAATATGAAAAACTCTTTAACAAACTAAAAAAAAATTAGAATAAAATGTGGAGAATATTTTCATGACCTCAGGGTATGGGTTATTTTCTTAAACCAAATACAAAAGCATGCAAACCATAAAGGAAAAGTCCAATAAATTCAACTGTGCTCTAATGTCAGTGTATCAATGGACACAATAAAAAAAATTAGAAAGACATGAAATAAACTGAGAGATGATTTTGCAGCATATAGAATTTGCAAAGGCTTAGTATCTAGAACATATAAAGAGTGGTTACAAATCAATAAGGAAAAGATGAGCAACTCAATGGAAAAATGGGCAAAGACATGAATATTTATAGAATAGAAAATCCAACCAGTCAATAAACACATTAACAATGTTCAACCTCATTAGTAATAGAAAAATGCAAATTAATGTACCAGTGACATATCATTTTTCACACAGTAGACTGGCAAAGATCTTAAAAAGTAAGACAACAAGGAGTAATTACCAGTGTAGATGGGTAGCCATAGGAACCCTTAATCACTACAGTGGGAGTATAAATTGTAACAACTACTTTGGAAAACCACTGGCAATCAGTAATCAAGTTGAATATATACATATTCTATGACCCACCTCTATGTGTAACCCCTCAGGAAAGCCTCAGGAGGTATGCACCCTAAAATATATATAAATAATATTCATACAAGTATCGTTGGGAATAAAACTGTGGCAAAAGAAGGGATACACTGTGACTTAGGCATACAGAGCAGTGAAAACAGAATGAACTCAAGTTACATGTTGCAATGTTGATGTAGCCCACTAATAAGACATGAGCAAAAGAAGGAAGTTACAAAAGTATATAGGCAGAATGCTTCCATTTTTAAAAAATGAAAAGAGGCAGAATAAATAACACAGTATTTGAGAATGTGGATTGTTAAACTACAAAGAAGAGCCAGGAGGTGATAAAACATACTGGATTCTGGATTTAACTCTGGGCAAAGAGTACATAGGGCTTCAAAGGGTTTGACGAAGGTTTATTTCTTGAGCTAGATGGTGGATACATGGATGTTGGATTTATTCTTCTTTAAGCAGAATGTAAATATCAGATGTATTCCTTTCCGTGTAGAGCATGTCTCATATATTTTAAATACATAAGAACAAAAATGACAACAGTTGCTACAAAACAAATAAAGCTGGTGAAGCCAGGGGGACAAGGGGTAAATAAACAGCCCAAAGCTCAGGGGATTCTGCCAAGCACCTCCAGTTGTGTGCCAGTGGGTCCTGTTGTTCTAAGTGTTTATTTGCACATCTGTCTTCCTGTTACAACCGTGAACCCGGTGAGGGCAGCGACTGTATTCCGCTCCCATCTATTTCCCCAGCCGTGGCATTGCTGATGTGCCACGAACATTTGTTGACTAGTGATGATGGCATCCTTCCTCATACTGCCTGAGCCAGAAAGCTGGAAGTCAACTCTGATTCCTTCTCTCCCTCACCAACCATAGCCTAGCATCCCAAGTAGCACATGCAAAATATATCTGAGATCCAGACACCTCTCTCTGCAAATGCTGCTATCCTCCCCTGCCCTAACCAGTCACCCTGCTTTGATACTTGTCTCCTCCAATCCCACTTCCACGCTGTAAACAAGCTATGTTCTCGGAACGCAAATCAGATCCACACCAGTACCTTACTGTAAAACTATTTAAACATAAAAAAACAAACCATTATTGTGGCCTCCAGATCCCTACATGAACAAGCCCCTGCCCATCTCCTTCTGCCCTTCCTAATGTGTGTCTCTCAAGATTACTCCAGCCACATGGGACATCCCATTCCTCCAAGGCCAACCGTTCAGATGCCATACGTGCTGGAATGTTCTCTGCCAAACTCTTCCCTACTTTTCTCAGGGTCAGCTCCTCTGCACTCTTTCAGCCTAAGGTTCTCCTTCCAGAAAAGCCTTCCTTCTTGTCCCTCTCACCAAATACCTCCCCACTCCTTTATTCTCAAATTCTCTCATGTTTCCTTCAGATGACCTATCACATTGATTTTTCTCTTGCCTCTCTTTCATACTACATAAGCTTCTGAGGGGGGTTGTTATTCTATGTCTAGAGCCCAGTAGTGTCAGGAATATAGTAAGTGTTCAATAAATATTTGTTGAAGGGGAGGAAAAAAAGGAAGCCCAGATTAATTACAATGGAAGATACTCCTTGGATAAGTCATGAACCTTAACTGTGATCCGAGGTGTTTCCCCTCCTTTCCTGATCTCCTCACTTACCCACTCTCCCAAGGACAGGATGCTTCCTGTGGCAAAGGAGCTCAGAAGAACCAGTCCTCACCTCATTCTCCCCTGAGTTTTCTCTGTTCTCCCCTTTACCACACACACACCTGATGTGGTAGTTCTCTCACACTGATCCTATCTGTCACTTCTAGAGGAACGATATTATTGTCTCAATGTTCTCTTACATTTTCCAAGGGGCAGGTGCGAACTGTAAGGAAAAGACTGGAGACACCCTGCCTTCCCTTGGCCACTCTTCCTTGCTTCCCTGCCACATGGCTGTCTCTGAATCTGTACAAATGGTGACACTCAGCCCAGGGTGCTCAGTGTTGAGATGATTCTCAAACTACGAGAACAATTCAAAGGAAATGATATGGGCTCATTGGCGACGCGGCGATTATTAGAACAAGACCTCTAATCTCATGAACAGTTTTCCTAATTAACAAGTCCCATTTTCCCTTAACTGATGTATATTCTAATTTTTTTAATGACAGCTCATTCATAAAGAGGCAGAATCCAAAAAGAAAGCCTTCTGAGTTTTGTTCAAAGGATTCAAGTTTAAAAGCAAATAGGTGAAGGATTAACGGAAGGTTCAAGTTTCATTAAGTAGATGTGTTGATGTTACGGGAAAGTAAAGTACAGAGGGCCAAGCCTTTCCATCCTTAGGAACACGTCGCCTGTAATGAATTCTGTACAGCACTGCTTTCAACCCTGCGATATTTCATTCATTGATTTTATTGTCAAATGAAAAGGCTCTGGTTCCAAGTGGCATTTCGTGAGACAGACGGGAGTGACCCAGACTTCATTACTCGGCACTTGCTCTCTGGATAATTTTAATGCTACGTGGGCGGAAAGCAACAGAAGAGGACAGTGTGCTGATTCCAACATCTGGAATCACTTTGGTTGAGGTCCATGCTACCAATACCCCCCAGCTATTCGATTCCATCTGTCTCTGGAAATTTGTGTGCCTGCCCTGGATGCTAATGAAGGGCCTGACCCCAGCTTCTCTCCCTCCCCTCTGAGGCTCAGAGGGGTGACTGGCACAGGTGGTCAATGTTGCTAGCTGTGGCAGAAGATGAGGACAGAGAAGGAGTTCAGCATGTGGCGGGAACACCCGGGAAGCATCCCGATGAACTATTCAACAGCATGCTCTCTGCACTGTGGCAACACCGGGGAGGGCACAGAGCACGGAGAGCCCCGTCTCTTCCGTGATCTTGTCACCTTTTCAATAGAAAGTTCATTTTTTTGCCAGGGGCTCTCTCCATCAACGTCTCTGACTCTACGCGTGCCTATCGAACCTCGTATGAGTTTCGGTCCCAGATCACCAACTCTACACCCAACATTTCGACGCGGCTGTCACTCAAGTTCAGCATGTAACAGCCCAGACTCCGGATTTTTCCAGCACGGTTGCCATTTTTAGGCAACAGGTCTGGGGGCTTGAACTCAATTAATTATCCAACCCATTAGTAATTCCTTTGGAAAAAGAGGACATAAAGCCACAACATTTATTATTTCCTGGGAACAGGTGCTCTGAAAATATTATCTGTTTTATTTTTCCTAGTAGATGAAGTACATATCTCAGTCTCCATTTTTCAGATGAGGAAACGAACTGACAGTTGAAGGGCACTCAGCTGGAAAGTGGCAGAACCAGAGCCCGGCCTTACACGGCTTACGGAAAGTCCAAAAGCAAACCCCCAGAACATTAAGCAAAAACAATCATTACTGTTGCAATAATTATTAATAACTAATAATAATGAAAACCATTGCCTCTCTGTACAAAGCATATGCTCAAGTTCTCCATGTGTTTAAGGATTTATCGCTGGTCTTTTCTTTTCTCCGGTCGCTAATTTTTTGTGTCTTAACCATTTCATTTCCCACCAACGTGCCTCACCAAAAGGAATACCAACGTGGACCGGGGTGCCTGGGTGGCTCAGTCGGTTAAGCGTCTGAGTCTTGATTTCGGCTCAAGTCATGGCCTCACGATTCATGAGATCAAGCCCCGTGTCAGGCTCTGCATTGGCAGTGCAGAGCCTACTTGGGATTCTCTTCCTCTCTCTCTCTGCCCCTTCCCTGCTCATGCTCTCTCTCTCCCTCAAAATAAGTAAACTTAAAAAACAAAACAAAAAAACATGTACCAGTTGAATAACTGGTCAAGACCGAACACAAGACTGCCTGGGAAACTCTTTCACTCAAGGAGGTGTGGGTCTTAGCTCCTTCCCTCTCTCCCACTGCCAGTCCAGAGGACACAGAGAGGGAAAACACTGGGCTGATTTTATGATCAATAAAAAGAAGCGAAACCTCAGCTCAGGGCTAGTGGAATTAATGGGAAGACCACCCAACGAATTCAGTTACAGCTGGAACTCAGCAGACATTCCTGATTCAGGGTCATTTCGGTCATGTTAGAGCTGATCCTTTGGGTTGGTTTGATATGTCCAAGCATACCCTAAGCAGTTTGGAGATGAAAATGGTAGTTATCCGCAGACTGTCCCAAGCGACTTTGGAGGATGTTGTACACAGAGAAAATCTCTACAGTTGGTAGCTGATGAAGGACAGGAAATAAGAGAACAAGGACAGGAGAAGGTCTGCTGTACCTGATCTCTTCTTAAATATTTATTTCTTCTCAAATGTGTAATATAGTGATTTCCACTGAGGGAACTACTGCCTCCTAGTGGGTGGTCTGGAAATCTGTGCAGGAGGTTTCTGTTATTGCTAAGACTGGAGAAGCCACCGGCTAAATTCAGAAAGTAAAGTCAAGGATGATCAATATTCCACAGTGTGCAGGACAACTCCACACCACAAAGAATTGTCTCTTGCCTCTCTTGACTTTCAAATACCTCACTAGATATTCATTTAAGGGGAAAAGATGTCAATAATCATCTGTGTATGAAATCAGAGTTACATTTTACAGTTAAACTCCACATTTTTCTGCAGACATGGATACATGCTGAATTTTCCAGCAATGCAACTACTGAGTAAACAGAGGGAAGATTCGGTTTTGTTTGTAATTTTACCCAGAGTTCATCATTTTGTGAAATAATGCTATTGACAGCAGCGTCACTTGGAGTATCGGAGTCACCACCACAACACATCTGTATCTCTCTGCATTTGTGGCTGTCACCGGCACAGGAATTCTACCTGTTGAAGCTAGCACATCATGTCTTCCTGTCTTCCAGGGTAGGCATTTCTGAGCATCAGGGTGACGAATTGTCCTTGAGGGGGTTCCTGAATGTAGAACTCTTAATGCTAAATGAGAAAAGACCCAGGTAAACCGGGATGGGTTGGACACCTCATTGAACAGGAACACATAAGCATTGTACTCTCAAAATCATGCCTTCTTTCCTTCTTTATGCCCCCCCCCCCCATATACACAGAGTGCCTGGCACATGGAAAGTTCTCAAAAAATATTGCTGAATGAATGGGAGAAGGAAAAAAGAAAGACCATTCCCTTAGAGTTACAAAAATTAATTCCCCTCCATATACATGCTTGCTTCTTTCTAGAAACATGTGGCTGAAATACAGGCTCACCTTCCCGCCACCCCACAGTTTGAAGACATCTCATATTGTTATAGTTTTCTGCCAAGTAGCTCCCCAACACTTCTTTGGAGGGCAAAGAAAGCTGGCCTGGATTTTACAAAGGAATTGTAACATCACAGGATCACAGATTTTTTTCAAGGGAACTTCAACACCATTACATCTGAATAATCACTTGTATCCAAAGAGTCCCAGACATGTATTGTTGGCCACTGTGTTTAAGTTGCCTGTTAAAAGGCAACATAGGGGCACGTGGGTGGCTCAGTCGGTTAAGCGTCTGACTTCGGTTCAGGTCATGATCTCAGGGTTCATGAGTTTGAGCCCTACATTGGGCTCTCTGCTGTCAGTGTGGAGCCTTCTTTGGATCTTCTGTCTCCCTCTCTCTCTCTCTGCTCTCCTCTCTCTCAAAAATAAACATTAAAAAATAAATAAATAAAAGGCAACATAACGTGGCAGGTGACTCGCCTACTTACAATCCCAGAGACATAAAACCTACCGACTTATACTTGGAAAGTTTTGCGTATTCGTGTTACACCTGCCTTCTGCTTGCATACACATGAGCTTGAACCCTTCCTCTATGCCTTTGAGACCCAAACGGCTTCTATATTTTTGATAAGTGATCCTGAGCCTCACCTTGAACATCTGCTGTGAGATAATAAGCAGTAACTGGAAAACAGTTCTCTGTTAAGATTAAGAGGTGGTCACAAGAGGAAGTGAACCAAAAAGCTTCCAGGGAAAATAAGCAATGCAGACAAAGAGCAGGATGCTGTGGGTTAGCTGGTGTCCCCAGAGAAAACTCAGCTGTCAGCACGATGCTAAACCTCCCGAACCCCAAACCGCTGCTCATCTGTAATCCTGAAGCAATTTAGTTCAAGGGAAGACTGGTAGGAAAAGCAGACAGTTTTTAAGAGTCTCTTACGTTTTGGCTCCCTCCCTCTCTAACCAATTTGACAATAAATTTCATATTAAAAAAAAAAAAGAAAAGCAGACAGACAGATAGAAGCGAAACGCCATGAACATGGGTTTCTGAAAGGACTACTGGATTTACTGAGACCTCTGGCCTTCTGTCAGGCTGCGCTTCTCTACCCATCACCATCTTCCGGAACCACAAGGGGTAGGACCAGGGGGCAGAAGACCTGAGTATGGGAATAGGGAATGGGAGAGTCTATTCACTGAAACAAAGCTTTAGAGTTTAAAACTGCATTCAGAAGTTTTTGGGCTTTTTTCTTTTTTCTTTTTCTGAAAGACTGTCTAATCCAGTATAGGAGGTGATTTCTGGAGCTGGACTACCAGGGCTCAAATCCCTGTTCCAGCTCTTCCTACTTATATAACTTTGTCGGTCAAGGCCAACTGGCATATCTTCAGTCAGCCTCCTCCTTGTTAGCTAAAGATGGTAACAACAGAGTTTACATTATAGAGAGTGTTTACAAACACAAATTGAGAGAGAGAATGCAGAGAAAATGTTTAGTCCTGTTCCTGGTCCATTTTGGATACACAGTATCAGCTGTTACTATTATTATTTTTTTTTACAGCTTGATTTAGATACAATTAACATGCTGAACAATTAGCTATTTTTATTAAATTTTTAATTTTGATTCCAGTACAGTTAACATTCAGTGTTATATTAGTTTCAGAGGTATGATATAGTGAGTCAACAATTCCATATATCACCCACTGCTCACCATGGCAAAGGCACTCTTTAATCCCTGTCACCTATTTCGCCCATCCCCCCACCCACTTTCCCTCTGGTAACCATCAGTTTATTCTCTTTAGTTAAGAGTCTGTTTCTTGGTTCGTTACTTTCTTTTTTCCTTTGTTTTGTTTCTTAAATTCCACATATGAGTGAAACCATATGGTACTTCTTTCTCAGATTGACTTCTTTCGCTTAGCATCACACTCCAGCTCCATTTGTGTCATTGCAAATGGCAGAATTACATTCCTTTTTATGACTGAATAATGCCCAGTTGTGTGTATGTGTATATGTCTTCTTTATCTATTCATCCATCCATGAACACTTGGGCTACTCTCATAATTTGGCTATGGTAAATAATGCTGCAGTTAACACAGGGGTGAACAGATCCTTTAGAATTAGTGTTTTCATATTCTTTGGATACTCAGCAGTGGCATTATTGGGTCACAGGTAGTTCTATTTTTAATATTTTGAGGAACCTCCATTTTTTTCCACAGTGGCTGCACCAATCTGCCTTGCCACCCATAGTGCAAGAGGGTTCTTTTTTCTCCACATCCTTGCTGACCCTTGTTGTTTCTTGTGTTGTTGATTTTAGCCATTCTGACAGGTGTGAGGGGATACCTCATTGTAGTTTTAATTTGCATTTCCCTGATGATGAGTGATGTTGAGCATCTTTTCATGTGTCCGTTGTCTTCCGTATGTCTTCTTTGAAGAAATGTTTGTTCATGTCCTCTGCCTATCAGATGTTTTTTGAGTGTTGAATTGCGGAAGTTCTTTATATACTTTGGATATTAGCCCTTTATCGGGTATGTCATTTGCAAATCTCTTCTCCAATTCAGAAGGATGTCTTTTAGTTTTGCTGATTGTTTCCTTTGCTGTGCAGAAGTTTGTATCTTGATGTAGTCCCAATAGTTAATATTTGCTTTTATTTCCCTTGCCTCAGGAGACATATCTAGAAAAATGTTGTTATGGCTGATGTCAGACAAATTACTGCCTGTTCTCTCTTCTACAATTTTTATGGTTTCAGGTCTCACATTCAGATCCTTAATCCATTTTGAGTTTATTTTCTGTATGATGTTAACAAAATGTCCAGTTTTTCAACACCAATTGTTAGAGAGACGTTTTCTCATTGCATATTCTTGCCTCTTTTGTAGAAGATTAATTGACCACATAATTTTGAGCTTGTTTCTGGATCTTCTATCCTGTTCCATAGGTCTATGTGTCTATTTGTATGCCAGAGCCATACTGTTTTGATTACTACAGCTTTTCAGTGAAACTTGAAATCTGGAATTGTGATGCCTTCAGCTTTTTCAAGATTGTTTTGGCTATTCAGGGTCTTCTGTGGTTTCATACAAATTTCAGGATTGTTTGTTCCAGCTCCAGAGAAAAATGCTGTTGGTATTTTGATAGGGATTGCATTCAGTGTATAGATTGTTTTGGGTAGTATCACATTTTTAACAATTTTGCTCTTCTAATCCATGAGCCTGGAATGTCTTTCCATTTTTTTGCATCATCTTCAAGTTCTTTCATCAAGGTTTTACAGTTTTTAGAGTACAGTTCTTTCACCTCCTCAGTTTATTCCTAGATATTTTACTATTTTTAGTGCAAATGGAAGTGTTTAATTTCTTTCTGTTGTTTCCTTGTGTATAGAAATGCAATGGATTTCTGTACATTGATTTTGTATCCTGTGACCGTACTAAATTCATTTATCAGTTCTAATAGTTTTTTGTTAGACTCTTTAGGGTTTTATATATATAATATCATGTCATCAACAGACAGTGAAAGTTTCACTTCTTCCTTACAGATCTAGATGTCCTTTAATTCCTTTTTCTTGTCTGACTGGAAGCTAGGACTTCCAGTACTATGTTGAATACAGTCTTCTTCCTGACCTTAGGGGAAAAGCTCTCAACTTTTCACCACTGAGTATGATGTTTGCTGTGGGGTTTTCATATACGGCCTTAATTATGTTGAGGTATGTTCCCTCTAAACCTACTTTGTTGAGGATTTTTATCATGAATGTTTGTCAAATACCTTTTCTGAATCTATGGAAAGAATCATATGATTTTTATCCTTTCTCATACAGATGTAAATTAGCCATTCTTTTAAAACACATCTCTCCTGTCCCTAAACCATCTAGAGCCCATAGTTTGGACAGGTGCAATTACAATGTGTTGTCATTTAAATAAGGTCACTTTTCACTCCGATTCTGTTCCACACCTCCATCCCTAGGAAATAATTAGGCACTATTTAGGCAGGCCCCAAATAATGGTAAGGTCATGAACAAAGAGGGCAGAATTAGAGACCCAAACAGTGGTGTCAAAATGTTGTAACACAGGATTTTCTTCATCAATGCTGACAGCAAGCTTTAGTGACATTACCTGGAAATGTACTGTGATATGCTACCTGCTGTTATGGACTGAATGTTTGCATCCTCCCCAAATCCTTATGCTGAAGTCCTACCCTCTAACGTGATGGTATTTGGAGGTGGGCCTTTGGGAGGTAATTAGAGTTAGATGAGGTGATGAGGACGGGACCCAGTCTGAAAGAATTAACCCATTATCATAGCCTTAGAAGAGACAGCAGACAGTTTGTGTACACCCATCCCCCCATGTGCACGTAAAGAGCAGGTCACGTGAGCGCACAGCCAGCCGGCTATAGCCTCCCAGCCAAGAGAAGAGATCTCAGGATGAAACTTACCTTGCTGGCACTTTGATGTTGGACTACTTTGCCTCCAGAACTGGGAGAAAATAAATGCTCAACCCACCCCACCCCATTTATGGTATTTTGCTATGGTGGCCGGTGGCCGAGCAGCCTACCATACCTGCTATTCTTCAGCTTAGTTTACCAGAAACAAAAGGCAGCAGGGGGCTCAGGACCGCCCAAGACGTGAAGAAACCATTTTTTGGGGGGGCTGCCTTATGAGCCTGCCACACGTTTTCTTTTCTCAGGTCATGTAGAAATAACTTTCCTGGAAAAAGTTTTCAGAGAGATGAAAAAGAAGGGCTAAGAGCTGCACTGTGACTTCGTTTTCAAAGTGCCATGGGTGCCAAGGGGATTCTGTAAGAAATATTCTTAGAAGAGCCCCACCTGGGGTTTGAGAGATCTTGACACTTGTGTGTGTAGATTCTTCCTTCTTACACAAGTCAGGAGGGGATCAACAGAGTATAATTATGACACTTCAGCAAGAGTAAGGCGAGGCCAATGGGTCCCTTCCAAGAAAGCATTTGCCTGTCAGCTGCAAGGAAAGGGGAATTCTGCAATCTCTGAAGGGCTCTTTGTTGAAAGTTTCTATTTGATAATTATGCTGTCTGAAGATTTTCTGACAAAAATCCTGCTTTGTTTAGAAACCATGCAGTCTTGCTCTTTTGGGTTCAACAAAAGAGTAGGAAAAAAATGGTCTCAGTAAAAGGTACTGAATAAGGTACAAGAATGCTGTTTTGTGCTCACAGGAACTTAATTTCACGTCCAAGGGAATCTATAAAAGGATTCAGAAGATACCCCCAGAAGCTTGTCCACAGGTAAGCATAAACCACCCCCCCCCCCAGCCAAGGATGCAGACCACACCCTTCCCCCTAAATGTGAGTCCTTCCAGTCCCAGGGCTCAACTGAATAATCCCACTTCAAGCAAAGGGCTAAAAGCAGTATGACTATGACCTAGGTAACACTAAGAATTGCAACGAATTGCTAATAAATGGAGAATTAAAGCCTATGACTACCATCTGTCTTTTCAGATCTTGCACAGTCCATTTCATTGCAATAAAAATAGCCCAAATGCCCAGAGAAAGAATATCTGATTGCCAAAGAATCTAAAATCCTCACCCTGCCTTACCCAGATTCTTTCTACATTTCCCCAACATGCAGCCTCTCTGCTTGAACATGTGAGTCATGGGCCGTAGGACCTTCTTCCTGGAAGCCTTCTTCTCAGTTCTTCAGTCAAGGTCAAGGCCCATTTCACACACCCTCTCAGATATGGATTAGGCTGTAGTGATGACAAGTTCAGTGGGCACTGGGGAGGGAGGGAGGAATAGGACACAGTCCAGAGAAAGGCAGGCTTGCAGACCACGGGTACCATTCTCAGAATAGCTCATCAGATGCTGGTTAAAGGAATGGTATTTCTGAATTTGGCTTTCACGGGACACAAGTGCCATGATGCACTGTGTGTTCATGTATGCCTGCCACAATGTCCTCTCCAAGCCTCACAGGACATGTATGTAACCTGAAGAGATAAAGAAGCTCCCTACTTAAACCTGTTTAACCCAGCATTTCCCCCAATGTATTTAACCATGGAAGCTTTTTCTGGTTAAACACCTATTAACATCTTTGTTCTCCAAAATAGTCTGGGAAACAGTGCTGCATTACCAAGTAGGATGAAATCATTGCCAGAAGGGAACTTCAAATAAAGCACCAAAGGGTAAACCCTCCTCCATGCTGTTTCCCTAATTGCAGAGGGATGAAGAGGGCAGACAGCTGTGTTTGGGACTCAGTTATGCAGTTCGATACCTGTGACCTTGGCCAAGTCAATTAACCTCTCTGAACCACAATTTCTTCAGCTGTGAAAGCTTAATAAACTGTCACAGGATTTCTTTGAAAATTAAATGAGATAGCATAAGGAAGTATCTGGCAAAATGCCTAGAAGGAATCTAATAGGTGTTCAATAAAAGCCTGTTTCTTCCCCCTCTCATTTTATGGAATTCCTGTAACACAGACACGGTCCACATCACTGAGCTGGCACTTACAGGTGGTTAAGTACTGAAGGCTCTCCTTCCCATGGGATGCTGCTTGGGGTTTACATCCCCAGTCTTCGAGGCTCCCAGAGTGGGTGCTTCAATACATAGCTGGTATCAAGAATTTTACCAGTAAAGTAGTTATTTTTCAAGGAACCCTACCATTTGTGTTCCCTGGTGGCAAGGTGACACCTCTTGAGTTCTTTCTGCATGATTCCTGAGGCCAACTTTCCATCCAGAGCAGGTGAGTTGCAGAAGCAGGAACTAGATAAGGACAGGCATTCCTGCAGCCAGGAAAGAGGTGATCTGTAGCTGATGTGTTTGTGTGGGTGGTGCTCCCATGTGCCTCCACTGGGCGTGCTGGGGTTATGCCCAGCATAACACTTACCTGACAGTCCCTGATCTTGTCTCATTTCCTCACTAGACCTTCCACCTTTTCAGAACAGGAGCAGGGCCTTGTTTATCAGTATCTCCCAATGCCTACCACAATACCAGGCATCAGATGAGCACTCGATAAGTGATGGATAGATAGATGGGCAGATGGTTAGAACAAGGAAGGATGGGGAAGAGGGGGAAGGAAGGAAGGAAGGAAGGAAGGAAGGAAGGAAGGAAGGAAGGAAGGAAGGAAGGAAGGAAGGAAGGAACTGATCTCAATTCTACTGAAATATGAGCTTCATAAAAAGTGTCTTTTTGTCCCCTGTTAGTCACTGTTGTATCCAATGGGACTAAAACAGTGCCTGGCACTAACAGAGACTAAATAAATATGTGTTGAATGAACAGATGAATAATTGAATAAACTAAGCTGAGCTATCCATTTGGAAAATTAGCTGTAAACAATTACTACTCACTGACAAATCAAACTGCTCTCATATTATTTCCTGATCTGCTGATTCCTCAAAATTATTAGGACAGTTTAACATTCATGCAAGTCAAAATGAAAGCTGAGAGACAGTAGCAAACATGAAGGTCTCCTAGGGGTCAGGCAATGTACAAAGCTGAGGGACTACAAGACGTGGCCCTGCCCTCCAGGAGCCACAAAGACCTAGAACCACGCCTCAACTCAACGCAGTGGGTTGACAGCAGCAGGAGGAAAAGGAACAAGCACCTTCTGTGGCTTCACACATCGCAGAGCAGGGCTGCGCCACCCCAGCTGGAGTGCGCTCGGGGAGGAAAGCAGAGAATGACAGTCTCAATTAATCCCTTCATGATCCTAATGTCAAAAATGTAAGCCTTTTATGATGCAGTAAAACTATTTTTATGGGTTTTTCCATCCGTCTCATGTCTTGATGTATTTTTTAATCAAAAAGGATAAGAACAAGAAGTCAAGTGGGTATAAATCTCCTGCTCATTTTTCTGGTTCTCTGCCCAGGGAGGAGAGACAAGCCCCACAGTGCCCCACAGGAGATTCTGTAGTGCTTCCTGTTCTCCCTGGGAGTATTTTCCAGAAAGAAGCCTATTATTCCTGGTTTGGAGAGCTGGGCCTTGCTTTAAACAACAGACACATTCTCTGAAGACTACATGTAAATGAAATCTCAGTAAATCAAAACCTCACGTTTCCCGTAACTTATAGGTTTATCATTCTTGATTTCTGATGGTCTGATGACGACACCCCAAAAAAAGTGTTCTTGCATGAAATGTGCAAATCAGAATAAAGCACAAACAAGGAAATAAAATTACCTGCATTCTTATCACCTAGAGGTAATTTTAAGATGTAATCTTAGACTTTTATTCCATATTGAGATACAGATACATATTCTGACAAAAAAAGGGTAGTGGTAGAGGCACTATGTAACCTACTTTTACAGCTGATCTATAAATATGTCATCAGCATTTACTCATGTCAATATTCTACCTTTTATTTACTAGTTCCATTAGCATTCTGCTCTATGGACACACTGCAATTTAACAAGTTCTTGATTTTGGATGCTGGATTTGTTTTCAACATTTTATCACAACTAATGATAAATATCTCCCATAATTTCTCATCTCCCATAATTTCTTAGAAATAAAATGGCCATGTCACATACATGCATATTTTTAAAATTAGATACATTTTGTCAACTTGTCCTGCAAAAATGCTATGGCCATTTATACTACTTCTAGCAAGAAAAGAAGTCCTTACATTTTTATCTTTACCATCACTGGTGTGTGTGAGTGTGTGTGTGTGTGTGTGTGTGTGTGTGTATGTGTATATACGTGTATTTATATACATGTATATATACGTGTATATATACACATGTATATATGGTAGTGTTTAATTCCTGTTTTATTTTTCATTTTTTGATTAGTCACAAAGTAGAATTTTTTCCTATGTTAATTGGCCTCTGGATTTCCTGAAGCAAAGGATATCCATGTTCTTTGCCCGTTATTTTTTTCTTATTGATTTATAGCAACATTTTACATACTGAAATACTGATGCATTATTTTTCATCTATGATGTACATCTTCCCTAGAGTAGTTTCTTTCGACGTTTTTGTTTTTAAATGTTTATTTATTTTTGAGACAGAGAGACAGAGCATGCATGGGGGGAGGGTCAGAGAGAGAGGGAGACACAGAATCAGAAGCAGGCTCCAGGTTCTGAGCTGTCAGCGCAGAGCCTGACACGGGGCTCGAACTCACGGATCGCGAAATCACGACCTGAGCTGAAGTCGGATGCTTAACCGACTGAGCCACCCAGGCGCCCCTCGACGTATTTTTTTTTAAGTGTTTTGTCTTGTCTCTTCATCCACCCTCCCAATTTTTACTTGTAGTTTCTCTTGTCTCCTTACTTATCAAATAGTTATTGGTAAAATGACAGGAGAGAAAACCACCACCGTTCACTCCAAGTTTATCAGTAATTTATCTATGGGATGATCAAAGGAATTTTCTTCAAGGTGGTAAACTTCATCCCTTAGAGCAATCACCAACCCAAGGAGATGCTGGCAGTTAATGTAGAAATTGGTCCCTACAGAAACCTTACCAGTTATCTTAGCAAAGTCAGGCAGCAGCAGCCTCATTTAGAACAATACAATTTTGAGGGACGTGGACATCACCAACAGAGTTGAGAATTTGGAGTTCCTCAAGGGACTCTGAGTTTCTGGGTCAGTAAGGCCACTTTCTGCATGTTAAAGGAGGGTCTCGCTTGTAGGGAGATGTTAATCAATGAGTTACTTCCCCTAGAGAAAAGTTCCTCCATGAGCAGAGAAATCAGAGTAAAAAGACCCTTGTCTCTCTTAATGGAAAGCTGGCTTTGTTGCTCCTCAAAATGATGATGCCAAGAGTCTGAGCATTGGTGCAGCTCCCAGTTGGTGGGGACAGGTATGGTGCCCTCTCCACAGGGTGCTGGGAAACCAGCAAAGCAGAGATCCCACCTGAGATAGGACGGGCCTTACAAGGTCTTGGAGCAAACCAACCACTACAGAACCAGAAACTCCACCGTTGATCTTTTACTGTCATGTCTCTTGTGGTTCCATTTATGAATTACATTTCCGCACTACTTTCTAATTGCAAATTTTGAATCTTTTTGAAAGACCTGTCTGGTGTGCATTGGGTTTGGCTCACACTTGGGCCAGGGCATTAAGGGTTAAGTGGTATCGTCCCAAGGGCCACCAATATGGCAGCAGTGAGAGCGGGGAGAAAGACTCTAACGGAAGCTCAAATTCAGAGGCCCTCTACCCTTTCTTAGAAAAGGCATTTGTACTTCCACAGCCACCCTGGAGATCCAAGATTCCATTTTATTAATGAGAATGCTTTCATGCACAGCCAGCAGTCCAGCAAAGCTTGGGGATACATTGATTTAGGGGATGGGAAGGCATGCAAAACTGGCCACTGAGTTCTCATGCCCAGAGGACTGAGCACAAGGTAGTTTACGGACAGGGGAGGAAAGGGTAGACAGAAGGAGGGTAAGGCAGTGAAGAGGCAGGCTAGAAATCAAGATACAGAAGCTTAAAGACAGATGGGAACAGGTGAGAGTGGGTGGGGCAGTAGCCACAGGCGGCTGAGGGAGAGAACCGCACCAGGACAGTGGATATTTCTAAAGACCGCTGACACTCTTAATTATAACCGCGGGCCACTAAAGCTCCTGTCTCGTTAAAAAACAATTAAATTATCTTCACTCAGTTAAACTGATGGAGGCAGGATAGTGGGCCACTGGCTTTTAAAATTCTCTTCAGAAGCAGGAATGACACAGCAATGGGTTGGAGATCTGGGGAGGGTGACACAGGATGAGAGAGTGCCAGTCTGTGTCTGGGCCAGGCCTGGCGGTGGGTGCAGGCATCACGATGGTGGTCTGGCACAGTGAGATCTACAACCAAGATGGCTGCAAGGTTAGATTTTTCTGGTAATCTGTGAGCATGTTTGAGGAGACTGTGGGTACAAACAGTGGAAAGCCATGATCTGGGATGATGACCACCATCTCCTTCCTACAAATGCATTTATCACTGGGCTGTAAATGTGGGACATTTCAAAGGTGCTCCTCACCAAATACAGGAAACAACAAGATAATGGACAGCGTGGGGGAGATTCTGATATCCCTATGTTAAAAAAAAATTAGCTGTATTTCCATTGTTCTTCTCACTTTATCAAACAATCTTTTCTAATAAAATCAATAAATATTTATGGAGCTAGGTGCTACGGGGGATACAAAGAAAAATGAGCCGCGGTCTCTAACCTTGAGGAGTTTCCACTTAATGACTATTTAAGAGACTTTTTTTCCCCCTACAACCAATGTCATCACTATTTAAATGCAGGAACCGGAATACTCAATAAATCTTACTGCGAATCATACTTGGAAAAGAAATAATGTTTCTAGAAAAAATGTTAAGGGATGATAAATTCCTCTTTTCCCATCTTCTCAGAGTTTCTGCATCTGTAGGTACCAGCAATATTAAAGGGCCCAAGGATCCCGCCATCTTGAAGTGAGCTGGGAAGGGCATGCAGGAAGGCTCTGGGGGGCTTGTACTGGAGGACACAAGTGCAGGAGGGGTCCAGGGCTCACTCTTTAGCTGACTTTAAGAATCAAGCATAATGGGGGCACCTGGGTGGGCTCAGTCGCTTGAGTGTCCAACTTTAAGTTCACGTCATGATTTCATGGCTCATGGGTTCGAGCACAGTCGGGCTCTGTGCTGACAGCTCGGAGCCTGGAGCCTGCTTCGGATTCTGTGTCTCCCTCTCTCTCTGTCCCTAGCCCACTGGCATTCTGTCTCTCTCAAAAATACATAAACATTAAAAAAAAAAAAATCAAGCATAATGGTTGCTTTTACTCTCCTGCTGCCACATTTTTACTTAAATTTGCCAACAGGATGCTGAGCCACGCCCCATCTGGTTATTCTCGTTCAACTTCTCTTTCCTCCACACTCATTGTGGCTTGTTAATCTATCACTTCACTACAGTGAAACCCCCCTCACTCACAGTAACCGATGAATCTTTTATTATTATAAAAGTAATATATATTTCTCGTGCGAAATGCTAGGAATAAAAATATAGCGAATAGAAAGAACTGTAGGGGCACCTGGGTGGCTCACTCAGTTGGTTGAGCATCTGAAACTTGATTTTGGCTTAAATCCCAGGGTCATGGGATTGAGCCCTGTGCGCTGGGTGTGGAGCCAACTTGGGATTCTTTCTCTTTCCTTCTGTCCCTTACCCTGCTTGCACTCTCTCTGTATAAAATAAAAATTAAAAAAAAAAAAAAAAAGAACTGTAATCCCATAAGTTAGAGATTCGCACTGTGAATGTTTTAGAGGGTAGTCAAGGACTTTCTGGAGCTTAGACGCTGTTTTTTCTTAGACCACCACCCAAACTCAATCATCAGCTCAAACACCATGCTATCAATCAGTGAGGCCTCTCAGACTGTACTTCCCAGTTACCATAGCAACTCCTCTACTCCCCACCGCCCCCCCCCACCCCCACCCCCACCCCATGCATGCTCCACCACCTAAAACACTATGTATTTATGTGCTGTCCTGGGGGAGAATACCAGCTCCACCAGGACAGGGACTTTGCCTGTTTTGTTTGCTGCTCTGTCACTAACACCCAAGGACAAGGCAGTGCTGAAGGAACGAGCCGAGCCGTAATTACCTCAAAACAGCCAGCACTCTTCTCCACCCAGTGAAGAACTGTTAGTAACAAAGACCATCACTCCAGGGGACGGTCTCTGCAGGTCTGCCACTTGTGCTGGTGGAGAGAAAGGGGCAGGGAGGCCAGGAAAGAGCATGGGAGCCCTGGCCGCCAGGGCTGACTCTACACTTATTTTCTGGTTGAGCTGGAGCATATGGCTTGTCCACACTGAGTCTCAGCTTCCTCACTTATGTAAATGAGAGGGCTGGAGGGACCCGAAGCCCACGGCTCTTGCATCTATCTGTTCCTTGTTATCATACGGACTGTATGGAGAAAATAACCCACAGCCACAAAAAGCAGGGTGGATGTCTGACTACTCTCCCTACCATCCACCCCGTGCCACCCCCTTCCACTGGCACAGCATTTGACAGTTTACTAAGTGCTGTCATCTAGACGATCTCATTAACTTTATCTATTGGCTAATCAGCTCCAAGAATCTCAAACAGAGCATCAAAATCAAGCTCAGTGCGCTCCCAAAATGCCATGACAAAGACAGCAGGATTAAACAGAAGCGATAGGGAGAGCCAGCCAGAGAAAGACTGAGAAACTCCATCGATGAGATTAAATGTAACTTCAGAGAAGGGGAGAAAAAGAGCACCAAGAGGCAGGGGAGCTAATTTTCACATAACTCACCCAAATTGCATTTAAATACTCTTCAGGCAACTGTCACCCTCCAGCAATCCCATGGGGATTACACAAACCATGCCAATTCAGCTCTATGTCCTTACTCCTGGCACCTCCTCCCCCACTTCCCTGATGGACGGGATGAAACTAGGTGGTTTCACAGGCTCCCACTCCCCAGACTTGGCTTGAGGGTTCCAGGATCCTCAGGAAGCGGCTGCCAAAACTTTTGTAACAAATTTAGGAGGATATATCTAGATTCCTATCGAATCTGTTTACTGAGTTATATAACTGTGCTCTTATTGTGATTCTGTGACTTTTATCAAAAGGCTGGATCTGAATTGCAGACACAAATATTCCCTTCTTACATTCTCTCCCAATGAGTGACTACAGCCCCAGGTGATTCTCCAGTCCTTGCAGATTGCTATAGAAGTTCGCAGAAGCAAACACTTTTTTTTTTTTAGAAGTCCTTTAGGGCAACCGTAAACTTATGCTCATCAAATTATTTATTCATTCACCTGTTCATCCATCCAACAGATGACTATTGAAAATCTCCTGTCAGCAAGGCAATGGGGGTAAAGAATCTCATTGGAACTGGAGAGAAAGATGTAACTCACTTGCACCAGGGGTTAGAAGGCTGCCTCCTGTCGTCATCACAAGATGCTGAATTTCCTGGCCCCACTCCCTGGTGCAGGCCACCAATTCCTCTTGCTTCGATTTACATCAGTCTGACAGGGTTCTCTGCAGCAGCCTAAGGTCTTTCTCCTTTTCTCTTCCAAGTCCTTTTACCCAGCACACATCCCTCTGAATGCTTTTCTGGCTCATGAGTTACTCTGTCCAGTACCTTTGGGGAGCACTTTGGTTTTAAAGGTCTTTCTCTCCTGCTGCCAAGCTGGGAAATCAGAGAACATGCCTGTCCATCTCACAGGGTCAGTCTACCTCTCGAATAAGGGAGTTTTGAGAACACGTTGCTAAGGATGCTGCGTTGTTGCCACTGTTAAGAGGTGATTTTGTTTCGCAGAGTAAAGAGGAAAAACTCACTGAAGTCTAGAAAGTAAGTCTGCTTTCTGGCCCAGTGCTTAGGAAAGTGCATTCAGAATCTCTCTTCTGCTACTCACTGGCTGCAAAACCATCATGGGCACTTGATTTAAAATTCTGTGTTTCAGTTTCCCTATCTACAAATGGAGATCATGATAGCTCCCCTTAGGGTTACTGCCAGTGTTAAATAAATGCTACCTTTACTGAGCATTTACTATGAGTCAGGCAGTGTGTGAAGAAGTACTTTTACAAATAGAATCTGTTCCACTTCACATCAGCCTCAGATCAAGGTACTGGTGCGGGATTTTGGTTTCCTAGAAAGAGTGTTTCTGGAGCAACTAGGTTGGGATTAAATACTTCAATGATGAACAGGAATTGGGGAAATGTCAAACGAGGTTGGTCCAGATATCTAGAGTTGTGCTAGCTATGTACCTACCTAATACAGCAGCCACCAGCCACCTGTAGCTACTTAAATCTAATCAAAACTAGGTTCGATTAAAATTTAGCTCCTAGGTTACACTAGCTGCATCTCAAGTGCTTAATGACCAGTGTGGCTAGTGACTACCTTAATCAACAGTGCAAACATAAAATATTTCCATCATTCTAGAAAATTCTATCGGAACTGGGAAATATAAAATAAGTTATGGAAGGAGAAATGAGAAAAATCAACACCAGGGTGTGAGGGTCAACTCCACAGACGCTTGTGAAATTTCAGCAGATTTTCAGTAATTTGTCAGGGCTAATAGGGTGAGGCTGTTCCCCTTTGTGGTCTGTCCTAACAAAGTGCCTTGGGGGCATCTGGATGGCTTTGTAGGTCACCTTTAGTAGTTGTGGTTACTAACAGTTCAGCACCATTCAAAGGTATTACATTTTCAGATCTTTTCTAATTAGCACAGATCAAATAAAGACATTTATTAAAAAGTCATACAGAATCCACTCCAACAAGCCAAATCGCTCCCCTACCATTTGCCCTGACAATATTAATTCTGATAACCTAGCACTAAGGAGCCATACCTCAAAAATAAATCATATGCTCAATCATTATGACTTGCGGAAATGCTTTGCAATACTCTCGGATGTAAGGAGTCTTCCCTCCAGATATAGCCTACTCTCTATTATACAAGCTCTAGTGTGCTCCCAAACTCCCTCTGGCCACACCCAATGGCCCTTGTAAAATGCAACTGTGACCAGATCCCCCAGCTTCAAAAATTTCACAAAGCACTCTTCCCTAGATTACTTATCAAAAGCCTTCGGCTTGGCATAGGATCCCCTGCACAACCTGACTATAGTTCGCCAAACCCACCCTTACTCCTCTGCCCCAGACCCCTAACTACTCCTGCTGCATTCAATCTCACAGACGCAGACTTGTTCAGCCATTCATTCCTTCAAAAAGTATTTATTAAGCACTCCTAGGTGCTGAATATTATGCTAGGTACTAGAGATACAAACAGTGAAGGCAGGAGAAAACAAGATCCCATCCCTACCTTCATGGAGGTTACAATGTAGTCGGATGAGACAAGAGATAAGTAAATGTATTTAGATATAGGATATGCCAAATGGCGATAGGTACTACAGAAACCAAAACATGGGTGGTGGCTGGTGGGGGTACTTTCCTTACATTTAGATATTATATTATTTTCTTAAATCCTTTGAAATTATCATTCATTCATTCAATAGATTTCTATTGTGTATTTGCCATGTGCTGGGAGGTGTTCTAAGCGTTGTGGCTACAGCAACAAACAAAACAGATGCCCTGACAACACCTGATGGAGCTTATGCCTAGTGGCTGAGAGGGATCATAAGCAAGGCAACAATGTAGAGGCTCAGCTGATGGCAAGTACGGAGGATAAGGGAGGTGAAAGGATATAGGAATGCAAAGATGGGGATGGAGAGGTGGTGTTCCCGTCTACACAGAAGGTCACTGCGGCTGGACATGCACAGACTGTACATGCATCTTTTATTGTACATGCACTTGCATAGGTGGCCACTTCCTCCTCTGTTTCCTCTCCAAGCCCTGACTGCAATGGTACTTTCTGGAGCTTTTCTGATTCTCCCCCTGATGGATTTCTCCCTGCATGTTATAAACACCTTGATTCATCTAGTATCATACAATATTACATTATGGCTTTAGGTATATGTTAGTCCCAGTGGGTTCAAATTCCTGAAGGGCAGGGACAGTGTCTTATCCATCTTCGTTTATTTATTCTAGAAGCTTTCACGGAACACCAGCTACAAAGCTTGCCCTGTTTCTCTACTATAGAGGATAACAGAACCCCTATCATTTTGTCCTAACTTGAAAAAGACCTGTTATCTGTCCACCCTGCCCACCCACAATAAAGCACTGATGTGCCATTTAAATAAAATAACGTGTGCAGAAGTGTTTGAAATCGCATCAAGAACATGAAAATTCCTCTGTAAATAGGAATTGTTGCTATTATAATCATTCCTAATCTAAATCCGTTGTTTGTCTACTATAGTACATGCACTGTTATCTAGTAAGTACATTATGGGAATGCTTCTGATTTTAGTGTCTGATGATGGTAAGATACAACTCTAGCACGACCTGACTAGAAACCTGAAAGTGGGCACCTGGGAATCCTGTACAGCTTATCTGCTCACTAAAGAGACAGCTCGTATGTGAAGGCATTGCAGTGACTTCAAGGTGGTTACTGACCCTCCACATCATCTCCAACACTCTCGATACTCAGTTATGGCGGAGATACTCTTTGTTTTCAAAGCCTGTAAGTATGGACATTTCAAAGCCTGTAAGTATGGACATGGCTCCTTGCCCCCCACCCTGAGCTGCACAGCGGCCCCACCTCTTGGGTCTTTTCTGCTGTTCACTTCTTCAAACCCTTGGCACCAACTCCCCAGACTCTCTTCCCTCCTAACCCATGTTTCTTCTCTCATATGTTACCTATATATTGTCTGGAGAACGTGTAAAAAATCTCAGCAGCTCAACGAGACAAAATTGAGCCCTGCACCCTCGTGCCCCATTGAAATAGCTGTAGGACCAGGGGGGCAGCTCTGTCTCTGGGTCTTGGAATATTCTTTTGTAAAAGGGAATAGCATCTGCTTTCAATGCAGTCGAGAGGAGGTACATACCCTAATCCCACAGTGCTGGCAACACAGTATCTGGAAGTTCGAGGGCATGAAAATGCTCTTTCCTGAACAGATGGCCACCTACTACATGTGGTTATAGAGATACAGCTTAACAATTATATTCTAAAATCAGAAAAAGTTTTTAATGTTTATTTATTTTTGAGAGCGGGGGTAGGGGCAGAGAGGGAGGGAGACACAGAATCCAAAGCAGACTCCAGGCTCTGAGCCCAATGCAGAGCCCCATACAGGGCTCGAACCCACGAACCATGAGATCATGACCTGGGCCCAAATTGGTGACTGAGCCACCCAGGCACCCCTATTTAAAAAAAAATGTTTTAAGTGTATTTATTTATTTTGAGAAAGAGAGAGAGAGAGAGAGAGAGAGAAAGCAGGGGAGGGAAGAGGGAGAGAGAGAGAATCCCAAGCAGGCCCCACTGACAGCAAAGAGCCCGAGGCAGGGCTTGAACTCACAAACCATGAGATCATGACCCAAACCAAGGTCAAAAGTCAGATGCTTAACCAACTGAGTCACACAGCACCCCTCAAGAAGTATTAAGTAGGCATGAGCAGGAACCATGTTTTTATACATTAGCTGTTTGTGGACAGGAAGACTGAGGTCAGTTGACCTGTACCTGTGAGGGGGTCAGACAGAACCTCTGATAAAAATAGTTAGAAAGATGAATGCATATTCTCAATTGGGCTACACCAGGCAGCTAGGGCTCAATAATTTAAAAGACGATGCTGGACTCTCATTTCAAGGTGAGAGAAAATTCTGAAGAGGAAAGAATCTTCTCCAAACTTACTTCTAATGAAAGTGTTGGTTGGCTGCATTTCCCCTGAGCTCAGGTCTTGGTCTATGGAGGGGAAATCACATGGGGCTTTGCCTAGACAATGAGCCACTTCATTTAAACTGGAACTCAATGGCGGGTTTTCTAGCCCCAGTTTTGTGCCCAGCATTGGGTAGGCTTGAAAAGTATGAATTCAGTCTTTTTTGGCCAACACTGCCTGCATAGTTAAAACTAAGCAAAATTGTCGAATTGACACAGGAGAGAAATTTGAGATGTGGCTGAATTACTACAAAATGCAGATGAGGTTAGGAGGAAAAAAAAAAAACAAAAAAAACCAAAAACCCACCATTCCACAGCAAGTTGTAAGGCAAAATTTCTGCCGAGGTGGGGACTGACCCACCGACGGGGCTGCAGGGCTCAATACATGAGAAGAGTTTCACGGAATATTTGAAAACTGAAAACTTGCAGAAGATGCTAATGTTCTGCACCGAGCAGGTGCCAGAAAAGTGCTGAATTACCAAATGGGCGATGACAGAGAAGAAAAAAGGCTGGCGGATGAGCAAGTAACAGTAAGATTGATGGGACCGGTCAGCCACTGGCAGGTGACAGATGAGCCAATGCATCACCAAGGAAGATGGAGGAAAAGGCACAAAAATACTCTGAGCTGCGGGGTGAGCTGCGAGATGGAGCCTCTCTAGCTGAGAAGTGCAAAGAAACCGGAGCTCTTGGGCTGTAAGCTCCATGGCCCAGGGAACAGAGCGGGCCACCCTTGATTCCTGAATATGCCAAGTGAAGCCAAAGGAGGGTGGGAGAGAACACTGGGTGTAAACCAGCTGCCAGACATTGTGCTCCACCTTTACAAATGTTATCTCCTTTGACTCTCCCCCAAATCTACTGAAGTAGACAGCAATATCATCGTGATTTTATAGCAGAAGAAACTGAGTCTCCAACTTGTATACTCTGGTAACACAGCAAGCAGGGAGCAGAGCAAGGACTTACAGCTGGTCTGTCTGAAGGCACAGGTTGGATGCTCTCAGAGCTCTGCAGAGTTTTTCACTAATGTAATTCCTAGGACCCTGGGGAATGAATACACAGCCCAGATTAGCCTGCCGGTAAGCAAGCCATTTCTTTGAAGTCTCAATTTTTATCGTAATCGTTTGTGCATTTTATCTTGTATTTGTGTTTTAACTGAAAAATAATGTTTTAAATTTCTTACCATATGGAAGGACATACTGTCCTTGTCCTGGGGGCTTGGAACAGTGACTGGAGTCATAGCAGGCACCCAAGGGGAGAGGGGAGAACAATGGGTGGGCCATGTGCACCCTGTCTTGAAAGGCAACATATTCTACCATGCTGCCTCCTCACACTCCATTTTCAGGGCAAAATAGGAAATATCAGAGTGCCCCATTAAAGTCAAAATTATGTTTAATGGCTGGATAAGTGAGGAGAGCCATAGTGCTCTGGCAAATAACTCACATGTACTCTCTCCAATTGAGAAATAACCTATCTAGGCTACTTTCCTGGTAAAAATCCTCTCTGTCCAAATGAATACTGCCATGGGCATGGTGTTTTCTTACAGTCTTGCATCATCTGTGCAGCTGACATTATCACTCAGCCTAATGGTGACAACAGGTGACTCTGACCCTAATAGTGACAATAGGTGACTCTGAGTGTTGGTCCAGGTACTGGTCAAAGGGTTTTACATGGCTGGCCCCCAATTAATCTCTTTCAACTACTCTATGAAATAGGCTGTACTATCACATCCATTTTGCAGATGAAGAAACTGAGGACGGAAAGGGGGCACCTGCATGGCTCAGTTGGTTAAGCATCTGACTTTGGCTCAGGTCATGATCTCATGGTTTGTGGGTTCAAGCCCTGTGTCAGATTCTGTGCTAACAGCTCAGAGCCTGGAGCCTGCTTCAGATTCTGTGTCTCCCTCTCTCTCTGCCCCTCCCCTGCTCATTCTATCTCTCTCTGTCTCTAAAAAATAAACATTGAAAAAAAATTTTAAAAAAACAACAACAACTGAGGACAGAAAAGCTGAACTGCTTGGTCCAAGGTGATCCAAGCTAGGGCATCTTGGGGCTGGGATTCACATCGATGTAACTGGATTCCAAAGCCTTCATTTTAGCAAATCGCCCCAGGTAGCCTGGCTCCTTGGCCCACCTTTGCATAGTACAAAGCGAAGAAATATCAGTAAGCTCATTTCTCTTGACACAATTAAGAAGCTCTACTAACCCATTTGCTGAGTGGGGTCTTCCATCTTCTAATTGGGTAGCCATCATTAGCACCTTCTATTGGTGCTAAGGGAATAGTTGCTCAATCCTTGCCAAAGGTTCTCATCTAAAAGATGCTGCTCGGAGATTGCAATGCCCACTGTCAGTTTAACACAAGTACAAGGTAAATGCCCAAGGTAAATTTGCTTTTGTTAAGCTCCTCAGCCCAGAAGTCAAGTTTGAATGCTGGGTAATTGACAGATACTGGCAAGGCTATGGTTGTATGAAACTCTGTCGAGAGAAAGCAGGGTGGAGTCATGGTCAATCCGTTCTGGAACCAAACAGCCCTGGGTGTGGATGAGGAACCTTTCCACTTACAGGTTGCATGGTTCTGAGTGCTGAACCTAACTGCTGCGTCTCTGTTTCTCCCACCTGTAAAGTGGGGTTAGTAATTTTGGCCCCTCAGTGCTGCTGTAAAGATAAACTGAGACATGCTTCCCTAAGGTTAAATGCTATTTGATGACTTGTGTGAATGTCCACAACAACCGAGCTCCTTCTAAAACACGACACAGATCAATGTATCGTAATGATCCCCGGACAACAGCAGGGTTAGGGGTGCTGCTCCCCCTGCCCCCACACGGTCAAAAATCCACATACAACTTTTGATTTCCCCCAAACTTAACTACTAATAGCCTACTGTTGATCAGAAGCATTACCGAGAGCATAAACAACCGATCAACACGTGTTTTGTATATGCTATTACGACAAAGCTAGAGAAAAGAAGATGTTACTTAGAACATCATAAAGGAAAATACTAGCATTGTCCTGTGTTTATTGAAACAAATCTGCATGTAAGTGGTCCCGGGCAGTTGAAACCTGTAGTTAGCTGTTCAAGGGTCAGCTGTGTGCGAATGTGTTCAGTTTGGTGCCTAACACACAGTGCATGTTCAATATGCTGTACATGACAACGGCATCACAATATTGGGATCTGTGCTGCCGTGTTATATTTTTAATTGTTCGGATCAATAACATCAATACCTTGCAAACGTGTCTCTTTAAAACCGTTTCAAACTGCTTTTCTACCATCTTCTCCAATTGATAATCACAAACCCCTGGCGGGCGGGTAGCTCAACTAACATTACACTTCTTCGGCAGATAAGAAATGTGAGGTTCAGAGAGATTGAAGAACTTGCTTAAAGCCAGGAGGCTAGTTGGTGTCACTGTTGCAGCTAAGACCAGAGATCGGATTCTCCTTCTTTTCCTTCTGCCACCGCTGCTTTGAAAATACCTGCAGGTTCTGCGAGATCACAAGGAAGAGAGATAATCGGCTTCTCCAGGATCACACAGCAAGTCCACGAGAACGCAGGAAACCATCCTCAAGTCTAGTCTTCCACTGTGCTGCAGTCAGGCAGATAACTGCACCTTACGGTTCACAGGGAGAGACAAACTCCGCTCAGGAATGCTATATCTGAGCCCCAAGTCAGACAGCGGCTGATTTCCTCTGTCCTCTGCCTCCAGTTCATCAGAAAGCCCTCCAGGAATGAGCCCCACACCCTACCTCCTGACTCCCCTCCTCCACTTGCTATACTTCGGTGATACCTGCTTCCTTGGTCTTTTTTGCATTTGCCGTTTGCTCTGCTTAAAGCACTCTTGGCTCTTGGAAGCGTTGGTGTCTTCTCTTGGCTGAAAGTCCTCACCCACCCTTTGTGAGTTCCTACAGAAGCAGCCTTACATCTACCCACCCATCTCTGTATTGTTGCTCTTGGGTCCTTCATAGCCCTTATCACCATCGCAAGTTGCTTCTGTGCAGTCTGCTTTCCTCCACCAAGAGATCTAAGCTCCATGGGCGCAAGTGCCTTGGCTGTACCTCATGCAGTATGTGTTACATGGTGTAAAAAAATTTTCCAACCCCAGCAGCACCCGCCTAGGAGAGACCAAAACTGGAAGTGTGTGTTTCAGTGCAACTGCTCTTAATAAGCAGCTGAAGCTGTTCAGAGACCGTGATCATGGCAGGCTCTAACTGGACCTAAAAAGAAAAAGTCTTTCCTAGCCAATGAACTGTATTACTTTCTCTCAAAACCTCTGTGCAAACCAATGAACTCATCCTGTCCCACTGAGAACACAGTTTTCAAGTGCTCTTTCCTAACCTACCTCCCTCTTTTGCATTTAAAAACTGACTTTTTCTCTCTGCCACCTATTCGGTAATTTTTTTTCATTGGTGTGTGTTCCCTTACCTGGCAATGAAATAAACAATAAATTCAACTTAGTTTTGTTTCTTTGTGTGTATTTTATTTATTTATTTATTTATTTATTTATTTATTTATTTATTTATTTTTCTTTTTTGCTCTTGTCAATGAAAATAGGGCTCTTCCTGAAGTATTCTGACATACCTGGAGAGGCAGTATACATAGGGACCCGAATCTCAAATTCGGGAACAAGACAATCAAATTCAGACCCTAGTTGTGCTATTTTCTTAGGCAAATGGAGTAACCACTCTATGCCTCAGTTTCCTCACTGCAAACTACAATAATGATGATGATGATGATGATGATGATGATGATGATGATGATGCCTGTATCATGGTCTGGCCCAGAGTAAGAGCTATCTAAGTGCCAGCTACCATAATTATTCAGCACAATGTCAAAAAAGAGCCTCATAATTTGTAGACAGGATTCTTACAAGGTTGTTGCCAGAAGCTAGGGCTAATGTTTATCAGTTTTTCAATGTGATAAAACATACAAAGTGTCCAATACATATTGAATAAATGAGAGCAACTCTTCTTCTAAAGCAAGGCATGAAAATCAACGCAATGTATTATTACTTTCAACTTTTTACTAAGGCTTTGCTAAATAATGAAGTTAGTACAGGCAATGAAAATGATAACAACTTACTGTTTTAGAAGAGCTTTTAGGGGTGCCTCGGTGGCTCAGTCAGTTAAGTATCTGACTCTTGATTTTCGCTCAGGTCATGATCTCCTGGTTCGTGAGATAGAGCCCTGCCATGCTGACAGCACGGAGCCTGCTCGGGATTCTCTCTCCCTTTCTCTCTCTGCCCCCTCTCTGATGCACCCTGCCTCTCTCTCCAAACATACAAACAAACAGAACTTTTATATACTTGATCTCAGTTAACTGACACTGCACAAAGGAAGGCTTAACAGGTGCTCATTTTATAGATAAGAAAGCTGAGGATCAGCGATGGAATTGTGACTTGTCCCTGGCCCCACAGTGCAGGGGAGTCAGATTTAACTTTTTCGCTAACTGTATTTCCTAAAACCTCAAGTAAGGGAAAGTCACTCAAGTGGAATTGTTCTATAAAAATAATTTCTAGAATTCCTTAGAATGACTCCCTAGGAGAAAACAGGTTGTGATTAGGATATTTCTTCCTTCAGAATAGTAATCTTGAGTATGTATGTTCAAGATGCTGCTATTGTTAAAATTATTACTGCTGTAGGAATATCCTAAAGCATTTTCTGAATACCAAAGGACTGGCATATCTTTCCCTCTGAGAGTTGATTTAATTTTCATAAAAAGCCAAGAATCCCATGTACTTTTAAATCTTGTAAATAAGTGGTAAAGAAAAGTAATGAGGGTTTGTTCTTTTTAAAATTTTTTTTTAATGTTTATTTATTTTTGAGAGACAGAGAGACACAGAGCACGAGCAGGGGAGGGGCAGAGAGAGAGGGAGACACAGAATCTGAAGCAGGTTCCAGGCTCCGAGCTGTCAGCACAGAGCCTGACACGGGGCTCGAACCCATGAACTCTGATCATGACCTGAGCCGAAGTCAGATGCCTAACTGACGAGCTACCCAGGCGCCCTACCCTCCCCACCTTTTTTTTTTTTTTTTTTTTAAATAAAATTGACTATAAGAGGAGACTCACATGGTTTACAAGGTAGTTTTGTAATAGGACTTAGGCGATGATGGACATTGAGAGCAGTCTCTTTGATATTCCGTTTTGTTGCTTGCTGTCTTCCATAGAATTAGGCTAATGCTTTGTAGCAGGGTGAACTCTGGGGTCAGAGCGGACCCCAAGCCTAGAGCTTTCTGCCCTAAATGCAATAAGGAAACCAAAGAAAGGTGCTCTGTAGCAGACTAATAGTTGCAGCTGCCTCTTATCTTCTTCCCTCCTCTATTTTGTAGCAGCCATTCAGTTTAGATGGGAGTCACCTCACCCCTGCTCAAAGCTTGGACCCAACCTGATCTAGGCAAGGAGCATAATCCGCTCTTTAGCTATATAGATTGGATAAGGAGTGGGGCTATGGCCTGAGATAGCGCAATTAGAGTAAAGCACAGGACTCTTCCTCCCTTAGAGATAAATGAGGAAGCTGGCAGCCCAAGGGATGGATAGAAATCATGTGCTACTAAAAGGGAAGTCAGCCTGAGGACAAAGATGAAGAATCTTTGAGAAACGAGCCAAAGCCCATCTGCCACCTGCAATTACACAAAGCAGTGCATTCATTTTTTATGCCAGTATGGTATGGATTTCCTTATAGCACGATTCCTCTCTCTGTTTCCAGAGCACCCCACCTCATTCCTTACATCAGATTTTAAGTATGTAAACACATAATAATTATATCATTTCCTATGTACACATCAGAACGCATATACGTAAGATAATATGTAAATCTGCATATATGTTCTTTTTTCTTCTACACATAAGTTTTTCAAAGTAGAAAACGATTCACTTTTGAATCCCCGGTGCTTAGCACACAGCTTTGCTAACTAAGTGGGAGAGGCTTCTCTCAAAAGACCACTAAAGTTTTAGAACCTCTTGGGGATGCCTGGGTGGCTCAGTCAGTTAAGCAACTGACTTTGGCTCAGGTCGTGATCTCACTGCGTGTGGGTTCGAGCCCCGCATTGGCTCTGTGCTGACAGCTCAGAGCCTTGAACCTGCATCAGATTCTGTGTCTCCCTCTCTCTCTGCCCCTCTTCCGCTGCTCTAAGAATAAACATTAAAAATTTAAAAAAAGTTTTAGAACATCTTCAGGCAGCAAAGGAATTACAAGGCACTTACTTCATATCTCGATCTTTCCAAACTCCTAACTTTACCTGTCCAATTACAGGTACAAACCCACTTTGAGGACCATGATGTTGACAATTAAAGAGAGAGGAAAAACATCGTTACAGGCAGAATCTCCTATGGGAGGCCATTTGGATATAAAAATTCTAGTATGTATTTATTAAGGAAAAACAAGTTCCATAGCTTCCTGGTTTATAAGGTGGTGAAGTGCAGGTGTGTGCATCCCTCCCTGATGCTACCTGGGGACTCTCTCCTTGCTAACTGTGGGCAAGCTACTTCACCTAAGTGTGTGTGTCCTCATCCACAAAATGGGGATGATAAAAGCACCTTTCCTTAAGTGACTGTTGGAGATTAAATAAGGCAATATGCATGAAGCCATTAGCCTAATGACTGGCATTATCAATAAATGGAATGTATTATTATTACTAATGTTATGACTCTTATTACTTCAGCACTTGCTAACACAGAAGCCAATCCAGGCAAGTGCCTTAATGGAAATTCACAGCTAAACCAACAGAAGAGTTGCCATCCCCGGAAGGGATGCAGGAGGAACATCTGGTCCCAACACAGGTGTAAGCTCAGGGGAGAGACGGCAGATGATCACTGCTGGACCGGTGACAAGATGGAGGTTTCAAGGGAGCCTATGGATGGCTTCCCGACCCAGCCCAGGACCCTGCTGGAACATAAAGAGGAACCAAGAGAATGGGGAGGGGGTAGGGGCAGGCTGTGACACTTCAAAGCCATTTCGGGGCTGCATCTGAGAGGTACAGGATTGAAAATGATACATTAAAGAGCTGGACTCAGAAGGCGAGTGGATTAGAGCTACTCTCCAAGTCAGGGACGAAGCTAATGAGGCTTTTCTTGTCACCATCTGTAAAAGTTTATTACTTATACTTCAAAGGCAGTGAGCAGCAGAGGGGCTGGGGAGAGGGACTGCTTCTCACAAGAACAGGAGCAGGAAACAGAAGATGCTGACTTTGGGGGGAAGGTGGGGGGGGGTCACCCCCTGCATCACTGCTTCCAAAAGAACTAAGCCCGGGGGCGGGGCGGGGTAGTAGTCTGGATGCACACACCTGTGATGGTCAGGAGCTGGTGGTGGTCACAGGGTGGGAAGAAGATGGATAGGAAGGAGGATTAATTAACTTTATTATGAGGCAGGAGACGGGCTGGTTACCCTGAAATTACCTGCTGGCAGCCCTCAATTCTGATCTCACACACTCTGGGTTTCCTTCCCGGTAGAAAGTGCTCCAAGTCTTTGTTAATATCAACCTACTTAACACCTGGCTGTCCGTCAACATATATTCCACTTGAACACGGTCATCCAGACAGGATGGCAGGCGGCTTGCACAATGACTCTTCACTCACCCGTGAGATGGATGATGCCTTCCTTCTAGCTCAAAGCAAGTCACTTTTGATAGTTTGTAATTACAGGGAAAGGAACAGATATTCATTCCCTCATTAGATATGTACTGACTGCTCACTACTACTGTGTGCCAGACACCGGGAATACAGTGAGGAGCAATGATCGCCCAGGCCTTGCCCTCCTGGAACTTTCGAGTCTAGTGGGATATATGGGACATTAATTAAAGAATCATGCAAAACCAAATAAATTCAAAATGACAGCAATCCTAAGTGCTATGAAGGGGTAACATGATGTAGGTATAAAGTAAGAGGAATTGATCTGAATGGGCAAGGCTCTCCTGAAGGAGTGAAGACAGGGCTGAGGATGGCAGAACATGTAGGGTCAACCAAGCAAAGGTGGGGAGGTTGGCCTAGGAACACAGGGAAGAAAGCTCCAGCGTGAGGGAAGAGCATGTGCCAAGGCCCTGTGGTGGCAGGGAGAACGAGTCACTCTAGAAACACAGAACACCAATATTTCTAGAGTGAGGCAAGGAGTATGTGGAGAGGCAAGTAGGCATGGACTTTTGTCTGTATTTTTCACTACTTACCCTTTTGGTTCGTACTGTGTGCTTTTACACCACATAGTAAAGCTCAAGTGTATGGGAATGCAAACTGGTACAGCCACCCCGGCCGGAAAACTTATGGAGATTCCTCAAAAAATTAAAAATAGAACTACCCTACGACCCAGCAATGGCACTACTAGGTATTTATCCAAGGGACACAGGTGTGCTGTTTTGAAGGGACACATGCACCCCCATGTTTTATAGCAACACTATCAACAATAGCCAAAGTATGGAAAGAGCCCAAATGTCCATTGATGGGTGAATGGATAAAGATGTGGTATATATATACAATGGAGTATTACTCGGCAACCAAAAAGAATGAAATCTTGCCATTTGCAACTACGTGGATGGAACTGGAGGGCATTATGCTAAGTGAAATTGGTCAGTCAGAGACAAGACAAATATCATATGACTTCACTCATATGAGGATTTTAAAAGACAAAACAGATGAACATAATAGAAGGGAAGCAAAAATAATATAAAAATGGGGAGGGGGACAAAACATAAGAGACTCTTGAATATAGAAAACAAACAGAGGGTTGCTGGAGGGGTTGTGGGGGGGGGGGACAGGCTAAATGGGTAAGGGACATTAAGGAATCTACTCCTGAAATCATTGTTGCACTATATGTTAACTAACTTGGATATAAATTTAAAAAAAAATAAATTATTAAAAAAAGTTCAAGTATAAATGCTGAAGTGAAATGAATGATTTACTACGATGTCAGGATTTTATGTACTGTATCTTACTGAATCCATTAATTCACTGATTCCCACGCAATCAATTCCTTTTACTCTTAGAGAAAGAACAGCTGATAAACCCAAGGTCACAGAGGTGGTAAGTCCCAAAGTGGAGATTCCAATCAGGTACCCTTCAGAAACTTTATAGGTAGGCTAGTCTGTGTAATGTAGCTGAAATTCATGAGTTAGGTTATCAAACTAAAATAATGAGTCAGGAGAGTTTGCTCACTTAAGACACGATTCCTGCACTCAAAAAAAGCACTCAAAAACAATGACTAGGAAATAGGAGCAGCCACTTTGAAAAAATGGCTCGGCAGTTTTTCAAAACACTGCATATGGAGTTATTACCTGAGCTAGAAATCACACTCCTAGGTATTCACCAAAAGAAATGGAAAGACGCCCAGGAAAAACTTGTACACGAGTTTCGTTAGTAGCATTATTATTCATAATGTCAAAAAGTCATTAGTAGCATTGTTCATAATGTCAAAAAGTGGTTAACAGCCTCAGTTCAGTGTCCAATAACCATGAATGAAAAGATGAAATGCGGCATATATCCATACAATGGAACATTATGTGGCCATAAAGAGGAATGAAGCACTAACAAGGGCTACAAGATGGGTGAACCTTGAAAACATGCTAAGGGCAAGAAACCTGTCATAAAGGCCATATGCTGTCTGATTCCATTTCTATGAAATGTTCAGAATAGGCAACTCCCTGGAGAGAGGAAGGAGATTAGTAGTTACTTAGGCTGGGGAGTGATGGTTAATGGGTACAGGTCTCTTTTTGGAGTGAAAGCCTAACATTAGATTGTAGTAAGGGTCATGTAAGTCTGTGAATATACTAAAGAGTACTCAACTGGACACTATAAAGAGGGGGATTTTATGGTATGTGAAACACATCTAAAAAATAAAAAGGAATAGTGACTAAGACTCTGACAGAGTCTGAATCCTTAGTCTGAATCCTTGCTCTACTAATCACTAAGCCATGTGAAATAGGGCAGGTGAATTTCTCTCTGCAAGCTTTAGTTTCCACATTGGCACAAGATCCACATCCCCAGCTCACAGGGGTAAAGAGGCAGCAGCACATTTGCCATAAGACCCCCCCCCCCACTTAAAATACCTTAGGTGGACGCTGTGATCATCGAAACAACACATGACAGTGAAAATCACAATTAATCATGTGTCCAGCAAGTGCTACATCTCTTGCCAGCTCACAGGTCACCCCCACCCCCTAGAAAAAGTGCAGAAACTGAAGAGAGTTTCCCCTGGAAGAAGAGAATAAAAGGCTCACCAGGTCCATTCTACCTGCCCCAGACATGTGAAGGAGAATTCTAGGAAGGGGGATTTATTCTGCCTGGTGAGGGCAGATCCTGGAACAAAGAAAGGAGTTACAGAATGAGACATGGGGTTGAATACGAAGAACTTTCAAAGGTAAGGTCACTGTTCTTTGGAGGCGGAATGTGTTGTTGTGATAGTGAGTTCACCATCGCTGGGGGTATGCGAGCTTAGCTGACGACTTGGGTAAGACAAGTGGGTACTCTAGGCCTTGAGGATTACTTGTCATGCTGAGATTGTCATTTGAGGCGCCGTCTCTTGGTTCCTGTCACTTGGAATCAATTTCCCTTCTCTTCCCTCACTTCCTAGTACTTAATAAATGACGGATCTGACAACCGCTTTGCTCCCAGAGCAACTTGCCCTCTGCTCTACTGAGCACTGGTCATTCTACATCAGATATAATCATCATGCCGTTCTCCTTGCCAGGGACTGCTCTTTTCATCCCAGACACCCCAGGGCCCTGAAGCACAGGAGGCGCTGAGTGTGTGGGTCAGGGCAGCAACATTCCCTATGCTTTATAATTACAAACTGTCCTCACTCAATTATAAGACTCACTGCAATGCATTCTGGACACTTGCTTGACTCCCCTCTGACATTAGATCTTCCCTGAAAGAAGGAATGGGGTCTCATTTCAAACCTCTTTACCTCACAGGATGCCTTGAGTATGGTACACACTACATAAAATATAATATGTACTGTGTATGTGTGTATGTGTGTGTGTGTGTGTGTGTGTGTATATATATATATATATATATATATATATATATATATATATATTCTCCCCCCTCCCCCAAATCAGAGCAAGACATCTTCTTACTTAAGGCTAAAGAGGCAGCTGCTGCTTCTGGAACAATTTTCCATTTACACCTAGTAATAAATGACAATTCTGAACCAGGCATGAAAACCATACAGCTCCTAGAGCCAGAGATCAAGCCCCTCAGGGCAAGAATTTGGCATCGGGGACATACAACTATAGATGTACCTCACAGGGGCCCTTCCTCATCACCTAGGCTGGACTCAACTTGCAAAATTCTACTCGGGGAGGAGCTGGGGTAATGTAATGGAATCTGCGAGGTCCCAAACGGATCTCCTTTCTTATAAAAAAAAAAAAAAAAAAAAGATTCTACTAGGATTTCTGGGTTTTCTTGCCTCTATTTAGCAAGCTGCTCAACAAAGGTTACTGAGCACAGACTGTGTGCCGGGGCTTTCTTCCAGGTATCTGGGAGACACTAGGGCAAGGGGTACTCACAGGCTGAAGGGAAAAGTCACAGAGAGAGAAGGAAGTGGGTAATCATAATAGTGTCGCACGCCATGCAAACATGGAGGCCATGAGTACTGAGCTCAAGGGGACCCCAGAGCGATGCCCTGAGAATGAGTTGGAATCCAGCAGGCTGATGAGATGGGCATCCCAGACACAGGAATTAGAATACGCAAAGACCTGAGAGCTTGTGAGCAGTTTGGTTTAATAACTTTGTTTGCCAGGGGCTGGTGGGAGAAGGAACGGGGAGTTGGTGTTTAATGGGTACAGAGTCTCAGTTTGGGGAGATAAACAAGTTCTGGAGACGGGAAGGTGGTGATTGCTGAGCAGTGTGAATGCACTTAATGTCACCGAACTGTACACTTGAAAATGGTTAAAATGCCAATTTCTGTTATATTTTACAATAAAAAAAAAAAAGATTATGCCCAGGAAGCATGCCCAGGACCCCCCTTCTGCAGTCTATAAATTCAGGAATCTCGGCTGGCACTGCACTGGTGTGGTATGGGAACCAGATACCCACGGGAAATGTCTCAGACTCCCTCTTTACAAATAATCTAGCAGTTTTAAAAGCTGTCGCCTCCTGAAAGAGGTGAACCTTTAAGTCACACAATTTCCCCCTCCTCCCCAAGATTTTAACAAACTCCCCTAATTTTACCCCTTTGGGTTGAGGGAAGAAATGAGGCAGAGCTGAAATAGGCAGGCATCCTTTGATAAGGTGCTCCCTCTCCTAATTAACAGGACCCCACACAACTAAACATCTGCCAGCTTCAGAAACTTCCACGGTGATGAGCTTTGATCACAGTGGAGCACATAGTATCTGTACCGAAAAGAGAATTTCACACAGCCGAAATCAGACACCGCTCAATCCAACTTGACTCAACTCAACCCAACATATGAAGACGGCTGTGAGAGTCAACCCACGTAAGGCATGGGGGTGCTGCAGAGAACTGGGAATGAGCAAGATACGATCCTTGCCAAATTGAAGGCGCCCCGCGGTTCCAAAGCAGCCTTTCTCTTCTTCCAACGTGCACCATGTTCATGGACAAGCTAATGGGAGGCTCGTGTTAATTCTATCTCTTAACATTTCCTGCAAGTTTCCTAAAGCCTATGTTTGGTAACTCAACACCACGGTTGTCAAAAGTTTATGAAGTTGCCTTTCTATCTGGAAATGATCCTTTCTTGGTTTCTCTTCTTTCTCTTTGGTTCTAGTCTCACAAAACTCAGAGAGAACTGTCATTTGGTGAGCTCATCCAACAATTTCTGACATGCCTATAAATCATTTTCTGCTTCCCGGAGAAAGTTACAATGTACATCCTGACATCGCCATAGGAATTATGCAGGTGCATCCAAAAGGTTGATTCACAACTTTCACATACACCCCAACTGAATCAGCACGTCCTGGCAAGCATTAAAAAAATACCACTGCATATTATTACTTCATGTGATCTTGTCTCAAGAGAAGAATCCATCCAACTGTGATGGTGTTTTGAATGCAAAAGAGAAACATGGCAGAAAAACGTTGAGAAAACTCAGAGTGAATTCAAATGGTGGGGATGTCTTTGAACCACAACTGTTTTCCTCTCTAGAGTCATTAGTGCTAATTACTAACAACTACCCTGGTGACAAGTGCTGGCAGTTACTTAACTGCTAATTGGCTTCAATTTACCGCTCCGATTGTGTGGTCACAGGTATATATTTGCTTGGGGAGTGAGGAAAAAGAGCAGGTATCTCAAGCCTTGAGGCTGTCCTTTAAAAAGGCATCAACTGTCTAAAATGTCCAGTTTAACCCCAGTGGGTCTCAAACTTTCCCGAGCGTCGGAATCACCTGGAGGTTATTTAGCACAGACCTGCTGGGCCCCACCCCCCAGAAATTCCGATTCCGCAGGCCTGGGGTGGGGCCCAAGAATCTGAGTATCTTAGAGGTTCCCAGGTGATGCTGGAGCTGCAGATTCCAGGGCCAGCGGCTGAAAACCACTGGCCTCCTCAATCCTCTACTCCCCTCAGCCAAGGTAGGCTCTGCCTCTCCCGCCTCAGCTGTCCCACCTGCTGCGAACGGACGGACGGGCGCAGCCCAAGACCACCGAGCGCCCTGTAGGGTCTCAGGGTGCACCGCCTCAGGCAGGAGAGTGATGCTGTCTGAACGCGGGGGATATCTACTGAAAGACGGGGATTTTAGAAATGATTTGCCCCGCCCCCACACGACCTAACTGGGCATTTTACAATCTTTCTGCTTTTTCAGATGGACAGAATGAATCCAAGAGAGAGTAGAGGAAAAATGAGTAAAGCTTCCTCACCTAAGGTTCACCCAGCTGTGACTTGGCAGTTAGAAAACGTCCTGTGCTTCATTGCTAGGACCCCTCTCCACCTTGCTCTTTATACACATTTTAGACCTAAAGAACGTAGAATGTGTAAATATGATAATAAAGGTTCCAGCCCCTAACCTAACAGATTAGTGAATAAACCCGAGGAATGAGCCTTATTCAACAAACTGCCATAAGCAGACAATGCGCTGGGAGTCAAGGATATAATCATGACAATGGGAACTACTGTTAATTAAGCCCCACCGCACACTAACCAGTGCAAAGGACAGTGCGGGGACTTCAGCACATGCCTACAGCGTGCCTGTCAGGTCCCAAGTTTCTTCTCAGCACTTGGCACATACTTATTTAGTCCCAACAACCCTGGGAGTTGGAACTTTGCAGGAGAGGCTACTAAGCCACAGAGAGGTTCAACAGCTTGGCCAATTTGCTCATAAAAGGTGAAGGTAACAATTGCACCCAAGTCACCGGCCTCAGGGGATGTACCAAACCCTATCCTATTGCCTCTGTTGGTCGGTGACGTCACCCACGTTCCACCGATAAGAAAACAGAAGCCCACGGAGGTTTCGAATGGACTCAGCTTCTGATTCTGAAGTCTGTGCCACATGCCCCCGGGCTCTCCGATGATTGGCATGAGGCAGCCCCTGTTCTCAAGAGGAAGACGGGCATAGAAACTAGGAAACACAACTCAAGGTGGCGGGTGCCATGACGGTGCAGTAATGTTAAGCAATCCTTCACACACAAAGTGATTTTCTTCCCCTTCTACTGATGGGCTGTTAAATGACTAATGAGACTGATCTGGGGCAGCCAGATTTTGCTCCCATTTGGTCCAGATGTTTCCACATGTGGCAGATGTAGTCGGATACCTTCGCATGCAGCTTTTATCGCCACTTCTTTGTTATGTTGCCAATGCTGCCCGCGTTGAGTTGTACCTGTGTGCGTACTTCCTTGTGCCTTCATCTGGAAGCTTAATGCCCTACGTGGTAATATTTGTTGAGTATCCTTTAAACTCTTACGGAGACTTGAAGGCTTTGACACAGACAACACGGGTGGTATTTTCCTGGCATTTAAAGAGGTTTTCTATGTGTTATCCATGGTGCCGCTACTGAGAGCAAAGCAGGAATCAGCTTTGCATCATAAACCCCAGAGCATTTCGGCTCTGCTATCATTGTTCCCCAATATTCTAAAGATTTAGGTGAACTAAGCAGTTTCACCCCTGAGATTAATCCCATAAAGACAGGATGGCTCCAGGTTAGAGACAGAACTCCCCCAAAGCTGGGATGTTTGCAGGCCCCTACGGCAGAGATGGAATGCCTCACCATGCACTCGGCAGAAGGAATGTGTTCACAAGGAGGAGTGGGTCTTCTCCTCTCTGGCGGCCTCTGCTATATCCTGCATCTTTCGAGGCAGCTTCTGCACACCCCAGCTTGGTAAAGACAAATCTGAATGATGTCAAGGTTGCCTTTTCCCATGAAACGGAACATCATTTTTCTACTTAATGGCCAGCTTTCCTCCTTCAACTCCACCAGAAGAGATGCTTTTGTCGAACTGTCCATCTATATCAACCGCCCACACCTATGGATGGGACTGCAGGGCATCACCTTGTCTGACCTCTTTATTTTCAGGGAGGAAAACTGAGGCCCAGGACAAGGAACCACTTACTTGTCAGTTGGTGGTCAGGTCACACAAAATTTTTTTTTTAAGCCATTCTTTTTTTCTTTTATAAAAAATGTACTGTGAAAGAAAAATCAGAGTCAGAACTTCATTGTGACCTAAAACATTAAATTTATACCTCTGCTAGGGCTCTCTCTGACATCACCGGCTGTACTATATAGCAACATGCCTTGTAAGAAGAAAACTGAAAATTTCGATGAGGAACCTTCAGAAAATTCAAACCCCAAAATCACACTCTGCTAATTTATACTGAAAGATGAATCTGGAAGAAGGAATGCTATATGCCACAGAAATTCAGTAAAGTCTTAAGTAAATCTTCAAAAAAAAAAAAAAATCAGAAACATCCTAATTGGCCCCAAGTAATGAGAATGTCTTAAAATAATAATGATATATAACTAAGTGGAACATTACCCAGATAGTGAAAGTGATGATTATATGGATCAATAATGTTAAGTGAAAATATAAAGAATCAGAATTGCCTACAGAAGCAACACAACTGTCTTGAAAAATGTAGAGAAAAACTGGAAGTAAGTGATCAAATAGTGATGATTTCTAAGTAGTAGAAGTATGATTTCCCTCACTTCTCCCAATCTTCTCGAGTCTCCAACGTATTCTGTGATGCACAGACTTTATTCTATAATGAGGAACATGCACTGTTATTTTTTTTTACATTCTTTTTTTTTTTATTTTTAAATTTTTTTTTCAACGTTTATTTATTTTTGGGACAGAGAGAGACAGAGCATGAACGGGGGAGGGGCAGAGAGAGAGGGAGACACAGAATCGGAAACAGGCTCCAGGCTCTGAGCCATCAGCCAAGAGCCTGACGCGGGGCTCAAACTCACAGACCGCGAGATCGTGACCTGGCTGAAGTCGGATGCTTAACCGACTGCGCCACCCAGGCGCCCCTTACATTCTTTTTTAAATGCCCGAGTGAGATGTGCTATATCACCCTGACCAAGGTTTTTTTTTTTTTGGGGGGGGGGGCAATGGGGAGGGGGGCAGTGGCACCTAACACCCAAGGATCCTGGAAGATGCACACATTGCATTCAGACGTTTTGCTGGAGAAACATAGGTGAGAAGCAGGGCTGTCAGGATGTGCTCTGGTGTGACCATTAATCAAAATGCTCAAACAAAAGTAAGGAATGTAAAAGAAAGGTACTGCAGAAGAGCCTTTCTGAGAAAAGGAATCGTGCTGGAGAGGGGGGGAAAAAAGATTTGTAACAAATGCAGCCATTTAGTGAGATTAATGAAAGGAGAAACCACTTTGCATGGCGGTCAATCTTCAATAATTTAAGGGTAATCGAGACTAATTTCAAGGTAATAGGAAAAGCTACCCATGTCTAAATTTTGGCTGAGATTCCTTTGTGTGCTAAATGGGCTAACCCTTGTGAAATCTGAGTATTACTGAGCATGGGGCAATTCCAGAACCTTTTGGTTCCTATTTCATACAGTTGTATGGCCAGGCTCCTGAATCGTAGAATTGGCATGCAGATGACGGAGACCAGCAGCAAGAAGATGTTTCTGCTCCAGGAAACTAGTTAACGGTAAGCAGAATGATGACAGATCCAGGAGAGCAGAATAAACAGAAATAAAGTACGTGCAAAAGAGGAAATTAATAAAAATCCCCATGGACCACACAAGGATTGATAGAATCCTTGCACTGGAATGGGCAGAAATTAATTTCTCTGACCCTGGAGCACTCCCCCATATGTGAAAATGCATCATCGCTCAGGAGCTGGGATACGGACTACAGACTGCAACGACAGAAACAGAAAAGCTCTATAGACCTACAAGCTGAGGTTCTTTGCGCACACACACACACACACACACACACACACACACACATGATAAGGCATATGTACATATATGTATACTTACGTACACATATATGATACGTATCTGTATACAGGCACAGATATAGAGACCTCATACTGCCATATTTTAGTTGCCCCAGTATATATGTGGAGGAGAGACAATCATCCCAGGTCCAATACTACTTAAACTGAGTCTGAAACAGACCCATGTCGAGCTGAAACAAACACTTGGTCTTATAGAAAGGGACAGCCAAAGTCCAAAGCAAGAGGCCTAAGTTCAGAGAGGGTTCAAACAACATGAATGGACAAAGCATCATGTGCACACAGGAACCAGGCACTGCGCTAAGGAATTGACGTGCAGTATTTCCTTGGCAGCAGGTGGTGTGCCTGGCCCTATACGGCATGTGAAAACTACCAGCTGATATTGAGAAGTTGTTTGCTCAAGGGGTCAGCAAACAGCACAGCCGAGATTGAACCTGGTATGGTGTGACTTCAGAGGGTAAACTCTTGATCTCAAAGCCACTTTTGTCGGTGGTGAGGCCTGGATGGTAATTCAGGTCTCTAGACTTTGGGCCTAAACGTTCCTTCTTTCACACCATTATGAGTGGCTTTTCCAGTGCTAATTGAGGCATCGAGACCTTGAGAGATAGCAAATCTATCCATGCCAGTGGCTCATCCTGGACATCTATGAAAAGGTATGTTCCAAAAGGCAGAGATGTGGTTTGGTTTCACTGCTCTTTTTTGAGGGGCTCAAAGAATCCCTAGCACATGACGGGTACTCAGCATACATCTGCTGGCTGGCTGAATGAAGGAAGGAATATCGACAGCAATTAGAGAATAGAAAGCCAGGACTGTCTTTTCCAGAGCGCTGCAGCTGGACAAGAATTCTGGGCTCACTCAGCACACATTCAATAATAAAATTAGAAATGCCATCCTTGTTTTGTAGACTGAAGAGCCCAGGTAAGGAGGTGGGGGTCTCCTGACTTAATCTGCCTGGAAGGGAGTGCAGAGTCCAGGAACAGGCATTTGCCAAAACACCAGGGTGTCCCGATGTGTACTTCACAGATGAACGGTGCCCTGAGATACTTGGTGAAATGAATGAATAAGTTTGTGAAATTCAGTGCATGTCAGCACACACAGGGCTCTGAGAACCCTGAAGTCAAAAGCCAGGTCACCTTATGTTTAATCCCCCACTCCCTCCAGCATGTCTGACCTCAGAACCGTCCCACACCACAGCTGCAAACTCAATGGCAGGAAGTAGTGTGTTTCAGCAGATTCTTAAAATTCAGTGGCGACTTTGGCCTCTTACGTGCCAACACCCGTTTTCTGTTTCATAGTCAAGGTCCTGAATCTTACAAATGGCACAGAGTCTGAATCAGACTCATGGAGACCAAGAGGAAGAAATGCTTCTGCCTGAGCAGATCACTGATAAAAGCAGGCAGAGTCAAGAGCAAACCCTCGGCCCTCTCTTGAACCCTCACACCTGGTTTGGCTTTGCCAGAGGGCAAAAAGCATCCCCACACAGGCACTCCACACATACCAAGCAACAAAGGTGTGACTGGCACTGGGCGAGCCCTACAGAATACACAGAGCAGTGAGCAGCTCGGATCGAGTCCCAGCCCTCCAAGAGCTTACACTTCACTGGGGTAAGAACAGCAATAATGATGAACCATATGTATGGAGAGAGTCAGGTCTTTGAGGCAAAGGGTGTAAGGGAGAGTGTTTGCAAAGGCAGGGAGTGCTATTTGGAGGAAGGTGCTCAGGGAAGGCCCTTCTGCTAAGGTGACGTCTGAGCAGGAACCTAGGTGGGCCCTAGGGTGACCTGGGGGCACAGACTTCCAGGCAGAGGGACAGCAAGTAAAAGCCATGAGGCAGGTATGTGCACACTGTGATGGAGACACAGCAAACATCCAGATGCTCAAAGTGTGGCAAGCATAGGGGATAAGCCCCCATCCCAGCACCCTTCCAGGGCTGGCCTCATGGTCTTATGACCCATTTAGCCACAAAAAACCCAAGCTGCACTTGGATTAACACTCTGCTGTCACCATTCTGAAATTCCTAACAGTTCTAGAAAGAGGAGGTCTTACGTGTAATTTTGCAATGGGCTCCACAAATTACACAGTCAATCTGCTGCTCACAACACCATCCACAGAGGACCGGCCAACGTTACCCTCAAGACCAGTGCCTGTATCACTGGGGGAAGTGCTCCCCACTTTGTCCTGTTTAAGCCCTTTTCTCTCCCACTTACTAGACAGTGATGACAAGAACCCCACAGAAGTCCACAAGGGGGGGGGGGGCACCATCATTTTTTTTTTTTTAATGTTTACTGGAGCTTTAAAAAGAAAACAAACACTCTTGTGTTGGGGCCCAGACCTCCAAAATGTTGCCAACTCTTTATTATCTGCATTAATAAGGGGAATACGGAGTGTGAATAATTCAAAAGAAGTGATGAAAATCTCCAGTTCTTGAAGGTAGCATGTGGCTTTTTTTTCTTTCTTCCCCTGCATAGTTTCCTTAATTGTGAATAAGCACTGCCTGGTAATCCTGAGGCGGTACAACCTGAGCTACGGGAAAGCGAACTCTCCGTTACTGAGCAAAGCTGAAGGATGAAAAATTGCGAGGTGGTTACAAGCTTACTTCCCTCACCACCAACTCTCCCCTTCCTCATGATCACCTGTCAAGTATCAGGGGCACACTCTCACATCCGTGACAGTTTCCGTCTAAGAAATGACAACCCATGTGTGACAGTGCCACCAAAGTTGCACCTAATACACAAACAGTTCTGCACATACCTTCTGAGGGTCTGAGAACTACCATAATCTATGGACCCCAGGTAAGAGCCCCTCCTCCCCGGACTTAGGAATGGGGTGCATGGCAAGGAACTGGCCCAGCACCCAACTGTTGTATCACTAGACGCAGCACACCCTGGGAAGGAAGGGGTAGATTTGGGTCAGCCACAGTGGCTTCTTCTACAACAATAAGGCCACAAAGTTGGACCCCAGCAATTAGGTCCAGGAGATTACAAGTGGAAGGTGACATTCCTTACCATCTTTAGATAGACTTTTTATTACTTGGGGCTCTCTCTTCCCAAGGCAGTGGGATTCAGGATAGGACTTAAGGCTGTTTTTATGGCCAAGAAGACAACCACAGGAGAACTTCGGGCCTTTAAGTGAAGGAGCTGGAACAATGGCAAATGTGCACTGAGCATCTTTTGTTAATCACTGTTCTAAACACGTAACATATATTATTACCTCACTGGATGGTCACACTAACCATATGAGTTAGATTCTGTTACTGTCATCCCCATCTTATACATGAGGAGACTGAGGCCCAATTAAGTTAAACCACCTGCCCAAATCACACAGCCGGTAAGTGGTAGGCTCAGGACATGGAATGCTGGCCGACGGGTCCTTCTCCACTAGTGTTGACCATAACAGGATCCCACATAAGTTCTACCCACAGGGACCCTCCTAAGTCAGCAGGCCACGGACAGTTCTCCAGGACAGGGGTCGATGTGTGAGAAATGAGGCTGACAGTCCACGGTAAAAAGAGTGCCAGCTATTTCCTGGGAGGGTCCCTAAGAGACTGATTCAGACAAAGGGATACGGCTGGGGGTACTAGACAAGGTTTAAAATTCTGGTAATAATCTGATATACCTAGCAAGAACAGACACGAAGAAAAATTCCATTTAGTCAGCTGGCTGTAACGTGTTTTAGGAAAAGGAAAATAAAAGGTTTCACTTGCGGCCACCTGATACCACAGTCTAAAGGGACTTTGGCTTCCACAGGAAGAATGAAATCCCACGGATATGCCTAAGCTGCTGAGTGAAAATCCAACTCCTCCTGCACACTGATCTCTGGCAAAACCCTGAAGGCCTCTGAGCTGCCCACACGTCAGGAGGACACGTGTGCTCTAGAGAGAGGTTCACCCCAAGGAGACCGGGGAACTCTGGGAGGTGGATGGCTAAGGCACAGATTCTACCCCAGACACAGAGGGCCCAGGATTTTGCAAGTTCTAATGTTAAAAACCACTCACGCCAGCAGGGGGCACTGTTACCTCTAAAACTCACCTGAAGCTCCATCCAGGTCCTGAGGCAGGTTACCTGAGCTGATAAAAGGAAGCCCCAGCCAGACCCTTCAGGTTTCATTCATGGGGCAAAGGGCACATCTTTCACGTTCCATATCACAAACTAGGCTCCCCATCTCCCACCCCTGAGGACTTTACTTCCTACATTAAAAAAAAAAAAATTGATGATTCCCTTCCCAAATTTCTTCTAAATAGTTGCTATTTTTACATCTTCTCTGCTCTACTGAAGTCCGTCATTTAACCAAAAGAAGAAACAATATTTTAGAAGTAAAGAACAAGGGGGGAAGAAAAGAAACAACTCATTTCTTCAGAGGCCTGATCTGGGATGGCTACATCACTAGCCCACATTGTTTTTAATGTCGGACATAAAAGACAACATTTCCAAGTTGTGTTCTGAAGGAAAGGGGGATTTATTTCTTGGTATTTATTTAAAGAGCATTTTCTTTTCCTTGGGTTAAAAAGTTGCTCCAGCTGGCTTTCCCTTGTCGAGAGGCTTGTCTCTCTTGTAAGAGACCGTGATTCATCAATTTCAGTAGTTCTTAAACTGCTGTGAGCCTGAGCCCTGCACACAGGGGTGATAAAATGTAGTCTTCTGGATCCCACAATTGTGCAAGGAACATCCTCCGGGCTTCTGCATTTCTAACAAGCATGCAGGGAACTCAGACCTCTCTCTGCAGAGCGCAGCAGTTCAGAACTGTCATCTCCAACTCACGCTGCCCCTGACACATGTCCAGCTACTCCCTGTGCATTAGGCTGAAGCACAGTCCACTCTCCGACTGCTTCTGCAGTCCACAGTGGAGTCCTAATCCTGGGTTTGCTCTGCTGGACTCCCTATGGTTTTCTCTGTATTTCTGTCCTGGTTTCTGTAATGCTCTGTGAAACACAGGCTGCAGGAAATTCACGGGATTACTGTGCAAAACACGAGCTATCACTTTGTGACTTACTTCGCTCATTTGTGAAAGGCAAGCACTGAGCGCTAAGTGCCCTACACTTCCCTCCTTGTCAACTGAGGGAGGGCATCCCAACCTTCCCAATTTACTCCCATCACTGCACTTGCCAGCACCTGAAATAACTGTTTCTATTTATCTCTTGCTGGAAGGTAAGCTTCCGGAAGCCAGAGCATCTGACTTTGAGTCCTTAGCACTTGCCAAGTAGAGTCTTGATGAATATTTGCTGGTACTGCCTGCCTAACTGAAGATGAGATTGAACTATGAGTTATCTCAGGAATGATGATGAAATGGTGAAGAGAGAGCATGACAGGGCATATGCGGTTCTTAGAGAACTTGTCTCGGAAAGAACACACTGGGACCCGCACTGCTGTGTAACAAATCACCCCAAGACGTACTGGCTTCAACATGCAGGTGGACCACGCATGGTCTCATGGCTGAGTTTGCTCAGCATCTGTAGTTGGCTCGTGGATCAGCTGGGGTTGGCTACTACGTGATGGCCTCTGCAACCCTCATAAGGCAGCTCAGGCGACAGGGACTTCTCTTCGCATGGTCTCTCACCCTCTGGCAGGCTGGCCCAAGTGTGTTCACGTCACAGCAGAAGGCAGCAGAGGGGTGAGCCCCAAAGCTTTCCAGTCCCTGCTCAGGTTGAATTTGCTCCCATCCCATGGGCCAAAACAAGTGCTAAGAGCAGCCCAGATTCAGGAAGTAAAGACAAACTCCTCCTCTTGATGGGCGGGGCTGCAAAGCCGTGGTGCAGGGCATGCGCACAGGGAAGGAAGGAACTTGTGGCTATTTCTGCAAATGTGCATGCGCGCACACGCATACACAGGCACGTTTTTAATTCGCATCCTACTGCTGAGTTGCAGCAGACACATTGCTGGGAAGGGTAGCCCTTGGCTGCTTAGCCATGCTCCAGCTATAACTGTATCACTGGGGAAGGACAAAATGAATTTTCTGTGTTCCAGGAATTTTGTCAGTTCTGCCGAGTCGCCCGTTCATACTCCCACCAGAAAAGCCTGAGAGGGCCGCTTTCCCACAGCTCCGTCAACAGAATGTGTTAAAGAAATTTACAGATCTTTGCAAATCTCAGATTTTAAAAGTGGTATCTCAGTATAGTCTTATATGCATAACTGTTTGTTTTTTTAATTTTTGAGAGAGAGGTTGAGTCTCTTTTTTATGTTTAGGAACCACTTGTATTTCTTCCTCTGTGAATGATGTGTTCATATTCTTTGACCATAGTTGTTGGTCTTTTTCATGTTAATTTCTAGGAGTTCTTAGCATACAATTTTGAGATTAGTCCCTTGTGTGTGACATGAGCCAAACAATTTCCTCTTGGGGAATCTTGACGATGGACACCACACAAGCCACCAGGGGCTGCCTTCTGGTTTGAAATGACACTATTTGTCAGAAGCGCAACAGAGGTTACACCTAGTTAGACGCTAGGACATTATTTGCCCTGTCCATCGCATCATTTACTTTTTTTTCTGCTTGCAGTACTATTTCCTTTTTTTCCTCCCAAGTTAAAACAAAAACAAAAACAGAACCTTTTTTGGTTTGAAATAATTATAGATGTTGCAATATAGCACAGGGACGTCCCATGTACCCTTCACACAATTTCTCCCATGGTGATGTCTGACATTAAGGACAGTACGATATCCAACCAGGATACTGATGTTGGCACACTGTGTGAATAGCTCTGTACCACTTTATCATACACGGAGAGTCAACTAACTACCCAGCAGTCAGGAACCTGACCTGTCCCATCTGACTGCAAACACCTCCCTGATACTGTCCATTGCTTTCAAAACTGTAGCTACTTCCTTTTACTCTCTCATCCCTGGCAACTGCTCATGCCATTTCCTTTCTAACGTACTTATTTTTCTTTGTGCCCTCATCATCTTCTAAAATCTCTAATGCTCCAAGTATAGGGTCCCATGTAAAATGTGTTTACTTGAACCTGGGAAACTACCAACGCAACCCTGGGACCCCAGAACGTCTGCGTCATCATCCCGTTCCGTGTTCTCTCGTTCCCTCCAACATGCACCCTTCCAGAGTGAGTTCGGGTGCCAGACAACTGCCTTCATCCCAAAAGCCTTTCAGTCAAACCTTTCTCTCATTCCAATACAGACGTGAGCCTCCTAGAGGTCTGAAAAGCCACTCCTGCTTCCTGGTTGGCTGGAGTCACTGATCTACCAAAAATCACAAGGTAAAGCTAAAACAAAACAGAACACCTTCAAATCAAACAGAAGCCATAAGAAAAGCTCAGCCCACTGTCACTAGGCATGGTCCAGAGAGCCCTTTCTCTTCCAGTGTCTCTACAGGGGAATTTATCTCTGGTAGAGGTAGTTTGTTGTGGCAAAGAAACCTGGCAAGAGGGACCCCAGGGAATTCTGTCTGAAATGCAGTAAGGCTGCTACCACTGAGGTGGTTTTGCATTTGTCGATTTAGCACACAGACCTTCTGGTTTAGGAAGGGTCTAAATGCTTGTTAATCTTTTGTTTAGAATCTTTCCATTAGAGAGTGTGGTGTTGTCATAAAGATGAAAGTCCTACCTCAGTTGAGACAAATAATAATTAGGGCAGGGAGAAAGGAGGACAAGAGTCAGAGCTGACCCCGTACTGCAGAAGGTCTCATTACCTGCTCTGCCATCAAGAACAGAGGGACCCTTGACCTGCCGGCTCTAACAGGCTCTGCTTAATCCTTTAGGATGGAGGCCCAGAGAAAACACCTTCAATGAAAAACAGTCTCCTGGGCAAATCAGTGGCCACCTCAGGGCCATGGTATCAGCACGATTTGCAGCATAGAAGGTGTGACCTCCGGTAAGAGATTGGAGGTATTATGAACCTTGATTGTAACTATTGTACAAAGTAGAGAGACGGAAGCCGAAAGCTGCAGGAAATAGCCTCTCAAGCAATTCTGCTGCATGCCACTGAAGAGAAAGAAAAACAAATATAAGTGATACATGATGTGTGATCAGGATGCAGGCACCCGTCATGGAAATTTACCTTTTAGATACCATCCTGCCTTTGCCTCACGGCTAAACAACTTCATCTGTCCCAAGGCGACCCCTAAGCCCTGGATCCTCTGTGTCTTTTCCCATCACACTGGACCCACTCACTGTGTCTGAACTGGGCCTCAGAGTGGCTGCAGTGATGGAGCAGTCTGCAGCTCTTTGTTCCACATTCGTCACCTGTGTTTCACCTGTCTGATTAGCTGGCTTTCAACGAAGACACGGGCGTTGGTATTCTTAGCACACGAAAGGCTAGGTCTAAGATACAGGCTTGCAAATGGGACACTTTGGAAAACAGTTTGGCAGTTCCCCAAAATATTAAACAGACCTTCTGTTTAGTATATTCCCAAGAGAGCTGAAAATACATGTCCACACAAAAACGAGCTATGCAATATTCATAGCAGCATTATTCCTAAGAGCCAGAAAGTGGAAACAACCCAAATGTCTACCAGCTGATGAATGCATTAAAAAATGGGGTATAACCCTACAATGGAAGAGGACTTGGCCATAAAAAGGAATGATGTACTGATACATGCTACAACGTGGATGAACCTTAAAAACATGCTAGGCAAAAGAAGCCAGAAAAGATCACATAATGTATTATTCTATTTATATGAAACAGACTAGGTGAATTCTAGATGCAGAAAGTAGGCTAGCGGTTGCCATGAGCTGGCAGGGTGAGGAATGATGGGGAGTGACCACAAAAGGCTGAGAAGTATCTATTTTGGGGTGATTAAAATGTTCTAAAATTAAAAAGTTCTGATATAGTTGCACAACTCTTTGAATGTTTGACTATGCTAAAAATCACTGCACTACATACTTTAAAAGGGCAACTTTTATGGTATGTGAATTATATCTTAATAAAGCTGCTAAAGAAAAAAAAGAAGAAAAAGATACGGGCTTACCCAATACAATAAAGACCCCATGAATGAATGCCTGCTAAAAAATTACTACGAGGGGAAAAAAGTCAAAGCAAAGTTAACTAATATCTTTCCAACTTTGGAAGATGAGCTAAAGTAATTGCTCTCTCTGCTATGTATTACAAATGATAATAAAGAGCCCCAAGTCCGTCTTTTAGTATCTCCTCCATTCACAGCACGATCCACCGCTTAATTATTCATTTTCTGATATTCAGGAAAATCAGACGCAGTGAGATGAAGTCAGCTAGTTCCTAAGAAGCAGAGCTGGTATCAGAACCTGGTCACTTCATTAACCATTTATTCCGGAAGGATTTATGTGCCTACTATGTACACAGCACATGAAGTTCTCGGTCTTCAAGGGCTTCTAGTCTAATAAGGGAGATGTGAACATTTTAAATAACACAAAGCAAAGCTCTTGAGGAGGCCGGTTTTAGAAAGAGATGGCAGTGAAGTAAAGGAGAGACTGACCCTGCTTGATCTGGAGAAAAACAGAATGTGCTTCAGGAGAAGGTAATGCCCAAACCAGACTTAGGGTCCGGAAGCACTCATCAGATGAGTAAAGCCCAGTGCAGGCGTCTGTTCACAATACAGGTAAATTCCCCACATAAGGGTCTGGCTTGACACGATCCAGGGAGAGCAGCGACAATGGGGCCCCAGGAAGAGTTCACACGGAAAACGCTGAACACAAGTTCTTAAGTTGCAAAGGCCGTTCTGATCTTTCAGGGCAACTGATTTATACTGTTTTCCTTTACTCTCAGGAAACTTGCATTTCCTGAACTCCTTTCTCTTCTCTTTGTATACTAATTAATCAAATACTCAATTAGCCCACCATTCAATTAAAAAAATAATCAGGCAAGGTGCTGGGACTGCACAGATACAGTCACAGACTTGCTCCCATGCAGCTCACAGTTGAGTGAAGAAGCCTATCTCAAAGCATGACCCAAAGATTGCATCCGTGTGACCCATGAAGTTGGGTAAAAATATGGATCTCAAGGTCAAATCCTGGTAGGTCTGGGGACCTGGACCTGGAAATCTGTTTTCCTAAGGAAGCCCCACATGTTTCTAGGCTGGTGGTCCTCAGAATGCACGTTGACAAACATTGGCTCAGTGACAATGACACTGACACGTGGCAGGGGCTCCAAAGACCCAAGTAGGTGATGTGGTGGGAGCACCAGGGGACATTTACCTTCAGGGAGATCAATCCTGACATGACTCTTTCTTGGTGAGAAGTACTGGGATGGTGGGCAGCTCAGAGACCACCTCAAAGATGAGCGTCAACTTGAACCACTGTCGCCATTTCTCCACCATCAAGATGACTTAACATGCCCCTGTATCTGATGTGACACCTCCTGACCCAGCTTCTGAGTGCCACAGAGTCTGCGGTCCCCTGGCTCCTCTGTGGAAGGTACAACCATCTGCCCAGATGCTGACCCCATTCAAGGAAAGTGCCAACACAAAGAGAAAGTGACTGACTATGTGGGTGAAAGGAACTGTAACTGCAAGAGGGAAAAATGAGAGGAGAGAGAAGGCCCAGAAAGGAGAGGAGGGAGAATGAGCCGGTGTTCCTAAAAGACAAGTCATACCCTACCCTAGAGCAGGGCTAGACGTCCGTAGGCAGAAACGCAGTTCCCATATGGAAGAGCAGAAGAACAGCTTTGGTGCCAAGATACTTCTGAGCTTGAACAACTAAACAGCTGCATGGGAGCAAGCCTGTGACTATATCTCTGCATCCCCAGACCTCATCTGCTGTATTTTTAATTGAACAGTGGGTTAATTGACTATTTGATTAATTAGTATACAAAGAGAAGAGAAGGAAGTCCAGGAGATAGAAAGTTCTAGTTTCTTAAGAGTAAAGGAAACAAAATAAATCAAACCGATTTCTGGACTTGAACAAATAGCTTAATCTTTCCGAGGCCCCCAAATTTTCTGCTCTGTAAAATCAGTATATTAATATCGATCTCAGTCTATTGGAGGAATAAAAAGAAAAGTTCTAGCAATAGATCTTTGCACAGAGTAATTAATGTACCTCCTTTCTTCTCCTTCAAATTGTGGGTTTCAGAGGGTCAAATCTCATACAGTTTCCAAGATTAATAATAGCAGATAATTTAATACATGTCTACTAAATATGGGGCACTATATTCAGTATTTACATTTGTGAAATTCTTTAGTCTTATACCCTTACTTTCCAAGGTGGAGAGGTTCATCAACTACAACAATTATTGTACACCCACCATCAAAAGTTACAACGTTCCATCTCCCTTACCCAACTCCCTAAACATGGAACGGTGAATATCTTCTCTACTCTCTCTCTCTTTTTTTACTTCCCCAGTATCTTTTCTACCAGCCATGTCCTACCAAAAAAGAACTCTCTGAAGAGTTGGAGGAAGATGAACTTCAAATGGTATCTTGCGTGCTTTTCATTAGAAGAAATATCAAACCCTCTTTAATACCTGGCTCATCGCCACTGAGTGTTGTGATGGCCTCCTGCTTTATCAACCCAACCTCAGGTTGGGTGGCCCCTCAGGTTGAACCAGCACCGTGGGAATCACAACTCCACCACTAAGGTCCATCCAAATGCAGTAGCTAAGAATCTTCCTAATTTACTGTGGATACCTAATTACCTACAGGAATCCAGTCAAGGGCATTTACCAAGTGGGCACCTGGAGCCAAAAACGATAGTGGGCAATGAAGTACACAGGTGACAAAAAGCAGCCTAATGTGTAGAGCTGTTGGCAGGGCAGAGAGCACTAAGTACCCCAAAGGAAAGACGACATAGTTCACAGCGGTGGAGGTTCTTACTCTCAATGAAAAGGTAGGACTTCCAGAAGAGAAAGGATTTTCGCCTTGCTTTATCTTTCTTTAGAGACCCTGGAGTAAAGATAAGATGGCCTGGGCCATGGCAGCCATCTTGCAACCATGAAGCAAGAAGTATGGAGACAAAAAGCCAACACACTAAGAATATAAAAAGATGGGAAGAATCTGGGGTCTTGAGGACACCGTGGAGCTGCTGCAAAGGCCCTGGGCTTCCCTACCTCCTTATGGCTTAAAGCCCTGTCACTTGCAGCAAAAGCTCACCTAACTGAAGTGACATATATAGCAACTGGCCTAGAACTTGGCAAACCAAAGATGTTCACTTCCTGTAGGGCAAGACTGTTTCACTGAAGCATTTTTTTTAAAGCTATCAGATAAGCCTCCTAATGGCACTGGTTTTATATTTTCCCAGCAAACTAAAAACGAAGACCAAACAATCCAGGGGCAAAATGTCCTTTTATCCCAGGTCTCATACGACCTCAGCTCACCAGTATTGAGAAGTTAGGTGTGTTTGCTCTCTTGTGCCCCCTGAAGTCAACTGTGTCCGTCTCATAGTGCACAGACCTCACTCCGTACCTATAGAATCTGAATCTTCAAGCACGGGACCCATGGTCTGAAAGTTCCCTAGGAGACAGACTTTGAAGCACATCCAAATTTGAGAAATACCAGCCTGCATATGGACTCAGATTCGGATATGATCATTTGGTTAGCTGGCCCTTTTCTCCGGACTGGAAGGACGCTACTTATTGTCTGGCCATCAGGTACCACCCTGTGCACAGCAGGAATTCAGGCATTGCAGAGACTGGCCATCCTGACTTTCCACCCGGTCATTCAGGGCACATACAGGGCACTGAGATCCAGCCTCACCCTGACCTTCTAACAGACGTTCCAGGCTGGGAGGTTGGAGGCTCACGTGTCCTGATGGTACGTCAGCATCTTCATCCATAACCTGAGACCTGACCCCATCAAGTCAGAAGCGCTGCCCGTGTGGACAGCTAGACACACATACAGCACTATCATGCAAAGCTACATCAATTAATCCTTCAACTATCCTGGGTCAACATCATTGTGACTGCCCCTTCCTTTTGAGGAGCCTAGAGACTGACTCACTGGCTCAAGGTCACACAGCAAGAAAATGGCAGAGTGGAACATGAGTATGGTCCTATGCTGGTTTTGTGATCATGTGCTGCCACCCCAGACAGAGATCCTGGTAAACGTGGAATCCCACTTCCTAGAGGAATTCAGACATTGGGCCTGACGGAGGTAAGCCTTGCAGGCAGCCATGAAGCCAGCCGTTAATTACCTGAAAGGACATCATCAGAAAATCAATCAGCCTCAGCTCTGGGTCTTGGAGGACATGACTCTAAACAGGGAGAAGAAGACAGGCAGTGGTTTAGGCTTATCCAAGCTTTGCTCAAGATGTCCAGAAGCAGAGAAGATTGTCCTGTGAGGTTAGCTTCTTTCCAAAGGATGCGTACAACAGAGGCTGAACACCTTACTTGCAAGGCAGGGCTTATACGGAAGGGTCTGAAGCCTTAGGAGTGCTGACATGATCCAGAAAGCCATTTTAGCGTAATTGTGCCATGAACTTAGGTGTAGCAGTGGTATCCAACTCTGATATGCTTGGCACATAGTAGGTGCTTAATTAATGCTTATTAAATAATGAATAAAAAAACCAGAAATGAAGAGGGCCACATATATCCTTTAACTCCATCACATGCTAACTGTATTAACCTAAGTCTTCCTCGTGTGAGATCTAGGAACTTGTTAATCTCTTTGTGTCCCATTTTCCCCCACCTGTAACACCTGTTATACTGGTCTCTGTCCCCACAGGCTCTAGGATGGGTTTGTGCAGGCAACAGATAGATGCACAGATGTAGAAGTCCTGAAAAGGGGGGAGACTAGGAGCCCCATCTATTCAGCCCCTACTCTTGTGCTGGGTGCCACTCTGTGTATGTCTCATGGAGCATCTCCAATAATCCAGAAACTAGTTACTCTAGGGCAGAGATTTTTCATCCCCAATTTACAGATAAAAACACTGAGGTGGACTGAGGTGGTCACTGACCCAAGAGCAGACAGCTGCTAGGTGGCCTGGTCCTTGTCTGCAAGTGCTTATCACTGCTGGCTTAAGTTCTGGGCTCATCAGCCCCTCCTGATATTTCTAAGACATGACATTAAGAGTGTGCTGATTTTAAGTTTATTTATTTTGAGAAAGAGAACGTGCACATGCATGAGTGGGGCAGGGGCAGAGAGGGATAGAGAGAATCCCAAGCAGGCTCCACGCTCAGTGTGCAACCCAACACGGGGCTCGATGTCGGGAACCATAAGATCATGACCTGAGCCAACATCAAGAAGAGCTGGACACTTAACTGACTCAGCCACCCAGGCACCCCAAGACTATGCTGATTTTCAGAATGGAAAAGAATTCAGTCCTAAGACCCTTTCCCCTTGTACATACAAGAGGTATATGCTAATTTCTAAGTGCCAAGCACAGCGGTCAGCACAATTGGCCTGAAAATGACTGCCGGATAACGCCCAGCTATTAATTCACTAGGAATGGACACGGAGAGCACGAACTCGTATACCGAAGAGCCAGCACAGAGCAAGATATGGCATAGGTTAGAGCTCAAGACATGCGTTGAACTCGAATGCTTGGTTTCTTTCAGTGGGAGAAAAAAAGGTAAAAATATTTAGAACAAAGAAACATCAAGCAGATGTATCTGCTGTAGGGACAGACCATTTTAGAGATGGGGGTAAGAAAAAAAAAAAAACAGTACATAATTGAGCATCCCAGGAAGAGAGAGGGACTGAGGTCCAGCCACTGAGCACGGATACTAGTCTTTTAGGAGCTAACAGATGTTCATTTTATGGGCAAAGACAAGAGCCGTTTGGCCTTTTTAGGTAGCTATAAAAATCTGGATAATTTTAAGTTATTCTAATAGCTGCCTGACAATTTTATTAACATCGTCAGCTGCTGGGTGGCCCTGTCCATGCCTGAAGGAACGAGCCCTCACTTGGGATTATTCTTATCAGCTGTGTCCTATTCGGAACACCTTCCTGGTTTTAAATTAGTCAGAATAAGAGGCTGTCTGCCCATGTGGCCCCTTCGAAACTTCACGGCAGGCTTTCTCTCTGGGCATGCAGTCCCCTTTAAGAGGCTGACAGGAGCTTTAAAATCAGGCAGTACTCTCCGCACCCCGGTTTCCTAATGTAGTGGGTGTAAAACACCCAGACTTCGTGGACTTTTACCAGCAATAAGCAGGATAATGTAGAGTTATCCCAGAGACTGACACTTGGTGTTCAATAAGTTGTTAGTTTGTGTTTTCTTCTCATTAGCCCAAAGTCATTTGAAAGAACCTAGGTGGCGAGGCTCCCCATTCAACAGGGACATGAAGCCAAGAATTTTTCTGACTACTACTACTACTTATTATTATTATTAACAAAATGTTTACGTCATCCTGTGTCAAGAGCTATGCTAGATGTTGGTGTTACAGGATTTAAGCTCCCAACAATTTCCTGAGAGACTAAGTACTGTCATCCCCATATTCTTTACAAGAACACAGAAGCCCAGAGCCATTTACTAACTTTCTTAAGACCAAAAGTTACCTGAGTGCTCCTCTTCTCCCTCATCTCTGTTTCTTAGGTATTCCTTTCATTCATCTGTCAAAATGGACCTCTGGCTTTTATATTAGAGATTTTCCTCTGATGTGTACTGACTCTTCACAGTAGATATGAATGAGACACTAAAAATGGCTTGGCAGCTTTGAGTTCACGGGTAAGCTTTTTAAAACTTTTTTTTAATTAAAAAAAATTTTTTTTAAATGTCCCCCCCAGCTTTACAGAGATATAACAGACATGCACCATCAAGTTTAAGGTGCACAGGGTGTTGACTGGATACGCCTATAAATCGCAAAATGACTATCACCAGAGTATCAGCTACCAACTCTATCCCATCACATAATTACTATTTCTTTGTTTGCGGTGAGAACATTTAAGATCTACCTTCTTAGCACTGTTCAAGTATGATACAGTATGATGAGCTAGAATCACCATGCAGTACATTAGATTCCCCAAACTTCTTAATCTTGTAACTGGACGTTTGTGCCCTTTGACCAGTATCTCATGTGGGTGGACTTCCTGGCTGTTGGCCTTCACTAAAGGGTGATGAAACAAGTATTGGTCTCTTATTAGGTCCATTAGTCAGGGTCCAGTCAAGGAAGAGGAACCCCACCCAGAGGAACCTTAGTAAAGGGTTGCTAGCTAGGTATGGGGGGGCTGGAAAAGCCAAAAGGAAAATACTGAAATGTCACATAAATAGCACCTGTGACAAGTGCCATTCAGAGAGCCAGCACAACAAAGGGAAGTGAGGAATTAGGATTACTAGAGTTTAGGAGCTAGGAAGGGAGGCCCCCCCCTCAGACCTGGGGCCCAGGCCCCTGAGAAGGAGACACCACAATGTGGGTGTTGGGAGGGGATAGACTAAAGTTGGAATGAACTGCACGCCCAGGTGAGGAAGTCCTGCAAAAAACAGACTGTCGATAAGCAGGAGCAAGCCCCTTCTTCTCTCCAGCCTTAGTTTTCCTCTAGTGCCCTATTCATAGAACCTCACAGGAGCCAAGGGCAGGACTAAAATGTTAGCAGAGTCCCAGCCCCAGCATTGCAGAGCAGAGCACACGAGGCTGGGTTTGAAGCTGAGAGTAGAAACTTAAAATGACCTCAAGTGAGCACACGGGCTGTCCTAAACGTCAGTGCCAGACTCTTGGGCTGGGACCTTTCCCCACAGACATCAAACAATTTCTTGTCTAGAAGGACAGGAAACCTGCCACACATATTCTGAGCTCTGGGTAGAGGAGGAGACTGAGGGGTCTTCTCTGTCCAGGACACAGACTTGGAGGCAATCTCCCGACATTCACTCCAGCGTCCAGTCCCAACCCCATGTGTGCGTGAAGGGGGTGGGTGGCGTCAGAGCTATGGGGGTGCAGTGCCCCCCATCTGCCTTCTAGATCCCACAGTTACTGATGCCCTTGTCCGTTCTCCTCTCTTGTTATCTCTGTTCTTGTGAACTTGTGTCATTTTTTATTCCTTTCCTTCCATTTTAGTAGACTTTGGGAGGGTCCAGAAATAAACACATGTGTTCAATCTGCCATGTTTTATAATTCTCATTAAAAAAAAAAAAAAGTATGTGTGGATCCCTTAAAACACGTGTGCAAACCAAATCTATCCTCTGGACCATCATCTGCAACATCTGCAAGGCCTCACAACGCTGTCCTATGAATAAGGGAAAGCCAAAATAATTTGGGTCATTTTGCTTGGGAAGAGAAGGCTGAAGAACAAATTAATGGTAGGGAAGAGACCATTTGAGGACAGTGTGCAGCTGTTCTCTTGCTCTGCGAACAGAATTAAAGGGCATGAGCATAAAAGTATGACAGGAGGGATGTTAGCCAGACAGGAAAAACCCCTTCTCACCTGGATTACTGTGGGGCCCACACTGGTCTCCTTACCTGCTGCCTCTCCCTCTGTTAACGGCCTTCTGTGCTGTGCATTTCCCCTCTCTGATCTGGAACCTCTAAATACAACAGAGCATGCATCCAATCGTTTATCAATTAATTCCAGAATGCAAAACATGCCAGGGCCGTGCCAAACGCTGGGGAGACAGGGATAAACCCAACAGATATGGTCCCTTCGCCTCAGTGCTTGGTGCTTCGCTAGAAACAAAGACAAGCCAACAAGCATGGTAGCAAAAAGTCATTCTGATCTGTGATGAGGTCTCTTATTTTTATCTACTTCCACAAATAAATCTTGCCTACATGCCAGGGAGCTGGCTAATCCCCGTGTCCTCACCAAAACACAGCGTGAGGTTGCTGCTGTCAGCATGATTATTCCCATTTACTCCCACTTTTACACACGCGGCTTAAAGAAGTAAATCCCAAAGGCCATCTAGACACTGCATTAGTTTCCTAATTGCTGTAACAATCACCACAAACTTAGTAGCTTGAAGCTAAATGTATTACCTCACGGTTCTGGAGGGAAGCACGGAATCTGACTAGGCGACCATCAAGGAGTCGGCAGGGTTGCTCTCTTCTGGAGACTCTGGGAGCAGAATCGGATTCCTTGTCCTTTACAGCTACCAGGGAGCCCACGTTCCTTGGCTGGTGGCCACTGCCTCTGGCTTCAGAGCCATTACTCCAGTCCCTGCTTCTGTATCACATCCTTTCTCTCCACAGTCAGATCACCCTGTCTCTTCCTGGAAGGACCCTCTCCGCTGTTTCTACTCCTAACGCCTCTGACACCAGATATGTAGGACCTTTCCTCACACCAGCCAACTCTCCAGATACCAACCATCCTACAGCTCAGTTCGATTCTGACACTAACTACCTGGAGTCAGCACAGACCCACAGCGTTAAGGGCTGAGTCCCACAAGACTGCCCCACTTCAGACACAAGTCCCAAGTACTGGGTCCCCAAGTTACTCACACTTCTGTCCAAAATGGCTACAAAGTCGAGGGTTCCCACAACCCTCACTGTTCAAGTTCAATCACCTGCTAGAATGACTCACGGAACTCAGGAAAGCATTTTACTTTCTTACCACCTGCTTATTATAAAAGGTTTAACTCATGAATGACCAAACGGGAGAGATGCATAGGGCAAGATGCGTGGGCAGGGGCATAAGAGCGTCCACGTCATCTCTGGGTGTGTTACCCTTCCGGCATCTCCAGGTGCCCACCAACCTGGAAGCCCATCAACTCCCAGGGTTTGATGGAGGTTTTGTCACATAGGCATGATCGATTAAATGACACGCTGGTGATTAACTCAGCCTCCACCCCCTTACCCTTCTGGATGTAGGGGGCCTGCAGGGGAAGGGGGCTGAAGATTTCAATGCTGTAACCATGCCTTGGGTCTTTCTGGCTACCAGCCCCATCCTAAAGCTATCTAGGGGCTCATTAAGAGTAGCCTCAATAGAGTAAAAGACATTCGTATTACCCAGGAAATTCCAAAAACTTTAGGAGTTCTGTGTCAGCAACTGGGGACAAAGACCAAATATATATATTTTCTATTATATCACAGACACTCCTTACATTTTTAGCTCACCCATTATCTTCCAAGATAACCTCTCCATCTCAATACCCTTAGCTTAACCACATCTGCAAAGTCCCTTTTGCCATATAGTTTCATTTCCACAAGTTCCGGGTATCGGGACGAAGGTATCTTTGTGGGCATTATTCAGCCTACCACAGGTAGAAAGAAGGGCCTGAAATTCAGACCTGTGTTTTGTGCCTCAAGGCCGAGTGTTTAACCACCTGCTGTGTATGCCAGCTGCCCCATGAGCCCGGAGCTTAAGCCCTAGCCACAATTAATGTCCCCCAAATCTACCCCGCGGGACCACTCCTTTTTGCCATTTCTAAGAGGTTCCTTTTGCCTGGAATTACCATCTGCTTGGCCCCTACAAATTCCTACTAACCTTCAAAGCCCAGATCGAGTATTTCCCTTGTGTGTTTGCCCCTGCCACTCCCGACCAGAACTGGTTCTCCATCTTCCATGTCCACACAGCACTTTGGTAAACTCCCTGCACGAGCAAGGACCACATTACTTGACGGCTGCTTCTCCTCCCCCTTCCTCTTCACTTATACAGGAGTTCCTTAAGAACGAGGATGCCTTCCCTTTCTTGTGCACTCACCATATGATATCTTCCATGTCCACCATTACTAGGCACACAGTAGGCACTGAGTACGTGCTCCTGAATTGCAGTTAGTTAAAAACAAAACCAAAAGCAAATGAATTGCATCATCCAAGCGGATTGAGCCATCTTCCCCAAAGGTTAATGAGAAAAAAGAACCGAGCCACCTTTTTTTTTTTTTTTTTTTTTTTTAAGATTATTCCCCATCGATTTACTGAGTTCAGTGCTGAGCATTACACTAGCAGCTAGGAAGAGAGAGATGAATAAAACCCGACACCCGCCTGGGAAGAAAGGACAATGAGATGTATGGGGTCCCCCACCATGTGCCAGCCACCGTGCTGGATGCCACCCCACACGTTAGCTCACTGAAGTGGAGGTCGGCCAGACAAGAGGGGGAACAGACTAAATGAGATCCCCGTGGCCTCTTCCAGCTCATGCATTCTAGAAAATGAGTTTATGATCTCCTCTCTGATTACTGGCAGCTTTGCTGAATTTTAGAATGCTCAAAACAGAGTTAAAAGCCATCTTACGGGGCGCCTGGGTGGCGCAGTCGGTTAAGCGTCCGACTTCAGCCAGGTCACCATCTCGCGGTCCGGGAGTTCGAGCCCCGCGTCGGGCTCTGGGCTGATGGCTCAGAGCCTGGAGCCTGTTTCTGATTCTGTGTCTCCCTCTCTCTCTGCCCCTCCCCCGTTCATGCTCTGTCTCTCTCTGTCCCAAAAATAAATAAACGTTGAAAAAAAAAAAAAAGCCATCTTAAGAGAATTTCCAGTCCAATGTTTTTGAAACTAGGGTGTGCCACACATTAGGGGGGTGTGAAAATAACTTAGTGGGTTTCGACAAGCATTTTAAAAATTAAAATCCTTTAGATCGATCAGAAGTATAAAAATTCGCTGAACATTAGTAAGGTATTGTTTTATGAAGACACTGTGTTTTAGTTACACAGCTGTGTCTGTATAATGTGTATGTGTATACATATATAGACACATACACGCATTTTCCTTTAGATTGCGATGTAAGATATATTTATTACTGTAGGATATAGTCAAAAAGGTATAAAAAGTACTGATGCTCCTACATCTATACTTAGATACAAGGAGCAAGAAAGGCTGGGTAATGGATTCCTGTCAGCTCTGTTAATAAAGGGCCCGACAGGTAAACTCCCCAAGCCCATGGGCGTCTGCACTTGACATTCAGTCCACTGCCGTTCCTGAGAAACGGGATGTCCTTTTAGTAAAGGAGCCAGTGGGGTTCCCACGTGAGCCCCATGGGGAAAGTCACCCACAAAGGTATGTCTTGTTCTATTCCCTAGGCTGTCCTGACAAACTTACATGGAAAACCTTTTAATAGTTTACAGTGGGATTTCCTTCTGATTGTCACAATCAAGATAGGATGAGCCAGAAATGGTCTAATTAAACCCCCTGAACTCCTAAGATGTGGAATCCTGAGGAACAGGTCACAGGCTTTGAAGTTATGCTGACCTCAGATAAAATTCCCACCTCAGCCACTTGCTGGCCAGGTGGTGACCTCAGGTGCGTCGGCTGCACTAGGGAAGTGGGCCCAGTGTGAGGGGGGCACCCCTTCAATCCTGGGAGGGCCTGCACAAAATACAAGCTCAGTAAACACCAACATCTCCCGCCTTCCACTCCCCTTCTCTTTCTACGAATATTTGCAAAGAAGTTAAAAAATAACCACATGCCAAGTACACTAATGAGTCAAGAAGAACAACTGCTGAGAAAATAGCATTTCTCCTCCTTCGGCAAAAGCAACAGAGCCACGTGAACCTCCATTCTGTGGCTGGGGCGCCGTATGCCTGGGCCCTGCCAAGTCCCCCCGGCGCTGTGTGCCAGCTCAAAGTTTGGAGTTGACCAAGCGCCAAGCCCAGCTCGGCTGTGTGCGCTCGATCCTACGAGCAAGCCCAGTCCTGACCTTTTCTGGTATTTATGATGTCGGATTGGATTTTGATCACTGTTTGAGCTCTTGACACAAAATAAACAGGTTGGCACTTTTCCCTGGGAGGCATGAGTGCCAGGATTCTAATCCTGTCTCCAAACACTACCCTGCCTCACCACCCCACGACAAAACAGCCACGACACAATGTCTCTTTTGCAACAGCAGCCAGCAGACCCCGGGGCCGAAACTTTCGAGCAGGGAGTCTCAACCTTGGGGGCACAGGAGACTTATAGAAGGGGCTTGTCAACATGCTGTATCCAGAGCCCAGACCAGAGATTCTGACTTGGTTGGTAGAGAGTAGGTCTGGGCACTGCTCTTCTTAGAAAGCTCCCAGCTGATTCCAACTTGAAGCCAGTGTTGAAGAACACTACATTTAGGAGAAGGGAAGGGAACAGAGAGGTACATGACTGGGTTCAACCCTCAGGTCAGCCCCTGTGAACTGGGGAGAAAGTACTTGGTTTTCGTAGCAGGAATGTATAACAGAGAGATGTTAACTGGCTCATCCAAGATCACACAGCCAGGGCTGGGACTTGAACACAGGGTTATCTGACTCTCTGCAGCCATGACATTGTAGCATGAGGCTAAGTGAGCTTCATATGTCAGCAGCCTCAGGACTCCAAAGACAGGGTGAGCATTCTGCTCTTCTTGAGAATACCAAAAACCATTGGAAATGGCCCAAGAATCTAAAACAGAAGGCCTGGATTGGCAAATAATAACACAGCCATACCACAGGATATGAGGAAGCATAAAAAACAACATGGCACATCACACTGGAAAACGGCCGCAACGTGTAGTTAAGGAGAAAACACAATAATGTGCAAACAGTATTACAACAGGATCCTAATTTTATACAAAAAATAAACAATTTTATGTGCATGGAAAAGTGTCTGAAAGGAAATATACTATAATGTTAACACTGAACTCTAGGTAGTAGAAACACAGGAGGAGTTTTATTTTCTTTGTGCTGATACGGACGTGCATTGTTTTATTCATGACACATACATATAAAATGGATCAGTGTAGTGAACCTTAATGATGCCCACGACAGAGCAGTCTGTTTGCGAAAGGATCTAGTAAATTCTTGTTTTTGCCTCTGGAGATGAAGCTCTTTCACTATTACAATAATGCCCAGAGGGCGTCTTTATGCTGCCTGCACCCTGTCCTGACTAGACTTCTCTTCTTACTGTTTTACAAAGAAAACATATTTTCTTCCTCAAAATGTGAAAGCAAAAACAACAACAAAACAAAACAAAAACGTAGAGCCGAAGTCATGGGCATCAGTGTGCCTCTAAAAACCTAAGTCAGAGGAACAAATGCTATAGGGATGGGCACCTAGCATATGCCGCAATGGAGAAGCATCAACAGGTATTCAAAGCCCACCTCCCATCATTGGTGCTTCCACACCTCTCTCCAAGACAGAGGCCAGAACCTGGTGTGGGTTTGGAAGCCCACTGTCAGGAGCTTCTCGCTGGACTGAGCCAAGCCAGCTAGTCACCATTCACTGTAGAAGTTCTAGATCCTCATGGGAACCCTACTTTGGGGCTGACTTCATTCTCCTCACTGGATCTCCACTCCTGTCTTAAACTGTGTTTCATGCCTGCCTTGAAACTCACTGCTTCAGGTCCCCTTGGAGACTCCAGGGCAGATGATTTCCTACTTTATAGGAGCAGACAGGGGAAAACCAACCAACCAACCAACCAACCAACCAAACAAACAAACAAACATTATTCTAGAATCCAAGGAGCCACAGAAGCTGAAGACCTAATTCTGTTTATTCAATAACTAATTTTTTAGCATCTCCTAGGCTTGGATTGGGATACACCTTGAAGGTGGTCTCACAGGACTTGCTGGTAGATAAATGTGGGGTCAAGGGAGGCATGAAAAGGACTCATGTTTTCTGTGATTCTGGCTTTGCCTCTAGCCATGTGAATTTGTGTTAAGATTCGCAGACCTGAAAGGGGCATTGAGATTGTCCAGGCAAACTCATTCATTTTACAGATTCATTTCTGCATGAGGTACTCAATAAATACTTATCAAAGAATTATCCTTGGGTCAGAAAGGTAGAGTGACCTGCCTAAGGCCAGTAGTAATGACAAAACAGAGACCTGTACCTAAGTTAAGTTCTCCTGCAACTGCATCTTACAAATTAAAGACCTTCTGGACCTCTCCTTACCTTTGCGACAGAAAGCACTAAACTAGCTCACAATCTCTTAACATCCTTCCAGTCCCTATTTCCTCCATGTGAGCATGCCAGCAAAGCCACTACAACACTTCCTTTGTTTTCTACTGCTTCCATACAAGACTGGAAAGAAAATGCATCTTTCAACGTGTCACCTTTCCACTTTGACAAACACTGATTTATTTTTTAATTGATGTCCCAGGAAGGCACACACCTAATCTGCTTGAATGATGACATAGTTAATTAGGCCAAACAAGGAAGAATGCCCAGGACAGAGCCCAAGCGGGAGGCACTACTTACTAGAAGCTATGGCCAATTTCTCAGGAAAGAGTAATTTGTAAAAGGGAAGATCAAGGAGATATTCAGTTAGGTCAAACTTTTAATTTAGGTCACATTTGAGGATAAATCGGCTCCAAAATCTACCTTTTCAATCTAGACAGAATACTCCTCTAAAAAACTGAAGAAAATCTGTTCATGTGCCAAAAATTTACCATGTCTATTATAGGCTAGTCCTGGTCACCGAGGAAGACCCCATTTGAGACAAGGAACAGTGATGGGGATATGTGGTAAAGAAGTTAAAAAAGAACATTTTAGGTAGAACAGGTTTTATTGGCCAGTGTGCTTCTTAAGACTGTAAGTGACAGAAATTTAAATTGACCTAAGAAATTAAAAAAGGAAAATCTGCTTCAGGCATGGCTGGAACTAGGGACTATAATACAATGTAATCTGGAATCGGTCTCTCTTTTCAGGCTCTCAGATCCGCTTTAACTCTCAGACAGAAAAGCTGTGCAGGAAAGAGGCACCACAGCCGGCCCGATACTTTTCTCTTTTAAAAGGCCTGCTTGCCAAGTTAGGCCTTGGCTGGCACCTGTGAACCTGGGTTCCAGGAAGGTTCCCGCTCTTCCCTGGTAAGAATTGCCCATTGTCTAAACTGTGCAAACATTATGGTTTATTATGAACACCTGCTTTCCTTCTGGGAGTCTGGTATTTTGGTATGGGCTAGTAGAAGGTGCCTACATGACAAGCCCCCAGTAAAGATCCCAGGTGCTAAATTTCTAATGAGTTTTCCTGGTGAAGAGCATTTCACTAATGTCACCACAACTCATTGCTAGAGGAATGAAGTGTGACCTGGATGATGGCACTAGGAAAGGACTCTGGAAGCCTGAGCCTAGTTACTCCTGGACTTCACCCATGTACCTTTTCCTTTGCTGATTTTGCTTTATCTTTTCTGCTAAAGTTAGTCATAGCCATGAGTATGACTCACGCTGAGTCCTGTAAGTCATCCTAGGAAATCACAGAATCTAGGGGAGGTCTCAAGGAGCCCCTGACACAGTGGCAAAATGACTGATGGAAGTTCCAGTCTCATCTCCTCATAGTTTAGCGACTGGAGTGGAAAATCTTTTCCAGAAGTTCCAGAAAAAATCCTTGGCCTCATGTTCTGATTGGTTCAGCATGGGGCACATAACCACCCTGAACCAATCAATCACTAGAGCCAGGGAGATGGCTGGGGTCCTGACGCTGACCAGAACTGGCTCATGCCCTTACTTTGCAGCCAGGGATGAATTACCACCCCTGAAAATCAATTAAGACAAGAAGACGCAAGGTTTTCAAAAGAAAAAGACATTCTGCCGATGTTTATGGAAGGGGGACATGGATGCTGAGCAGACAAACAGGACCTCTACCACAGTGGAGCATAAATGCAGTATATTATGAGGAAGCATCTGCTACCATTAAAACATCAACCTCCGGTACTGACACTAGCACGACCATATCACACGTAGAAGAGTTGAACTCATTTTCTCACCCAGCACTATGCTTCCTCTTGTATTCACACCCAATCTGCTAAATTGTGAAACAAGAGTCATCTACAAATCTCTCTCTTGTATCACACTGTATCTGGACATCCATCCATTTCTAATTGATTCTGTCATTGCATCCCACCACTACCTTTGTCCAGGCAATGATCATTTCTTACTTGGATTACTGACATGGCCACCTAATTGGATTTTGCTTTTGGTTTTATACCATCCAATTCATTCCCCCACTACAGCACATCACCTTTTCATACTGGGAACTGACTGGTCTGACTTGGTCAATCTTTTTAGAGACAGTCAATGGATTCTCACTATCTTCTGAATAAACCCAAACTCCACAGCATGGAATGCCAATGCCAGCCCCCACCATGACCTAGCTCCTGCCTACTTTTCAATCTTCCATCACATTTCCAACCCATCCTCCCATGCTCCATTCTTTGTACTAATTTTCCAGCCACAGGGAACCCCCTGAAGTCTAAAGAACACGCCATACTGTTTCATGTCTCATGACTTTGGCCCATTCTGTTTTCCTGCCTGAAATGTCCCATTCCCCTCTTCCTTCGTGGAGATACTCTAACCAATGCACAAAACCAATTTATCTTATGATGTAGGTGACGTCTTTCCCCAGTCCCCAAACTATTCTCTCAATGGTGGCGCCACTGTGCTTGGTACATGCCCTCCTATCTCTGCCCACAGTCCTTTCTCAGGAGCTGTGTGCCCTTCTAATTCTCAATGAGAGTGTCCTCTCCCTGAAGGCAGGTGTATCACTCACTATCCTCACAGCTCAGTACCAACAAGGAGCAGGGCTGAAAACCTGTGGGCTTATTGACAAAGGAAAGAGGCTATCATTGTGGCCCTGCCATGTCCGAGTGAGGTGACTTGGGTCTGTTATTTAACCTCTTTAAGTGTTGGGTTTTCACTCTTATAAAAAACGGAGATTGGACTATCCCTCTGTCAAGACTGTTGTGATGAAAGAAGCATATGTATGTAGAGCATCTAGGCTGCATGCACAGTCTGGACTGTACCAGGCAGCTTGTAAAAAGGCAAGTTCTGGGGCACCTGGGTGGCTCAGTCGGTTGAGTATCTGACTGTTGATTTCAGCTCAGGTCATGATCGCAGGGTCATGAGATTGAGCCCTATGTCCAGCCTGCTTAAGATTCTCTCTCTCTCTCTCTCTCTCTCTCTCTCTCTCTCTCTCTCTCTCTCTCTCTCTCCCCCTCTCTGCCCAGCTCATTGGAGTTCACTCGCTCTCGCTCTCTCTCCCTAAAATAAAATAAAATAAAATAAAATAAAACAAAATAAAATAAAATAAAACAAAATAAAATAAAAGATAACTTGCCCCCCAAAATGTACCGTACTAATGTAAGATGCTAATAATAAGGGAGAGAGGGTGCAGGGCGTACAGGAACTCTGTACTAGCTCCATAATTTTTCTGTAACTCAAAAATTGTTCCAAAATTTTAAAGTTCACTTAAAAAAAAAAGTAAGTTCCATCCCTACCAACCAACCCTCCTCCTTCCCCTTCCCTCCTCCCTGCTCCCCCCAGGCCCTTCAAAGTCTGCCTTCTCCTTTTTGAAAACCTAGTATCACATCATTTCAAAAATAAAAATGCTCAGTGGCTGGATTTGGGGAATCTTCTTTTTAATCTTGTAAGACTTCTTAGCATCGTGGCATCAACCTGGGTCTCTTCTGCCATCTCAGGAATAAAGAAGAGAAGCCCCGGGGCGCCTGGGTGGCACAGTCGGTTAAGCGTCCGACTTCAGCCAGGTCACGATCTCGCGGTCCATGAGTTCGAGCCCCGCGTCAGGCTCTGGGCTGATGGCTCAGAGCCTGGAGCCTGTTTCCGATTCTGTGTCTCCCTCTCTCTGCCCCTCCCCCGTTCATGCTTGTCTCTCTCTGTCGCAAAAATAAATAAACGTTGAAAAAAAAAATTAAAAAAAAAAAATTTAAAAAAAAAAAAAAAGAAGAGAAGCCCCAAATTGTCGTGACCTCTTTGCCTCTGAGACCAATCAAAAGGCAAATGAAAAAACAGAAACCAGACTTCCTTTTCTAATGAAGATGGTTGTGAATGAAAAAAAAAAATACCCTCTGCTTCTAGGGAAGCTGGTAATTTTACCTGGTCCTAGGCTGGCTGACAGTGTTCCCTTAAATGGCCCCTCCATCCATCTCAATAAGGAATCAGCACACACACCTCTGCCCACTGCACTCTTCCAGATGGGCAAGCCCAGCGCACCTTGCGGAGCAGAGAACAGTTATTTGTCTTCCTTGACAGGCCACGTCCGTCCTTGTCATATATTAGATGCTGCTAATAATCTATGTATATGCATTTCGGAGGGAAAAAAAAATTTGTGTCCTTGCAATAGTCAGCGAATGACATGCGCCGATTTCCTCTTTACATGAGGATGTAGATGAGGGGTAAGTTGGTCCCTCTTGTAATTTCGGGGGAAGACGGTAAATTCCAGTGGGTCCTAACAGGATCATGGCCTTCTATGGATATGAATGCATCTGAGTCTGGTTAATTCAATCACACTTTCCCTTAGTATCATGTATCCTTCCAGGTACAGGGGAATGAATGCACTCATTTATTTTCCTGAGAAAGGAAATTCAGTACTGGCTGTTCAACTCTATCTGTAGCCCTAGAAAAAGAGAAAATTTACGGTTCAAGCATCTTCGAGGCTAGCATTGAGGATAAACAAGGGAAAAGAAGTCTGGAGCATATAGAACAGGAGCTTGAACATAGGGATGATTCAGAAAGCCATTCAAAGGGCATTTGGTTGGGGGTTTTCCAAGATAGGAACTGATAAACAAGTTATAGAAAATTCTAATTTTATTTCTTCTTTTGAGCGTTCATTATCAACCACTTAAAACCACCATCACCACCAATGCCTGACTGAGCCCATACACCTTCATCAGTAATGGTGGGCCACTAAGGAAGGGGTTCTCAAAAAGATAGATTTTGCCCCTCAGGGGACATTTGGTGATACCTGGAGATGTTTTTGGTTGTCAAAACTGGGGAGGGCGGTGTCACTGGCATCTAGTGGGTAGAGACCAGGGATGCTGCTAAACCTCTACAATGTACAGAACCAGCTCCCCACAACAAAGAGTTCTCCAGCTCCAAATCTCAGCATCACCAAGCTAGAGAAACACTGCATGAAGGCAATGAATCTCAGATCACTGGTGATGTCCAGGCCAGTGTGGGGGACAGGAGTGTGCCTCGGTGATGTGAACTCTGGGAAGACCTTACAGGTAATTCTGATACCAGAAAAGGGCCTCTCCACCCTAGAGCTACCCTTCATGTAAGGCCCCTTTAGCCAAAATACTTGTAGAGCAAACAAGAAAAAAAATTGAGCATATGATTCCAAAGATGGGCTTTGTCATTGTCTCCATCAATTCATTCAACAGGTATTTGCTTCTTTCCTCCTACTGCCTGTTCTGCAGCTGTCTCTCTCTCTCATGCCTTTATTTGATCCCAACCTGCTCCCTCACCCTCCCTCCCTTCCCCCAGAATGACCCAGGACAGCCCTATATCCTCTATGCATCCACTAAAGCTACATTCACCATCAAAATCTCTTTGCCTCAAGGTAGCTGATTATCAGCTAACTGAAAGAAAAGCAACCTGAATAATTCACATTAATGGCAGGTACCACCTAGTGGCACTCCCAGTGCACTGTGCCCTCTCGGAGTCCGGGGTCCCGCCCTGAGTGGGCAGCAGGTACGCAGACTGCTAAGGTGTTCCCAGAAAAAAAAAAATCAGAACGATCTGATTTTTTTCAAGGAAGAATGAATTAGTCGCATGAACTTCAAATAGACTGAGCACTAGAGAGCATCGCTTGTGTGTCTGGTACCAAGTAGGTGCTCAGGAAATATTTACTGAATGTCCGAATGAGCAAAAAAAGACTTCTGGGCAGAGCAGTTTCCTGTAATTCTGGGTATGATGCTTAAGCTTTTTGATAGCTCTTTCTGAAATTTTCAAAGCCTAAAATGTTTCCGTTCCATGACTCGATGATCTCCCCTTTTCTCCATGCCCACAACATATTTTTTATTTCCAGGAAACACGTAGTGAGTCTCCACAGCAGAAGGGCCCGTTAGGGGTGGTAACCATTCCAATGTGGGAGCCACAAGCAAGGTGTTCACCAAAAATAGCAACAGCACAGATGACCCGGGACCCTGTGGTCATACAATAACAGGAGATCCAAGAGTGGCCTGCTAAGACCCCCCCACCCCCGCAAATCCTTCTCTTCTACTGATTCTAATCACCCTCCCAACTCCAGTCTACAGCCCTACCCAAACTCTGTCCCTCCTCTACCACTCCACGATAAAAGAAAAAGCTAGAAAAAATAATAACACCATACTTTCTGGATTCTAAGAGGCCACTGATTATAGGATATATCAAAACATTTTCCAGGAGAAAAAGACCATCAGGCAAATTACTTTTGTAAGTCACACATCTCAATTTTGCAGATAGCAAAATGTGAAAACCCCTGCATGGAAAAACTGAGCTAATATAACAAATACCTACAAAGCACTAGGTGAATTACATATTTTGCCTCCCAACTATTATTCCCTTTGAGATTGAGCAACAGACGTGCCAACTGTATGGGAGAGCCAGCCTCAGACCCAGGTCCTGGGACCGGCACACTCCACAGCCTGTGCTCTCCCCACGGAGACACGTAGTTGATGCTCTCCAGTTAGGACAAAACCCTGACTTCCCCCAGGATCCTCCTCCCAGGCTCCCCTCCTCCAGCATGATCATGACTGGGGCTATCTGGGGAGTGCGCCTTACTCACAGAGGACTAAGGTTGCCTCCTCTGATATCCAGATCCTCCCACCCTGAATCTTAGGTCCCCAAACAGCTGCCCTACTGGGATGGCCACAAAATGACTCTAATATTAGTACTAGCAGCAGCTACCCACGGTCAGTGCTGACTCTGCCAGGTACTGAGCTAACCTCTACGTGGAACATCTCACACAACCCACGCAGCAATACCCTAGCAGCATTATTATCCCCATTTTTTTTTCTTTTTTCTTTTTTTTTTTTTTAAATGTTTTATAACATTTATTTACTTTTGAGACAGAGAGAGAGCATGAACAGGGGAGGGGCAGAGAGAGAGGGAGACACAGAATGTGAAGCAGGCTCCAGGCTCTGAGCCATCAGCCCAGAGCCCGATGCGGGGCTCGAACTCACGGACCGCGAGATCGTGACCTGAGCTGAAGTCGGACGCTTAACCGACTGAGCCACCCAGGTGCCCCTATTATCCCCATTTTACAGGCAGGAAATTTGACTTGAGATGGTACCAAGGGTAGAAAGGGGACCCACCCAAAGGAAAGGGCCTGGATGTCTTTGTCCCACTCCTTGGCAGTGGACACGTGAATTAGGGAAGAAGGGAAGGAATACTTCACAGCCACTTCTAGAAATGTGCCTTTCCTCCTCTTTCTTGGGAGCCTCCCAGTGTCCTGGAGAGCCCGGAGCCGTGTGCATTTAGGAACAGCCACGCAGTTGACAGAGGTCCCGTCTGCCCAGTCAGGGGGCTCCTGGGGATGTATAGGGCATGGCTGGCCTGAGAACACGCGGCCACATCAGCAGGAGGTGCCCTCAGTCTCCAGGTATGTGCTGCACAATCAGGGCAAGGTCGGGGATCTTTCTCGGATGAATTCAGCTCTGCACTCGCCCTGTCGCTCCTGCTCACTAACCACGGCTTGCCAACCACACCTCGCCCTGCTTGGTGCTTGCCGATTGCTCATTAGCCTTCTATTAGGGACAGCAAATCCTGCCACTCTCCCTTCGGAAACCAGGAACCACAGAAAACAGAAAACCAGATGCTACACTGGGGCACACCGGGAAGTTCAGAAAAGGAAACTGTAAGAGCCCAGTGAGAACACTATTTTAATACCATAAAGGAAACACTTAAAGATACCTCCAGCCCAGACATTTGCTGTAAGATTCAGAGCTGCTCATCCGTCTCTGCACGTTCCACCCTGAACTCCAGGCACCGGGTGCTATCCACTCAACTTTCCTAGTTCACCTCTAATCCAGGTCCTCTGCTTGCTCCCAGGGGCACTATCCTACCATAGGCCACATGTCGTGCTTGGACTGAAGCAGTAGCCAACCCAATGTATACTGTCACAACTTTCTTTCAAGGTATGGGTTTCCTGCCTCACCTTTTGGATCACTGCCCACACTGCAGCCAAAGAAGTCTTTTCCAATCTGAGAATCTGAGCATACTTCTCTACCTGAAACTCTAAGCCTTTTAATTGCCTGTGGATAAAACTCAAAGCTGTAACTTAGAAGACCCTTCCTAGTTCTCTTACTTTCCACCCCACAAATCACCTAGAATCATATGCTTTATTTGTTCATTTACCTAACAAATATTAACTGAGCACCTATTATCTACCAGGCACAGTTCTGGATGCTGGAAATGTCTCAGGAACAAAACAGACAAAGGCAGTATTTATGCATCAGCAGGAAAGACACACAGCAACCAGGTAAAGCCAGAGGCATCCGGGTACCCAGGTCTTTGCTGCTTAGTGGGTAGGGTGGAGCAGCCATCTTGGTAAATCCTTGCAAGACAGACTAGAAGGTGACAGGTGCTATAAAACATGAAAAGAGCAGGGTGGGAGCGAGAGGCTGGCATCTCAGGTTGCAGGATTAAAGGCAACAATCAGGAGAAGCTCACTGAGAAGCTGAGATCTGAGCCAAGACTCGCAGGGACTTGGGGCAGCAGGACAGAGCAGGCTAGGAATAAGCATTTCCCAGCAGGGGGACATCAGAGCAAAGGACCAGAGGCAGGAGCCCTCCCAGTCTATTTGAGGAGGTTTGATGTTCCCTTCAATGCCTGTCTGCACCATTCTCTCTCCAGGACCTGCATGTGGCATTCTCTCTGGGAGGTGACCCGGAGGCTAATGTCACCATGCCTCTTCCCTCCAGAAGCCTTCCTGACTCCCTCAGCCCACCAGACCAGGGCTGCCTTCCCTGAAATGTGATTCTACCTCACCCCGAATTCTCCCTTTCAAGGTGCTTTCCACATTTTATGTAACCGTGTGTTCAGCTGGATCTAGAATCCAGTGGTCAAGAGCACGGGCTCTGGGGCCACCCTGGCTTCGGTCTAGTCTCTGCCACTTGCTGTATGATCTCAGCAAGACAGTTAAAGACTTTTATGAATGCTAAATGAAATAGCCCACTGCCTGACACGTGAAAAGCACTTATTAGAAATTAGTACCGTGAGGGCAGGACTTGGGTCTGCCTTATTCATGATTTTCTTCTCCCAAGCCTGAGGCGGGCCCAGGGGCTCAAAAGATAAGGAGTCAACGAAAGAATGAGTGGACGAATGAACATGGAGGCAGAGAGAAGGACAGGGATAGGGTGGCAGGGAAGCAGGTGGGTTTCTGTTCCCCCTAACTCCTCAGGAGTTGCTGGTTGAAGAACAAGAAAACAAAGACGCAGATGGGAAAGGGAATTATCACTGATGATTAAGTAGCATGCAAGGCAGAGCCATTTCCTGACTTCACCACCAAAATAAAACCTATGGGGGTGTTTATGGCCAAATTATTCCCCCACTTTCATAGAACAACAGCAAAAAGGAAGCTCTGAGAAGTCAAATGATTTTTCTAATATAGTGAAAGAAGGCAGATCCCCTTCCAAGTTAATGGGAAAAATAATTAAAACGTCTTCACCAATTTTGCCAGGAACAGAATCCCTTGACGTTCCGCCAGTGACAAGCATTTCAGCATGTCCAAGGGAAGAACCGTGAGCTCCTAAGGAGAGAAGCCAAGAGCTAGTTCCTGGGGACACCTGGGGGGCTCAGTCGTTGGTTGAGTCTCCAACTCTTGATCTCGGCTCAGGTCACAATCTCCCAGTTGGTGGGTTTGTGAGTTCGGGCCACGCATTGGCTGTGTGTTGCCAGTGCAAAGCCTGCTTGGGATTCTGTCTCCTTCTCTCTTTCTGCCCCTTCCCACTTGCTCTGTATCTCCCTCTCAAAATAAATAAAAATAAACTTAAAAAGAGCTAGTTCCTGGACTCTGAATGGAAGGCAGCATGGACAGGACAACAGACTCGAAGAAGGAAGTGGATGAGGACATAAAGGGCCCTCAAATTTTCCACACGGAAAATCAGCTAAGAATTAGCAGTTAAAAAACAAAGCAATGAAAACTGGTGGTGAGCAAGGAACTTTACTAATAGGAGGAGTGCAGGAGAACATTCGAAACCACGGCACAGACGAAAAGAAATGCCCCAGCCTTTGACTGAACCCTAAAATGAAACACAAACCCCACAGAGAAGACTCACCCCATCACAGCAGAACCCCAGCACCTTCCACACTTACAGAGCACCACCCACACAGACACAGGCTGTCAGAGTCATTGGAAAGCACCTGATTTGAAACTTCATAGCTTTCAAAGTTTCTGCTTTTCTTCCCTGGGGCCAAGCAGCCTCTCTAGGAAGGCAGGAACAGATGTGCAGTGAGGGGGACCTTGTCCAGAGCAGGCCTGGCCAAGGAGGGCTGGCTTTATTCAGGGAACATGGGCCCTTTGACTCCCTGTTAAGTCAGCTGAAGGGGGAGGGGAGTGTGGAACTTTACTTGCAGGTCAGTGAAGGGAGGGAAGGAGAAGGATCTAAAGTCAAAGGAAAAGAGGCAAATGGGATATGACAAACAGTAGACACAGGAGGGAAGGGGAAGAGGAAGAGGAAGGAAAGGAAAGGAAAGGAAAAGGAAGAGGAAGAGGAAAAAGAAAAGGAAGAGGAAAAAGAAAAGGAAAAGGAAAAAAATAATGAGACAAGGAAGGAAAAGCGTGTACTGGGCACTAGGGTTCCTCAAACCCACAACCCTGTGAGGTGGCATCTGTGTTTTCTTTCTACAGGTAAGGGAGCATGTGGAGAGGTTAAATGACCGCCCCCCCCCAAGATCATCCCACTGATAAACATACCGGCGTGGACTTGAAACTTGAGGTCTTCCTTTAAAGCTTTTCCTACTCCACCAGTTCCCTTAACAGAGGGAGGGAGGGGGAGGGGAGAAAGGAGAAGATAAGGAGAGGAGCAGGGAAGGAGGGGGGAGAGAAAGGGGGAGGGGAAAAGGGCAGGAATGGTAGGGGGGAGGAGGGGGGAATGGGGAGGGGGCAAGGAGGGGGAAATGGGAGAGAAGGGGGAGGGGAGGAGGGAAAAAGGAAAGAAGGGACAAGGAAGAAGGGAGGGGAGGGAGGGAGAAGGGAGGGGCAGCCTTCACCAGATAAGAAATAGACCTGACCCACTGGAAGAAATGTTACGAGTATTTAAAAACTCCTTCAAGGCAAGTGGTTATAATCACAAAAGTTCTGCAAGTGTCTTTCCAGAAGCCATACTTTCAAGGTTTTTCATATTCAGCTTTTCTACATCATTTTACCCTTACAGCCACCCCAGTGCCGAGGAGGGCTTTGTAGACAAAGCTGCAAAGTAATGGAGCAGACACGCTTTAAGGATGTCCACCATCATCCCATACTCCGCTGGGAGTCCTTAGAGAAAGTGGAACCTGGGGAGAATGACGCACGTTATGTTGTGCACTCCTCACAAAGACGTGCACTGTTCCTGGTTCATTTGAGCCCAGAGAAGTCAGCTAACCCACCATGGTCACAGAGCGACCCCGATTCTGCCTTCTTCTACTGGCCATGATGAGCGCATGAGTAGAGCTCTTGGGGCTCACGGCTACTTTAAAGATGATGTTCTGGGATGTCACAAGCTGGGCCAGGATTCTGGAAACCAAAATTTTATTTTCAAATCCTGGGAAAACCACACTTCTCCATGGCCCTGATTTTGCCTCCATACCTCTGTTCTCAGGATGCCTACATCACCCCTACAGCCCAGTTCACATGGTCACCCAGACTGCTTTCTTGTTTCTAGCTTCGGTCTCTCCACAGAGACTCTAAACTCCATCTGCTCCTCTGGGGAGTGTAGGTGCAGGGTAAAGGGTAATGGATTTAGAGTCGGGTTATCTGAGTTCAAATCCCAGTTCTACAATTTAGGAGCTGAGGTGCTAGGCAAGCTACTTTGTCTCCCTAAGCGTGAGTTCCCAGATCTTTAAAATGGAAACATTAAGAATAATTACTTCATGGGAGTGTTATAAGGATTAAATGAGTTTCACCATAAAGTGCTTAACAGAGTGGTTGGCACAGAGTAAGTGCTTAAAAATGTTAGCTGTAATTGGTCCACAGTGAGTCTGTTAGCTCTTGAAAAATATCCACTGGTATCACATACCCACCCACACCGTGGCACCGTGGGGGTGAGCAGGGCAATACCCACCTGTGCTTGGTACTCTGACCATACCTGTTCTGGGGCCAGAACTTTACATGATGGCAATATGCTCTTCCTACAGGGAAGGCATTTCTTCTCAAGAATGAAAAATACTAGGTTGAACATGCAGTATGGAGTTTTTCTAAAAGCTTCAGATTATGGGGGTACATTTATTATTTATGCCTTCCTAACAGCCCCTTCCAGTATTGCTAAAATCAGATAGTGTTTCCAAATATTTGTGCAGTAAAACGATCGCAGTCAGGGGTGGTGGGTGACTCAGGATCAGCGGTCACAGCCGAACTAAGGGCAGCCCCCCCCAGCCCACGCACCCCCCAACGCCCCCCCCCCCCGCCCTGGAACACACACAGCCCCCTCACCATCAGGAAGCCCAGAAATGCAGGAGGCAGAGCGCAGACTCCACATCCAGATGGTCCAGGGCTGAGTTCTGCTGTGAATAGCTCTCTGAGCAGGAAAAGTTATTTAGCCTCTCTGGGGCCCAGTTTATCCTGCTTTTCAAAAGTACAAAGCTTCTAGCTCAGGGCCTGGACCAGAAGAAGTCCGTAAGAACCAGTATTTTCCCTTTGCTTTCCAAGCACTCATTTACCTGCCTCCTTCTCAGCATCTCCGTGTGGATGTCCAATGAGGCGTTTCCAATGTAAAGGGTCCCAAACCCAAATCTTCTTCTTGCAGTTGTGGTGGGGTCTGCCAAACGCCGGCTTGGGCGTCCCACACTCTGTGCCCTCTCACCTCCCACCACCTTGACCTCCAAAACGTACCCCTACCCTGACGACGCCTTTCACCTGTGCTGCTCCCCTCGGGTCTGAGCTAGCAACAGGCCTCGCCTGGATGACTGCCACGTCTCCTGAATGGTTTCCTTGCTTCCTGTTATTCTCAAATGGGCAGCCAGGATGGCCCAGTAAAAACATCAATCAGGGGGCACCTGGGTGGCTCAGTCGGTTAAACGTCTCTTGGTTTCGGCTCAGGCCATGATCTCACAATTCGTGAGTTCGAGCCCCGAGCTGGACTCTGTGATGACAGCACAGAGCCTGCTTGGGATTCTCTCTCCCTCTCTCTCTGCCCCTTCCCTACTTGTGGCCCCTCCACGCCCCCAATAAACTTAAAACAAAACATCCGTCAGATCACATCACTCCTGCTCAAAGCTGCACAATGGCTGCCCTTATCACAGAAGGGTAAGGCACAATTCTCCCTGTGCCTGACAAAGGAGACCTCCGTGACCAGACCCATTAGCCCCCAGCCATCCTGGGCTCATTCCATCCCACTCCTCAAACAAACCAGGCCACAGGGCTCCCGAAACGTCACATTTGCTGTTCCTACTGCCTGGGACACTATTCCACTTTTCCCTAGGCACCTGGCATGCCTATTCTTTCAACTTCTTCATGTTTCTGCTTAAATGTCACTTTCCATTAAATGTCACTCTTCCATTGGAAGAGCTTCCACTGCTGCTGGATTTGGATACTGAAACAATGCACGTGTGCACACACAGAGGTATTCCTCATCTCCTTTCCTCCAGAGCAACCACTAATCACCATCTAATATACTGTGTATTTTACTTGTTTGTTGTCTGTCTCCCCCCGACCACCCCACTCAACTATACACTTGCCAGGGTAGGGACTGGGTTTCTTTTATTCTTGCAACATTCCCAACAGTCAGGAGATGATCTGGCAACTATTAAGCTCAGTAATAGGACCGAATGGGTGGCCCTTCATTCTCGCTATCCGTGGCACATTCGATTCTTTTTGCTGAGAATCACTGAAAATCCTCCAGCAGTGGCAGCTGGTGGTAAGGGTGCGGAGGGAGGCACCTGCCATTTAGGTGAAGTCAAGTCTCCGGGGGCGTGTGGACATTTCCAAGAGGCACCCAAAGTTTCCCATGGTGGAGGCGGAGCAAAGATCTAAGCCCTTTCTAAAAGGCTTCTTACTAGTGTCTCCGTGTAAATGGATTTAGGTGAGGGGAATTTCACAGTGTTACAAAGCATATGTGATCTGAACACAAGAGCCCCAGATAACTAGCTGTTGTGAAACAGAGAAAAATTAACAAGGCCAAACTACATCAATGTCACTCAAAATGTTTATGGTGAAGAACGCCAAATGCCATTGCCCTCAGGAGAGGGGAACTCTCCCTTTGGGATCAGAACTTCCTACATTCATGAGTTTGTCCTATGGGGCTTTCTTCCTATTCCATGTTCTGGCTACTAATCGTTCCAGTTTAGAAAAAAATAATTAAAAAACAACAACAAAAAAAGCTGTAGAAAAGAGTGCCATATGGAGAAGGGAAGAGCTTGCTTATTTTCTTTTCACCTCCGTATTTTCCCAGAAAAGTTAGAGTGGGCATGGGAAAACCTCAGGTGTTTTTATATTCCTTTGTTGGTGATAGATAAAAATACAATGCAGCCTGCCTTGTTTGTGAGCTCCTTGAAGGCAGGGGCTGTGTTCTCGACCGTTTTAGGTAACAACAGCATCTAATATATTCCTCTGCACGGCAGGGGCCTAACAAATGCCAGAAATAAACCAATGAAAGAATGAACAAATAAAACATAGCCCATTAACTCAGCTCCTTGCATTCAAGTGCACACTCCCCCCTGGCTCCTGCCACCCCCAGGTCCCTGTCCTGACCTTGGCTCATATACTCTGCTCTACCCCAGGATCCAAATCCTTGGGCCACAAGCACCTTGGGAGCCTTTCGTTCACAGATGATATCGAGGGATTTAAAACCACAATGATGCTATTGTTGTTACTGGCCTCAAAACCCCACCAGCACTATGGCAGGTCCTAGCTGGGACAGAATAAATGGTACTTCCTAGCTACAATGCTACAATTAGTGACCACCTGTTCTGGTGATTTTGCTGAGTTACATTTCTCCAAGGGAGACTTATAGCTTTAAAGGCATATTTCAGGGTGAGTTTCTGGGGAAGCAGACTCTGATACAGAAGTTAGCATGCAGGAGGTTAATTTAGGGAGCGGGTCTTGGGAAGAGCATCTGAAAAGAAAAGGTAAGAGGACTGGGCAGAGGGAGGAAACCAGCGGCGAGGGGCTCTCCAGGGAGTGTTAGAGCTGGCTCTGCAAGACTCCACATTCTCCAGGAAGGGGACGTGGCCCCAGGCATGTGGCTCTTCACGGGGCTGGTAGCTGAGGGCCACATGCGGGCAGTGATCCCAGCAGCTGGAGTTAATACATCCTTTATTCCCAAAGGGGAATGTCGGCATCCACCACACAGAACCACTTCTCTCCGGCAAGTGAGAGCATGATGACCACCTCCTCTGTGAAGCCCTCCCAGCTGCCTTCTCCAATCCCCTTCAGAAGAAGTCTCCAGAGCCCAGCATACCAGGGACACCCAGTAGGGATGCAGTAAATGCCTGCTGAATAAACACATCACTGAATACTAGACATTGGCATAAAAGTAGGAATATCTTAGAATTATTTTTTAAAAATTGTCCTCAAGGAGTTCAATGTAATCAGAAAAACAAGCAGAAGTAATAGGGAACTCGAAAAGAGGGGTGCACGGAAGCCAACACACATACACATTCTGGTCTCGACTCTGGGCTGAATCCTGCATGCCTTCAAGCCTCAGTTTCTTTGTTTGTGACATGAAAGGACAGACCCCCAACATTCCGTGAAGAAGAGACCAGAGCTGAGCCACATAATGTCTCTATTAGTGTCATTACTGACATGGGTAAGGAAAGTATGTTTCAATCTTAACAAGGGAAAGAGTCTGAGGGTCAGAGTGTCTCCCCCATGAGATGCTGAGGACTTTTTTTCAATTAGCCTAGAGCTAAGAGACCCCCAGAAAGAAGCAGGCCAAGACCAGAGTAGGTGAGGAATTTACTCTTCTGTCCATGAGACCAACTGGAATACCCTGAGATTTAGGAAACGGCTGTGATTTAAAAATCACTGAGTAGTAGCTCACCTTTGTAGGATAAGAAGCTACAGAGAAGTAGCAGGAGGGATTTTAAACACAGAAGCCAGAATGCAATTTTAAAAAGAAAACTAAGAAATAAAAAGGGAAAAATAACCTCTCACTCCCAAATTTATCTCCCACTGCATTTGTCTAATACAGAGAAGAATTTGTAAGATAATGCAATTTTAAGAAAGACATCTGGAGGGGGGATTAGAATTAAAGCCCGAGATTTGTGCTAACCTGTCACTTCTCCCATGCATCCACACCAGAGTCAAGTACACCTGCTGGGCTCACAATTCCCCACCACATAATCTCATATACCTTGAGGCAGTGACAAGAGCCACAATAGCTAAGAAAAAACTAACTGGATGAGAGGGAATGTCATAAAAAGCCAAACTTATACACTTCCTAAAAATGATCAACCACAACATTAATGAAAGCAAAAGCCATAAGAACATTTTCCAACACTCTAATCAGTACCCATTTCTACCACCTCACAGGCCTTCTTCGCAATCAAAACATCATTTGATTTAAAAAAAAAAAAACAAAACAAAACACTGATAAATGTATGTCTCTACACAGCTAAGTCAACACTCAATTATCCGCATATAAAATATACACATTTGACGTTTCTCTCTTACAATGCATCCTAAATTAGGTTCTTCCTATGAACATAAATCTTACCTCTTTATTTACTAAAGAAATGCAAACATATGCCAGTTTGATTCAAACGTGTTTCAAATGCCAGTAGAGTTGATACTTAACTAGATTTGTAATTCCTTGTCCATTAGTATGGACCTATTAAGTGTCAGCCTCACATTTAAAAAAAAAATACAATCCCTCTTCTTGGCATGGCGAGACCTTTAAAGATACCAGGGAACATGGGGTACAATTACCTTTGAACTTGTGGAACACGGCCCACAATTCTGCAATGTCAGTGGCAAAGGTGATATCCGTGTCAAGGACAATGACCCTCTCCAGGTTGGCAGGGAGAGTCTTGGTCAGGACGAGCTTCATTAGACCATAAATGCCAGAGTAGTGTTTGTTGGGGATCCAGGAAACTTCAGACTACACCAGGCAGGGAAGAGAAGGAGCAGAAAAAAGAAAAACAAAAAGAATCATTACATTCATTTTTTGCATAAACATTATAAATAGTGCCTGGTACATAAAAAGTATTCAATAAAAATTTGCTGAGTAAATGAGTATTTCCTTAAAGATACGTTTATGTGATGTACAGTTTGGCATGTGAAGTTTTTTGGAAGAAAATGCATCTGAATCAAGGGAGAGGAAAAGCAATATTTATTAAATAAATATTATTTCAAATGCTAGGCTCAAATTTTTTTTTAATAAAATCTTTATTATAGAGAGTATATAGGCTCACTGGGGAAAATAAGAATATGTGCAAAAGAATAAAAATATAAAAATTGGATCATACCCTCATTTTTACAAATAATACTTAATTGTTCCTAGGTAGAAATATTTCTTTAAATCATATTCTGCTTGTCATTAAAGACTGCTACTTCAGTGGCATTGTCAAAGCTTCTGCTTATCTATTTTTTAGAGCTGTAATTAAACCAATGAGCGTTGCTCCTTTCCTGTTTCTCAAACACATGAGAAGGACTTGGTCATGACCCATGCAGCACTCTTCACTGGGGAGTAAGAGGATACACACCCATAGACGGTAAAGAACCACCAATGGAGAGCCACCACTGAAATCCTCACATGATATAACAGGACAACCAACGTCCCAAAGGTCGATAACTTGGTCAGCAACTCACACATCTCAGTACCACTTGGGACCCAAAGGCAAGGCGAAAAATAATACAGAACACCAGTGTGCTGAAAGTTTGTACAGGCACAGGACATATATGAATGTAACTACAGGTGGGGTCCCCATTCTAGCTGCCATAGGGATCTCCATGGAGGCAAAAACACACTTATTTTTCATGAAGTTAACACTTGGGGGGCCCTGGGTGGCTCAGTCAGTTAAGCGTCTGACTCTTAGTTTTGGCTCAGGCCATGATCTCACAGTTTCATGAGTTCAAGCCCCACACCAGGCTCTGTGCTGGCAGCGTAGAGCCTGCTTGAGATTCTCTCTCTCTTCCTCCCTCTGCCATCCCCCTGCTCGTGCTGTCTCTGTTTCTCTCAAAATAAATAAACTTAAAAAAAAAAGTTAACATTTATAATGGAATTCTTTAGTGGAAAATGAGGCCACCTTATTAAGATTCCAAAAAATACCCTTCCCTTTTGCCCTTTAGGGACATTCTGAGGACTCTGTTCTTAAAAAAAGTCACATTTAAAAGCAAGAAACCAGTTTTGTTCCCAGAGATGTTCATCACCATGTTATAAAATAAACAGAAACAATCCAAATACCCCTAAACTGGACAGTCAATGAAAACATGCCTTTTTTTTTTAGCTTGCTAAGCATACTATTCAATGGCTACGAGCAATGTAGATTAAGATATACTGAGAAGAAACTTGCATATGATGTTAAAAGAAAAAAAGTAAGTTTTAAAATTGTTTTTGCTTAATAACCACTATGTATAATCAACATGAAAACACCCAAATTTACGCAGAGAAAGAAAAAATAGAAGCATGGCACTGAATTATAATAGTGGTCATTTTGGGATGACGGGTCCCCCTCTAGATAAAAGGATGTGTATGTGTATACTATACACACACATACACATATATTTAACTACACTTTTTTTTTAAGGTTTAATTATTTTTTAGAGAGCAAGAGACAGAGCATGAGCAGGGGAAGGACAGAGAGAGAGAGAAGGAGACACAGAATCTGAAGCAGGCTCCAGGCTCTGAGCTATCAGCACAGAGTCCAACGTGGGGCTCAAACTCATGAACTGTGAGATCATGACTTGAGCCAAAGTGGACGCTTAACTGACTGGGCCACCCAAGCACCCCTACACTTTTAAACACTTCTCAACTTTTTAAAATGAGCAACTACTACTGTTGTAAAGAAAACCTAAGCCCTGCTTTCTTTTCAAACATGCCCACATCTAGTAATGGTAGAAAAACAGGGACACAGAGGCTGCCTTGAGAAAGCTATGAAAAAGGAGCCCTATGGTAACTCACACCGTCCAGCCCATCTCTGAAACCCCCTCCGGATTCTGCGTTCATCTCCAACGTACTTGAAAATACCATGTCGGCTACTCCTTATCAGTTTTACAATGGTCCTTTGCATACATGTGCAATTTAAAAAAAAAAAAAAGAAAACACATAAACTGATGGACGAAACTGTTCACCACGTGTCGGCATCAGGAAAAGAACCTTGAACTCTGTCGCCCCCAACACTGTGTTCCCAGGCAGCAGAGAGGAGGGAAAACAGAGACAGAAGGCAAAATGTGAACCCCTGTCCCATACAAGGGGTTGACCTAAGCCTCAGCTCCTCTACCTGTAAAATGGAGGCGGTGCCTACATCACATGTTCACAGAAAAATTAGAGATCAGACGGGGTGAGTGTTCCGTACACAAAAGACCCTCAGCTCATAGAAGCTCCCACCCTTCCTCCTGATCTCTCTCATCATGTCCAGGATTTAGACAGCCATGCCTCTTTGCTCCATACCAAAAAGGGGGTTGGGGATCCAGAGTTCTGGAGTCGGGCACACCTGGATTCAGATTCTGGTGTCCCTTAATCACCATGTCACCTTGGACAAGTTTGTTTAGCCTTTCTGAGCTTCTGTCACTTAAAAGAGGCAGTTACTTGTCCTGCTTACTGCACTATATCAAGGTGTGGGTGGAAATGGCACACTCCAACCGGGTAATCTGAGGAAAGCAGGTAATAAAAGAACTATCTACGAAGCGTGTGCATAATTTAGGGCCAGTTGTGAAGCACCACGTGGCACCCGAGAACACAAAGAGTGGGGGGTCGTGACCACCCAAGGCCCAAAGGGCTGGTACCAGTGGCTGCTGGAGTCTAGACAGGGCGGCCATACACATAAGCCACCAGGAAGGAGCAGTGAACTTCAGTAGACAGACGCGGCCAGCCTGTGGCAATCTCACAGGACAGAGCAGGGAGACACATGTCACTCGGCTTCTCTCCCCTCCTACCCACCAATCTCCTGTGAGGGTGCCCCTCTGCACAAACCCAAATGGAAGCCAGAGGGAAAGGGAGCTCAGAGGCATGGCCCTATGTAGCAGCGTCACGGGGCACGAAGCAGGGTGGAGAAGGGCCAGAGAGCACCTGGAGAGACTGCCTGATACATCCAGCAGTCATTAAACGAATGATGGCCAAGACCAAAAGGCAATGCCTTCTACATGACAGATGCAAAATGCTATCCATGATGGGAGGTGAGTGGGCAAATGGAAGGACGGACAGAAGGATGGGCAGGTGGACAGATGGGCATATGGCACTGGAAGGTGAGCGATTTGCCCACAATCCCACAGTGAGCAGGATGCAAAGCTATAGTTAGAAGCCGCCAGGGGAAGGCATGCGTTCCTTCCCCAAGCCACGTTATCCTTCCTTTGAAGTGAGCACCCTGACTAGCCGTCAGCTTACATTGTAGGGCTGGGGGCTCCTCAAGTAAGTGCCTCCAGTGGACTTTAAAGAACTCTTCCTCATGAAAGCCCTGGCCTCTGGAACTCCGCTCAGCTTCTTCTCTCCCCTGAGAACCTTCCTGAACTGAAGCTTGGCAATCATAGGTCCACGCGGCAGAGCTGTGCTATTTAATCAGACCTTTGATTAACTTATTCATCTATTTTGGTTACCATCAAAGCCGGAGAGCTTGGTGAAGACTGAACACCAGAGCGTTGGGCTGAGCCATCTAATTAGATTGCCCCGACTCTCGGCTTTATTTTTAACACACATGTGAGGCACTCAGATGCATCACAGAACGGTAGAGAGACAGGAATAAATTAATCTCAACATGAGCCCAGGCCGGAATGTCGCCCCAAGTCCCCGACTTAATACATAATCAATTAAGTCAGAGTGTTCAATTAGAGGTAAAGGAAGCATTCGGATGAGTTTGTATTCAGAAAGAAAACCCCAGAAAGAAAACCGAGGAATCTACAGGGGGAAAGAATGTGTGGTAAGAAGCAGATACATTTATTATAAATGGTGTTCTCTCTTAGAAGTAGAATGTAACATGCCCCCTCACCCCCACCTTAGTCTAATCCTGTTCTTCCTTCCAGCCTCAGCTTAGAAGGCACCCCCCAGTCGCCACCTCCCTGGGGCCCCAGGCTGGGCATGGGCTCCTGGAGCAAGCCGCTTCCCTCCAGCACGGCACACTCTCATGCTGTGTCTAATTTTCCATGTCTCTCACCAGCTCTGGGCTGGAACTCCCCGAAGCAGGGACGATGTCATTTTTGCTGTGGTAACAACACAGTCATTACTCAAAAAAAATGTTTGATGGACATGCATGACTGCCGAGTTTAAATCCTACCTTTGACGTTTTCTGCAACTAGCGGCAGAAACAGCCCTAATTGCTCAAGTCCAGGGTCAGAACAGTGCAACGGAAGAGGCACGGCTTGCTGAGCCCCGAAAGCCTGGGATTTAGCACCATCCCATCTTTTCAGCTCTGTGAGGCTTTTCTCATCTGCAAAATGGGGGCTTGGAACGCTCTCTTTACAACACCACTGGGAGAAATGCAAAGCACCTGGCCTGGTGCTGGGCACCCAGCCGGCCTCTGCAAAGGCCCCTTCTCCCAGGGGAGGTCTGTCAGCACAGTGGAGGCTCAGATGATTCAGGATGTCGAGCTCGATAAAAGCAAGGAATGAGGCTACCTTTAACAGTAAAGGGAAGTCAGAAATGAAAATGGCTTTGTCAGAGGAAAAGGTCACTCATCACCTTTCCCTGTAGTCCTATATAGATTATTAACAAAATCCTAAATTGAGACCTCTTTGGAAACTCAAAGCCTCTGCTGGTAGATCTCCAAACCGGACAGGATACCCTTGGTTTTAGGAGGAAAAACCTACTTATCCACCAAATTGGGTGAAGTGGTCACCCGTGAAACCTTTGGGACAGTCTCTTGGTGTAACCCCTGCTGCTATCAAATCTCACTCCCATCCTGCAATAAACTTCAGTCCAATCAGGGACATTAAGTCATGGGTCAGCAGAGAGAAGACCGTCCTCAGAGGCACACTGCAGAGACCTGGGGGCACCCCAGGCAGACTGATCTCAGAGCATCCTAGAAGATGACCATGTGTCACGGAGCAAGAACCTAGCATGTTCATCATTATAAACACACCGAAGGGTTTATGTAATTAAAACAATAATAAAAATGAAAGTTAGGTTTATTTTAATGGACAATTATCCTTGTAATGGCTGTTAATAATTCTAAGCGGCATGTTCTAAGATTTAATTAGCAAAAATGCAATTGTGCTCAAGAATACTACCTAATGCACACACCAAGGAGCATTAGCAATCCCAGGTTTTCAGGATTTCTATGCAGAGGAGGGGGTGGGGGATGCTCTCCAGGGAACATTCACCTTCCCCAAACTGCCAGCTCCTTGTCAGACAGATCCCAAGGGGAGTGTCTATGAAGCGCTACAGGTGATTTTAAGGTTCATCTGATGCTGGGTGATCCTCAGAAAAGTTACTCAGAAAACCTGACCGGGGTAGTAACAGGAACACGGAAGCACAGGGTGTGAAGGGAAGCGATGTCTTGATGTGATGCCAGGCTCCTTACCTCTGACAGACAAGGGAAAGACAGGAAGAGAGGTTGGTTTTATCAAGGAATGATGCGAATTTCTTCCTGAAGACGCTGAGTTTCAGGAGGCACTGGGAATGCCCCAATGATAAGAACAATAGAAAACACCATCTAGCATTTCCTGAGGGCTTCCTGTGGGTCAGGCCTTCCTTTAAGAGCCTTCTGTGTAAGCTTTCAGTTAGCCACCCCCCACCGTGAGTGGGTGAAGGGTTACCATCCCAGTGCCTGAGTCCTTCCTATCCAGTCTCTCAGCCCCCAGCCTGAGACATTCCACTCTGAAGCGATGAATGTTTCTCTCCTCCCGCCCCCTGCCCCTGGTCCCAGGAGTGCTTTTCACCCCTGTGGGATCCTGTATCGTCATAACCGAGCCTGTCTCCATCCAGACAAACAGAGAAGCAGCTTTTCATGCCAATTCGGTGCGAAGGTTTGGGGTTGGGTATTCCTGGCTGCCACATTTCTCTGGGCCTGAATTGTCTCATCTGTATAATAGGGATAATAGTAGCACATCCTGCTCTCTTCCTAGGGAGTTATTTTATTTATAGTCTCTAAGCTTTCCCCCATCATCCTGGAAATATTTATTGCTCAGAATAGATTTCTCACCCATATCAACATTTTCCTGTGGATTACAAATCACCTTGACACCTTTTTAAAAATTAAAAAAGAAGTCTTCCTACCCGCAGAATGTTCGAAAAGTCATTTGCCTTTCATGTTGTTTCTGAGTGGTCGTCTTGGCAACCAACCTGTATGTTCAGAACATAATTGTTGAGAAAGGAGGGTGAGGATCGCAGATGGGGCAGGGCTCTGGGAGACACCACAGTGGAGGGCCACAGAACACGCACAAGCTCAGGCGTCTGGTTGGCCACATTCCCAGTCCAGCTCCATGGCCTCTAGACCAGCAAGCTCATCTCTCTAAGCCTGTACCTTGTCACCCATAAAATAGAGAACATGACATAGATCACATGAGGTTTGGGAAAGTATTAAATAAGGCAGGGGAACTAAGGTATCTGGCCCAGTGCTTGCCCCATGGTAAGCGCTCAATATTTAAAATGCAAGATTTTGGGGCGCCTGGGTGGCGCAGTCGGTTAAACGTCCGACTTCAGCCAGGTCACGATCTCGCGGTCTGTGAGTTCAAGCCCCGCGTCAGGCTCTGGGCTGATGGCTCAGAGCCTGGAGCCTGCTTCCGATTCTGTGTCTCCCTCTCTCTCTGCCCGTCCCCCGTTCATGCTCTCTCTCTCTCTGTCCCAAAAATAAATAAAAGTTGAAAAAAAAAATTAAAAATAAATAAATAAATAAAATGCAAGATTTTAAGGGGCGCCTGAGTGGCTCAGTCGGGTTGGGCTTCCGAATTCGGCTCAGGTCATGATCTCACAGTTCGTGAGTTTGAGCTCCGCATCGGGCTCTGTGATGACAGCTCAGAGCCTGGAGCCTGCTTCAGAATCTGTGTCTCCCTCTCTCTCTGCCCCTCCCCCACTCACGCTCTATATCTCTCTCAAAAATAAATAAAACATTAAAAAAAAATTAAAAGGCTTTTAAACTGATTAACAGTGTGCACTCTGGAGCCTGACTGCCTGGGTTTGAATCCTGGCTCTATCCCTCACTAGCTGCGTCACATCAGGCAAGTGATTAAACCTCCATGTATCTCACTTTTCTCATCTGTAAAATGGGTATTCTTACAGCTCATACTCTATAGGACTGTGAGAATGCTGGTGCTATATAGAAGTATTGGCTATTGTTGTTCATTGTTAATATTATCAAAGATATTTAAAGCAACAGAAAAGAGGAGATTCATGTCTACGAGATAAAGTCATCTGCAGTTATATTTACACTTTCCAGCAAAAAAAAAAAAAAAAAAAAAATCCACTTTAGCTCAGTTGTAATCATTTAAATAAGCGTTTCTAGAAAACTTACTGTGGGCCAGGTACTGAGGAGAGGCTAGGGACCAGAGTCCATGATGAATAAAACATAGCTGATGCTCTCAAGGAGTCCATGGTCTACTAGATATTCATTATCCATAACAAGATACCTCAAAACATAGTAGCTTAAAACAGAAATATTTATTATTTCACCCAGTTTCAGTGTCAGGGATTTGAGAGCACATTAGCTGGGTGGTTCTAGCTCAGGATTTCTCTTGAGGTTGCGGTCAAGGTGTCAGTTGAACCTGCAGACATCTGAATGCTTCGGATCTGTTTCTAAAATGGCTCACTCCTACACGCACGGCAGGTGACGCTGGCTGTTCATAGGAAACCTTAGCTCCTCGCCACATGCACCACCTGATAGGGCAGCTTGAATGTCTTTACAACATGGAGGCGGCTTCTTCCAGAGTAAGTCATCAAGAGAGAACCTAGGGTGTCTTTTACGGCTCGGCTCAGAAGTGACACAGTGTTGGGGTGCTTGGGTGGCTCCGTCAGTTAAGCGTCTGACTCTTGATCACTGTTCGTGAGTCCAAGCCCCGCACTGGGTTCTGCACTGATGGTGCAGAGCCTGCTTTGGATTCTCTCCTTCTCTCTGCCCCTCCCCTGCTGTGCTCTCTTTCTCAAAAAATAAACACACTTAAAAAAAAAAAGTGGCATGGTGTCATTTCTGCAATGTCTTATTGGTTAACTTATTGGTTATTGACAACGTGGTTAGAGAACAGACAAGGGTGTGAATACTAGTGGACAGGGATTATTGGGGGACATCTTAGAAACTAGTTACCACATCTGTAATTCTAGAATATGGTTATCAACTGGATTATGATGAACTCCAAGTGTATGTATAAGAGCAGTCTAGTAGAAGTACAATTAAAAGGGAGAGAGAGGTGGGGAGGAAAGGGTAGCCAGTTAGAGATGTTTGGAAGAGATGAGCCTTAAATTGGTCTTAAAAAATGTGTTGAAAATTGAGTTTCTCAGATAGTGAGAGAAAAGCAGGATAGTGGAGATATTATCATCAATGAAGGCACAGAGATACAAGTAAACAACTGTGCGTGCATGTGTGTGTGATAGCCTGATACACCCAGGAAAAGCTTGGAGCTGGAAGTGGTGAAGAAGAACATGGAGATGAGGAAAGGGTGAAATGTTGGAGAATACTGTATGCCCTGCCAAAGAACACTGGACAAGGTCCTAAAGATGGTGGGAAGAAACAAAAGGGTTTTCACTAGCAAAGAGACATAATCTCAACTGTATTCTTAGAATAAACTCTAACAACTTGCATAGGGAAAAGATTAACAGAAGACAGCTCAGAGGCATCAGAACCTTGGAGGATGCCTACAGAAAATGCAGATTCCCAGGGGCGCCTGGGTGGCTCCGTCAGTTAAGCACCCGACTCTAGGTTTCGGCTCAGGTCATGATCTCACAGTTGGTGAGTTTGAGCTCTGCGTCAGGCTCCATGATGACAGCATGGAATGTGCTTGGGATTCTCTCTCTCTCTCTGCCCCTCCCCTGCTCATGTGCTCTCTCTCTCTCCCTCAAAATAAACTTAAAAAAAAAAAAAAGAAAAGAAAATGCAGATTCCCAGAATCACACCCAGAGGTGGTGAGGATTCATCAGGTCCAGGGTAGGGTCCAGAAATCTGTTTTTGGTTTTCCTGCCCCCGGCAATACAAGAAACAGACTCTTAACTTTAGAAATAAACTCATGGTTACCGGGGGGGGGGGGGGGGGCACGGGTTAAATAAGTGATGAAAATTACAGAGTGCCCTTGTTGTGATGAGCACCAGCTATTGTATGGAAGTGTTGAATCACTATATTATATACCTGAAACTAATATTACACTGTATGTTAACTTGAATTTAAATAAAAACTTAAAATTTTTAAAAAATCTGTATTCTTAAACCAGAGCCCTGTGTGGTCCTGAAACAGGTGTCCCCAGACTATACCCTAAGAACCACTATGGAGACACAGTAAGCACTGTATTTCTCAAGGACATGTGGGTTGAATCATTTACATTGGATCACCAACCAGCTAACTGTTCAGAAACATGACATAAGATAGCCCCAAACTTAAGGGTACCACCTGAACTTGATACAGTTGGATGTACAGGGAGAGAAGACCTTTCTCAAAGATTAATACAAAAAAGAGCTGATGGAAGGTCAGGAGTTCTTTAGATAACCCTATACCTCGTGGGCAGTTTATGACTGTGGAGCCTAGAAGGTTTCCTGCCTGTCCTTTTTAAAAGTAGAAATCCCATTTCCATAAAAGCCACTCTAGGTCAGCTACTGTGAAATTCTAAGGAACCAGTACCAACAGGAGAGCTGAGTTACAGATTTCACGTCTTCCCACAATGGAAACTTGGAAGGGAACCTTGTAAGAGCCCCCAGGTTGGTCTTTTCAGGTGACAGCCTTCTACACCAAGCATCAATGAACATCATTCAGACCTCACAACTCCAGCCTGAAGTAAGTTAGCTGGCTTCCACCTGAAATGCTCAGTGTTCATAAATCTCCTGAGAAACCATCTTCCATAAACATAATTAATTCTAGAGTGATGACAAAGGTAGGATGAATCAAGAGGAATGTGCCCGTGGATCTATAAACACATTCCTCCTCATATCAGTGGCAATGAAACCCCTTCCTCTCACGTCTGGCAAGAAGCACTCTGTATTTAGCTTTGTGAAGCTTGGAGGGCATTGGTCACTGGAGCATTTATGGATTGCCCGAACATCCCTCAGTACTTTACATTATGAAATGAAGCATTTCAAAGCACTGGGAGTTCTGATTTGTGAACTGGACTGTTACAGTGGTTTAATTTCCTGAAATATAGCTGCCTTCTTAACTAATAGATTTTTCAATGCACCGAGGAGAAAACTGCATTAGCTCCTGCGTAGCCTGGACTTAATATTTTTAGAAGCTGCAATTCTTATTACAGCGCACAGCAGCACACAGTATGTATTTATGTATTTTCTGACACACAGAAGGCACTCAACGAATAGTTCTGAAAATGTGAAATCATACAAGCGCACAGGTGGTGAGTATCGAGAGCCACTCCTCAGGACGGGGATAGAACCTGTCGCGTTGACCATTCACTCATCCTTTCAAATACCAGATGACGGCTTGAAGAGACAAAAACAATCGTTTCAAAAAAGCATTATTACAGCATTCAGGATACTGGTTTGTGTTAATGGAGGCTACAGGTGGTAGGGGGACGGAATAAGAGGATATCCTGGTGGTTCTGCTAATACTATTCTAGTTCTAAGTTAGATGGTGTGGTGTTTCATCAGCGTCATCATAACCTACTTCTCTACAGTCTTCAAATGTGTGTATGGGCCTATGTGTACAGGAAGTCATGGGTGACCTAGAAGCAAGAATGTCAACTAGAAAGAACACGGGATTTGGGAGTTAGAGAGACCAGGCTTAGCCAGCTAAAAACCCACCCCATTCCCTCACCTCTCTGTCTCTCTCTCAATTCCTGCTCAAAACGCTAAAAAATGGAGATAATCATTTTGCTAGTAAATGCAAGGAGGGGGTGTGGTGTGTCTGGAAAAAACCTCTTCTTTCCCTGTTACTATAAATTTATTCTTCAGCATACATTCATAACAAGGCAAAAATTGTTTTGTGAGGCAAAAAAATAAAAAATCTTGGATATTATCATGACTTGTTATTAAAATCTCACAGGTGCAATTAGAGGGAAAAATGTATCTAACTAAGCTCCTAGGGATAGGCTGATAATAATTTTTTTCAAAGGTTGAGAAACTTTGCTCTAAAGGATTACAGGACACCAAGCTAGCCACAAAACAGAAAAGTGTACAAAAACACAAACAGAGGTGCCTGGGTGGCTCAGTCGGTTAAGCGTCTGACTTCGGCTCAGGTCATGATCTCACAATTTGCGGGTTCAAACCCTGTGATGGGCTCTGTGCTGACAGCTCAGAGCCTGGAACCTGCTTCAGATTCTGTGTCTCCTTCTCTCTCTGCCGCTCCCCAACTTGTGCTCTTGCTCTCTCTCTCTCTCTCTCTCAAAAATGAATAAACATTAAAAAAAAAAAATTAAAGAACAGCAACACAAACAAACCAAAGCCCCAAATCTGCTGAGCTGAGCAGTTCTTCCTGAATTTACTCAGAAGGCAGGTTAATCACAAAACACTACAGTTATCTGTTCTCAAGTTCATCTGGAGATTTTAGGAGAACACTTGCCCAGGCTTCTCTCTCTCCTACTCCAACCACTTCCTCACAGGGAACCTTCCTGTGAAGGAACCTTCCTGTGAGAGGCAGCCTCAGAGCCTACAATTAATGAGGCACCATGCTGCTCTGCATTAATGAGGTGCTTTTCATTTTCGGAGGGCTCTGCAATCCTTTGGAGGTGACGCTCTCTCCTGTGACATTCTCTGGTCCCAGCTTCAGAGATCTAACCTGCAGGTCAACTGAACTCTAAACACATGGGAGGGCAACCTGGAGCAGGTAAAGAGGGTTAAGGAGGGTGACCGAGAGTTGCCACTTAATTAATTCCTGGTTGGTTTAAAAACGGTCTTCTCTCGTAAAGCATGGAAGGTGAAACTATCCTGGTATAGTACAGATCCAAAGGAAAACCTTGACAAAGACCAACAAAAACCTTGTCAATGACCCTCTTCACTGGTCATCCCTGAAAAGATGGTGCCTTTACTCAGCCCTTGTAATACATCTAACAAACATTAACCAAGAGTCTTATTGTAATTTAAAATATTTTTACCTTGACCTTGAAGCCTTAGACTGTGGTTAGTTATATTGACATTCACCTCCACAACAGGCCCTTACTATTTATATGAAGGGTTGTCAAGGAAACCAGGTGTTGAAGATAGCTAACTTGTCTAGATTTAGAATTTATCATACACAAGAATACAGAAGGGAGATGAATGTCACCCTTAGAAAGTACTGTAGACGATGGTAATGGCATAATATAATTCCATTAAGCCTGTACTTTCCACTTGGGGATTTGGTTACTGATCAAAAGAATTCCTAATGCTCTAAATCCCTCTTCAAAAAAAAAAAAAATCACCTAATTCTGAAAGTGACTCATTTCTCTAGACATTCACTGTGTGTGCCAAACTCTCGCATAGATGTGAAGTAAAGAGCAGTGAATGTGGAATGTTCTTATTTCTTAGGAGATCATGGGTAAAAAGGAAGAGTATTATTATATTTATGATGATAATAATATGGCATTTGTTGAATGCTCACTGTGTAACAGACACTAGAAGAAACTTATAAATACTCTCTTTTAACTCACACAATAACCCTATAAAGTAGACATTAAGGAAATCACACAATCTTAAAGAATTATAGGAGCCGGGACTACATATCAGATTTGATTTGCTTCAAAAATCTTAATCATTTTGGAAACTGACTCAAATAAGATATTCAAACGATCGTCAAGCAGGGAAAGCTATAAATAAAGTCTCACTAGAATTCTTGGGGATGGAGCAAACTGGTGGTACCTGGAAACAGGAAGTACAGTCAGAAAAGGCAAAGGTAACTACTACCTGGAGTACATACCTTCGGCACAAAGGTACATTCCACAAGTCACAGTCAATGCAACCTGTGAGGAGTCACATACCTTCTCAGTGCAAATGTCTCCCCAGCATCTACAAGGCTGCAAGTGACCAGTAAGAGTTCGAAGAAGAACACTGTTAATAACACCAAAATGAAAAGCAGAAAGGGAAGATTGAAAAATAGACCCAAAGAGTGTTAAAACGAATTCGTAATTTCTGATGCTCAGCCTTTATGTGGACAGTGCGATCGAGGGCCCAACTTCTCTAGGCCACTGAGGAACACCAGCTGGAGGCGAGGCCCGGCACCGGCCGCACATGAGAACCACCTCGTCCTACTAACTGGGCCTGCCCCAGGAAAGCCAGCGGGCAGGCCTGGTACTGCTACTGCTTTTGGTTTGATAAAGATCATAAGTGACCTAATGTGCAATCCATGAAAGGCCCTGCCATTGTTTTGTGGGTGCTGTTTTGTGTCTGTAAAGTCTATCAAGTGATTCTTAGGTGCAATCGAGCCCAAGGTACACATGCAACAATTGGGGAAGTGAGCCAACCAATCAATTCTAACTAAGCCTAGCTGGGAAATCAAATTAATGATGGCCCAGCTCTCTACCTTTGGTTCTTTTTTGTTTGCACACACACTGTCCAGTTCCCATACAGAGTATTTGTTGTTGTTGTTGTTGTTGTTTTTGTTGTTGTCTCTCTTAATTCCCTGGTGTGGGAATATTTAAGCATTCTTGATCTGGAAGCAACATGGAATAAAGACACGAGCGAGCGCTGTACTCAGAGTTTGAAAATACATGCTGGGAATCGGGTCAATTCCCTTCTCTCTCAGATTCTGCACCTGAAAGAGAGAGACAAAGCCGCTCACTGTTTGTGGGAGACTGAAAACCAGATGATGTCTGGGGAAGCACCAAGCGGAGTGCCTGACAGAATCTGCACCCACAGCTGCTGCTTAATTCTGGATATAGAAGTAAGGAATATTTCTTTACGTGACAAGTAGAATAAAGGCCTGATCACAGTGAGCAACTTGAAATGCCAGAGCCTCACCACATCTGCCACCGCTGGTGATTTCCTCTTGCTTCTTTATAATGGCTGGTTTTGGAGGGTAGGGCTTATGTATTATGTATATGTAATGTAAAGGCGACAAGCACATTCTGGGACACAATGTACGTTAGGTAATAACACCATATTAATAATAATAGGGGAGGAGAAAGGGGAGTCGCAGCAGCGCTATTATGCCCATGAATAAGATGTTGATCATTGCTTGCTATTTTCTCTTCAAACATATTATTTAGCCAGTAGTGAGCAGATTTAAAACCCACTGGGGTTCTTGAATTCAGCCTAGCTGAGTGGTTAAATCCAATGAAAATATCCTAGTTAGATGAGTTTTTAGCCAAGGGAGTTGAGTATATAAAAGGATATTTAACAGGGCAGTTTGTGAAGATGTCCATCTTTCAAAAATGATAAGGGGCATGATGATAATACATGATGATAATACATGCATAGCATCTCCTAGTTTGCAATGCAGTTTCAGATTTATGTCATTTGATTCTTGAAATAACTTTGTGAATTAAGCAAGAACTCATATCCCCACTTTGCACACAGGAAACGAAGACTTGAAAACAGCATTGTCCAAAGTCACACAGCTAGGAACTGGCAGGGTTGAAACTCATCTCTTTTGGCCTTCAGGAAAATCGCTTTTATGAGGTCCCCCCAGCAATGCTTTGACTTCATCATGGTAAGCAGATGGAACTGGGAGACTCAAGTATTGTCTCTTGTTCCTCAGCAAGAAAGCTCACATTCGGACACCTCTGTGCACCTTTTTGTTGGTTACATGGCGCAACATGTTTGTGTAGAAATAATTCTGTGTAGAAATAAGTTTGTGTAGAAATAATTCTAGCTTGCTTTCCACATTTCCATTAGAAAACAAAGAATCTGGCCCTTCAGTGTCCCAAATGAGGTAAGAAAGAGTGGTGAATGGACATCACCCTGGGGTCCACAGCTAAGGTGTCCAGAACAGGCAACATGTGGGTATGTCATGTGACTGGGCATAAAAAGACATAAATCTAACTGGCTGGTCTCTGACTTAGCGGCTTGAATTTTCCACTCCATGGCCTTCAAGAGCATCACAGTCAGGGCTTGCCTAAACAGCAGACTCACCTCCAATTTTGTCAGGTTTTAGTGCACTGGTTCTCAACTAGGGCCAATTTTGCCCCCCCATGGGGCATTTGGCAATGCTGAGGTCATGTTTGGTTGCCACATCCCAAGGTTCTGGAAGAGAGCTACTGGCATCTAGTGGGTAGAGGTCAGGGATGCTGCCTGATACCCTCAGATAGGACAGCCCCCCAACAAACAATTATCTGCCCCAAAATGTCAGCGGTGCTAAGGTTGAGGCACCTTGTTCAAAAATATTAGTGAAAACTTGAAAAAAAGTATACAGGTGAACAGGGAAAATATTGATTGCATCCTAGTACCAGAGTACAAGTTTGCCTCAGTTTTGAGGCAAATACTGGAAACTACTGCATTACCCAGAGTTAGGGAACTATGTCTGAAGAGGAGGAAGGCAAGGGTTTTCAGTCCTCAGCATCGTGAGCTAAAGGAAGAGAAGCGGTATTTCCACAGCCGCACAAACAAGACAGAAGAGTAAATGAGTAATTTACTGAGAAATAGAAGAACACAAAGTTTCAACGGGCAAGACTGCCCAGAGGCTGATTCAAGGAGGACTCTCCTGGCTGGCAGCGGCCATGGCAGCCCCTCTCCCAGCAAGAGCGATTCCCATTTCCACCAGACCCAGGCGCTCCCTCCACCCGGCAGATAAGGCTCATCCTAAACACTACTTCGTGAAGAACCCAGGACTCCAAGCTCCAGGCGCTGGGCAGCTGTCACTGTTTTGCATCCTCCTAAGCACTTCTATCTAATCCCGGGCTCTCTCACTCCAGAGCCCCAAATGTTAGGTTCCCTCCCATCCTTGTGCTATACAAAGCACAGTGGTTTCCTTCTGCTGCATCACAGTCCCAGGATGCACCTAGCTGTGTCCCAACAGGCTCACCTCTTACTTAGCAGGTTGCCTAAAGAATGATGCACTTGTGTACCTGATGACCCTGCATTATGCAATTATCTAGGGGGGAGAATCACATTCATTATGAGCACTTCCAGTAACACACATTATACTCCCTAAGTGGATATCTAGATGACAGACAGAACTCTTGCTCTTCGTGAGAAAAGGTGTCCCTTTGTCAGTTTCCTTCAATATAGGTGACACCACCACACACCCACCAGCTCCTTACGGGATTCTAGGAAGTGAACTTGATCCCTCTCTCCCTCTACTGCCATACCCAACAGGTCCAAACCCTACGAAAGCTATAAAAAACCAATCTGCCTTTAATACTAGTCACCTGAAGAGGAAGAAGGCGGTCTAGGGAGGAGACTTTTAACCAAAACACGTCTATACCTTCTTTCTGGGAACTGTTATAGTGTACAGCAGCAAGTCTGGAGTAGATGAGCCAATTCTACTGTTTATTTTTCACTCATCCACCATGACATCCTGCCCCCAAGATCCATACTGTCACCAGGTCACTGGTCCCGAGAACCTTAAGATCAGGGTCTTGGACTTAATTGTTCATTTTAGCATTGCCCCGAAGCACAAAGAGTTGGCATTCTGTTTCAAGTTACCTAAGGGAAACGGAACCTCAGGAAGGAATTTGACAATGCTCATCCCATTCAGCTCCTCTTTTGTCCTCAAACCCACTGAACAGATCAGTGTCATTGATTTCTAAATGGATTCTGCACACTGCAAAATCAAAGTTCAATTTTCTAAATATAAGGCCAGTCAGGTCCACACTCATCTGCTACGAAGCATGCTTCTCTCTGCCTTTACTCCATGGGTAACTTACATATATACACACATATCTCCTCCATCTGAACATCCTTTGTGGTAGATTCACTATGTTACCTCAGAAACTCCTCTAAACGTTTTCTAAGATAGTTTGCATACAGTAGTCATTAAACTTGTTGGCTTTATGGTGGATATCATGACTATATGGATACCGAAGACTAAAAGGTAAAAAACAATCAAACTTTTCTCCTATCGGCATCCTGAGCAGTCCTGGGTGACAGTCTTAGTGAACTGGTTTATTCGTTTCTTCTACTATCAAAAGGTCTGACCTTCATAAGTGAAAAACAGAAGGCCAGGCAGATAAAAGAAATGCATTTCTTTCTTTTCTGACAGAAAAAGCACAAAGATGAGGGTATTAAGTTTTATAGCTAAACTCAGCAGATAATAAGCAGACAAAGGAGTCCTGCTTGGGGAAAGGTATTCTCTTCTTAGGGCAGTGAAAGCCTGTCATTAATTCACAGAGCAAGATAAAAAGCTCTTACGCCTTCTCTCCACCCTCTTCCTCAAACCATGTTCTGGGTAATGATGTACCCAGCATGGGAACGCCCCTCTCTTTCCCCTTCACTTCTGGAAATTGCACTAGCCTCCAAGGCCCAGCTCCAAATCCCATTTCTTCTGGGAAGCCATCCCTTGCTATCTAGCTGGTAACTGATTGGTACTGCATCTCTCCCTATTTTTATTCACTTTCACTAAATTCCTGGAGAAGATATTAGCTGCTCTATCTCTGCACTCTCTTGGAATAGTGTGCATTCAGCAAATCCTTATCTACTCATTGACTTATACCAAGGTACAGACCTGAGTTGCTTCCTCTTAATTGAGAATTCAGCTACCTAATAATTAGAGTTAGCATCAGGCTTTCCCCAAGCCAGTCAGTCTCCCTGGGCTCCTGAGAACATGGAAACCATTGGCAGTCTGTCTACCTTGATCCTGGAGGGACTGGGAACTTCCCCATGTACAGACTAAGTGCCTTGGGAAATCCCAATGAAGTTACTCATCATAAACTCCAAACTAGTTAACTCAGAGCAAGTAGAGAAAGAATACACACACACGCGCGCGCACGCACGCACACACACACACACACACACACACACACACACACACATATAGGGGTTATCCCTGCCTAAATATGCACTTTCTTCTCACAACAAACCTGCAAAGGGAAGTGTGAGAGACTCTACTGCTTGTCTACCCAGAGCTCTTCCAGCTCTCTAGCAGAAAGGCTGCAAATATGCAGACACACAGAAACCCTCACTTTCCCAGTCTCCCCTGAAGACAGGACATGGACACATGACGATCCTGACCAATGCACCTGAGGGGAAGTCTGCTGGGAGACTTGAGATTCCTTCCTTGCGAGAGAGAGAGAGAGAGAGAGAGAGAGAGAGAGAGAGCGAGCAGGCAGCGGTGGCTCTCCTTTTCCTTCCCAACGTCCTGAGAGGAGATGCCTCCTGGATTTTGCTATGGCCTCTGTGACCAGGAGACCAAGAGAACCCCCAAGACGACGACCATCTCTCACGGAATGGCCAATCTTTGGGCTTCTTGCTATGTAAGAAAATGAATAGGTTGCTTAAGCCATATTTACTGGGGTAGTTCTTTTACTTATACCAAAAGCAATCTAATTGATAGGAGATCATGTGAAACACTGGGAACCATACTTCTGTAACTTCTCTTTGGGAACTGTCATAGTATAAAACAGTGAGTCTAGAATAGATGAACCAGTTCTACTCTGACCACATAAATAATGCAACCAAGAGTCACTGGGGCTGCTCAAGAGAGCAGGAGGCAAGTCCTTAGTGACCTGCTTCTCCATTACACTTCTTCACCTGTCCCACAAGAACATCTCAGACATGATCGAAGCAAAGAGGGTGGACTTACTAATATGCACAAAGCCCCAAGAAGTTCCAGGGTGTTCTTCCAACCAGATTCTCACCTGCGACACAGCAATGGTGGTGCCCTGACAGCCACGATTCACAGGCAGATGAGACAAACCCTACAGTGTGCGTGAACTCTCCTACCTTTGAACACGCCATCTGCTCACCACACCTGGAGAACAAGGTTTCTCCTCTGATTACTTGCTTGACGTCATTATTTTCTCTTTGTTTTTCTCCTTCTCTCCCTCCCTTCTTTCAAAAGGAAAAAAAATTTTTGAAAACTGAGCTAACTATATAAATTTTGTATAATCCAACGATGACAAAAAAGAACCAGAATCCCTGTACCCAGAGGAAAGCTATTAAATGATGCCCTGTGTGCTTCCTTTTTCAATAATTATATAACCACACAGATGGCTTTAAACTGGGGAGGGGGGGGGGGGAGTAGCTTTGTGTCTTTTTTTTTTAACTTAAAATACATCACAAGTATTTTCCCTTTTCATTGATTCAAGTAACATTCCACCTTGTTACTAAACCAATAAAAATCTCATCAAAAGAGAGATTTTGAAAAGTTTCAAATATCCCATTGTGAAAATGTACCATAATCTACATTTTCACCACTCCTGGGATTTAAGTTGTGTCTAATTTTTGCTACTATAAACAATACCATCACGAAATCCTTGGACTCCACACCTCTATTTCCTCAGGACAGAGAATTTCTGCATCCTATAGCTTGCATATAGTGCATATAAGTACTGCCACACTATTAAAAATAACACTATCCTGATGTTCATTTATAACAGAAATTTTCACAAGAGTCGGTCCAACTGGATACTTGCCAATAGTGGGTAATACATCTTTTTAAAGCTTTTCCCATTTAGATATAAAAATCTTACTTTTCTATTTCTTTGAATGCATAGCAATTCATTAGCAGTACTCCATATGTGCTGTATGTTATAACAGTACATACACCCTTTTACCATTTGTTTTTCTTATTTTGTGAATTCCTTTATTCGTATCCTTTACCCATTTTTCCATTGGTCTATTTTTCCTATTGATTTGTGAGCTCTATGTGTTATATGCTATGTGGGTTTCAAGTACCATTTTCCCAATTTATCACTTGCCATTTAAATTTGTTTCAATTGCTGACAGACATTCAGAATTTTTCCTTTTTTTTCATTTCAATTAAATCTACTAGAGTTTTCCTTTGACTATATTTTCCCCCATTTCTTTTTGGCATATACAAATTTTCCTCACTCTTGAATGAAAATTTTCATATTTTTTCTTCTAGTTTTAATGCTTCTCCAAGTCTTCAAACTATCCAAAATTTATTTTTTGTATCTGGCATTATCCTATTTGATCTTTTCCCAAATGCTCAATTTCACAATAATGCCTTTTGCTACAGAATCCATTTTTTCTCTACAGGTTGGAAATTCTTCCTTGAGCAAAGGTTGACAATTACCCTGAACATAAGAGATCACTCTTTCCTTTCATATTCACAGCTGATAGAAGTAACAGTTCCTGGGACTCCTCCCTGCTGAGTGGAGGAAAAGCCTCAGCATTCTTATTAAGACTCCTTCATTCAAACATTTACTTAGAGTCAATTACACACAAGCACTATGCTAACAGTAGAGATAGGCAGGATAAGAACAGAGGGGGTCCATCCAAGTGGACTGCACATTGTAGTTAGAAGAATCAGACTTATAACTAATATTGGGCATTGAGGGTATTTAACAAATAATCATACAAGAGAGGTGTTTAACAAATAATTATACAATGGCGAGCGTTAGGGAAAAGGAAGCAGAGGGGCATGACAACTCTGAGAACCCAAACATGAATAGGATGTTGGGCCAAGAAGAGTTTCCTTGAGATTTAGGAAACAGTCAGTGGGGAGGGAGGTGAGGAGGGAAGACCACTATTTCAGGTAACATGGTGAACTAGATGACCTCAGAGCCTTCTCAGTGAAATATATGTAGTATATATGCATATAGAATATGTATATACCATATTACATACAACGTATGCATATGAGATCCATCCCATGCATGTATATTACATGTACCTAACACACACAGTATATACTAAAATGTATATTCTACATATACAACTAAAATACACCTATGTAAGGGACGGCATTTTACAGCGTTATGTTCTAGGAATCAAAACCCAGACACATTATCAGGCTGAAGGGCTCCAATCCTGTTTCCACCCCCTTCTAGACCACAGGTCTTGGCCAAATGGTCTCTAGTTTCAGGTTCCTCATCTGCACAATGGGATCCTAACAGCACTAATCTTAAAGAGTGGTTGTGATCACTAAAAAAGCTAACCCACATTAAATACTTAGTACTGTATCTGGTACAGAAGTACCACATAAATGGCGGCTACTATTGCTATTTTATTACCATTTTCCATGTGCATTGTTCTATCCCATCTTATTGTTTAGCTTATTAATATTTTCTCCACTCATTACCACACTTGCCAGAGGACTGCCATTTCCTACACACAGAACCAGCTTTCAAACATTTAATCCTAGCTTTCTGTTTTTCATTTTCCTTATTTCACAGACTTCTGCTATTAACTTTATTTTCCTTCTGCTTTCCTTAGGTCCACACCATTGTTCTTGTTCAAATTATCGAGTGGAATGTGAGGTTCATTTATCATCATCTTTGTGTTTGAATAATGAAGGCACTGAAGGCTATTAAAACATCTCCAATGACAGCTTTGAGCACACTCCATAAGCTTTACTGTGAAATATTCCTCTTTTGTGGTTTTCAAAATAGGCTATAATTTTTAGTTTTATTTCCTTTTGGATTAAATAAGCATTTAGAAAAATTCTTTACCTTCCCCTAATTTCCAGGTATTTGGAGCCCCCCCAACTAAAAGTTTGTGATATGTACGACTAATTCATTGCAGTCAAAACTGGGACCTATATAATCTTTATGGTTCAGAATTTAATGAGGTTTTCTTATGCTCTCAATTTATGTAATTTTTTTCACAAACACACAAAAATCCATTTCTATTCCATTTTATGGATATAAGCTTTGATATCTACTCATAATGATTATACTCTTAAAACTGCCTTTGTCATTAACAATATGATTTGCCTTGTTAGTGGCTGAAACTCTCCCGATATATCCTATATTTCTATCAGTTTTTGCTTTGTTTATTAGAAAGCTTTCTACTTGGAAAACAGCTTGGCTATTATCTCCTCTTATGGATATCACACTTGTCAACTTAAAATTACTAATTTCAATTAAATATACTTTATATTTGAGATGGTCTGAATTAACATATTCGTACCCTATTTTTCTTCGTATGTCTGAGACATCCTAATATAAATTTTATTTTTAAATTTTATGATTTATTTTACGTATGTTTCTTTAAGATTGTAAGCATACGGTTAAGATACTGCTATCTAATCAAGCATCTGAGTTTTTCTCCAATGACAGAAGTTTCATGCTTGTATATTTGTTGGTTTTGCTTCTGGAACAGTATTCTTGTGCATCATTTTTCAGCTTTGAGAAAAAATTTACATGCGTTATAATCACCCCTTTGAAATGAAAAACTCAACAAGTGTATACAATTCTATCACCCTCTCCCTGTGTCCCCTCAGCCCCTTTTCAGGTGATCCTGAAAAGATCCTACTCTTTGGCTCCTCGTAACTTCTGTCTTGCTTTCGAGAATTTTGTACGAATGCAGTCATATAACGTGTAGTCTTTTGTGTCTGTTTTTTTTTTCACGCAGCATACGACTTTTGAGATTTACTCATATTGCCATATATATCATATTCAATGCCGAGTAACATTCCATTAAATGGATAGATCACAACTGTTTCCTCTGGCTAATGGACATGTGTGTTCTATGAATAAAGCTGCCGTGAATAATCACAGACAAATTTTTGTGTGCACACGTTTTTATTTCTCTTGCATCAATACCCAGGAGTGGTACTGGTGGGTTGTAACATACGCCTCATGGCTCACGAAACTGACAAACTGTTTTACCAAGTGGATGTACCACGTTACACGTCAGCCAAGTGCAACAGTTTCCGTTGTTCCGCATTCTCACCAACACTTTGTACTGTCAGTCTTTTTAATCTTAGCCACTACAGGGGGTGTGATGTGGTATCCTGTGATGACCTTAATTTGCATTTCCCTGGTGACTAAGGATGCTGAGCATTTTTTAGGGATTTGCTGGCTATCCCTGTCTTCTTCAGTGATGTCTCTTAAAATATGCTGCCCGTTTTTAAATTGGGTCATTTGTCTTCTTGTTACTGTGGTATGAGTTCTCTACTTATTCCAGATACACATCTTTCATCAGACACATGCTTTGCAAATTTTCTCTCCAAGTCTGTGGCTTGTCATCTTCTTATTAATGTCTCGGAACAAAAAAACTATCAGTTTAGATGAACTGCAATTTATCAATATTTTTTTCTTTTAGTTTGCACTTTTTTTCAGATTCCACTTAAGAAATCTTTGCCTAGTCTAAGGTCTCTAAGATTTTCTCCTCCGTTTTTTTCCTACCACCAATTCTATTGTTTTTAGTTCCTATCTTTATTTTTTTTTATTTTTTTTTTATTTTTTTTCAATGATTATTTATTTTTGGGACAGAGAAAGACAGAGCATGAACGGGGGAGGGGCAGAGAGAGAGGGAGACACAGAATCGGAAACAGGCTCCAGGCTCCGAGCCATCAGCCCAGAGCCTGACGAGGGGCTCGAACTCCTGGACCGCGAGATCGTGACCTGGCTGAAGTCGGACGCTTAACCGACTGAGCCACCCAGGCGCCCCTAGTTCCTATCTTTAACTGTAAGATTCATTTCAAGTTAATTTTTGTATATGGTATGAAGAGGGTCAAGGTTCATTTTTTCCGCATACGGATATCTAATGCTCAGCATCATTATTATTTTTTTCTGCTCCCTACCTACAAAGTCTTTATATAGACTTCGTTTCACTTGCAATATTCACCTCCAACAACTCAGTTTTAATTCTATTTATAACTTTACCAGTGGTCACCTTTGATTTTTTTCAGAAACATCTTGTCTTTCCTCCATGATCAGAGAGAAGGGTTACAAAATACCACCGGAGTTATACAAAACACAAGACACTTAGCAGCTTTGAGTCCAACAGCACCTCCCAACCTGTTTTAAAATGACTGATCAGACTTCAGTATTCAGTACAACATCATTTACAACAGCCAAGACACGGATGCAACCTAAGTGTCCACTGATGGGTGAGGAGAAAAAGAGTATCGTTCGGCCATAAAAAATAAGATCTTACTATCTGGCAACATGGATGGCCCCTGAGGGGATTATGATAAGTAAAATGAGTAAGACAGAGAAAAACAATTAGATATAATCTCCCTTACATGGGAATCTTTTTTTTTTTTAATTTTTTTTTAACGTTTATTTATTTTTTTGAGACAGAGAGACAGAGCATGAACGGGGGAGGGTCAGAGAGGGAGACACAGAATCTGAAACAGGCTCCAGGCTCTGAGCTGTCAGCACAGAGTCCGGTGCGGGGCTCGAATTCACGGACTGTGAGATCATGACCTGAGCCGAAGTCGACGGCTTAACCGACTGAGCCACCCAGGTGCCCCTACATGGGAATCTTAAAACAAAAACAAACAAACAAAAAGAAATCCAAACCAAAAACAAAACAAACAAAAACAACCCAAGCTCATAGATCCAGAGAAGATAGACGATAGACGGTTGCCAGAGGTGGGAGGTGTGGGGCGGGCAACACAGGCCCAAGAGGGAACAACAACCAAACGAACTGGTTATTTGTGTGTGTGTTTTAAAGAACAACTTCAGGCATTTGCAGTCATCTTTGCAACTGACTTAAAACAATTATTTACAGATCATTCCATGTGTAACTTCTTTCAGTACACACTGCCTGCCCCTTTAGAATGAGATCTCTTCATTCCCGAATATTCATTTTGATGACTGTTTTGGTTGGCTGGCAAATTACTGATGACACTTCCTCCAGAAGTACAGAGTGGTGTGTATTTTGTGAGCTGTTGCACTGAATATCGTTTTTCTGTTGTCTTTATATGTGAGCAAACATGGCTGGTGTTCTGAGGTCTCTCTGTCTTTCTAGCTCAAAAAGTGTGGTAGACATTTTATTAAGAACATTTATTACCCCAGCAAAAAGGCTTATGTAGAACTTTTACTCTTCAGAGATGTGTTTCTCTCTACCCCTTGCCCTGGAGTTACGGTGGAGACTCCGAAACCAGGTTTTGCTGCTTCTCCACAGCTACCGGTTGTACGTGGCCATTGAGCCCTTGAAATGCAGCCTGTCCTGGTTGAGATGTGTGAAACACACATCGACTGTTGAAGATCGTATGGAAAAAAGTACATGAAATATCTCATTAGTAATTTTTAAAATACTGATGTTGAAATGGTAATATTTTGGATATAGAGGATTAAGTAAAATGTTACTATTAAAATCCCTTTCACTTGGTTTCATTTTGCCCTTGGAAATATGACCAGCGGAAAACTTGAAATTATACCTATGATTTGTCGTTGTATTTCTATCAGACAGCACTGCTCAAGAGCCAGATTCCAGTCGCATTCTGGCTCACAATGCTGAGTAATTTCAACAAGTCTCTTTCAGAAGATTCCATTTCCTCACCTGGAAATGGGTGAAAATAATTATACGAACCTCAAGGCTTACTGTGGGGATAAAATAATAATATGTGTGTAAAACTACTGTGTTGGCACATAATCAATTCTTATTAATGAGAGCTATTATTATTCTCAAAGGAAGGATTTTTTTGTATTTTTTGTAATCCTTATGACTCATAATGTTTCTAGGGTGTCCCCTGATGTGGCCAGCTTGTTGCTGATTTTGCCTGAATTGTAGGGGCTTTTTTTGATCTGTGTGCATAGAATTCTTCTCCCTTCTTGAGAATTTTTCTTGGATTTCATCATCCTATGGATGGACCACCCATCACCACCCTTGCCTTGAAGTTCCTGGAGTTCCTAATTTGCATTAACTTTTCATCACGCAGTCTCAGGGTAACATGTCAAAAAATACACCTCATCTGAAACACTGAGGGTCTAACATTTCACTCCCCAAGTCCAGCCTTTTATTCTTTCAAAACATTTGGAAGAAGAGTCATGTTCTCACTGGGAAAATGTCTTAACTTCCTAATTCTCAGTTCACTCTGCCCATTCCTGTGACTCGTCAAATAGCTCTGGTTTTATTTTGGTTTGTTTTGGTTTGGTTTGGGGCCAGCTTATATTCCAAAATCCGTCGCTGTCACCACATTGTGGAATCTCTGATGTTGCTTTTTAACTCAAGCTGTGGATAGGTACAATTTTTCAGTACTAGGGAAGAGCACTGTATTCAAAGCCAAAGAAGTAGATTCTGGCATCAGTTCTGCCTTCGATTATTCCTTTGGTAAATTCCTTATTAACACAAGAAAACATGTGCTGTTTCCACAGCATGGGATTCTTGAGGACACAGTAGAATAAGGCACAAGAAAGCATTTCCTTCTTTATCAGGGGGAATGGATTACAAAGGAGAAGAGGACAGCAGTGAAAACGGGAAGGGATCGACACTCATGATGGGGAAAAGGTAGGCAAAGGGACACTTAGTTACTTTGAATGTGTTTAGGTCTGAGCCCAGGCCAATTACAGCTCCTGACGGGGCATGTCACCTACATAGATCTGACACAACTGTTGTATTCTGAAGGACCACAGAGAATGGTGGACAAGACAGAGACAAAAGTCAGCACATTCAAGGAAGGCAACAACTTGGAAACCATGTATTACACAAAAATGTCACAAGGTATATTTAAGTGACAAAAGCGTTTGCCTTTGTGCTGGTGTTTGTGGAGTACTGCAGAGAGAACTTTAGATAACCGCACCCTGCTGTCCGGTGGGAGACAAACTTACATTGTTCTTCTCACGGGGGGTGGATAAACTGCTACCTACACTTCCCTACCTGTTTCCTAGGAAGATGTGCTTCCAGATGATGGACATTTTCACTTAGGAGGCACTCATGCAAACTGGAAATCATAGGGTTTCAGGGTTAGAAAGAAGCCCAATAAAAATAGCTACTGTTTTGAGATAGATGAGGCCCAGGGTTGGGCGGGGGGGGGGGGGGGGGGGGGGGGGGTGGTGGTTAAGAATTGTCCAGGATCTCACATGTGATTCTTCCTAACACAGTCTCTTCCCCAAACTGAGTCTGGACATTTGGGCTGTGGAACCTGGGATGCAGTTCGAAGGGACAGCACTCGGCAATAGTTGAACTTCACGTGCAGTCTCCAAATACCCCCATGGGGCTGGAGCAGGTTCCAGTTAGACTCTGCCTGCAGAGCAAAGACAGACATGCTGGGATGTATCTCATGGAGGATATGATCTGCTCTAAGATGCCCTGCAGAAGAGTAAGGAATGAAGTAAGGTATGTGTGGTCTTTGGGATTGTCTTCGTGGCTTCTGTAATAATATGGCAATACCCAGAGTAACATACATTGGTTAACTGTCTTTTAAGATTGTTACCTCTAGCTCCCCTTTACTGGTGAAGATTAAATGCAGGAAATGAGGTCTCGTAACGGAAAGCACAGTGCTTGGCACATTGTGGGCACTCAAAAATTCTATGTTTTCCCTTTCCCTTTCATATATTTGAAAATGGCTATGATTAACCTCTTAAATCTGTTCTTGTTCCTTCTCTCTCTTTGAGTCTCATGTTATATAGGAGGGCTGGCAGAGGTTAAATCTTATGTTCAGGTATGGAAAAGTTACCATTTTCCCATTCTCTTTATTGTCTTGCTTGGGCCCTGGATTATTCATGTGGTTTGTGAATATAAGGGTTGGTTCTGTAAGGCCAGCGATGGACCTCTGGCCTTTGTGTAGCAAAGGTGAGATCACAGGATGGACGTGGATGATTGAAATGCATCTGAAAATGTATTTAGAATGCTAGTCTTTGGCTTTTAAATATTACACATGGAAAAGTGTAAGCAACCAACAAATTATAGTCTGCGTTAGAAAAGAATCTTTCTGTGTGAGTTGTACAATTCACTTTATACACAGGCAAATATTTCTTTAAATAATGGGGTGTCCTAATGAGTGGGGCCTGTCCCCTTCTGAGAATCATAGAATCTTAATTAGGAAGGAACTTGGCATTCATCGGGCATAACCTTCCACTTTCTTCTGTAATATTCTATATAAATGGTCATTAATCTTCTGCTTTTGAATACTTCCAGAGATAAGAGACCATTACCTCCCAAAGGAACTTGTTCCATATTTAGAAACTCTATTAGAAATATTCGCCTTGTGCTGTACTGAAATCTTTTATCTTTTTGATTCCCTCATTGGTCCTGAGCATTAATAAAGACCAAATGCAAGTGTGTATATCATTGTCTGTTAACTCATGTGCCTGCCCCACTAGACTGTGAGAACCAAGAGGGTAAGGCCTGTAACTTTTATCTCTGTGCCCAGCTTTTCGGACAAAACCTGGTCAAAAGTGGCTCCAAGAAAAGCATGGATTCCATGCTTTGGGGCAACAGAGCAAGTCAACCAGCTGTTTGGAGACTGGCAGATCTCCTATGTAGGAAGCTGATTGTTAAGAGTCAGCCATCAATATTTTCTGTAACCATCATCCTGAATCCCACTTCATAATCTTTCTGATGTTGGTAACAAGCAGGCATCAGGCCTAAGAGAAAAGGAGATAAACCATGACCCTTGACTGGACAGGTGAATCATGAAACAGTCCCTACCCCAGAAGCTTCTCGTTGCTAGCTCAGGATCATCCTCACTCCAGTTGATGGCACGGGGGCGACTTTCTGGGCAAGTGGGGCAAGATCAAAGCTGGTACGTAGGCAAGGTCTTCTCTGAAAACTGACAAGATATGTATTGCTGATTTAAGGCAAACCGTCCAAGGTAGTGACTACTTCGTTTAGAAAATAATCCTTGGGTGCAAGTGATAGGGCTGCCCCAAACCTCAGCGGCATCATTGGTGGGGTGTCTTTTTATCCTCAGCAGGAAGCTCCAGTCCCAATAGGCCTTTTTTTTTTTTTTTTAAAGGTTTTATTTACTTTTGAGAGAGACACAGAGCATGAGCAGGGGAGGGGCAAAGAGAGAGGGAGACACAGAATCTGAAGCAGGCTCCAGGCTCTGAGCTGTCAGCACAGAGTCCGATGCGGGGCTCGAACACACGAACTGCGAAATCATGACTTGAGCCAGAGTCAGATGCTCAACCGACTGAGCCACCCGGGTGCCCCCCCACCCACCCCAGTAGGTCTTTAACAGAGGGGTCATGCTTAACATTTGTTCTTCAGGAATAACCAGAAAAAAAAACCTCCACTGACAGCTTAGAGGACCCTTGTGCAGACACAGTAACAGGGTCCCAGCTTAAAAGTTGGCTACAGAGAAGGAAATTCAACACCGGGGAGCACAGGTTTTGGAATCAGGTAGTTCTGAGTTTTAATTCTGGCTCTGCCATGTATGAGGTGCATACATGACTTGGGGTTAACCTCCCTAAGCCTCAGGTTCCTAGTCTGCATAGTGGGGGTAATAATAGCACCTGTTCCACAGAGTTCTGAGCATTCTATGAAAGTACCACACAAAACACAAGAAACAAAGTGTCCCATCAATAACACCTGTCACACTGCAGGCTATGGGGTCCAGAGGCACCGAAAGCAAGAATTCTGTGTTCAAGTGCAACCCAACAGTGGCAATTTCATTCCGCAGCGGCTGCAGCCCATGCCTCTCTCCTCCTTTTCGGATCTGCTCCACCTCTGTGTCTACTGAATTATACAATCCCGTATCTCATCTCATTTCATTTGGAAAGGGAAAAGTTAAACAGCAGCCTTGGCATTCATTAGATGCCTGATCTTAGGCAAATACTCCTCAACTCCGTGCTTCAATTTATAAATTATCTGTGAGATGGAGGTAATAAAACTCAGTCCACCCCACAGGGCTGTTGCAAGGAGTGAGTGACGGCATGCCGCCATCTACAAAGCTCTACACAAAAATAAGCACCCCCCCTCCCCCCCAGCCTCCTGCTCCTCTCTCCTCTGTTGAAAGGAGCTGCATGTCTTGAGTGGAGATCGGGGCACAAAGACGCACTCAGTCCTGGTAGCCTGTTGACATGGGGACTTGGAGGCTGGAAATGAATGGGCCCTGTAAACATCAGGAAGACCAATGAGCATTTCACAGGCCACAGAGACAAGCAAGCTGAGTGATCACTATTTGCAAATCTACACTAATTGGTCATTACTGAGAGAAGCATACCAGTCCACTGCGAATTTCCCACAGTTCATTTTTAATCATGCACCAATCCCTCATAAATTTCCTCTTCCCTCTTAGTCCATTCTCCGGCACTAACGGATATAATAAGGGGCCCGCAGGAGTATTTCTGAGAAATGCCATTTCCAACAGCTGTACAAAGCGATTTCTCGGCACCAGATCGGGAAGGCCATCGTGTGCGTCTGCTGAGGGTGCCATCTGACACGCTTTCTGAACGCAACTACAGAACACAGCACACGTCCCTTCCCTTCCTATTCTTCCCCCTTTGCTAACATCAGGTAATGGATGGTGTTTTAATGCATTCATGGAAAGACACTCACCTGTCCCCAGGGATGCTCTTGGGACTTTACACGGGGTTGCACAGATGGAGCTGCCTTATTTATGCCACTGCAGGGTCACTGGTAGACAAATTTCTGGCGGCCCGCCCGTGGCCCAAGGCACAACGGGCCTCACGAATGTGGTGAGCCCTGACAGTGATAAAGAAGCCCCTTTCTAATGGCTTTATTACTCTTGGGAACCAGCACTGAGCTTATTGTACATCATCATTTTGCAAATATTTTCATAGGCCAGGCATCACACTAGGCACTGAAGACAGCAGGGTGATGAGAAGCAGACGTGATCTCGGCGCTTTGGAGCCAACTCTGTGGGGAAGAGGACATTTACCAGCTTACTACACAAAGGCAGGAAAGAGCACACAGGGATGAGTTTACTGAAGAAATGTAGGAGACCCTATGAGAACCTATAACAAAGGAACTCCTATGAGATTATGAAGGCAGGGAAGATTTCTCAATGTAAATGTAGCTTAAGCAAAAGAACACGGAATTAACCAGCAATGGGAAAGAGGAGGCAGGCTGGGGGACAGAGGTTAACAGACAGAAAAATAACCAGTGCAGCGGCCCCCTGGTGGGAGGGAACCAGCAGAGCAGACGTGATGATCTAATGGAGGGAGGCAGGAGCTAGAAAGCCCAAGGAGATGAGATGCCACTCAGGACTGTGGTCTTGATCTTAGGAGCACGGGGAAACCATGGAAGGTTTTATCCACAGGAAAGGGGATGGCATGGTTGGGCATGCCGTTGGAAAATCCAACTCACGCTACTGATGGAGAATACATTTGGGGGAGGCGGAGTGAGCAGAGCAGAGGGGAAAAGACTAGTCTGGACAGAGACTGCGGTTGTGTTAGGGAGAGGTCACAAGAGCTCAGAGTGGGATGGTGGCAGGGGAGACGGGAGACCAGCTAGGATGTGGAGTGGACAGACACACGGTGAGGAAGAGAGGCTGTCAAAGACGAACTCTTGGTTCTGGGGGTGCAGCTAAGCAGACAGATAATGGTGCTACAGCCAAGAGATGCTCAGGCTGCAGGGAGTAGGCAGATCATGGTTGAGAGTTTGCAGAGCTGGATTATGCATAAATCATTATTACTGTGATCATCAATTATGGCCAAACTATGTGTACAAAATGGTTTCACACCCACTGTCCTTACAGGATTCGGACAAGAGTCTCATGGGATACAGGATGGTGGGAGATGGGTGCTAACTGGTAGGGGGATAAAATGCAGGTGTTCAGGACCTTGCACAGTGTAGCTGGGAGCAAAGGTCACACTAGAGGACAGGACACTGAAGACAGCATCCTTTGGAACACATCAGATTGTTTTTGTTTTTTGTTTTTATTCCTATTTTTTAAGCCATGGAACCACCAATTCAAATGGATAAAAATCCAGTATATAAAGTAATAAACAGCAGGTCCACCTTGATTAAAGTGGTCATGGGAGAGTCAGAGCACCAACCCTCCTTCCCCCATCTCGTTCAAGACCTCAGGGAAGCCCTGCGTCCCCAGGAGATTATAGCCCTTGCTATACTCCTTGCCTTACTCCTTCAGTTTCCCAATGGTCCACAGGTTTCCTAACAGGCCATATAATCCAGAGTATTTTAATCCTATGTTGCCTTGGCTGCAAAGGGGAGTGTATGGGGCATTTTCAAGAACTTGCACTTCAGGCACTGCTGGACCTTCATAGGAATTATCTTGTTCAGGGTCTGACTTGGTGGCCGGCCCTGATCGAGCCAGGGCTCAGAACCCAAATCAGATGGTTCTTCAATGGCAAGTGAGGATATGAACCTGGGGTTTTGTTCATCTACTTTTGTGTTTTCTTAAAGAGTAGGGTGTACAGGCTTACAAGGGACATGGCACAGGATAGTCCCAAAAAGGAGAACGAAGAAGGAGGCAGGAGCATCCGTGAGAGCCAGGCGCTGTGCCTCCCCTCCCGCTGCTTTTCCCCACTGTGTTGGCGCTTAGACCCTGGGAGACAGAGAGGCTTGCTTTCACCTTAATTAGTGCAGCAATTTGCTAAATTCTGTTTTTCCCTTTTAAGAGTGTTAATCAATTTTAGCTCAGAATAGTTTGGAATGGCACACAAATTACCACGACAATCCCCAAATGCTAAATTCTGAACATCTCGATCAACCTCAGAGCCTGAAATATGGGAAAATCAGAAACTCCGGCCGGCATCTCTGTGATCTATTTAAAATGTTATGGCTCCAAAATGAAAAGATAATGGCTTTATGAGGTTTGGAACAAGCAATTTGCTCGAATCTGCCTCATGCCTAGGTGTTTAGTCCTTCCCAAGGTGACTGGAGATAGAACATCAACATATTTCTGCAAAGTTACATGTTCCTCTAACAACAGCAATTTGTTAAATCCACAAGCATTACAGGGTACCAACTGTGCACTAGAAATTAGAAAGGAGTAAGACGTGCTCCCCGCCCCCTCCCCCATTAAGAAGGTTCTAAACTAAAGCGGTAGACAGATGCGTGAATAGAGAACATCTTCCTATTTTCTAGAGAGGTCAGGGAAGGTCCTCGGAGGAGGTGCCAATGCCGCAGCGTCCTGCAGGGTGAGGAGGAGTTGTGAAAAGGCAGGTGCAAGGGCAGGCCAGATAGAAGGAACACCATCAGCAAAGGCTCCAACACAGGAGAGCCAGCAGGGACCAGAGGTGGTTTCTTAGAGAGGAGTATGGGACTAGAAGAACAGTCAAGAGCCAGAAGCAGGACTTCTTAATGAGACCGTGAATCTCAGTCCTGATGCAACAACGTGGCACAACATGGATTCTAAACAAGGAAATGGCATGACCAAATGAGTCTCGTCTGGTGAAACCCTCCAGTCCAACACAGTCTGGGCTATTTATTCAGCATAATCTTTTAAAGCACATTGACACATATTCTCTTGCTTTTGCCTATTAATTATCCAATTGAGGTTGATATTATAATCACCTTTTCACTGATGAGAAACAGACAAAGCAAAGGTCTACGTTATTTGCTTTCTATCTTATGACCAGTAAATGACAACATACGAATTACAACCTGGGCCCATCTGACTCTGAGTTCAGCACTGACCTCACTGGGGAGCAGAATTCTCTAGAATGGCCACCACGGACTTCTTTCAGATGTATACCAGGCCAATGGCCTCCACCTCTAAGGAAAGCCCTGGTGGCCAGAACCGCACAGACCAACATGGATTCTGTGCTGAGGACATGGTTGCTCTAATACTTTCCGCAGTCAAATCTGATGCAGGTGGCAAACAACCTTAATTATACTCTGGATGTTTCCAGTTGAAAGCTGAGATTTCCTCCACTGCCAGTCTGCCGAACCACAACCAGGAAAAGCTTCCAGCATGAGGAGCTGAGGGGGCCACCTCTCCCCTCCCGCCTGTACCTTGAGCTCGTCCGCATTGTAGAAGTCTACACGTACGGCGGGCACCATCCACGTCTGGAAGAGCGTCGCCAGGATCTGCTCTGCGATGGAGTCGGCGATGAGGTGGAAGTGGAGAGGGTTCCGTCTGTAGGAAGTGGGGAGAAGACAGGTCAGCAGGGAGAGTTCCAGCCATAGAATCACATGCTTACCAATTTCACATCAGCTGTGAAAGTCAGTCAGGCACGTTACCAACCCAGCGCTAAAAAGGAGAGAAGGCATCTCACGCAACCTCAGGATTTCAGAGAGGGTAAAATCATTGGTAACGCTCCATCCAAGCCAACCACCATACCTGTTATTAGCATATTTGTGTTTCCAGAAATCTTAAGCATCTGTAACAATTTGGTCAAACGGTATCTGCATGGGTTTCAGAAGCACATGGACAGAGAAGGGTCTCTGGACTGGCTGAATGCAACTGGGAAGATTCTGAGTTCTGTTTTCTGCTTGCTCCTCTCTAAAAGGAACCTAGGCATCCAAGATGGCATCACCGGGGGCTCCCATCACTGAATGTCAGCTTACCCTCATTTAACATTCCTACAGCTTTTCTTTGTTCCACCTCCATCAACCAGCCATTACTGAGGCAGTACCCAAAATACAAACTAGCATTACACATGGGAAAAGCTTCCGGAGTCAACCAGAAATGGGTTCAAGTCCCAACTGTGGTATTTATTAGTGGGGATTCTGAGCATGTCACTTCTATTTCTTCACTGCTGCTGCTTCATTCTGTAAAACGTTGAGAAACATCTCCTTATCGGGCTACTGTGTCGATAAGTATAATATATGATGCATATCAATAATAAACACAGATAGGACAATAAATAGCAGATATGTTCTCTTGAGAAAGCACCAGGCACAAAGCCATAGTTCAATCCAGGAGGACTACTCTCATAAATACTATCGAGCTAGTAAAAACAGCAGCATAAATTGTAACACCATGCATGAGCACCTTTGGGAAATCTAAAGATGAGAATGACCTGGTCCCCGTGACTTCAAGGAGCTCATAGTCTTTAGAGGGACAGGGGATCCACAATTAAATAGAAACACAAGGTGGAACATAATGTTGGTAATAACCACAATAGAACACAATGTTCTATGGGAGTAAAGAAAAAGAAGGGCTAATTCTGACTGGCTCAGGAGTACAAGGAAGAGTTGGGGGAGCAATACCTCAAAAGATAAAGGGGTTTGAAAGGAAGCAAAGGGAGAGGGGGACACAATCCAAGGAGAGTAACAGGAGACTATGGCCAGAGCCGAGGGGCATGCCAGGAGTATGTGGGGACAAGCAGTTAGCTGGGACCCAAGGGTCAGAGCAAAGGAAGACAAAGTGCAGGAAGCAGTGCAGTGAACGCCCAGTTAAAGAGTCCAGACTTCATCAGTGAGGCGTGGTAGCAACATGACTGATTTCAGCTCTTGGCCCCCCGTGCAGCCTCTCCCCAGCCCTGCTCTAGACCCTCCCTCAGATTCCCATGCTTCCATGCTGTCTTCACCTAGGCCTTTGTATATTTGGTTTGCTCTGTAAGAAACCTTCTTGCATTTGCTCCTTTGATAACTACTTATTGAGCACCTACTACTTAGCGGGAGATGAGCAGGATGCTGGGGACAAGGTAAGACACACCATCGCTGCTGTTGGAAATCTCATGGTCTGGCCCTCTCCTCTCCCACCATTCACGCTGCCCAGTCAGCATCTATCTCTTATCCAGCCTTCAGTTCTGAGGTCTACCACCATTTTCTCCTAGAGTCCTTCCCTGACTACCCATGACTGGGTCAGGGGCCTTCCCAACGAAAAGCCATCTTAGTGCCATGTACCCACCCTTAGGTTTTGATCACCTGTTTACCTGTCTAGATCCTCACATGACTGTGAGCTTAGGGAGGTCAAGGATTGGGCCAGTCACGTTCAAGTGGATCACCTTATGATGTAGCTCTGTGCATGGAATGTAGGAAGAGTTCAATAAATGAACTGAATGGATGGATGGGTGATGGAAAGTGGACAGATAAGGGGAACCAAGGTGGACACATCATTTGGAAGACGGGACTAGGTGAATGTGAAATGAGGATCGGAGTAGGACTGAGTCTGGGGAAGAACAACAAGGGAGCTGAATCTAGAGGGATTTTAGGAAAAGAGATCTTAGATATGGGGGGAAATGGAGAAAAAGAAGCAGAAGGGGACACTGAGGTTCCTGGGTTGGTGGTGGTATCTCCAGGACAGGGGATAGGAGAAGAAAGGTATATTGGAGGAAGATGATGGGTTTGGGATTGGAGGCACCAAGTTTAAGATGAGGGTGGTAAAGCCAGATGGAGCTGAATGGATGAGTCTGGACCCAAAGGCAATTATTATCCAAGGCAAACCCACCATCTACATAACAGGTGCTCAAGGGTGACAAACTGAATAAATGAATACAAGACCCAATCAGCACTGCAGAATTTCTCCACGGGGACCCATTGCCTGAAAAGTGCAAATTTGCCCATAAACTACCTATAGTCAAGGGGAAGGGGCACACCTGCCCTACAACATTCCCTGGAAGCCCTAAGAAGCTTCCCCATAAAAAGCTACCAGGTGGCCCGAGGGAGGACTGGTGCCAGTGGCGGGGGCGTGTTTATCAGCCAGTGACTTGCCTGAAGGCTAAGTGAGAGGCAGCTCATCAGAGTCACTGGGAAGACACATGGGTCCATTTAGCCCTCAGTGTTGGCACGGCCACCCCCCCCCCACCCACAGGAGCCACAACGGAGACTTATGCATCCAGAATGGATAAAGGTAAGCCTTTGTAACTGTCAGTTTACATTTGTATCCACAATAGAGGAAAGGCATAATTTTCGACACCGAATGGCAATACCAAACAGACCAACCTACATATATTCGTTCCAACACGATCACGCTGTCCACACGTCTGTATCTCCATGTGCAGCTTGCTCTCCAGGGAATACTCGCCCCTACTTAGAGGTCCCACGAATTCCTGTTCATCCTTCAAACTTCCCTTTTTAAGTCATTTCCTCCATGACACCTCCTATAAGCCCTCCCTTGTCCTTTTTCCTGCTAACTTGGCATCTCATACGAAAAACATGACTACCATTCCTAGCACGGCACTACGATACTTACTCAAACATGTGGCTCCTTGTCTCTACTACGAGGCCCCCAAGGACAGAAACCATGTTTTCACCTCCATCTCCAGTGCCCTGCAGAAAGCCTGGCACATAACAGGGGCTCAACAAACACTTGTGCAACAGGAAAAGAAAGCCAACGTCCCTCCTTCTAGGCCACCATTAACTTTACCGTAAGAATGGTAACAACAGTCAATGGCAGTCTACATCAATGCTTCAGAGCTGGGGGCTCTGCTCCAGAATGTCTGCAGTGGAGCCCTGGCTGCACGAACTGCTAACTGAAGGCCCAGAAGCACATCACTTCATCTTTCTAGGCATCAATCTATTCATCTCCAAATCAAGAATGGTAATGGTAAGTAAACAATACCGCACTGTGCAGACTAAGTGACATAATGTATATAATTTTTTTAATGTTTATTTATTTTTGAGACAGAGAGAGAGAGAGAGAGAGAGAGAGGGAGAGAGAGAGGGAGAAGGAGAGAGAATGAGTGGGGGAGGGGCAGAGAGAGGGAAATGAAGAATCCGCAGCAAGCTCCAGGCTCTGAGCTATCAGCACAGAGCCTGACACGGGGTTCAAACTCATGAACCACAAGATCGTGACCTGAGCTGAAGTCAGATGCTTAACTGACTGAGTCACCCACGTGACCCAGCATAATGTATATATAAGGTGTTTAGCAAAGTGCCTGGTGTGTAAGATTTCAACGTATGTTAACCCCTGGTATGGTCTGAATGTTGGTGCCCTGCCTGCTCAAATTCCTATGTCAAACCCTAGCCCCTGAGGTGAAGGTGTCAAGACGTGGGGCCTTCGGGCCCTACTCCCAAAGCAGGTGAGGGTAGAGCCCCACTGAAAGGGACTAGCGCCCTTAGAAAAGAGGCCCCAGAGAGCTCCCCCTCTCCTTCCATCATAGGATGCAGACAGAAGTCAGCAACCTGTAACCGAAAAGCAGGAAGGCAGGCTCCCCCCAGAGCCAGACCACGCTGGTGCCTGGCCCTGGATTCCCAGCCTCCAGGACTGAGAGGAATCAACATCTGTTGTCTATGAGCCCTACCCCGTCTGTGCTATTTTGTTCTAACACCCTGAGTGGATGGGGCCACCATTACCAGTGTTAACTCGGGGAACTTATTTTCTCTACTGCTTTACATCACTTTTCGAATGAAGTAATTTCAATTAGTTCCTCCATCCATAAACCCCAAAATGAGTTGAATGAATAAACACACAACAAAGAGCTGTCAAGCAGTAAGTACAAGCAAGGCATAACAGGGATTTAGGTGACTCAGGAACTGGAACTCTCCTCTCTTCGGGAAGCTATCAGGCTGGCAGAAACAGAGACAGAGAGGACACAGATAACTAAATAAACATTGGAACACGGGTGGGCCAGAACACGGGGCTACCTCACACAACTGCTAAGTTTGGGAACTGTACACCTCCCGGGGAGACATCTGAACGGACAGTAAGTGAAGGGTACCCTTAGAGTTGGGTGGTGAGCAACTGTGCAACTGTACGGGATGGCTCTGCAAGGAGACACAGAAAAGCTACAGGAGTGGAAGAGGCTACTTCTCCATGGTGGAGAATCTAGGATGTTTGCGTGGACTGCGTGGCTGTTAAACCAGACATTCAGGTAAGAAAAGATGGGAGGATGAAGGCGTTCTGCAGGGGTGACAGAATCAGGAAAGGGACAGAGGCAGGGAAGTACACAGCATGTCTATGACGGAACAACAGTTTTATCTGGGTTGACCACACTGCTGCATTTGGTGGACACCTCCTGCATGCCAGGAATAGGGAGGATGAAAAGAAAAAATGAAAGTCCTAACGGAAGGCTGAGCCAGCGTGTGTGACCTCTTAAGATCCATGACTTTCATTCTCTAAGAGAAAGAGACCCAGACAAGACTTGGGTGCCGAGCAGGAAGGAGATCAAAGCTGTAATTCGGGACGTTAATCTGGCAACAGAGCAGAGGATGCGCCAGCATGGAATAGAGCAATAGGTCCACGGAGGGCACGGAGAGCGCTTGTGTGAGGCCTCCCCTTACAAGCTCTCACTCTGGTCTGTTGCAAGTTATCTCCCCAGAATGAAGAATCAATCCAGAGAGACACTTGGCTCATCTTTAGGGCAAAACTAGCTGTTTGCTTGGCCAAAGGGGTCTATGTGCCTCATTAGAAGACTATGAAAATGTTTAATCAGAAGGCACACCGGGGTCCCCAGTCCAGGGGACCATGGAGGACCTGGCATTTTGCTGACGATCTCCGCAATCCAACACAGCTCACCAGCAGCTTGGTCTCACTCCCTGGAGGCAGAATGCCTGGAAAGGCTCTACTGAGCTCCGCCTTCCACGCCACCGTGAGAATGTGGGTCCTGTCAACCGCACCTCTCGGCAGCCACAGGACAAGCATGTGAAAACACTGCCCAGACCACTTTGTTTCAAGTTTCTGTGTAAACCAGAATGTTTCCCTTGAGCTTTAATCTATAAATCCAACCATCCACTAGACGGTCCCACCTTCATGCCCACAGACCACTCAGAATCAAGATGGCTTAATTACAACCCTCCTAATACCAGGTTACGAGTTTTGCAGACTGTTTAGTACCCGTCTTCCCTCAAGAATGTAAGCTCCATGTGGACAGACATTTGGCTGTGATCCATGGTGCAGCCTAGCTCTCAGAATGACACCGGGCATATTAAATAGGGGCCTCTAATACATGTCTGTCTTCTGGGATTCCCTGCCGGGGCTAAAGGCACATCATTCAACATGGGAGTACTGCTTGGGCTCCTTCCCGGCCCATCTCCCACACCCCCTATCAATTCCATGCCCTGAGAGGCAGCTCAGCCCAGTGGTCAGGAGCCAGATCTCTACAGCCAAATTGCCTGGCTGCTTCTTATCATGGTTTGTCACAAAGTAATGATATGAAGTTGAGCAAGCCACTTAGTCTTAGAGTCTCAGCTTCTCAGGTTGTTATTATCAGATTGACTTAAAATGTATGAAGCACTTAGAACAGTGACCCACAAGGAGTAAGGACTTAACACACATTAGCATTTATTAGCCTGTCTGCTCTTTGGTGAGATCTCATCAATATATTCACCCCTTCTCTCATAGGGTCTCTGTGCTGGTTCCTTCCAACAGATCCTCTGTCCTGTAAGCCCTCAACTCCCTCCAAAATGATCACACAACCCCCTGCTCACTGTACGATGAGTCGCGTCCAGCCTCCTGCTTGGAGCTAGCAGGACCTTTGATAATCTCACCCTGTCCACCTCTCCAAGCTCACGTCTTCCTACTCCCTGCTCAAACCTGCATTCCAATCATTCTCTTGCCCAGACCTGCATGTGACCAATTCCTCTCCCTCTTCAGGAATAAAGAGTGACCTGCTCAGGGAGGCCCTTCATGGCCATTCCCTCCAAAGTGCCCCCTCCCTCCCCTATGGCTCTCCACCACATTGCTTCTTCCTAGCACTTCCTTTTATTTTTATTGTTTAAAAATTTTTTTTAATGTTTTATTTTTGAGAGACAGAGAGACAAAGTATGAGCAGGGGATGGGCAGGGAGAGAGGGTGACACAGAATCCCAAGCATGTTCCATGCTCTGAGCTGTCAGCACAGAGCCCGATGTGGGGCTCGAACTCACAAACTGTGAGATCACAACCTGAACTGAAGTAGGATGCCTAACCGACTGAGCCACCCAAGCGCCCCATCTTTCTAGCACTGCTTAGCACTGGAAATCTCTACATTCATCTTCAGGTCTACCTCCTGCCCACCAGTAGAATGTGAGCTGTGTAGGGTGGAGTTTCGCTATTTCACAACATACCGCCCTCATTTTCTCTCTCTACAAACCCAGTGCTAAGCAAGTGCCTAGTTGTGGGTACAGATTAATCACATTTTCCTGCAGGCTTGTGTGCTTGCTGTCTCTCTTCCTTAACCACGTTCATGTTCCCTCCCTACCTGCACTTCTAGCCTTTTGTGGTCAAGTTTCAGCACCACTGCTCCGGGGAAGCTATTCCACTAGATCAGATGCCCTTCTTTGTGCTTCTCATGGACGCCGGGGCTCAAAACACATGTGACCGCAATAATCTACTGACACTCACTTCTCTGTTTCCTGCTAGATGGAGTCTAGGCACTGGGATTGTATTTTGTGAATAATCTTATCCTCAGAGTTTCAATAGCCCCTTGTAGATGTAACATCCAGTACCTGTTTATTGAAAGAATAAATAAACAGACAATAATTACCAAAGAGATCCAAATGTTCTCACAGTTTGACACAGTTACCTGGATGTTACAAGTAGAGGCACTTACAAGAAAATGATGGAGTAAATCTTTTAGCACTGGGTTATAGAATGGTTTCTTTTTCTTTTTTTAATTTTGTTTTCATGTTTATTTATTTATTTTGAATTTTTTTATGTATTTATGTATTTATTTATTTATTTAATTTTTTAATTTTTTTTTTCAACGTTTATTTATTTTTGGGACAGAGAGAGACAGAGCATGAATGGGGGAGGGGCAGAGAGAGAGGGAGACACAGAATCGGAAACAGGCTCCAGGCTCCGAGCCATCAGCCCAGAGCCCGACGCGGGGCTCGAACTCAGACTGCAAGATCGTGACCTGGCTGAAGTCGGACGCTTAACCGACTGCGCCACCCAGGCGCCCCATGTTTTTATTTATTTTTGAGACAGAGAGAGACAGAGCATGAGCAGGAGAGGAGCAGAGAGAGAGGGAGACACAGAATCTGAAGCAGGCTCCAGGCTCTGAACTCTCAGCACAGAGCCCAATGCAGGGCTTGAACTCACAAACTGTGAGATCATGACCTGAGCCGAAGTTGGATGTGCATTCGACTGAGCCACCCAGGCGCCCGTCATGTTTATTTATTTATTTTGAGAGACAGAGACAGAGCACAAGCAGGGGAGGGGCAGTGAGAGAGGGAGAGAGAGAGAGAATCCCGAGCAGGATTGGATTGGGGCTCAATCTCACAAATCACAAGATCTTGACCTGAGCCAAAATCAAGAGCTGGATGCTTAACAGACTGAGCCACCGAGGCGTTCCAGGGAATGGCTTCTTTGACACAAAATCCAAAGCACAATCAACAAAAGAAAAAATGAACTGGTTTTCGTCAGAATTTAAAACATCTGTGTTTCAAAGGACACCATCAAGAAACTAGAAAAGATAATCTCAGAATGGGAGTAAAAATTTGCAAAGCTTTGCAAAGGTCCTTTGCAAAGGACCTGTAGTCATAATATATAAAGATCTTTTACAACTCAAACACTAAGCAAGCTGATCAAAAACTGAGTGAAGGATCTGAACAGCTATTTCTCACAGAGGAGATATGATGGCCAACGAGCACAAGGAAAGATACTCCACATCGTCAGTCACCAGGAGATGGCAATCAAAACCACAAAATACCAGTTCACAGCCACTAACATGGCTCAAACAATAATAATGAAAAAAAAAGGACAATAACAAGCGTCGGTGAGGATGTGGGGAGACTGGAACCCTTATTTGTTAGTAGAGAGATGGTGTTAGTGAGAGATGGTGTAGCTGCTTTGGACACAGGTTCTTGGAGTTTCTCTAAAAATTAAGCATAAAAAGTTACCGCCGCTGAGCTCCACAGCAGCCCTACTCCTAGTTATACACAAAACCCGTGTTCACACAAAAGCTTGCACACAAACCTTTGTAGTAGCATTATCTGTAACAGTCACGAAGCAGAAACAACCTTGATGGCTACCAAGTGATGAACGGACAAACAAAACGTGCTCGAGCCACGCAGTGGAATGTTACTGGCAATGAAGTGCAATAAAGCACAGACACAGGCCACAACACGGATGGAAACATGATGCCAAGGGAAACAAGCCACTCACGAAAGACTAAATAGTAGAAGGTCCCATTTCTACAAAATGTCCAGAACAAACACATCCACGGGAACAGAAAGACAAGTGGCCGCTGGGGGATGGAAGAAGGGGAAACAGGGCAAGACTCTGCATGGGTACAAGGGCTTCTGAGGGTATAGAAATGGTCTAATATTAGGAAGCAGCGATGGATGGACAACTCTGAATATTCAAAGCCAACAAGCAGGCTGTACAGATTTAAGGAGTGAACGCTACAGTATCTGAATCAAATCCCAATATTATTCATTTGCTTGTGATGGGATGTGACCTGTAGGTTTGGGGGAGGAAAGTAGACCGGGTCTGCTTGGCGGTCTCTGGCTTCCTTCCTCAGGGAGCCGTGTTGTACAACAAAGGGTCCGCCACATGGGGAAGGCCAGCCTCTGGGAAACTCAACTGGTCGGGACAAAAAAGAGCCCAATTGTGCCCACATTTGAAAGAACATCCCACAGCCCAGAGCAAACTGCAATAAAGGTGGCATTTCAATCTCCAGGTGTGACTTCTGAGTCTTACTTTACTTTCAGCTCCTAGCTCAGGAAGGCGTGAATTCGTTGTGTGTATGTGTGTATGTTTAATGTTTATTTTTGAGAGACACAGAGACGGAGCACACACGGGGGAGGGGCAGAGAGAGACACACACAGAATCTGAAGCAGGCTCCAGGCTCTGAGCTGTCAGCACAGAGCCCGACGCGGGGCTCGAACCCATGAACCAGGAGATCATGATCTGAGCCCAAGTGGGACACTTAACCGACTGAGCCACCCGGGTGCCCCAAGGAATAGTTTTAATGATATGGCGCCTTCAAATTCCAAAATCAGCCAAAGGCCGAGAGCCTGCCACCTATTCTCTTTTGTTCAGTGGGAGATTAGCAAGAGTTAGACAGATGTTAATGACATATTCACACCAACAGAACTTTACCAAGGGAAGGATAAGCACTTATCCAGAATTTCTTACTATTCACACGCACGCACACACACACACACACACACACACACACACACACACACACAATTTCCTCGATAGATGATTGTTATTTAATTTTATTTCTGTAAAACATCAAAAACAGCCTTTTATACCAGTCGCCAATTATATATGCATTTGGGGAGCATTGCTTTGAGCCCATGAGAAAAGGCTTCTATGTGAACAGGCCAGAATATCTTAATATAGAATGGGTCCCATGTAGCTTGCCGGGGCCTGAACGACACAGACATTAAGTCTGGTCTATATTCAGACCAGATCACGCTTTGACAACAAAGAAAGAAGCAAGTGCATGTTTTATCTTCAGCAGAGCCTGCGGACTTCGCTTATAATGAGCAATGCTCCTGCCGCCTCTGATTTCCTTAACTGCTCCCCTGGTCCAGGTTGGGATGCCGTAAATATGGTAATACAAAGAGCAAAGATGATTAAACCCCAGCTTTCTCCCTGCCTTTCCTTTCTTATCTTGTCAGGAATGTGCCACAGCCCCTACAAGGCAATCTAGGGTCTGCTTTTTATTAAAATACACAGGGACATCTGAGCTGAAATAATCCTTAATTATTAAGTTTACAATGGAATGGCAATTTTTAGAAAAAGAAAGAGCCTGTGACAGCGGCTCCAATGCTCAGTGAATCTGTTACACTTGGAGATTTAATACAACTCATTGCAGAAAAACACAGCCGCCAGAATGAGGGTTTCTCGGTGTGCGTTCCCAGTTAGAAGGAAGAGAGGTAGCACTGATCGTGTGGGAGGGTTCAAGGGCAAGTCAGCATCACATCAGAAGAGCTCTCCGTGGGAGAAATACAGAGCAACTTTCCAAAAACAAACAAACAAAAAGGCCTCATGGATTCCAGGCTTTGGCACAACCAAGGTTAGAATCCCAGGAGCATCATTTACTCACCTGTGACCTTGAACAAGCTATTTAACCTCTGTGAGCCCCAGTTTCCTCATCCATTTGTGGGGGCAGTGGCATCTACCGTACCGGGTTGGGATGAAGGTCAAATACAATGGCCTATGTGATGCCTGGTATCTGAACTACACATATCACTTTTCTTTGGCTTTACATGTACGTGCATGACCAAATAGCATAGGTATCCTACCTGTTCAAAGATATCACATGACCATAGCACTTTCTCTTTTCCCTAGGTTTACTGAGGTCGAGTTGACAAAAACTGTATATATTTAAGGTATACATTAAATATATTACGAACATTTAAGGTGATGTTTTTACATATGTGTGGAATGTGAAATAATCACCACAATCAAGCTAATTAAGTTAACTATCACCTCACAGTTACCACTTCCTTTCCTCCGTGCTTTTTTCTTAAGTTTTACAAGAACACTAATGTCCAAGCCTTTAAAACCACTATTTATTTTATACTCATCACCTCAAAAATACATACTTCAGTGGAGGGATGAAGGGGTGATTACAGAGATCATAGTAGCAATAACAATGTCCACAAGGTCACCCAAAATGATGATTAAAAACAGAAAGAATAGGGGCGCCTGGGTGGCGCAGTAGGTTAAGCGTCCGACTTCAGCCAGGTCACGATCTCGCGGTCCGTGAGTTCGAGCCCCGCATCAGGCTCTGGGCTGATGGCTGGCTCAGAGCCTGGAGCCTGTTTCCGATTCTGTCTCCCTCTCTCTCTGCCCCTCCCCCGTTCATGCTCTGTCTCTCTCTGTCCCAAAAATAAATAGACGTTGAAAAAAAAAAATTAAAAAAAAAAAAAAACAGAAAGAATAATGATATTCAAAATAGTAACCCCCACCCCACCCCACCCCCCTGCCACCCCCAGTTGAGGGCTCAGACTCTGAAGCTAGACTGACTGGGTACCAACCCATATCTGAGCATCCTGCGACTCTGAGCTAGGACTTAACATGAATTCTCAGCTTCCTCATCTCTAAAAGGGGGTGATAATAGTACCCACCTCCTGGAGTCACAGGAGCATTAAATGCATTAATATCTGAAAAACACTTAGAGCAGAGCCTGATATAGAGTGAGAACTACATTTATATTTGTTCAATAAACAGAATACAGGGGTGCCTGAGTGGCTCAGTGGTTAAGTGCCCATCTCTGGATTTCAGCTCAAGTCATGATCCCAGTGTCGTGAGATCGAGCCCCATGCCGGGCTCCATCTGAGCTTAGGGTTCTCCCTCTCTCCTGTTCTGTCCCTCTCCCCAGCTCCCATGCGCGCGCGCTCTCTCTCTCTCTCTCTCTCTCTCTGTCTCTCAAAAAAAAAAAAATACAGAAATGTTTCATATAGATTATCTCTGTTGACAGTCAAGCAGAGCTGTAAGAAAGGCTACAGAACAAGCCAAAGCTCTAAGGAGTACAGAGACTTCACTAGGGTCACCTGGCTCACAGATGGCAAGACCAAAATCAGAACCTACTTCTGGTTGTTTGTTTTATTCAAATCCTAGGTTCTTCCCTTCACAAGCTAGACTCTACTTGTATAATAAGCTTAAGCCTGAATAAGCAATAACACAATTAGAGACGGATACTTGGCACAAATAGGCTGTTTTACCCTCCATGTTCTTCAGGGGCACGAGTGAAGTTAAAAAAAAAAAACAACAAAAAACAAAACAAAAACAAAAATCCAGCTGCTTGATATGCAAAGTAAGGGAAATCACCCAGCTTCTTCCTGCCAACGGGACTATACAGTGTAAGAATCAGTAGATCATTCCAGCAAACAAATATTAAATTTTTACAAGCTGGCCCACCTTCCTGCCCAGGAGGTAAACACTTAGCTACTAAGTGATTCCCCCCCCCCCCACTCCGCTCTGCTCACTAAAAGCTTCGCTTCCTTGAAGAACAGCTACACTTCCCAGTTTATTTGCAAATGGGATTGGAGTTACAGGTCGTCCCCCAATTTCCTTTAAAAGCCCTTCCATGGACACATATTGTGCTATTCTCTATGAGATAAACCCTTGTTCACATGTATTTTGTATTCATTCTTTCTCATCCACCTTTTTTCTTTGCACAATGAGATGACCCAAAATACACGTAAAGAGAAAACAAAAACAATATCACCTTTATTTCTACCTCTCCAAACACATGAAACATTCCATTTTTAAACAAAGTCTCTGCTAGTCTTTCTCCTACCAGTGTTTTGAGAATATTTGTGCACATCTGCACACATGTGACACATATGTGCTTGTATTTATACAGCAGAATGATATTATGCACATGTTTTGAACTGTGTTATCACTTATTTTATATCATAAAATACAATTTGTCCACCAACTGAGAACATGGGTTACTATATAAAAGAGTGATGCACTATTTAGTCTTATTGTTTTTAAGAATGATTCAAATAAAAAAAAATTTAGTGTTTAGTTATTTTTGAGAGAGAGACAGAGACAGAGCATGAGTGGGGGAGGAGCAGAGAGAGGAGCACAGAATCTGAAGCAGGCTCCAGGCTCTCTGAGCTGTCAGCACAGAGCCCAACGCAAGGCTCGAATTCACAAATTGTGAGATCATGACCTGAGCCGAGGTTGGATGCTTAACTAAGCCACCCAAGCATCTGAGTATGATTCAAATTTTTATCATTATAAGCAGTATGTCATAAAAGTGTTTTCTATAATCAGGATTATCCTTTTTTTTTTAAAGATTTCTTAAATATTTTGATTTTTTTTAATGTTTATTTTTGAAAAAGAGAGAGAGAGAGAGAGAGAGAGAGTGAGAGCAGGGGAAGGGCAGAGAGAGAGAGAGAGACAGAGACAGAATCTGAAGCAGGCTCCAAGCTCTGAGCTGTCAGCACAGAGCCTGATGCGGGGCTCAAACTCACAAACTGTGAGATCATGACCTAAGCCGAAGTCAGACGCTCAACTGAGACACCCAGGTGCCCCTTAAATATTTATTTTTGAGAGGGAGGGAAGGAGGGAAAGAGAGAGAGGGAGGGAGAATCCCAAGCAAGCTCTGTGCTGTCAGAGCAGAGCCCGATGCAGGGCTCAAACTCATGAACTGCAAGATCATGACTTGAGCTGAGATCAAGAGTTGGATGCTTAACCAATTGAGTCATCCAGGCCGCCCAGGATTATCCTCTTAAGACAGAGTCTCTGAAGTCGTCATATAGGGTCAAGGTCTTGGGCATAACACCATAAAATCTCTTTCCAAAAAGTTTATAGCAATTTCTGGTTCTGGTAGGAGTATACAGGAGTGCCTATATCACTCTTTTACTCTCTTTTAAAATCTACTATGTCAACTGTCACCAGGCATACTGCAGAAGTAAAATTGATTTGATGTAACAAAGCAAGCCTTAAATGAAAATTTGCTGAAAGTCTTGTCTGGAAAATAAATCTAATTGCTGTAATTAACAGAGAAAGCCAAAAGAAGCATCCTACACCACTATTATTACATTATTATTAACACTTGAAAGGTACTTCATTTGCCAAAGTATTTTATAACCATGTATTGGTTAATCCCCATAACGTGCTTCGGAAGCAGTGAAGCTATTTATAGCTGGACTTTCTGAGCTGAAAGTCTTTCAAAAGTCCTTTTGTCTTGATATCTCCAGTCATTATCACCAGCACATCAATCCATAGACATTCTCATTGTAGAATTTCAAGGATGGGAGGGATTTAAGTGGTCATCTGGGTGAAGATCAAGTCCTCACTGACGTGGGGTGTAGAATTTTCCTAACGCATACTAAGAATTTGCTTTCTTCTCAAATCCCCAGGCCGCCACCAAAGCACGGCATGCCATTGGCAGCCAATTATAAATCTATTGCTATTTTTAAATGTAACATCTTTGTGCTGCGCAGTTACTGTAGGAGTAAAAGTTTACACTCAATGGGATTCCTTAGGGTTTCGGCAACTACTGGAATTATTTGATTTGTAGCGAAGCAACAGCGATAATATTTACACCCAGCAACACAGAACATTTTTATGGCTTTAACATGAGCCATAATTGAGAGGCAGCACATTTGACTGTCTGTAATCATGTGAATACTCTTCTCTTAACAGGGGGGCTTTTCCCCCCAATCAGGGAGGGACCCAAGTTTTTTACTGGTGACAAGAAACAAACACAAATGGGCTGAGAACCACTCATCTAATTCAGTGCTTATGGGACAAAATGCCCGGTTTCAAGCAGATGAAGGCTGAAGAACCACAAGGAGTCTCAAACAACGCACAGGAGTGATGGTGGTGTAGAAACGGTATCTCACTTTAATTCAGAAGACATGAGGTGGAGCCCCACTTGGGGCTTTATTGGTATCTTTATTTGGTATTCCCATTTCCTCCTGAGAGGAGCAACTGATATCCCAATACCAACCTGGCAGAGGTAAGAGGAGGGAATGGAGAGCCCCTCCCATCAGCCGACCGCATTCTCTACTTGTTGGTTACTCAGTGCTCCCCCTTCCCCACTCCAGGGCAGGGACTGAGCAGGGAGGAAGGCAGGGAATCTCCTGCTCCTGGGTGCAGATCAGGGAATCTGACATTTTGTGGGCCTGCTACCTGACTACAGGCACATCAGGGCACCCACCAAAAGACCCGCCCAGGTGAGTTCAGTTTAAACAGTTGAGCTAATAAATTTTGTCTTCAATCTAATAAATATCGGGGTGAACTGATTCACAGCAAGAGGTAAGTAACCTAAGCATGAAAGTCTAAAGGGTTAAAATGACCTGCTGAAAATCACTCAGCTGTAGAGTGGCATGAATGTGTAGCTGAACCAGGTCTGAGCTAGATCTATTAGTTAACTGGTTGAATAAATTTATCTTCAGGTTATTTATTAATAACCTGAAGTTCCCCAGATTCACTTGTTAAACAAGTAAACATTCATGGAGCACCTAATACATGTGAAGTCCTTTGCTAAGATACTGAGAATACAGAAATATAAGGCATGGTTGCAGTCCCCAGAAGTCCCATATTCGACTACAAAAGACAACATGAATACAGAAATAAAATACAATGTACTAAGTCCAGTAACAGAAAGATGCACAGGGTATTGTGGGCGGGGAGAAGGGGAGCCCCAGCCCAGACTAACAGGTACAGGTGGGCCTCTTGTTAGAAGGATAAGGAGGGGCACCTGGGTGGCTAGGTTGGTTAAGCGGCCGACTTCATTCAGCTCAGGTCACATGGTTCATGAGTTCGGGCCCCGCATTGAGCTCTGTGCCGACAGCTCAGAGCCTGGAGCCTTCTTCGGATTCTGTGTCTCCCTCTCACTGCTCCTCCCCTGATCTCTCTCTCTCTCTCTCTGTCTCTCTCTCAAAATTAAGTAAATGTTAAAGAATTTAAAAAAAAAAAAAAGAAAGAAAGAAAACGAAGGATAAGAAGTTTGCCAGGGTGGGAGGAGGAAGAGGCTGGAGGAGGTGAGAAATGGACAAATAGACAACAGGCAGGGAGAGGGTGGGAATTCAAGCAGGTCAATGTTTCTGGAGAGTGAAGTATCAGCAAGGGGAGGAGAGAGAATCACATCAGGTCCTGATGGTCTAGATAGACCACGGTGAAGAGGTTTAATTCTCTCCCGTCCACAAGGAGGAGCCAAGAAAAGGTTTGAAGAAATCAGATTTGCCTTTTTAAAGTATCACCTGGCATTGGAGAGGCTGGATCTTTGGGGACTGGGAGGCCAAGTGCAGGAGGGAGATTATGCAGACCTCAGCACTGACAGCTAGAGTCGGGCATTAACGTGACATTGATCTCTGTTCAGTTGAGATCTAAGAGCTTCTCGTGATTATTCATACTGCCCAGAACCTTCTGCATCTTGGCCACAGCCATGAATAAGCTTTATCTAAACCCTTGGTAAGAATGTTAGAACACAGCCAAGGATACTGGCTAGAACTACAAACTCAATTCTGGATACACCTTGAATAGGTCTATCAATCTATCAATCAATCAAAATAGTGAAAAAAAAAAAAAAACACACAAGAAAAGTCCTGTAAAAAAGTAGAACCAAATGGCAGGAGTTTAAGTTAGATAAGAGAGGACTTAGGAGAAGCAGAATCACTTCCAGGTGGAGGAGAAACCTGGCCTTTATGTGGCTAGTTCCACGGGGATCCACGAGGACCCACACACATTATCTACGGGTTGGAAAATTTCAGTTTAATATAAGGCAGGACTTTCCAATTGTTAGAAATGCCCAGATATGGGACAGGCTACAACTGGAATACAGCAAGCAACCTCTATGAGCTAACTAGGGCTGCCATAACAAAATACCACAGACTGGGAGTGCTTAAACAAAAGAAACTTATTTTCTATGGTTCTGGAAGCTGGAAGTCCAAGATCAAGATGCTGGCAAGGCTGGTTTCTCCTGAGGCCCCTCTCCTGGGTTTGTACATTGGGGGGGGGGGGTCTTCTCCGTGTGTCCTCACAGGGTCTTCCCTCTGCATAAGTCTGTCTCCCAATCTCCTCTTAGTAGGACACCAGTCATACTGGATTAGGGTCCATTCATATTGCCTCAGTTTAACTGAATTACCTCTTTCGAGGCCAATCTCCAAATACAGCTCACGTTCTGAGGGAGTAGGGGCTAGGGCTCCAGCAGATAAGTTTTAGGGGGACACAATTCAGTCCATAACACAACCTGTCAACAGGGATGTGTAAACAGAGAGGTCTGGTGACTGTCGGGAGAGGAAGCCAATGAAGAAATGGAAGCCTCAAATCTGAAGTGTCCTTGAAGGTCCCTTTAGGTCTAAGAGCTATAATCCTAAATGTTGTGGGACAGCACCTAACTGCTCCCGTTAAACATTATTAACACAATAATCTCCCCAGGGTTTCAGACAAAAAGCATATTTTCACAGCAGCTTCAGTGATTGATGAGAAATGCTGCCCTTCTTTAACTCTCTCCAGAGGAAGTGTGCAGGCAGGCAGCGACACGGATGGATCACACGCACGAGCCACGCGCCCCGGCCCCACGCACAAGCCCGCAGAGAACAATGGCCGCGCTTACCTGTGAAACAGGACAGACTTGACCAAGGTGACGACATCGCGGCTGGCGTTATATCCGGCACAGACAATAGCAACGTGGATTGTCTGGGAAGCAAAGAAAACCGGGCGAGCAGTTAAACAGATGGAAGAGGGCCTTCCTGGTGTTCCAGACCACATGAAAAATGAAAACCACCCTCATTTCTTGTTGGGATCATTAGAAAACAAAGGGCATAGTCTGCAGCTGTGGAAAATAACTTGAGAGAGTTTTATTAAGGCCTTTTTAATCGGTTTATGGAGCTATCATCATTTGGAAACCATTAAGGCTCTTTTCAATTACATTTTGGGGACGAGAGAAAGGGCAATCGGCTCACATAGGCAAACGGTGCGTCCCCTGCCCCCAAGCTGGGGGACAATGACAACTGGTCACATGAGAGAAGAAAGAAATACACCCTGAAAGGAAGCAGTGACAGTCAGGGATCTCAGACTGAGAAGTGATGGCTCAGAGCTGGGAAATGTTCTCGCAAGATGACTCAGGTTAGGGGAGCCTGACCAGGCAAAGACACCAATGAACACCTATAAGGGCGCCAGCTGGGACATCGTTCCAAGAACTCAAGACAGGAGAAGTGAAGGGGACTTTATGGGGCATCTCATCTGAGCAGTTAAGAGCTCGGGCTCCGGAAAGGAATCCTGGCTTCCTCCTTTAGCCCAGGGTGACCCTGGGAAAGGTGTGGCATCTCACAGTCACACAGGGCCATGACACATGTCCTGCAGGAGGTCATGGAGCACATAAGGGAACAATACCAAGAGTGGAATAAATATGGTGCTTGGCACACAACCTTCCGATCATAGCGATGATGTTCTCTGGAGCTGGGCTTCCCAAATGGGGTCCCCTTGGCACCCTGGTGTGCTGTCAGTGACTTACAGGGGACAAAGTCACTCATGTCCTGAAGCGAGGTCTTAAGGCTTACCAGGCAGGGCTGGCCCCTCAGGCACGACTACCCTGTGTGCTGTAGCAACTTGACAAAGACTGGGAAACCCTGTTCTAGGGCAGCCCCTACAGAAAGCCATCCAGCCTCTCACAACAGCTCAAAGAATAGAGGGGTCACGCCTCTCAACGTTGTACCTTTCGCCAAAGCACAGTCCACCTTGGACTGAAACCGGCCTCCTAACAGCCACCCCAGGCTTGCTCTGTCCTGAGAGTATTGCAGAACGAGCACGTTCCCTCTAGCACCCAATACTTAATTAAGAGAGGGGCCTCCATGGGGCGCCTGGGTGGCTCAGTCAGTTAAGCATCTGACTTCGGCTCAGGTCATGATCTCGTGGTTCGTGAGTTCAAGCCCCGCGTCGGGCTCTGTGCTGACAGCTCAGAGCCTGGAGCCTGTTTCAGATTCTGTGTCTCCCTCTCTCTCTCTGACCCTCCCCCGTTCATGCTCTGTCTCTCTGTCTCAAAAATAAATAAACGTTAAAAAAAAATTAAAAAAAAAGAAGAGCAAAAAATTGCTCTCAAAAAAAAAAATTAAAAAGAAAAAAAAAAAAAAAAGAGAGAGAGAGGGGCCTCCAGAGGTGCCCTCTCCCCATGGCATGGCTTCTGGACTCCCCATTATTCTCATCAGCCAGTTCAAAACACAGTTCTGTTGACTCTACGTACTACCTTTGCAGCTTCCTAGAAGTCTATAATTACTTCAAAGTACAAAGTTAAAAAACAATAATAAAAATAAAAAAGCAGTTCTGATATCCTGGTTGCTCCCCTACAGGCTTTCAGGATAATGACCTCTGGTTCCCAGGCCTACTTTACCACACTCCCCACCCCCCCGGACCCCCACCCCCCCGCAACATCACCAGGGGAAGTTTACTCAGGCTTAGATGGGATTCGAATTCTGGAGCAGACATTCTTAACCATGATAGTACATCAGAAACACTTGAAAGGTTTATAAAATACACCCTGTGCCCCAGCCCCACCTCAGACCAATGAACTCACAATCTCTGGTGTCCAGGATCTTAAATTACTCTGCTGGAAGGCAATGGTTCTCCACAGGAGGCAAAATTCATCCCCCTCTGCCTTACCCAGAACATCTGACAGTGTCTGGAGTCATTTTTGGCTGTCACTCCTGGTGTGTGCAGGCCTACTGGCATTGAGTGGGCAGAGGCCAGGGATGCTGCTTGACCTCCCTACAAGGCTCAGGGCAGCCCCCCAACATGGCATTACCCTGTCCAAAAGGTCACAGGGCTGTTGTGAGGAAACCCTGCTTTTAGAAAGAAAAAGAGAGGGTACAGGGAAACTCAGACCCACAAGCTACCAACCCGACCTTGACTCAGTCTAATTTATGCATAGTTTAATTTCTCCACCTGTAAAATGAAGAGAAGACACCATCACTTATCTCTGGATAATATCTCCAAAAGACTTGGGATGAAAGACTGTTATGCGGATGCAACCATCACCGTTTAAATCACGAAGGAAATGAATAGGAAAATGCCTGCACGCAGGAGACATAACCAGGAAGGGGACAAGAATGGATAAAAGCACGCTGAATCAAGCTCTTTGCAATTGCAAATATTTAAACATGCGGCCTCTGAGATATCAAACTTTGTCTTGGCTTCAGGGTTCAGGGGCTTTTTAAAATGGGCCCATTAAATGAAAGCACGAGCGTGCACATTCTCAAACATTTTACATAATTTTCCAATCTCTTTAGTTTCATCCAATACACCTGCCACCATGAATAAATTCATCATCTGGAGCCGTAGCAGCAAGGCCCTGCTACCAAGAAAGGCAGAAAATTGGAGCACTGCGAACATGCTCTTGGAAGAGTTCTGGGTGGTCCCAGCTTTTGTAGGTGTAGGAGTGAATGCCAAGAATGGGTCAGCGGTTAGGCTTCAGAGCAGAGAGAGTAGGGGGACAGGGATGAATGTCCCTTGAAAGAGCAGAGCCACAAATATGGTCTCACCATGGTAACTTGGTTTTGAAGCTACAAAGCCCAGGTTTCAAGTGTCTCTTTGTGGTGACTTAAAGATGGCCAATAGCCAGGGTCACCTGGGTGGCTCGGCCGGTTAAGCATCTGACTCTTGGTTTCAGCTCAGGTCATGATCTCACAGTTCATGAGTTTGAGCCTGACATCAGGCTCAGCACTGGCAGTGCAAAGCCTGCTTAGGATTCTCTCTCTCTCTGTCCCTCCTGTGCGTGCTCTCTCTCTCTCTCAATAAATAAACTAAACTAAAAAAAAAAAAAAAAAAAAAAAAAAAGATGGCCAATGGCCAAACTACTTGGACATTCATCCCATCAAAGTGAAGCATCTAAAATATCAGATTGGGTGACCACGGGCCAGTCATCAAGACTTGCTTACATTTTATATAGATGTCATACTTACCTTTACTGGTCACAAAGCTCAGACTGGGCTGGGGTGAGGATCTTAATTTGTGCCTCCAAACTCACTCTCACCCTCTTTCAATTTGCTCTGTGCCTAAGTGCCTGACATTTACAGACTGAATAACTGGGCTCCCACTGCCTCTGGTTTCTGGTGGAGTTTGGTCACTGGGAGGCCTGAGGGCAGGCAGAAGGAGAGATCAGATCCCCTGCACCTGTCAGAAACCCTCCCCCTGAGTTCTGATTCTGCTGGGCTCCATTAGGCCACCTGCCTCCTATCCCTCGGGCCCAGGGGTTCTAGTGGCTTCACCACCCTCACCAGTTCGCATGTCTGCGCTGCCTTAAACCCTTCCTGCCTCCTTCGAGAGTGCCATTTATTTCCTGCAATGGCCTGACCAATTCCAGTGACCCTTCCTAGCCTCACATTGGTTCCGGTGGCTGGAAGGGAAGCACAGAGGACTCTGAAGCATTCATAGATAAACTGCCCATCCCTAAGCTGGGAAAAAAAAAAAAAAAGGCAGGAGAGCACCAATGTAACAAACTTGAGAATGTAGAAGCTGTATGTATAAACTTTAAGTAGCTTGACAAAGTTCTCAGACACATGGACCAAAAGTTCTTTCTGAGGAAGCCCACGAAGCTTCGTGCTCACTCCCTTCAGTCCTGAATCTGGCACTCAGCACATCCACAAGCTGCCCCTGAAGACATGATGTAGCTGCACTAGGTTCGAGTGAGTGACATCCACTTTTAGGACTTACAAGAAGGATTCAGGCATGACATGGGCATTCCTGGCGTCCCTGATATGCCAGGCACTATGTTGAGCTGGATGGAAAGGTGAAGCAGTCCCCCGGGATGAAGAGAAGAGGGAGAAAGACAGCTCACCAGACAACCCCATCAAACACTGGGAAGGATCCTATGCTGACGAGATCAGAGTCCTCGCAGCCTAGAGCAACCTGCACCATCTAGGCCAAAAGGGTACCCGCGGGCTTCAGGGAGGAGAGGGCCTTCCAGTGATTGGACCAGAGCAACTGTCACTTCTGACATTCAGGGCCACCTGGGATTTGTAACTCTCTGTGTGTTAGCCTTCAAGAGAACCTGAAAAAGAACATTCTCTGTGTTCTGGCCTCCCCTCCTCCAACCCCAACACACACAAGAAAAATCTCCACAGGGTTGTCTTCTCAAATATGGACGCAGGGAAAAAGTTCCCGCTATCCCGAAAGAAACGTAGGAAAAAATTAAGGGACGGCAGGCAAGGTACGGCCCCAGCAGAAGTAATTAATACTGTGCCCAGCTGTGCTTCCCCCCAGCAACACTGCGAGAGAGACTGTGCGATGGGAGAGAGGGCGGAACCCCATTTCAACAATGTGCTGTGAGGAGTCAGGCTGAGCCCACGTTCTGATTGTGTGGTGGGGGAGCAAGGGGCAGGGAGGCAGGACTCCAGGAGGACAGGCAGCTGGGGAGAAGCACACAGCTAGAAACAGAGGTGGAAGAAGGTTCATGGGGAGATCTGGTCTGAGCTGCGACATCAAGGCTAAGCTACTGTTTTGTGACTGAGGAGCATTCATTCAATGTCCCTGAGCCTCACTGGCTTGTCTGTAAAATGGACGTAAAAATGGGCGCCCCACTGGCTTGTTGTACGCAGACAAGTGAGGGCAAGAAGGTGCACCTCGTGAAGTAATGCTGTTCACCAAATGCCTCAACAGCATAAAGAGAAGCTGTTCAGCATCTTTGTGCTCTAACCCCCTCGGGAAGTGGTGGCTGCAGCTCAGCCTCTGGCCAGCTGAGTGACCTTGTGCAAGTAACGTAACCTCTCTGATCCTTGGTGAATCCTGTCTAAGAGCAGTGTAGAATTTCTATATACAATAGTGCACAGGGGATACTTTCCAAGACACCCCCAGTGGACGCCTGAAACTGGATAGTACTGAACCCTATAATATACTATGTATTTTCCTACAGATACATACCCACCATAAAGTGGAAGTTATCAATCAGGCACAGTAAGAGATTAACAACAGTAACTAATCACAAAATATTTATAGCAACATGTGGCCTAAGTCTCATATTGTCCTGTACTCACTCTTCCTGTGATGAAGGAAGAAGATAAAATTGCTACATGCAGAGATGAAATGAGTGAATGACGTGCGCATTCTGACGCAGCGTTAGGCTACCACTGACTTGACGAATCATCAGGAGGAGGACCATCTGCTTCCAGACCACAGCCTGACCACGGCTAACTGTAACCGTGGAAAGTGAAAGCATGGATCGGGGGGATTTCTGCAGTCTTCTTAACATCCAGCGTTTTCCAAATTTCAAGATGACGAGTGAGCGACACAGGGTGGCTAAGTGTCTCTGGCTCAGCCAGTCAGTGGCAAACCGAGGGGTTGAATTCACAGTCCTGCTGTGAAACCCATACCACCCTGTGACATATGTGACTATTAAAATGAAACTAATGTATTGCTAACAAGCCATCTAAAATCATCTTACAAACTTCCAGGACATCCCTACTCTTCTGGGAAGCCAGTGATCGAACTCTGTTTTCTCTAAATACAAAAACCCATGGACTCAAAAGACAAAATTATCTGCATCCTGTAGAAAATAAAGGTAGAACACCTCCTAAGGTATGTCAACATTCAAAAAATTAAAAATCATTTAAAAATAAAAGTAGACATCTCCTGACTGTAATGGGACCCAAGCTGTCAGGGGCTCAGCAAGGAAGGGCAGGTGGAACCACGGGGGCTACAGGGCCAAGGATGACGACAGGAAGGGCCACCCCTGCACTGGGGACTTCGAGCACCTTCTCCATACCCAAGGCCTACTAAACGCACAACAAACAAATGAACCACCAGGCGTTCTCCATCCTGCATATTTCTGGTCCACTTTAGGATTTTCCTGTGTTACAAAGAACAGAGTACCCTCACCCGATCAGAAATCCAAATGTTATGTGGAAGACATATTAAAGGGGCAGACTGATTTTTAGGGTGAGTCAACAGAAGTCTAACCAGGATTTGGAGCAGGTGCACTGTCTGAATACAGCCCCAAACGAACCTGCCACGCATGGTGTGTGTTACACCCCTACCTAAGGTTGACCTGCCTGAGCCAAAAGCCTACCCACATTCGCCAAACCTGCAACCATTCTGCAAATGTAGACTTGAGCACCTACTATGTGCCAGACTCAACTGTAGGTGCTGGGGAAATAGCCTGGAGCAAAAGAGGGAGCCAGGCTGCATGGCAACCAGTCCACAAGAAGAAAGCCAGGAGGTGAGGAAGACCTTCTAGAGTTCACAGCCATTTGGAAGAACTTGGCTTTTCCTGTGTGTGAAAAGAGAAGCCACTTGAGGGTTCAGAGCTGAGAAATGGCATGATCCTACTTCTATTTTATTTTTAGTTTTTTATTTTGTTTTTATTTTTGTTTTTCTAATGTTTATTTATTTTTGAGACAGAGAGAGAGCATGAGCAGGCAAGGGGTAGAGAGAGAGGGAGACACAGAATGTGTAGCAATCCTACTTCTATTTTAAAGAATCACTCAAGCTGCCCGTTGAGAACAGAGCATGTCTGTGTGCAGGTGCACGGGGAGGGCGGCAGAAGGAGCAAGCTGGAAGCAGAAAGGTCAGGAAGCTACTGCAATCACCTAAGCATGGTGGACACGCCATGATATGCTGCCCAAACGCCCCGTCAATGAGGTATGTATTGCCAGGAACTACCTTCCCTGCAGAGAATTGTTTGCTGGGGCAGCTACCTCTAACAAACCCCACAGGGCCTTCAGGCGCCGGTACCAAGGGCACACCTTCATAGACCGCACATGAAACTCCGTCTCAGGTGTGTGTTACCATTGCACTAAGCCAGAGGTGCTACAGCACAGGGAGGCAGAGGTGGGGGCGGGGGGAGAAACAGCCACACAATGTATTCTTGCAAAGTCCTTGGTGATCACTTTGCAGTCAACTTCCCCAGCAGAGGAAGCAGACTATCAGATACATAAAGATTTACAATCTGTGGCAAGGATGTGGAGAAACTAGACCCTCGTGCACCATTGCTGGGAGGATAAAATGGTACAGCTGCGGTGGAAAAGAATATGGTGTTCTCTGGAATAATTAAACATAGAATTACCATATGATCCAGCAATCCCACCTCTAGGTATATAGCCGAAAGAACTGAAAGCAGGGTCTCAAAGAGATATTTGCACACCCACGTTCACTGCAGCATTATTTACAATACCCAGAGGTGGGAGCAAACCCGAGTGTCCAGTGTCAGATGAACGGATGAACAAAATGTGGGCTATACATTCGGTGAAACATTATTCAGCCTTAGAAAGGAAGGGAATCCTGTCTCATACCATAACTGAACTTTGAGGACGTCATGGTAAGTCAAACGAGCTAGTCTCAAAGACAAGTACTGGGGCACCTGGGTGGCTCAGTCGTTTGAACGTCCGACTTCGGCTCAGGTCATGATCTCGTGGTTCGTGAGTTTGAGCCCCGTGTCGGTCCCTGTGCTGACAGCTCGGAGCCTGGAGCCTGCTTCAGATTCTGTGTCTCCCTCTCTCTCTGCCTCTCTCTCTCTCTCTCTCTCAAAAATAAAGAAACATTGAAAATAAATAAATTAATGGGGTGCCTCATTCAGTTAAGCATCCAACTCTTGATCTCAGTCGTCATCTCACAGCTTGCGAGTTCGAGCCCCACGTTGGGCTCTGCACTGACAGGGCGGAGCCTGCTTGGGATTCTCTCTCCCTCTCTCTCAGCCCCTACCCCACTCGTGCTCTCTCTCTTTCTCTCAAAATAAATACATAAACTCAAAATAATTTTTTAAATAATAAATTAACATTAAAAAAATTAAAGGTAGAGTAGAGCTATATATGCTGATGTTGGCTGTTAATTGCTTAATTAATATGGATATGGATTAATATGGATATTAATTAATATGGATATTAGTTACTCCAAGATATTTAGAAACAAACAAGAAGTAAAATTATTTTTTTTAAAAAGATGCACATCAGGGCACCTGGGTGGCTCAGCTGGTTAAGTGTCCGACTTCAGCTCAGGACATCATCTCGCGGTCTGTGAGTTCAAGCCCCGCGTCAGGCCCTGTGCCGACAGCTCGGAGCCTGGAGCCTGCTTCCGATTCTGTGTCTCCCTCTCTCTCTGCCCCTTCCCTGCTCATGCTCTGTCTCTCTCTCTCTCCCTCTCTCTCTCTCTCTCTCTGTCAAAAATAAACATTTTAAAATAAAAATAAAAAAAGTCTGACCTTCAAAGTTGGCCACATTTTCCTGAAGCTTTCTAGAAAAGCTCACCTGGGCTCTGGCCCTTAGCTGGTCAAAGAAAGCCTGTGGCAAGAAACACTCTGTCCAAAGAGAATACTACAAACTCATAATACCTTGGAGCCAGAACCAGATTTGGCTATTGGAAGAAGGGTCCTTACCCTGGCCGCCTTCTAACTCAAGGTTCTCATCAGGATTCCCTGGAAGACTTGTTAAAGACAGATGGCTGGGGGCGCCTGGGTGGCTCAGTCGGTTAAGCCTCTGACTTCAGCTCAGGTCATGATCTCACGGTTCGTGAGTTCGAGCCCCGCATTGGGCTCTGGTGCCGACAGCTCGGAGCCTGGAGCCACTTGGACTCCGTGCCTCCCTCTCTCTCTGCCCCTCCTCTGCTCACACTCTGTCTCTCTCTCTCAAAAATAAGTAATAAAACATTAAAAGAAAAAAAAGACAAGTACTGTCTGGCCCCATTTATATGAAGTATTTAAAGTAGACACATTTACAGGAAGCAGAATGGTGGTTGTCAGGGTCTGGGGGGAGGGGGAGGGAAAAATGGGAGACTTGCTGTTTAACAGATATAGTTTATTGTGCAAGATGAAAAAGTTCTAGAGATCTGTTGAACAACCGTGTGAATATACTCATCACTACTGAAACACACATCTCTTTTTTAAGAGAGTAAATTTCATGTTAAGTGGCTTTGCTGTACCACAATTAAAAACAAAAAAGATTTATAATGTAGACCTGCACTTTTTAGCCATGTAGCCTCACCAAGCCCAAGCTTCCACAGCTATAAGTTTAGGATGATTAAGAGTCCAGGAGCTCACACACATAGCGAACACTTGCTCACAAAGTGAAAGCAGACATGGTTAGCATCATTCTCACCAAAAGCCCTGCCCGCTTCTTTTCGTGGTGTTCGTGCCCGGTCAAGCTGGGTGGCTTGCTGGGTTTCTTTGCTTCCGTAATGTGCCCTCGATTTAATATGCCCTAGTCCTTCACCTCACTTAACAAACTCCTCCCCATCTTTCAAGATACACTAGCACCTAATGGAACCTCAGTTTCTCCATCTATAAAGAAGGGGTAAAACTTTCTCAACTCACAGAAATCTGGACAGATTAACTGAGATGATTCATCATCTTACAGGAGCCTGGCATCCATCCTGTAAGTAGGAGAGATGTATCAGAAATCAGTAGTGTTACTATTAATGTAAGAGTTTATAGTATGCTGAAGGGTCCACCACCTTCACGGTATTGAGCCTTAAATATTCTGGAAGGTCAGACATCAGTTTCTTTCCTTCTGCCCTTATCCCCAACTCTCCTTCAAGTAAGGATTGGGATAGTCTTTCCCCCACTATTGAAAAGAGGGCTTTCGGAGCTGCCCAATTCCCTCTGCTGTGTCAAACGTTGGTGCTTCCTTCACCTTCCTCCCATACAAGAGGGCAGAAGACACAGGAACGTGGAAATGAACCACTGGAATCATTCGTTATTTCGGCCTTGGTGGCAACTGTGTAAAATTAGGACAGATCCTTTATTTTGCTCAACTTCAGCTTCATCATCTTTAACACGAGAGGGTTGTACCTTTACTTGTTGTTCTTAATGGTACATTTTAGAAATAAAATATAGTAAGAGAGTACAATATAGAAAAGAGATCAAGGCAGGACTGCTCCAGGGTAAGCACAGACAAGAGACTGCAGGAGACAGGGCCTCTTGCCATTGTCACGGTGAGATGGCCACCTCCAAGACTGTCTCCAAAGATCCCTGCCAGCTTGGGTAACCCTTGAATAATCTCTCCTATGCTGTATCAGGGTCGGTCTGTATGACCAATAGCACTGGGCAGAAGTAACGGTATATGATATCCAATGCTAGATCATAAAAGAAAGACTGTGGTTTCTGCCTTGCTCTGCACTTATTTGGGAGGGAAGCCAGCTGCTACAATGTGAAAACGCTCAAGCAACCCTAAGGGACTGAGGTCCCAGCCATGCCTCTGTGCCGTCTCTGAAGCAGGTCCCCGTCGAGCTGACAGATGGTCACAGCCCCCACAGACATCTTAACTGCAACCCCATGAGAAAACTACAGACACAACGTCCGACTAAGCTGCCCCCAGATTCCTGACTTTCATAAACTGTACGACAAATAGATGCTTGTTACTTGAAGCCATTGGGTTTGGGGGATAAGTTGGTGTGAAACAGTAATTACCAGATTCGGGGACAGGAGGGAACCTAACTTACCGCTGTAGGAGCTAGGGTTCCCTGAAAATCAACACGTAAGAAAATCCTACTAAGTTACTTCCAGTTGTACCCATTCCCTAATTCCAAGGCCTGACATTTAGGGAAGATATTTTAGCAGATTTACATCCTTGAAGGAGCCCCAAAGACTGCCTATGAAGCTAATGAAATCTGAATCCAAATGTTGCAACAGCATCTTCCAAGAGCAACATGCATATGGGAGGATGGCAGGCAAGCCGTCTACTGCTGAGTTATTCCATAAAATCCTCAAAGTAAAAACAATAGATCGAAATACCGTATAGTTAGTTACGGGCCCAGAAAATGAAGCTGCAAGATGTCAAGTTTTATAAACATAATGGCTAAAGTAAAACAGTACACCTCTACTAAGTTAACAAATGCAGTCACAATCTGGAAGGCAATTTAAAACAGAACTTCTTTTATAAGAACAGACATACCCTCGCCTCAACCTACTGAGAAATGAGTATCCCTCACAGGGCTACTGTAGCCCCCAAGGGAAAGATGACCTCCATCATGCTTGGTCACCCTGAAGCCTTCAAGGTGGGGCACCTGCCAGACTGGGGCTGTAAGTGTGGGTCCCGGGCACTCTAATTCACAGAGCGGGAGTGCAATGGTTCCAAGCACAGGTTCTAGAAGTAAACTGCTTAGGTTTAAATTTGACCTCCGCCACTCCCAGGCAGTATGACTTTGAAGTAATTATTGAACCTTTCTTAGCAGCCTTCTAATGGGTAAAACAAAGTATGCTGCTGTGTGGACCGAATGAGATATTTTATGTAAATTTTAGCATAGCGTCTGATCTACTTTAAAGGCTGAGTAAATGTTAACTTTTATTACTATTACATTAATACTAAGAAATGAAGCTCAAAGCACAGTGCAAAAGGAGAGACATACTTCCCTAATGGTGGTCTCACATCAGAGAGTACGATTCACTTGATCTCCCATAATAACAATATTAATTGTTGCCATATTACAGTATATCCACAAATGCTTGACATTCCTCCCACTGAGAGATGAGAAATGTGTATCCTTTTACCCAGGAAACTGGGTGAGCTTTTGAGCCAGTTTCAACTAACAGACTACACTATCAGCAGAAGTGATACTGTGCGACTTCTGAGGCCAAGTCATAAAAAGTGCTTCTGTTGTATCTTGGTCACTGGAGTACTTGTACTTAGTCTTCAGCTGCTACAGAGGCAGCCGACTGCCCTGGGGCCGCCATGTTGTAAGGAAGCCCAAACCAGCCATAGGGGCAGACACAGAGAGGCCTTGAGTCTACAACAGGAAAGAAGGATGCTGGGTCAGAGCCCACTGCTCCAGCCCTCGCTGCTCAGCTCCAGCCACGAACTAATGGCAACTACATGAGGGACCCCCAAACCAGAACTGTTCACCCAAGCCCTTTCCAAATCCTTGACCCCAAAAAACCAGAGAGCTAATAAAATGATCACTATTGTTTTAAACCATTACATTTTAGGTGTGTGTTAGGCAGCATTAGGAAAGTGGACCACCCAGAGTAAGTATATGTGACACTCTTGCAGAATTAGTTTCCCAGCCGCTATCTCGTTTCGGCCTTACAACTGTACTGGGAAGAACATATTATAACTCTCATTTTGTAATGATGAAATAGACTACAAGAGGGTAACTGAATCACCCAAGCTCACATGACTAGTGACTGACAAAGCAAAGGATTCCTGGTCAGGAATTTGGATTCCGAGGTCAGTGACTTCTCAGCTGCACCAGAGCGGACTCTCAGAATTCACCAGAACCAGAAATGCAAGAAAAATACACACAGCCATACACACGCTGGCCCGAGTGGAAATCAAAGAGGATTATTCTGCTCCAAGATCCATGGCACACAGAAACCAGTGCCTTGCTGAAACAGCATTGCCCTGACAACAGAGAAAGGCAAGAATAAAATGGACAGCTATTTGAAGGCCACATAATTAGGAACGATAAGAGGGCACAGGGACTGGCGAAGGCCCATTGTTTCCATCACCAGATATCTCGGCTGACAGCCTGGCATCATTACAGAAGACTTTTCAGAAATACTTGTCATACCCCAGAGAAGTTTCAGTGCAACAAGAGAGGATGACAACATCCTCGGTTATGAGGCGCTGTGCTCTGACAGGGTGTCAGGACCAGCTTTGGCGCTTGTAATCGCAAAGTGTCGTGATGAAGGGAGACTTCTACTTTGACGCCACTCTCCACTAACTGACATTTCTTGTTTGCTTCTATGGCTTCTTCACTGAAATCTTTAAAGACACCGAGTGATGAAGACAGAGAAAGCATTTATACTGTAATGGGTATGAAGTCAGCATCTTATGGTAAATGTGGACTCAGGAGACCACGCTGAGACAAGATGCCAGCAAGATGAAGACTTTCAAATTCATCTACGGAAACTCTGAACAGGACCAGAGTTTCATCACAGATAATTCTACCAAAACCAACCTTAAGGACCTAAGAAGTAACATTATCAAGACACAAAGGGAAAGCAAAGAAAAATGAAGAAATCTTAATTCCCAGGTGCAAGTCAAAAGACTTTTAAAAGAGAAGTTATGATAAGAATCAACAATCCCAAGATCTTAATTCCTATGGTGCTACTTTATCTTTCAAAGAGCAAAGGGATATAGAGAACCCCATTGTTTATGTTGTGCCTTCAAGCAGCGGCTTCCAAACATGCCCCACTATCTCGAATCACCTGCACAGATCTCTTTAATGCCCATGTTCTTGCAGCCTACACTCAGAGATCCTCAAGTAATAGGTTGAGAGTGGGTCCCAAGAAGATGCATTTTGGGTACCCAATTCTAGTCACAACCGAGTCTGGGCACAACCCATGTGATAGGGAATGTCCACTGTAACCCTAACATCTGTTCTCTCTAGTGGCAGAGCTCCAAAATGTTAGCAGAGAACATGGTTTCCTTGAATAAAAACCCAACTTTTCCAGGCTCCCTTGCAGCTAGATGGCAGCTGCCTACAGCCCTGCAGTAATGTTTTTCCACAACGTGCTCCAAGGGGAACAGATGGTGAAATGTCTAACACGTGTTATTAAAGGAGGGTGACATGCCCTGCCTTATCGCTGCTTCTTTCCTGCCTGCTGGATGGCATGCACAGATATGACCAGTGCTGGGACAGTCATTATGGACCATGAGACCCCCTTGGGAATGCCAGTCAAGCAAGCTGAGCGAAACATAAAGGAAGCCTGTATCCCTAAAACAGACATCCCCACTCAAAAGGTCTCCAGCCTTCTTAAGCTTCAAGAGAAGACTCAAAGCCATGGTTAGCTGGGATGTTTTGACACTTAAAAGGGAAATCTAATGCCAATAACAACTATTTTAGAGCTTGCCTCTAGTTCTAATATATATCGTCACCCCTGACATAGTACGAGGCAGGAGCTTGATTTTTATCTTTTTACCGGTAATTTACAAACGAGGAAACTGAGACACAGAAAATGATACAACCTGCTTGTTGCCACATGGCTATGAAGCTGCGATGGGGTCAGGATGTAGGTCAATGTACCACCAGCCTCAGTAGCTGTTTTGCCTACACGATTTTGCAAGGCACTCCAGGCAGAGCCCTCGTTAGAAATAGGAGGTGTATCTCTGAAAACTGAACGGGGGAAGGGAGCTGCTGGCCAGACAGACCGTGGTAGGAAGAGAAAGTCCCCCATTTTCTCCCTCTGCTCTACATGTGTCCTCCTTTTTTCTTTTCCTTTCCCCTCTCCACTTTTGACCTCCTTGATGCTCGGGCAGCTGAGTGGGTCTCAGTCATAACGGCATAAATACACTTCCTCCCTCTGGGCCCTCCTACCTGGGCCATAACCTGAGAGCAGACAACATGCAAGAGAGCAAGCAAGCCTTCTCCCAGGCAAGAATACAAGTTCTCAAAACTACAGCCCTCCCAGACCAGCCTAAAGTGGGGGAAGTTGATAACACTGCCGAGTCCCCATTTTTGAAGATGTAAAAGAGAGATACTCAGTACCACGGGCCACTGGCGATGGCAGTGGAAGGTTACGTGGATGGGACCAGGCATGCAGGCAGGACTGAATAAACACACAGCATTTAACAAGTCCTGATGTTCCCAACTCGCTGTTTCTTGAACATTTCTTCCTCCACGCCCCACCTCAACATGAGACAAGAGGAGTTTGGTTCATTGCTATTTCCCAGCACAGGGAACAGCATGGGATACATAACGGAGGCTCAGTAACTACTGGACGAAAGAATGGAAGAATGAATGAAAATACAGTTCGATCATGTCCTGGCCCAGGCTGTCTGTGCTTCCTGACCAGCCCCCCATGTCCCGCATTCTTTCTCGCCTTGCTTCCTATTCTTCGTACTCTCATGTACATTTCTCACTGGACAGCCTCCACCTACCTGTGTCCACCTCTCCACCCCTCATCCAGGCTGGAGAGACCATGACAAATCCTCCCAGCCCAAGGGCTCTCCTCCTTCACCACTGACCTTCCCCAGACCTGAGTCTATGTTGCTCAGCAAGCCCTACATTCCCTGACTGCAGTATGAGCAACAGAACCAAGGACTCCCCTCACATGAACAACATGTTGCTGTTTGCCAAGTGTTTTCAGGGGGGTTGAAGTCTAGCATTCTGAGAATGTGGCCAGGAAATGGAATAAAGCAACAGCAGGTAATATATCTAACCAAAATTAACAAAAGTTAACCACAATTGAACACATATTACGAACCAGGTTCCGTCTGTGGCTTTATATGGCCCATCCCTTTTACTTCTCATAAATCCCCCACGAAGCAGGAATTATTTTCTCAAATTTATTGGTGAGGCATCTGAAGTTCAGAGAGGTCAGGTAACTTGCTCCGGCACCTACGGCAGAAACCATCAGAGCTGGGATTTGAACTCGGGTTTGTCTGGGTCACAAAAGGCCTTGCTCTTAACAGGGGTGCTCTAATTCCTGTCCTTGGGAACCGGGAGAAGCAGGAAATGAATGTGCATGCCATTGCGTTCAGTGCACACAGAAGCACAAACAAGAGGGGTGAGGGCGGTAGGGAGAAGGGGCAGGTAAGTTCTCCAAACGTCCAAAGAGTTACTAACACAGAAAGCGCACTCTAAAAGTGGGGGGCAGGATATTCAGTTGTAAAAGTTCAAGACACTGCCTTAGAGAAGCAACAGCTCTCTGGTTCTCCAGAAACTGATCGTTAAGTGAGGAAGGAGGTGGCCAAGGGAACTGTCGCCCAGCAAGGCCACAACTCCAGGTCCACCACTCACACCACAGTCTAAAGTAACAGGTGTGGGGCGCCTGGGTGGCTCAGTCGGCTGAGCGTCTGACTCCGGCTCAGGTCACGATCTCACAGTCCGTGAGTTCGAGCCCCGCGTCAGGCTCTGGGCTGACAGCTCGGAGCCTGGAGCCTGCTTCAGATTCTGTGTCTCCCTCTCTCTCTCTCTGCCTCTCCCCTGCTCATGCTCTGTCTCTCTCCGTCTCAAAAATAAATAAAAACATTTAAAAAACAAATAAATAAAAAATAAAAAAATAAAGTAACAGGTGTCCCCAGGAAGACAACTAGGCGTACAGACCCTGAGTGGGTCAAAAGGAACCGCAAAGAAGGAAGCGGTGGTTTCCATCCCTTTGCTCCTCGTAAGCTCTCTGTGCTGGAGGCCTTCTCGTGCCCACTTTTCAGATGGCAAGGCTGAGGCTCAGAGAGGCTAATCGACTGGCCAGGCCACACGGCAACGGTGGCGACCGTGCAAGGTTCCCACGTAGGCCCGAGTCAAAAATGCCAGCCCTTCGCGGGCACCTGGCGGTGCTTCCCGGTGGCGTCTGCGAGGGGTGGGGGCCGCTGGCCTCTGGACCACCGCCCCCGGGGTGCTCTTTACCTCACACTTCTCCACGACCGGCTGTTGCCCGCACTCCGAGCTGTTGCCCGCCACGATGCCCGCGCGGAGGTTCTCGCTGTCCCCGGTCCCCTCCTCCATGGAGTAGGTCTTGTTGTGGTTGCCGCGGCGGTGGGCTGGGGCGCGGCCCTGCGCCAGGCTGAGCTGCCGGCGCAGCGCGCGGTTCTCCTCCTCCACCTCGCGCACGCGCACCTCCAGGCTCTCGCGCTCCCGCTGGCCGGCGGCCGCGTACCGGGGGCTGTGCGGCTGCGACTCCAGCGGAGACAGGGACACCGGCTTCCCATCTGGGGAGGCGGAAAGACCGGGGGACGGTTAACCGCGACGAAGCACACCGCGAGCCCCGACCCGCACCCCACGCATCTGTTCCGCTCACGAGGGAAGGTGGATCCAAAGTGAGTGACCAAGAGATGCGTCCAGACTGACCTGGGGACAGAGTTGAGAACGGAATGACTTAGGAGGTGATAAAAAGTAACATGCTATTTAGAGAAGACAATCATAATTTTTCCTAACTAAATACGCTGTCGTCTTTTCCCACCTTGGCACATTTCCTGGTAGGCGTTTTTCTTCTGGATAAAACACACATGAATATGAAGAAATAGCAGGAGGAAGGGAAAGAGGAAAAGGAGAAAGTGGAAGAGAGCAAAAAGAACAAATATTAATAACGACAGAAGTTTATTTTGGTCTTCCTATGTGAACTCCTATTCATCCTTCAAAACCCTGTTTCTGAAGTATCACCTCCCAGGAGTGTCAGAATTCGTCCCCAGGTCTCTCTTATGTCTCATCCTATACACTCTCCACTTAAATACAGTTTCATAAGAGGCCCTATAGAGAGCTATGGATTTTTAAAACATTTTATTAATGCAACATCCCCATCTCCCAAAGGTACTTAGCATACCACATCTTGTACACAGGTGCCCCGGGAACACGACACACTCAAAGCTGTCTGTCCTCTCTGTTCCTATGCTGCAGACATCCCAGTATCCAGCTACAACAAGGCTGCCTTAGGGACTACTAAGCAAAAATAACATCTCTAGAAAATTACCCTCTCTTAGCCACCCGCCAAAAAAGAAGCTTCTCATTTTCCATACTTCAAGTTTTTCTTCTTCCTGCTCAGACCCTGCTGAGCTTCCAAACCATCCCAGAGAGTCTCTGCGACCCACAAAACTTGAGGATCAAAGAACGCAATGAATTACACCCTGCGGGGTTCACCTGTGCTGCTGAACTGAGTCAGCCTCTGCCCAGGGCTTTTTGATGTGTCTCTGGGCCTTCACAAACATGACTCATTTCTCTCCCTCTTAATCACCTCGGGGTTAAACACCTGAGCTCCTGGCCCCCTCCTATCAATGTGGCATATAGGACTCGCTGCATCCCACTGCCCAGGACCACAGATCAAAGGCCGAGGCTGAATGTGTGGGTACACAGAATCACAGGTGGCTTAGGGTTGTATTGTCCCCAAGCTGGCCAATTACAAGCTCTAACCCAGGCTTTTGAAACCTGTTTCCCTGTTTGGTAAAACCAAATTAGTTCCACTGAGAATAAAAACGAATAGGCCACTGACGGCAATTGTGTTTGCTCAACTGGCATCGACCCTTTGAGCAGGGGTGGGGAGAGATGAGCATCAGGGCCCCACTATGCACCCGTGCAGTGCTGGGTAGTTCCGTGCTGATAATGTCTTAGGTTATTCCGACAAAAACAGGTGTCAGACTCTAAACACTTAAGCCTTCCTGTTGGGGTGGAGCCTGAGCAGAAATAAAGTTTCCATGACTGTATGGGGCCACGCCCCTGCTTTCGTGCTGGGAGTTAAGAGTTCTGGGGCTTGAGTGGTCTTCTTTCGTATGGAAACAAAACAAAACACCAGAACATTTAGGAAGGCACCCAGAAGCTCCGGAAAATTCACAACAAAGGAAAATGAGAAATTTGTTCTTTGGAGGGATTACTTAAATGCTCTGAGCTTCAGTTTTCCAGTCTCTGAAATGGGAACAGAAACGCTAACCTCACAGGCGCAATGGGAGGCTTAAGTAAGATATGGAAATACAAAGCTCTGGGCGCTTTGTTTCTCATTGGGCAAACAGTTCCAGTAGTTTCCAATGAGAGTGAGTGGTATTATAAGTAAGCTGAGTTGATGACATAAATTAGCGTGTTAAAGGCTGTACATTTTCTGAACTCGGGGCTGTTCTCTGAGTAGTGTATGGGAGAAAAGGGCCAACAAACCTTGGCTTATTCTGATCTGTGGCATCTCTGAACCTTCTTCCCTTCAGCCTCAGTGAGGTCCAAGTTCATCCAGAAGCAAAGTGGAGGAGTGGGTAGGCTCCCAGGGGGACCTCATCACTTCCTCTGGCTCCCCTCCCAAAAGCCCCACATTTTGCATGCCTATAATTCTTTGATTATGTGCTTATAAATAAAGTCATAATTATGTAATCCCCAAGCAATTACAATTCCAAGGGTAGCAAGGGGGAAATCCTATCAATATTCTTTAGACCCCAAATGGTGTTTTTTTTTTTAATGTTTATTTTTGAGAGAGAGAGAGAGAGAGAGCAAGAATAGGGGAGGGGCAGACAGAGAGGAAGACACAGAATCTGAAATAGGCTCCAGACTCTGAGCTGTCAGCACAGATCCCAACATGGGGCTTGGACTCATGAACTGGGAGATCATGACCTAAGCCGCAGTCAGATGCTTAACTGACTGAGCCACCCAGGCGCCCCTGGACCCCAAATGGTTTTAACCAAACTTAGCTCTCCAAGGCCTGCAGGTGTTTTCTTCACTCTATAGATTTCTCAGGGTGCCTGAGTGGCTCAGTAGGTTAAGTGTCTGACTCTTTGTTTTGGCTCAGGTCATGGTATCACAGGTCATGAGTTCAAACCCCACATAGGGCTCTGCACTGACAGTGTGGAGCCTGCTTGGGATTCTCCCTTTCTCTCTCTCTCTGCCCCTCCCCTGCTTGCAGTCTAACTACATAAACTTGAAAAATAAAATAAAAAATAAAGCTCTATGGATTTCTCAACCATGAAGACACACGAAATGATAAATGCCAGGCCTTAAGGAGAGGAACCAATGTTGGGAAAGGCAACATGTGTGCTGTGCCCTACACCTGGCACATAGGAAGTGCTCAATCAGGAGCAGAATTCTGGTTTGTTCTAAAGGTAGGCTGTCCTGAGCTGCCCTTCCTCTTCCTTGGCCAGGTTCAGCTTCTGGAAGGGAGCATACTGGAGATGTGCCTCAGGGCCTTCTCAGCTGACTTTCCCTGCCTCGTGTGCACAGGGACCCTGTGTCTCTTCCCTGGCGGATGGATCCCAGTGCTGCTTGATACCAAAGGGACCTGTTGCTCTGTCAAGTTCATGGCTCATTCTAATTTCATTCATCCTGATTCTTGCTTTTGTTCCTGGGCTACTCATCTCTCTGGTTCCTGACCTCTTTGTTTTGGCTTGTCCTAGCCCTCTGGGTGGGGTGGGGGAAGGGTTAGGACAGCGAAAGTTCACCTTTTCAGAGGTGCTTTGCAAACACCAATGATGGGGACATCTTATGGGTTCTGGTCTCTCCCGGGAGTGCTCCCCTAGCTCTGGGTACAGCTTGTCACTACAAGGCCCATCACGTGGGATTTTATGGCCTATGTCGACAGCTGTGCCCATACCAGTACTTCTCAGACCATCAGTGGAAAAGAACCAATTTTCCTCCCAACCAATCCTGGATAAAAATCTGGCCCTAACACATGTACCCAGTACATAGCTTGACCCACATGCAATGCATCACATGAATTTGACAAATTGGTCTATACCCTCTTCATCAAGTCTACTGATCACATGCTTGGGCTGCCACAAAGTCCAATTTCTCTAGAAGTTTCTTATATAATTTTCATACTTCCTTATTGTAGAACACTTTGGGCACTGTGATGTTTCATTTTGTGTGTCACTTGACTGGGCCACAGGGTGCCCAGATATTTGGTCAAACATTATTCTGAGTGTTTCTGGAGGAGCTTAACCCTTTGAATCAGCACACTGAGTAAAGCAGGTTGCCCTCCCTAATGTGGGTGGGCCTCATCCAATCAGTTGAAGGCCTCAAAAGAACAAAAGGGCTCACCCTCTCCTCTGTAAGAAACTTCCTCCTACTTGACAGCCTTCAAACTGGGAAAATTGTGGGGTTTTTTGTTTGTTTGTTTTGTTTTTTCCCTCCCGCTTTGGTTATGAATGGAAACACTGGCTCTTCCTAGGTCTGAAGGCTACTAGCGTTTTGAATGGTATTACATCGTCAGTTTTCCTGGGTCTCTAGCTTGCCAATCACCCTGCAGATCCTGGGACTTGACCAAATCCATAACCGCAAAAGGCAATTATAATAAATCTCTTTACACACACAAATGCATGCAAACCCTAGTAATCTATTTCTCTGGAGAACCCTAATGCAGGGACCAAGAACAGGGACCAAGAACAGAACTGGCAAGAACAGTCTGCCACACTGAGTGGCACGGCCCAAAACCTGGTCTCTCTATCCTCAGGGCCTGGCACACTGCCTGTACTTGACAAACATTTAAGGAAGGGATAATGGCATCTAGAAAAAAAGGCATAAAAAATTGATCTAGCAAATCTTAAACTACCAGTTACTTAAAAAGTGGCCTCATCATATACAAAAAAGAAAAACGTGGCCTCATGATAATATTAAGTGCTTAAGGAGAGGGAGAAATAGCCAAGAAAAGGAAATCAGGTAGAGTTATTCTGAATCCCAGACGCTTATAAGAAAGAACTAAATTTGAGTTACAGTTCCACTTACTAATAAATAACAGCCTTAGGCGAAGGACTTAACTTCTCTGTGACTCAGTGTCCCCATCTATAAAATGGGTGGGGGGGCGTATGTGTGTATGTATATTACTTAGCATCAGGCCTAATCAGAGGAGACACACGAATTTCCTCTTTCCTCCTACCCTACCGCACAAAACCTGGAAGCAAGAGAAGATCCCTCATTCTGAGTTCCTTTACTTTTGCTTCTCTATTACCTTCCCTTCCAGGTCCTATTATTCAGATATACACAGTCTATTTGTACACATGGTACATCTCTGTCACATAATGCCTATATGTGTTGATCCGCGGTTCAGCCCACTTGAGAGTTTAAAATGTCAGAACAGACATTATTCAAAAGCTTAGTTGACAACATCTTCCTCCTCCCTCCCAAATTCTCAACAAACGTGAATTTATCATCAGATTTGAATTTCTGAATCCACTTGAGATGAATGCTCTGAATTAAGAAGCAAAACATCTAAGATTGAGAACAAAAAAGGTAAATTGAAAATCAACCTCTGTGCAGTGTGGTGACAGATTAGGGACTTGCCATCCAAAACGTTCTAAGTGACGATCTGAATCAATTTGTGTGCACTGAATCGCTCTGGATCTCTCCAGAGTGCTAGTGTTTAGCATTGTGTGTGATATCCACCACCAGAACTGCGGGTGGGGAGGGGATCTTAACAGAGGCAGGGTCAGGACCTGGGTGGCCTCCCAGCCCTTAGGCCACCCATGTAGGGGACTCCACCAGCCCCTTCCAGTGGGGACAGACCTAGATCTCTCTAGTCAAGGACACCAAAATTCTACACTCATGCCCAGATTTCAGGAAGCCTGTCATTCTGTATCATTCTACCCACGACAAAGACACTGCATCCTTAACCTTTATGCAGCAAAATCCCCCTACGTACAATCTGTCACCAGGGCCTGAAGATTCTTCCTTCCCCGTGTTTAAAGTACTTGCTTCTATCACTATATTTCAAGCATTCCATCCCAAACCAATTCTTTTAATCTTATTCTAAACCAGGGGTCAAACTTTTTCTGTAAATACCCAGAAAATAAATACATTTTACACTGCAGGCAATATAGCCTCTGATGCAAGTACTCAGCTCTGCCAGTTCAGCACAAAAGCAGCCACAGAAATGTGTAACACATGGGCATGGCTGTGTACCAATAAAACTTTATTTACAAAAACAAGTAGTGGGCCAGATTTGCCCCATGGGCCATAGTTTGTGAGCCCCTGTCCTAAGAACATTGGCCTCCAATCTCTCCCTATTTCTGCCAGCTTCACTCACAGATGCCAGGGATAACGTTCTTCAACCCTATTGGTACCGCATCCTGCATTGTGACAGTGCACAGAAGCAATTCCATCTACTTTAAGGTCCTCTATCGTTTTCAACAAACACTTGGTCACCATTCCTAGTGAGCACAAGCCCGTGCGTGGAAGCCGTGTGGGCCGTCTCATTTGATTTAGCAACACTGTAATGAAGCAGGCATTCTCACTTTCCCAGCTTGACTATGAAAGGGGGCAGGAGGGAAACAAGAAATAAGACACACGAGTTAACTTGTTCAAGGTCATCCCAGCAGCAAATGGCAGAGGGAGAGTCTTGAACCCAGATTCACTGGCTCCAGATCAATGGCCCTTTTATGTTCTAAACCAGAATGTCTCCTGCTCGTCCTCTCTCCAGACAAGTCCAGTCGAACTTTTGTGTTGCCTCTGCTTCATTTCCTGGTCCCTTCGTCCAGTGGTTCTCAATCCTGGCTGCCGTTACAATCCCCTGGGTAACTTCTATGGAATCCCAATGTCCTTACGCCCCCTCTCCAATGAATTAGCTCAGAGGTGGGGATCCAGTTAGCATTTTTAGAAGCAGCCACTCTCATGGGGTCCTCCTGTACAGTCAAGGTTGAGAAACCCTGATTTAGGCATTTCCCCCAATCTTCTAAGGCACCATAACCCCCCACTTGCAAGTGTGCCTGTTGGCTCCTGAAGGCAAATTTCAGAAATGGCTCAGGTGCAAAGGAGGTCTTAGCATTGCCACACTCAATTCCATTACTGCTCTGACACTGGGCCCCCGTTTCCCGGCCCGAGTCTCAACTGTATTCTTAGGACAGCTCCTATTGTATAACGCAGGACCTTCCTGAATTCCTAGAAGCTAGGTTGCCTGGTGTTCTAGTTCATTCAAGCTTGGGGCTGTTTTGATCCTGTCAATGCCTCCCTTTCCAAAGCAGCTACCCACCACCACCCCCCACCTGCTCCCAGACCTTCCAGCTTCCCTGGTTCTAGGCTCCCTTCTCTTGACCCACAGGTCACTTCATGCCGAACGAATTCTCCAATTTCTCACCTTCCACATAAAGCTGTGTTCATTAAGTAAGCATTTTGTAATTTTTTTAAACACAATGTCCTCCTCTTTAACTAACATAAAAATTTCACACCTCAATACATTCTGAAATTGCAAAATAAATATTGCAGCCAGAGTCACTTCAGAAAAATGTAGAGAACTCAATTTCATCTTTAAAGTCTCACATTTAAAAAATTTTGGGGGGCGCCCGGGTGGCTCAGTCAGTGAAGCATCCAAATTCGGCTCAGGTCATGATCTCATGGTTTGTGGGTTCAAGCCCCACGTTGGGCTCTGTGCTGACAGCTTGGATCCTGGAGCCTGCTTCAGATTCTGTGTGTGTGTGTGTGTGTGTCTCTCTCTCTCTGTCCCTCCCCTGCTCACACTCTGTCTCTCTCAAAAATAAAGAAAATGTAGAAAATAATAATAATTTTAAAAAACATATTTTTTTAACATTTTGATCTATGGATGTCCATATGACAGCTGAATTGGATATGGCACTAATTCTGGGCTGAGTAAGACACAGGGCTCAGCCTGGACACTTTCCTAATTCCAGAATTGTGGAACTAGATTTGCTGCAGGGAGGAACATGGCAGTGGTGATGAGCAAAGGCTGCTTACTTGTGTTGGGGTAAACAGGGAACATTTTACCCAAAAACTCCCCAAAGTGATTTTCTGGAAGTTGTCTTGGCAACCAAAGTAAACTTGAGTTCCAGCAAAGACCTTGGAGATCCTCTGGCAAAGACTAAACAACAGTTAAGAAAACAGTTCCCCACAAGCTTCTAAAAAGCCAGGGAAAGAAGCCTGTTCTGTTTCGTCATAATAGGCTAAATGCAATTTGACTTTTCTCCTCCAAGAAAGTATTTTCCAGAACCCTGCCTTAAAGAGCTTCATTAAGTCAAGAAAATGAAGACATTTTTAGCACCAATTTGCTATAATCCATAGCTGGGTTTTTGCTACAAGTGCTTGAAGTATATCTTAATGAGCAATGATGTCAATGTTTTGCCCCTTGAAACTTCAGGTTCAAGGACTTCAAAGCTCCAAATGTTTTCTGCCGAATATCCTAAGTTCTGGAAGTTTGAGACAGTTGGTCTCTGAATTACTATTCTCACAGCAGAGTAACTGAGTCTTTCCAGTTTTAGATCTGGCCAATTCTATTTCTCTTTGATTCCCAAGGAGTCTAAGTACAGACAGAAGGACCTTGTTGATAGCATGTTGATCACCAAACAAGGCAAAGGATAATGTGAGCAGTGCTCTATTTTTTATATGTTTGAACAATTTGACAGTGGGGTCCAGTTCTTCTCTTAGATCCCCGGAAATAACTACTGGGCACGGTGTGTCCCAGAAAATGTGAGGAGATAGTCACTCCAAATCTGGAAAAACAACCAGTGGGTAATAATAAATTCACATTCCAAGTAACCTTTGATTACCCTCTGTCCCCACTTAACTCATTAACTTCAATCACTTTTAGCATGGCCTCCAAGCCACCCAGTTTTCCTAGTGGCCTCCAGTGGCTGAGTTTGGAAGGTGGTGCTTCCCCTTCCTTTGGTATCCTGAGCCACATTTCTTAGGTGTGCAACAGTTGAACACCATTCCCCTTCAGGGAAAGCCCTCAACACTCCAAGGAAAACAGGCATGATGACTTTATCCTTAGCAAAACATCAACTAGCCATCCTCACCGGAGTCATCAATATGGTGATCGACTACAGAATCAGACCCAGAAATATTCTAAAATTTCTCCTTTTATTTTCTCTTTGGCAGTATTCAAGATGAAAGATTTCCTAAGTTATTTTTCCACTGATCTAATTTTTAAAAAGAAATCCCAGCAATAAATGTGTTATTTTATATGAAATATTCATAGCCCTTATAAAATCCTACTAATAGGTTCCAAGAGTGGCAAATCATATGTGCTGGGGAGAGTCATATTTTACAGTAAAAATTTTGAACAAGGATTTGTGTGTGTGTGTGTGTGTGTGTGTGTGTGTGTGTGTAACAAAATCTTGTTCAAATCAAGAGAACCACATGGGAGGACACTGTAGCAAAGTTTAAAATTTTTTACGCTGGTCACACTAAGGATGTTCAAAGCTATCCTTTTCTAATTATGTGAATCCATACTTGCCATAAAACTCAAGCCGTCATTCTTGGTAGCCATATTAAGTATTTACCAAAAAGGAATTCTGTGATTTTTTTTTTTTTAAATGGGGAATGCTGACAATATCTGGTTTGGATGGCAAAGGGATAAAGATTTCACTGGCAGGTAGCCGGTGTTACAGGTCTCCAGACAAATCAGCAAAACTCTGGCCCCATCCCATTCTTGCTCCTTACCCTCCCCCAGGCGTTTAAGTCATCTTCTTTCAGGGGTGGAGTGTCACAGTGAAATTCACATCTACGGGAAAGAATTAGGGTCTCTTATTCTTTAAGAGAGTGTGTCTATAAATATTTCTTTCATTTTATTTATTTTAGAGAGAGAGAGTGGGCAAGGGCAGGGGGTGGGGGGAGAAAGAATCTTAAGCAGGTTCCTTGCTCAGCACAGAGATTCTGATGTGGGACTCGACCCCACGACCCTGGGATCATGACATGAGCTGAAATCAAGAGTCAGACACTCGGCTGACTAAGCCATCCAGGCGCCCCGCATGTGACTGTAATTAGACTGCCTCAGACTCGAACAACAGTGCTCTGCTCTCCTAGGGAGGGACAGGGACTACCAGACAGCACTCTCAGACATCACTACTCTCCCCTGTGTTTGGAAGACAGTAGTCTCACAAATGCCCTAGGTAAGAGGAAAACTAACTGCAAAACAGGACTCAAAGTCTAGCGTGTTCTTCACGCCCTATGTCAGTGATGGCACTCGGTTTGCCCACCTCCAATCAGGCACACGCCAAGTCTGAGCAGAAGTTCTCTTCCTCTGCATTGGGTGGAAGTGAGGATTAACATAGGAGAAAACTCCTTGCTCCCACTTCTGGTGTTTCAGGTGGTCTAGTGTCAGCGAGGAGTGGCTGGCTCTGCATGATGTTCTCTGGGCCCTCTGACGTTCCCCCTCTCCTCCGCAGTGAACTGGTTTTGAGAGACAAAGCCACTGCCCTTCACACAACACTTACCCCACCGCCTGTGGCTATCATGCTGGTGCAGGGCACACAGCCCCAGGGGAACCCAACTCTGGCATGTGGTGCTCATGATACAGTTAAACCTGATGACATACTGAAAGGAAGAGGTTAGAAGGCAGGTCAGCAGGAGAAGTTACTTAGTAGGGCTCTTCATGTGCACAGGGTTAAGTGGGTAATGGTCATGGAACCCACAACAGCATGAGTAGCTGCCGCGAAGAACAATCTAACACGTTTCAAAAGAAGAGGAAGCAAATGTTTCTGTGAAGGTGGTTGATTCCTTCACTAGCGCCCCTTTCCTGCAAACTGCCACGTCACCTAAATCAATGCCATCGTCTTCAGCTCAATTGTAAATTAAAAACAAGAGAAAACAAGCAACAGCCTGCCTGAACATCCCCTCGCCTATAAATGTCTGCCCTCCTTTATGCCGTCTTCTTCCCCCTTCTAAAGAGTCTCCGAACCTCCTTTATCAGTTCGACTTACTTAAAGTTATATTCCAATTTTCGTGACTATCTATATTGAAACAACGGGGGAAAAGAAAGAGGGAAAACCCTTATCATCCCTTTTTTCACCCATTCCTGACAAATCCAAACCATCCCTCGGGAGGAAATCAGAAATGAAGTATGAGGTTTTATCAGGATAGATGGGGTGGGGTTGGGGAGAGGGGAAAATAGAAGATTTTATCAGAAGCTCAGCTTGACAGAAATAACACTTTATCAGGATGGGCACTTGGCAAAGATAAGACATTACCAAGAGCAAGATAGATGTTTGGGTAAAATATTGCGCTAATACCTATTAAGCAAAACCTGCCATCTCTACTTCTGACGGATTGTTATTTATTTGCAAGTCCTACTCCTGGGACGACGGTGATTTTTTATAAGGCGCTCCCACCAGTAGCAAACGAGCAACAATAATAAAACCAAGGACCCTCAACTCAACTGGGCTGTGAAGCAGAGGGAGGCTATGCCTCAGCAAGTTGAGAGGAAGCTGGGCTTGGGTGTGGGGAGTGCTAACAAACACAGAGGCCCCAAGAGATGTCCTGATGGTGGAGCCTCCAGGACAAGACCCCAATTTCCTGGCCCCAAAGAAATGAGTCCCTTGCAGGACCCAGACGAGGCTTTACTAATGGGACTGACCTCAGAGGCTAGGTTGGGACAGAAACCCTGGTGTTGCTGTTGAAACGCCCTGCACTTTATGACTCCACCTTCTGGCCCTGAAGGGTACCTCAGACAACCCGTGACCTTCTCCAGTGAGTAGTTCCAAAGCCCCGACAGGTGCAAGCCCTATGCTAAGTTCCTGGGCACCATGACTGGCAACTGGAAGGAGCCTTAAGGATCTGTGTGATTTCCCCTGCAGGCCTTGTCACCTGGCGAGTTACCATGGACTCTCCCCTACCTGAGAGATCATTCCTAGGAACCCTTCTCCCATCCGTCCAGGGTGAGTCAGCCACTCCTCCGTTCTGTCACTGGATTTCCTGCAACCTGCTACAATACAGACCTCAGGCAGCAGCTCTTATTACATTTGTGACAACTGTTGATGTAGCCTGCTTCGCCCTGTGACTATCCATTCCCTCAACACCTGTTTGGGGCAGACACCGTGTGGGTGAAGGCAGACGCCACGCTGAGTCCCTTTGTTCCCGAGTACCACAGAGACGGACTCAGGAGCCCCTCGTGTCTCCATATCCAAATGAGAGCCCCTGGTTCCCACCTCAAAACCCCCTGCCCTCTCAGCACATAGCATCACTGTTGTTACCAGCGCACAGACCACAAACACAGAGCTCAGTCTTGAACTTGAACTTCTTCCCTCCTGTTCCATAGGCCTCTTTAACGATATATTTTAATGTGTGTTTTACCTTTCAATACACCCCAGACACAAACTCTTAGGCCACCATCCAAGTCCCAGGCCCCACCTTTTTTCACCTGGACTCACACAACAGCCGCCTAACCGGCCTCCCTACTTCCGACGGTCTACTTACCACTCAGCACCTAGACAACATGTGAAGATGGTTCTCGGACCCCACTACTATCCTGCTCAAACTGCCCCTCTTATGGCTTCCCAGCAAACTTAAAACCCAAATACCCTACAGTGGATTACGAAACTTATCAGAATTATCTTTCCGACCTTAACGCACTCCTCCACACTGGTCTTTTATTTATTTTTTGTTTGTTTATTTTTGAGAGAGACAGAGCACAAGCAGGGGTGGGGCAGAGAGAGAGAGGGAGACACAGCATCGGAAGCAGGCTCCAGGCTCTGAGCTGTCAGCACAGAGCCTGATGAGGGGCTTGAACCTACGAACCGCGAGATCATGACCTGAGCCGAAGTCAGACGCTTAACCAACTGAGCCACCCAGTTGCCCCCACCATCTTTTAGATGCTTCTCGAATGTACCAAGCATTCTCCCACCTTGGGGCCTCTGCACCTGCTGTCAGAGATACCACTCTGCAGAGAAAACTCTGGCCACCCTTCAGCCGGAATCTGTCTCTCACTCCTTCCCCTGGTGATTCTTCCCCTTTGCACACATCCCAGAACTCCCCTAAGTATAAACGTCTTTGTTTTCTTTCTTGTGTGCCTGTCTCCACACCTAGAATACAAGTTCAGTGTTGGAAAGGTCTTTTGTAGATCAGTCTTATCCACCATTATGTGCCCAGGGCCCAGAATGGAGAGCACACAGTAGGCACTCAATAAATATCATTTAAATGATGAAAATTAATGGGGGCAGGCAAGGACTAGAAAGTTCAGTGGTGGGAACTGATTTTCAAAAGAGAATGATTATAACTCCCTTACTGACCACCCACTTTGGTTGAGTGGGTCTCACGTATCACCTTATTGTACGAGGTAGGTTTGATTGTCCCCGTGTTAAGGTGGAGGCGATAGGTTCGTTGAGCTTAAGCAACTTGCCAAGGCTTAGGGCAAAAGTAAAAACGCCCAGGATGAAAAAGAATCTGACACCCACCTCCAAAGAAAAAGTCTGTTTTCATTCCATCTTCTACCTCTAAATAGCTCTCTGTCCAGAAAACAAAGGTTGCCTTTTGATGTGACAAGCAGGAGACACACGAGAGAGATGAGGGCAAGACGGTCGCGACACGCATCGAGAAAGTTAAGAGCGTCCTGTGGCAAGAATGCTCGGAGAATCCAAGTAAAACCATCTGTGCCAGCCTGCAGAACAGAACTCTGCTGAGGCACAGCCGGAACAAGGGAGTCTGACAAAGCAGCCCAGGTGTTACTTCTACACACCCCAGAGGCAAGTGCACACACAGAAGAACAGGAGAAGCAGAGGAAAGTTTTGGATATCGTGAGCTAGAGATCCTGGGCACCGTGCCTCTGGGTCACCCTACGTCCTTTGGAAAGGATGCTGTTGGTTGGTTCTGAACAGGAGAGCTACCGCAGGGAGGCCAGTATTTCTAGGGCTGGAAGCAATCCTGCCGTGGCCAATAGAGATGGGTCTATTCTGCCTTCTGTAGCCTGTAAAACAGAAAGGAGGTGGGGGCACAGGAAAGATAAACACATGCTAATACGAGGGGTCAGGAAGACTCAGCTGCCAGGCTCCAGCCAGACAGGAGGGGGGACAAAAGGGGGAAATCAGAACCTTTGTCTCCAATCACCGGAGTATTCAGAGGCTAGGGGAGGCGGCATATCCGGATGGACTAGAAATGGTTAACTCACAGTTTCTCTCCTGAGGAGCAGCTTCAGCTGCTCATCAATAGAATCTCCAGCTGATAATTATTAAGTGAAACTTGGGGCTTTCATTTGCATATGTAAAGCACACTTCCCTCGGAAGCCACAATGGGAGGAGAATGCACTTCCTGATTGTGCAGCCCTGGGAGGTTTGGGTGGGGTGGGGCTCCAGCCTGCTTTGCATGTGCTTCTCCACGCTAATCAAGCCAGATATTCAGCAGAAATAAACCCCACATCCCAAAATACACCATTTGTCAAAATCCAGAGCTCAAATAAGAGACCTCTTTTCTCCAGATCTGAGGATGCATCCTACCACAAAACAGGTCTGTAAGGAATGTGATTACCCAGCCAGGTGCACATGAGCTTGTACACACACACCTGGGTTGTTTTGCCGGACAGAATGGTTATTAGTTTCTCCCAAAGCAAGGCTTCTATCTTCCTCGGGTTTCCTGGCATTTCTCAATCTTTGCACCTGTCGATGAAGAAGCTTCTGCCCCGAAGAAGAAAGAAGGAAATGCAAAGAGCATCAAATTCCAAGTATCTGATAGCTTATCTCTGTTATGACCTTTGTCTTGGCTTTCGAGGAGGAAAGAAGTTACTGAACTTGTCTCTCCTCCCATAGGAAAGGATGCCATATGGGGAAGAGCCATCAGTCCCAGGAGTATAGCGAGGACACTGCCCTTAGCATGGCTTCAAAAATCAAGGACTTCAAATACCAATGCCATTTCTAGGCGCTACGACTTGATTGTGATAAGGATGCTGCTGGGGCTGTCTAAATTTACAGGGTGTCTAAAATTATACCCATGACATTCTGAAGACAGAAACAGACAACAGGATTAAAAACAACAACAGCAACAACAACAAATTGTCAACTCTGGATCTCTTCATCCTTGGTCAAGCCCATGATCCTTTCGGCACCTCAGTGCCCTCATCTGCAAAATGGGAGTAAAGATTCTGCAGGAACCCTCTTACCCAGCATCACTGGGGTATGTATCTACTATAAACTTTTTAACTGATAACCTATAAACACGCATTCATTTGACAATCTTTTGATATGGGGCCAAGGCCTTTACTGTAAAAACAGGCCCACTGTGTGAAAAGGCACAATACCTCTGTTGCTTAAACCAGAAAGAAACTGTCAAACACTTCTGGCTAGAGTTTGTTTGTTTGTTTTTTTTAATGCTTATTTTTGAGAGAGAGACACAGAGCATGAGGAGGGAGGGGCAGAGAGAAAGAGACACAGAATCTGAAACAGGCTCCAGGCTCTGAGCTGTCAGCACAGCTGACAATGTGGGGCTCGAACCCACGAACCACGAGATCATGACCTGAGCCAAAGTCAGATGCTTAACTGGCTGAGCCACCCTGGCGTCCCTGGCTTGGGTATCTTTAAAATACAGGGGAAACTTTAAAGACATTTGTGAAGTAATCAGAGTACAGAATTCCTTTCATATTTTTATCTCCCCCCCCCCGTTTTTTTAGCTGTCTTGCTTACATTTGACAGCTGTTTTTACAGCAATCTGCCTTTACGTCATTGTTCCAAAATACACAATTTAGTTTTCTATAGACCCGCTTCTTCCTGCACTCATATTTCACTGCCTTCTGTAATAACTGTATCATTTAATTATATGATAAAGATACACTATAACAGACTTGAAAATAGATTAAAATGTTTTTTTGCTAAGCACAAAATTCAACTGGTGGGATCAAATGCCAAACAGTTCTAGAAAGCAGCCCAATATCCAGGAGACTGCACGCAGTGGGCTAGGAACAGTATTTTGATAGAGGGAATGGAGGAATGCATGGTTATTGGGTGTGGTTCTTTTTTGTTGTTGTTGTTGTTTGTTTATTTATTTTTGAGAGAGAGAGAGAGAGCAGGACAGGGGCACAGAGAGGGAGACACAGAGTCTGAAGCGGGCTCCAGGCTCTGAGCTGTCAGCGCAGAGCCCGACGTGGGGCTCGAACCCACTGACCACGAGATCATGACCTGAGCTGGAGTCGGACGCTCAACAGACTGAGACACCCAGGAGCCCCTCTTCAGTGGAGGTGCATTAAGAATCTTCCACTGAGTCTCCCTTGTGGTGCTGCAGGAAAGAATAGCAGATTTCCTAGAGGGCATTTCACTTCCCAGGGTAGGTGGGAAAGGAGCACTTGGGAAAAGTTTTTGCCATTTTTCTTAGGCGGGGTCAAGTCACTGCTTCTGTAAACTATGGCTGCAGGCTTTGAAATCACCTTCCATATGCTTCTGGTAAAAAATACTCCTCCTTTATGCCGGTAGAGCACTGTGAGACCACGTTTGGAGCATCTGTGGGTCTTTGGTCCCCCTTGGTCTTTCATGTGGACGGACACAGGCAGGGAAGGGGTTATGGCTGTTCCCACTCTGCATGAGGCAAGTGAGGTCTGGAGGCGCAGAGGCACGTGCCCGGGAATGTCAAGAGCAGGACCAGAAGTGTTGGTTCACATTCCCAGAAATTGCTTCTCGTGCATATTGGCTGCTTCCTATCACCTTTGTAACTTTGGAAGCAGCATAAGCAAGCATTTCATGGAGTAAAAAGGTGCACAGAAACAGATCTTTGCTCGCAATAGAGAAAGGTCACAAGAGAGCAGACTTGAAGCTTCTGTGCAGACCCCTCAGCCGATCCTGTCCTTCCACATAAAACATTTCCACAGACCTGGAGTCCTGAAGCCTCAGGCTGCGTCAAAGATCTTCAAAGGCCCACAGGGTTACAGCATAAGTGAGAAAAGTCTCCCCTTGCAACAACTGAGCCCTTACAGAAAGGAAGCAGTAAAGGGTTATCAGCTGTGCTGACCTTGGGCAAGTAATTTAACACCTGTAAGCCTCAAATGACAGGGAACAAACTTTCCTGTCTACCTTACAGGGCTATTTGAAAATGCATTAAAAAGAACAGGCCTATAGGAAAGGCCTAGGTAAGAGAGACTTATGGGAATGGGACATGATCTTTTATTATTATTTTGTAATGTTTATTTGTTTTGAGAGAGAGAGTGTGTGTGTGAGTGATGCAGGGCTCGATCTTATGAACCATGAGATCATGACCTGAGTTGAAATCAAGAGTCGGACACTTAACTGACTGAGCTGCCCAGGCGCCCTGGGACATGATGTTCTTAAGCAAAGACACACAGTAACTACGAGTACTGTTACTAGACATTATTCATGAACCATGTTTTTTTTTTTTTTTTTCAGAGAGAGAGGAAGAGAGGGATTGCACATGACAGTACATGTGTCCATGGGAGGGAGGGGGAGGGGGAGGGGGAGGGGGAGGGGGAGGGGGGAGGGGAGAGGGAGAGGGAGAGGGAGAGGGAGAGGGAGAGGGAGAGGGAGAGGGAGAGGGAGAGGGAGAGGGAGAGGGAGAGGGAGAGAGAATCTCAGGCAGGCTCCACACTCAGCGTGGAGCCTGACATGGGGTTCGATCTCACCACCCTGAGATACTGACCTGAGCAGAAATCAAGAGCCAGACGCTAGAATGACAGAGCCACCAACATGTCCCATGTACCATGTTATTTAATTTAGCAGTAAAAGCAGCCATCTGGTTCCTTATAGCATTACTGTCCCCATAGTCTAAGGATAAGGCAAAACTGAAGAAAAACAATGTCCACCAAGCTCTAAAAAAGCCACTTGAGTTATTTTTAGCCCGGTGGAGGACGTGGCCATCCTTCTTCCTTGATATTCGTCTCATCAGTTCCAGGAACAGATAACAGAAACACAGACGACCAATGCGCACTTAGGTGACCGTCTGCTAGTTGAGGCCCTAAGAGACCTCTCCCACCTGCTCTGGTGTAAACTCATGTTCTGCACCCCCTGACAGGAGCCGGGCCACCGTCCCCAAGCCTCCATCACCTGGAGATTAAATGACCACAGCACAACTGTATTTCCAGTAATGCTATAGTATGCCGGCAGTTGGAGCCATCAGGCAATGTAACCTTTTTTCCCCTAAAGGAAAGAACAAACACATTTGAAGCAGGTTATACCTACAATTTCCCAACCAAAAAGATGTGTCTATGGGTCAATGTCTCGCAACATGAATAAATGCAAAAGGCTCAAAATGATCTCCGCTGTGGTTTATATTGAAATTCAGGAGGCCATGTGCTTATACCCAGGGAGGTCTGCAGGATGCAGCGAAGGAGCATATGAGGTCACGGAGGGCAAGAGACACTGCGTGTCGCTAAGGTCAGGCTTTTATAAAAGACATCCTCATACAAATGAGAGAAGCCCTGTAGTTGTCAACCTTGTCTGTTTGGAACACTTATTTCCTTCGGTCTACAAGCTCATTCTGAATAAGATCCAGTAAGTTACTCATTCATTCACTCAAGGTACACATTTACAAAGCATCCGCAATATGACAGTCACTACACAGGTCCTTTCCTTTGAGCACCTTAAAGCCCAGGGAGAAAGATGAGTGAAGCTAAAATGACAGAGATAATGTTTATCTCTGCAAAGAGATAGGATCATAGGATCTCTCTCCCTCTCTATTAAGAGATAGAGATGCTAACAAGGATGATGCATCCATGCGGCAGCACCCCTTAGCACGTAAAGGCCCAGGGGAAACTTCCAGGAGTCCTCATGCTGATGGCTAAAGCATGGGCACAAGAAGCCCGATGGAGAGGAAAAGTGTTCAAGCAGAGGAAACAGCATATGTAAAAGCTAAGAACCACAGTTCTCAAACTGTGCCCAGATTCCCCAGGGTGACCCAACAGACCCACATAGGCACCCCGAGGTATTCTAAAATCGCTACAGAAGCACAACAATTTTTAGTACCTGCTGGGCATTGCCCGAACTACTAGCTCAAGATAATTCAGTTTCAACAGGAGGTTGTACCACATTCCGTATCTTGGGCAAAGGTGGGTTTTCAGAATTTGCTAGGAAAGAAAGCAATGACTGCACAAGAAGTCAACAGGTGCCCAGGCTCCTTCCAAGATTTGAGAAGTTATGCATCCCGTAAGTAAATAACGCTGTGTGTCACTTTATGTGTGTCCTATTTTCAAGCAGCTGCTAAATTGTTAGGACATAAACACTTAATAAATTGAATAGTTTGGTATTTCATTTGACCTATGAGGAGGTGACACTACGGGGCCCAAGAAATGAGGAAATGTGGCAACCTGTGGTTTAGAGATCAAAGGGCCTGGAGCTTATAATGGACATAAAAGATTTTCACATAAGGCACTCAGGGCAAGGGGTGGAGGGTGGAAAAAGACGCTGGAAAGACAGGTAGGGCAGATCACAGAGGGTTTGGGGGCACCATCAAGAACTTGACCTTCATTCTGAGGCCAGTGGGACCCACAAAAGAGTTCTGAACTTCCTTGTTGCACTGAATGCAATGCCGCCTGAGTTTTTCCGGACTCTCCCCAGTTCTCAGAATATCTGCACTTCACAGACCATCATGTGGGTACCACACAGCTGAGGCCACACTGAGGAGTGAGGTACGCCATTGAGTCTCTGCAGAGAGGCTTGCAATTTCATCTAATCCACTGAACCTAAGTAAAATCACACTGTCAAGTGTAAAATGCCTTACAAACAAAAGTTACCATTATCTAGCATTTATATGTATGCTTCATATTCTAATAGTCAACCCACAGTGAATTTAAGTCCTCTCTGGACCTCTCACAGCTGTTAACACCTCCTCTCCTTTTTCTACATTGTTGCCAAAGCTCAGGCTTGCTTAGTCCTCTAATCCCTAAACCAACTTTTGGATTCAAAGAGAAGGAGCTACATGGTGAAATCTGAACTGCTTAACCTCACATGTTTGATATGCTGGACATGCTGAAACAATGTATGTTGTCATTTCTCCAAAGCTAAGATTTTAAAGAATGTTGACTCTTCGTATCTGCAGGTGTGATACATTGTACAATAAATTACAAAGACTATCGGGAACAAATTTACTAAAACATTTCATACGAAGATACTTTTCCTTTAAAATGGGATGCTGAAGAAAAATTTCTTGCCAGGCACAGAAAAGCTTTTATCAACCTAAAGCTAAGCTAGACACATCATCCCAACTTCCCTCGCAGTTCCAAAAGTCTGAAAACAGCAGGGTATTAAGTAATTAAAGAGTCACCACATCCACTGGGTCTTAGAGAAAAGAACAACGAACGAAGAAGAGAAATTGTGTAAAGGCTGTCCTAGAACAAGCCCACAGGAGACAGGACCCCACTGGCGGCTCATGCACAGTCTCTTATAGAGGACAGAGAATGGTCAGGGGACCGGGGGCTTGGGCCAGTCCCAAGATCTTACCCCAGAAAAACCTACTCACTCTGAAAATTGCAGCAAGAGCTACTGTTCTGTATTTATTAACCCTTCGACCTCACTGCGCAGGGTCCCAGGAGGAGCGAGCTCTGCCAGAGCAGCAATCCTGGTCCATCACGGCACCTGCCGCTCCTCCTAGGGAAAAGGAGGCTATGTTTGCCCATCTGTGCGAATGACTTGTGCGTGCTCAGCCTTGCCTGGCTTCCCTGTTCATTCGGGGTCCATCAGCCTGTGGAGAGCATGTGCCACATGTCCCCAGGGGGAGAACCTGATGTTTGCTTTGCTAAGACAGTCTAATTTGGGTGAGGAATTAAGTCTGCCTGCTTGAGACACATACGTTCTCCAAGTGGCTTTAACAAAAAGGGAAGTTCTGATCTCTTTGGGCTCAATCCCATGCTCCTCCACCTGTTCTCATCTCACACACAGGACAGAGGGGTATTACTTTTTAAAAAAAAAATTTTTATGTTTATTTATTTTTGACAGAGAGAGAGAGAGAGAGACAGAGCATGAGTGGGGGAGGGGCAGAGAGAGGGAGACACAGAATCCAAAGCAGGCTCCAGGCTCTGAGCCATCAGCACAGAGCCCGATGCGGGGCTCCAATTCACAAACCGTGAGATCATGACCTGAGCTGAAGTTGGTCGCTCAACCAACTGAGCCACCCAGGTGCCCCAGAGGGGTATTACTTATTGATCCTGAAACCTTAACACTAGAAATAAGCCAAAGCACCAAATCAGCAAATGGAAAGGTAGACTTGATAAACTACACTTCAGAAGCAGGATGTGGAGCACCTAGAATGTGCAAGGCCTCAGGCTAGGTGCTGGGGATACTGGGTGAAGCGAGCAGACATGGTCTCTCTTTGGGTGCTATTTCTAGTTCACCAGGAGGACAGCCGACGGCCGATTAATTATTTAGCTGTAAGTGTGATTAATATAAAGTCTTGTGATGGATCCTATCAGGGTTCTGTATCTTGGCAAATTATTCCCCATTGGGTGGGCAAAAGCCTGAGCCCCAGGAGCCACACTCACCACATTCCTTCTCACCCTCAAATCATGCCGCTGCTAACCAGTTCCCAGTCCCCAGCGGTTTGACCTCCACGGTCACCTTTCAGGCCAATCCCGTTCTCTCCCATCCCTCCCAGGAACCCCACGTGCCAGACTCCTTACCGGGTTTTCTCCCCAATGGCGTCTGTATCCTTCCCACTGATCCGCTTGGATCCATTCCTGTTGTGATTTGTTTTGTTTTTAGTTACTTTTAATTGTGAAATAAACACACGAAACTTTCCATCTTTGCCATCTCTGAGTGTGCAGGTCAGAGTCAAGTACATTCAGGCTGCTGTGGAGTCACCTCCACCATCCATCCCCAGAACCCTTTTCTGCTTGCAAAACTGTAACCGTCCACACACAGGAGCCCCGTATTCCACTCCCCTCTGCCCCTGGCGACTGCCATCTAATTTCTGTCTCTGTGAATGTGACTCTTCTAGGGACCCTGTGTAAGCAGAATCAGACAAAAACTGTCTCCTTATGACTGGCTTGTTTCACTTAGCACATGGCCTTTATCCCCCTTCTATCTGCAGGGCCCAGCACACCTAATGGCACCTAGCAAGGTCTCAAAAAGGCCTTTTATTTGCTTGTTCATTTAGCAAATTGACACTACAGTAGAACCCGCCTTTAAGTCTCCAAGACCACCCCCCCCACACACACACACATACACAAGGATTATATAAGGGGCAAGGACTCTAACTTCTTATATCATTATCTCAATTAATCCTCACGCTGCTCTGAAGTGGTTATTCTCTCTATTTAAAGGATAGTAAATTGAAACCAAGAAAGTGAAGCCAGTTGGCCCAAGGCCATTCAGCTGGTGAAAGGGCCTGAAGTTTGGACAACGATCTGTCCCTAACACCCATGGAATTTTCATCAAACCATGGCTCTTAGGAAGCCTGGAATCTTAGGGGGTTTTTTCAGTTTTTTTTTTTTATACTTATGTAAATTCTTATTCCAAAAGAACAGTTTTATGTTTTTATGCATTTCAGACACCAGCAGTGGAAGTTGTAGGGTGATATTTTGGTAACAAAGGGTATTTTTGCATAAAAACGTCAAAAAGTGGTTTATGCAGATTCACTGCTCAGTATACTTGCTGGGAAACTCGGGTCACAGCTCGGAGGTTCCCCCAAAGAAGCCAGATCTTGGAGACGAAAATGGAGAAGCAGGAGCCGCTCCATCACAGGTGGGGGAATCCTGAGAGAGGTCACTGCTCACATGCTGTTCTTTTCATATAAGAGTACGTCCCGTGGGTTAAACCTGCATGTCCTATCAGTGCAGATCAAAGGCAGGGGAAAAAAATTGCTAGCTAACCAGAAGTGGTTTAGAAAGACGGTGAAAGAGAACAGAGAATTACATACAACAGACAAGTAAAAACGAAAATACACATCAAAGACCAGAACTATATAATAAAATCAAAAAGCCAAAGTCTACAATACACAACACGAATAACAGAAAGCTATTTTATGTATTCGCATCAAGACCCTGAGATACTTGAACAAGGGTTGGAAAACTTTTCCTATAAAGGTACAGATAGTAAATACTTTAGGCTTTCTGAGCCACACGGTCTCTGTCACAACTACTCAGCTGTGCCACACTGTGGCTCAAAAGTGGCCGCAGACGGTACATGAAGCTGTGTTCCAATAAAACTTTATTTACAGAAACAGAGTGAGGCAGATTTGACCTGAAGGCCGTAATATGCCAATCCCCATCCCTGAAGGCCAAGAATAGGTCTTCTCCCATCCTTCAAGGTAGTAACACAGAGCTTGGATATCGCACAAGGAGAAAAATTAAAATTAAATATTTCCCAGAGTTCTATTTAATTTTTAAAAAACCCTATTCTGTGAACTAAATGCCATTTATCCCCATTTTTCAGAAGAAGGAACTGAGGTTCAGAGACCTGCAACACTTTGCACAGGGCCACCCAGATGGCAGAGCCAGGAATAGAATCCAGGTGTGGTGGGCTCTTAGCGTTCAGGTGCTTGTCACCATACTGGGGCTAACTGCTTATGGAGGGGGCAACAATGTGGCTGGGAAAAGGATCGGGGAAGATACAGAAATGGTCCTCAAGATGCGACCGCACCAAGTGGGATTCCATCTGCAAAATTACAGGGGCAGAGACAGAAACTCACTTACACTAGTCCAAATGGAAAAAGACAGTTTACCATAAACACATGGGAACTGTCTAGGAACAAAGGAGTCGGAATCTTGGGGGACTGAAACCACTGGAAATCAAGGCAGTTATCTCTCCATATCCACCCTCCATTTTCCCCTCCCTCCCTACTCCCCATCCATAGATTTCTCTGCATCTCTACCAGAAGCCTGAGGGACTCTCCTCTGTGCTTTCCTCAGAGTGTTCGCAACACTGTCCCCTCCACCAGCTGATGTCCCCTCCACCAGCTGATGTCCCCTGCTGGATCACAGTTGCCTACAGTTGCATCTCCAGCTGACCCATGAACAAGTGCACCTGCCACAGTGGTACCACTGCCCTGGTGCCACCCTCTGCTCTAGACCCACAGCCGATGCTCAGCATCTGTCCGTCGAAATTCTCAGAACGGAGCATCCAGTCCTCATGCACGAGCACGGGGATTCACCAGGCGCGGTTCACAACGGCATGTGTTCTCTGGCTAGCCGTGGCCAGAGATGCAGCAGACCTGGGGTCCCAAATGCCTGTGGAATATGCCGGAGCCACAGGCAGAAGCCAGTCCTCTGAGAGATGGGCACACACTTCCACACGTCTGACGCCACAGGGAAGACTGGTACCTACGATCCGAGAGAAACAGCAGACAGACTGGAGGAGCACAAAGCCAGGCCGGAATAAAAAAAAAAAAAAAAAAAATTACTTAAAGGAAGTGGGATGTGTTTACTCAATTCAGGAAGAATATGCAGGAGTTGGAGACAGACCAAATGAGAGCGATGCAAATAATCATCTAGATAAAAAATCCAATATGCAAAACTACAAAAATTCAAAGGCGGTGGCTGCTCTTATTTTCTGTAAAGGGACACTATTCAACAACTGTGGAGAGCTGCAGCGTGAGTGGGGGGAACAAGAATCGAAACCAAGGCCTCCTGTCTGATTTAAAGAAGCTGGCAGTACATTCCAACAGGAGTTGCTAAGGGGTGCAGCAAAGTTTCTGAATCACCTTGAAAACACAGTAGAAATGATCACCTGAGCGGGTACACAAGGCACCTGGGGGAAGGGGAACTAGCATTGCAAAAAAAAAAAAAAAAAAAAAAAAGATTCATCACTTGATGGCAGATTTCAATATGGAGATCCCTACCGGGAAGCTCATTGTCTCTGATTTCTCTGCCCGAATGGTCCTTCAGCAACAGGAAAATAAATCTCTGCCCAAGTTCTGTTTTTAGCACGAGCCCTAGAACCAGCTCATTCTCTTTTCTGCTTCTCCAAGCTGGCCCAGATCTCTCCGCATCTCTTAATGACGTGCTGAGATTTGAGGAGAGCATGGTTATTATGTGATATATCCTCCCAAATCCGAGCCGAGTGCACGAACAACGGAACCCTTCACAATGACCACGAGGACAAGGCACGCTAGAGGCAGCTCTGCCTCATGACATCCAAGTCATTGTAGTGGCAAGCGAGGTGACATCCCCATACATCCCTTTTCTTGATGCTGGTCTAAGAAAAGAATTGACCGCTGGGGAAATAGAATCAGTGCTTCAGGGCAGTGATTCTTAAAAGCAGAATTATCTTCAGAGCATTGTTAATAATATCTTTGGAGCGCTGTTAGAAAAACAAACAAACAAACAAACAAAAACAAAACAAAAAACATATTTGCCAAGCACCTACTGCAAAACTCCAATTTAGTAGGTATGGGTTGGGATCTGGGAATCGGCCTTCTACAGAACCCTCCGGATGGTTCTGTCATACAGTCAGCCTTCAGAACCACTGACTGAGGGCATGAAACACTCAAAGGATACATAGGGCCTTGGGCAAAGAGAAAAGGCAGAGGAGTAAAGGATCTCCATGGGCCAATGACCCAGGTTTGGAGCTGTCGGTCTAGCAATGGAGTGGGAGGTCTTAAATAGGGCAACTGAGTTATCTATCCAAGGGGTGGCTCAACAGAGAGCTGAATACACAGCCCCACTGGAGAGGTTAGAAGAAGAGGTTCACATCTACAAACAGATGGGAAGAAGGTTGAACAGACTTGGAGTTTCTTTGAAACCCCGTGAAACGAAGATTCAAACAGGGATAGAGGCCTCTGAAATTGCTTTCCAGGCCAATGTTCAGATCAAACGTGACACAAGATTTTAAGTTCTACTTGCATTTAACTTGCATTTAACTTGCATTTCTACTATGCATTTAACGCAGCTGCTTTTCCCTAAGGTTTTTCCTTCCTTCCTCTCAAATATCAGAACTCACTCCCAAGGACTTCCAGGGTGTTTTAAAAATAAGCCTCAACCCCAAATACCTTCTTCAACGAACCCTAGCGACACGTCATACCTAATGCGCAACTGGGGAATCACCACAGTGCAGGCCACAATGTCTCCAGATCTCCTCATGGCACAGGGAAGTTTTGGCTCAAATGCCACCGGCTCCCAGACACCTGCCTTGACTCCATCTCAAACAGCTGCCCATGGCACACACCAGTGGTTACCTGCCTCCCCGTTTCTCTTCATAGCACATCACTACTTTATTCTTATTTTTTCATGTTTGTCTCTCTCTCTCTCAAAAATAAACAGAGTGCAAGCAAGGGACGGGGAGAGAGAGAGACAGATAGAGAGAGAGGGAGACACAGAATCCGAAGCAGGCTCCAGGCTCCGAGCTGTCAGCACAGAGCCCGACGCGGGGCTCAAACTCACGAACCGCGAGATCATGACCTGAGCTGAAGTTGGGCGCTCAACTGACTGAGCCATCCAGGCTCCCCTCTGCCTTTTTTTTTTTTTTAATTTAAGATCTCCCCCGATTAAGATATGAGCTTCCTGGGGCACCTGGGTGGTTCAGTTGGCTGAGCATCCGACTCTTGATTTCATCTCAGGGTCATGGGATTGAGCCCCGTGTTGGGTTCTGCACTGAGTATGGAGCCTGCTTAAGACTCTCTCTTTGGGGGCACCTGGGTGACTCAGTCCATTAAGCATCCGACTCTTGATTTCAGCTCAGGTCACGATCTCACAGTTTGTGAGTTCGAGCCCTGTGTCGGGCTCCGTGCTGATGATATGGAGCCTGCTTGGGATTCTTTGTCTCCCTCTCTCTCTCTGCACTGTGTGCAGTCTCAGTCTCTCTCTCTCTCTCTCTCTCTCTCTCTCTGTCTCTCTCTGTCTCTCTCTGTCCTCTCTCTGTCTCTCTCTCTCTCTTAAAATAGATACGAACTGATCTTCTATGTACCAGCCACTTTGCTCGTGTACAGGCTGATATGGGTCGAACTGTGCCCCCTCCCCAAATTTATATGTCAAAGTATTACCCCCTAGCTCCTCCAAAGGAGACCTTATTTGAAAATAGGGTAGCTATAGATGTAATTAGTTCAGATGAGGTCATACAGGAGCAGAGAGGACCCCAAATGCAATATGCCTGGGGCCCTTATCAAACGAGAAGCTTGGAAGCACACAAGGAGACTGGCATACGTAAAGACTGGAGTCACGCTGCCACAAGCCGAGAGGGAACATGGCCCGGCCAATACCATGATGTCGGACTTCTGGCCTCCGGAAATGCTGAGACAAAAGTTCTGTTGTTTAAGCCAGTTGGCGTGTGGTATTTTCTCACGTTAGCCCTGACAAACTAATAGGCAGGGATTCCAAATTCAGGAAGTTACGGAATGTAACACTTCACTCTACAGCTGCCCCAGGTCACCATCTGGGCCACCCAAAACAAGGTACCGCGTGCAGGTTACGCATCCAGCTTCAAAAACTGGGTTTCCGTGGAGCCCCTGACCACCGTGTGGTACGTACTAGGAGTAAGGGGACGGGTGTGCGACGGGACGACCTCCAGGGAAAACACTCAGGTGAACTCACAGGTACAGGTATTTTTACTGGGGTGTCTTGCCTGGAGCTTTCTAACTCCAGAACGGAGGCTTTTACAAATCTGTACTGATCTGGCTGTACAGCAACCATGGGCTGAGAACAATCCTATCCTCCTGCTTCCCGAGGAACAGACTCTTGGCTTTTGGAAAGGGCAAAGCCCACCCGCGAGCGTGAAAGACGCAGCTTGTACTCGAGTCTAGCAATGAGAATCTTGACTTTCAGATGTCTCATTGAGACATTACCCAGAAGGCGAGTCATTATTTCAACTCAGATGTCTTCTCAGAATACCCTCTTGTCATCTGCTTTCAAAAAAAAAAAAAAAAACTGAAAAGATGATGTTGTTGGAAATGTCATCTGCCTGTTACGCAGAAGCAAAATCAAAGTGCTCTTTGTGTTAAATGTGACTGTCCCTGCACTTGTGATCCAGGGCACAAATGTTACTAATATCCTCTGCAATCACCCACCCAGTTATCAGCTGGCGGAGGCTACAAGGACAGATTCGGATTTCTTAATTTTGCCACTTATTTTTTTCTTGTTAATTTAAAAATATCACAGTGTTTTAATTGCACTCAATTTAATGTACTATACCTGCCAGTTCCAACACACTTCATTATTTATATTGCTGGGAAAGCACTTAAAAGTCAGATTGCATAATTTGTACTTGTATATCTTTAAGGTAGATTTATATCCGAAGTTGTCAAATAGCTGTGGCAACATTGCTCTGAATATTAAATTTTAGCAAGTTGTCAACCCCTAAACACACACAGAAGCTAGTGGGAATCAAGTCATTAGTTATTGGAGGAGATAGTATTACAAGAGGAGGTGAAAAGTCCATTCAAATCTGCAGCTGTTAGGAGCAAAGGGTCCCAGGCCAGACTGCCTGGGTTCACATCCTGACTCTGTGTTTGTGTCCCTCAGCTGTGACCACAACTTTCTGTGCTTCGTCTTCTTCCTGTCTGGTAGAAATACTACTGGAGGAGTGTGGTGGGAATGAAATCAGAGAACATACAGAAACCCTCAGAACGGTGCCTGGCATACAGTTTAAGGACAATTTAAGCACGTGCTAGCATGTGAATTTCACTACCATAACGGTCTCTGGCTAATGAGAAGGGCAGAGAAAGAACAGACTCGTCAATGATGCAGTTACACCTCACAAAGCCCACAAGTCTGGTGCAAAGTGGTTGGGAGCTCTCTGGTGGGAACAGAGGAAAGTAACAACCAAAAATGAGCCATCGTGTGGCACATGGGCATTCCAAGTTCTATGCCACGGTGACGCATCCCTTAGCCAAGAACACCGCAACCAACACCCCCCCCGACCCCGAAATGTTAAAATCAGGTTGATCATTTGCACTTTTTATTAATGTTGCAGTTGTATTGGAAATACTATATATATATATCTGTCGTGCTCTTCTATAGTTCATTCGAGCTACTTCTATAGAGGTTGCACGAAGTTGCACATGTCGATAATATCATGAAAATTATTTATGTCAACACAGAGGGCTGTGGAAACAGCATTCCTTGGGAACAGGATGGCAAGGTGCTAAAGGTGAAGAAACTCAGCCCTAATGGACCCACGGAACAGAGGGCCTGCGAGCTGGTCCTGGCTCCTCTCCTGTCCCCGTGCTTCGTCAGCAAAGCACCCACTTCTATCCCGTCGCCGGCCTCCACTATCTCCCCCAGACGGGAAAGTCCTAGTCTGCTCTCAAGTGCCCCCAACACCCATCCACGGGAAGTCTGGTGATTCCTACAGCAGAAGTTAGCTTGTCTTCGACCTGGTCCCACTCCTGCTATGAATGCGAGCTTCTACTTCAGCCATTACAGCTTTGTGCAAAACCCTCTCTGGTCACATCTATGTTCTCATGGAAGAGTAGGCTGCTTCAAGCCAGGGACCATGTATCTGTGAATCTCTGGATCCCCAGCCATGAACGCCCAGTCTGGCATACAGCAAGTGCTCAGCAAAAACACGCCCGCGAGTGAGTTACCTACTGTGGGCCAGGCACTCTGCTGTGTGCCTGCTGCTGTGTTCACCTGAGCCCACAGGAAAACCCGAGACGCGTGCTTGGATTTCACTGGGGACACAGGAGGCCAATCTATAGCCCAAAGTGACATCGGCAGCAGGAAGCAGAGGTGCAAGTTCAATGCCAGGTTTCCTGGCTCCAACCCACCATGTAAGAGAACCCACGACAGCGATGATGGAAATAGCAACAGGTAACATGTTATAACCTCCCATGTAACAATATTGTGCTTTACTTATAACACCGTAAGACACAGGCTATTATTATCTCCAGAGGACAGCCACTGAGGATCAGTGCTCAGCAGACTGAGTGATCAGGCAAGATACCAAAGTCGCACGGCTTCTAGAAGTTGGACACAGTATTTGAACATCTACCATCTACCCTCTCTTCCCAAGGTGACTGAACGCCACCAGAACAGCAGAGACCCTCCCTGCAACCTGCGATGAAATGCCCAAGCACGTGTCCAGAGGTACCGGAACAGAACGGAGGGTTCACTGAGGTAAAGCCCCACCCCCAGCCCAGAGTCTAGTAAGCAGATGCCGCCTTCGTTGTTACTAACAGTGGTGGTAACAGCAAGACCGCTCTAGGCTGATGGCTGTCCGTTGGCATGGAGGCCAGTCGGGCAGAGAGGCGCAGAGAGCAAACCATTCTGAGCTAAAGTAACAGTTTTACGGTGAGCAGCTCTTTAATAAGACGCGAAGCAAGATTCAGTGCCCAATGCGCTTCCCCGTAAGTCAGCAGCATCAGAAATCACTACGGGTGGGGACACCCAGCGAACGTGGCATGTGTTCAGGGGAGGAATGTTCTAGGACGCCTCTCCCCGGAATCCCTGCTCTGTGGCATCTGATCCCTCCTCCATACAAGCTCCCCACCATCGACCTGAGACAACAAACTCACAGGGAGCAAGGGGAACCACGATACAACTACCGAGGCCAATGAGAGATTGAGAGACTGGCCCTGGGCTCCCCATGTGTTCTTTTCTTCACGGCCCTGCCACCCACCAGGTAGGACCTCCCCTCAGGAAACAAGACTGATACTGGGGAAAAACCTAGAGAGAACCCCACAAGGAGCTCTCTCTTTCCTCAAAGAGGACTCACCTGGTGTTTCATCAGTTTCTTAAGTAGCACTGCCTGTCAGCAAGGGGACAGCTGCACAGACCCCATGAGGAACTGGGGAATTTCAGGACCTCGCTCACTGGGGGTCACTGTGTATGGAATGAATGCCAAGGTCCTCAGTAGTACACCCAGGGATGAAGAAAAATGTTGCCAAGCCCACGAAAGTGTAGTTAAGAAGCAGAGAACTCCTTATATAAGGCTACCCTCTCTTCCACATCCTGTACTCCCTCAGGATGCCACTCCAGGCCCTCTGCCCTCCCACACCTATATTCTCCTCCCCCGACCCCCAACTTTTCTTGGCCTCGGTTCTCAGCTTTTACTTCACTTCTCTGAGGTGCTGGATGAGATCTTCTGAGGCTCCACATCACCCTCATTTCGAGGACACCCCAGGTTGCCTGGAGCAGAAGCACCTTACTGCACCAAATTTCCACCAGCAGAGTTTTCCTTTGGGATGAGCATGTAACCAAAACATATTCAATCCACGTTCTCCCCCAAAACGTGCACACGGGGTGGGGTGAGAGCGTATCCAGCTGAGGAAAGCACGTGGGAGCGGCCAGCACAGGTCCTGGATGTGAGAAGGGTAAACGCAGCCTGATGGCTGGGGGGTCCTGGAACCCTTGGGACTGGGGGAAGGTACTCAGCAAGTGTGAGGGGACATCAACAGGCAAAAGAAAAACCCAAAGCCATTCTGCCCGAAACACTGACTGCAGATCTTCCCTGAGGCATCTGGTAAACGATGTGGAAATCCCTGAAAATACGAACCTGAGTAACCTATGCGATCAAACCGCGCTCAAAGCACATCCCTAATGCCCAGTGACGGAATCCAAGCATGTCCCACTGGGTTCTGTTTGGCATCATTAAAGCAGAGTCACAGAGTATTTCTCAAAGAAAGTAGAGGAATAATGACATCACAATCGACTGTAGGATTTGTCCGAAAACACATGCCCAGGCCATACCCTCCAGTCTGACAGAACCAGAACCCGAGGCATGGGTCTCAGGAGCGTGCATTTTTAGCAAACCTCCTAAGTGGCTTGTATTCCTACTCAAGACTGAGAACACTGCTACATAAAGTTATGGAACTGGGTTCTAATTCTGACACTGAGGTTTTGGACAATTTTAGGAGATGTCCCTCATGTGAACAACCCGGCTGCCGAGGGCCAAATGTGGGTCTGATACTCACATGCCCACAGCACAGTAGGAAACAGAGGAATAACCCAGACACCAATGCAGCAGGTAGCAGGCAAGTCACATGGTCTCAGACCCTTGATATGCTGGGCTGTAAACTGTGGATGATCCCAGCACGACCCCACCTGGTGGGAAGGGGAGGGCAATCACGTAAGAGGAGACAGTTGTAGAGAGCAATTAGCTGAGAGCCTGGCACAGGTTAAGGGCTCAAAAGATGAGGTATTCATCTAGCATAGTAACCACAGAACTAACTATCCAGGCAGAGCACATATAAATTTAGTGAATATAAAAACAAACGCAGGGGCGCCTGGGTGGCTCAGTCGGCTGGGCATCCAACTTCAACTCAGGTTGTGGGTTCAACTTGCAGTTCGTGGGGTCGAGCCCCCTGTCGGGCTCTGTGCTGACAGCTCAGAGCCTGGAGCCTGCTTCAGATTCTGTGTCTCCCTCTCTCTCTCTGACTCTCCCCCACTCACACTCTGTCTGTCTGTCTCTCTCTCTCAAAAATAAATCAGCATTAAAAAATAAATAAAAAACAAACAAAAAAACAAATGCAGCAAAACGTGGCAAATTGCCCTGTGATCTGTGGGCACCTGAATCTTTAGCTCAACAAGACCTTAGGTAAACAGCAGGCGACTTGGTCTACAGCTGACCCTGTAGGACTCCATGCTTCCCCTCATGAACTAGAGCTTAGGACCAGCCCTGCCTGCATCCTCTGTCTCCCAGTTATGTCCAATCTACTACCAAGTCCCATAAACATCCAATATATCTACCCAAACACTTCTCAGCACACCTCCACTGGGGCCACTGGGGCCCAAACCAGCCCCACGTCTATCTTGGGGATGACTGCCTCCTTCCCGGTCCCCTGATTGCAAAATTCCTTCTAGCCAACAGTCTTCAAACAGCAGGCCTCTGCTCTGAGCCCACTGATGTAGGGTTGCCAGGTTTAGCAAATAAAAATACAGGATGTCCAGTTATGTCCAAACTAAACAATTACCCATCATTTATCTGCAATTCAAATTTAATTGGCCATGCTATGTTTTATCTGGCAACACTGTATCAATGGCCTCTGCCTGCAATTGAAATCGAAACCTCCTTTCTAGCATCTGTGAGCCCCATACCATTGGCACTGGCCTAACTCTGCTCCCACGTTGTCCTCCTTACTGTCCCTGGAACATACCAGACTTGTCCAGCCTCAGGATAGCTACACGTGTCGTTCCCTCCATCTGGGACACGATTCCCTCCAATCTGTGTGGCCTTCATCCCCCACTCCATTCAGGCCTTTGCTCCAAGAGAGCCTCTTCAGAGGTCCTCTCTGACTAAAACCACACTCTCTATCTACCCAGTCCGCCAGGTTCTATCTCCTTCCCTTGCTCAAGTTTTCTAACATTCATTACTAGCTGACAGGATTTATTTAGTACCCGCCGCCCCTTCTGGAAAGTTCTCCGAGGTCAAGACCATCTGTCTCAGTCATGAGTATATCCCCAGGGCTGAGAGCAATAGGAGGCTGGTCGTAGGTGCGAAATAAGCATTTGTTGAATGAATAGATGTTCAAGGAAGCACCGCGTTCCACTCCGCTCGAGAGAGCCACGCAAGGAGGGCGCTGTGCCAGGCCTGAACACCCTGGCAGGTGTTGTTGACGGCTCTGTCACATCTTGTACTGGGAAAGCGTGGGGGGCGGGGGGTGGTGCAGGGGGGCACGTGGAGCGGACGCTCCCTCTCCCAGGGAGGACGGGGAGGTGGGAGGCAGAAAGGAGATCTGTCAGGTGGGCCCCGTGCCAGCATGGGTGCTGCCCACCTAACAAATAAAAATACCCCAATACTAATTCTTGTCCTAATCTTCCTCAAACAAGGCCCGCACTCAGCTTCTCTCTCGATGGTAAACACTGAGACATCACGCCTGCGGACAACTTCCATATGTTCCTTCTCTCCCAACAATTCACCACAACCCCATGCAGACGGTATTACTGCCCTCATTTTTCTGGGGGGAGGGGGGAGGAAATCAAGGCTAGGAATGGTTAAGTAACTTACCCCAAGCAACATAGCAAATAAGAAGCAAAGTGGGGATTCACGTGCAGGGAAACGTAGCAACTGGAGTGTAGAAACCACAGCCAGACTGCCCGCGATAGAATCCTAGCCCTGATGCCACCTTTGCCACAACGTCCATCTACAGACGTCTCACGAAGACGTGAAGATTCGTGACTGAGCCCTCTCAGATAGGAAGCACTACCCCAGTGTTCATCATTCTTTGTGCTCAGATTTCAAGCATCGAAATTCCCTGTATGTGGCGCAGATTTGAGCCCAGACCTCTGGCTTCAAAAGCTGTGCTCCTTTCAGCCTCCTTTTCCAGCCACATCACTTTCCTCTCTGGGCCCTGCTCTCAGCTGCGAGTCGATAGAAGTGGCCTTGTTGGTCCTGAAGCCTCCCATGCTCATGAGCCAGGCTCTCCAGGATTCGTCTGCCTCTTCCCTTCTGAAGGTTATGGGCAAACTAATGGCCCCTTTCCACCTACCTAATTTTTCAAGCCTTCCCCCCACTACAGCATCCTTCAGTGACGACCCCCAACACTGCCCTAGCTTTGCAAGGTTTTATGACCTTCCCGAGCACATATCCAAATGTAAAAACACTACATTAAGCACCAAGCCCTGGTTTAGAGCTCCAAGCCAGTAAATTAAAAATTATAGTTCCCACAGTAACCATCTCTCTCCCTACCATGCCCATATTTAGAACTGTGTGTTACTGTACAGGCTGACAAATTTACTGCCTTTAATGTGTGTGTGTGTGTGTCTGGCTAAGTTATGAGGAATGCAAAAATTCCGTCGCAGAACTTTGCTGACTTTGGGGAGATTAAGTTCTCAGCCAGAGTCCTGCACGGGGATCTCCCCCTGCCTGAGAAGCATCTCCTCTGGCAGGAATAAATAATAAAGGCGGGGCACACCCTGGTGACTGCCTGAGGAGCCACACTCCACCCTGTGCTGTGCCCCCAGGAATGGGAGGGCCCGAGGCTAGCACAGACTCCCCAGTGCTCCCACTGTGCCTGGAGACAGGGGCTGACTTCTGTCCTTGCTGGATTTGGTATGGCGAACATCAAGATAAAAGCAGAGAGAGATGAGAAGGGAGAGAGGGACAGGCATGAAGCAGACGGTGGGAGGAGAGATTTAGGGAGACAAAAAGGAAATGGAGAAGGGGAATATACTAGGGAGTGCAAAAAGGAGAAAATATCAAAAGCTTTAAAGAGGAAGGGGGGCTGGGCCAAATCCCCAGGAAAAAGGGCGTAAGAAGTGTAAAAAGAAGGAGAAAGGAAAAAAAAAAAAAAAAACAGGACCATTAATAGAAAAATGAGTGATCTTTTAAATAGTTATAATTTATAATTATACGCCCAATACATACATTGTACATCTTTCACATTGCACGTTAAGGAACTTTCACCTGAAATTGGAGACGACACAAGAAAGTGAAAAGACCTTCCACACTCATGGATTGTTAGAACAAATACTGTTAAAATGTCCATACTACCCAAAGCAATCTATGTATTCAATGCAGTCCCTATCATAATACCGACAGCATTTTTCACAGAGCTAGAACAAACAACCCTAACGTGTATGGAACCACAAAAGACCCCAAAGAGCCAAAGCAATCTCGAAAACATAAAGGAAAGCTGGAGGCATCACAATTCCAGACTTCAAGTTCTATTACAAAGCTATAGTGGTCAAAACAGTATGGTACTGGCACAAAAACGATGGAACAGAACAGAAAACCCAGAAATAAACCCACAATTATATGGTCAATTAATCTTTGGCAAAGCACGAAAGACTATCTAATGGGGGCGCACAGAGTGGCACGTCCACCCAACAGCTGCTGCGGCTGTATTGGCCCTCGGGTGGTGCCAGAGGGAGGGTCTGTGGAGTTGGCACTCAGCCACGCAGCTCCTGACAGGCAGTGTGGGCACTCGCAGGGGCTGACCTCTGCTGCTTCCTCCTCCACCTCCACCTCAGTTCCTGAAAGAAGGTCCCCATCTAATGGCCAACAGACACATGAAAAGATGCTCAACGTCACTCCTCACCAGGGAAATAACAAATCAAAACCACACTGAGATACCACCTCACGCCAGTCAGAGTGGCTCAATGAACAAATCAGGAGACTATAGATGCTGGAGAGGATGTGGAGAAATGGGAACCCTCTTGCGCTGTTGGTGGGAATGCAAACTGGTGCAGCTGCTCTGGAAATCAGTGTGGAGGTTCCTCAAAAAATTAGAAGATAGAGCTACCCTATGACCCAGCAATAGCACTGCTGGGAATTTACCCAAGGGACACAGGAGTGCTGATGCAGAGGGGCACTTGTACCCCAATGTTTATAGCAGCACTTTCAACAATAGCCAAATTATGGAAAAAGCCTAAATGTCCATCAACTGACGAATGGATAAAGAAGATGTGGTTTATTTATACAATGGAATACTACTTGGCAATGAGAAAGAATGAAATCCTGCCATTTGCAGCAATGTGGAAGGAACTGGAAGGTATTATGCTAAGCGAAATAAATCAGAGAAAGACAGATAGCATGTTTTCACTCATATGTGGATCCTGAGAAACTTAACAGAAGACCATGGGGGAAGAGAAGGGGAAAAAACTAGTTAAAAACAGAGAGGGAGGGAGGCAAACCACAAGAGACTCTTAAATACAGAGAACAAACTGAGGGTGGATGGGGGCATGGGGGAGAGGGAAAATGGGTAATGGGCACTGAGGAGGGCACTTGTTGGGATGAGCACTGGGTGTTGTATGGAAGCCAATTTGACAATAAACTATATTAAAAAAATTAAAAAATTAAAAAAAAAAAAAGGGTCCCCATCCGTGGCCCCAATGAGCCCTGAGGAGTCCAAACCATGGGACCAATCCAAGGGAACCAGCCTGTGGTTTCAGGTCATGCATTCTTTTCAAGAAAGAACAGGTCACTTACACACGTCACCAGGCTTTTCTGTACCAGCCAGGACACCAAGGAACCAGACCCTCTTCCACAGCCTCCAAGCACTGTGGTAACGTCTGTAGCTGGCACCATCGAGACTGCACATAATCAAGATTTGTCACAGTTCACTGCACTCCCTTAACTGATTAACTGCCCTAAATCCCTTTAAAAATCCTTGGGCCAGACAGAAACCTTGGAGTTGGCTTTTGGACAAGAGTCTGCCTTCTCCCCAGGTGGCCAGCCTCTTGAATAAACGTCATATTCCCTTCCAATCAAAAAGTGAAAAAAAAAAAAAAAAAAAAGAATATATAATGGGAAAAGGACAGTCTCCTTAACAATGGTGCTGGGAAAACTGGATAGCTGCATGCAAAAGAAAGAAACTGGACCAGTTTCTTACACCATACACAAAGAAATACATTCAAAATGGAGTAAAGGCCTAAATATGAGACCAGAAACCATAAAAATCCTAGAAGGCAGCACAGTTAGTAAGTTCTTTGACATCAGACGTAGCAACTTTTTTCTAGATTGGTCCCCTGAGGCAAAGGAAATAAAAGCAAAATGAACTATTAGGACTACATCAAAATAAAAAGTTCCTGTAGAGTGAAGGAAACAACGAAACTAAAAGGCAATCTATAGAATGGGAGAAGGCATTTGCAAATAGCAAATCTGATAAAGGGCTAGTATCCAAAATATATAAAAAAAGTTATATAACTCAACACCCCCAAAGAGTCCGATTAAAAAATGAGAAGACACGAACAGGCACTTCTCCAAAGACAACATCCAAATAGCCAACAGACACATGAAAAGATGCTCAGCATCACTTACCAGGGAAATGCAAATAAAAAACACAATGAGATACCACTCACAGCTGTCAGAATGGCTAAAATCAACAACATGAGGAACAAGTGTTGGTGAGGATGTGGAGAAAAAGGAACCTTTGTGCGCTGTTGGTAGAAACGCAAACTGGTGTAGCCACTGTGGAAAACAGTACAAAGGTTCCTCAAAAAACTAAAAGTAGAACCACCCTATAATCCAGGAATCTCACTAGTGGGTATTTACCCAAAGAATGCAAAAGCAGTACTTCAAAGGGATACATGCACCCCTATGTTTATAGCAGCATTATTTACATTGGCCAAGATACGTAAGCAGCCCAAGTGCTGATCAACTGATGAATGGATAAAGAAGATGTGGTATATATACAATGGAATACTATTCACACATAAAAAAGAATGAAATCTTGCCATTTGTAATGACAGGGATGTGGCTAAAGAGTACTGTGCTAAGTGAAATAACTCAGTAAGAGAAAGACAAATACCATAGGATTTCACTCACATGTAGAATTTAAGAAACTAAACAAATGAGCAAAGGGGAAAACAGGAGAGAGACAGGCAAACCAGAAACAGGCTGTGAACTATAGAAAATTGAGGGTTACCAGAGGAGAGATGGGGCGGGGGATGGGTGAAACAAGTGATGGGGATTCAGGAGTGCACTTGTGATGAGCACTGGGTGACGTGTGGAACTGGTGACTCGCTCTATCGTGCACCTGAAACTAATGTAACACTATTAGTTAACTGAAATTAAAATAAAAACTTAAAAAAAACTTTCATCCACAGATGTCCAATAAATGTTAGTCCCTCATTTCCCCATGTTCCAGATGCTTCCATGGATAAACTTGCCATGGTGTGAAGGATGGAGCCAGGCTGGGTGGAGACACTGGCTTCCCCATGTAATAGCTGTGTGACTTTCAGCAAGTTGGCTGCTCTCCAGGCCTGGTTTTCTCATCTGTGAATTGAAGACAATGGTCCTGTCTCGTGGATGGTCCTGAGGACTGAGTGCATACATGTAGAACCAGTAGGTGATATACAAACATAAGGGCTATAAAAGTTCTAGTGAGCGTGGTCATTATCCAGATCTCCCAAACAGCAAGGATGTAGGTATCTGCAGTCAACCCTCTTAGACACTGGTGCCCAAGTTCCGACACACACTCAATAGGACACAGAATTCTAACATGCTCCGTGTTCCTTTTTCTAGAGACCACGGGGGAGAGACAAGAGGAAAGGTGAGCAGGGGAAAGAAGAAAGTAAAGGGCGGGAGAAGCACCCTTTCCCCCTCAGATCACAGGGGAGGAGGGGTGAGAAGGAAGAGAGACCAGAGAAGAGAAAAAAAAGGAAAGACATCCTGGGAACTTCTTGACCAAATCAAGGTCAGTTTCTGGACCATCTCCCTGTGGCTTAGTGGGGTCAGTGCTGGGAGGGGGTCCCATGTTGCCACCTCCCCGCAGTGCTGTCTGGTTTCTTCTCCAAGAGCATATATCCAGGCATCCAAGACTCCCTTGGACTCTTCCAGTATCGCAAAGTTAGAGCTGCTGCACAAAACAGAGCTCACGGGGACCCTGCCTAGAACACCCTCCACAAGCACTGACCCCAGGTTGAGTTACTGGAATCACCCTTTGGCTTGAGAACAGGGTAAATGTGCTACGGGCGATACCGAAGGGAAACACAGAAACGCCACAGAGGCTCTGTGCGATTGCTTTCCACAGTCCAGCCACACACCGTAAGCAGATGGGCAGGCAGCCACACCTGCAAGATGTTAATCCGACTGTCATTCTGAGGGCGCGAGGGATGGAGGGAGGGAGGGAGAAGAGGTTGCTGGTCAGTATCTTCTACCTTTCCTAAAAGATTTGTCAAAGCCCTACCACCACTAGCCACGCGCGTGACATTGATCACACAGAGAATCAGTGAGGCTGAGCATTAGATGCAGTGGTACTGGTCGACTGGTTTCTCACCAGCAAATATTGACTGCACACTAAGATAGCTTGTGAGCCCAAGATTGGAAACACTTACTACTAGGCTCTTCACAGGCCAGGAGGTGGCAAGTCAGCAAGCAAGCAAAACACACAACCACACATCCCCATACAGACTCAAACATAAAAACTGACTAAGCCCCATTAATCTCTCCAAGTTTCCCAGCATGCCTGGCCCAACATGGCGGATTCCTAACAAGTATTTGCAAAGGCCATGACTACTCCCACTCTCTGGGCCAGTCCTTCCAGAAGTTTAGACATGCAGACAATGGGAGACCCCCCCCCCCCTAAGGAACCACAAAGAGACATGGCCTAGGAAGGTGACCCCACCCTTCTCTGGGCAGCTCTAAGGACACCAGAGGACCAGGTCTCTTTCTCACTCTGCATCCATACTTCTTCTCCTCTTCAAAATGTGCAGTGTTATAGCATCCGTGATATACCTCAAAAGGGAAACAAACATTTCCCTTGTTATTTCAATAATTCATTCCTGAAAGTAAAATGCTCTGTGCCAAAAAAGCTACCACGGAACCAATTTCCCATGATTTTAAGTGGGAAACGTTATAATTAAAATTATAAATTAAAATTATAATTAAAACTTATAATGCATTACACGTTAAGCCAACTCCCTCCTCCCAGTTTTATAAAATGAAATGAAGACATCATAAACATTAAATACCTGTATAGAAGTGACACATTCTCTCGTTAGGATGTGAAATACTTACAAATGTCACTTCCTGACCAGAAAACTACTCATGCAGCTATCAGCCAACAGTTGCTGTGCATGCAGCCGAGTGACCTTTCTTAGTACCAGCAACTTCCTAGACCCACATCCCCATCTTGTTGAGGCTTGGGCACTTCTAAAGTCTCAACACAGGATTCTGATTTTCTGTCTATTGTATCTGCCCTATAACTTAATGCTTATCACAATATGTTATTTCGTTAAAAGTATTATATTGGTTTTTGCAATGAAAATATAAATTCTCCCTATGTAAATATCATTTCAAAAGTGTGGTGTTGAGGGGCGCCTGGGTGGCTCAGTCGGTTGAGAGTCCGACTTCGGCTCAGGTCATGATCTCATGGTCCATGAGTTCCAGCCCCGCGTTGGGCTCTGTGCTGATGGCTCAGAGCCTGGAGCCTGTTTCAGATTCTGTGTCTCCCTCTCTCTCTGACCCTCCCCCGTTCATGCTCTGTCTCTGCCTCAGAAATAAATAAACGTTAAAAAAAAATTTTTTTTAAAAAGTGTGGTGTTGAGATATACCCAAACTTCATAGAATGCACATAAGGAAAAAAAAAAAGAGGCAGCAGCTTTATCTATAATCACCAAAAGACAGAAAAACCCCACTGTTCATCCACAGATGAGCAGATACACAAAACACAATACACATACATACAACAGAATATTATTCAGATTTAAAAAGGAAGGAAGTTGTGACACACGCCGCAAACACAGACAAACCTTAAAGATATTCTGCCAAGTAAAATAAGCCAGTCACGTAATGACAGATATTGTATGATTCCACATATATGAGGTCCTTAGAATAGGCAAATTCGCAGAAACAAAGTAGAATAGAGATTACTAGGGGCTGGGGGGCCAGGGAATGGGGAGTTACTGGTTAACGAGCACAGAGCTTCTAGAGAAGATGGTAAAACAGTACTGGAAATCGATGGTGGTGATGATTATACAACATTGTAAAGGTACTTAATACCACTGAAGTGTACTCTTAAAAGTAGTTAAAGTAGTAAATTTCATGTTTATTTCACTATAAACAGACAAGATGCACTCTACTAGGAACTCAACCCAGAAGCATGGAGTATGGATCCAGAGACCTGCGGAAAGGATCTGGATCTAGTTTGTTTTCAAATGGGGTTTTCTTGGTGACCTGGTGGCTTGTTAAAATAAACGGCTGGTGGAATTTAGAAAAGAGCTCTGACTGGTGAGATGTTCTCAGGAAATGTAGGCAGGCTAAAGCGTTTTAGAGATTCTCCCACCTTTCCATAAACAGACTGAAAATCTAGAGACACCCCAGTGGCCATCCTCAGCGACAGCATCTTACAGGTGGATCCCTAAGTAGTCTTGTTTCCATCCACTGTTTGGAAAGACTTCTGTCTTCTTGACACTAGTTACTATGAGAACAGCAATAATTCTGTAATAATGCTGCCATGCCTGTCTCTTGTCATCCTTTCTGTAAAATGGTAGCCAGAGCATCTGAAAGCACAGAGGACAGAGACATCACTGATATTTTTAAGTTTGCTTCAATTGCTTGGTGCAGATTGACTAATGAATGCAGGAAGGTTGCAGTGGGAAGCTAACCTTCATCCAACTCAAATGTTTTGGTTGCTACCATTCCCTACAAAATCAGCTAAGATTTTTAAATGACCAAATTGATTTAGGGAAATTCACAAAGAAATAAAATAGGATTACGTCGCTCCCCTCCCACTTTGGGTCTCCTCCAACTATAAAAGTTTGCGCTTAACCTTATCACAGAAATGCCTAGTTGTAGTATTTGCTAGCACGGACTTTGGGCTATCACTACAGAGTAATAGATTAAGTACTTTCTAGGCATCTTCTGAGGATGGGTGGATACAGACTACATCTCTAATCCCACTTATTTCAGTCACCCAAGTTAGGAGTCCTTTGTGCCATCGTGTATCCTGTTTAGCAAAAATCGCCTCGCCCCATAGAGTGGTGCCAGCCAGCTGAAGTGACTCGGTTAACAACAAAACAAACTGCTGCCTGATGCAGGAGAGGAAGGGACCACACATCCTACCAGTTATGTTTTAACGTTTCCTTAGGAAATTTTCAAACCCACCACAAAGGGGAAAGAATTTTACGGTGAACATGTATACAGTGAACATATCTGCAACCTACATTAACATCTAACCATGCTTGCTTTATCATACCTACCTACGTACCCATCAACTCATCTCTTGAAAAATGCATTTCAAAACAGTAAGTTAGTCACCAGCACATTATACCCTAGGCACTACAGTATGGATAGCATTAACTAAGGATCAGTAATGTTTACGTATTTTTCTTTTGAGGAAAAAGTTACCTTATTATAATGAAATGCACAGGGTGAATTGTGACAAATGCATACATCTGTAAAACCCAAACCCCTTTCGAGACACAGAACATTCTGGAGTGATGAAGGCTTTAACTCAAACCTCTTCCCAATCTCTGCCTGCACTCCCCAGAGGCAGCCATTTTTATAATTTATTCCCATTATAAAGAGGTTCATTTATTAGGGATCAAAGTATATACTCTTATGGGTAAGTCTTCCTTCCCAGCATAACATTTCTGTGATTCATGCATGTTTTCAGTTTCTATCTATTGTTCAGTGAGTGACAGTTCATTGTATTAATTGTATTGATACATCTGTTCAGTATTCATTTTCTTATTGAGGAGCACCTGAGTTATTTTCAGTTTTGGCAATGATTACAACTGAAACTGAAGGGTTTCAGAGGGTACGTGTTTATCTTTAGAAGAAACTACCAGACCTCTTTTCAAAGTGGATGAACCAGTCTATACTCCCACCAATAATGCAGGAGAATTGCACTGTGCCACATGTTTGCCAACGTCTGATATTCTCAGTCTTTCTAATTTTAGCCATCCTGGTGGGTTTGTGATGGCATCTCCTGATTCATCCGGCCTTTCTGTGGGGTCCTCAAACATCGTTTTGGAATTCCATTTTGATTCACTTATGGGTTTTTTTGTTTGTTTGTTTGTTCTTTAGTGTATTTCTTTGTATGGCTTTTTGAATGGTTTGCTCTAAATATTGTTATACCAGCATAACTTATCAATATCTCCTGGGGCCAGCAGATCACGAAGTTTGAGTGAAGTGCAGAAACCCTAACTCCATCTGAATCCCTTTACCCTCTCGAATTTACAATAGGATTATCTCGGGCACTGGGTGGCTCAGACAGTTAAGTGTCTAACTCTTGATCTTGGCTCAGGTCATGATCTCATGGTTCATGGGATCGAGCCCCTGCATCAGGCTCTGTGCTGACAGAGCTGGGCCTGCCTGGGATTCTCTCATCTGCCCCGCTCGCTCGTGTGCTCTCTCAAAGTAAACACTAAGCGTGCACGCGCGCGCGCGCACACACACACACACACACACACACACACACACACACACACACACACGGGTTGTCTCAGTATTTCCCCTACATACACTGAGAGCCACATCAGACATTTTCTGAGCTCCTTTAAGCCTATTTACTCCTAACTCCTGGACACCCACTGTGAAACATAGTTTCCACCACACAGATACAACCATGGGAGATTGGAAAGCCACAAATGAACATCAGGAGGTGGGGCAGCTCTGCTGTTGCTTCTAGTCTTTTCTGATAAGCCTAAGCAAGGGAGGCTGGTTTCCTTCCAAGGCACTTGTAGTTAGATCCTGGAGTCCAGTCCTGAACTTTGTGAGAATCAAGAAAACATGATGCCCGTACTGCTGACCCAGATCTCAGCACACAGGGTGTGGTCCTTATGGGGCAGTAGTCTCAGGCCTTCTTAACCACAGTCTCCCTGGTGGTCTGCTTCTGTGTGGTCTGGAGAACTGCTCCTCACAGCTCAAGCGGAGAGCCTGTGCCTCTGGCTTCTCCCAGCACCCTGCACCCAATCATGGCCATAGATCCTTTTCTGTTTAAACTCATGCATTCTCTTGTCTGTAACTGAACTCTAATACATGGAGTCCCATGGCTAATTACTGGCACAGCTGAGATCAAAACCCTGCTCTCTGTCCTTTCTTCTAGAGTGTGCTGCCAGAGTCTCTCTCTGGCACTGTGTTCTTCAAAGAAGGAGTTGAAAGTCCCATATTCTATTTTGAGAACATGCACTGGGAACATAATGTTTGTATCTCTTTGTCATCGCCTCCTTTGCCCACTTTCCCACGCGTGCAGTCATCCCCACCTGGGCTGGTTAGACCTCTGCTCATGGAACCAGACACCATGAACACTTCCCAGGCAGCACGATGGTGACAATGATGAGCACATTTTTTTTGGGGGGGGGGGTGGTGTGGAACAGCTACTCACTACTGGAACTGAATCAAATCAAGACAGTGTTTCTGAAAAGATTAAATTCAGTCCAGTAAATAGACAGAGGTGTAGTCTACAGAGCTTCTCATATTTACCTGCATGAAGACAAACCCCAGACTCAGAGCTCAAAGATCTAGAAGTTTCAGCTCAGGCTAGATCCCAGTTTGTGCCATTTATCAAGCCTTTTTGAGCTCCAACACAACTGGCTTCCTTGCTGTGATCAACGTGTATTTGGTCTTTTTGTCCCCAGTTCTGGCACACACAGTGCCTAAAATCCCTTGGAATCTCTTATCATCCCAGAATGTCCTGTGTGTGCTAAGGAGAGGCGACTGGTGGCCGGGAACCCCTAGACAGCTTCAGGATGGGTACTGGTCACCACAGAGAGGAAGGCACAATTAGAGGGTGGGCTGGAGACAGAGTTAAACACCAGTGGCCAATGATTTCATCAATCATGCCTACATAATGAAGCCTCCATAAAACCCCCTACATGACAGGGTTCAGACAGCGTCCAGGCTGATGAACACATCAAGGGCCTGGCAAGACGGCATGCATAACCCCTGCCCCCTCCATAACTTGCCCTAATGCATCTCTTCCGCTTCGGTCCTTTGATAATAAAACTGCAATACTAAGTAAAGCACTTTCCTGAATTCCAGAAGGGGTTATGGGAACCTCTGAATATACAGCTGGTTGGTCAAAACTTAGGTGGCAACCTGGGACTTGAGAATGGAGTACGAAGTAGGAACAGTCTGTTGGATGTGAAGCGCTTCCCCTGTGGGGTCCGTACTAAGTCTGGATAGTTAGCATCAGAATGGAGTTTTAGGATATCCAGTTGTTGTCCCAAGATGGACAACTGGTGGGAAACCGCCTGCCCCCCCAGGTATTTGGAGTCAGAAGTGTTGCAGAAAAAGAACCATGCAGACTTCCTATCCCTCAAATAAGACAAACACATTCCTGCCACAGGACCTTTGCGCTTGCATTCCCTCTGGTTCAAATCTACATCTGTATAGTGTATACCTTCACTGCACTCTAGTGTCTACTCAAAAAGCCTTCCCTAACACCGTGCATACCCCAACTTTTCTTCTTATAGCATTTACATGATTCAATCTTAGATACCTATTTTTTCATTGACTTTTCCACCCAGAGAATTTTCCACTTCGGTATTCTCAGTGCCTATGCTGGCAACTAGCACAGAGTAGGAGCTCATTTAACTATTAGGGGAGTGAATGCCTGTTTGCATGTTTAATGGGGACCCAAGTTCCTCACCTATACAAGAGGTCACAATGCTGACCTTGGACAACTGTCATAAATACTAACAGACCGGTTATGTGAAAATCCCTGACGGTGAGAACATATGCCTAGCACGTGGTGAACATTAAAAAAAATTTTAAGATGTGGTTTTCACATTGTAACATCTTTGAAACCAAGAAGCCCCCAGCAGTAACAGGACCACACAGCAGCAGAAACATGACTGTCATCCCCAGCACATTCACAGAGCTTGCAGAACAGATCGGGGGCCAGTGGCTTCAGTAGGAATCCTGGAGACCATGGAGGAGGGCAGTGTTTTAACCCCGTGAACCGGATGGTTGTGGGAAGGGAAGGGGCAGGAGGAGGTGGAGAATCAGATGTGTTAGCAACATTCTTGAAATCAGAGAAGCCAGGAGCAGGCCAGCTCCACAGAGCCGCAAAGTGGGCTCAAGTGTCTTCTTGATGGGATTCTTGCAGGAAACCTAACGTTCACAGTGGTGAGGAAGAGGGCACAGTGTAGCCAAAACACATCTGGCAAGGACATAGAGCTGAGAAAGGATTTTGAAGAGCGAGACTCCATGTAAAGAAGCTTTAGGAATGCGAGAACCAACATATTTGCCAATACTTTCCTTTTGACGTAGGCATGGCAGTAAAATATAATAAAAACCCATCTAATTAGGTCTAAAAGGGCCCTTTCAACAAGTACAAAAGAAAGATTCAGCAGGATAAGAAAGCATTGTGTCGCAGTTTAATTAAAAGCCTTTTTAAATTTTCTTGGCTTTATATAAAGCAACAGTGCATCTTACAATTGGCAGCATCTAGGTTTAGATGAAATGGAATTTGTTTGAAAAAAGAAAAAAAAAAAAGAACTAAGAAAGAAGATTCCAAAGTACCCTTGACCCCAAATATTTCTCTGCTGGTTTATCCCCGGACTTAGTTTCTCCGTATTTAATCCCCATGTGTATTGTCAGGCCTGACGTACATTGAAGGTTCCCCTGGGGAAAAGCAGCAAATCTGTGTGTTTCTCAAGGACAGTGGTTCTCGGAGGGGTTGTTTCAGGACCAGCAGCATCAGTGTCATCTGGCAACTTGTTAGAAATGCACTTTCTTAGCCCCCACTCCCCCCCCCAGACCTACTAAATCAGAAACAGGGTGGGGGGTTGTTATTACACACCCTCCAGCTGATTTTGATTCATACCAGGGTTTGAAAATCACTGCTCTAGGAAAAACACCCAGTGCCATCAGCGTGAGCACTCAAGTTTAACTACTTATGCAAGTTGAACTAAAATGTCCTGGGGACTCATCGTGCACCAGGCACGGTGCTGGGGGCGGAATGCTGCCTCACAAAAAGAAGTACACGTGCAAATGACTAAGCAAAATGTAAAACAGAATGAAATGATGGCTGAGGAAGGTGCCGTAAGTACCACACTCTGTTTCAGGGGATGGGGGATAAATTCTGACGCAGAAGTCCTGGTGGGCTTCCTAGAGGAGGTGGCAGTGGAGCCTAAATCTTCTAGGGGAAGATGGTTTGGGGCGAGTTTTCGAGGACACTCACCCTCAGGAACTGGGACAAGCAAAGGGCACAAGAAGATCCACGGCCCTGTGAGCATAAGGGGCCATCACTCAGACCTGCTCTAAGAACCTGATGACTTCGACAGGCCTCCGTCCCCTTTTAAGCCCCCACCGTGGATTCCACTTGTGGCAAAAGCACCGCCATGTTGCCACCCCACAGCCCCGCTCCCTTTGCTGCTCAGGAACGGAACCCTGCTTACATCCAGGGGAGCAAAGCAGCCAGAAGAACACCACGGCTCTCAGCCTCTGCAGCAGCTAAGCACGGCAGCAGGACCTCAGGACTACAGGCGGCCTGCCAGTGGCGACGTGTGCCCATTCGGGCAGCCTCCCCTGCCTCTTCCTGGCTGCCAGCCCACAACGAGGACATGGAGGCTCTGGCGCCATATTGGACGCGGAGGTGCCTCGGCCCACAGCGGAGGATGGCAAAGCCAAAATACAGGGCTCTGGCAATGACACCGCTAAATTACCACACCAACCCACTGTCAACAGGCGGGCTGCCTGGGTGCAGGAGAGAAGTAAACTTCCCTCGGGCTTAAGCCGCGGTTACTGGGGGCTGTTGTCGCATGCTGGGGCGCCTAACCGTCCCTGATTCACCCCTATGTCCACCAGCCGCCTCTCAGTCGCCACTCCAGGCACCCCCTCCGCACTGAACACCTTTGCACCAAGCCCCCGCGTTTCCTCTCCATCTACACCGTTCTTCTTGAGAACATGACCACACGGCCATCCGACCTTCTAGCCTGACAGAAAAGGGCAGGCCTCATTTCCAAGCACCTTCACCCATAGCCCCCCCCGAGACCCGCATCACCCTCCACGCACTCCCAGACCTGCGTCACTTCCCCCACCCCCAGACCTACGTCACCCCCCCACACACACCCCCAGACCTACATCACCCCCAAACACACACACGCCCAAGACCTACGTCACCCCCCCACACCTGCATCACCCCCAAACACACACACACCCAAGACCTGCGTCACCCCCACACACCCCCAGACCTGCATCCCCCTCCACCCCCCAGACCTGCACCCCCCCCCACAGACACACCCCAGACCTGCATCCCCCCAAACACCCCCCCAGACCTGCATCAACCTCTATACCCCCCAGACCTGCATCCCCCTCCACCCCCCAGACCTGCACCACCCCCCCACAGACACACCCCAGACCTGCATCCCCCCAAACACACCCCCCAGACCTGCATCAACCTCTATACCCCCCAGACCTGCATCACCCCCCAGACCTGCATCACCCCCAACACACCCCCCAGACCTGCATCAACCTCTATACCCCCAGACCTGCATCCCCCCCACACCCCCCCAGACTTGCATCCCCCACACACAACCCCCGACCTGCATCACCCCCAACACACCCCCCAGACCTGCATCAACCTCCATACCCCCCAGACGTGCATCCCCCAGATCTGCATCACCCCCCACACCCCCCCAGACCTGCATCACCCCCAACACACCCCCCCATACCTGCATCAATCTCCATACCCCCAGACGTGTATCTCCCCCACAGACACACCCCAGACCTGCATCGCCCCCCAAACACCCCCCCCAGACCTGCATCACCCCCAACACACCCCCCAGACCTGCATCACCTCCAACACACCCCCCAGACCTGCATCCCCCCCACACACACCCCAGACCTACATCCCCCCCAAACACACCCTCCAGACCTGCATCACCCTCCATACCCCCCAGACCTGCATCCCCCTCCATCCCCCAGACCTGCCTCACCCCTCCCCCCCCAGACCTGCATCACCCCCCCCACACCTGCATCCCCCCCACACCCTCCCAGACCTGCTTCCCCCCAACACCCTCCCTGCCCAGTGAGAGGCAGGTACTGACCACATCAGTGTCACCTGGGAGACTGAGGAAAGCAGTCTCTCAGGCTCACCCCAGTCCTCTGGACCAGAGTCTGTATCCACCACATCCCAGGAAATCTGTGTGCCTACTACAGCTCGACAGACACTACTGTCCACCTCATCACAGTCACCTCCAGCTGCTCACCTCCTGACCACAGAGCAGGAGATCCGTTCTCCGGCTACATCCTCCTGTCCTTCCGGGACTCTCTGCCAGCCAGCCTTCCCTACAGCTTTCAAAGCAACCTATACTACCCTGAAGTGCTTGCTACTCACTCTTCCCTGAACACAATAATTACTTTCACACTTCCCTGCTTCTGGTTTCTTTATTCCCTCTGCCTGGACTGCCCTTCACAATCCCAGACCACCTGTGGATTTCCCACTCCCCTTTTAGGGCACTGCCAGCTTAGATGTCTCCTCCCCTCCAGACCATGAGCATTTGGGGAGAGGGCCTGAGCTGGGCTTTCTCTGTCAGCGAGGTGGGCAGGAGAACACTCCGGAGCCCACATCATTCACCAGACTGTGACCCTGAACGTGGACAGCAACCTCTCTCTGCCTCAGTTTCGTCCTCTGTAACTCTGATAATAGGACCTGTGTTTCATAGGGTAGCTCTAAGAAAGTCAAGGAAGTGATAAAAATTAAAGCACCTGGGAGAATGCTTGGCACATAGTAACCACTTAATAAATGCAAGACACTCATTCTGTGTAGCAAGACCTAGCGTGGGAGCAGACACACAGGGGGCACTCCGTATACATTTACTGATTTTTCCAGATTGGCTTCGGTGCCTTAATTTTTCCTGGGCTCATGAGTCCACCCCACCCACTCTTCTGCACAGCCCAGCAAAAAACCAGCATCCAGCCCCCAACAGGGACATTATTTAGATGAAAGAACATTTTCCGCAGCCATCCCAGTCCTCAGAGCCTCGCCAAGAAATAGAAAAGAAAAGCAATATAAATGTTAATAGGAAATTGTCTATTCGCTTTTACTGAGGCTAATCTACTGCAGCCCAACAAAGAGGGAATTAGACAGCTGAAGAAACAGGAAAACATGGGACCTTGACCTGCTGAAGCCCAAGGGACTACAGTTCCTAGGAGGAAACGATTCCAGGTCAATGAGGTCATGTGGACATCAGGACAAAGGGCTTCCCCTTTGAATATCTCCATGATGGGTGGCATGGTTCCTGCCCTGGCTCCCACTTTCCTGGGCACCCATCAACCTGCACCTACGAAGTGTGGCCATTGGTCCACATGGTAGAGATAGGAAGACAGTGACAATGCAGTCCCTGTCCCCAAGGACTGCTGGGACAGGCCGACAAATAAACCTACATTATCATACAGTGTGACAATGCTAGTAATGGGTTTAAGGTGTCAGATAAGGAGAGGCATGTACGAGATCAACAGGGCAGGAGATGGAAGAGGACCAAAGAAGTCTTCTAGAGAAGCCTCAGGGGTGGGTTCTGAAGGATGAGCAAGAATGAACCTCATGAAGGAGGCAGGCAAAGATGTCCCAAGCATCAAGAACACTCAACACAGAGACCAGGGAACCACACTGGCTACATAACAGTTCCCCAAAGATGCCCAAGTCCTAATTCCTGGCCCTTGTAAATGTTACATCATAAGGCAAAAGAGACTTTGCAGGTATGATTAAAGATTTTGAGATGGGGAGAAGATGCTGAATTATCTGGGTAAGCCCAGTGCAATCGCAAGGTCTTTAAGACACATGCGGGAACTGTCGGCATCAGAGGGAAAGTCAGTGCAACACGGAGACAGAGACTGGAGCGAAACACTTTGCAGACGGAGGAACGCGTCACAAGCCAAGGAATATGTGCAACCACTTGAAGCCGAGAAAAAGCAAAGGAACGGATTGTCCCCTCAGAGCCTCCACGAGCAACCAGCCTTGCCGACTCCCTGACTTGAGCCCAGAGGGACGGATGTTGGACTTCTGACCTCTAGGAGTCTGAAAGAATCCGTCTGCATTGTTGGAAACCGCTAAGTTTGTGCTAATTCGTCAAAGGAGCAACAGGAAATGAATACGCACATCTTCGGGAACGTTCAAGAAAAAGGACCAAAAAATGAACCGAGGAGGCAGCCATGGGCCAAACCGTGAAAGGATTTGTACACGAGGCTGAGTTTCCATTTTGTCCTCAACACGGAGCTGCTGCTAAACGATATTAAGCAGAGGGATGATATAATAAGATTGCCCGTGCTAAAGCACTGAATCGTCACATTTTTCGATCTTAAATCTCGGGAATTACCACATGTCTAATTCTCCATTTTATTGACTCATTTCTTTTATCATGGTCTATAATGACATTATGAAAAAGAAGGAATAACGTACTGGAATATGTAACTCTAGTGCCAGCCGCCCCCCCCCCCCCCACCGCAAGGCCATTTTTTGTGTTTTTTGATGACACCCACCTGTATTGGTAGGACCGTCATCAGGGAGGAGTATGCATGGGCGGACAGCCGGACAGGACCAGGGATTGAGAGCCCCCCCCTGCCCCCCCCAAAACTCCTGGATGGATGATTGCCGTGTGCATAAAAAGAAAGACCACATTCAAATCCAGCCCCGCTCCCCATCTCCAGGAAGCAGAAAGACAGCCAACGCGTCCTGAGCGCTCACTGGGGCCAAAAGCTTTGTGAACATTTCCTTTGCAGAGGCCCCCAAAGATCCTCTGAGGAAGAATGATAACCACCCTTCTGGGCGGGACTCTAAGTGCAGGGAGGGGGGGTGGGGGCTGAGTGTCCAGTGACTGAGAGCCATCCCCCAAGACCTGTTGTCACCAGGCACCCAGTACCAGAGAAACCCAAGCAGAGGAGACGATCCGTCTGCCCATGCACCCCAGAAATCTCTTCAAGTCTCCGTCTGCACACAGAAAGGCCTTGAAATGTGAAATTGCAGCCAGCCTCCAGGCTCCGTGGCCTCCCCACCCGCCGTGTGCATCACATCCTCCACCCACAGGCACCTCCTTCAGGGCCTCTGTCGGCTGCGCCCTTTGCCGGATGTCACTCGTTGCCAAAGGGACTGTTTAGGCGGCATCTCGGCAGCCCCGGATCTGAACAAGCTGGCTTTGCTCTGGCACTGCCACCAGACCCCTGAGGCCACGGGCCAGGCGCTGCAGAGGTGGCCACGGAGTGCCTCGGCTAGGACCAAAGCAGGGGACCCACAGAGAAGGGTGCTCCGCAGACCGCAGAACTGACTTAAAAACACCCTAGCCCTCTCTGGGCTTCGGTGAAAACAGCGGCCTGTTGCCTTCCCCGTCGGGACATCCCACAGACCGGAAGCCGTGCACACTTCCCACGCTTCTGACACGCTCCGTGGCCGTAGCGGGCTCTGTGGCGTTAAAACGCCAAAAAAGGGCTGACGACGTCGGGCACGTGCAGCGTTTTCAATTTGGAGCTATTTTAAACAGCACTGCTATGAACCGCTCTGACAGGCTCCACTCTTCCCCGCTCCCCCTTTTCTTTTGGGAGCTATATTTGGGGACAGTACATTCCTAAGAATAGAATCACTGAGTTAAAGGGTAAAAGCACAATTTATAGTTCCTATGGTGAACTGGCAGTTTACTCCCCAGAAAGAGCGATGTCGGTATTGCTCCGACAGCCGCTGACTGAGCCCTGACTTAATCCCAGCACTGAGATGGGCACCTCCCTTCCGTGCTCTCTCTTCAGGATCGAACGGCGCTCGGTTAGCCCCATTTCGTTGATGAGGACACTGAGGTCATGTAAAGTAAAGCAAGCTGCCCCAATACACTATGAGTATTTCAAGTTATTTTGAGACAGGGCTGGGAGAAGAAAGTCAAGTCCCTGGATCTCCCAGTTCTGCTGTATCTGCTGAATTATTCAGATCTTTGAATTATCCCACACTGCGACAATAGCTTTCACTTATTACGATAACCAAGAGCAGGGACTAGACTGGGTACCTTCTCTGTTATGGAAGCCAGCACATCCACCCCAGGCAAAGGTCAGCGAGTCAATCTCAGTAAGGAAAACCCCAGCGAGGATAGCACCTACTACTGAATGCTCCCTGTGTGTAAGTCATTGTACAAAGTACTTTACATTCGTGTATTAACTCCAAAGACCTGAGTTAGGCATTAATATGCCCAGTTGATAGATAAAAGGAATGAAGCTCGGGAAAGTGACTTCCCTCAACACTTCCACAGATTATAAATCCATCCATCAATAAATGGATTTGAACACAGGGCGGTCTCCAAAACCTAAGCAGTTTGTTGCAAGGCTAGACTGCTCCTAGCCGTTACCACCAGCAGGTGGGTGGTGAGGAAGGAGGTTTCTAAAGACGGTGGTGAGAAAAATCAGCATTCCATTTTGGTCCATCTTCCCTGCGATGTGCCGGCTGTGTAGTTTGATGAGGGTGGCGTTTATTTCAACGCCATCCGCCCAGCTGCATACAAATGCACATCCTTCTCTCCTGAGGGCTGCTTCCCATTATACGAACGAGGACCACAGGATCAGCCCACATCCCACAGAGGCCTCCAGTGGACCCCTCCAATGGCTAAGAGGGGCCTTCCCGTGAGAGCCTTCGAGAAAACATGAAGGTTCCTCTCAGTCTCTACTGTGCAGTGCAGATGGAACAGAAGGGTGACAGTTCCTAGAAAGCAGAAGGAGCTCCCTGTAAGGCCAAGAGCGTCCAAGATGGGAAAGAAGTCGCAGGTTCAAGTCCCAGCTCCGCCAGGAGTGACCTGGGGCGAGACAGCCTTGACCCTGCAAACACTGATAAATCAGACAAATAACTTGATGGAATTTCAGACTCCCCTCGGGGGGGGGGGGGGGGGGGGGGGGGAGGGGAGGGAGAGGGTGGATTCTGGTAAAGACCGACTGAACAGCTTTAAAGAAAGGAAAAGATTCAGCAAATCAAGACCAGGTACCTGGGTCCCAGATCATTTGCACAGCTAACCTACCATCTCACAAGTCCTTTGCCTCAAAAATGCAGACAGCCACTTACGGGCTGGCTCCTCTCTGCCCTAAGGCAGTGGCCATCATAGACTCTTTTCAGATACCACGCCAGCTCGCCAGCTCACATCTTGGTAATATTACAGGTTGAAAGCAGCCTGAAAAAGAAATCATTACCTCCATCCTCAAGTGAGAATGCTATCGTCTCAGGAGATCCAGAATTGACACACGAGACCAATGCCAGCCGAATAATGTTATGACTAAGGGGACAAAAACGGGAGGCAGGAAAGGAAAAGCCCACACCGGCTTCCCTTCCTCACTGTCCCGACACGAGAAGGATGTGTCTTTTTCCTGGTCATCCTGCCCGTTGCTAAAGGGAGACCTCCCAGGACCACACCTGTCCTCTGGCACAAACAGTCTGACCATTTTATTATACATCCATCGGTGAAATACAGAGAATGCCCAGGGGAGAATGAAAAGCAGTCAAGCTACACATAACAAAATTCACCAAGTCAAGTTCGGCTTGCCAGAGTTGCTCTTTTCATTGTAACTTAGGAAGTCTCCAGGTGCTAACAGCTGGAAATGGTTCTAGGGCTCCTCTTGCTGGGGTTTATGGCTGCATTTTCAGTCCACAGCCAAGGCTTTCCAAGCACGCAGGACGCCAGGCACGTATCCATCATTCGCCCTCCTTTCTCCAATTGCTCTGGCTTCCCAGCCAGCCTTACTCTGTGCTCCCAGTTCTTTGGAATCAAAGGAACTTAAAAAAAAAAAAAAAAAATCAAGCTGCTTTGGGAAAAAAAGTGTCAAATTGTAAATTCCCTACTTGGCCCTGTCTACCTGCAAAGACACGGAAAATTCTAGAAGTGAAAGGAGAGGATTGTTGTTTCCCTTTTTAGTTTCCAGATGGAGCTGCCTCCCACTGGCTACCCACACACTCAAGTGGCTGATGTCACTATTGGGATTTTAGTAGTACTGTGCGGGCCCTAGGGCTAGTACACCCCCCCACCCCCACCCCCCGCGAAAAATCCACCAGAGTTAGCACATCTGAGAAAGCCAGAGATAGAAACAAGGGAACCATGTGTATACCTGGCTCTGGAAATGTCCACAGAAGCACCAAACAGGACCATCAAATGGACTGAACATCAGTCTTAGTGAGGCAGACACACCTGAGCAGGCTGACAGAAGTCTGGGTGCTGAGAATAATGCAGCCCCAAATACCACCCCCACCCCCCCCCGGACCTTCAGGAGAACCTCCTTGGGCCATTTCCTAGGATGAATGGCTCAAAACTCAGCAACCACACTGCATGGTCTGGAGGAGAAAAAAGCACTTTCGACTGAGCCTGGCACTGTGGTGTGAGTAGCCTCCACAGACTGGAGAGAAGTTGTCGGCAGCCAATGGGGCTGCTATTTGAAAAAGAAAGTAGTTAGCACGACTTGCACCAGGCACTGAGTCCACCTACCGAGAAGGTGGAGACACGGATGCGGACTTAAAGCTGAACCCCTTTTACTTGGTCCAGCCAGGGTTCTGCCATGTGGCGCACCATGTAAGCTAGACATCGCACGCCTTCTTGAGCCACAGTGCCTCTCTTCTGGTGACTGTCACCGTCTTAGGTTACTAATGCTGCCATAACAGAGAACTGCAGACTGGGGGTGCTTAAACAACAGCAATGTGTGTATGTTTTCACAGTTCTGGAAGCTGTAAGTTCCCAGATCAAGGTGTCAACAGGGATGATTTCTTTTCAGGCCTCTCTCCTTGGCTTATAGGTGGCTGTCTTCCCCTGTTGTCTCCATATGGTCTTTCCTGTGTGTCTGTGTCCTCATCTCCTCTTCTTAAAAGGACACCGGTAACACTGGATTAGGGCCACCCATGAGATCTCATTTTACCTTAATTAACTCTTTAAAGACTCTATCTCCAAATACTGTCACTTCCTGGGTAGGAGTTCTTAAGCCTATGCATTTTGAAAGGAACAAAATTCAACCCATAACAGTCATTACCACTGAGGAACGGGACACACACAGCAAGGGTGAGCAGCTTACCAGAGGGTCACAGATCTAAACAGAGTGACAGTGGAGCCTGTACCTAAGGTCTAACTTTATCCCAACGAGTCATTCGCATCGAGCATGCCAAGACTGCTCTAGGATTAAAACTGGCATTTTTGTGGTTGTTGAGCCAGCAACTGCCTGTCGTCATGACTCATTCTCCTCTGCTCAGGGTTGTCGAGACACCATGGTTGTGTAGAGCTACCCATTCCCCATGGCAGTGCACCAATTTTTAAAAACCTTCATTACGAGCCACTCAACTGTGGGATCACAACCCTCAGTAGCCCCCATGTGATTGATGCCTGCTCTCCAAATTGGATTTCATGCTTCCTCAGAGCCTTTTGATGGTACCTCGTGGAAAACCTTGCACGTAGTTTCCTGATCAATATTTCTGCTGAATGCATGAACGTATGTATGAATGGATGGAGTGGTCAAGGTAACCTCAAAAGAGCCTTCCCAGTTTTAATCAAGTTTCATGATTCTGTTCTAGGAGGTAACACACTGGGACAGCTGTTTGACAGCTGAGGATTACATCAGGTCCAAAACCGTTTCTTTCTTCTATAAAGTGTGTCTTCCTCCCACCCAGCCAGTGGATCAGGGCAGCAGCACCCATGGAAACAATGCAGTGATAAGCTGCCACTGAAAATAATGGCCTTTGTTCAGGTACAGAATGATGGAAAACCCCAGGACCAATTAAACTTTGCCCTTAGAATTAATCCCAACACTACTTTGATGTACTTTCTTCTCTTGCCAGACACTTGTTAGGTGGAAAAAAGAAGGAAAACTTCACTATCGCCATCTGACTGTACTGTCTCTGTTTCCTTTCTGGAAAAGGCCATTGTCATTCAACCAATGTCTGTTTGAGTAGCCCTATATGCAAAGAATTACCATGGGCAGTTCCCAAAGAAGCAGAAGACAATAGCTCATGAAGCAAGGCGTTTATAAGAATTCAAGGAGATAAAAAAAATTCAAGAATGCAGAACAATGCAATACAAATTGTATTAAAGTGTGTTAAGTCTTTGAGGAATACCAGTAACAAGTGTAAGTCTAGGAGTTTAAATAACGGATTCTAAGAAGAAAAGAGACAGTAAATCAAAGCATCAAATGGGAGACTAAAACTGTAAATCTTGACCTTGGCCCTAAAAAATGGCTAGTTCTGGGTCTAATGGATGCCCATGGATAGAACTGTCTAGGTATTGAGCAAGCTAAGAAGAACAGTGGCAAAAATTGGAGGTCCAGGAGCTGTGCCATCTGCCAAAGGGCAGGTTCACTCCAGAGAGCTTTAACCACTCCCACTACCCTGTTCAACAACCATGTCAACTATGTTGGGTGAAGAACAAGATGGCAGATGCAACTTGGTAGGGAAGCCAAGAACCTGGAAGCCAGGCCTACCACTGGACGTGAATGGCTCTGGACCACTAAGGATGCTGCCTCAGTTGGAGAAATGGTCCTTCCCTGAACATCCGAGCAGTCTTGAGGCAGGCAGGATCAGATGGGTCTTGGGACGAGGCCCTCAAGGAGAAGAGCGCAAGAGGGGAGTGTTCACTGAGACCAGAGACCCAGAAGTTATGAGCACGCCAGAATGAGAGGTCTAGCCACTGGGCAACTAGATGAGCCACGCACTCTACTCCATCATCAACAGGAAATTCCCAGGAGATCAACTTGGCTCCAAGTGTAGTCAAGACACAGAAAGGAACAGGTAGAGAACTAGAGGAAACCAAGAATGGTTAGAGCCACAGCGGTTAAGAGAGAAGGATGGAGAGTAAGTGTGCATACACACACATGGGTGTCATGCATCCTACTGAGGCCAGCAAGAAAAGCTACTAACATAAGCCAGTCTTTACAAAAACAAAGTAAAAGCAACAAGGTGAAAAAGAGCCAGTTACCTTGGCCCCCGCATTCCTCACCAGCCTTTACCTAAGTCAAGTTTAAATTCTGTTCCTATGGCACCAACTGTACCACCTTCAGGAATCTGCCTTGTACAACAGGTATACTCGCAGGTGGTATATCTTAAATATCTATGGTGTCGATGACAGCCACCTGTTCACAGCCACAAACTGCCTACCCCCATAGCTAATTTGTTTTGTTTGTCCTCAAAATCTCCCCTTTATGAACCTCTTCATCTAGAGAGCAAAACCACATCACTTGAGGGCTAAGATTTGCTAAGAAGCTCAAAGCTTCATTTCATATCTATTTTCTTATAATTAATCAGTTTTATTTAAAACGCAGGCGAGGGATAGATATATCTACAGACCAGGGAAAATGGATACGGCTTGGAGAACGATTATATATAATCGTCCCAGAAGGTTTAGCTGTTCAGATGATCATTAAAGAAATGGATGAAGTTGGTTTTTAAAAAGGTTCCAGCTCCCTGTCTTCCCTGAATCAGATAAAGAAAAAATGAGGAGGCCTCTTTCACGTCTTTCTGGAACCACATTAAAATGTATCCCCAAACAGCCCTTCACGGAGAGCCGCCCCACCTCTGCCATGCCTCTACTATGGGAACGCAGGGCACCACCCCTGGATGTTGGAAGCACATTAGTTACAGCTTACCGTTCACTTATACTGTGGTGTTGGTGGTTTATTTTTAAACATACCAGCCAGCACACATGGCTGGGCCCAGTAAAGCAGGTTGGCATTGTATTAATCTGAGAGTTCCTTAATTATCTAGGTGATGGTTTTGTTTTAGGCTCCCCCCCCCCGCCGCTGCCGCCCCAGGTGCAAATTTCCTGTCATAAATGGTAAATTTGTGTATCTGTTTATTCTTCCTCTGTGATATTCAGGGTTTAAAAATGAACCCCACCAGTTGGTAATGTTGAACCGGATTATCTTGCACAATGGTCTAGGCAGCTGGGGACTGGATGCTTGCCTTTCTAGTAAGTGGGCTACAACAGCAGAAAGTTCCCACTATCCTACCACCGTGGTAACAGACAGACCAGAAATGAAGAAGTCACCCTTGCCTGGACAAATTAAAGTACCGACTCTAGAGTCAAACGAGCCAGTTCAGATCTTGGCTCCTTTACCTGTTCAACTTTGGACATACCCATTCCCTCACTGCCAGTGGCGTCATTGCTGAACTAGTGAAAAGAATTATACCTACTTTCATGAGATGAAATGAGCAAGATCAAACTGGGATAGAAGACAGCATACAATAAACTGGAGCTAGAGATAAGAAGCAATTGCTTTGATTGTGTAAATGCTAAATTAAGAACTATAATATACATTTACCAAACCAATCAAAAAAGGGAAAACAAAAGAAACTGGGGGGGGGGGGGGGGGAGAACCATACAAAGTCCAGGCAAAATGGACTGTGACATCATCTTGTTCTCACACAGGCCTATCACTGGCCCTGAGAAATTCTCTGAAAACCAACCAACCACACACAGATCTCTGACCCATTCCAAGCTCACTCTGGCCTTCATGACCTCTTGAATTCCAACGTAAGCCACCGCAGATTATAGAAGCATACAAGCGACTACTTCGTGTGCACAGAGCACAGGCCTCCAAAAATGCACAGAGGTGGTGGGAGAGAAGGAGGGGATCAGTCTCAGAACCTCATTTCATTTCATCCCCATCCCCTCTGACTTTGGGCTCAGTAGCCCTTCATGCAGACTGAGCAAGGGAGACACCTGCAGGTGAACCTGCTCATTCTGCATCACCTTGTCTGCCCCTCCCTCCACCCTTCCTCCCTCCCCACCCTCCCCACCCCCACCAGGATAGGAATCCGAACTTGGGCCTGATGGACTCCAAGGATTCCTGGCTCCCTCCAGGATGTCCTCTGGAATCCAAGTCACAGACAGTCCCCCCTCATCCTCAGAAGGACTGATGTGCAAGTGTGGAGAGAAGGGGGGGTCGGGCAACAAAACAGAGAGCAAAGAGCCTGGGTGGGAAGCAGGAGACCCCAGCTCATACTCTGCTGGGGGAAATTCTGGGGCTTCCAACTCTTCATCTTTTGCGTGAGAGGCTTGGGCAACAAGGAGTCCGAATCAAGGCTGTTCCTCTCATCCTCTCTTGACACCACCAGAAACTGAGGTCCAGAGAAAAGAAAGCAGTCGTATGAGGTTAACTGGACCACTTACTGGGCAGGTCATGACTAGAAACCAGGGTGCCTACCTATCAGGAGACTTTTCCCACATCTTGGTATCAACACACCTGAGACAGCTCACCACCAACAGGCTGTCTTCTGAGCCCACTGAGCCTTCCCACTGCTCCTTGAAGGTACAACAGCAGACTCCTGCCATCCTGCTTATGTGGATGTTCCTAAGGGCAGGTTGGTAATGTTCAGGTAACATCTGGGTGTTAACCAGTCTCCAAGTGGTTTCTCCAGACCGGCTGGGCTCATAACAGCCTTTTTTTGAACCACAAAGCAAACACTCTTCAATAGTCCCTCTGCTGCTTAGAACAGAGGTGCTCAAACTTCAGCGGGCAAAGTCACCTTGAGGTCTGGTTAAAAGCTAAGAGTGCTGGGCCCCATACCTCAGGGCAACTGCTGCAGTAGGTCTGGGGTGGAACCCAGGAAATCGTATTTCAAACAAGCGCCCAGTTCAGAAATTCTCTCCCCCGAGCTCCCCGATCCAGCAACATGACATGTGGCAAGGATCACAAATCAGACCCCCGTCTGGTACCTCGGGGGACATCGCACAAGCCAGCCTGAAGCTGCTACTCTCTCCAACACGGGTCAAATCTCTCTTGTGATCACAGACAGATGTCATGAAGAAAAAGACCCACACTGCCATGCTGTGGATTCCAGCTGGCACTGGGGCTTTCTTTCCACTGTTCTGAAACCAACACTAAGAAGTCTCTCTGAGGAGTTACAAACCATTCACAATTTAATTTTGAGTTAATTCTCCATCACTAACTACTAATTCCAATTTCATGTTTCCCTCCAGATAAATTGTTCCAACTCTGTGCACAATCTACATTCAACTTTCCACCTCAATCCATATGCTTAAGTAGGTTCACAACAGGTAGCCCTCACTTTGGGAAACAGAGGCAAACCTTCAAATGTATTTCCATAAAGTCACTCCGATGTCCCTAGGGTTGCCAGATGCAGGAAATAAAAATACAGTACACCCAGTTAGATCTGAAGTTCAGATGAACTAACCACGTTTTAGTATGAGTGTGTCCATGCAATGTTTAAGTGATGTTTATACCAAAAACTGTTAGATGTTTATTTGAAGTGCAAATTTTAATAGTCTTGTATTTTATATGGCACCTGTGCACTCATTCAAAAAAATATGTTGAGCCTTTACTATACGTTACTTATAGACATATGGTAACAGATATATAAATATAATACTACAAATATATGACACATAGGCATATATTATACTACAAATATAAGGACATATAGGCAGGGGTGTGTTGTAAATGTGTACCAACTGGCCGTTGGAGAAGGGATGATTTTTAGTGTTTGTTGATGCTTGGGAATTCCTACAACCATCTTGCAAATATAAGATCAGGAGACCTTCAGAGATGCCCATCCAGAGGACCAATATGATTGAGCCACAGAACTGATGGCAAAAACCACACGCCTCCAAGGTGTAAGACAAACACACTCTTGTTTAAGCCACTGTTAGTTGGCTTTTCTATCACTAGTACCCAAGTCATTCCCAACTGACACTCAAGATACTCCTCTCAGCTGTATATGTTATACTCTGCCTCTCCAAGTAGACCAAATGTTGTTTCTGTTTGAGGGTCATGTAGGTGGGTTTCTTCTTTCCTCCCTTCCTTCCCTTTCCTTACCTACCCACCCACCCAACCGTCCACTGCTCACAGTGTAACATTTATCCATTTATTGTACCAAGACATCCACTGGTGCTATGCTCTAGAGCTATGGGGACATACCCCAGTGGACTAGGATTCAATCACCAGTATTTTCTCCCAGGGCTTCTTTTGGAACAGTATTTTGTAAATCTGCTCTCAGCTGCTACCACAGAGTAAGGCTTTCTTCCTTCTAGCACTGGTAAAGCCCAGACCTTCTCAGGACCCAGTTCTTTCAACCTACTCAATACTTGCTTGGGGTCAGTGTACAACCCTAGAGAAATCCAGAAACAGAAGAGCCACGGAAGGCCAATAAATCCACTCCAGAACCCTCCAATATCTGCACTGGGACAGGAGTGCTCTTAGCCACAGGTTATCTGGGAAAGCTGTTGACCCAACAGACCCTTCTTTTGTGAGCAATCCAAGCTTGAAGGACTGTACCTAAGAAACCAACTGGCACTTACTTCCCTCGCTGGTACAGCAAATGAAAAAGGAAACAATGCATGAAGGATAAAGATTATTAAAAACATGCATGGAACCACTTGACTGACCATGTCCTGAAATTTCATTTCAAACCTATTCCTCCAAAGTCAGGTTCATCGCCAAGAGCCAAGATGTCCACCCGCATTCCCTCCCCCTATGCCAGGCCTTCCCACTTCACTCACCACTAATTTCCACCTCTGAGAGATCCTTCTCATACATAGTCCCTCGGCTTTCACTGCCCATCTCAACCCTAAAGCTTTTCTCTTTCTGCTCTCTAGGTTCCTGTAATACTTTGTCAATCACAATTCTGCAGTGCAAACCACCTTTTCTGTTTCACTGCTGACAATTCTAGGCACTATCTATACCTGCCCTTCAACCAAGCCAAGTGTGCTATTTATTTATCCGCAGCTCATGGTTCCTTATTAGCACACTGACTGTCCCCAGAGACCAAATGTCCAAGATTATCAATACCTTGAGGTACTGATTCAAGAGGCAGACCAAAGCAGAGACCCGCTTTCCTTCTCTGAAGCCTCTTGGCTAAGTGAGGTCCATCAGAACCACAGCTGGCTCACTGGAAGACAACACCATTCAGAGCGAAAGCAGATGCTGGGGAGAAATCTGAGACAGTGACCAATTGATGAGGGGGAACAGGATTGGACAAATTGGAAGGCACAGAACGAGGCTAAGAAAATAAACAGACAGGAGACTTTTTAGAGGAAATCTGTTCACACCGAGGATAATTAATTAATGTGTTGACTGGACTCCCAGAGGCAATCACTGAAGCTGAAGCCATGATTATTTTTAATAGACCTGGGCTCTTATTGGGTGGAAACAATATGAGCCAACAAAGAGCTGGCTGGCCATGTGGCCACATGACTCAGCTCTCTCCATCCCGATCCACAATTATTTTAATGAGAGTGAAGTGGCTCTCCCACCCCAACTTTAATTCACTATCATTTTTAGCTTCTACTCAGCCTGGGATGGCACCATTTGGAGGGAACCACCTTATCTCCAAATGTCCTACACAGGTCTGTCATTGTCTGTGTGTCCCAGCCTGATTCTGTCCTCCCCTGTTCTGATTACACCAGCCAGAGATTCTGATCCAAGATGGCGGCTTGGGGCTTCAACCAGCAATGCTGAGCCACTCATATTTCTTCTCATGGAAATTTTAAATAAGGCATACAAAGAGAAGTTATCACTGATGGCAGGTGCCTAAGCTGACAGGTCACAAGGAGTTGGAGCTGGAAAAACCCTACTAGGTTGTATTTAAAAAAAAAAAAAAAAAAGAGCAGAAAAGAATGAACGAGAGAAGGAGAAGAACACAGGCAATGAATGAGGAGAGGCAGAGATGGACAGTGTATGGGGTGGGGAACGAGAAAGACAGCAAGAAAGAGTGAAAAGATGGAGAGACAGACAGACAGAGGAGACTGGGGACTAGATGGATCCTAGGGATTCCTACATCCTGAAAGTAAAAGCCTCGATTCATAGATTTTCAGGTAAAATTGAGCTGTATTTCTCACTGCTGGGTTTCCAGGCATATACCTAGGTCTCACAGATACCACCACCATCCCCCTTTCCAAACTTGAGCAGATCTACAGGTCTTGCAACTAAAATATGAAGGATTAGTACTTCATCAACACGAAACACTCTCCTTGGGAGAAGCACAAAGTTCCTTTTAAGGTCAAAACGTGTCTTCAACAAAGATTTGTTGGACATCTTCTATGTCTTTGACCTTGTACTTAGAACTGGCTTGGAGGAATGAATCAAAACACAGCTGGTACCCACCCACAGAGTGCAGAAAACAGAAGGGAGATTTCCCAGCACACACAATTATGATACAGGCTGATAAGTGTTATTTATAACCAATGTTAGCAAGGAGGCATGTGAGCACACAGAGCCTCTGCCAGGCAGGGGACAGGTGGGTGCTGGTCAAGAAAGTCATCCCAGCAGAAGTAGTATCTGAATTAAGTTCCAACAACAATCAGCAAGGTGAAGAGGAAAGAGAAAGCTGCCAGTGGTATGCCGGCTGGCTCCTACCATTGGGAGAATTTATGCCACATGAATGAGCAAATAATTGCATATCAGGCCTTTTTTAATTCTTTCTTTTCTGAGAGTCAGTATACCACTGCACGCCCGGAGGCCCAGGGCTCAGAGGCTTGGAGAAGATGATTTGTGTTTATAATAAGGTTGAAATATAGAATGTCAGAGAAGGAACTGGCTAGAGATAAGGCTGCCAGGTAAACAGGGGCCACCTTGAACACATCCTTGGTGACTGCAAGCAGTTGAGATTGTCCTAAGCCACTGGGGTGGGTTGGGTTTAAGTAAGGGGGTGAAATCGTTGGCTGGAATGATCCGGCTGTACAGAAGATGGTTGCTAACAAAAGCCGGGACAATGAAGGCAGAGGGCCGCTGGAAGAACAGCCTGGTCCTCCAAGAACACCATCTCCATGCAGAGCATTAGTGCCTGCCCAGGGAGGGCAATTCCTGGGTCCTTAGTGCCCACGGGATTCCTAGGGTACTGAATGGAAAGCAGAAATCCAGAGCATTAAAGGTGAATCAAATCTTCTTGACAAAAAAACAGAGGCAGAAGGGAGTGGGATTCAGCAGCAATATAGCTGGGCTTTACCATTTACAACCCTCGTATGACCAAGTAAGATTCAGTAAAATGACTTCAGAGTCAGGTGTTGTGCAGGGGAAAAACCGAACTTGAAGTCAGTAGGTTTAGATTGAAATGTTGGCTATCCTGCTGTAGACAACCTTGGGCAAGTTATCGAACCATAGCAAAATATCTATTCCTTCTGAACGGCAATAATCTCATTCACAGAATGTGGACAAAAATACCACAAAAATACCAGAATGTGGACAAAATTCTGTTTTCCGGGTTTATTATGAAGACTATGTAAGAATCTGAACACGTAAGTCCTTTATGTACAATACTTGGCAATTATGGGGGCTTGTTGCTGAGTCACAGAACTCTGAAACTCCCCTCTTCAAAGTCCGGACGAATTGGGGCAAAGAACAACAAAGGACGACACAAAGCCATGAGCACAAAGGAAATGCAATCGGGAACGTTTCTATGGAGCGTCTTCAAGGGATGTCTTTTAAGTGCAATTGAGGCCCCCAAATTAAGAACAGCATTGAAATCTGACAGAGAACCAGAGCAGCCACACAATAAATGTTGCATGGTGCCCCCTTGCAGCTTATTGGTCAAATGCAGGTTAATGGCATCAGCTGTAAGCGATACGTAAGAACAAACTTCTCACAGAAGCTCTGGACTTCGCACGCGGAAATAACTGATCTGGTCTGAGCGTGACCTTCTTTGGCGCTAAATGGAAACATGAAAGTCTTGCGTGCAGCCCTGACACGATCTGTATTTTTATCTTTGTCTCTCAGCATATGCTGTTTTATACCCAGCAGCAGAAGTCCAATGGAGAGGGCCTGGATAAGAAATTATGCTGTCGCTTCGAAGTCACTATAAAGATAGTAATGACAACCACGTTGGATGAAAACAATGAAGACAACAAATGAAACACAGACAACGTTAAAAGTGCTTCAACTAAATGAAAATGTATTGAGACCTATGGCATGCATGGAACGGAGCCAGACATTAACAGGGATTCACCATTCATTCCTGCCCTTGGAACTAACTGAATGGACAGACAAAAGCATTCGAGAGTCCCAGCAGAGGGCACACGGTATTAGGCTACTGTCATGGAGGGAGTTATGATGGCAATAATGAGGAGGGAAAAATACCTTCTGACAAGACAGAGCAGAGAATAGTACTGGGAGAGGAAACAGTGGAGGGGGGCTCTCTGGAAAGGACAGGGTGGGCCTACGAGAGAGGAGGTGGGTCCTGCGTGAGGACCAGCCTGCAGACAGATAAGGGATGAGGACATCCAGGAACATCTCCCATGGCTGCTGCAGGGGTCTGCTGAGGGCTGGGGTCACGAGTGGCAGTTGAGGTTGATGGCTGGGGATGGAAGGAGGGGAGAGCTGGAAAGGGAAGTCAGAGCGAGATCTTGGAAAGCAGAAACAGGAAGCTCACGACTCTTGTTCTGGCAATAAGGAGCCACAGAAGGCTTTCCAGCAGGGAGTGGTACAGCCTTTGAGGAAGATTCCTCTGGAATCCCTAGGAAGGACTGGGGGAACGACAGGAGACAGAAGGCAAGGGAGAAGAGGTCCGTTCCGAGCTAACGAAGCCTGTTTGAAACAAGACGGCCACTAGGGGCAATTACAAATGAGAAAAGTTTCAATTTAAAAGAACTTGATGAAGCTCTCGTAACAGGGGGAGACTGTTAATTTCCGGGTGGGCTGCACAGAAAGCCCCAAGTTGGGTTCATGGCGAAAGACTCACAACCTCGAAGGTCCAGGGCGAAGGGGAGACATGCCGTCTCTGGATCTCTCAAGAACTTCAGGATGTGGGTAATGCACAAAGAAATTCTGGGGACTACGAGCCTCGTGCTCTTTCTTCTGCTCCCAGCCAGCTCGTTTCTGCAGACACTCTAGGGAGTCCTGCTACGTGTGACGTCCCGTAAGGTAAGAAAGTGGAAACAAGAATGAAAAAGGCAGTTGCTGATGCTGAGGATCCAACACCCCAAAACAGCTGTGACACCAGGTATATTTGGGTAGAGGGCATACGAGGCTGAAACGAGCCATCATGGTAAAAGGAGGCGGGAGGGCACAGAATTTGGAGTACAAGAACAAAAGCCATTGGAAGATGGCCTCTGTGCCGGACGAGAGAAAAAGTCCCGTCTTCCAGGACTGTGCCATCCTTACATATATCCATACAGGATGTGGCCCTGCGTTTACACCCACTGTGAGCCCCCTTTCTTCGCCCACTCCTCGTGCATTGCAGGGTCTTTGGGGACCTCACTCATGCACACTCTGTGGCCCACGTGGCAGGCGGACTGGCGCACAAGGCTGTGTGGAAGACAGCAGATACGGGAGCAACAATGATGACCCATGTCAAAATTCTGTGTGCATTAGATGGGGGGAGACGGGGAGCGTGAGCGGGGAGGGAGGAGCGGAGGAAGCAGCGAGTCCCAGGGCACGGAGGCGACACCCCTTCTTGACGATGCTGGCAATCAGACGTGGAGTCCGGGGCTCCCAGCCAGAGTTCTACAAGGGTTCTCCTTGACATCTCATCTGTATGTCCATGTGGGCTCATAACCAGGAGAGAGTCCCCGCAAGAGAGAGAAGGGCTGACATAAGGCAGACCAAACACCACTCAGAGATTCACACAGGTACAGACTACCAGCACCCAGGTCACACTACCAGAGCAGTGCGCACTCTTGGCAACTTTGTAGTGACACAGAGTCATCTTAAAAAGTCTCCTTTGTCAAGAGGGAATCCATCCATCCATCTGCTTATTCATGGATTATTACTGAGTGCTCAGGACATGCCAGGCACTCTCCTGGACACTGAAAAGACCTACAAATGGTCCACCCTAAGGACTTTAACACCCTAGTGGGAGAATACAGATAATAGCCTCAACAACCACAAAATACAGTGGATGTGTCAGGTGGTGATCAGAGTTGTGAAGACAATAAAATCAGGTGTGGGGGGAGGGAGGAGGAGAGCCACTTCATAAAGGGCCCCAGGGAAGGCTTCTCTCACAAGATGAAGTGTAGACAAGGACCTGCTTGGAGTGAAGGAGTGAGCTATGACGGATGGGGAGGGAGAGCATTCCCAGAGGGGCCAGAGCCATGGGCCCAGCAAGGAGAGCAGCTGTGGAGGGAGTAGAATGAGCCGAAGGGCTGAGGGGGAGTAGAGACAGAGGAGTTGGGGGTGAACGGGGGGGCACCTCGGGAAGACCTCGGAAGGTCAACGGTCCAGTGTGATGGAGAGCTCTGAGCAGTGGCACTTTGCAATGTGGACTCCTCTGCCTCAGTGACAGGGGAGCACAGGGAAGAGGTGGAAGTGACCCACCCGCCAGATTCTGGTGGGGTTGTGAATGCAAAGGAGAAAGGCAACAGCAATGTGACAGTGTCTGTCATCTCCAAGGGCCAGCTGCTCTAAGGGACAGCCTCTCCCAGGCCAGGGTTCACAGGAACCAGAGGACCAGCCAATGAGATCATCCCTCCTCCCCACTGCCCTCTTCGCTGGGAATCACGACAGGAGAGCCGCCAAGCCTGAAGAAGGCCTGACTGTCGACATCCCTCTGCTATTTTTAGGTCAGAACAAAATGTTCGAAGCAATCCCGAAAGCCCATATGCTCAGGTGTAGGATTCTCGAAGCCCATCATAATCTCATTACCTTTTTTGATGGTCTCTCAGAACCCGGTGCAATGCAGTGAGCACAGTAAATGCTACACAAATACCTGTCAGATAAATCACACAACTGCATCATCATCAAGAGCAATGAGGTTTTTAAGAAGACCTCAGTCTGTCTTTTGGGGCACCCGGGTGGCTCAGTCGGAGAAGTGTCCAACTCTTGATTTCCACTCCGGTCATGATCTCACAGCTCGTGGGTTCAAGCTCTGCGTTAGGCTCTGTGCTGACAATGTGGAGCCTGTTTGGGATTCTCTCTCTCCCCCTCTCTGTCTCTTTCTCTCTCTGCCCCTCCCCTGCTTGTGCTCTCTTTCAAACTTAAAAAAAAAAAATGCCTCATGGTATCTTCTTACTCATGCCAGTAGTTCTCAGCTTAGGGTGATCTCAACCCCCAACGGATATTTGGCAATGCCTGGAGACATTTTTGATGTCCTAACTGTGGGGGAGGGGCAGGTGCTACCGGCATTTAGCCGGTAGAGAGGCCAGGAAAACTGTTAAACATCATACAATGCACAAGACAGTGCTCCGTAACAAAGAACCCTCAGGCCCCTAACACCCCTGCTCATTTAATCCCCATGACACTCTCTTTTCCAGCTGAGGAAACTGGTCTGCTGGGAAGTCATGGTACCCAAGAGAGCACAGTAAGGAACATTCTAAACTACAAAACGGCAGCAACAGAGGCCAAAAGACAAGTTGAACAGTTTTTACTCAGCACTTTTGACACCAAATGTATAGTGTCTCCCCCTCACCTAAGTTCTAAAACACCCAGAGTTAATGCAGACCCCACTGGTGGCCCTACTTCAGACACCAGTCCAAGCATGGGCCTCCCTTCCCACCCACTGGCTAGAAAGTTGGCATGCTTCCAAGACTCCCTCCTCGGGTTTCATAGTTTGCTAGACTGGCTCACAGAACTCAGAAGAGCACTTTCCTCTGTCACTGCTTTCTTAGAAAGCCTACAACTCAAAACGGCCAAATGGAAGAGGTGCAGAAGGTAAGGTATGTGGGGGAAAAGACATGGAGCTTCCATGTTTCAAGGGGTGCCACCCTCCCAGAACCTAGAGCTGTGCGCCAACCAGAAAGCTATGTAAACCCCTTATTGGTTTAACGGGGCATGACCGAGCTGGCCAATCAATGGCCAATGATTTACTCAATCTCTAGACGCAATCCCCCCCCATACCCTCTCCCCATTGCCTTGCTCTGACAACCAGCTCCCCATCCCAAAGCTATTTGGGGCCCCCACCAAGTATCACCTCATTAGCATAAATCCAGGTAGTTTTAAAAGGGGCTAATTATAATAACAACAGATGCTCCTCTCACCCCTTAGGAAATTCCAAAGGTTTTACAAACTCTGTGTCAGGAACCAGGGCAAAGACCAAATACATATTTCTAATTATCTCATAGCTAAATATAGATTGGTAGAGTATAACAGATAGGCAGAGAGATTAACACCAAAATGGGAAAAATCAAGAAATATAGACAAGTTCAGGGAATGGGCTTGGAGGAAGTACCTCTAAGTCAAGCTCTGCCAAGAACTGGCATATGGCCCTGTGACTCTCACTCCCCACGCTAAACCAGTGCCCCCAACGGTAGGACTTTCGGACATGTACAGGATCACTGGCTCCCAGCCTTAATGTCATTAGGACTCGTTCTCCTCTGCAGCAGAGACATTAGCTTGGTAAAAACACTCACAGACTCATGGCAACATTAGTCATACAAATCCTAAATTCCTTCCCCTTTACCCAGAGAAGGCAGAGGTGCCAAATGCATTTACTAGATACTCCTCCCTACCCCCCCCCCCCCCGGGCTTTCTTACTTCCAAAAATATCTATTGACATCCACCCCGTGTCAAGCACAGTGCCAGGACTGGGAATCTTCGAATACAAGATGCAGGGGGGTCCTCCTCTTTACCCGGTCCGTTTGTAAAGCGTTCCTTACCTGCCCAGGCCCAAGGTAGGCAATTTTCCTACTGCAACAAACAGGGCTGCCACACTGGGACCCGGCCGGCCTGCCTGCCTCCAAGCAGCAAGCAGGAGGAGGGAGTGTGGGTGGGGGAGGAATTCCCCACGTCCCTGCCTGTCAATATTTACCTCTCCACTCAATAAATCCTGATGTTCATCTTAATAGAAATCAATACCTACTTAATGGCAGAGGAACAAGAAATTAAGGCAATATAAGTGAAGGAAAGAGACAGGTTTTGAGAGATGTGAGTGCATTTGGAAAAGCAACGTAGGGAAAGTCAGTTTGCCGTGGCAAGCGTGGACGGCAAACACTGGCAGCAAAACCAAGGCTTGAAGGTCGAGGTGATATAGGGCAGCCATGACAAGGTGGAAGACGGTTAAGGATGGAAAGGAAGAGGGAGGGCTTCACAAACAAGAGTGCCCCCAAACCGGACCCCCAAAGAGAAAGACGTCTTCCATGTCTCATGCCAAGCATTGTGCATGTGGTTGCTAAGAATCAAGAGATTTCAGACTGCTCTAAGGAGTCACCACAAACAGCAAAGCTTGGGCTGGTTTGATGAAGCCATTTTATTAGTATCCACTCTGGGCTGGGCACTGAATTAGGGCTGATCCATTTCCCCACCTGATTCAATCTGCACATTGATATTACCCCATATATACCACAATCAAGGGCCCAGAAGTATTTTGCTAAACCAAGTCAAGAGAAAGAGCCAGCATTCAAACGTGACTGTGTAATGTGTGTTCTCCCATCATACTGTAGTAATGTGAATGGGGCTGGACGGTAGAACATGAGGAGAAATGCGATCTTAGAGCCCTGTGGCTCCAGATCCCACGATGAACGCTGTCCAACGGGAATGAGATCAAGCCTGAGTTCATTGTTTCAGGAAGAAGACGAAGGTGTCTGTTTCTTTTCTTTGTCCAGAAACTATCATCATGACCATTTTATTTATTTTTTTTTAATTTTTTTTCAACGTTTTTTTTTTTATTTATTTTTGGGACAGAGAGAGACAGAGCATGAACGGGGGAGGGGCAGAGAGAGAGGGAGACACAGAATCGGAAACAGGCTCCAGGCTCCGAGCCATCAGCCCAGAGCCCGACGCGGGGCTCGAACTCACTGACCGCGAGATCGTGACCTGGACCGCGAGATCGTGACCTGGACCGCGAGATCGTGACCCGGCTGAAGTCGGACGCTTAACCGACTGCGCCACCCAGGCCCCCCACATTTTACAGATAAAGAAAGTAAGACCCAGAAAGTGACATGGTCCACCTAAGATCACAAATCCATGGACTAATAAGGCTGGGACCTCAACCCGGGTCCATTCTCTAAATGACTAACACAGAAAACAAAGGCAAAGAGAGAAGGCCAGGAAAGGGAGTAAAGAAGGAATTCCTGAGGCTTAGGAAGTTCAGGGAGGGCTTCCTGGGGGAGGTGGGATTTGAGCTAAACTTTGAAGTATGGGTACGAGTGCAGCCAGCACAGAACCATCAACAGGCTCAAGAACGGGGGATAAGTAAGGGACACTCTGAGGCCCGGCAAATGGGGCCCAGTGCTCACAAGGCCTGATGGCAAACATCGACCATCACGCACAATGGAATCAAACTCTCAGTCTGATGCAGAAATGCCCGCTCAAAGCAAATGGCTCTCCATCAACTGTGCCACACCGCACATGTGGTCTGATGCTCCCTCATCAGCCCACCTCCTTTACCGCTTCCCGCCTTCATCCACCTCTCCACACATGTAGACTGCTACTCCAGCCTCCAGACTCTCTATCCCACAAACGAAACCGTTTCCAGGGGATTTACTCCAGGGACACCTGTCTGCTGGAAGTGACAGGACAGACCGACCTCCAGCTCTTCCCACCCCCAGGAGGCCACGGCTCCACTCAGCACGTAAGAGACTGGCCCTGCCTGCACCGTCTGGCCTCCCCACAGCTACTTGAGGCAGGACCCAGAGTAGGACCCATATATGAGCACCTGCAGGTGTTCCAAGGCCGTAGGCCCTCAGTAAACACCAAGACAACAGAAGAGTATTACGAAAAGAGAGCAGATACAGTCTTAAGTGAGTCTCTGGCCTCCGGCTGCCTCAGTTGTCTCAATTCTGTGAAAGGGGTAATATCTGGCTTTCTGTGCTCATCTGGTAATCTTTATAGAAAGTCCAGAAGCTCAGGGGTATTAATCATTTTAAGAAAAAAAAAACTTAATTTTTGGAATGAGCCTTTATTTCTTTTTAATTTTTTAAATGTTTATTTTTGAGAGAGAGAGAAAGAGACAGAGTGTCAGTCAGGGGCAGAGAGAAAGAGACACACAGAATTCAAAGCAGGCTCCAGGCTCCGAGCTGTCAGCACAGAGCCCGATGCGGGGCTCGAACTCACAAACTGCTAGATCATGACCCTGAGCCGAAGTCAGACGCTTAACCCACTGAGCCAACTAGGGGCCCTGAGAATCAGCGTTTATTTCTGAAATAGAACCAAATTATGTGGTGCCATCATAACACAAACATACACTGGTGACAAACCGATCGAGGCACAGTGATGAGAACTCTCAATTTACACTTCGATCCTTACTTCCTGCGCCTTTCCCCAGTGAGTTGGTGAGAACTGTAATATGTTTACAGAACACCAAAGCGCCAATTCGGCAAGAGGAGATACATGATGGGGTAAGGAGCTGGGAAGAAGATGGTCACATCAAGTCCCGGCAAAGGTCAATGACTGCGATCAACTGTCCCAAGCAAGGGCAGCCAGGGCAGGAAGGAAAAAGAGAGGAGTTGAAGGTGTCTTGCTCAGGGGACAGGATCAATGTCACGGGGCATGGGGTTGAGCATCAGCTTTCAGGAGACACACATGATCACCAATATGTTACAGAAGAGGAGGAAGCAAATATGGTTTTCAGAACCATGGGAAAGAATGTGCTAATGAGGGACAGAACAGACTGCAGCCCACAGGCCTTCCACACCCAGCGACCTCAGCCTCCTTCAGAGTGGTTGTCCTAGAACGCTTTCATTCACCCCAACTGAACATGCCACCGTCGCCCCCCAAACAGCGAGGGTGCCCCAAAAGTACCTTCAGGGCTCACTCCCTTCAACAGATGATGCCGAGGACAGCAATGAAGATCAGTAGACAGGAACACAAGACAGATGCAGCCCCAGCCCTAAGCCTGGCTCCTAAAGGCCAAAAGTCATTCTCTCAGTTCCCTGCTGAAGGCTATTAGGAGAAGGGGTTAGTGTGCATGAGGCTCTGCACAGATATGGTCTGTGACGCCTGCCCCTCTTGGCCCTTCAACACATACTTACAGAGAGCCTGGAATGTGCAGGGACACTTCTGACTGTGGGGTACAGCAGTACCTAGCAATGAGAACAACCCCTGTCCCATGAGCTCACGCCTGTGTGTACTGTCTGCACGCACATGTGTCAGGGAAGATGCAAAACAAAGCAAATAACCACATCATATAACAGATTAAAAAGTGGACAGGGATCCCTGGGTGGCTCAGTCGGTTGAGCGTCTGACTCTTGATTTTGGCTCAGGTCATGATCCCAGGGCTGTGGGATCGAGCCCTGCGTCGGGCTGTGCACTGAGTCTACAGCCTGCTTAATTAAATTCATTCATTCATTCATTCATTCATTCATTCATTCTCTCCCCACCCCCTGCCCCTCTCATCCATTCATGCTCTCTTTAAAAAAAAAAGTGGCGAGAGGAGAAACATTAAGTAGAAACTCAAGAAGTGGCAGCAGGTTGTCCTTCTAACTAGAGTGGTCAGAGGGAGCTTATTGAGAAGGTGGCGTTTGGGGGACATGTGGACATCTGAGGGAAAAGCATTTCAGGAAAGGGAACAGCTAATTGGGACTCCTGGCAGGAAAAAGATGGCACGCTCAGATTGGCTAGTTTGAGGAGCCTGTCCTCAAAGGTTTAGGGAAATAATCAGCACTTCAGTAGTCCAGGGTTAGGAAGAGTAGGGACCAGGCCACCTCCAGGCCCGACGTGGTCCTGGGAACGCGACAGAACTGCACAGGGAAGGCTGCCGGCAGGAGCTGTAAATTTCCCTGCTTCATTCCTTCTGCCCTCAGGGAGGAAGCCTAAAGCAACAGCAGCAAACCTAGCCTCACTCTCTCCCTCCCACTGATCTCCTGCCAGAGTCCTCCAAATAGAACGCTGGGGGCACGGAAGCCTGTGCCCACGTGCCATACAAGTCAGGCTGAGGAGCACCAGGATGGAGCAGGGGAAGAAGATAGGGAAGGGCAACAGAAAAAAAATTCCCATATCCAGTGCAAAGGTCCTGGGGCAAGAGTACGTGTAAGGAGAAGCAAGGAGGAAGTGGCTAGTGTTCCTGGAGGAAGGTGAACAGGGCTGGGGGGTGGAGGGTGGGGGGCACAGGAGGTCTCCTCAGCAGACAGATGCTGCGTGGCTTGTCTGGCTCACTGTCACATTGCCCAGTGTTTGGCACAGACCTGGACACAAAATGTATGCACAGGACACATTCTGTCAACAGATGAACAGGTCAGCGATGAACAACTCAGTAAGCAAATCATCTGCAAATGAGAGGACGTTAATGTATGTGATTGAATATTAAAGAAGCATTAAATTGAAAAAATAAAATTAAAAACAAAAGAAACAAAAAAAAACCCCATATTCTAGAACCTCTGCACCCAACACGTGCAGTCACCACCAAAGTGCTCACAAGCAAGGCCACTCTCGCACTCAGACTGCTGCCACTGCTCTCTTTCACCTGGGCCCCTCTCTCTAGGAGTTGCCACAGGGATGGGCAGAGGCCGCAGTGCCTTTGCATATGCTTTTCTGTGTCTAGAACGCCAGCCCCCCCCACCTGTGGTCAGGCAAAGTTCCCATGATGAGCCTTTCCTGACCACCGCTATTGGGGGCTGGGTACCCGAGTCTACACCCCATGCTACCTTCCAACATACTGCTTCCAATTATACGCCCCGAATTCTGCCTCATTCCTCTATTGCACACCACCCAGACTAGACAAGCCCCTTGAGGGCAGGAGCTTACTGCTTTGACCGCTGTGCCTCTAATATTCACAGTCCATGGCAGAAAGCTGGCACTCAGATTTTAGCTGAATGTCTGACAAAATAAAATCCACACAGCATTAAGTGGAAGGCCCGAGTCACTGAATTCCTGGATTAGGACTCTTCGGAATAAAGCAACTCTTCTATTTTTAACGCACCCCACATTCTTGAAGACATCACTGCTGCAGAATTCCAGAAACACGATGAACAGTTTACAGCCCGTGCCACACTCGGCAGCTCAAGTGACAACATTAATTTAATGAACTTAAACACCGGTGAACTTTTTTAACACGTCCAAAAGTTATTTACACTGGGAAACGTGTGCCTGAAGACAGTTGCTAAAGAGAGGCTCCAACAGAGAGGACACACACGGCTTTCAAATGTTAATTTTGCATTTTAAACCTTGAGCTTTGATACCAAGGAGGTGGTTTTTTCTTCTTCTGGAGTCAGAACATCGAGATTGACTTTTGACTTCTACATCCGCCCATCCTTCCTACGGGACACGTACATCAGTGGTTTTTAGTACATTCAGAGTTGTGCAACCATCACCACTGTCGGATTCCAGAACTTCATAACCCTCCCCTAATAATCCCCATACCCGTTATTCTCAGCCACTCTCCCCCAACCCTTGGAAACCACTAATCTACCCGCTGCCCCTCTGGACTGGCCTATCCGGACAGTTCACCTGAGCAGAGTCATATACAGTCTTTCATGACTGGCTTCCTTCATGTAATGTTTTCAAGGTTCATTCATGTATCAATACTTCATTCCTTGTCATGTCTGAATACCCTCCACCGCGTGGCTATACCATTCTCCGAAGTGGCTGCATGTCTTACAACCCTCCCAGCCCTGTCAGAAGGGTTCTGATTTTTCCACATCCTCTCCAACACTTGTGGTTTTCTACCTTTTTGATAACAGCCACCCTAGTGGGTGAAATGGCATCCCACTGTGGCTCTGATGTACATCCCCCAATGACTAAGGATGCTGAACATCTCTTTGTGTGCTCACTGGCGATCTGTGTGGCTTCTCTGGACAAATGTCCACTCAAGTCGTTTGCCCACTTTTCAACTGGGTTGTCTTCTCATGAATCTAGAAGAGTTCTTTATGAAGGATGTAAGTTCCTTATCAGATTGCAAATATCTTCTACGTTGTAGGCTGTCTGCACAGTCTTAATGGTATCCTCTGACATGCAGAAGATTTAAATCCTGATGAAGTCCAATCTTTGTTTGTTTTTGGTTTTGCTTCTGATATCACATCTAAGAAACCAGTCTAATCCAAAGTCACAAAGATTTACTCCTATGTTTCCCACTAAGAGTCTTACAGCTTTAGCTCTTGTAGGTTTATTTGAGCTCTACAATCCATTGAGTTGATTTTCGTTCTTATCCTTTGGAGAGAATGGCAATCCTCATAACGTTTAACTCTCCCAGTGCTGAGCCCCCGAGTTCACAGATTCTGGAAAGGAGGAGTAACTTTGCCCACGGCCACACAGCTGGACTCACATTCAGGCTCTCTGCCTTGATGTCCACAGTGGGCTGGCCTTGGCTCCCCTTGAGCGCACTGGGTAGGTAGCCTCTTCACAGAAGGCTATGGCATCCCCATAGAAGCTCTCAGATTCAGCAGCCCTGCAGCAGCCTGAAATGACCCACAGTGCTCTGAACAGGCTTCCCACATGTCCTAGAACCCTTCCAATTAATCTCAGGTCCTGGACCCCAGCCCTCAAACTGGCCCTCAGGTATCAGGGGAGTAAAGTATCGTTCTCACAACCTCCCTTTCCCAGGTGGACTTTTTTTTTTTTTTTTAATTTTTTTTTTTAATTTTTTTTTCAATGTTTTATTTATTTTTGGGACAGAGAGAGACAGAGCATGAATGGGCGAGGGGCAGAGAGAGAGGGAGACACAGAATCGGAAACAGGCTCCAGGCTCCGAGCCATCAGCCCAGAGCCCGACGCGGGGCTCGAACTCACAGACCGCGAGATCGTGACCTGGCTGAAGTCGGACGCTTAACCAACTGCGCCACCCAGGCGCCCCTCCCAGGTGGACTTTTATTCACTCAACAGAATTCACGGAACACCAACCGTGTACCCTGTATCTGGGGATACAAAAATACATTATTTAACCCCATAGCAACTTTGCACAGTAAGAATATTACTGCCCCATTTATAGCACACATTAAGCACCGATTCTGCGCAAAGCACTCTAACCAAGGGACACATAAGTGCTACAGGGGCAGAGTGAGGAGTTGGGGACAGCTTCAAGTACATAAGGGACCGGGGGTTGACCTTGTACAATGGAACTTCTCAGGGAAAAAGCAGAGTGTGGGGCAAAAATAAAGGCACCAAAATACCTGTCAATTTATAAGACAAGTGAACAGAGGGATGGGTATATCCCAGGGAGAGGGGGCCAGGCAAAGGGAAAGGGCACAGCCCCCTGGAACCTCGGAATTCACACTCCTAGACCACAGCCTGGACAGCCAGCACATTACACAGGGGAAGAGTCACACTGTGTCATAATCATGCATATTTTGTGCCTCTCAGACAATCTGCCAAAAAAAAAGAAAAGGAAAAAGGCTGCCAACTAAAAAGAAACCAGTATTAGTATGATCCAGGGTGAGGATATGATTGATCTAAGAGTCGGGGGTAGAAAGGAGGCTGTTTTATTCCTTACAATAATAAATACTGGTATTTCAGGTAATCGAGTTTGGTTCTTAGCGCTAATGTCATTTTCTGCTAATTTAATGTCCCGGGGATCCCTCTGAGGTAGAGCATCGCTGGCGGAATGCAAATGGAAACCATTCTAAGGGGAAACAGAACCATTTATCCAACCCAGGTGTGATCAGAGGCCGAAAAAAGGCCAATCCCACTGTGTAGAGGGAGTTAAACAGATCCCCCGAGGTGGCCTGGGCACGTAGGCTGTTTGCTGAGCAGGGGAGATGGTGGTTATTTGAGATTCTTTGCTGTGGAGGCAAACTAATCAGGCCCTCCTGCACCAGGCATCTGGGAAGCCAGCAGGGCTCTGTCCTAGTGGGAGGGGAAGGAGGAAGAGACAATGGGGTCTGTCTTGCCATCTCTGCTTCCAGAAACGGCATGGAAGCATCCCTCTGCCACCAGCTGTAGCAGAGGCAGGAGACTGTGCTTCTTGGTTACCCTGGACCAGCCACCATTTATGCCTGGTGGCCCAGCCTAACTATTTCAGCATCCCCGTTCATTCCTTAAAGTGTTCCAGTTTGGACAATAAATTGTACAGCCATCCTTGGCGGGCAGAGCGCAACAGGAGGAGTCAAGAAACCAACGACCGAATTTGGTTCCTCCTTGCTTGGCAACCTTGGCAAAGGCACGCAACCTCCCAGTGCTCAGTTTCCTCATCTGGAAAATGGACTAACAATGCACATCTGGCAAGTTCGTTTGTGACTGACTATGCCAGCGCAGCATTTGGCACATAATAGAAGCTTGGTGCACGGTGAGCTATTTCTGGCAGTTGGTTCACAGAAGCAGGAACAGCTTGGGATGGAGAACAGCTTTGCAAAATAGGTCCTCTTCCATCCTGTCTGGTCCTCAAGCTCTTTGCCTCCTTCCCCAGCCATCCAGGATCACAGAAACTCAGGTGCTGTTGTACTGTCTCCAAGCGTTGAATGGTATTTCACAGACTAAAAAGCCTACAGCTTCCAGCTGTGGTATCGCCCCGTTCTAATTTCCCCAGCAGTAGTGAGGACAGTGAAGCTGGGAGTTCCCATCAGAGGGAGCAATTTTCCCTTCCCTCCATCCCCTGACAGGGGTCTTCAATTACAGCATGTGATGCTTGGATGCAGGGAGGCTAAGAGAGGGAAGCGGAGAAGTGACCCTCCTGAAATGCATGTGCAGAAGCAGATTACTGAGCAGACACGTAAGCTCCATGGGGGGAGCTGGGGGGAGGGAAGGGAAGAGCAGAAAAAACCCCAGATCCTCCACGGGCCTGATGAAGATTAATATCTCCTCCCTGACGAGATGAGACGGCTTAATCGCCGCTATTAATACAGAATCACTGAGGGCCAAAGATGGGGGCGTGGACGGATGTGGGGGACGGGAGGGCAGCGATTCACAAATACCATACAGAGGCAGAAAGGGACACCCTGAATGTCTGGAGAGAGGATTTCTTCAAGGCTCGGAGGTTAATACTGAAAACCCGCTAGCCTGTGCAGGGTACCACACAGACCCGGGCGCCATTTGTGCTTTTCCTACTAAGATCATTGGGCCGATTCCTTAAGCACACCACTCTCAAAGACCAGTATCCGTCATCACTGGATGATCTCGGCAGGGACCAACCTCGCAGTCTCTTGACCCCAAGCAACAACAGCTCAGCCGTGGCCTTCCAACTCTGCTCTCCTTGGCTTGCTCCTGGTCACGTGGCGAGACTCTGCCCAAGAGGCACGGTCCTCATGAGGCTTTCCTTGATGGCCCCAGCCAGCTGGCCTCCCCAAAACAGGTGTGCACACTTCTAACACAGTAGCTCCTTTGGACTGTAACTTTGTGTGGCGGGGGCGGGCGGGGGGGGGGGGGGATCACCTCCAAAAGAGATTGCTGCTCTTGAAGACTTCAATCTTACTTCTGATCATCCTCTAGCCTCCCTCCTCAACCACACAGTATCTCCACCACTTGTGACCTCCCTCCTCCACGACACAATGGTCCCATCCCCTCATGTGGTTTCCTCCAAGGATCCACTGTCCTCAGGGAATGACCATTTACTAAAAGGTCATGATCACCTAAGACTAACAACAGAACTTCTTAAGGGCAGGGACCATACCTTAACCTGCTCTGTGTCTTTCTCAAGACCCCAGTCCAGAATCAAACATATACCCAGTACTTAATAAACACCTCCTCCATCATCTAATAGGAAAACAGGGGAGTAAGAAATGAAGGCAATAAAATCAGGTGGCCATCCAGAGGGAACCTCAACACACACAAAGAAACATGCAAACACAACGGGGATAATGCAGGTCTTTCCTGCTCAAAAATACCAGGATTTTCTCAAGGGGGATGGTGGGGGAGAGGTCATTTAAAAAGGCACAGTAAGGGGCGCCTGGGTGGCTCAGCTGGTTAAGCACCCAACTCTTGATTTCGATTCAAGTCATGATCTCAGGGTCGTGAGATAGAGCCCCACATCAGGCTCTGCACTCAGTGTGAAGCCTGCTTGGGATTCTCTCTCCCCCTCGCTCTCTCTGCCCTTCCCCCACTCATTCATTCTCTCACTCAAAATAAATAAATAAATATGTTTAAAAATGAATTAAAAAAGCAGTAAAAGTAGCACTCCCTACTAAACCTCACTTGCAAATTCCGGGTGAATTTTCATCTCAAATAAGCTCAGGATTTGACTCCCCAGATGCCACACTATCTGACATTAGGCTTAAGTGCTTGGGAAAAGTGGAATTGGGATGGGGGAATCTGGAAGGGCAGGGCAAGTCTTGGGCAGAACAATATTTACGCCCATGTTTTACATGGCACCTGGGTAGCTCAGTCAGTTAAGTGTCCGACTCGATCTTGGCTCAGGTCATGATCTCATGGTTCAGATCAAGCCTCACTTGGGGCTATGCGCTAACAGCATGGAGCCTGCTTGGGATTCTCTCTCTCCCTTTCTCTTTGCCCCTCCCCTATTTGCAATCTCTTTGTCTCTCAAAATAAAGAAACATTAAAAAAAAATAGCTTTTAGGGGCACCTGAGTGGCTCAGTCGGTTGAGCGTCTGACTTCAGCTCAGGTCATGATCTCACGGTCTGTGAGTTCGAGCCCCGTGTCAGGCTCTGTGCTGACAGCTCAGAGTCTGGAGCCTGCTTTGGATTCTGTGTCTCCCTCTCTCTCTCTGCCCCTCCCCAGCTCATGCTCTGTCTCTCTCTCTCTCTCTCTCTCTCTCTGTCAAAAATAAATAAACATTAAAAAAAAAAGAATAAAAAAATCGTTTTTAAAGGAAAAAAAAACCTTCAAATGAAGGGGACTAGCCTGGAACTCACACAAGAAAGGAAGTCATCAAAAGGTGTGTGACACACACATATATTTTCTGTGTACATACTAATCAGCACACTGGAATATAAAACACAGACGTGTATGGAATAAATGCTGCAGTATTATAGTACTGAGACTGCTTTGCTCCAGCTTTTAGATTAAAAACAACAACAACAACAACAAAAAGTAGTATCATGCAATAACATGCCTCCCTCACGTAGGTTAAAAAAATCAAATTACTTAAAAAAAATTTTTTTTTAGTATTTACTTTTGAGAGAAAGAGTACAAGCAGGGGAGGGGCAGAGGGAGAGGGAGACACAGAATCCGAAGCAGGCTCCAGACTGTCAGCACAGAGCCAGATGCAGGGCTTGAACCCACGGACCATGAGATCATGACCTGAGCCAAAGTCAGATGCTTAACTGATGGAGGCACCCAGGCACCCCCAAGGAAAACAGATTTAAGAAGTGGCCCATATAGGACCACCGTCTCAAGTACTGATCACTACCCTCACGTGCTGCACCTAGTAGGAGATTTAAAGAGCCCCCAAAGCCAGTTTGAACCTTCAAGGCTCTCACAGGCTGATAGGCAATATAAATACTAGAAAACCCAGCAGCTGCAAGGTGAAATGTCAGGCACCTGGGGCAAGCTGCAAACACGTCTGATGGAAATGAGACTTTCCTAAATGCACAAGCTTGCTTGAACCAAGTATAGAAACACGGAGCCGGTAAGGACACCCAACCCTACGGGGCTTAGAGTCCTCAGAACAGCACGATTCTGGCTAAATCACCCCCACACACCCCACACACCCGTGACTATAACTTCTCACTAAGCTACAGGCAAGAGCAGAGAGGGGGACCCAGGGGGAGGGGCCGCAGGGGAACAGGGACGCTGGACCGCATGGCCAGGGCACTGGAACTGCAGCTGGAAGGGAGAAGGAGAGCTACGGTCTGGGCCTGAGACCATCTGGAGAAAGAGCCGACCTTTCCGAGGCCCGGGGCTGGGAGGAGTATAGCAACAGGGCTGGAGCCCCTGTTTGAGATGAAAACCCCCTCCTTAGCTGGGAGTTCCGGCAGAAGCAGCTTCAGCTTTTAACCATCCACAAGTGAGAAACGTGCTAATTGCCACAAACCCACTGTTTCTGTAGGTACTTGATCCCCTGCCACCTCAGTTTCCTCATCTGTCAGATGGGGATGACGCAGGTCCCCTCCATGTGCGGAGACTGCACAGTAACGAACAGCATGGCCCCCAGGGCCACCTCCTCTATTTCCAAGAAAAGGGACCTTGGGCAAGTAATTTAACCTCCCGGTACCTCAATGTCCTCACCCGTAAGTGGGGATAATGAAGAGACCGACCTGGCAGGCTGGTTTCATACAGATCAAAGGGCTCATCTGGGTAAGTCACAGAGAACAGCGTCGAGCGTGTGAGTGTTCAATAGATGCTAGCGGTGTTCCCTCTGATCTCTTTTCCCTCAAAGAGGGCTGACGCTTGCCGAATAACCCCTGCACGCCCGGCAGCATGTCTGCAAGGATCCTGTCCTGCGTTAGCTCATCTGTCACAACCATTTCCTAAAGCTTGATGAGGAGCCGAGGCCCCGATACAGCATGGGACCGCTCCAAGCTGATGCATCTGTGAGCAGGAGAATCCGACTCAGAGCCCAGGTCTTATGATCCAAGAGCCACACACTGGCTGCCCTGGCACACCTCCACAGCACCACCTAATAAAGCCACTGCTGGCACTTCTACTTGACTTCAAACACACTTTTCTTTATGATGAATATTGAAAGTACAGCGTCCACTTCACACTGGAAATGAAAAAAAGCCATCCCAATCTTTCTTTCCATAGAACATTTCTTTTTCCTAGCAAAGGCTGTTGACGTTGGCAGCCTACATCACCTCTCTGCTACGTGTCGCTGGTTCAACGGTCCCAACACCCAGGTGTGGCCAGGTTGAGGGCGCTTACTGTCAGATGCTTGGTCTGTCACCGAGAAGTCACAAACCGGCCACTGGTTGCCCCACATCGGCTCTTCTGCTGGATCTCGCTGCCTTTCTCTCACCGTCACGAACCAAACATCACCAGGACCTGAAGGTTCTCTGCAGAAAGCAGCGGCCAGCCATTTCTGCCTCACCTCACGGCTACCATCCAAGGTCAGGTCACCTCACTGCTCACATGGATGACCACACTAGCCACCTGGCTGGAGGTCTGGCCTAAACTCCCGTCTCCTTATAGCATTCTCCATGCAGACCCCCAAGTGACGGTTCCGAACGTAAATTTGATATGGCTGGCTGAATAACAGCCCCCAAAACATCCATGTCCCAATCCTTGGCCCCTGGGACTATGGTGCCTTAAGGGTGTTTGCAGAAGTGATTAAATGAAGGGCTTCAAGATGAGAAGATTATCCTGATGATCCAGGTGGGCACAGTGTAACATAAGGGTCAGAGTCGGACAGGAGACGTCACAGTGGAAGCAAGATGGAAGGTTCTGAAGATGCAGGAAGGGACCAAGAGCCAAGGAACCAGGCAGCCTCTAGAGCCGAGCCTAGAGAAGGCAAGGAAACAGATCCCCTCGGAGCCTCGAGAAGGAACCAGTCTCGCCGACACCCTGACTCCAGCCCAATGACACAGACTGTGGACTGCTGACTTCCAGAACCGTAAGAATAAATCAGAGTTGTCTAAAACCACTATGGGTGTGGTCACCTGTTACGAGGGCAGAAGAAGTGAATACACCCACCATGAGGCTGGCCTGGCCCCCAGCTTCCAGGACACTACTGGTCTTTAAAAGAATCCAAACTCCCATCAGTGGTCTGTCCACACTGTGTCTGCCTAAGTCCCCAAGTGCATCTCAGACCACGTATCCCCGTGCTTATCCCACCTCTGGATCCTGGGCCTCCATCAGCTTTCCTCAAACACACCATGCCCCTTTCCAGACTCTGAGCTGCTACAGCTGGTCTCTTTGTGTGGCTGTTCTCATGCTCAGAATCATGCTTCAGGTCCCAGTTCAAATGTCACTTCATCAAAGTCCTTCCCCACCCGCCCTCTCCAAAATGGCACGCGCAGTGTCATTATCTTATTTGTAAACTTGCTTGCTTACTATTTCCCGGTAAACTGAAGCTCCCTGAGGACCAGAGGGTTTCCAGAGAACCCAGAAGTGTGCCTGGGACATAGCATGCCCTCAGCGAATTTTTCCTGAATTAATAAGTGGATGAGGCCGTATGAAATCAAAATAAGGCTGCAGACTCTGCTTCTAAATGGCCAGCCAAGCCAGATGGGTTGCACAGGAAGGAGTGAACACCAAGGCCTGGGAACCAAAGGCTTTCAGAAGGGTATGGGGAGAGCAGGGTGGCTTTCAGCAGGGCCTTGAAGCTGGGGGCCAGGTTGGGGAGGGGTGCTGGGCGAGAGAAGGTGTGAGGTCAACAGGGTGGGTGTTCAAATACCTCCACCTTCTACCCTGCAGACCTCAGCTGTATTCAGAGGAGGAGGCATTTCATCTTTTTGACTCTGTTCTAAGATCCTTGTGTGCACCAAAAAGAGTCTCCAAACATTTTCCGTATTTCTAGAGAATGAGCTCAAGCAGGCCACCCTGGAAAATTAGGAACCGGGAATGAAATTCCACCTGCCCTTTGTCAAGCCAGCTAACCTTTCTTGGTTTTCTTCTTCAAGGACTATTCAATCCGATCTCCTTAACAACTCCCTGAGGTGGGGGCAGGGCAGATATTTATCACTCCCATTGTACAGGTTAGGAAACAGAGTCCTGGACCGGCTTCATGGCTGTTTGGTGATGAAGTCCATTCTTGGGGCCAATGACATGAGCGACTGGACAGGATATTCAGCTTCCTTGGATCTTAATTTTCTCTGAGAGAAAGAACACTAGCACAGCTGGACTCTCAGAACTGCTGCAGAGACCAACGAGAAAGTGAGTGCCCCCGTGTGCTGGCCCAGTGACCCTGCACAATCCACTTAACCGCTCTCTCATTTTGTGCTTTCTCCCATCATGCCCTGCTGGCAATGAGGCCAGTCCAACCACGTGCAAACAAAGCCTCTGCTTTATATTTACTGGGCAACAGCTATGTGCCAAAAGAGGGATTTTTATACTATGTTTTATTTTCAATTACCTATCTGAAGTTTATCAATAAATGACCTCATCAAAACAAAACAAAACACGTCACTGCAATTTACCGAGAGCCCAGGATGTGTTAGGTGCTTCCATAACTCCTCACACTCAGCCTTCTGAATAAATCTTTACGAAGACAGCATTGTTCCCATTTAGGCAGGAGAAACAGAGGCACAGAAAAGGTGAGAGGCGTGCCTGTGGATGCACAGAAGAGTTCAAACCCAGAGCTTTCTGTCTGCAAAGCTCATGTCCCTTCCATTCTGCCCTGCCTGCTGTCCTCACATTCAGGTGCACGCTCCTTTGATAGGCAACTGCCATGCAGGGGGCACGGGAGACGTCTTCCGATTCCCTCTTGCCCTGGTGGCTTCTTTCCTCCGTCTCTTCCCAAATGACAAAAACGCTCTCATGAATCCCCAGAAAAACTCTAACCACCCTTTCAACATTTAGCTCCAGATCACTTCCCCGTGAAGCCCTTTTCTGACCTGTGGCCCCTGCACAGCCCCCTGAGCTTTGTACAGTGTTCTCATGGAACCAGCAGCACATTTGGACTTCTGTGTTTCTGGGTCAACCCTGTACCCTGGAAGTCCTACTCACCTGTTCCCCTGTGTCGGGCACCATGCTTTGCACAGAGGGAGAACCACGTGCGTGCCACCATAATGGAAGGGAGGGAGGCGGGAGGCAGTGTATTGGTCGTTAAGAGCACCAGCTCTGAGCCAGACAGGCTGGGCTCACTGGCTCTGCAACCTAGGGCAAGTTTCCTAACTACCCTGCACCTGATCCCTGCAAGGATGACAAGAACAGGACCTGCCCGAGGAGGCGTTATCAGAGGCAGTGTGTGTGCCTGGAACAGCACACACAGCCAACACTCACCAGCGCAAACTTCCCTCGTCCCGCAGCAAAGGCGGACGGAAGGCAGGTCTCAACGTCTGAAGGAGCCCAGGGAACTAACTGAACAAGGGAAGAAGAGGAGAAAATCTGCAACTCAAGGCCTCTTTCTGATTACTACCTGTCATCAAGGCATCTGGAAAGCAGTGCAGAGATTGTTTGGGGCAGAGGGGTGGACTGAAGGGAAAAAGCAGAATCCTTTCTGCTCAGCCAGCCACCTGAGCAGAACTCTGTATTAAGAGAGCGGTGGTGAGAGGGAAATATAAAGATTTCATGAATACTCACTCTCCGAGATCCTTACTTATCCACCCCTTCACATCACTCACCTCAGAGTGTTTATCCAAAACATGAAATTAAGCTGTGAGTGAGAGGCTTCTCTCTCCAGACCGGTCTCACTCACTGCCACCTCAGAGCAGTCTCCCACGTGTGCCACAGGGGAGTGCCTACGTTCGTTTCTGGACTGATCTGACAGCTTTCAGAAACCCAAGTGCCCCCAATCTCTTCAGGGCAAGCCAGGCATTGCATTCTGGGAAGCACAGATCACAGGCATGGTTTCCAGGTAGGAGAAAGCAAAGGTTAGTTAGCTCTATTGCTCAGAAAAGGCTGACCCCTTATCTGTCCCTGAAGTCTGGATCCAACCATCAACAGGGCAGAGGCAACTGGCAGCTAAGCCCAGGAGGCAGGAAAGAAAACCCACGGCTTGACAAGTAAGAAAGGTTAACACAAGTGGATACCCCACCACCTGGGAAGATTTGGTCTAGTACTTTCCAAGTATATCTGAAGGGTTACTCACACATGGGAAATGACCTGCTTTTCCCAACCTCCGTGGAGAACGACGCAGGAAGAAGGGAACTCACACAGTACAGAGAAAGGTCTATAATCGTGTCAGTTGAAGAGGTAAAGGGAGCCTTGGTGAGATCCTGGTGAACACCAACTGCCTGAGCAAAGCCACCATGTGCTAGCTCTGGAACCTTGAGCCAATTACTGAAATTTCCCGTGCCTCAGTTTCCTCATCTGTAAAACGGGAAGGTCAGTACTTCCCTTAGTTGTTCTGACGCACTGATGAGTTATTACAAGAACCTAAATCCTCCATAAATAAGAGCTGGTGTTTTTATCTCAGGCACTCTTCAACACTTGCCGAACACCCACTATATTCCAGGTGCCCCACACTAAGGATTCAGAGATGATGACAGAAAAGCAAGACCTCACCATCTGAAGGGTGTAGAAATGAGGGCGAACACTAGCAACAAAAACAATTGATCCGGCACTCTGTCCTGTGCCAGGCCCTCTCTGAGCGACGCACGGCATTATTCTAGCCTACACGCCAACTTTGCAAAAGAAGTGAGTTACGTAAGGGAGGTGCAATTCAACTCTAGAAGCTGAACAGAGGCACAGACAGTATAGTGGCTGGAAGTAATAATATCTCCCTCGGGAACCTGGTGGGAGGAGATTTAAATGTCAGAGATAAAGCACAGAGCTGGGCTGCTGCAGAATATAAACAGCAGGCATTAAAGCCATGCTGTCATCACCAACCTGACCGTTATCAAATGCAGGTCCTACAGCCCATGAGCTGAGGAAGGGAGCTGAGGTCAAACACCCAGAGGAAGAAGAGAACCTACCTAGCAGAAGGAAAGATCTAGACTTGCGTCAAACCTCCCCAGCTTGTCAGAAGATAAGGCTCACCCTGGTGCGCTTGTTAAAAACACAGGCACCTGGGCACCTCAGCAGCAGAATCTCAGCATATCCCGGAAGGAGACCAGGATGATGAAGAAATCAGAGCCCAGAGCTCCAAGACCCACCGGCCAGACCTGTGCGGTGGTCCCCACTTTTCCTGACTTCACCCACCACACTCCCTTCTCCAGCGACCTGATTTCTCCTTGCCCTTCTACAAAGGCACTGAGCACTCACCTCTTCCCACCGTTCCTTCTGCCTGAAATGCTATTCCTCCCATCTCCACCTGGCTCTGCTTAAATGTCACCCAGCAGAGAGCCCTGTCCAACCACCCTATTAAAACAGCACCTTCCCCTCTCCTGACGCTTTCACCAGCACCTTGCCAAACTTTATTTTTCTTTGTAGCACCCACCACCACTCAGCAGAAGAGGAAACTGTCCATGAATCATTTCTCCCCCTGCACCAGAAAGGGAGCTCCGGGAGACCAGAGGACATGCTCTTGGGATTGCAAGCTCGATCCCCAGTGTCGCAGAACAGTCCCTGGCTGTGTTTGTTGAATGAATGAAGGTCCTCGGATGATCCATCAACGGCTCTGAAGCTCAATTACCTCATTCGAGACAAAATACTGCCTTCCCTAATGGAGTTGGGGGAGGGTTATTTAAATGTATGGGAGAAAGCTTCTGTGTGGCAGCACCATGCTACCTAATCGTCATGGCTACCTACTGGTGCAGTGGAGAGGGTTCCCACCTAGGACATCACCACCAGCTTCAACAGCCCGCACCTGCTCGGTCAGGACAACTCCCGGGTAGGCAGAAGATGGGGCATGGACTGCCCTCTGCTGGAGCAAAAATGACAAATACCCATAATCGAAAGGACCCACCCTAGAAACACCAGGAGCCTTGCATCATCGGGATCTCTTTAAGCCACTCTGGAAAACGGTGTGGAGGTTCCTCAAAAAATTAAAACTAGATCTACCCTATGACCCAGCAATAGCACTGCTAGGAACTGACCCAAAGGATACAGGAGTGCTGATGCACAGGGGCACCTGTACCCCAATGTTTATAGCAGCACTCTCAACAATAGCCAAATGATGGAAAGAGCCTGTGTCCGTCAACTGATGAATGGATAAAGAAGTTGTGGTTTATATACACAATGGAGTACTAGTTGGCAATGAGAAAGAATGAAATATGGCCTTTTGTAGCAACGTGGATGGAACTGGGGAGTGTTATGCTAAGTGAAATAAGTCAGGCAGAGAAAGACAGATACCATATGTTTTCACTCCTATGTGGATCCTGAGAAACTTAACAGAAGACCATGGGGGAGGGGGAGGGAAAAAAAAAAAAGAGAGGGAGGGAGCCAAAGCATAAGAGACTCTTAAAAACTGAGAATAAACTGAGGGTTGATGGGGGGTGGGGAGGAGGGGAAAGTGTGTGATGGGCATTGAGGAGGGCACCTGTCAGGATGAGCACTGGGTGTTGTATGGAAACCAATTTGACAATAAATTTCATATTTTAAAAAAAAGGATCTCTTTAAATATTTATTTTGAGAGAAAGAGAAAGAACATGGTGGGAGGGGGGGACGGGGGAAGGGCAGAGAGGAGAGAATCCTAAGTAGACTCCCCGCTATCAGCACAGAGCTCAAAGCGGGACTCGACCCAAGAACTGTAAGACCCTGGCCTGAGTCACCAAGATCCTTCTGAATGGCACAATCTTAAACATTCAATTCTGGTGATTCCTGAAGCGATTTTCTTGCTTCAGAGAGCACAGTGTATAAAGCACAGCTAACCACAAAATGACTGCGAATCTACTCCAAATTACACACAATGGATTCCTTTTCACCTGCACAAAAACCCTGTTAAATAGGGAGCAGCACCCCACTGTTAGAGGGGACCATTTGGGCACAGAGGGGTTAAGTTCCTTAGTGGACAACACACAGCATTGGCGGGGAGGTTTGGGAATTAGAGGCAGGTGTGCCAACGCATTTCCAGCCCTAGAAGACAAATCTAGTCACAGAGGTGATTCATCATGGAGTCAGAGGATGGTCCTCTCCTCTCTGTTACCCTTCAATGTCCTCACTACAAGGCCATCCATGTGAAATAGCTTCACTTCTCCAAGCACGGTTCCAAGGTCCCCAAGTAGCTGCGGGTGCATTTACGACCACAGGTTACGGGTCTCAGTCTCCCCACTTCCTCCCCCTGCTTTCCAACACCTACAGGGAATGCTGGCAATGTACAGAAATGTACTGAGGGATGGTTCCAGCCACACTGCCAGCCGAGACGCAAGCTTAGTTTGTCCAGTTCTGCCGACTTCAGTGGCCTCTGTGGGCCTTATTTAGACCAGGGGGGTGATCGTTTGCATCTTTCCAAGGAGGACCTTCTAACACTCTAGCAAAACAGGAGAGGGCGGAAGAAAAGGTCCTCAACAGCTGTCACTCTGTAAGACACTCTGCTCAGCCTTCACAACAAATTCATGAACTACAATCCTGCTTCCCTTTCCACGGGGGAGTGCTGTGAACTCCCATGTCTACTGTCCCTCTGACTTAAATCATGCCACCTGGCTCTCAGGAACGTGTTCACCACCCCCACCCTCCAACAGCCCCTGCCCCGAAGTCAAGTAGTTTTCAGAGGTTTTATCTGCTTAGGTTGTAAGGCTGCCCAAAGAAATCCTTAAATTCACTCCTGCTCTAAATTGTAGAAGAGTCTACGGCAGAAGCAAAATGCAATCTGCACTATAAGACTAATCGAATTCTCTGCTACATAAGCCAATATATGGCTAATAATAATCCTGCTAGCCACAGAATGTGGTTTGCCCTCTTCTCGACCAAGATGGGTTTTGTCTTGTCCTTGTCTGAAAACCTGAGCATATGGATTTTTTTTTTTTTAACGTTTATTTTATTTTGAGAGAGAGAGAAAATGAGCAGGGTAGGGGCACAGAGAGAGGGAGAGAGAGAATCCCAAGCAGGCTCCGCGCTGTCAGCACAGAGCCCGACATGGGGCTAGAACTCACGAACCATGAGATTATGACCTGAGCTGAAGTTGAGTGGGACGCTTAACCGACCCAGCCACCCAGGTGCCCCTAAGCACATGGACTTTAAAATCTCCTCTGCCAGCCGTCTCTGTATCTTCACGTTGAGAAAGGGCAACGTGCAGGACCTTTTCGGGGCAGGCCTGAGTTCACGTGCTGGCTCCAAGTTACCAGCTGGGTGACCTCAGCGAAGGAATACAACACCCTGAACCTCAAGTTCCTCATCCGTCGAACAGAAGGCGTGAAGCAGTCTGGAGGAAGGAATGAGAGAACGTAGGGCACATCCCCGCCCTGGCACACGGCAGAGAGTAAGCCAGGAAGTCCAAATGCAAAGCCTGAGCCAGTCAGGGTCAACCAGGGACCTAAGCAAATCCCAGAAGCACTTTCTTCTCAATCCAGCTCTGTGTAAAACAAGAGTGCACAGAGTGACACAGGGATCAACCAGGAAGGATGGCTCGGTGACAAACTGGAATGTCCATGCACTGGGCAAAGGGACAGCCACTGCCCAGCTCCAGCCGATGGCTGCTAGGATGAAAAGTGGGTCTGGTTTGCTAGATCTTTCCACGCTGTTAAGCAAGATCAGAAATCATGATTTTTATGTGCACTCTGCCAAGTTTTAATGGTCAAAAACCCAGTTAAAAACAGTAAAAGCAGTGTACCGGCCAAGCACGATGCAACTTCGGGCCAGATGCAGCCACTTTCTAACCAGAGACAGTAAGTGTTATCCCTTCCAGGTTTTCATGTCCAATAAAAATTTTCTTTCTTGGGGCGCCTGGGTGGCTCAGTTGAGCATCCAACTTCAGCTCAGGTCATGATCTCATGGTTCATGAGTTGGAGCCCCACATCGGGCTCACTGCTGTCAGCACAGAGCCCACTTTGGGTCCTCTGTCCCCCTCTCTCTGCCCCTCCCCCATTTGTGCTCTCTCTCAAAAATAAAACATTAAAAAGTTTCTTTTCCTTTCTTTTCCAGGCACAAGGGTTTTATGGAGATGCAGGTCGGCTGATTAATGCAGATGGGAACTTTTATCCAATGTGGCTTGGAATCCATATTAAGGAATACTATCACTTTAATATTAATTGGAAATTGTCATTGCTGGAGTTCTGGTTAGGAACACTGATCTCATTTCAAAGTGATGGAAACACTCTTTCAGAATTAGGGCTTTATGAGCAAATTTCAGATCTTGAATCAGTGCTGTGATCAGGCCCTCACAGGAGGCGTGTGTGTCCAAATGGTAAGGTGGATCAGGAGGGAAAAAAGAAGGAAACATGGTGAAATAGGAGTGTTAAATACATATCCCAAAAGAAAAGTTTCGTGTTTAAAAGGTATTTGAATTTCAAAGTTAAACAATGACACTGATTCGTAAATCCCAAAGGTTAATAAAATTCCTCTTATCTGAAAAGAATGCAAACCCCACAAAATCTCTTCAAATTCAGTTAACTATCAATAGAGTTGCAGTGTTTTTTTATACTATTTTATTTTTATTTTTATTTATTTCTGAGAGAGACAGAGCACGAGCAGGGGAGGGGCAGAGAGAGAGGGAGACACAGCATCTGAAGCAGGCTCCAGGCTCTGAGCTGTCAGCACAGAGCCTGATGCGGGGCTCGAACTCATGGACCATGAGATCATGACCTGAGCTGCAGCTGGATGCTTAACCGACTGAGCCACCCAGGTGACTCTGCATAGTGTTTTGTTTTTTGTTTTGTCTTTTTTAAGTAACGCATGCAGAAAACAAAAAAGCCGATGAATATTCACAAAGTGAACACCCTGTAGTAATCACAGGTTAAAAAGTTAGTCACCTGGATTACCAAGTCTTCCTTTGGCTCCTCCCCAGTCTCTACTCCTAGATCAACTTTTGTCTGCTTTTGTATTTACATAATTGAATCCTACTATACATATTCTTTTGTTCAACACTATCTGTGAATATATTCATTTTCATTGCTCTGTAGTACTTCACTATATAAATATGCCACTATTTATAGGTTTATTTTATTGTGGACGTACATTTCAGTATTTTCCTATGTGGCACTATTAATAATAATGCTGACGTGAACATTCTTGCACACGTCTTTTGTGCAAACATCCATACGCTTCTCTTTGGTATGTGACCAGGGACAGAACTGATGGGTTACGGGCTATCTTCAGGTTTAGGTGGTAACACCAAATCATATTCCAAAGTAGTTACACAAACATTTTACGTAGAATTAATAGACCATCACAGGGCTCTCTGAGTGAAATGCCCCCTTCTTTGGTTAAATTGGCGTTTGAAATAAGAAAGAAGATCACTTTAAAACCTGCACCCTCCCCCAAAGAGGAGTTCCTGTCCCTTCTTTTCAGAAAACCTTAGCCTATCATTGGTTACTGAATAAACACCTATTACAGAAAATATTATGGTTTACAATTGTTTGAACAGATATGAATGCAATGCCTTTTTCATGAGGGGCAAGTCCTGCTGGATATTTATGTGTATTAGAATTATAGAACCCCAAACTCCTAGAGCAGGATAAGACAGAAGAGATGGTTCCACATCCTTTTGTCCCTAGACAAGAGCAAGATGGAGGGGATGGGGAGGGTAGACTAGGGCCATGTGGAGGACCAAATAATGGCCCCCAGAGATGTCCATGTCCTACTCCCCACAACCTGTGAATCTGTCACCTTCTATGGCAGGAGGGACTTTGCAAGCGTGACTAAACTAAGGCTTGTGAGATGGAACGACTGTTCTGGGCTATCCAGGTGGGCCCAGTGGAATCACAAGGGTCCTTTCAAAAAGACAGGAAGTCAGAGAAGGAGACCTGAGGATTTCCAGCAGCAGGCTCAGAGTTAGAAAGCGTGACCTGAGGGGTGCCCAGGTGGCTCAGTCGGTTAAGCATCCAACTTTGGCTCAGGTCATGATCTCACAGTCTGTGGGTTCGAGTCCCGCATCAGACTCTGTGCTGACATCTCAGAGCCTGGAGCCTGATTCAGATTCTGGAAGGGAGGAAGGGAGGAAGGGAGGAAGGGAGGAAGGGAGGGAGGGAGGGAGGGAGGAAGGGAGGGAGGGAGGGAGGGAGGGAGGGAGGGAGTAACCTGAAGGAGCTACACTTCTGCCCTTGAAAACGGATCCCCGCTGGGTCCTCTGGAAGGAACCAGCCCCGCCCGACAACATCTAGGCTCTAGCCTACTAAGACCTGACTAGATTTCTGACCTCCAGAACCATACGATAACAAATGTATGTGTCTTTCAGCACCGAACTTGGGGTAGGTACTTGGTTACAGCGGCCGTAGGAAACTAACACAAGGTGGCTACTGGGATTAATAGACCCCAGGTTTCCTAACACTTGGCCAGAGATTCTAACCATGAGCTCCTCCAGGAGATACAGCCAACTGATGACAATCAGGGCCATTTCCTCCACCCCAGCAGGACCGCCAAGAATGCTTTATGATCAAAAGCTGGTGCGAGAAAAGTAAAGGTCACCTTAGCAACCATCTCGGAGCTGAACACAAGGGGGATGGATTTCAGCCACCCTCAGGGTCTAAGAGTTAAGGAGATGCTTTGGGGCCCCAGGTGAGAAGCGCAGTTGGGTGCAGGCCCGCCGTGCCCGCGACTTGGGCTCCGCTCACTGCTGCCTCCCTCACATCCTGTTTCGTAGGCTTCCACTCGGCACGAACAGCTAGGAAGCACTGGCCAGGAAAGACCTTCATTTCTGACCTATTAAGAACAATCTGTATACTTTCCATTTCATTCTGCATTCAGCACCCTGTGTTTTTGCACCCCATAATCACCTCATTATGGGGTTCATTTGGGCCACTGGCAGGAGGGCGTGGCTCACATCACAGCTGCCACAGAGACTCATCCCAGGGGATAGACACCAAAACCTTGAGCAAATCATTCACTAGCACCTCGCACACTCCAAACTCACCAACCTTGGGGCACGGTCTCTGGGCTGAGGGAAGTGGACGGGAGGCTAGGGAATCGGTCAGGTTTGGACACCGCCCCCCCACCTCCCCTTTTCCACCGTTCATGTGCCCCGTGATCCCTCACAGTGAAAAGGAAAACGCTTTCACTTACAAGTCCTTGGTTTTCAATGCAATTCTTCAAAACAGTCAAATGTCAGGCCCTCATTTCTTTCTGCTGAAATTTATCAAGACAACTCTCAAACCATTCATTTTAGGAGTAATTTGTGTTGATAAGAATGGCATGAACAGTGAACTAAAATGTGGGTGTGGGCTGAAACCAGTCCAGATATTAATATCCTGTGCCTGTTCACGACACCAGTTTTAAATGCTCAGGACTTTGCATCCTCTGAAGACATTTCCTTTTGAAAGCACCCGCACCCTCCCTGCCCTGCCTCCCTGACCATTGAAAGCTTCCGGCCTGAGCTTCTGCACAGAGCTGGTCATAAATTATCAGAAGGCAGCATGTGTGAAAAATCTTCTGAATGGCCGAAAAGCACGCTTTCTCCGCATGCTGGTAATTCAGTAACAGCTGAATACCATCTCCATGATGGGCAGAAGAGACAGAACCACAGCCCGTAAATAAAACTCACATGCCCATGAGATAAGGTGATTCTGGTGGAAAATAATACGCATGATCTAAATTCAAACAGAGGTGTGTTTAAGCAGAATTACTCAAGTCCAAGAATTCACATTCCATCCAGAATTAAGGGGTGGTTCCTGGAGCCATATTCTGAGGTCTCAAAATCACAGATGCTCAGGGCTCCGGATGAGCCCTTGGCTACCAGAGACCCCTGCTTCCGTCAACATCCGGACTCCCACCCAGTCAACATTCACTAAGGCCCAACTAAGAGTGATGCCCAGACTCTGAGAATGGAAAGATAAATAAAACAGCCCCTTGTCTCACGAAACCCAAAAGCGAGTGGCCAGAAAGACACCACACAAGCAAAACATCCCTTGATGAGTGCTGTCATAGAAGTTTCCACACAGAATCAGACATTAGGGGGAAATGACATTGAATTTGGGCATTGAAGATGTTGGCTGGGAGGAAGGGTAGTGGGAAAAAAAGAGAACTGTGTACTGGACAGAAGGAACAAAGAGCAAAAATTGAGAAGGAAAATAGATGTTTTCTCAAGGCGTTCAACGAGGCACTCACCTGAGTAAAGATGGAAATTATGAGCTAAGGGAAAATGTCTGTGAAAGACCCCAAGCAGTGACCACGAGTATGGAGAGAACCCAGAGGGCAACGGTGAGAGCTGAGAGCTGTCGGCATTCAAAGCCAGAAGAGGGCATTCTTCTCTCATTCATTCATTCAACAAACAATTCTCCTGACGCTGGAGTAGGTGCTAGTGACAGAAAGATGAATAGAAGAAAACCACTCCATTCCCTCCTAAGGCTTGTACTCACTTGTGAAGACAGGTGATTAAAAAAAAAAAAAACAAGAAAAGGGGCACCTGGGTGGCTCAGCCAGTTAGTGGTCTGACCGGCTCAGGTCATGATCTCGCAGTCCGTGGGTCTGAGCCCCGTGTCGGGCTCTGTGCTGACAGCTCAGAGCCTGGAGCCCGCTTCGGATTCTGTGTCTCCTCCTCTCTCTCTGCCCCTCCCCTGCTTACACTCTGTCTTTCTCTCTCTCTCAAAAATTAATAAAGAAATTTTAAAACATAAAAGAAAACACAAGAAAAGTAATTAGGGTATGAAGAAAAGAAAGTAAAAGGAGTTTGTAGACGTGGCAGAAGCCAACCTGGCTAAGGGGGAGGACCCATCATGCTCAGCTGAGACCTAAGGGTCTAAGTCAGCCCAGCAAAGAAGGAGGGGGGGGGGGTGGGCAGCGAGGAAGGATGGAAGGGCAGCAGTGTCCCAGGAGCCAGCATGTGAGAAGACCAGCAGTCTCAGAGGGCAGGTGCGCACAGCACCCGAAGCAAATCCAGTGTGGCTGATGGAAGACGGGAGGGGACATAAGGAAACAGAGGCAGCACAGCCGACAAGGAGCAGGACGGCCCCGCGACTGAGCTCTGGCCGCTCTCTGGAGGGTGGAGGACACGTGTGAGACGGCAGGATGTTCCATCAGCCGCGACCACAAAGGATGAAGGTGAACGGCTGAGCCAGGGCCACGGCAGTGGTGAAAGGCGGGAAGCAAAGACGTGGCCGGAAGAGGCCACAGTCAGGTGCGACAGGATGTGGCACCCGGCGATGGAGAGAATAAAGAAGGAAGCAAAGACTCCACGCTTTGAGCTTGATGGACGGGTAGCTGGGAATGGTAACTGAGATGCTACAGGAGAAAAGGAGGATGGGGGAGGAAACAAAGGAAACAGGCTTGAGGAACTGGGGGGCTGAAGTGCCAGCAAAGACATCCCCTGACCAGCATCTGTAACCAGCAGGCACCTGGCCTTTGACAAACAGCTCTGCGAACGGGGATCTCATCACTTTCCAAGATGTGGACTCCAACACCTGGCAAGTTGAATCTGCGATTACAATAGTTTTTTTTTCTTACATTGAGTCAATGCCTGTTTCCTCATAACTTTTATGCATTGATCCTGGATCCACACTCAGGAGCAAATCACAGGAAGCCGATTCCCTCTTCCCGACATATTTGCCATTAACTGGAGAAGATTCTGGCCATTTCCAATTCATTCACGTCAGATGCTTAGAATAGAAAACTTCCAGAATGTTAGTGCCCCAATAGCCCCAACAGGTCACATTCATTTTTTTTTTTTAAATATATTCTTTAAGTTTATTTGTTTTGAGAGAGAGTGAGAGAATGCAGCGGGAGCAGAGAGAGAGAGAGAGAGAGAGAGAGAGAGAGGATCCCAAACAGACTCTGCACTGTCAGCACAGAGCCTGATGCAGGACTCGAACTCATGAATCAGGAAACAATGACCTGAGCCGAAATTGTCAGACGCTCAACCAACTGAGCCACCCGGGCGCCCCAGGTGACCTTCAGTTTTATGTCACTTCGTGTAGCAGGAGACAAAGGCCTCGAAAGAGCAGTGACTGCACCCCAAATCACCCCGCTACTCTGGCTCAGCTGATTCGGAGCCTGAGGCTACCATCCAGGATACTCTCAATAGATCTTCCTGCTGTGTGTCATCTAATTCGAAAACTTTATGCAGGAGGCATCTGCATCTCTGGGAGAGTCTAGGCTCTGCTCTCAAGAGATCCATCGAAATTAAACGGGGTTGAAAAATAAATAAACTCACATAAAATATAAATAGCATCCCCATGAATACAGGCAGCAACTCTGTCCCTTATTTATGGCTCCACCTGCCTTGAAGAGAAAACTCAAGGGGGTCAATAAACGGATTGCAAAGTTGTTACATTTTTGGTTTTTTTTTAATTTTAACATTTACTTATTTACTTTTGAGGGAGGGAGAGAGAGAGAGAGAGAGAGAGCACAAGCAGGGGAGGGGCGGCAACACAGAATCCAAAGCAGGCTCTAGGCTCTGAGCTGTCAGCACAGAGCCCAACACGGGACTTGAACTCACGGACCGCGAGATCATGAGTTGAGCTGAAGTTCGAAGCTTAACTGACTGAGCCACCCAGGCGCCCCAAAGTTGTTATGTTTAACTACAGAGAAAAGAATGTCTCCACAGGCTCTTTTGCAAATGCACTGATATCTGCTGACAACTGGCAGGGGCTCCACGGAGGTACCTTTGTCTCCCAGTACATACTCAGCCTTTTCTAGAGCCTCAGGATCTCTGGGTCATCCTGCCCTACATGCCCCCCCCCCCCCCGCCCCATGCTGAGCTCCCCGTACCACATGGCACTTGTATTTACACACCTCTCATGTTGGGTGTTTCACTACCTCCCAGGGCAGCTCATTCCAGCCCTGGACAGGATAATCCTTTACTAGGATGAGTTTGACAGCTGGCTCCCTGCCATGTCCCTCCATAGATCCTGGGGCCATCTCTCTTTCGGGCAACAGCTCCTTGACTGTGTGTGGAAGCCGATCATGTACACCTGGAGTGGAACCTCTGCTTCTCCAAGGTAAATAGCCCCAATTCTTTCCACTACTCTGTATGTCACAAGGTTTGGATTGGCACTGGCATTCGCCTAGACTCTCCTGAATGTGCTGACTTGTCTAGATTGTCCTCCAAGTGTGGCATCTAGAAATAAATGCTGTGGTCCAGCTGTGGATTAACTGATACCCCAGAAAAGGCATCTATCCCCACTGTCATTCTAGCTGGGATACTTCTGTTAACATACTCACATCATCTAGCCCCTATGTAATGCAGTTTGTGATTTGGTCCCAAGGGGAGGATTTATTATTAGCAACATGTTGGTAAATAGGGCACCTCTTTCCAGTCTGTACAGGTCACCTCAGAGTATTATTTCCTCAATCCTCTCTGTTTCCCGTCGTCTGTCTGATAGTCTAATACAATCATTCAAAGTCAGAGATAGTGGTCACTCCATCAGCCAAGGCTGGCCCAGACAGCAGGAGGCTGGAAAGGAGACTTCTAGCTGACATCAACCTGCCACTAAGCACAGCCAATTATACATTCTCCATATCTCAGATCCACTCCTAGTCTCCTCTTTGGGAAAATGCACCATTTACCTTTGGGGGCCATTTTGAGTCCCTCATTCTGACTCCACGTATTTCAGGGAACTCCTCTTTACCCTAAGACCAAAAATAGGCACCTCCCCCAGCCACGGTGATTGGTCTCTGGACCACAAGTGACCAGAGGCAATCCAATCAGGCAATACTGTGGAAGCAGGGGGAGGACGAACTCCTCTTTCCACAGGCACTGGTGAGTGTAAGTTGTAAATTAAAGCTTCCTCTGTGGAGATGAAACTGCCCTGAAAGAAACCAAGGCGGAGAAATGGAGAGCAAAGGCAAGAAGGGAGACGGCGCTACAAAAATATCATTTGAGCCCCTGGATCCATCCCTGCCTGAAGCCCATCCTACATTTGAACTTACTGGTTTTGTTAGCCCCCAAATTCCCTTCTTGCCAAAATCATTTGGGGTTGGGTTTTTATCAACGAGTGCAAATGAAAATTCTGCAACTTCCCTCTGAGGCACCCAGAAAGGTCATGTGACACCTTGTCAAACCCCTAAGCCAAAGTGTGATACCTCACTGGAGCCCCCATCTACAACATGGTATTGTAGTTACGAAGCTCAGATCTCGAGTCCAATAACACAGGCCCATCCTGACGGGCTTTGGGGTCTTGGACAGATCACTGAAGGATTTCTGCCTCACCCTCCTCTTGTATACCTACTACATGGGATTACTGGGGAGAGCGAGACAATGCATGCAAAGCCCCTGCAACGATAACTGGCCTGCAGTAATGTCTGAAACACTGGCATGTCATTATCGTTAACATTGTTACACCATTAGTATCATCACTAGTCCCGTTATACTGGCAGGGTCCAGGTTTTCACGTGCTAACCCTGGACCGGCACTGGGTGCTCTCAGCCTTCTTTTACAAGGGCTTTTCCATCATCCCTGGCCCAATGCTTCCTTCTGTCTCTTCTAGGATCCACATCAACTCACCTTTCTCCCTCTGGTCTCTTTGCCAAAACTTAATCATCCACTGCCATGGCATAATTTACTCCATGCAGCTGCTCATATGGAAACTCCTCGACTCCAGGGATGTATAGGGCAGGACATACGGGCCCTTTCCTGTTCTACAGGCACACAGCCACCCCGATCACACTCAGTCGAGCTAACTCAGGGCAAATCTCACAAAGTCCACAACTCCTAATTAAAAGGTAGCCTTGAGCTGTCAAAAAAAAATTATGCATAAAGGAAATGTTTAAAAACACAGTAGTGACTTCCTTGAGACAGATTTTCATCGGAGATTTTTTTGAACTCACTTATGGGCGTAAATAAAAAGAAAGTGTCCTCCTCGATGACGCTCCCATCCCTTCCCTCCCTGAAGCTTAGAAAACCACCTTTGATACGCGAAACACTGCGCCGCATTTGAAACTGCTGGCTGGGAGAATGGCCAGGCTTGTCTTCTCCACTGATTGCTGAGAAGCGACGAGGATCGGCGTTTGTTTTGATTGGCTCGGGGAGGGCCGCTCCTCTGCTTGCACGCCTCCATCTGGGCAGTGTGACCATCATCTTTCACACCCAGCCAGGCCTGACACCCCAACCGCTGCCTCCCGCGGCACCCTGGGCTCCATGCACGGCAGTCCTGTGCTCACCTGTCGTTCCCCCCACGACGCATTGTGAATGTCCAGATCTGTGATCGCTGCATTCCCAGCACCTGGTTCGGTGCAGATGTTCAACAGCAGCAGCAGCAAGAGTCACAACAAAATGTGAAATGTGTGAGTGAGTGAGTGAATGAATGAATGAATGAATGGAAGAATGAATGAAAACAGCTGGCTCCATGCGGTTGAGAAATCTCTCCAGGGCCCAAACCTTTCGCCCGCTATTGACACAGCGACCGACCTGCAGAGCTGGTAGCTGACATTTGTGTAACCTCCACCATCCACTGCACCCAGGTGCACCTTACTTCGTTTCTGTTTCTCTGTGTTCCTCCTCACGACGGACTCCCTCCAACACCCGTGTAAGCCCCGCGCAAGTCTCTGCCCGAGCACCAACGTTCTCCTGCTCCACACGGTGACCCGGAGGGGGCTTCCGAGGACTCTGGGACGGCCAGTGTCCTTTTTCTTCCCTCTCCATCCCTCTCCCTGTGAGGAAGCCTCCTTCTTACCTTCAAAGCTCCCGGCAAAGAGGTAAAGCCAGGTGATGGCTGGGATGCAGAGAACAGTCAGCGAGGCAGCCAGGAATTTCCGTCTCCCTCTGCAGATTCCCAGCATCCTCTCAGAAGTGACAACCCCTAATCCCAGCGCCGATTCTCTGCCCGGAGCACGGGGTCCTCGGCCTCCTTCATAATACTTTCTGAAAGGAAGAGCAGAGAGGAAGGGCTGAGTTCTTAGCGCTGGAAATGGATGCAGATTGAAGAGGAGAAATACCCTGTAGGTCGTGAAGGTATCCGACTCGTCCACAATCTCCTGCTAACCTATTCTGAGACACAGTGCTGCAGTCTTGCAGTCTATCAGAACAGAGACAGCTCTTTAAAAAGTAAATGAATAAAGGATGATAAAAAGTATGAGATCTCAAGGGACACCTGGGTGGCTCGGTCGGTTGAGCGTCCGACTCTTGATTTCGGCTCAGGTCATGATCCCAGGGTTGTGGGATCGAGCCCCATGTCGGGCTTAGCATTGAGCATGGAGCTTGCTTAAGATTCTCTTTCTCCCACTGCCCCTCCCCAGCTTATGTTCTCTCTCTTTCTATAAGAAAAAACAAAAACAAAAAACCCTATGAGATCTCTCCCTTCTGCCTCTGCCTCTCTCTCTTTCTCTCTCTCTCGTGCACAGACACACACACACACACACACACACACACACACACACACAGAGGCATGTATTCTATAGTGTAGGTTAGTTTGCAGCAAGAATGTGACAGACTGAGATGTGCACAGAGCTCTGTGGAAAGAAAAATGAAGTTGCTGACTGATGCAGGTGTGGCCAAGATGGCAGAACCGTTCCCGAGTTCCAGATAGGAAGAGCTGAGGAAGGCACTGGAGGCTGACTGATGGCACACTCAGAGGAGACGAGACTGCACTGGCCACATCATCATCTGCAGGGGACTACAACTGGATCACAGTTGATAACCCACAAACACTCACCAGGGACTATCTTAATAGCTCCCGCCTTTAATACAGAAGGAGATATCCAGAAAAGCATGGAAACAATTAAAATGTGCAGAAAATGGAGAGGAACACAGATAACCTACAACTCATCTGCAGAGAGCCAGTCCTAAGGTCACGCAGAAGACTGGCTGAGACATGTTCAAAGAGGGAGGAGGGTCAATTCTCATGGAGCAGGGGCCCATGATCCTTCACCTGGGTATCTGACCACAGGTCATATGCCTTACAAAGGAATTTAAAACCCGGCAGACCATGCAATCTCTTCACCTATATCCTAATGTGGATGTCACACTGGCTGCAGGTGGAATGCGGGATCCACATGTTAGGAGCCTCCCAAACAGGGCAGAAGCTACTATTGCAGGTACCTATACAAGGCTTCCCATCCCCAAAGAACACTGTCCATGAAAGAGCTGGCTTTGCTGTCCCCTTGGGTAGTCCCACAAATGTCCTTCCCTCTGCCAGAACCCCTAAGCCCCATGTGACTAGGTCTGGTTGAACTGTCTCCCCTCCCCACCAGCCTTGGCGTTTTCGGGAGACAGACACCCTGTCCGCCCGTCTTACATTGGCCTAAGACTTAGCATACTGCCTGTCACCTGCTGGCTGGCTGATAACTGTCTGCTGAACGTACAAATGGAATCAGAGTCTAACCAAAAAAAAAGCCTTTCGGAGCTTTAGGAATTTGGGTTCAGCAAGTTGCCAGCAATAAACACCTAATGGAGCCAATCTCAACTGTCAGTGCCAGGCTTTCTTCTGCAACCACTCTGACGCCGTTTTCTAAATGGCCCTCCCTCGAAACACATGAAAGACCACAAGGCTGGAGGGTGTGGCCTAGAAAGTAAAACCAAAAAAGCAAAACCCCTTTCAACAAAGAATGTTGATTTGAGAAAAGGTTCCCCCAGCCCCCTCCACTACCATAGAAAGTTTTTCATTCTGAAGCATGGGCAACAAACCCTCCACACCAACTGTGAGTCACTAAGAATAAGGATCTCCCAGATGCTGGGGGATCTCTCAGGAAGAACATACTGGGGACAGGAGGCTATGCAGTGACACTGATGTGGCTTCAAATCCAGTTCCACACTCAACTAGCTGCAACACTGCCGAACTCCCCGTCTCCGGGTAAGTTCCATGTTGTCCGTGTACAATGAAGCGATGCCCTCTCTGCCAGAGAGTCTTAAATGAGAGATCCCTTGAAGAAGGGCCCAGAAAGGACTGATGGGCATGAGGCAAGGTGAGCCCCACCTCTTCCTGAGGGCAGAAGGGCAGAAGTATCATGTTTTTCTCACTCCCCATTCCCACAGGGCTTGGGAGAAAAGAGCCCAACAAATAAGTACGGGCTGACATTGTCAAGTGCAAATGGGTGACTTCAATCAGAAGGACCCAGTGGATTCTCCTTCAGGAAGACACCACATTAAAACTGCCTCTTTTGGTGTTTGGTTGTTTGGTTTTTGGGTTGTTGGTTTTGTTTGGTTTTTTTTTTTTTTTTTTTGGTTTTTTGTTGTTGTTTTTGTTGTTTCTTTTGCAGTTCACTTTTTTTTAATGTTTATTTTTTAAAGAGAGAGAGAGAGAATACACACACACACACACACACACACACACACACACACACACACACACATACACACACACACACGTTGGGGAGGGGCAGAGTGAGAGCGAGACACAGAATCCAAAGCAGGCTCCAGCTCTGAGCTGTCAGCACAGAGCCCTACACCGGGCTTGAACTCACAAACTAGGAGATCATGACCTGATCTGAACTCGGATGCTTAACCCACGGAGCCACCCAGGCGCTCCTGCAATTCACTTATAATAATAATAGTAAAGACAACTAGCAATAAGCAGCATGTATTATGTCTCAGGCTCTTTTAATTCTCCAAAATAACCTATGAGGTAGAAACTATTTTTCATCCCCATTTAGTGGATGAGAAAACTAAGGCCTAGAAAGGTTGATGAACGGGCCAAAGGTTACATGCCCCTCCGGCCGAGAGACCTTGGGCTCTGCTCTCCCCAAGTAACTGATTCCAACAACCTTTGCCAGGGGTCGTTTCCCTTCTGATCTAACCTAAATCTTTCATGTTGAATCTTAGGGTTACTTTCCTCCCCGGGTTAAATACATCACCACCGTTTGTTCCCTCTCAAAACAAAACAAACAAAAAAAGTACAACAGACAGAGCAAAAACTGGAAAGCAATAGATGAATTTGGACTTGAGGGGTAAGCAGTAGGAATATATATGGAGCTGAACGCAAGTGGCATTAATATTTAAAAACGTTTTTAAAAACCTCTTTAGAACACTTCCTTTCCTCCTTTCTTCGCTCCATCTGCAAAAGTAAATTTCAACTGGCACAATTTGTCCTAAGTTTTGAAACACAGTCCAGGGTGGTTTGCATTTTATGATAACACTGGCATCTGAAATTAAACCCAGCAGGTAAAAAAATATTCCTTCATGGATTTGACTTTTAAATTTTTTTTTCAACGTTTATTTATTTTTTGGGATAGAGAGAGACAGAGCATGAACAGGGGAGGGGCAGAGAGAGAGGGAGACACAGAATCGGAAGCAGGCTCCAGGCTCTGAGCCATCAGCCCAGAGCCTGACGCAGGGCTCGAACTCCCTCGGACGCTTAACCGACTGCGCCACCCAGCCGCCCCCATGGATTTGACTTTTAAATGATACCTCTGTGCACTAAAAACACAATTTAAAGAAAAATCTCAATTTATATCAGGAGTTACTCCAGGAAGTCAATATAGTGAAGGAACACAAGAAAGAAGGAAGGTCTGGAAATCACCTCCCATACGTGTGCAAATGTTGATGGATTAACTGGGGAAACCAGTCTGGAACCGGTTCTTGCCTGGTCTGAGGGAGACAGACTCCAGGGTGAATAGGCAGGGCAAAGAGTCACCTCTAAAATGCCCATGGCTCCATCTGTTGGGATGAGCCCTGGGTGTTGTATGGAAACCAATCTGACAATAAATTTCATATTTAAAAAATAAATAAAATAAAATAAAATAAAATAAAATAAAATAAAATAAAATAAAATGCCTCAAAACCCATCATCCAATTCCTTGGCCAAGCTGGTCAATTTCTGCTCCTAAACTTCTACTACTCGATCTGTCTTCTCCCATCTGTTTTAACCAATGAAAGTCACATTTATGCAGAACACTGTATGAGCCAGAAAAATTATCGTGCTCTATTAAAGCCACAAAAGCAGTACTCACAGCTGAACATAAATGTGATTACAAGTATCTTTCAGTCCAACAAAACATGTATAAATACCGATATAACTATACATATGAACAGTATAAAAGTTAAAGGTTATCTCTGGGTATAGGATACGGATCATTTCAATATATCTGAATACAGATTTCTCCCAAAAAACTTTAACAAAGAATATGTGTTGCTTTTATAACTGAAAAATATTTTAAAATTTGAATCACCACGTCTTCTTGTTATATTGCATGTGATTCAAAATACCTCAGGGCAGACAGTGAAAAATACATGTGTTACTTTTACTTTCCGTGACAGGTTCAGTAAGTTAAGATCTGCAGGATCCTAATTAGGAATACATCTTCTGGGGGTGGCTGGCTACCATTTGAAAGACTCCAATCAGAAGCCCACCTTCCAAATGCTGAGCTGAGCTGATCAACACCAGACAGTTGTTATCCCCTTCCCCTTCCCCTCCTTCTCCTCCTTCTTTTTTTAAGTAGGGTCCAAGCCCAACTTGGGGCTTGAACTCACAACCCCGAGATCAAGAGCCCCATGCTCCACTGACAGCCAGCCAGGCATCCCTGGAGGTTCTCTTTTAAAAAAAAAAAATTTTTTTTAACGTTTATTTATTTTTTGAGAGACAGAGAGACAGAGTGAGTGGGGCAGGGTCAGAGAGAGAGGGAGACACAGAATCCAAAGCAGGCTCCAGGCTCTGAGCGGTCAGCACAGAGCCTGACACGGGGCTCCAACTCACAGACCATGAAATCATGACCTGAGCTGAAGTCGGATGCTTAATCGACTGAGCCACCCAGGCACTCTTGGAGATTCTCTTTTAATTAGCATCAATAGAAATGAATTTTCATGGGTGTTCAAGACATGTGAATTGTCTAGAAATTCTGCACATGAAGAGTGAATAAAATCTAAGTAACTTCCAAAGGAAACAAACAAACAAAAGTCTAAGGAACCCAATGACTAAAACCCTTCAGAATTATTAGGAACCCCAACAGATCCTATAGGCATGTAACAGATTTGTTACATGTTATATTCTATGTTGTTACAGGTTATATGTTATTTGTTACAATTACCAATTGTAACTATAAGATAGGGTGAATCCTGTCAGTCCCATATTGTCATTGAAAGAGCAGACCTAGACCCGCCGACTCTATTTTGTTCTGTGTCCTCCATCTTGAGTGACTATGTCCCGGACATGGCCCCCTTTCCGGAAAAACCACAGAAAGAAATTCCAGCTCAAACCTCAGACCACGCCTCCTCTCCTTGAGTAACTTCCTGCTCACCCATTCAAACTTCCCATTCAAACCATGCCCAGCAACCTGCGCAACAGGACTCTGACCCTTCCCCACCCAATCAGCTAAGGCCTCGACCATCACCCACCCCCCCAACTGCCCCTAAATCCCTATAAAACCTTTGTGCTTTTGAAACTCGCTCTCTCTCTCCGGCATCTCACCGCTGTGTCGGTGCAGCTAGGGGATTGAGCTCGAGCTAGTTCGAATAAAGGCTCTTTGCTTTTGCCTCCGACTCGGCTCCCTGGTGGTCTTTGGGGATCACGAATTCTGGGCATAACAGTCATCCCAATCTCAAGTGAACCTTTCTTGCAAGAGGCTGTCCCAGTTCCTAAGAGGGCACAGGGCTGGCCCTCACTGAGCTTATAATACAGGTCCTACAGCAGACAGACCCTCCACCGATGTTGGCTTTGTTGTGTCATTATTTGTACTATTGCTAGTGTTATATCCACACCTCACACCTTTGCCCAAGCCTCTCACACACAGCCCGACTGTCCTGCCGTGTCTTCCCTCCTCTGCTGGACCTCAGGAGAAATTTCAAGTCCTGGCTGCTTCAGTGAAACATCTCTGGCAAGTCCAGACCTGGAGATGTTCCCTCCCTTTGTTCCAAACTCCAAAGGCCATCAGGAGCACCATCCAGATCACTGTCATTGTCTTTTTTTTTTTTTTTAACTATTTTTAAAATATAATTTATTGTCAAGTTAGCTAACATACAGTGTATACAGTATGCTCTTGGCTTCTCCAGTAGATTCCCATGATTCATTGCTTACATACAACACCAGTGCTAGTCCCAACAAGTGCCCTCCTTCAATGCCCATCATCCACTGTCATTGTCTTCTAATCATCTCCTGTCTCTAATCTCTCTTCATCAGACTAAAACCCCGAAAGGGCAAAGGATCCTGGCCCTCTAGTGTCTGTTTTAAGCCTCTGCCAGAGACCAGGAGCTAAAACATTGGTTTACACTTAGCCATCTCCATCCAAAGTGTAGCCCCTAAATCAGCAGCAGCAGTGAGGGGCTCATATCTTGCGAGAAAGGCAGACTGCCAGGCCCCACCCCAGCTCCATGGATCAAAATCTGCATTTTAACAAGAGCCCAGGTGATGCGGGTGCACTCTACTACCAAAGCACTGAGTAAACAACTGGTTATTGATAAATAAAGCTGGCCTCCCTCCACTCCTACCTGACCCCCTCCTTCACCTTACCCCTGCAGGGACTGGCCAGTATACTAGGGAGAACCATCACATCCTGGACTCTTGATGGCAGATTTATTACAACAGTTCTCTGATAGATGGAAAGAGAGTTTCTAGAAGGAAAAGTGCTTTTTTCTAATCGAACAGAAGCATCTTATGGACTAGAGGTTGCTCTGATGACCCATCCTGACTTCCCATCAAAAACACTTCTTCCATATTTGAATGACTGAAAAGCACCAACACCACCCACAGAGGCTGCATTATATCCATCTTTCAGAGACCAAGAGAAGCTAAGGACACTGATTTAGTTGGAAACCCTGGGACTCAAATTCCAGTGCTTCCTGAAAAACAAAAACAAAACAAAACAAAAAACCCCAGAAAATCAGTTCTACGCTACAGGACACACAACTGATGCCTCAAGGGCAGATACTTTGTCTGTTTTGGCCACAGCTGTTTTCTTTGTTGCTAGCACAGTATCTAGCATATAGGAGGAGATCAATAAACATTGAATGGATCGATGACTGAGTATTTCAGTCACAGCCGGCAGACTCCTGGATATTCACGACCATACAAACTACTCCTGGGACACACTCCAGCCCACACCTTCCTCCCAAGCCCAACTGTAGAATCCTGTGGAACTTCCACTATGTGATCAGCAAACTCCTCTTTATCCTCAGCTTCACCTGGCTTCATTCCAGCTCTGCTCTTGTGTGAAAGGACAGCTGTCCCCCGATTTCTGCCTTCCCCAAAGGAGAACCCTTTCCCCTACTCTTCTCAAGCAAGTACGAAATGGCTAGAAGGCGGGCCTCTGTCCTCCAGGCTTCCGGCTGTCTGCCAACTCTTACTGGTTCTCCCTCTCCTGAAGCCCCCATTCGTCTTTGGCTCAGCATCGTTCTCTCTGTCCTTGTCACTGTCATCTGGAAGCTCCCGGTTACTCTTCTCATTGTCTGAAGACCTCAGCGTCCAACACACATCCTTCTGCCTCTCCACCTCAGTTCCATGATGGGAATGGTCAGTTCACAACATCTGCCACTTCATGTGGACCAAATTTATGTTCTAGCTCTTGGTGTCACCAAAACCAGCACAGTCCCCAAAAATCTCCACCTCAGTTCCATGATGGGAATGGTCGGTTCACAACATCTGCCACTTCATGTGGACCAAATTTATGTTCTAGCTCTTGGTGTCACCAAAACCAGCACAGTCCCCAAAAATCTCAAATGTCAACATCAACCCCCCCCCCCCATCCAGCCCCCTGCTAGCCTTCCCAGGCTGCCATTGCCCAAATTCTTCACTGTCATCATGAACCCCGGTCCACCGGCTTTCTTCATTACTGTCCATCCAGGTCTAGATTTTCTTTCTATTCTCTCTCATTCAGCTTAGATGCCATGGCTCATTATTATAACCTCCCTCTGCAAGCATGCATGCCTCCCTTAGCCCTCCTTCTTTCCAATTATACCGGCCTGGAAAAATCCAGTCATTCAGATGAGCACAACCACACTTGTTTACCACGGCTCTACTTGGGAAGCCAAATGTTGGGGTAGGAAACCGCACTATCAGGCAGGCAGATTTGTTCCATTTAATCATGTCTGATTTCAAATGGTCAGTCAACTACTAAGAGGTGCTATTACCTTTCTCTGGTAAACTCACTGTGCTATTATCTGAGATGTTTATTTCATACATTCCTTTTCTCCTGTAGCCTTCTCTTCTCCAGATGGCAAATTCCAGGAATGTTCCAGGAGGCAGTGTGGGACCCATCTTGTTTTCTCTCCCCAGGTGAGATCTCCCATTCCAATGACTTGGGAGACAGTCTCCGGGCTGATGTCTCCCACTTTTGTACCTCCAGCTCTGGCCTCTCCTCTGACCTCCAGACTCACATGTACAATGATTTTCCCTACCACATGTGCCTCAATCCCAAGCTCCCCCTTCCCCACCCCCTCTTCTCCAGAGCTTTCTGCCGCCTTAAAGAGAACCATCGTCTACATCAATGCTCAAGCCAGATACCTGGGTACCAGTTACCAAGTACCTCAATTCCTTACTCACTCCTCATATCTTGTCAAATCTGGCCATCCTCAAACCCTGCCATTTTTACCTCTGAAACATTTATCCTGTCCTTTGATCCACCCACTTCTTTCCAGTTTTACTGCCACTATATAAATCCAAGCCGCCATCATCTCATGCGGGTGCCCAGTATGATAGCCTCCTAACTCAGATCACACCGGAAATTATTCAACGTCTCCCCGCAGCTCTTAAAATAACCCCCTAACTCGTTGTCATGTCTGTAAGGATCTCACGGCGTGACCTCTAACTGTCTCTACGTCCTCCTCTCTGGCCAGCATCCCTTCAATTCTGCTTGCCTCCAGCCACACCGGCCCTCTCACTTCTGGAACACACCGCAGGGCCTTTGCAAGTGTCTTCCCTCTGTCTGGAATGCTGCTCGCTCTGCTCTTCGCTTGGCTAAGTCCTTGAGATTCTTGAGTGCTGTCAACTCACAGGGGTCTTCTCAGAGGGTCCCAGGCCTCAGTGACCCTCCCTCACGTCCTCCGTCCTGCTCTCTGGTTACCTCCTCCTCCTCTGCACACATCAAACTTTGGAATGATACAATCATCTGATGGATTACTTATGTAATGGCTGCCTCACTCACTACATTTCAGTCTCCACTTGGGCAAAAACCAGGATGGCACCTAGGCACACAGGAGGCAGCCCTTAAATGGATGAACGAGCGAGTGAATGAACATGCCAGACAGCCTTGGCCATCAGGTAGGCACCTGGCAGCCTTCTCTAAACAAAAGCTTGCCATCTTGCTGCCGGACTCCACAACATCTATAATAGGAGAAACAGAAGCCACACAGCACCTCAGGTAGGTCCCTACAGTTGCAGTGAACCCTGCAGAGACCACTTGGTACATTTGAGGTCACCTGCAAAGTTCACTTTGGCAACTCTCTTTCCTTTCTCTGCTCCACGAGGAGGAACACAAAAGGGGGTTTGACCTCTCCCCCCGAGTCTAAGGCATCGCTCCTGGAGGACCACCCTACAGACGCTTCTTCCCTCCCTCTCTTCTCTGCACATCAGGGCCCAAGGCATCTCCCTCCTGTAGATGATTCTTGGGCTTGTCAAACTGGCACTCCCAATTCCTTTTTTCATTTGGAGAATGGCGTTTGGCCTCGGAGGCACTGTTTAAAAATTAATCACGTGAACTACAGGAGTAAAAGCCACATGCAATATGCTTGGGAACAAACATTGAAAACTTGGGAGTTCGCCGTGTTTCAAAGGACTCTAAGGGCCCACTGTCGCCAGCTTTGTTCGTCTTGATCCCGCTGTGAAGTCAAATTCTCTTGCTTCAAGGAAACATATCCCTTCGCTCTCAGAACCATGATGATGTCCCAGATCAAGGGAGGAGGGCCTCACCAGGGTGTCTGGTCTGGTCTTCAACCACCCATGTCACACACCTTTGCAGTTAGGACATGCTGCCTGCAGCCTGAGAGTTTTGCCATCTTGTCTCCACTATGTTCACAGCAAGCTCCGAGGCATGGTCTGCATTCTATGTGGGCCTCACAGCATTTACAGAGGATGGGGAGTCAGGACTTGGGCTCAAGCATCAGCTCTGCATATTGGCTGTTTAGGATCTTGACAGGTCATTCAACATCCCAGGGGCCCCCATCCTTTTTCGTGAAAGCCAGTGGCAGTACTGTGCACTAACAGCTGTTGGAAGCATTGAGGGAGATCAAAAGAATATCCAAAATATGATTACAGCAATGTGAGAGGCTCGAGTAGTATTAGTAACATTAAAATAAAACAGTTGGATTTCAGCTGCTTGACCAATCAAATTCTAAGAACTTGCTGTCGCACCTACAAAGTTGGCAGAGGGGCGTCTTCATCCGTTTGGGCTGCTTGGGTAAATACCATAGACTGGATGGCTTAAACAACAAACATTTATTTCTCACCATTCTGGAGGGTAGGAAGTCCAAGACCTAGGCTCTGGCAGATTCAGCGTCTGGGGAGAGCCTCCTTCCTAGTTTGTAGACAGCCATCTTGTTCTTGTGTCTGCACACGGTGGGCTTTCCAGGTCCCTTTTATAAAGGCACTAGTCCCACTCACATGGGCTCTGCCCTCATATTCTAATCATCTCCCAAAGACCCAGCCCCCTAAGACCATGGCACTGGTGGTTAGGATTCAACAGGCAGATCTTAGGGGACACAAACATTCAGTCGTAACTAAGGTGGGGAGGGAGCTAACAAATATGGGTGTGCCCTCGTCCTGCCTCACGGCGGTGTATAATACTGTACTGTAAAGGGAGTAGTATTCAAAAGGAAAAAACATCCTAACATCTGCAGAGGAAAAAAAAAAAACTGCGCTGAACACATTATTCAATAAATGGCTACTCTTTTAAAGGGGCCATTTCTGTACTTTAAAATTAAACGGACTGCTCCGTGAAGCAGATTATATCTCAAAACTCAGTGCCAGGAAATGATTCTCTTTTGAACCAAACCAGTATGCTTTCTTGGACAAGACAATAGCTCCTCTTACAAAACTCATCTTGTTTTCCAGAGCCACCTTTAAAAAGGTAAAAAGAAATAAGGGAAGTTAATTTTAAGAATACATTTAACTTAAGCTAGCATGTCTAAAACATTGGCATTGTAACACGTCACCAACATAAAATATTATTGAGATATTTTATACTCTTTTTCTCTCATCCTAAGTCTTCAAACTCCAGAGCTCACCTAACAGGAACAGCACCGCTCAGTTGAACTAGCCACATTTCAAGTGCCCCAGAGCCACAGTGCTGGACAGTACAGGAAAGTGTCTTCTGAGCCTTCTTGACATCCTGTTTCAGGAGGCAAGCGTGGCTGCAGGCCTGAGACGGAGCTGGAGCAGAGAACCCACGAGGCTCTGCAATAACACAGGCTGGATCGATGGCAGCCCGAGTGGGTGGCAGTGGAGCTAGAGGGACTGGAGGTCACCAGACGTGGGAGCACTCAAGAAGGAAGACAACAGGGGCGCCTGGGTGGCTCAGTCGGTTAAGCGTCCGACTTCGGCTCAGGTCACGATCTCGCGCTCCGTGAGTTCAAGCCCCGCGTTGGGCCCTGTGCCGACTGCTCAGAGCCTGGAGCCTGTTTCAGATTCTGTGTCTCCCTCTCTCTCTCTGCCCCTCCCCTGTTCATGCTCTGTCTCTCTCTGTCTCAAAAGTAAATAAACATTAAAACAAAAATTTTTTTTAAAAGAAGACAACATTTATCCAGCAATGAGTGCCAAGCACCATACTGATGCTTCCACACAGTCTTAGCTCACTCAGTCTTTAGAACCAAGCTGTGCAACTCTACTTTCCAGATAAGGGCACCAAGACTCAAAAGGTTAGTGATTCTCATCACATAGTGGGGGGACAGGGGGGCAGCCTGGGATTAACCCCAAGGCTTCTGACTTCAAATCCAATGTGTTTTCCTCAGCATGGTATTAAAGGCCTCCACGACCTCCAGCCCACCCACGTCACACTTCCCAATGCAGAATGAGCACCCAGATGAAGGACGCTGTGTCTGTCACATTTCCCTGCCTTTCTGCCTGCTTTGACTTCTTCCTACTGGTCTACCTCCTGCCTATCTGCGTGGTGAGCCTGTAAGACATTGGTTCTCAACTGGGGGTAATGTTGCCCCCGACCCTGGGAACATCTGGCAATGTCTGGAAACATTTTTGACAGTCAAGACTGGAGAGAATAGGGTGTTACTAGCATCTAGTGGCCCGGGAAGTACCACACATCCAATGTGGTCATCTTCCTCCAAAGTCACCACCTCCCTCGGCCCGGGGAGGTGGAGTGTGTTCATGTGCATCCCAGGGACTTTCCTTAATTTCCACCCTTTCTATCGCATCATACAACCCAGATTCTGCTTTTTAAGAGCAGAAACTCAAGTTCCATTGAGATGTTGACTGGCAGGCAATGTGACTATCACTTCTCACACAGAGCTCTCTCTGGGGTGACACAGGTAGAGAGGCAAAAGGAAAGAAAAGAGTCGAGACGCAATCAAAAACTTCCACTTACAACATTAACCTCTTTCAACAATGCATTGCCAAACAGATCTTTAATGCAAATTGATCTTTCCTGAGGATACACGCTTTTCCTGGGGTCAGACTATAGCTCCGGGAAGGCTGATTTTTATGTTTTTCTTCTGAATGTTAAATCAGCGCTTAATCATATCCATGAGGCTACCCATTGGAGTGTTTTGGTCTTCGTTCTTTTGATTTTCACTCTGGAAAGGGATGATTTAAGCAGGCATTGCCTCCCATTTCCATTCTGCTTAAGCCAACACTCAGAAGCACTTAACAAGGGCGGAGACGAAAAATGCACTCCAGTCTTCCCAACTGCTGGAGGGTGATGTGTCTAACTTGCAGAGTCTATTTTTCCTCTGGGTTTCAAGGCCTATGGAGATTTTATGTAAATATCTCTTGTGGCAAATGATAAGAAGGCAGCTATTTCTTTACCTTCTCTTGACTCTGCCACTTTCCTCCTCATTCCACTCTGCACGTGTTTACGGGGCACACACTCTATTCCAGGCACAGGGCTTGGAGCCCAGCATAAGAGAAGGGTACAACAGGGTTCCTGCCCTTGAGCAGACTTGTAAGAGTGTAGGGACCAGACAGACGCAGACACCATGAACAGGAACACAAGACAGGACCAGAGAAAGTGCTCGCAGGGGAAAACATCTGGGCTGAGCCAAGGAGGATGAAACAATTTAAATGGCTGCCAAGGGAAGGAAAGTCATCCCTGGCAGAAGGAGTCCCTCAGGAAAGTTCAAGGGCATGCCTGGGACCAGGGGATGGCAGCTAACCATTCCTTCCAGAGTCAGGTAAAGAGGCTGATGGGTGGAGGGGAACGAGCCTGGGTGGCCTTGAACGCTAAATGAAGGAGAACTTGGACTTCATTCTACAGACCCTCAGGAGCTGCTGAAGACTCCTAGGCAGGAATTACACCATCTGTGGTCAAGAAGACCAACAACTCTACGAGCAATATGAATTCTGGGTTGGGCAAAGAAGAACACACATCCCAGAGGCCAACTTACAGGCTTCTGGTGGCAGGCCCAGCTGGGGGCCATCCCAATAGCCATGTCCTTGTTTGGGGGACATTTCTGTTAACACAATGCCAATTTGGTCCATATATGGGTGCAATGGACTGAAGGTCTGTGTTCCCCCAAGATTCATATGTTGAAATTCTAATCCCCAATATGATGGTATGAGGAGGTAGGGCCTCTGGAAGGTAATTACATCACAAGGGTGGAGCCCATGCATGGGATTAGTGTCCTTATTAGAGGCACTCTTTCCATCATGTGAGGATGTAAGAAGTCATCTGGAAGGGTATCATCCCCAGAACCTGACCATGTCAGCCGCCTGATCACAGTTACTGTGACAATTGCATTTCTATTGTTTGTAATCCAGCCATTCGGTCTGTGGTACTGTGTTCCAGAAGGCCTAGTGGACTAAGACAGTGAGGCAGCACTATGCTGAAGGATGGGGCCTCTAGACGCCCAGGATCAGTCATGGTTGGTCTCAGTGTGCTGGAGCAGTACTGTTCTCCTTTGCCAGGGAACAGTTTGGGGAGTCCTGGTCCTACACTGCAATTAAAAGTCACAGTGTCACCAAAGCCACAGCAGGGAAAGTGGAAAAAAAAATTCCTCTTTTAGACAGACACATTACTTGCCTCAGATCACAAAGACTCTATGCCTCCCAATTTCAAGATACTTGAACCATACTGTGTGATGGCTTCCAAGTGTGACATTTTGACCCTGTTCCACGTTCCCCTGATTTGGGACATCCTTGTGACTAAAGAAGAACGATGCTTTTCTTTTTACTGGGTTAGAATTCACTTACCATAAAAATAACCATTTTAACAACACAGAATCCAGCAGCATTTACTGCATTCGTAGTGTTGTGTGCAACCACCGTCTCAATCTAATTCCAAAAATTTCTCATCACTCCAAAAGATAATCTCATACCGTTAGGTGGCCACTCCCCATTTCCCCTCCCCTGGCCCCTAACAACCACCAATTTGCTTTCTGTCTCTATGGAGTCACCAATTCTGGATATTCCATATAGGTGGAACCATACAATATTCCAGCCTTCCGTACCTGGCTTCTTTCACCTTGCATAATGTTCCTGTGCTTCAACCCTGTGTTGTAGCATGTATCAGCGGGTCGTTCTTTTTCATGGCTGGATAATATTCCACTGCAGGGATAGACCACATTTGCTGATCCATTCATCGGGTGATGGATATTCAGGATGTTTCCACCTTTTAGGAATTCTGAATTGTGCCACTAAAAATGCTTGTGTATAGTATTTCCTTGAGAAGAGTGGCTTTTCTTAAGGTTATCTAAATCCCTTTGCTCTATGCACACAGGGAGGTCTATTATTATTAATGATTTTAAATTTCTAGAACCTCGCACTTGGGGAGCTCAAGCAGTAGCAGCTATTTAGCAACTACTATGCAGCTGGGTCCATGCTGGGCACTTGACATTTTCATCTCATTCAACCCTCAAGACTCCTAACATTTGTGTATCATTGGTCCACTGTGGAGAAGAGAAAACCATGGCTCAGTGCGGGTCAAATGCCACACGTTACACGTGTAGTATGAGGTAGAACCAGGATGAGACACAGTGGGAAAGTGCCCAGCATTTTATCTGGCACAGAGCAGCTAAACAATGAATATGAATGAATAAATGAATGAATGAATGAATGAATGAATGAATATCCAATTAATTCACCACATACCTAATGGCAGTTTGATAATTAAAAAACAAAAGAACTTGGGAAGAGGGTAAAAAGGAAGGTACTACAGTCGATTATTTATTCTCATAACTAATTATACTTTTACGGTATGAAATGCTTGGTGGGTGGCTGTATTAGTTTCCTAGAACTGCTGGAACGAAGTTCCATAAAATGGGTAACTTGGCAGAAGTGTATCATCTCATAATTCTGAAGGCCCCATGGAAATCCAAGATGGCAGCATGAGCACTCCTGAAGTTGCCAAGGGAGGACCTGACCCAGACTAGTCTCCGAGCTACTGGTGGTCCCGGGGCTTACGGCAGCACAACCCCAGGATTCACGGGGCATTCTCCCTGTGTGTCTATCTCTGTCTGAATTTCACTTTTTATAAGGACAACAGTCATACTTGATTAGGGCCCAACCCAATCCAGTATGACCTCATTCTACCTAACTAGATCTGCAATGACCCTATTTCCAAATAAGGACATATTCTGAGGTACTGTGGATTAAAACACCACTAAGATAATGAATTTTGCAGAGATGTAATTCAGTCGCTAACAGTTACCTTCATCATCATGCAGAAGTCAAGAAAAGAAACCACCAAGAAGGCAGAGAGTCATGAAGAAGCACTTCAGTCCTATGGGGTCAGGGATAACCTGTCAAAGAACAGCAGGACTGACTCGAGGACACTGGAGAAGAACAGTCTGGCCTGGACCTACCACAGGTCTCAACATTCTAAATGATGTGAAAAAAAGAGCATGAGACCAAGCTTTAGGAAATCTAGTCCTGCTCAACCAGCAACTTACACTGTGACTCAACTGGACACTCACCTCCTCTGGGCCTCAGCATCCAATGATAATAAATGCAGGTTCCATAACTGATCTCTAACACCCAAAAGGCACCTGATTGTCAGTTCCAAAGTCCATCAGGAGATACAAACCCCACCTCTGCAATGGTGCAGAACTATTCACGGCTTCTAACAATCTCTTACTGCCTTCGCTCTACGTAAGAACTTTGCAGCCAATGGTCCTGCTACCTTTAAGGTTAGAGATTAAGTCTCAGGCATCCAGGCTTCTATCAAAGAAATCAAATTATTCCGACGTAGCTCACTCACACAACACATCAGACAGATGAAGCACAGAAAGTAAGCAGGCTAGTTAATAAGAGCTAGTTCATTAGTTGTGAGGCTGTCAGGAGAACCTAATCGCTGTGATAACACAAAGCTGTCCCTGTCTTCAGAGTCAAGCTAAATGCTTTCCATTTTTATCACCCAATTCATAACCGTGCTGTCTGGCTTTAAGAATCAATAGCCTGGTGGTTTTGGTATCCACTAAATTCGTCTTAGTTTGGACGTTTTTCATTTCCCGTGTCACTTGAAGAGAGCAGGATAAGGTAAATTGCTCCTCTCATGGCATTTGTTTTTCCAAATCTATAATTTCGCACTGACATGTTCCGCACACCAGTGAAGGCAAAGGGGGAAAGGAAGACTCTCTCAGAAGCCCCATCCCAAGATCAAGGAAGCTTCCGACTGGGATCACGTGGGACAACCAATTTAACAAGTTTCACATGGGCAAGTGTCAACTGGTCTACCATCACCAACGGGTGATCCCATCGTTCACTTCGCAAAGAACTGTTATCTAACACTAAGTGCCAAATCCTCGGCTAATTTACATGAATGATCTCATCAGTCCTCCCAAGGCAGCTGCCTCCAAAAATGCCACTGTTTTATACACACGCACACACACACATATAATATATTTACGTATTTTGACACATAGCACGCTGAATTGGAAACTAAAAAAGGAAAGCAATGCCAGCATGGAAGATAAGAAAGCAGCAAGAAACTTAAAGAACAAGCACACATTTAAAGCCAATCAATATAAACATGCATAGACTCAAAATCACTGAGTTTAAGCCTAAATGAGAAGTTGGAGAGGGAGCAGTTCTCAAATTGAATACAAGTCATCTAACTGTGGCAACTGCGGCTCAGACAAGGGAGTGACATCCCGAAGTCACCCAGAAAGCAAAGGGCACAGTTAGGTCTGGAACCCAAGTCCTTGCTTTCCTGTCCTGCTGCTTCTGTTTTATCTTCTTCATCGTCTTCAAATCAGCACACATTTTTTAAAATGTTTAAAGGACCCAGGGGTGCCTGGATCAGTTAAGGATCTGACTCTTGAGTTCGACTCAGGTCATGATTTCAGGGTTGTGAGATCAAGCCCCACATCAGGCTCCACACTGGGTGTGGAGTCTGTTGGGATTCTCTCTGTCTCTCCCTCTGCCCCTCCCTACTCGTGCACATGTACACCCTCTCTGTCTCTCTCTAAAAAAATTTAAAATGTTTAAAGGACCTAAATATGTAAAGATTCATGATTTATAAGTATTCAAGATGGGAGAGAGAGATACTCTTCAAGAATCTCCCAGTCTGAATCCAAGGAAACAGAAAGTGTCTACCTGCGGCTCACGGAAGAGGGGAAGGGGGGACTGCTAATGAGTATGTGGTTTCTTTTGGGGCTAATGAAAGTGTTCCAGAATTAAAATGTAGTGACAGTAACACAATCTTGTGAATACGCTAAAACCACTGACTAGTACACTCACAGTATAAACTACAGTATGTAAATTACACCTCAGTTGAAAAAATACTCAGTGACACCAGAACAGTCATGGCTGAACAACACAGACCAGCCCCTATCAAAATAAAGAATCAAGCTGTAAGAAAAACAAAACAAAACAAAACAAAATAAAACAAAACAAAACAAAACAAGATTCTACCAGTCACCTTATTTATCCTGAGCAATTTCCAGACATAAGCATGTCAGGTAACACACAACAGTTCCTTGTCTCATTTGATCTACACAATAATTCTGTGGCACAAATGCTATCGTCCCCAAATTACAGATAAAAACTAAGTCTCCTAAAAGAGATTTCCTCAAGATCATATAAGGGGATCAAACAACTGTCTTCTCTATCTTCTATCACGGACTTTAGCAAAATCTATTTTAATGAGTTGGTGTGGATCTGGCTCATCAGAGAATGAGCCCCTCTAAGCAGGGACTATGATTTTTCAGGAAAAGAACACGTGTGAAAGAACAGTTTGAGATTTACAGGAAGGCAAACTGGAGCCAGGAAATGGAAAACAAAGAAGGTTGAGAAATGAGTTTTGGGGCACCTGGGTGGCTCAGTAGGTGAAGCGCCCAACTCTTGATTTGGGCTCAGGTCATGATCTCAAAGTTCATGAGTTCGAGCCCCGAGTTGGGCTCCGCGTGCTGACAGTACAGAGCCAGCTTATGATTCTCTCTCTCCCTCCCCCTCTCCCTCTGCCCCTGCCCGGCTCGATCTCTGTCTGTCTCTGTCTCTCTCGCTCTCTCTCTTCCTCTCTCTCTCAAAATAAATAAACAAAAAAAAAAAAGGAGTTTCCATTAAAGGAAGAAGTGTCTACTTAAAGGTACTCCAGGCAAAAGGGTTTTAATTCCCCGTTAATTCAATCAAACAAATTTCCATGGAAGCCTACTGGTGTATGAAAGTGCTTACAGTCCAGCTGGGGATAGGGGCCCACAACAAGACAACAGCAACCTCAGTGCCACTGCACGATTCTGACAATTTGTGTTGAGAAGTGGCTCTAAATCCCCTGGTGGCTATTGATCACCAGGCTCTGCAGGAAGTCCTGGGCCAGAAAAGGCAGTGGAGGGGGATTAGAGCCTTCTTTCATCGGTGGGTGATAAAGAGGACCTGTGTGCTCAAAAGGAACTTCAAAGTTGCTAAAACCAATCAATACTGAACCGCTAAGACAATCTCTCACTTTCTTCTTTCCTTTTTTCTCCTTTTGTGCGTGATAAGTCATGACAACCTCCAATCCCTCCTTCAGGGGCCACCTCTTTGGGGAAGCAGACCCAGACCCCTCTGAGCACCACCCCCAATACTCTGTTTACTTAGAACCCTTTTTCTGTTTTAACAATTGCAACAAGACGAGTAGTAGTAGTATTTTCTATCATCTTCCAAACAATATAAGACGAGTAGTAGTAGTATTTTCTATCATCTTCCAAACAATATATTTGTACCAAGCACTGCATTTTAAGCGTGTCACATGCAGTGTCTCACTGAAGTCCAACCCCGCAAATTAGGGAATACTATCCCCATTTTAGAGAAAAGGTAACTAAGCAATTTGCCCCATGTCACACAGCCAGTAAGTAACAGAGCAAGAATGTCAACCCAGCAACCCGACTCCAGCAGGTGTTCTACTACACCTCCGGGTTATGGAGGCTGGACCTCTGGCAGTTACCTAAAGAATTTCTGAATTTTCTTCCAAATTTGAAGGAATAAAAATTGAAGGTAGGGGCACCTGGTGGCTCAGTCGGTTAAGCGTCCGACTCATGATCTTGGCTCAGGTCAGGATCTCACGGTTAATGGGATTGAGCCCCACATCGGGGGTCATGCTGATGGTGTGGAGACTGCTTGGAATTCTCTCTCTCTCTCTCTCTCTCTCTCTCTCTCTCTCTCTCTCTCTCTCTCCCTCCCTCCCTCCCTCCCTCCCTCCCTCTCTCTCTCCCTCTCCCTCTGCCCCTACACTCACTCACTCTCTCTCTCATTCTCTCTCTTTCTCAAAGTAAATAAATAAAACTAAAAAAAAAATTAAAGGTAAAGATTTCTAATTTCCTAATTTGCTTCTTAAACTACCTCAAAGTTTAGGCATTCTAATGCAAGATTAAATAATATGTTGAAAAGTTATAATGAAGGTGGCATTCTGCTCTCAGTCTGTCCCGCTTTCAGGAGATAGTTGCAGGTACTAATAAGCACAAATCAATCTTTATCTTATTTACATATGCATACATATAAATGTGTACACCCATACAATCACACACATATATATGCGTATACAGTTTATATTTTAAAAATGTGTACACTATCTCTATACAGTAGACACATGCCACACACATACGACACATAATACACATACATACAGGGCATATACACACACACACTACATGTATACATTTTACTTTACTATCCATTTTATCAAGTAGTAAACTGGGGAATAAGGGTATTAAACAACTTGACAGAGACACCTGATGAGTAACTGGGCAAGCCATATGTCACACGCACACCTAGCACACTTTCTAACACACCAGGCCAGGGACACCCGGGTGGCTCAGTCGGTTGAGTGTCCAACCCTCAGTTTCGGCTCAGGTCACGCGTGATCTCACGGTTTTGCGAGTTCAAGCCCCCGCATCCGGCTCTGTGATGACAGTGCAGAGCCTGCTTGGGATTATCTCTCTCTTTCTCTCTCTCTACCCCTCCCCCGTTCACACGGGTCTCTGTCTCTCTCAAAATAAATAAATTAAAAAAAAAAACCAAACATGTCTAATACACCACACCAGTTAATTCTAGAACAGCTGCTGTGTGTGAGGTCCACCCGGCTGACGACTAACACAAGGGAAGTAACAGACCTGAAGAAAGCTAGGGCTGCATTTCTACAAACCTCAGAGAGAAGTTTAAAAAGAAACCCCCCCCAAAACCCATGCACACGGATACAAGGCCAGGTGAGAGGGGGAAAAAAATACAAGCCCCAATTTGTTCCTGTTTACAAACACTTTTCAGCTGTTTGTCAAACAAAATGAGTTTGTCTGCCAGATGAGATGCCAATTTTCTAAGTTCATTAGCGGCAGATGAACAGAAAGGGTAGCCCTGGTGATTTAATAATTTGGCCCTGAGTCTTATCAAAGCCACTTAAAAGAGAGGGAAAAAAAATCCAAGCTGTCAGGAGAGAAAGGAAATGCTATTTGATTCAATTTGGGCACTATTTCTGTGCAAACACGTTGCAGATATTTACAGACATGCTGTATTAAGTCCCACCGCCGGGGCAGGATGGCATAGGAAATAAAAGAAGGGAGGGTGGTAGGGAACGTTTCAAATAAGCCATGCTGCAAGCCACAGGCAGCATTAAATTGCCTGCAGGCCGACTCTGACAGCCTCTATTTTTTTTTTTAATCCTGTAGGTAGCAAAGACACGCCTTTTTTAAATTATAAAACTCAGAATCATTAGGGAATGAGGAATTTTTCAAGAAGCCTGTCATCATGTGCGTAAGCAGGGCTCACTATTCAGAGGCCGGGGAGACTGGGAAGGTGGCTTTCCAAGTTCTAATAAGGCCCTTGTTAGGAGAAAAAACTTTTCTTTCACTATTGCCTTCATTTTATAATGCAGGGGAACACCAAGGTTCTTATTCAAGTGTATTAATCAGAATAATAAAACATCCCCAATATATCTCTCTCTCCAAAATTACCCCACCATGAGCTCTCAGGGGGAAGATTCAATATTGCTACTCCATAGCCAAAGGGCATTTCTCTTTGAAGAATGAGTCCCATTCAGTTAGTTACAGCCCTTGGAAACTCCATTTCAGGTTTGAACCTTATGGTGCCTGCCAGTGGAAGGAGGGCGGAGGCCTAATCTCTCCCCACTCCCTCCAGAGGAAAGGACATTGGCCTTTATAGCCAGACAGGTCTCAATTCAGCTCTCAATTCTCACATTCCTGGGGAATACCCTCCTTCCTTCCTAGCATTTACCTGCGTGACAACCTACACTTACTTGCAAGGTTGTTTTGTTTGTTTGTTTAAGTTTATGTATTTTTGAGAGAGAGACAGACAGAAACAGAGTGTGAGCAGAGGGGGAGGGGGGAGCAGAGACAGAGAGGGAGACAGAATCTGAAGCAGGCTCCAGGCTCTGAGCTGTCAGCACAGAGCCCGATGTGGGGCTAGAACTCACGAACCTGAGATCATGACCTGAGCTGAAGTTAAGACGCTTAACCGACTGAGCCACTCAGGTGCCGCTGCAAGGTTATTTTATTAATGTCTCTCTTCCCCTCTAGAGAATATGCTCCATATGTACAGGGCTTACGTCCAAGTAAATAACATGCTTTACTTTCAACTCATGGCTGATAGGATTTTTTTTACCCAATTTTAAATAGGAACTAGAGAAGATCTTTGAAACTCCTGATTTATTGGTTAACCCAAACCTCTGGAAAAGTGCTGGAGAGATAAGTTTCAGAGAACAAGGGGCACTAAGGAGACTGGTGACCTTAAGTCAAGACATGATGTTTATGCTTAGCAAGAAGTGAGGGCAGGTGGGGATTAAAAGGGCACTTTGTCTCTATGATCTTCCTAAAAACAGAGAGATCTTCACAGTGAAGTCTCAATATTCTTCTGAAACGTCTTTTAATTTCTAGAATTTCAGACTTTCACCATTTGACACCAGATGTAAAATAATGTACATTTCAAAACCAAATAAAAGCAACTGGATGACCAGCCTTTTGGAATGTCCTTCCTCCAAATTATCTGCTAACTCAGCTGCTAGTTCTCCATCCAGACATCACTTAATGGCCTCTATGAAGGCTTCTTCGGCAGGCAGGGCTCAGTTCCATCAGAATGAGAAAATCAAGTATTTAATTCAGTTTTTGCAAATCTTCCTATCTTAGTTCAAAAGAGTTTAGTGAGAAAGTTACTTCCTCCTTTTTCAGCCCTCCTTATGATGCTGGTGTATCCTGAAGGCTTTCCACTACTTGACAAACCAGAGTGAGGACTCCCCTTAAAAAGAGCTTTGGGTTAGGGCGCCTGGGTGGCTCGATCAGTTGAGCATCCAACTTCGGCTCAGGTCATGATCTCGCGGTCTGTGAGTTTGAGCCTCGCGTCGGGCTCTATGCTGACAGCCGGGAACCTGGAGCCTGCTTTGGATTCCGTGTCTCCCTCTCTCTCTGACCCTCCATTGCTTGTGTTCTCTCTTTCTCTCAAAAATAAATAAATATTTAAAAACAATGTTTTTTAAAAGAGCTTTGGGTGGGCAGCAGCACGTAGCCAGGCTTTAACACATCATGGGTTGCTTTGGTTACCTGCTTAGGGAGAATGATATAAATTTCTCATTACCATAAATGTATGTACGTAAATAACAAGGTCCTAAGAAGAAGTGGACGACCACTCAACAGGAAGACGAGAATGGGAGAGCTGGCAGAGCTCAGGAAGCCCTGGCCAACTGCAGACTCCATCAGGCTAGGGGGGGCAGTGTCCGGCTGGTTCTCGGTCACGCCCACGCCCTTGGCCCCTGGAACACAGCAGCCACTCAGTAACCACTGAGGAGAGAAACCGAGATGCAGAAGCTTTCAGCTAAATGGTGTAAGGACATAGCAGGGACTTAAACCACGTCTCCCTGCTCCCAGTCCAAAACATTTTCAACTTTGGAACTCTGTACCAAACTTTCTCTCAAAAGCTGAGAAACGCTTGTTACGTGAATAAAAAGAAAACGAAGATGGTTCTTTTCCCGGAGGTATTCATAACCCAACAGGAACACTTAACAACTCACACCATCCAGAGATTTCCCTTTTTTTTTTTTTTTTTTGCCTTCAAAAATATGATGAAAGACCAGCCTGTGCTTCTGTGGAAGTTGACCAAAGTATAAGTTTATCCTGCCCATCACAATGATTAAAACAAAAACTCCACATCTGGAGAATCTACTTATCTGACATGCCAACTTCCTAAGTTCAGCAAAAGAGGAGATATAATTGGCAGGTATTTCCAAAGGCTGTTCTGAATTTTGTTTTCCATAGCAACCCATATTCAGAATATTTATTCAGATTACTTCAGAAGTTTCAATCCTCACTTTTTTTGCTTTAAAATGCCCTCAGGCACATATCCTCTCAAGGTGAACATCAGGTAAGAATTCTGCCAAAAACAACCACTGTGACTTCTCTTTGTATACACCACAAACAAAATTTCCGGAAGAGAAGGTAAAGAACACAGCTGCTTTGTAACTCAGGTTGGCTGTGAAGACGAGGCTTTTCAGTGAAGAAAGAACCACTTTCCTAGAAGTGAATGAGAAAAGCTCATCAAGTGACAAGACAAACAGTTCAAATTTAAAAGTCTGTGAGCCACTTCCTAGCGGTCACCCCCCCCCCCCATTCACCAGGTACTTCAGGTGTGGGGAGGACTGGCTGATGGCCCCTGGCAGCTGACAGCAGGCCCGAAGAAAACAGAAGCAAAAGGCAGCCACAGAAGCCACAAAAGCACCACAGTGGGGGCCACTGATTGTAGGGGCAAAGTATTCTTCACACGGGGCCATCCCCATGGATGACAGTACAGCACAAAGGCGAAATGAGTCGCATTATGAGAGGTTTAAACAATACTCGGTCTCTTGCATTTGAGAAGGGAGAGAAATGGGAGTTTAGAACGTTTTCCGCAACGTCACTATGCGTTTTTGGTTTTCTTTGGTTTGGGATATTTTGCTGCTTTATGGGGGGACAAGTGTTCTTTCACTCAGAAACCTACCTGTATGGAACATTTTATTGCTAGCAATGACTTATTATTAGGCTATTGGGTGTTTCATGGCTAAATCTCTTTAAGAATAATGCTAAGTGGCATCATTATTAGAATATATATTAATAATATTAGCAGATTTATTATTAGGCTATTGGGTGTTTCATGGCTAAATCTCTTTAAGAATAATGCTAAGTGGCATCATTATTAGAATATATATTAATAATATTAGCAGTAGGGGCGCCTGGGTGGCTCAGCCGGTTAAGCGTCCGACTTCGGCTCAGGTCATGATCTCACAGTTCATGGGTTCGAGCCCCGCGTCGGGCTCTGTGCTGACAGCTCAGAGCCTGGAGCCTGCTTCGGATTCTGTGTCTCCCTCTCTCTCTGCCCCTCCCCCACTCATGCGCGCTCTCTCTCTCTCTCTCTCTCTCTCTCTCTGTCAAAAATAAACAAACATCAAAAAAAAAGAAAACTAAAAAAATTAATAGTGTTAGCAGCATATTTTTCCATATAATAATCTGACAGATGATTACATAGAAATCATTAACGACTTTCATATGGAAGCTAAGCCAAAGCCTTACTGCTATGGTTACCACCACCACTAACAACTACCACCATCTTTCTAGGAACAACACATTTTAAGTCTTACATGTGCCTAAGGGAAAAGGAAATCTTTGTGTGTCTTATTTGTTTCACACCCGCTGCCTGCTAGGATAGGTACCAGGTAACACGATCTCATTCGGTCCCTGTCCCTTACCACCTGTCCCCTTCTCCATCCGAGGAATGTGATACCAGAGAGGCTAAGTGGCATGCAAGGCACCCGTGTCAGAGCCAACGTTCAGACCCAGACACAGCGACTCCAAGGCCAGTGTTATTACCCTTCCCTGTGACAGAAAATACTATGACTGCAGATATTCTGGAATGAGAAATGCCCAGAGGGCAAAGGTGGGACCAGGAAAATCTGTTCTTAGATGACCCCTCTCAGGGGGCAGGATGGGGGGAGAACAGGAATAAGAAGCGTCTTCTGTGACCTAAGGGCAGCCAGCCCTTACAAACCAGACTAGTAGAGTCACGTGCTCCAAAACAACACCAAGCTTCTGGACTTTTCCTCTACAGGAAACGCAGGCATCGTCAAGTCCCCTGCCTGCAGTCCACAGAAGCGTCTCTCTCTCCCGACTTCACTGCCCAGTGCGCTTTGTGATTTTCCGGAACAGACTTCCCTTCCCACTATGTCCCAGGGGTTCTCCAAAACCCCACCCATGAGAAAAGGAAAGGAAGAGGTGGGGTCAGGGAGGTCAGAAGAGCATCTAATCTGTGCCGAGTGCTATCTTACTTAATATCCACGAACAGCTTTCCACAAGCAGGACAAAAGACCCCTGGGCGCATCCGAAGGAGGGAGCTCCCTGGCTGGCTGAGCTGCTGCAGGCAAGAAAGAAGGTTCAGGAGATGCGGAACATGCTCTCAAGGCGTCTCGGAGACGGGTGTTCAAGACGGCGTTACGATTCACGCTAGGGACACAACAAGGAGCTGCAAAACACGTTCTGAAAGTTTAGAAGTCCTTTCTGTCTCTCACCACCTGGAGGCTGTCATAACAGTTGGGGGAAAAAAGGAAGCAGCCAACCACCCCACCTCTGATCACGGACACCGGACTTTTCCAAGCGCAGATGAGGAAGGACAAGCCCAGCCTCAGCTCCAGCTGGCATCCGTAATGCCCACCGCAGACCGAGTAGAAAAAGGCCTCCAAACCCGGGAGTAGCCGATTCCAACAGCTGAAGCTGGGACATAAATTCAGTTTTATTACAATGCCGTTGATGAAAACAAAAGGTTCACCTGCCCAGTTTCCACTCCAGAACCTGAAACCCCAGCAGAGGCTGTAGGAAGTAAAGAACACTGCTTCCCTCAGGACAAGGGCTTGGATTCCAGAATGCAGACGCCTGGGCCACCATGTTCAGAGCCTCTCCTGCCCAACCCCCAACACCCCCCCACCCCGGGCACTCGGGAAAATCCTTCTCCTGGAAACAGAACTTTTTCCAACTCAGCTCCCAATCTTGGAGGCATGTCTGCATTATATCCTCACCCTTGTGGAATCTCTGCGTATTTATAGAAGGCAAGCCCCCTTTCATCTGTAAGAATCTGCCCTCTCAAGCTTTGTCATATAAAAAGTAGTGTGAGAATCTTTTGCTTTCGTGCAAATAGACCTTAAAAAAAAAAAAAAGAAAGAAAAAAGAAAAGCAATATTAATAGAGATGGAACTGGTAGAGGCAGCTTTGGGGTTTGTTTGTTTTTTTTTTTTTTGGTATTTTGCAAAAGAATATGTTTTGGGTTCTGAGTTTTCTGTAGGGCCTCTCTCTCCTACAACTACAGGGGAAATAAGGAAGTTTATTGGATGCGGAGGGAAAAACTGGGCTCGGATACTGTGAGGTTTCACGAAGACCAAAACGACACGTTTATGCTCGATGCGACACCAACCCAGCCTCCGAAACTCACAGATCCACACGCACTTCCCAGCTCCCACGTTCCCGTCCCTGAAGCGTGTGGTAGGGCCCCATGTGTCTATGCATATAATTGGTGAATAATTTGCAAATGTTGACAAGACTGTGCAGCCGATTCTTCCCAGATACTGGACCACCAAAGACGGAGTCTCCGTTCAATTCTCAGCGGGGTGGGAAGGAGGGAGGGAGAGAAGGGGTCCAAAGCCTTGGAGCTGCCCAGGCACCTGCAGTCCCAGCTGGACCTTGAGGGCTGGGGCTGGAGCACACAGAGCATCTCTGCCCACAAACCTCTGCCACGGAGGCAACAAACTCTCAGAGGGGCGGGGGTGGGGGGTGGGGGGTGGGGGAAGGGCTGTAATGGTTGAAAGACTTGGCTCTTGGAGTAGATGGATCCGGGTTCCAGCCCGACCCACCCTGTTACTGTCATACGGCCTTGGGGAAGTCACACAATGCCTCTGAACTCGGTGTCCTCATCTGTCCAGCAACCACAGATACACTTGCCCAAAGTTGGGCAATCTTAAGAGCAAAAAAGGGAGTAGTATTCACACAAACTGAGGCCAAAATAACGGAGGATGGCTCAAATGTGACAGTGTAAGTAATGTTTTCCTAACAGTTGTTGCCGGTCCTATTTTAAGAGAACTGATCTTCAAAAAGGTTTAAATTCAGGCTGCATCTTTGTAAACTGTGTCACCTGGTAGATACTATTTACTCTGTCAGCCTCGGTATCTTTACCTAAAAACTGGGTTAGCAATAGTAGCAAGCTGTAGGGCTGTTGAAAGTTCAGTATGGGGGCGCCTGGGTGGCTCAGTCGGTTAAGCGTCCGACTTCAACTCAGGTCACGATCTCGCGGTCCGGGAGTTCGAGCCCCGCGTCGGGCTCTGGGCTGATGGCTCGGAGCCTGGAGCCTGCTTCCGATTCTGTGTCTCCCTCTCTCTCTGCCCCTCCCCCGTTCATGCTCTGTCTCTCTCTGTCTCAAAAATAAATAAACGTTAAAAAAAAAATTAAAAAAGAAAGAAAGTTCAGTATGGAATAATTTAAGTAAGCAATTAACACGACACCCAGCATACATGTATTTGATTAACTCTTAGCCATAATAATTACTACTTACTTATATTTATGTTTACATAGATATAGCAATTTGATTCTTGCAGCAATCAGAACATATACACTGGTAGATATATGCATGTGGGGTTTTGTAAGTGTGTGTGTACATACGGCAGATGCAATGATTAAGAGCACAGACTCTGGGGGAGCCTGGGTGGCTCAGTCAGGTAAGCGTCCGACTTCGGCTCAGGTCATGATCTCACAGTCTGTAGGTTCAAGCCCCACATCAGGCTCTGTGCTAACAGCTCGGAGCCTGAAGCCTGCTTCACATTCTGTGTCTCCCTCTCTCTCTGCCCCTCCCCTGCTCATTCTCCTTCTCTCTCTCTCAAAAATAAATTAAAAAAAAAAAAAGAGTGTAGACTCTGGAGCCAGACTGCCTAGGTTCAAATGCTGCCTCTGCCACCTATATAGGCTGTGTGACTTCGTGCAAAGCAATTAACATCTCTGGACCTCAGTTTCTCCATCTGTAAAATGTGATAAAAATTGTACCTACCTCATAGGGGTTCTGTTTAATAAGTAAATATATGTGTAATGCTTAAAACATATGAAGTGCTCAGATCTTACCCAGGCAATATACACATTAATGCCTGCATCATCTCATTTAATTTGTTACTGGAACCCTTTCTGAGAGTCGGTTTCAGTGGGAGTGAAGAATAAACAGCTAAGAATTTGAAACATTAGAAGGGATGAACCTGGACAACCCACTCACTTGGTGGTGGAGGAGAGAAGCATTGAAAATAATTCAAAACTCTAATAAGAAACACAAAATAAACCTTTAAAATAATAAAAGGAGGAGAGGGGCCAGGAACAGTATCTTCCTTGTAAAATCACCATGCCAGCAAAGAACACAATAAAAGGAACTAAGAGAAAGGCGACAGGAAAGTCCTGCTTGCGGAAGACCCTGGGAAAATGCAGAGACAGAAACAGGTGGAACAGGAGGGGAGGTTTCCACCTTAAGGGTGATGTGGTGGGACTTGGGCTCTTCTAAAAGCATATGGAAAGGAGCCAGCAGGTGTGGGGACCTACAAGGAACATGAGCAATAGATGGAGGTAGGGGGGGCACCTGGGGGGCTCAGTCGGTTGAGCCTCTGACTTTGCTCAGGTCATGATCTCACACTCCGTGAGTTCAAGCCCCGCGTTGGGCTCTGTGCTTACAGCTCAGAGCCTGGAGCCTGCTTCCAATTCTGTGTCTCCCTCTCTCTCTCTGCCCCCCCCCCGCCCGCCCCCCCCCCCCCCCCGCTCATGCTCTGTCTCTTTCTGTCTCAAAAATAAATAAAAACATTAAAACTTAAAAAAAATAGATGGGGGTGGGTACACGGGTGGGTGGCTGGATCTCCAGTCAATCCAGAAGCGGGCAGATGAAAAAGGGGGAGGAAGGAGACCCCTCCAGCCAAGCCATTCACCTCCTCCAGCCAGCGCCTCCTGCCTCTTGGCTTCCCTCCACCCTGGCCTGCCTGTTGACGACATCTGAGACCTTCAGACAGTGGGGTCTGGATTTCTCTCTTCTTCCCTCTGCCCAAAGGACCTGGGTCACCCAGCCGATCGGGCGTGGGGAGGAATCCCACCACCTCCAGTGTCACGGTTGATTCCAATCAGCCTATACGATCGTAATCAAAGTCCCAGGGCCACAGAGAGGGATGCCAGGTGGCACGCACCTGAGCCACTCCAGTTGCTACAGAGCCAATGCTGCTTGTGGGAAAAGCAGCACATGGAAGAAGACACTGTCACGTCAAGTCAGTCCTACCTCTGTAACTCTCAATTACAGGAAACCTCCAGTAAATTCCCTAAACTGCTTAAGCCAGTTTATAGATGCTGCTTCTCACAACAAAGTCATCTAAACAGATACAGTGCCTTTGAGTTCTGGGATCCTCCTTTATCTGTCATATGGTGCTGAAGATAAACTGACCTGAGTCTTACCCCACTTTTGCCATTTACAACCGTGACCCTGGAAGTTAACCTAACCACCCCTCCCCACCCCCACCCTCATTTTATTTTGCCCCTCTATAACATGGGGATCGTAATCCTAAAGTGCAGGGTGTTGCGTGAATTACCTAAGGCAATAAATGCAAAGTACCCAGCAATATCTGGAGTAGTGTGAGTATAGATGTGAACACACATGCACACACACACACACACACACACACACACACACGAGCCGCATTTATCTTTAAAAATGAATATATTATATAAAAGGATCAGTGAAAAAGGATACAGGAAAACTTTAGGAAAGGAGTAAGTGGAACTTTATAGGTCTTCCTATTCCTAAGGTTTAAAAGGGAAACTGATGGAAGGGGGACCACAGGAAGTGCTCCGCAGACAATCTCCTTCCTTTTCTCCACTCTTTTATTTACTTTTTAACATTTTATTTATTTATTTATTTATTTATTTATTTATTTATTTATTTATTTATTTAGAGAGACAGAGACAGAGCGTGAGCAGGGGAAGGGCAGAGAGAGAGGGAGACACAGAATCCGAAGCAGGCTCCAGGCTCCAAGCAGTCAGCACAGAGGCTGATGCGGGCTTGAACTCACAAACTGCGAGATCATGACCTGAGCCGAAGTCGGATGCTTAACCAACTGAGCCACCCAGGCGTCCCTCTCTACTCTTTATCAAGACACACACATGGCTTTTTTGCAGCAGGAATGTTCCACACTGGTAACTGCTGCTCCAAACGCTGGATGCAGGATCTGGACACATTTTTCCAAGATCTAATCTGGGGGGATGATGCAATCCTTCAGGTCCCCGCCACCCCCAGCTCTCTTACTGGAAGAATATGCAGAAAGGAAAACTGGCACCAGCCCAGCCTTATCTGGCCCGTGACGCGGGTGTCAAAGGCAGACGCCATGACAACCTTCCTAAATCCTTCCTCAGAAATCATTCTCCATGAGGGCTTTCCATCCTGCTCTTAAGTGGAGCCAAAGAGACGCTGGGGTGGAAGGAACCTTCAAGGTCAGGTACTCAACTTCCCAGCCAACACTACTGCACTCAATTAAAAGTAACAACGGTGTGGACCTCGGTCACTTACAGCAGTGAACTCAGGCTTCTGGTCTGTATGACTGGCTTGAACACCTTCATCAGTATTCTGCCTCCAGAATCTGGAGACTTCTTTTTCTTCAAGAAATTGCTGATAACAAATTTGATCCCTATCAGGATGGAGAGCAGCTATATGCCCTGTCCCTTGCAAAACGGTGGCTGTAGTGGAATATTACGCTTGTAATCCTGTGGGTAGGAGGTAAGACTACCCCTGTGAAGTCAGACTGGAAAAGGGCACACCACCACCTGCTTGTTCACGCGAGAAGCATCTCTAGAGCAACACGACGGGCTGGCACCATGGCTGCGAGAACAAAGGCATAATCCATGTGGTAGAAACAAATCAGTAGGCAACTAACTCTAGCAAAAAGGGATGCCTGTGTTTGTAAAGCTAGAGATAAAAACATTCTGACAAACAAAAAGAGTCACTGGCTAAAAGTATGCTGGTGCTAGGAAATGCTTGATGTGCACAAACGGAAAATAGAGACGTCTCCATTGACGAGATCACACTGCAGCAAGGATCTGAAGTATGGACAAGGGTTTGCTGAGTGTGTGTGTGTGCTCACACATGTGCGAGCTGCACTTAGAGTGCAGGGAAAAGCGATATCGTAGCTGCCCCATGCACTTTCTACTGTTCTAATTCTTTTTTTTTTAAGTTTATTTATTTTGAGAGACAGAGACAGTGTGAGTGGGCGAGGGTAGAAGGAGAGAGAGAGAGAGAGAGAGAGAGAGAGAGAGAGAGAGAGAATCCCAAGCAGGCTCCATGTTGCCAGCACAGAGCCCAACGCAGGCCTTGAACTCATGAAATGGCAAGATCATGACCTGAGCCAAAACCAAGAGTCAGAAGTTTAACCAGCGGAGCCACCCAGGGTCCCCTGTGTGTTTTAATTCTTAAGAAGCCCGACTCTGCGCAGCTTTCTCTGAGGCCCTGACTCATTCTATTTGAAAAGTTCAGTGTGGGCATACCAAACCCCTGTACTAAACAGTCAGTTTCTTGTAGGCAAGGATTGTAGCAAATGTTCTGACTGCTAAGCATTTACCTCCAAGGGTTTTTAAAAACTTTATGCTTATTTTTATTTTGAAATAATTAACATGTTCACAGAGGTCCTGTGTACCCTTCACCCAGGTTTTCCCAATAGTGACATCTTACATGACTATAGTCCTCATCAAAACCAGAAAACTAACACCAGCCCTGTACAGTCAGATCACAGACCTTACTCAGATTTCACTCGTTTGTGCAGCTACTAGTGTTTTGTTTTTGGGGTTTGTTTTTTTTTTTTTTTGGACTTTGGGTACAGTTCAAGAAATTTTATCACGTTTGGATGTGTGTAACCACTACCAGAATCCAGATGCAGAATTGTTGTGTTACCCCCAGGGCAACTCCCTCAATTTACTCCATTATCCCCACACACACCCCTGCTTCCGGCCAGCCCTTGGCAACCACTGATCTGCTCCTATGCTCTGCAATTCTGTCATACAGAGGATACTATATAAATGGAATCATATAGTATGTAACCTTTTGAGACGATTTTCACTAAACATAATGACCTGAAGACCTCACCTCAGCTATTGCACCTATGAAGTTCATCCCTTTTTATTGCTAAGTAGTATTCCATTGTAAGACAAGACTACATTTTAATAAATCACCTGTTGGGCTCCTGGGTGGCTCAGTGGGTTAAGCGTCTGACTCTTGATCTTGGCTCAGGTCATGATCTCACAGTTTGTGAGTTCAAGCCCCGCATCGGGTTCTGTGCTGTCAGTGCAGAGCCTGCTTGGGATTCTCTCTCTCTCCCTCTCTCTCTGCCCCTCCCACACACTCTGTCTCTCTCAAATAAACTTAAAAAAAAAAATTTTTACATAATAATTTGCCCGTTGATGATGAAGATGTTTGTTATCTTAATTATGGCCACAGTGTCGGGGCGCCTGGGTGGCTCCGTCGGTTAAGCATCCGACTTTGGCTCAGGTCATGATCTCGCGGTTCGTGAGTTGGAGCCCTGCATCAAGTTCTGTGCTGACAGCTCAGAGTCTGGAGACTGCTTCGGATTCTGTGTCTCCCGCTCTCTTCCCCTCCCCCACTCGTGCTCTGTCTCCATCTGTCTCTCAAAAACCAATAAACATTAAAAAAATTGTTTTTCTTTAAATTGTGGCCACAGTATCACAAGTGCATGCATATGTTCAAACTCATCAAACTGCATACATTAAATGTGTAGTTTTTATGTATCAATGATACCTCAATATAGCTGCATAAAAATAAATGTATGTGTAAAAAAAAAAAAGCAAATTCTGGCATCAAATAATGATAATAATTATTATAGTTACCTGTTGAAGGACACAGGGGGCGTGTCCAGCATGGAGCGATTACAAATAACGCTCCTATGAACATTTGTGTCCAGGTGTGTGTGTAAACACAAGTTTCCATTTGTGAAATGAAACGGATAAGTGCCCCGGAGCGGAAACGCTGGATCGTACGGTAAGTGTATATTTAAGAAACTGTCAAACAGATTTGCAGAATGGCTGCACCATTTCACATCTCTGCAAAAGACACGGTGTCTGTGCATCCTCACCGACACCGGCTACTGCCAGCACTTTTCACATCCCTCTAATAGGAGTGTGGTGGTTAGCTGACTGTGGCTTCAATCTGTAGCTCCCTGATGGTGTGGAATCTCTTCTCATTGGCTTCTTTGCCATCTGCGTGTATTCTTTGCTGAAGTGTCTATGTAAGCCTGCTGCCCATTTTCTAATTGCACTGTTTGGTTTCTTTCTGTCGAGGTTGGAGGGATTTCTATCTATCCTGGAGAGAGCTTTGCTGTCAGATATGCGATCGGCACAGTTTTCCCCCAGTTGGTGGCTTGTCTTTCCCCCTCCTCATAGCAGACCCCCCCCTTCCAAAGCAACACTCAATTTTGAAGAATAACAATTTATCCATTTTGTTTTGTATTTTTGTGTTGTTTTGTGAATTGTGCTTCTGGTGTCCTGCCTTTCTTTAATCCAACTTTAGTAGAGGCACTTGAACACATTCCTTAACCCTCTGATGGCTCAGTTTTCTCACCTGTAAAAGGGGGAGGGTAAGCCTCCCACCTAATTCATGAGTTATGGTAAGAATCAAGAGCTGAAGTGTATTCTATAAAGCACTTACAATGCAGTGTTTGCGGTTTTTACTATTTTTGCGCACTCATGGAATACCTTTCGCTCCCCCCACCTCCTGAGGACACTGGGAGGAAAGGCCTGGTAATTAACTCTGGAAAAAAAAATGCAGGGTTAATGAGCATCTGTGCAAAGGAATGATTTCTTGGAGGCAGAGATGAGGACAGAATGCTCTAAACACAGAAATCAGGCCAGATTGCTCACACGAAAGGTAAGTCAGAAACAAAAGGAATTCTGACCCCAGGCAAAGCCAAAAATAAAAGCAATAATTTGGCTTCTTCAACTCACAACAGCTGACTCTCTATGGGGGCTTCAGCCCCCACATCGTTGCAGGAAGCGTTCTGAGCCTCTGCTGCAGGTTCCAGACCACTCAGTTCCGGGGTCTTCCTTTGATTGCCACTGGCAGGTGAAGGAGGTAACTGCCACTTTCCTTTGGAAATGGCTCTGTCCCCTGGCTCGGACTCATCTCAATGCCAAATGAAAAGAATATTTTAAATTAACCTTTGGGGAACCCCGCAGGAGGACCTTCCCCTCTCCTCTGCTTAAATGTCCATGAAGGCAGGGACAGGACACCCGGCCCCTGCACTGGTCCCTTTGCTTGATTAATCTCCTTGGACAACCTCACTGACCACGTTCCCTCTCTCCCCACCCAGATGAATGAGGCGTATGCTCCTGAGGGATTCTGGCGAGACTTATGCATATCACTTTCCCCCCAGATGTACTTGTTTCTATGTCTATCTCCCTCCCCGTGGACCACACTCCAGGGGGGCAGAGACCCTACTCAGCTCATTCCCGTACCCCATGCCTAGCACATTATGTGACACATAGTCAATGCTCAGGAAGTTAACAAGCTGCCTGGGTGGTGAGTGGATAACCAGACGGACAACTGGATGGATAGGAAGACAGGTAGATGAACACACTAATGAAAGCTTAAAGACGAGCAAGGGATACCAGGAAAGGGCAAAGCTTTCTTTCTCCAAACACTCAACTCTATCAGTGTCTTATAGTCACTTCTGTAACACCTCAAGACAGGAAGCATAAGCCTGTCCTTAATAAAAACGACTGTCACATCATAGAATTTTCCCCAACTTCTAGGGGTTCTGCTTTTATCAAACTTACATTTTCTCCCTCAAACTGAGATTCTGTCTCTGCGTCAATCGTCTCTGTGACATACATAGCACCCTAAACGTAGAAATGTCTCAGGCACAAGTCACCCATGGAAGCACGTCATGGAGTGAGTCTTTGTGAAGGCAAATCAGCCTGGAGATGCAGACGTCTTACAGATGTGACACGCTAATGCCATTTACAGATAGTAGTGCTAATGACATTTCATGGTCTCTAAGGTGAAAGGACTATTTAGTAAAGCAAACAACCAAAGGTGGAGGAGTGTCAGAGGTCCCCAAGACCAGGCCCAGGTTCCATGATTCTCTAAGAGGACTCAGAGGACTCAGCATACACTCACACACACTCATGGCTATGACTTACTATGGCAGATAGACACCAAACAAAACCAGCAAAGAATAAAGGCACATGGGCAAAATCTGGAAGGAAACAGACACTAGCTTCCAGAGTCCCCTCCTGCTGGAGTCACCCAGGATGCACCTAAGCCGCCCAGCAATGAGCTCTGACAACACATGTGAAATGTTTGACCAGCAAAGTTCAGACTCAGTGCCCAGGGTGTCTGCCAGAGACTGGTCAGATGGGTATCCTTTGCCTAACATGTACCAAAATTCTGGACTCCCAGAAGGAAGAGAGGGGTTCAGCATCGACTATACTCTTTGCACAGACAGTTGAGGCACAGTGAGCCACCCTTACCGGCTTCAGGAAGGGTGGGAACCCTCCTAAAATCCGGGTTTTCAGATGTCAGCCGAGGGCCAACCTTGTAAACAGGCCTTTCTACGGATATCAGCTAGGCCCGCTACCTCTCCTCTGCACAGGGCCATACACCCAGAAGAATTTTGGCCTGAGTCGTCTTCTCAGAAAGTCACTTGCTGATTCCAACGATGCTGCCTTTGTTCACAGCTGTTTTGGATTTCTTTTTGAGATCTACCTTCAGGGCCCTAAGTGCAAAATATAGTGACTCTTCAACTCATGAGGTGAACTGTATCTCCAACAACCAAGGTATCGGTAGGCCTCTTCGCTTCCAACCATGAGTTAACAGTAAAAAAACAACCCTGAAACTTCCTACCTGGGTCTTCGAGCACAGGGCTCAACGACCATCCATCCACTCATTCCTCAAGCATGTATTTGGCACCTTGTGAGGACCAGACCATTTCTCGGTCACTGGCGACACACATATGAGAAAAAAGGCTGCCAGAAATCCACAGCCCAGTGCACTGTTGTTCAGCCCAATAAACACCCCCCCACACACACACACACCCGGGGACTGTGTGCCACAGAACATTGCACAGAGCCAGCTGTGTATCTGTGTGCTTTTGATACCTTAAGCAACCTGGTTTTTTATTTTCCCCGGAGAATAAGACTGCAACTCTTTGCTTTAAAAAAAAAAAAAAAAACTCAGGGCGTTTGGGTGGCTCAGTGGGTTAAGTGTCTGACTTCGGCTCAGGTTATGGTCTCACAGTCTGCGGGTTCGAGCCCCGCGTCGGGCTCTGTGCGGACAGCTCCGAGCCTGGAGCTTGCTTCGGATTCTGTGTCTCCCTCTCTGTTCCTCCCCTGCTTGCTCTCCCTCAAAAATAAGTAAACATTAAACAAAATTTTTAAATCTGTTTTTAAAAAAAGACTAAAGAACCCCCAATGTTCCCAGTGCAGCACAGACTTTATTCTTCCAGAGCATGGATAGAGTGCAGCCAAGTATAGCCTCCTCTTTTCTACTCATTCTGTTCCCTGGCTGATCTCAGCCAGACCCGTGGCTTTAAATGCCACAGAAACAGTGGCAACCTCCAGTCTACAGCTCCTTACCCCAACCTTGCTCTCGAACCTCCGGCTCACATCCCAGTGTCTTCACCTGGTTACCTAAAGAGCACCGCTATTCAGTAAGACTAAGCCCAAACTACTAATATCCTCTCCCAAACTGGGACCCATGTAACCTTCCCGTTACTGTAAGTGGAAGCCCTCCCTCCTTCCTTCAAGCTGCTCAAATAAGAAACCAGACTCACCACTGATTTCCTTCCACATCCCACAGGGCAGCAAATCCTGGTGAACTTCCCTCGAAAACACACTCAGATTCTGATGCAAGACAACGCACCATGTTTACGACCCCAATGCGAGTCCAAGCCACCAGCACCTCCTGTCTGAGTGTCTGTCCCAGCTCCCTGATGCATCTTCCCACTTGCACCCTTGTCCCCAGTCTCTTGTTGACACAGGAGCCGGAGGGATGGTTTTGAAAAGCAAGCCAGGTCGCGTCATCCCTGTGCTGGGAGCCTCAGAGTAAAGACCCTTCCTGTGATTTTCCCTGTCCCACGGTTCTTAGCTGGGCCACCACTTGACACACACACATTGTGCCCAAACGAGAGGGCAGGACAGAGAGGGATGAACTCCAGCCAGCCCTCTGGGGAGCCCTGTGCTCATGGGCTGCACCTCTGGGGGTGGAGGGCGCCTTGTTCTAATTTGCACTCAGGCACTTGGGGACAGCAGCAGCACCTTCTGGCTCTGATCCCCACTCGGCCTGTTCCCCAAACACAACACGTGATGGACGCGCTCTCCTCCAGCCCTTTGTCCTGCTGTGCCCTCCCCTCCCTCTGCCTCTCCCAATCATCTGCTGACACATCCCTGTCTCTAACGACAACCCAACATTGCACCCAGGAGCCCCATTTTCCCTCCCTTGCATCTCTAAAATTTGCACCACGAACTTCCTTTGCTTAATGCTCATCTCCCCTCCCTAGAATTTTTTTTACTATTTTTTTTTTTAATTCATTCAAGTGTGGGGCGCCTGGGTGGCTCAGTCGGTTGGGCGTCCAACTTCGGCTCAGGTCGCGATCTCACAGTCCGTGAGTTCGAGCCTCGTGTGGGGCTCTGTGCTGACAGCTCAGAGACTGGAGCCTGCTTTGGATTGTGTCTCCCTTTCTCTCTGCCCCTCCCCCATTTATGCTCTGTCTGTCTCTCTCTCAAATATAAACATTTTAAAAATTTAAATTCATTAAAGTGAAACACAGCAGAACATAAAATTAAATATTTAATTTTATTTATTTATTTATTTTGAGAGAGACAGAGAGAGTGTGAGTGGGGAAGGGGCAGAGAGAGAAGGAGACACACACACACACACACACACACACACAGAGAGAGAGAGAGAGAGAGAGAGAGAGAGAGAGAGAGAGAGAGAATGCCAAGCAGGGTCCACACTGCCAGTGCAGAACCTGATGCTGGGCTCGAACCCATGAAACTGAGATCATGACCCGAGCTGAAACCAAGAGCTGGATGCTCAACCTACTGAGCCACTCAGGCACCCCTAAAATTAAGTATTTAAAGTGAGCAATCTCCTGCCATTCAGTGAGTTCACAATGTTGTGCGACTGCCAACCCTACCAACTTCCAAAATATTTCCATCGCTCCAAAATAAAACCCCCTACGCACTGGGCACTTTCTCCCCACTCAGGGCCTGGTAATGGCCAATCTGCATTCTGTCTCTACATTTTACCAATTCTGGATATTTTATGTCAGTGGAATCCCACAATGTATGACCTTTAGCATCTGACTTCTTCCACTGCCCCTCGCCCAGAATGTAAGCAGCAGTCTCTGCTTTATTCGCCGCTGTATTTCCTGCGCCGAGGGACAGTGCCTGATGGAAGAAAACCAGTTGGCAAAAATAAGTGTTGAATGAATGAATGGGCGGGTGGATGAGTGGATGAAAGAAAGGTGGATGAGTGGATGCTCAGTGTCATCATCTGCAGAGTCAGGAGGACAGCTGTGGTTTCTGCACCCTCAGGCTTCTGGGAGTAAATGAGTTAACTCATAGGAAGCACTCAGAACAGGGACCAGCACTTAGTGAGTGTGCAAGAAGCCTTCACTTTCACAACCAGTTTTCACCCTTCGAGTTCCTCCATCTTGTTATCTGGGAAAAGAAGAATGAAGCCTCGCCAGAGTGCTGAGAGGAGTCAGCCAGGGGGCATAAGCAGACCTCTCTGCCCCCACCACCGGGCACAAAAAAGCAGGGGGAACGTGATAAGGAGCCTTCTCCAGTAAGAAGTAAGCATCATCAGTATTTCCCACATGTTTTCAAGCTGCAAGGCCCTGTGCACCGTTTCGGATCAGGAGCATACCTAGGACTCGGAATCGCCCCATCCTGAGCAGGTACACAGTCTGATGGCTTCCATCGAGTGAAGTGCACACTGGCCTTGGACCTCTCTGGGGACACAGCGAAAAGATTCAGGGTTTCACACACTTTTCAGGAGACCATCCTTTCTGTATTTCCCCATGAAAATGAATTATTTGTGCAGCTTGAAAGGATGAGATGGGAGACTTGGCGCTGTTTACCCCTCAGCCCCGAGACCCAGATGCATACTTTTCACTCTGCCTGAGACACTCCTCTCTGAACCCCAGGCCCGCCTTCATCCAACCCCCTTCCCTCTGAGTTTAGGTCTCAGCAAATCCTTCCCTAACCCCACCCACCCACCTAAGGAGCACCCCCTAACCCCTTCCCTAACCCCACCCACCCACTAAAAGGAGCAGGTCCTGTGTCATTTGCTTTCCTATCATCCTGTCTGATGTGGCATATAGTGACTTACACTTCTGTATATACACCATGGTATCACTGGTCCCCAGCCCCCCACCACTAAGCATGAGCTACGAGAACACATCTGTTTTGATCAGTACTGATAACCAAGGGCTTAGCACAGCACCTGACACAGAAGAGGTGATCAGTAAATCTGTACTGACTGGATGGATAGATGGATGGATGGACAGAAAGATAATCAGACTGAAATCCCAGTAAGGCATGGACCTCACTTTCTGTATCTCTAAACCAGCACCACCCAGTAGAATGCTAGCCCTGTATGTAATTTAAAATTCTCTAGTAATTAATTTTAATTATCTTATTTAGCCCAATATATCCAAAATATTATCACTTCGACAAGTGGCCAACATAAAAATGATTAATGTCATAATTTACATGCTGTTTTCATACTAAATATTCAAAACTGGGTGCATATCTTATACTTATGGTACACTTCAATTTTGATGCTATGTTTTCAATAATTAAAGTGAAATGGAGTCCTTCCAAAACAATTATCCTTGTGTTTAAAGGAAAAAAATTTCCAAAATAATAACCTTCCATTTAATGGAAAAATATTTTACACTGCTCATTTTAAAATTTAAATCATCAAGGGACACCTGGGTGGCTCAGTCGGTTAAGCATCTGACTTTGGCTCAGGTCATGATCTCGTGGTTCATGAGTTTGAGCCCTGCATCAGATCCTGGAGCCTGCTTTAGATTCTGGGTCCCCTCTCTCTCTCTCCTCTCTCTGCCCCTCCCCAGCTCATGCTCTGTCTCTCTCTCAAAAATAAATAAAACCATTTTTAAAAATCTTAATAAAATAAAATTTAAATCATCAAGATTAAATAAAGTCTGATGTGCGGTTCTTCAGTCACACCAGCCACATTTCGAGAGATCCAGAAGCACGTGGGGGTGTGTCCTCCACTAGGGAGGGCACAGCTATCAACTACAGCAGGGAACAGGCACAGAAGCTTCCACTCTGAATGGACGCCAGGGGAGGCAGCAATGACCATTTATTGTGACAACATCTGAGATGCTCTCGATCCATTATCTCACTTGATCCATAGTAGTCCTTGATGACAGGTATTGCTGTTTTCATGTTACAGATGAAGACACTGGGTTTGAGAGAGGTTAAGTCGTTGGCCAAGGTCACACAGTTAATGAGTGGTGGTCAGGATCTGAACCATGGACTGCTAAATCCCAAGCCTGTGTCCTTCACTACAAGACTCGCCGAGCCCCATAATCTCTCTGTACTGACTCCCTAGAGCCACACTGTACAAGGCATAGGAATGTACCACTCTACTGTCCTACGGTGGGTGCCAGGCTGTTCCCAAATACCAGTTCTCCAGCTCGGAGCTCATTGAAACAGAAATTCTCCACTCAGGTGTGGCCACGTGACTTACTCTGGCCAATGAAATGAGCACACAAGCAACTGAGGGGAAGCATTAAGAACCAGTGAGTGTTCCCTCCTCTCTCTGCCATGATGACCAGAAATGGTGCCTCATCATCCTGGATCCTGAAGATGGCATGGGCTAGAGCCACAGGTGACCTCTGATAAACATGTATTACGGGGCAGGGGTGGGGGGTTGGGGAGAGGACTCATTAATGTGAGCCACTGAGATTGGTTACCCAGATAACCTAGCCTCCTGATGGATGTGCACACAGTTAACTTGCAGCGGAAGATGGGTAAGTTTGGTGTTCAAGGAAAAGTGGGGGGCTCGGAGCTTTTCCTTATATTCACTGCCAGAATCCAGCAGTCTGCTCCTCCCCAAAGCCAGTGAAAGGGCTATTACACCACCAGCTGTGGTGGGGTCTGGTTTCATCCCTACTGGTATTACTGTATTTCTTACAAATAGCTCATTAAGGCAATTATCAGTCATTAGCACAGTAGCCCGAGCATCAGTACAATCACACACATTAATAAAACACAATTTAGCAGAGCGAGTGAAGACATGAACAAACTGGGCTCCCTTGTGGGGCACTCATGGCTTCAGCTGAAGAGAATTTCCACTAAACTAAAGCAAAGCACTGAAGAGAAGTTTGCCAATTCCAGCACCTTCTTAATGCTCATTTGCATGCAATTCAATTCAACCCAAAACAAAAACAAACAAACAAAACACAAAAAGCAAAAACCCTGAGTCTTAAAGGAGGAGTAAGAGTCTCAGAAGCAGAAAAAGTTAGTAGGCTTCCCAAGGGAAAAGAGCTCACAAATCTTAGAAACATGGAGAATATGTTAGATTCGGAGAGTGGTCAAGTTGAGGTCTGGTACACAGATGTAGGGCCCAAGGCCAGGAGGACCAGAGCCCAGCTGGGAACAGCTTTCTATAACATGTTCACTTGTTCAGACTTTTTCTAGAGGCAATGAGGAATAATCACAGAGGCTTAGCCATGGGCTGCCATGAGCTGCTCTGAGCTTTAGAACAAGCCCTCACCGCATGGGAATGATGGGTTAGGAGACACAGGAAGGGGGCGGGGGGGGGGGGGGGGGGGGGGGGGGGGGGGGGGGAGGGGGAAGGAAGCAGGCCAGCAGCTAGTGCCATCGTCCAGGCCCAGGATGATGGGAACCCCACCCAAGCCTGTGGCAGGTGGAGATGAAAATCCTCCTCGCCTGGATGACCTAAGTAAAGGAGGAACGAGGAAAGGGGAAATATCAGAGACAGAGTTCCTAAAGAGGACTCTGACATTTCAACCTTGGGGACACAACGGTATCATTAAAAGAGACATTTTGAAATTATTTTGATAGGTTTAATCTGGGAGGGGAAATGTAGGAGATGATTAACATATGCAAACACAGATGTTAAAATCTCATTTCTTTTCCCATTCAAGGGCACTTCATATCTGAACAACTCCAAGAGCAGAGGCCCCAGAGGGCTAGATCATGAGGTCAAGGCTACACAAGGATCCAACATGCTGTGAAACATACTGAGAATCTTGCCTGCCCTACTCTGCCTTTTTTTTTTTTTAAGTTTTGTTTATTTATTTTGAGAGAGAGAGAAAGTACACGTAGAGGAAGGGCAGAGAGAGAGGGGGAGAGAGAGAGTCCCAAGCAGGCTCTGCAAGCACAAAGCAAGATCAGCACAAAGCAAGATCATGGCCTGAGCTGAAACCAAGAGTTGGATGTCCAGCCAACTGAGCCACCCAGGCGTCCCCCCACTCTGTTTTTCTGTGGTTCTGACAAAGCAGCACGCCTGCCTGTAATGTGTGATGGACAGCTACATTTTGGACAAGGCTCCGTCTGTGACATGTGCTGTCTTCTCCAGGTCATTACTTCCACCGGATGTATTCAAGTGATGGCCCTCTCCCTGCATACCACGATGCCACTTCAATCCATTCAAGTCTCAAGGGACACCAGGACTCACACCAGCGCCTCCCAGCATGTACCTTCCAGCTAGGGTGAGTTGTCATTGGTAAGACCTCACTCAATCACGCGTTCACCTTCGATCTGCCAGGTCGGAGACACAGATGGTACAGGCCTCGCCAGGCTGTCCCATCCATCTATCAGACCCTCCGAGGTGTTCCTCTTGGGACTCTGGTCCATTACTGCGTTTCCCTGTGTTGGAGTATTTCATTCCATAAGCACAGTCAAGCCTCAACAGCTGTCCAGGCCAACAGCACAACATGGATCAAGAAACTCCCTCACAGTGTGTCTGCTCATCCAACAAACATATACACTGTGCCCTGACAACATGCCAGACCCTGTGCTAGACAATGAGGCACAGCGATGGAAAGAAAACCATCTGTCCTTCAAGGACTTCACAGCCTTCTCAAGGAGACAAAGAAAGAAAAAGACAAAATACAGACCTATTTAATGCAACTGGTTCTGCATGCTTTTTGGTGTTTTCCCATGCAGAGGTACCAAGTTAGTATAGAAACCAATGTGAAGCAAATAGTCTGTACGTAAGGGGTTGTCTTAGTCACTGCAGACTGCTCTAACAAAGTACCATGGAATGGGGGGTGTTCAGAAACAACAGACCCTTATTTCTTGTAATTCTGGAGGCTGGGAGTCTGAGCTCAGGTGCCAGTGTGGCCAGGTTCTGGTGAGAGCCCTCTTGCATGGTTGCAGACTGCTGACTTCTTGTATCCTTGCATCTGGAAAGCCTTTTGGCAGTGACTCTTATAAGGGCACACTAATCCCAGGGTGCCTGGGTGGCTCAGTCGGTTAAGCATCTGACTTCCTCTCAGGTCATGATCTCATGGTTCGCGAGTTCAGGCCCCCCACGTTGGCTCCCACTGACAGTGCAGAGCCTGCTTGGGATCCTCTCTCTCTCCCTAGCTTTCTGCCCCTCCCCCATTTGGGCACTCTCTCTCTCTCAAAATAAATAAACTTTACCCCCCCCCCCAAAAAAAAGGGCCCTACTCCCATTGATGGCGGGCTCCACCCTCATGACCTCATTTAATCATGATGATCCCCAGAAGCTCCACCTCCTGATACTATCATCACATTGGAGGTTAGGATTCCAACATAAATATCGGAGGGGAAGACAGACAGACGGCCAGTCTGTTGCAGCGGGAATTTACCAGGTTCATATAGATTCTCTGTCCATCTTCTGACAGCCCCAGGACCAGAAACAAAACAGGTGCCAATACTGTCCCACACAAACATGCTGGTGAAAGATGGACATGTAGTGCATTTCAGATCCCCTCTGCCCAACAGGACAGGGATGGATGACACAGGATTGACAACGGTGATGGCTTATCTGCAGAAATGATAGGTCACCGATTCCCATTTGCACACAAGCATCAGGAAACAAGCCTCCACTTCTGCCCTCGCCCAGCTCTCAGCTCGGATGACAAAGCACTCCTTCAGGGTGTTCTATCTCTTCTGCTCATCAAAGATCTCCTGGTGAAATGCACTTTCATTGTGCACATGGGAAAGCCAGGCAGTCCTGAACACCATACTTGTCCCCACCTTGACAGATACTTCCAGCTTTCCTGAACTCTCTTGCATTCTGCAACGTTCCCAGCTTCAAACCCCTTATAGGAAAATCTTTAATTAGAAAACAAATGCCCCATCGTAACAAGTCAATAAGCACTTAACAGATACACTGGGAGGGAAACAATTATTTACTGAGTGTTTCAATCATGCCGGATATACTCCACACTCCTACAATAAGCCTAAAAGTGTTTGTTTTTCCCATTTTATGGAGAAAAAATGTTTTAAAAGCCATCGTTGAGGGTCAGTTACTTATCACAGTGTGGAATGGGAAGGAAGTTACGTTGAGGTCAAGATTCTAAGTCAGGTTGGTCTGGCTTCCAAAATGAAGATCCTCTCCATGACATACTCTCACTTGACCATTTCAAATTCCAGAATGTTCCCGTAGAAAGGCTGGCCTGATGGTCTGTAACTCTCCCCTAAGTGCTTCTGTCTCTCAAGTCATTCTCCTCAACCTGACCTCATCCATCACAATCTATCTCCACAGTTAACATGTTGGCTGTGTGTTAGGCCAGCAAATGACACTTTTCCAAGAGTCCCCAACGGGGGCAAATACAATATTTGGTTCCTGGCATCTCAATAACAGTGACAACAACAATGATGATTAGTTTTATGTGTCAACATAGCTAGTCTATAGTCCCCAGTTACCTAATCAGACACCGGCCTCAGTGTTGCTACGAAGTCACTTTGTAGATGCGGTTAACATCTGCAATCAGTTGAGTTTAAGTAAAGGAGATTACCCTCGAGAATGTGGGTGGGCCTTGTCCAATCAGTTGAAGACCTGAAGAGCCAAAACTGAGGTTTCCCAGAGAATTTCTGCCTCAAGACTGTAGTACTGACTCTTGCCTGAGGTTCCCACCTGCCGGCAAGCCCTAGAGATTTCACAATTCCCACAACCTCGTGAGCCAATTCCTTAAAATAAAGCCTCTAGGTATAAATATATCTCTATGTCCTATTGGTTCTGTTTCTCTGGAGAACGCTGCCTGATACAACGACTAACACATGCATAATGTAATCCTGTGTGAACTATTCCATCTGGTCCTCACAACAGGTCACTGATGTAAGAGTGTCTTTTCTCCAGAGGAAGAAACCACAGCTCCCCACCACTGAATAACACATCCAAGGAACACACAGACATGACTGACGGGGCCATCACTTAGACTCAGACCGTCGTATTGCAATGGCATGCACCTTTCCCCCAAGACGTGCTGTCCCCCAAAAGCCACTGTAATCCCTAATCAGAACACCCGAGGAAAGGAGATTTAACAGTTTGCCGCTGGCTACATCTTGAGCACAGCCCAAGGAAAATGGACGCCCACAACCTAAGCAAACTGGTTCCTCTCCTCTTGGTGGGGCAGCCCTGGTGTTGCAGCCCAGAGCCTACCATGCTCAACTTCTCCCAGGACAGTAATGAGACCACGGACAACCGAGGAAGGGGCTAGCCGAGCAGAGAGTTTCCCTCAGTGCTTATCACCTTGGCTGAGCCCTGGGCCCTCCTGGGGTGCTCCCTTATCAAGCTGTCCAGCTGTTCAACATGAATGCCAAAATCACCGTTCTTCATTAATTCACTGGAAGCCTTCATGTAAACCTCATTAACGGGCACAGTAATTGCTCCGTGAATATTGCCCATTTTCCAATTATGTTTCTTTCCTCATGCCGGGAGAATCTCCCATCGGAGAAAAAGCACTGTGTTGCCTTTATCCGCTCGAAGACAAGTGGGTGAGTGATTGGCTTTTGACCATGGCTTCTACAACCATTAAAAAAAAAAAGGACTCTTTTCATCTAAGACCCAGTCTCTGGAATTCAACAGTGAGCCAAGTGCAGGAACCTGCCTGTCAACCCAGCCCAGGGACTCACACACTTGTGCAACTTCAGAGAAGAGGCTGGCCATGAAAATGAAGTTTCAAAACAGAGCTGCAGCGAGGGTGGGAACTCCTTTGCTGCCTTTCCCACAAGGGGCATCACCGGAGGTGCATGCACATTCACATGCACATGGACGCCCTGCGAGTGTTCAGCCTCAAGCATCGGCAGAGAGCAGGAGGGGTGGCCACACGAGGAAGACCTTGGGGAGATGTGCCTTAGAAGTAGGAACCCGGCTGCTCAGCCGTTTGTAGACCATCATGAGCACCTCTTATGAGACTATCAACTGCTCATCACCTCCAAAAACCTGCAACCCTCCTGAGTCCAATTATCTCCAAACTTTCCCTCTTTTGCATTCAAGTTTCTCATTAAATGAGCACACAAAGCATGGCCTGGCGTTTGGATGCCTGCACTGTTTTCACAAATAGCAAGAGTCTAAGTGATGGAAACTGAGCCTGACAGTAGCCCCTGTGGCCTGTGCAGGAAAGGAGAGAGTGAAAATCCCAGGCCAAAGATGAACAGTGTGAGGCAGCCTCTGGAGTAACATGCAGGGTAACCCTCAAGAGGCAGTTTGTTTTGACAGACTGATAGACACAGACAGACACAGATATCAACAGATGGATGGATGACAGACACAGATGGATGGAGGGAGGGAGGGAGGGAGGGAGGGAGGGAGGGAGGGAGGGATGGAGAGATGATAGACATGGATGGATGAATGGATGGATGAATGCATGGATATATAGACAGATAGACAGATGATGGATACAGATGGAGGAAGGAGGGGGAGATAGACAGACAGACAGACAGACAGACAGACAGACATGGATGAATGGATGGATGGATAGACAGACATGGATGGACAGACAGACGGATGGATGGATGGATGGATAGATAGATTCATAGATAGATACACAGATAGTGGGGATGGATGGATGGATGGATGGATGGATGGATGGATGGATGGATGAATAAATAGATAGGGAGTGAGTGAGTTGTTGAGGCCAAGATTCTAAGTCAGGTCTGTCTGATCTCCAAAACTAATATCCTCTCTGTGACACAGGGTTTACCCTCACTTGACCATCTCAAATTCCAGAATGTTCTCCTGGAAAAGCTGCTCAGAGGGACTGTCACTCTCCCTAAGGACCTGTCTCTCAAGTCATTCTCTTCAACCAATCTGTCCCTATAACTAAGATACCAGGTAAATGTCATATGCGTGTATGTGTGTTATGGGTAAGTATACATGTGTATACCCACACACATTATCTGCATACACACACCCACACACAGCGTCAAACACATACCCCTGAGGCTGAGTAGCTTCCATAGTCTCTCCTTCGCCAGGCACGTCGGTGCCTTCGCCACCTGGCACTTGCCTACAACCTTGTCTCCCACGCACCTCAGCCCCTTGTAGGCCACTCCCTCTACAGGCCCCTGCAGAGGCTGTCGGAGGTTTATGAAAGGCCCTCTGGCTGCCTCTTACCTCTCCTCCAATGGTGTTCCATGTGTGAGCATCTTTCTCAGGCCTTCCCATGGCTTGCCGTGCTTGGTCACACACTTGCCCTTCTCCTCTCTCTAGACCAGGACACCCTCAGGGCAGCCCCTACTGCTTTCATGGCTGGATCCCTAGCACGACGTCCACTGTTCTTGTGGCTATTGGCCAGTTCACAGAGCCAAAGAGCTTTTGAGTTGTGCAGAGTCACCGAATCCACATGCAGAGACATCACAGAAGGGAAACAGCAAAAATACAGAGGATGGAGCTAGGGCCGCTGGAGCCGGACTCAGCTTCCTAGTCGAGCTGGGGGCAGGACAAAGCCCGCTGGCTAAACAGCTAACTAATAAATGTGCCCTCACATCTGAGACAGGCTCCACTGCGAATTAACATTCAGTAGCACACCTTCTATTGGCAAAACGCTTCATTGTCATTTTTACTGGTTATGCCTTACAACTTCCCACTAGGTCAATATCATGGAGGGGGTCGGTGGTAAGGTAGGACAAGATCATTATCCATGGTTGACAGATAAGAAGGCTGAGGAGAGAGGGAAGGCAGAAGGGAGGAAGGAAAACTGGGGAGCCTAGTGTGGCACATGGAAAAGGGGCCCTTACAGGCAGACGACCCCGAAGGACACACCACTTCAGTAACTATTTTGACCTTGGACAGTCTGTGCCACAGTGTGTCACCTATAAAAACAAGCTATGATGGGGCGCCTGGGTGGCTCAGTCGGTTGGGCGGCCGACTTCAGCTCAGGTCATGATCTCACGGTCCGTGAGTTTGAGCCCCGCGTCGGGCTCTGTGCTGACAGCTCAGAGCCTGGAGCCTGCTTCAGATTCTGTGTCTCCCTCTCTCTGACCCTCCCCTGTTCATGCTCTGTCTCTCCCTGTCTCAAAAATAAATAAACGTTAAAAAAAAAAATTAAAAAAAAAACAAGCTATGACTGGGGCGCCTGGGTAGCTCAGTTAAGCATCTGACTCTTGATTTCGGCTCAGGTCGTGATTTATGATTCCTGACTTCGAGCCCCACATGGGAAGCCTGCTTGGGATTCTTTCTCTCTCTCTCTCTCTCTGCCCCTCCCCTGCTTGCACATGCTCTCTCTCTCAAAATAAGTAAATAAACTTAAAAAAAACAACAACAACGAGATATGACTATACTTACACTAGCACAAATATTAAAATCTCCCTATGATACAATGGCCCGTTTATAAGAGTTAAATAAATGGCATTTCTTTTCCTAGTCAAGATGGAGTACAAGAGAGTGAGGGGCTCAGGATTCCAACCTGGGGGCTCCCAGGGCTCAATATGGCGGGCACGGTGAGAGCCAGTTTACAAGATTTATTCACGTGCGTGGGCTGCTAGTTCTTATGTAGCCAGGGCATTTTAACAAGAAAAGTGGGAGAAGGGCTTTTAGTAAAACATTTTGCCTCGGAAGGTTGGAAGAGTCGGCTGGGAGGGAAGGGGGTTCAAAGAGGCGGTGCGTATGGGGGCACCCACTCTTCCACAAATATTCACTGAGCGCCTATGACGTGCCAGAGACTAGGAAGAGGGCTACCATCTCTCACGTGTGTCTCAATATGCATTCACTCTACCCCCATCACCTGACTGAGCTTTGAGCCATCCACCACTGTGGCCCCTTCAGTTTCTGCTGCCCACGGCTAAGCCTCACCCCTCAGGTTAGCTGCTGGTCCCCCCGTCACGGGGCAGCTCCTCCACCTCCTCAGAACCCAGAGCACCCCCGACCCCTGCAAAGACCTTCCATCCAGCATGACCCCACAAGACACTCCCATCACACTGCTGTCTCTGCTTTACCTGGGGCACATACCAAGGTGTGAAACCACCCTGTTTGCCCGTTTACAGCCTGTTGCTCCAAAGACAACATTTGCTCCATGGGGACAGGGACCCTGCCAACTCATTCATGGTTGTCTCTCCAGAGCCCAATAGACTGTAGGTGTTTGAGAAGTACTTTCCAAATGATCAGGGAGGAGGAGAGAGGGGGAGCATGGGGTGGCTGCACAAGACTGGAATGGACTTGAGACCACACGGGAAGCAGGCAGACTACCTACTGCCGGGGCCCTGGGGGCGGAGCCTTGTACAGCAGGGGTTCTCATCAATATCTGTCCACAGTCTGTACAAGCTTGCCTTCCCCCCTTCCCCCCCCCCCCCAGCATGTATTTATTTTATTCCTTCGCTTCTTGAGGGCAGCAGCTCTGTGTCCTACCCTTCTGTGCCCCGTGGACCTGAACAGATGGTACATAGCAAATACTTATTGAATAATGAAAACAAAGCAGCCTTGCCCGCGCTTTCTGCCTTATTTTTAAACAGATGAGACACCCAAGGACCAGCAAGCCCAGTGACTTGGCAAAGGCTCACAGAACTCAGCAGATGAGAACCGAGGTGGTCCCACCTTCGGGGGCTCTGTGTGCTGTGATCACTGACTCCCTCGGATGCCGAAAGAACCATCAGTCCTTCGACCCCTCCTCAGGAGCGTCTCCTCTCCACAAGCAGGCTCTGGCCAAGGCGGTGGGTTACACCCCATCCCATTCTCACTGCATTCCCAGGAACGGATGCCACAAATATTCGGGCACATGGTACGTGTCCAATAAATATGCGTTGATAGACTGATTTATCCCCACCCTCAAAAGCAACCTCAAAGACCACAAGTTTGAGGGGAATTGGACTCATCCATTTTACCAGCAGTCTCATCCGGGTTTCCAAGTTCACACAGGCTCCCATAACCTTTGTAATCCAAAAGTACTGGCCATGACAGCCAATTTCCGTCCACCCCACCATCACATCTCATTTTATCTCCTCCCCAGGGTACGTGAGCTCAAAGCTCTCCCTGGGTCTGCTAGCCTGCAATGCACATGGGAGGACTAAACAAGTAAGTTATCCCACACATACAAATGCCCTGAATAACCTGTTTGAAGTTTAGACCTTCTGGCCACAAACTCTGTATCCCTCTGTCGCTGACAGATCTCAGGTTTTCTCCTTCCCTTTCCCGTTCTACCACCATCCCCGGGCAGCTCCAGCCAGCCTGTGGCTGTCCGTACCACCGGTTTACCCAGTCCTTAATTTCTGATGCCAACATCCTTCACCACCACGCCTCCTTGGCGTGGGACCAGCTGGGACCAGCTCATGGTCCCAGACATCATCCAAGAATTTCCTCAACTATCTGAACTGTAAATATCCCTCTTTATGAATTACTTAATCCCACTAAATCCACTTTCCTTAACCTACATATCCCCCAACCCTTTGTGGGGCCCTTTGTGGAGAGAACTCACTGTGCACCAAGCCCCATACACAAGGTGAGACAGTTTTCAGCCTTGTTGCAGTGAGGTGTGACCCTGGGGGACTAAGTTTTAACCAGTGGGACGTGAGCAGCACTGGCACCGTGCTCTTGTCCTGTGCTGGCTGGACATCAGTATCCACAGCTTCGAGACCACATGAGGACCCAAGTCACTGTGTGGAGCAGACATGCCACCCCCCCCCTCCTTTACTCTCCCCAACCTTCTCCTTTGGAGAATGAGAAACAAACCTCTTGAAGCATTCTACACTCTCGGGGCTATTCAGGCTGCTCTAATGAGATGGTTATAATAATTAACAAAACATTTGCAAAATGCCTAGTACGGGATGTGACATAGAGCCTGCCAACATAACCGACACGTGATTAATTTTTTTCCCTTTACTCGCTCCTGTAGCATTTTGCCCCGACTCTTTAAAACGAGAACAGAGGTTGCCAGGTATTAAATTCCCCACTGCACTCTCGCCCTCAGGGCTGCCTGGAAAGCTGGCAGCCATCTCCTGCTCAGACCCCTGGTAAAGCCCAAGACCATTCAAAAGTGGACCAAGAAGTTCATCCGGCACCAGCCAGACGAAGTCGTCAGAATTAGAAGCAACTGGCGGGAACCCAGAGGCCCTAACAACAGGGTGCACAGGAGATTCAAGCGACAGATCGTGACACCCAACCCTGGTTACGGGAGTAACAAGAAAGCAAAGTGCATGCCGCCCGGTGACTCCCGGAAGCTCCTAAACCACACCGTCAAGGAGCTTGAAGTGTTGCTGATGTGCAACACGTCGCACTGCACAGATGTGGACACTGCTCACACGTGTCCTCCAAAGCCACTGCGGAAAGAGCAGCCCGGCCGGCCATCAGAGTCAGCCATCACAACGCCAGGCTGCACAATGAAGACAGTGGACAGACGGCTTGCACGCGCATTGTATTTGTGTTAATACAACGATAAAACTACAAAATAAACCAACTAATTAAATACGTTCCTCACTGAAGCAAGCTGCATTTTACCCATCTTCATCATCAGTCATTAAGCACTGGTTATCAGTAACTAGCAGCAGCTGGCATTCACGTGTCAAACTTGAAGTGCTTTGTGTGTGCGATTTCATTTCCTTACAAAACCCCTACGAGGGAGGTACCATTTGTATTCCCAGGTTTCAGGAATCGAAGGCTCAGGGTGGGTTAAGGATTCTGCCCAAGGTCAAAAAGCTAAGAGAGAACAGAGGGCTTGACTCCAAAGCAGGTGTTCTGGTCCTGTCTGAAACAGGACTGTCTTTTCCACTAAATGTGGTCCTCCCTCCTGGTCCACCAGCACCCAGCTAGCTGCCCAAGCCAGGAATGTGCAGACCCTCCCAGGCTCCTTCTTCTCTTTTATTCCCCATGCTTACCACTCACCACTCATGAGACCAAGTGCTTCTCTCCATCCCCCTGCAGCCATCTGAATGCAGCTGGCTCTCATTCCCATGGCTTCTTGATGGAGACAGCAGTGGGCCAGGGCGGGGGAGGGGGGCGGTTGGTAACTCACCTCCCAAATTGCTCCTTCCTCGCCGCTGCTCAAGAGGTATGCTGGCTGAAACTCAGTCACACAGTGCCACACCCCTGAACACCCTCAATGCTTCTCATGAACTACACATGAGGCACCCTCGCCCGTGCCGCTGCCCATGGTAGCAGACTCCCTGCACCGACTTGATGAACTTATTGTCGGTTACACAGCACTAGACTGTTCACTCCTGAGGGCAGGAACCTTTCTTCTTCGTCGTCTTCTTGTTTTAAGTTTATTGTGAGAGAGAGAGAGAGCAAGAGAGAACGCGAGTGGGGGAGAGGCAGAGAGAGAGAAAGAGAATCCCAAGCAGGCTCCATGCTGTCAACGCAGAGCCCAACACGGGGCTCCATTTCACAATCCATGAGGTCATGACCTGAGCTGAAATCAAGAGTCGGACGCATACCTGACTGAGCCCCCCAGGCACCCAGGGCAGGAGCCTTTCTTAACCATCACTGTATCTACACCAGACTTCCATGTCGTCACCGGGAACATGGTGGTAAACAGAACAAACCCCTCTGCCCTCCTGAGATCCCACTCTGCTTCAGGGATCTCCGAATGCTCCATGCTGGCTGGCAGGTATCATAGCAAGGGCAGAATGGACTTAAAGAGAACCCTGGCTTCACATCCAAATGCTGCCACTTCACTATGTAAGCACAACAGAGTTAGCGGTCTTCTCCGGTCTCAATCTCTTCATCATCAAGTAGAAAACCTGGCAGCTACAGAAGCCTACCGTAGGGTTAAGTTAGGTGATATAAGCTTGGAACGGTGTGCGGCACATAATAGGCAAATCCTGACTGATCTCCCCATCTCGAAGTTGTAAGCTCTTAGAGTCTGGGGGCCATACTTACATTTCCCTTTCTTTCTCCACCATGCCATTAGGGATATAAACCATGCTTGATAAATGTTTGTTTGACTGATTAGCTAGGGCAGATCTCCAGGAAAGTGACCCAGAGATATTTAAGGATCTTTCTTCCTAGCCACCTGTATAAAGGATATAGAAGAACGTGCTGAGAAAGAGAACAGAGCAGAGATAACAGGTAAAGACTACTCCAAAATGATGTCCTGTGTCCTCTTTACCCCAGCCAATGACCTTCTGCTTGCTGAAGCCCATATTTCTCCTAGTAGAAAGATATGTGTGCGTGTGTTCATATATACTTACATCAAAGTAGCTCAACTGTCAGTACTCTACTGGAAATTCTCAACAACCATAAGCATAAGGAACAAGAAAAAAATAAGAAGAAGGGAGACAGACTAAGGTCTGCGCAAACGATCAAGCACTTACAAACTGCCCATGAAGAAATGGAAAACTATAAACAGCAGTGCCTCAATTTACCCAAGTTCTATTGAAGTAACATTTTTGGGTAACAAAAGGCTTACTGTGTTTGTTACATTTAGTTTTAACTAAGTGAAAAGACACTTCCTCTGGAGTTATAACCAATATAACAAATATATTCTAAATTTTTCTCAATGATCCTAGTTAATTACATATCCCCAACCTTGGCATGGGCCTGACCAAGGCACTGTGTAGCAAGAGCTTTTACTATATGCAACAGCATTATATGTGCCCCTGGGAGCTAAAGAAGCGTCCTGGCAATCAGCTCTACGCAATGGATCTACCTGACCTTATCACTGGTAGACATGACTTTCCTGTACTTTTCCTAGATGTCAGGCTGCCACTCCTTTTCATGTTTCTGGCCAGCTTCTCAAGCTCGTCTTTCAATGCACTGTTTTGTTATATCCTCTAGCCTAGGAATTCAAACGTGAAGTTGGTCAGAATAATCTAAGGCTATCAGGGATCACATGGTTCATCTTCTCCCAATCACAGGCAGACCCAATCGTCCCCAGCTCCTGTAAGTGAACAGTGACCTTGTGACTATCTTTGGACAACCAACTGTAAGCAAAAGCCTGTAAGAGCCAAAACATGATTCCCCAAGTTCCAACTTCCTCCAGTCACCGGGATCTAGCACATTCCAAGGAGTGGGACTTGCTTGAGTCCCAGAGTATTGAGTAACACGGAGCAGAGACCCTCCCCACAGACACATACCAACCACAGATGAGTGTGTTACATGAGTAAGAAACAAATCCTTGTTATTTAAACCACAGAGATTTGGGAATTGCTCATATAAATAACATAATCTAATCCATCATGACAAATATAAATGATATATTAAAAAAGAAAACAAAATCATGAGTCATCTGTCAAGAGGCCCTCCAACGAGAAAAATTCATGAGCTTATACTCAGACCACAACACACACCTTGCCCTTGCTCACATGCATAAATATATCCCGGGACGCCTGGGTGTCTCAGTCATACGTCCAAACTCTTGATTTTGGCTCAGGTCATGATCTCAGTTTTGTGATTTCGAGCCCCAATTTGGCCTCTGCCCTGACAGCGTGGAGCCTGCTTGGAGTTCTCTCTTTCTCTGCCCCTCCCCAGCTCACACACTCTCTCCTTCTCTCAAAACAAATAAATAAACTTAAAAAAATTTATAAATACATCCACAGTACCAGAGTGCACCTGATTTTACTGCTTCCTTGCTATGTCTCCGGGGAGCTAAAACCTGCCCAAGGGCAGAAACCATGTCTTTTTCCTGTCTCCCCAAAACCTAATACAGTGCCTGATACAGAACAGAGGTCAATACATACTAATGTAGGGTAGAAAAAATAATTAGTAGAGCTTGCCCAAGTTAACACAGGACCTGTAATGGAAAAGGAATTAGGCTCAACCATCCTCCTAAACCACAGTTCCAACCACCCCATCGGATAGGTCCAATGGCATGCTGTCCCCTGTCCTTGCCCTCCACATCTGAGGACACAGCCAATGACTCATGCCCATAGACAGTGTGACTGTGGACAGATGCATCTGCACCCAGCCAGCGGCTCCTTCTGTCCATTGCGCCTGCCCGTTAGACAGTGAGGAATTTTCTGGCCAGGGCTGATGGTCGATAGAGCTCTTTCTGCTGCCCTTTGGGGTCAAGACATCCTTGTACCGACTGAGTCATCTGAACTTCACACTGGCTGTCCTGTTGGAAGGGAAGACCTTGGAACAGGACTTTATAGTTACCCCAGAGCACCCCACAGCCCAATGACAATGCATTCCTCACGTGCCCTTCAAGTACCTCACCAACTAACAAAAATTGGTGCCATGTACTGGGTGATCATGCCATTGTGCTACGTACTGGGTTACGTACTTTGCTTACATTCCTCTCCCACCCAATCTTTAGAACACTCTCGTAGGCTAAATATTGCTATCCTTATTTTCTAGATGAGAATATGAATGAACTGAAAGGCTCATGTCACATGCTCAAGTGAAACACCCAGGGGGCTCCTGGATGGCTCCGTTGGTTAAGCTTCTGATTCTTGATTTCGGCTCAGGTCATGATCCCACGGTTTGTAAGATTGAGCTCCGTGTCAGGCTCTTCACTGATAGCTGGAGCCTGTTTGAGAGTCCCTCTCTACCTCTCCCCTGCTCAAACTCTCTCTCTCTCAAAATAAATAAACAAACATTAACACACACACACACACACACACACACACACACACAAAGGTCCTGGATTTTCTTAACATTTTATTGACTGGTATTTCTCAATCACATGTATTTTTCTGAATCCACCATTTATCTGTTCATCTACTTGTTCCTTTCACCTATAAATATTTACTGAGAGCTCTACTATCCCCATTTTCTATATGAGGTTTCAATTTAACTAGCAAATGATGGTTCCAGAATTTAAAGGTTCGACTCATTACAAAGCCGAGGCACTCTTTACTAATAACAGCACCTACCTCATAGGGTTTTAATGATAATCGGATGAACTATATAATATAGGGAATGTGCTAACAGCAGTGCCACACACATAGTATGGCTTCAGTAAATGTCAGCTGTTTATAAAATTAAATAAATGACAGCTATTGCCCACCAAGACATTTTGGCACAGTCTTTGGTAAAGAGAGGTGGGAGAGGGATGGGGGCAGGTGGGCAATAGGGACCAGGTCTTATGTTATATTGTATTAGTGCTCACCCCAGAGGCAACACTTGGGGACTGTGCTTTCTCGTATGCAAGATGAGGACAATGTGTTAGATCATCTCCAGGAACTTGTCTTAAAATGTTCTGATTTGTGATTCTAGTAGTTGATCAATAAATAAGCGACTTCATGACTAAGCACCCGAGGGAATCCCCCAAGTCCGCTCTGCAGAGAACACGGGTCTTTACTCTAGAAAACGGGGGAGGGGTCCCAGATGACTGAGCCACTCTAAAACAAAGCTCAGAAAGGAACATCCAAGAGGCCACTCTTTTCATGTCAGAATAGGGGTATTTATCAGATCCCAAATACAGGATGGAGACAAAGACAGGGAAACAAAGCCCACCTGGCGTTCCCACCACCCATCAATGCTGACTCCAACAGAGACTGGAAGCCACTAAACTCCCCAGCTGCAATTAGTGAGAACAAAACAGCAGGTGTGCATGTGGGAGAGCAGCATGATGGGAGGAAGCGCCCGGGAATGCAACACACAAAGTGCCACTCAATGAGGAACGCAGAGCAGGAGGCTCAGGAACGCATCAGAACGGGGCTGGGGAGGGGCAGGGCTGAGGATGCCAACCTGCCCGTCCCACACCTAGAAATCCTGGTGCCAAGGACAGACACATCTGCCATCCAGCATACATTTCAAACACAGGCACATTCGTTTCTCTTTTAAAACAGAAAGAAAGAAAGATTTTTTTTTTTTTAATTGTGGTAAAATTCCTTATGTCACAAACTTGGTGGCTTAAAACAACAGAAACTTGCTCTCTTAGAGCTTTGGAGGCACAAGTCCAAAATCAAGGTATCCCGTGGCTGGGCTCCCTGCAGCAGATCCAGGGGAGAATCCAGTCCTTGCCTCTCCCAGCTTCCAGTGGCTGCTAGCATTCCCTGACTTGTGGCTTCTTGACAGCAGTCCCTCCCTCCGTGGTCACATCGCCTTCCCCCCTTCTGTGCATGGACATCTCCCTCTGCCTCCGTCTTATAAGGATGCATGGGATTGCATTTAGGACACACCCCCAATGATCCAGGATTATCTCCTTATCTGGAGATCGTTCACCAATCACACCTGCAAAGGGTCGACTTTCAAGTGAAGTAACATTTACAGGTTCCGGGGATTAAGACCTCATATCTGTGGAGGACATTTTTCAGCCTACTTCAAGTCTCTTCTTACCTAATTTTAAGAAAATAGACAAATATTTTACCTTCAGAGTCACAGACCTAGGATAGCCAATGCTGGAGTAACAGCCTTAGACATCAGCACATTCCAGCCTCCTCCAGCTGAAAAGAAGAGGCCAGAGGTGAAAGTTTTTGGCCTGGAATTCCCCAGAAGACACAGCCAGGCAAACAAAAGCTACTTCAATCCGCGGCTTCTCCCAGGGCATTTAAACAACTTCCCTGAAAAGAATATTCTATTACCCTCCTCTCCCCCCCCCCCCCAAAAAATCCACCGTGCATACATTTTTGGTACATCTGCTGCATAAAATGAGCCACATCTCTACAAAGGGATATAATTTACCAAAAAAAAAAAAAAAAAAAAAAAAAAAAAAAAGCCACTTCTGAGTTAGCCCAGTAGACCAGAAATACGAAATTCAAGAGTTCTGACGTGGGTTCAAGCCTGGGCAGTGTGACCTCAGACCTGTCACACAGTGGCCTATGCAGGAGCCACACGGGAGGTGTGTGACAACTGGGATCTGATCAGGGCTGCTCCTGAGGAAGAGAAAGCCAGCATCGTGGTGCACAGCTGACGGGAGCAGAGAGAAATGAGTCATGGAGACGGGGAAGGAGGCTTATTCAGTTACCTACCTCGTTGGTTCTCAGGCTTCAGGAACAATCAGAATTACCTGGATGGACAGTGTTAAAACACAGATTTCTGGGCCCCACCCCCAGAGACTCGGATTCTGCAGATCCAGGGTGGGGCCCAAGAATGTGCATTTCTCACCAGTCCCCAGGTGCTGGGGAAGCTGCCTGCTGGTCTGTGGGGACTGTTTTCTGGAGGACCCGGGCTGGGACAGGGAAGAGAAGTAGAAAAGGAACAACAGGGGTGGGTATCAGAGACAGCACTGCTCAAGAATTCCACCAAGGTTTTGGTGGATGTGAAGAAATGAGTTGACAGGCACAAAGGTGCTGTATTCACAAGAAGTGGGAGCATAAAGGGGGAGCCGTGAGGAGGAAGGAAGGTGAAGGATTCAGCGTTCTACACACTAAGTATAAAGCTGCCACAACAGAGCAGGTGGGCAAACACATCCACACACCCAGGGGGCGAGCTCATGAATGAGGCGAAGCCACAGAACCTGGAGGTGACCCGCATTTGAAGGGCGGGAGAAGGGGTGTCAACATAGCCAGCTGGATGGGAGTCCTCAAGGACCTAGCTGAGTGTGGAGAATCCTTTTCCAGGAAGTGCCCAGGAGGAGGCCTCTGCAGCAGGGGGAGGTGATCTGTGGGATGAAATGCGCCACCTGGTTCAGGAAGGGGAAGGATGGAAGAGGGGCGCATAGACCTAACAACCAGCTCACTGACAGCACAGACTGCAGCTTGGGAACGGAAGCCAGATTCTGATGGCCCAGCTGAGAATGTGAAAGCCTTGGCCATGGGCTCTTCTTTGAGGCCTGGTGTTGAAGGCGGAGGCAAAAGGAAGGAAGAAAGAGTTTTATATCTTCTCAGTGAGGGACCACTCTCTCTAGAGGTAAAAGAGCCATCTAAAAAGAGGAATGGGGGGTGCCTGGGTGGCTCAGTCGGTTGGGCTTCTGACTTCGGCTCAGGTCATGATCTCGCGGTTCGTGGGTTTGAGCACCACATCGGGCTCAGTGCTGACAGCTCGGAGCCTGGAGCCTGCTTCGGATTCTGTGTCTCCCTCTCTCTCTGCTTTTCCCTGCTTGTGCTCTGTTTCTCTCTCTCTCAAAAATAAATAAACACTAAAATTGTAAAACTAAAAAAAAAATTAAATAAATTCCCAGTCCCTAAAGTAGTACCTGACAAGTGGCATCCTTGGTAAAGGAAAACTGAAGGAATAAATGAATGAATGAGAAAATGTAAATAATATAGAGGTATAAGTTATATTTGTTATGTATGTTATATATATAATGTAATAAAGTATCAAAATTCTGTAAGAGTGATATGGAAAGACAAAAGAAAGAACAGACCAACACCAGTTCCAAATAGCTCCCCCCATCTTTGGACTTCTGTTTCTTAAACTCAGCTCTAGCATTTCTACCTGAAAAGCATCTTTTTAAATTTAATCCAGATGGAAGAGAAAATGCACCTGCCACCCTACCCCCTTTATTGCCAACACTTTTCTTCTTCTCCCCAAGGAAGGAGAAATTGCTAGCCTGATTGATAAGGCTGAGAATATTCATTTGGCCATACTTAAAAGTGAGGATTAAAAAGAAAAAAAAAAAAAAAAAGAAGGAAGGAAAAAGAAAAGAAAAATTGGTGTGCACCTCTTCATACCCATTCCTCAGCTCCCAGAGTCTCCTTTCTAATCACATTCCATGCAGGGCGCCTGGGTGACTCAGTCAGCTGAGCATCCGACTTCAGCTCAGGTCATGGTCTCACAGTTTGTGAGTTCGAGCCCCACATAGCGCTCTGTGCTAACAGCTTGAGCCTGGAGCCTGTTTCGGATTCTGTGTCTCCCTCTTTTTCTGCCCCTCCCCTGCTCGTGCTTTCTCTCTCTCTCTCTCTCTCTCTCTCTCTCTCTCTCTCTCTCTCTCTCTCAAAAATGAAATAAACATTTAAAAAAATCAATCACATTCTGCACTCAGGGCCGTTATTCTTGCTGTTCCCTCTCTCTGAAATGCTCTTCCCTGCTTATCTAGGTGGCTTGCCTCCCCGCCTCACTCAGGACCATGATTACTTGCTACCTTCTCCAGGAGGCTTAAAAACCTCTTTTTCTAAAACAACATCCCACCCCATGCTCATGGCCCAGTCACCCTCTTTAGTTTCCCTTCTCAGTACCTCCTGCACTTGACATAATCCGTGCTTGTTTGTTCACTAGAAGACCCACTGGAGCATGGGGTTGGCTTTGCTCCTTCCTGTATCCCCAGTGTGTAGCTTCTGGCACGTAGTAGGGACTCAGTAAATATTAAAAAAAATTTTTTTTATTTGTGTACAGTCAGCATCAAGAACTATTGATGAATCCATCACCTCACTTCTCTGGAATCCCATCCCAGCCTTAATAGTCCCTTTAAGGGTCCCTGGGGGGATGGACTGGAGCAGTGGAAACCTGAGGGAGTAAAAACCAGCTCCTCCCTGCACCTGTGCTGCAATCAGAGGAAAACTGATGACTGGCAGAAAAATCCAGCCACCATCTGGCTGTTCAAGGACCCCTCCTGGGTGCTGACAGCATTGTCATTCAAGATAATGAAGATTAAAACCAACAGTGATCCAGGGGGACAGGTTCCCAGGAGGCAGCCTGGCTGGACTTAACTCCTTCCGAGCCACAGAGCTTCCAGACAGGCTGGGAGGAAACCACCCCTCCCTGAGGATGGAGGCAGGAGGCAGACCGGGTCCCCGCTTGAGAGATTACAGGTGACGGTCCCAGAAAGGGAGGAGAGCAAAAGCGCCTGGGGGAGGTAAGGAGCGCCACCCCAGCGACAGATGTAACATACCATCTGCCCATCCGTCAACAAGGCCCTTCAGGCTGGAGGCCAAGGATGCTTTCAGCTCATTTATGAAAGCGATGGTGCTTGCTGCCACCCCCAAGGCCTGAGACCCACGCCCACTCAGTCTTCAACGGACAGTCCACCTCTGAGGTTTACAGACACAAGTTGTGCAGCTTAATCACTTTCCACGAGCAAGTGCTGACCACACTCGATTCGAACATAAAACTTTGGGGAGCTCTCAAGAGCACAGGAAAGCAACAGTGAGCAGATGCCAAGGCAGAGGGAGCCGGCTGCCATCCAGGACACCCCCTCCCTGGAGCACGGGTGGAGACACCACCAGGGACACGTTTGCTCCGTGAGAGGCAGCAACGGCTCACACTGCGCCAGACAGCCTGGGGTGGGGTTCCACCTCGGCCGCTCAGCGGCTGTGTGGTCTCCGACAACTGATTTAACATCCCCACGCCTCAAAGGCGAAGTAAGGCTGCAACACCTCAAAGGCGAAGTAAGGCGAAGTGACTAACTCCCAGGGTTGTTATAAAAATTAGGTGAGTTCATTTATGTCAAGCATAAAGACCAAGGACTGGGGTACACCTGTATTCTAGAGGCCGGAGAGGATGATACGATGCTGGTGGTGATGATGGTAACGGGACTGGCGGTGGTGGTAATGAAGGGGATGGTCGTGGTGATATTATTTCCAGATTAGCAGAGATTCTGGAGTTACACAGAACAAAGGAGTGACCAAAAAACTCATTGAGAGAAGCGTGACATAAAACGCAGTACTTTATCTTGCACGGGGTGCGTGTGAGTACTGTTCCTCTGCCCCTCCTTTCCTACTCCTCCAGTAACACACCTGAGAACAAGGAGACAAGTCTGGAGAGATGAAAAGAGCAGCCGACAGGGTGGGTGGGAGGCTCATCGGTAGTTGCACGAGGACCTAATGCCAGCCCCGAGGCCTCGGGTGGCCCTGGGGGCTCACAGGAGCACTCTTGGGGCTGACGATGACTTCCTGGAAGCAGATGCTGGAAAAGTACTTTTCAGTTTTAAAAAAGATCACTGAATGAGAACGCACATGGTATGTCTGCCTCTCCCCTTAGTGCCTTCACGTCCAGCCCTCCAGCCCTCACAGTCAAGTCCACGGACCCCTTGCACTCAGGCACAGGTGCACCACTGGGTAACGTGGGATCTACAGGACAGAGTCCACACAACACACACACACACACACACACCCACAGGTGCCCATGCAGGTGCGCCACACACGCACGTGTACCTGCACACAGACTTGAGCCCCCAAAGAAGAGGGGATTCAAGCTGCTGGCCAGCACACACAGCCCCTCCCAACCTGGCCCAGGGCTCATCCCCTGACACCTACGTCACCTTTCCAAATCCCAGGCACGTGGGCAGTCGTACTGACAGGTTTGAACAGTGTCTGTCTTCCACCACTTATCTCAAAAGTCCCTCACCATCCTGTTCCTGCAGCTCCCACTGACCGGCAGGCCCTCCCTCCTTTCTTTCTAGCTAACTCCAAATCAGTTTTCACGGTTCTGGAATCAAATGCCTCCCCCGAAAGCCTCTAGTCGGTGGCCCTTTCTCCAGGGCCCCACAATACTGCTCCTTACGTCCCCTGTCAGAGCGCAGGGAGTCCCAGCACCTGCCATGAGACCAGATTCCCGGGGAGCCCCTCCCCAGGGCCCTGGAGGCCCCCAGCTACCTTCTGCCCTCGTGCATGGATCAGAGGTAAGGGCAGACGCAAAGCCTAAGTCCCATATACTCCAAGAGCCCCCATCTAAGCGACAAAATAGATGAGGAACAGCCCTGAGAGGGGGATGGGTGTCTGATGACCAAAAACACAGAGGGACCAAGACAAACTCATGTCTTAACCAAAAGTGAAGTCGATGACCAAGGGACCCAGGACGCAGCGCCAGAGCTTCCAAGCTTCCCAGGAGCTGTGGCTTGGGCCCAGTTTAGAACTCTGCAGACAGGAAGTCAGGAAGGGCTTTTGAGCTGAGGCAACCCCAGAGGGCTGGGAACAGGCTGGCTCCACCCAGAGGGCATAGGGTAGGTGAGCTGCCCCCTGGGTTTCAAATACAAACTCCAGGGGCACCTGGGTGGCTCAGTCAGTTAAGTGAACGACTTCAGTTCAGGTCATGATCTCACGGTTCGTGGATTCGAGCCCTGCATCAGGCTCTGTGCTGACAGCTCAGAGCTTGGAGCCTGCTTCGGATTGTGTGTGTGTGTGTGTGTGTGTGTGTGTGTGTGTGTGTGTGTGTCTGCCCCTCCCCACTCGTGCTCTTGTCTCTCTCTCAAAAATGAATAAACGTTAAATTTTTTTTTTTTTAAATACAAACTCCAGCACGTGCTGTGCTATCCTGGAGGAGCTTACCAAAACTCTAGATAGGAGCCCAACTAGAACTGTGCCCAGCAAACAGTAAGCGCTCAATAAGTGCTGTTATTAGGCCACTGTTAATGAACTAGGCCAGACAGGACTTTGCAGGTACTGTGGAGAGTCTGAAGTGTGACCCTGTCCTCAGGTAGGTAAAGGCAGGCCACAGCAATTCCTTAAGCCCCAGGACGCACATGTACCTTCCACAGGAGAACGTGTGCAGGAAAGGGGTAGAAGGAGGTCCTCTCTAGAACCCAAAAGCACCATGTTCACCAAGATCTTAGAATATACCAGCCTGTGAATTGACTTTCATGCTATTAATTATACTGTATCTTCAATTAGATTTGAAACTCCTCAGTAATACCAAAACACATGAATGGTGCTTCACCAATTACAAAGCCCTATAATCAAGTCAGTAACTTCCCTGTTCCAGGTAGAACCGTGTCTCCTCCTTCACCTGGCCCTCCACCCCTGCTCCCCACCCCCCCACCCCCCCTCCCCCCGCCTCACCCTCTGCCAATTCATGTTCTTAAGTCTTACTCCCAGGACCTTAGATTGTGACTGTATTTGGAGACTGGGGTCTTTAAAGAAGTAATTAAAGTTAAATGACATCTCTAGGATGGTCTGATCTGACTGGTGTCCTTATAAGAAGAGGCCATTAGGACAGACACGCACAGAGGAAAGACCATGTGAGGCCACAGGGAGAAGACGGTCATCTGCAAGCCAAGGAAAGAGGCCTCAGGAGAAACAACCCCCTAATTCCAGCCTCCAGGACTGTAAGGAAATGCATTTCTGTTGTTTAAGCCCCTCATTCTGTGGTGCTTTGTAACAACAGCCCTAACTAACACACCCATGAGGTCAGTCTTAGTGTGTTAATTACCTTCATTGTACCATGAGAACATTGGACTTCTCAGACTTAACCGCTAAGAGGGATTCAAGAGAATAAAACCTAATTCCTTCTACTCCCTCCTAAGGATCTGACATTTACTGCAAAACATTTATTGAGTATCTACTATATGCTGAGATCTTTTAAAGGGTGCTAAGGATACAAGAGTCACCAAAAAGCCTCTTTCTTCTCTCACGGAGCTTACGACTGAAGGAGAGGTCAATGATAACCATAATCCGATAAATATAAAATATCTACCTTAAGAAATAACCAGGGAGCACTAGAAATATGAGCAATTTTTTTTTCTTATTCCCATCTGTAGTTTACAAACATTGAAGCCAAACAATTAAAGTTTTGTTTTTAAAAAGCTAAGCCATAAAGTGAATATTCAAAGGAAAAGTGCTGGGGAAAAAAAGAACATTGCTCACTCATTTTACTCTTCTTTAAATGAAAAAAAAAAAAAAAATCAAGCAGTGGCAAGTTATAAGCCCTGAGTAAAGTTTCTATCACATTAATATGCCTCGGCAGCAAAGCTACAGCCTTAGAAATGATACAGTTAGCATTTTCCTACGCAGGATAATTTTCCCTCTAAAGTTTGAGGCCAGAGCTATTTCAAAGAATAACTACGCTCAGGGAAATGGATTTTGTTTTTCTTCACCCAGATGAGAATTCGCACAATGGCTAACACTCTCCGCCAGGGAAAATTCTTGCAAAACTGGATCGAGCTGAATTTCACTTTATGGCTGGTGCTTACGCGTAAATTATTATTACATGTTTATGAGGGGTTTATGTTGGGATAATATTTTACCGCGAGAGAGGCGTTTACACAACATGTGGCATCTTTAAGTGTTTTTCCGTTTACAATCCTGCACTTTGGGGTCCGTAATGGCAGGCAAGTCTGTGCAAACCCCTTGTGACTGTCAACCCCCTGGCTGGCCTGGCGCTGTCTCAGCGGGGGGATTAACTGCACTGCTGCGTGCGACAGAAATGGCAAGGACTCCACATCCCCACAGCCCTCCAGGAGTGTCAGGTGCTTTTGTAGCCACGTTAATTAATGCATCGATGGCATTCAAGACGGAACCAGAAATTCAATAGCATTCCCCAGGCTCGTGGATCTGAGCTGCCTAACAGAGGCGCAGGTGAGAAATGACATTTGAGGTCCTGGCAATATCTACAAGCACTTGTTTATTCATGCTAAGAACATTCTGGCACTGACTGCAGCCTGACTACTTTGAGATTCAGTGTAACTAAGAGCTAAGTTAGAATCCAGGCTCTGAAGCTCAGCTGGCAAGGATCAATCCCCCAAACTCCAGGCTTGGTTCTACCATCCTTAAAATGGAGGAAATTGCAATACCTTTAACAGAGGATCACGGGGACATTGAGATGAAATGAAGCCGTAAGCTCTTGGTCCCAGACCCGACACATGACTAGGTACTTAAAGGTCTGCTATTTAGGTAAGAGAGGTCACAGCTTATCGGATCCACATAAGAAGAGCGGTCAGGAGTCACTCTGTTCCTCTTCTTCCCCACTGCGTTGGTGTGTCAGGGTCCAGCCTGACTTTGAGAGAGTGGGAACGGGGTTCCGGACCCATTCAAGAGATGCAGTAAAGTCCTTCCATGTGCATGCAAAACTGTGCACATGCAAATATGCACAAACGAGCCCCTTTGGGGAAGAGGCCACATTGTAACAGCCTCTTCAAAGGGATCCACAGCCAGAAAAGGTTGACAACGACCTATGTGGAGTGCAGCTTGCTCCTCTTGTTCAGCTTGCTTCCTGCAGGCTGGACAGAGCAGGTGTGATGAAGTGGAAAGACAGTGGAGTCAGTTCAAAAGTTCAAATCCTGGATCTGTGCCCTTCCTGCTAGGGGCTGATGGCAGAGCTCTCCAGCTCTCTGAGCACAGTGCTTCAGCAGCAAAACAGGATCTAGGCCACCTCCTTGCAGGGTTTTGGGGAGGGTTAAATATAATAACACATGTCTGACATGCAGTGGCACCAACTAAGTGTTAGTCTTCCCATTCACAGTCCTGCTGGGAGAATGGGAGGGTTCCCTTGGTCAAGAGGACCAAGCACACGCCTCATCTTATCTTTCCGTCCATTCGCTGCTTCGTGCACATCACGAACCCGTGCCACCTAGGCTATTCCTGCACCTGGCTGGGCTTCATCTTGCCTGTCTACACCCACCCACAATCCCACACTCTCTCTATTCCCAGCTAGTCCCGTCCATGCCTGGCCCCACAGCCAGGGCCTGAGTTGCATCCCTCTTTCAAGCGGCAGCATTAGCTTCAGAATCGAGCCACCTGGGTTCACACCTCAGCCCTCCCACTTCCTAGCTGGCGACTGGGGACCAGTAACCTAACCTCTTCAGGACTCAGTTTCTCAATCTGTAAAATGGGGATGATCATGGTTATATACCTGGCTGGGGAAAAATGAGTTAATCCGTGTAAAGTGTGAAGACAGTCCTGGCATATTATGAGTACTAGCTGTGATTCAGATCTGATTGCAAAAAACACAGACTTAATGAGGCCAGCTCAGATAATGACAATTTACCATGAACACTTTAAGGACAAAAAGGGAGACAGCCCCTCCCATGAACCCCAGAATAGCGGCTGTAGTATAACCAAGCAATATAGAACTGGCCACTAGAACCCAGGCAGCACAAGTGACCTCAGCTGGGGGAGCATGGGCTCTGCCACGAGCGGATTCCATGGCTCCATGTGTCTCTAAGATCTGGCCTCATTTCCTCCAATCTCATATCCCACTGCTACATCTCAGACACAACAGCTTTTCTCTGTCCTTTGAACAAGCCAAGTTCACTTGCACCTCAGGGCCTTTGCACTTGCCGATCCCTCTGCCTCAAATGCTCTACTGTCCTATCTTTGCACAGCTGCTTTATCACAGCCTTCAGCTGTCTCCTCCCCGAGAGGCCTTCCCTGACACCTAATCCTTCCCTTCTACTGTCCACTCTCTAGCCCATCGATCTGGATTATTTCCTTTATAGCACTTGTCTTTCAAAACAATAAAAAGCATTTTTCTATATTGCCTCACCCTGGAATGTAACATCCAAGAAGGAATGGATGCTTCTTTGCTTCTTCATGCCCCTAGAAGAGTGCCTCATCCATAGAAGAAACACTGTAACTATTTGTCACAGGAATGAATTTCTCTTCTTTTCTTGAGGCCAAGTGACTGCTTCTCTCTGTATTTCTAGTTAAGATTCTCTAAAAGATACACATAACTAGTCACCATTATCGCATCAGGTTTCAGGTTCCTATGCTAGCCCACTACAAAAAAATGCTGCCCAGACTCTGCAATGGCTGTGTTGGCTGCCCACCCTTAAGGCAATGAACACATATGCCCACAACAGTCCCCATCAACAAGGGGGAGGCCACTGCTATCCGCAGGTGTTGGGAATGTGGCAGAGCCCATGACAGTCGTGTCAAAGGCAGAGTCTTTGTAACACCCTCCTTCCCACATATATAAATCCCTCCACATATATACTGTTTCCCCAACAACATCACAAAATTCTTAACGCTTTCATACCTGCCCTTAACACCTTCAAGAAGGGCTAATTCAAACGGATTATGAAAGGCAGACCTAGTGCCTGAGAACAAAGACCAAAATACAGCAGCAAGAGTGAAAAGCATTTGTAAACCATAAAGAGCTTTGTGAGAACATCTTTATGGGAACATCTGAGTCTTGAGGCACGTTCAAGGAGCTGCAGGGGAGCAAGCCCAGGTGAGTGTCCATATCAAACAGCCGCAGGTGGGGCTGAAGCCCCTGGCCAGTCTCCGAACGAGGATTTCAGGTGTGGTGAGGCACTGCTCCCCCAGTCCTGGGCCAGCAGGGCACCGTCCACTGAGCAAACGTCATCATTTTCCACGATGCTTCAGGGTGAGAAGCGTCAGAAAGCTCTGCCCTAGAGCATGGATCAGCATGCTGTTTATGTAAAAGGTCAGAAAGTAATATGTTGGGCTTCGGGGCCATATGGTTTCTGGTGCCACTACTCCACTCTGCCCTTGTAGTGGGAAGCAGCCACAGACAACAGTGAATGAACAGGTGTGGTTGTGTACCAACAAAACCTTCCTTGTGGACACTGACATTTAAATTTCATATAATTTTCACATGCAATGAAACAGTATTTTCTTTTTCATTTTTTTGACCACTGAAAAATGTAATAAAAGCCATTCTTATCTCATGGGCTCAGGCGGTGGGTTGTAGTTTGCTAATGCCTGCTCTAGACCACTCCCCACTGCTGTGTCTTATCACACGGTCTGAACGTCAAGATTCTCTTGACATTCTAAGCTGGGGCTATGGATGCTGGAATTTCCTCTACTCAATCTTTAGTAACTCATAAAACCACTATATCTCAAAAAAATTTTTAATGTTTTTTTTCTTTTTTTGAGAGAGAGAGAGAGAGAGAGAGAGAGAGAGAGAGCAAGCATGTTCACATGCATGAGTGGGCAGAGAGAGAGAGACAGGGACAGAGAATCCAAAGCGGGTTGTGCTGACAGCAGTGAGCCCGACATGGGTCTTGAACTCACAAACTGTGAGATCATGACCCGAGCCGAAGTCAGACACTCAACCAACTGAGCCACTCAGGTGCCCCAAAAAATGTTGTTTTAAAAATTGTCCTTTGGCCTCTGATGAAGCACCTTGGCCAGTAGATCTCCACCTGCATGAGGAAATAGCCCACCTGGCTGGTGGACAGCTCCAGTGCTGAAAGTTCTGTGCCAGGAAGCTCTCCACCTCCTGGTGACTCTCCCCAGAGCTCCTGGGTCTCCTGGATTTTGTCTGCAGAATTTATACCCTCCATTTTCCCCCTAAGAGTTTCCACATTTTTATTTGCATCAAGAGAGGGGGAAAATGAAAGAAACAGACTATTCCCGTGACAATAAAATCTAACCCAAGAGAGCAAGCAAACATGTAATTTTGGTGGAAAACTCTACTTTCATCTAAGTATCAGCTCCAGAAATAACCCCAAGTCCACAGACCTACTAGGAACTCAAGAAATGACTTAAGACAGGTGAAAAGAAAGATGTTTCCTCAACACCTGGCAGAGAAGCTCCCAATTATAATTTGAATGAATGAATAAATGAATGGACCAATATATTTTCACACGTCTGAACAGAGAACCTCCTCATCTTTCTACCTAAAACTTGCCCAGATCTCAAAAAATAGAACATCTGCTGAGCACAAGTTTTAGTAGTCTAAAGAATTAAAAGATGGATGCTACTGGGATCAATTGATTCTTTAATAAAATTCCTAATTTCCCTAGAGCTAGACTCACTGCCTGAAAATACCTCATCTACATGAATAAAAAAAGAAAAATAAGAAAGGTAATTACTGAAAACCTACCAGGTGTGAGGTGCTTTGACACGTATCACTCCCTTCAGTCCTCACAACCAACCCACCACAGAGAACTGTGATCCTTCCTTTTTTCAGATGAGGTCACCCAGACCCAGGAGTGGGGGCTCCAGGTCTCAAACCCACATCCACCCAACCTCAAAACAAAGCCCATGCACTTCCTGCTGTTTAGGACATAAAACTCTGCTTATTCCAGTCAATTGTGGGTTATGAAATCATTATTCAACCATCCACAGGTCAGTTAGAGAACATGCCTCTAAATGGCAAAAGGTAAGAGACAACACAAATCAATAGAGAAAAATTTGTATAATGTGAAAAACACACACCCATTGTGACTAGGTTTGGGATTCCAGTCTACCTCATGCTTAATATAAAAGTATTTGATTTAATAACATCCTATGCAAAACAGCTAGCCTGGCACTAAATAGGTGCCTCTCAAAATGGAAAGCCTCACTTAAAAATCTAGGAAATTAATACACTAAAAAAGGACCTAGTTTAGAAAACCAAAAATGGCCCTAAAAATAAAGAACCCTTTTGCAGTTTTACTCCCAGTTCTTAAGAACTACTTTTACATATATTCATTTAAAAATTATTTTTGGAGGCCAGCTCACTTTGGGAAAATACTGAGAATGTTATAATAGGGTCTAGTCTCTTCTGTTAATGTTGATTAATGAAACTAAATTGTTTGCTCCTTATCAAATAAATAAATAAATAAATAAATAAATAAATAACAAAGTCAAAATTTGGTTTGGAAGGCTCTAACATCTTTTTTCTTACAAATACCTGATACCAGTATGACTTTACCCTTTGAAAAAATGCTTCTGGATATGTCACCTTCCTTCACCTTTACAATAACCTTAGGTGATAGGCAAATACTTTCATTGTTTTTTCCTTTAGGAATGTTTAAAAAGGGAGGCTTTTCCAGTTGCAAGGGAGAGAAAAACTATTCTAAACAAAACAGACAATTTAGTGGCTTATAATCTTCGAAGTCCAAGGGTAGATATGCCCTCAAGCAAGGTTTGATCTAGGTCTAAGGGATGACCTGGTCTCTCTCCAGTTCTCAGCTCTGCTCTTATCCACACTGACCTCATTTGCAGATGCCAAGCTGTGAAGAGACAGCTGCCACGTAGGATGTAGCTAGGATGTGCACAGCTCTCCCCTCTAAGGTTCAAGGCCAATGGAAAACAACACACACACCTTTCTCAAGAGTCCCTACAAAAGTCCCATCACATCTAATTGGCTCTGACTAAGCCATGTGCCCACTCAAATCACTGTGGTGAGGGGTGATCTGTCTTACCCCTGAAGGTCACACCCTGAAGTCAGGCACAATATTGTCTCCTCCAAAGTTCATGGGCTGAAGTAGATTTCCGCAGAAATCTACCACCTGAACAGGGTGAACACATACTGAGTTGGAACACCAAGAGCTGCCCTTCCAAGTCTTGCCCCACCAAACAGAATACCAAGAGACACAATCAGGACTCAAGTAAAAATCTTCTGAAAGCAAGCACTCCAAAAACAGTGGCAAACTGTTTCAAAACACAGGGAGTAAATCACAAAAAGCCTCAAAACCGAACCTCTTGGTCACAAAAAAGCATTTGAAACTATTGATCGACGGCTCACAGAACTTCAAAGAAAGCCAAGCCCCTTTTACAAAACATAAATTTTGTGAAATTAAGCAAGGTTACCATTATCTAAATCAAAATCCCTTTATGGCTCTAAATGGTTCCTCGCCATCTGGAAAGTCAGATCATTGTACTCAAAAGGAAAGAGGAAAAGCTTTTTGACCTATTTTTGTCCCTCCACTAATGTAAAGCACTGAATCCTATTTATTAAGGACCCTCAATGCGTGCTATTTCACTGGCTATTTGCAACTCTAAAATGACACCTATTATTCAGTTAGAGATTAGAATCTCAAGCAGTAGGGTGTTTTTTAATAAAAAATAAAATTAAAAATAGATTTGCCATTGCCTTTTTAATGAAACTAGTAGCTCTGCTGGCTTAGAGGGGAAATGATATATTTCTTGGGAGCTTTATATACTGATCTGAACAGTGCTGTAAAAAAAGTTCGGATCTTAAGCAAGCGTACAGTGTTTCTCTTCTAACTGCACACATCATCCCACTACCCCTTCAGCGAGAGCCTAGGCAGCCAACACATGCTCTTCCCCCCAAACCAACCAAACCAAACTCTCTGAAACCTGACACCTGCAGGTGATACACCAGGTGGGGCCTGACAGGTGCCTGCCAAATAAGGAAATGATTTAGTCCAGCACTCTCCAACAGAACCTCCTGCAATGATATAACTGTTCCACATCTGTGCTCTCCAATATGGCAGCCACGAGCTGCATGGGACTATTAAGTCTGAGGACCTGGAATTTTTATTTAATTTTATTTTAATTAATTTAAAGTAGCTACATGTGGCTCTTGGCTGCTGAAGAGGAGGGCAGTACAGATGTTGCCCTTGAGACTTTCTCCAGTATGTCCGTCCATCTACTGGTCTCTCTCCCCCACTTGCATTTTCTATCCCAGCACAAACCAACCACCTGCCTCTCTCCAAATAGGTGCCTGTTTGTGCCTCTGGCTCCTGCACGTGCTGCTTCTTTGGGCCGGAATTTCCACTCCGGGCCTATGTGGGTAGACTCCTTTTCATCCCGAAAATACAACCTAGGTTTCACCGCTTCTCTGAAGTCTTCCCTGACTTTCCCTTCTCTCCTCCACACTCATGAGAGTGGGTTGCCTCTGCTTCCCCATCACCTCTATGCTTACGCACATTTCCGTGGCTGTGTTTGGCACACTGCAATGTCCCCTCCACAGCAGAAGGCAGTAGGGCATGGTGGTAAGAGGGAGCACTCTAGAAGACAGCTGCCTAGTGTCAAATCCTTCTTCTAGCACTTACTATGAGCTCTTTGGGCCCAGGCAAGTCACAGGACCTCTCTGTAAAATGGGGTTACTAACGGTAACTCTCCTTGCTTCAAGGACTAAAGGACCAAACGCAGGTAAAACAGTATTACCATGGTGGCTGGCAAGGAGCAAAGACTCAATAAAATTGAGCTCTTAGGCATGATTTTTCCATGACCTTATTAGACTATGCACCTTAGAGCAGGTACTAGACCTAGCCATCCCCATAACCCAGAGTCAGAGCATACAGCAGGCACAACTTAAAGACTGAAATTAGTAATTCTCCTTCCAGCAGATGGATGCCAGTCCTGAATTCAGTTCTGAATATACCCCATAATGCTTAACAGCCTTGAGACTAAACAGGAGATCTCAGGGTAACCCGACGTAGAGGAGGGAAGTCACAGGTAGAACAAAGAGTTTCATGGGGGCTTATTCAAACTGCACCCAAAGTCACTACCACCACCCTCCCATATGTCCCATCGCTAGCCCAGACCCTCTCCCCATCCCCAATCTGGCCAAATCTCTACCCAAATGTTCCTGATGGAAGTTAAGCCTTATCCTGCAGGTTTTGGGGGCAGTAACAGAAGTTAAAGTGCCACTGGCCCAACATTAACCTAAGAGATTTTATAAGCCAACAATCTGTTTCTACCACTTTCCTCCATACTTCTAGTTTACCAATTCCCCTCTTTTCCTAGGTGGATTAACTGGATACGGGATGGGAGGGGGAGAGGGGAACCTCTACTTTCAATGTACAGAAACAGCCTTATAAGCCTGGATTCTAGCTGTGCTCCACCTGTGTACCTGGCCCTGAAGAATGGGGCATCTCCTGAGTCCCTACGAGGCACCTAGTTTGACTGAAGGCAAAGAAAGACGAGCAGCAGACGAAACAAGCATTAAAAATGATTCAGTGTTCAGTATACAGGCTTTTCAGCCTGCGTAGGGTCCCAACGAGACCGTCCATTTCCCAAATCCGATATCCGATGTCCTTCTCCTGCTGCAAGGCTCCAAGGCTCCCTGGCACAGGAGCACAGCCATGAATTTGGGCAGAGAGCAAGTCCGGGAGCCCGGAGCAGGAGCCTAGAGCAAACACTGCGCCCAGAGAAGGACTTCAGCCTGCTTCCACTGCAGCTGGGGAGCGCAGCACCAAATACCAGAATGCAGGTGATCGAGCCTCCTGGGGGACCCTGCACAAGAAGCCTAAAAGAATAACCAGAAGCATGACTGAGCAGTGCAAGGGACAGCAAACACGAGGTCTGGGGCTCTGCCGCGTGCCTGGGGTGTGAATTTGGATACATCATCTTCCCTGCCTGGGCTTCAGTTTCCTGGTTTATAATGTTAAGGAGTGCTCTCCAAACTTTTTTTCTTTTTTTAAGCAGTAAAAATATCTTTTTGTCCCAAATGAAATCTTATGGGGGAACTCCAAGATATAAAATATACAAGTGAAACAGCTGTGGTCAAAGCGCATTTGTAGGATTCACAAAGCCGTACCTACTGAGTCTCTCTCCCTGCCCTCTCCCAACCCCTAGAGACCGAGGGGACAGTTCTAGCAAACTGGTGCATCTTTCTAAGATCATACTATATTGGAACATTTCAGCATATTACTTACAGCAGACCTTACTATAATTCTCCACATGGCGTAGAGGAGAAATAGACCAGACTGATGACTACTTTATTTAAAATTCTATGTCAGAGTGCCTGGGTAGCTCAGTTAAGCACCTGACTTTGGCTCAGGTCATGATCTCACAGTTTGTGGGTTCAAGCCCCGCATCAGGCTCTGTGCTGACAGCTCACAGCATGGAGCCTGTTTCAGATTCTATGTCTCCTTCTCTTTCTGCCCCTCTCCTGCTATGCTCAGTCTCTCTCAAAACTAAACATTAAAAAATAATAATAAAAACTATCTCCCAAAATGCTGTCATCTACTCAAAAATATTTTAACATATTTGTCTAAAAGACAAGAGATTTTGAAAATCTAGCCCTCAGTTTCATTACTAAGAAAATAAAAACATTAATTCCTTAATATCATCTGACATCCAAGTCACTGCTCCATCAATTTTTCCCTCTTACAATTAATTTGATGAAGGATTTTTTTCTATAGCATTTCCCACTGCCTGGATTTTCATGACTGCATCTCTGTCATTTGACATGTGGCTGTACCTCGTGTACTTTTGCTGATTTCAGAGTAGATCAAGAGTCTCAACCAGATACTGGGGCACCTGGGTGGCTCAGCTGGTTAAGCATCCAAATGTTGGTTTTGGCTCACGTCATGATCTCACAGTTCATGGGTTTGAACCCCGTGTCAGGCTCTGCACTGACAGTGCACAGCCTGCTTGGGATTCTCTCTCTCCCTCCTTCTGCCTCCCCCTACACCTTTGTGCTACCTCTGTCTCTCTCAAAATAAATAAGGGGGAAAAAAAATCTCAACCAGATTCCAGTTCCATCAGGAGACACATAACATTTGGTTGTTTTCTTTCTGCGTCGTTGGCAGCCATTAATTATGACTTTCTTTATTAGATTATTTTTTAGCTTCTTGTGTATCTTCCAAAACGTTTCACAAACATACAAAAACATCAAGCTATACCTTTTTGTTTTTACCCAGAGTGTATTAAACCCTGTTGTTGATCTGAAGCTCTCGCCGAACAATGTGAGATTATTCACTTTAAAAATCAGAATTCAATGACACAGTTAACATGGTAATGATATTGGGTATAGCTGACATTATAACAACTTACAGTTTAAATTCCAGAATTTGTCCAGAACAGTGCTTTACACATAGCAGGTGACTGATAAACAGGTACTGAATAAATAAGCAACACCATTAAATTTTATTAAGTCTTATTAAGTTTTTATTTATTGATTTTTAGTAATCTCAACACCGAACGGGGAGCTCAAACTCACGACCCCAAGATCAGGGATCCCATGCTCCACCGACTGACCAGCCAGGCGCCCCGGAATCCACCGACTTCCAAGAGTATTACATACTATCAACTGACCTGCACAAGGGCTGAAGATACCACATCTGCTAAAAATTCTCAATCATCTTCTCAGATAAACTGCTAGGAAAAGCCAACCAAACCCTGTTTTCCACCACTTCACATTTTCTTTTTTTATAAATAACTGCTTAACAATCCCAGCATGACCCCATCTCTTACTGCCTCAAGTCACTCATTCATCAGTTTTCCCGCCCCCAAAGAGCCTAACTATAAGCCATAGTCCCCGATCAATAATCAAAGCAGTGCTTCCTGCCGCCCCCACTAATGCTAACTGGTGGTTACAAAATTAACAGCCTGTTTCTGTGTGGCACTGTCTGGAGGACCCCAAAACGATCAATGTCCCTGTTCCACTTCCTGACGAGGGACCTACTGAGGCTAAAAGTAGTCACTCTCCCGTCCGTTAATAGTCCCATGAAAGAAGCCAGAATATGAGCAATCAAAACTAAATCAGCAACACAGATTTTTTTAAAGCCCTCTGTAGGTTTATTTATTTTTTTACTGGCATGACACTATTGCTTGGATCCACTGTGGAAGCTCAGAGTATAAACAAGTGGGTGCTTATCAAGAAAAGACTAATCAGAAGTCTCCTCCCAAGTCTATCTTGACCACCGCAATAATGCTCATGGCAAATGCATTTACATCTGAAGTATGTCGTGTAGAAGGCCAGAAACAGGAGGATGGCTAAGTGGTTTTTAAACCAGGCTCACAGACCCAAGGAAGCAGTGGACTAAGAGTAGGTATGAAGAGTTTTTGGCCAGCAACTCTATCCCCTACCCCCCGAGGGCCACTAAATAACCATTCCCTCCAGAATTAATGAAGAGGAGGAAAGATGTGCCCCTTATCCACTCTCCCCAAGCCAGCAGCCCATCCCCAGCCTGATCCGGGTTCTACCTCAGCCAGCGAGGAGAGGGAACTAACTATTCCTGAAGCCATACTGAGACAAAGGCATCCCCTACTTCTGACACACAGCCAGGCATGGGGCCCTTAAACCCTAGTACTTAAACCCAGCAAAGGTATGCCCACCTGCACTCACAGAGCTCTTGTCCCGAATAAACTGCTATTCTACTAATTACTCGAGGTAAGCCCTTGGGTCCATCCCAGAGTGACTCTGAGGCACAGGGACCTGCGTCCAGGTCCTTGATCCATCCCTAACTAGCCCTGAGTAAATAACTTATCTGAAACACCTCTCTGGTCTCCAAATTGGAGAGCCATACTCACTACCTTCTAAGGTATCTACAAGGGTCAGTCAGTCAGAGAAAGACAGATATTGTATGTTTCCACTCATATGTGGAACTTGAGAAACTTAACAGAAGACCATGGGGAAAGGGAAGGGAGAAAAAATAGTTTCAAACGGAGAGGGAGGCAAACCACAGGAGACTCTTAAATACAGAGAACAAACTGAGGGCTGATGGGGGAGTGGGGAAAATGGGTGATGGGCATTGAGGAGGGCACTTGGTGGGATGAGCACTGGGTGTTGTATGTAAGCAATGAATCACAGGTATCTACTCCAGAAGCCAAGAGCACGCTGTATACACTGTATGTTAGCTAACTGGACAATTATATTAAAAAAATAGGGGCGCCTGGGTGGCGCAGTCGGTTAAGCGACCGACTTCAGCCAGGTCACGATCTCGCCGTCCGTGAGTTCGAGCCCCGCGTCGGGCTCTGGGCTGATGGCTCAGAGCCTGGAGCCTGTTTCTGATTCTGTGTCTCCCTCTCTCTCTGCCCCTCGCCCGTTCATGCTCTGTCTCTCTCTGTCCCAAAAATAAATAAACGTTGAAAAAAAAATTTTTTTTAATAAATAAATAAATAAATAATAAAAGGATTAAAAAGAGTAATTATATGACCACTCCCTGTCTTCTGTGCTCCACCCCACCCCCTTCTTTCACTCTGCTTCCCTGTTCTTCATCTGTTTCCCAAGTGCCTGCTCTGTCTCAGGGACCATAGATAGATGAGCAGGATATAACCTCTATGCCCTTGTGCTGTTTCTGGCCTAGGGGCAATGCTGTATCATCAGTCTCAAAGGCCAGGCAATACCTTTGCCTGAGTCACCCCAGGATGGCATGCTGATCAAAATAAACCCGTCTCCTAAATACCAGGTCCAGCACACACACACACACACACACACACACACACACACAAGTCCACTTCACAGAACACCCAACCACCTGGGTGGGTGTGGTAAGCAAATGTTTTTCATGAACTTCACCATCCAGCACCTCCCCAACTTCACCATGTCTTCAACAGCATCCATTGGGGGGGGGGGGGGGGGATATGGGTCCTGGGCTGGGGCGGGGGGTGGGGGCAAGGACCGGAGCTCCAGCATACTGGAACAGACTCAAATTAGGACTACGACCGTGGAACAGGTAGCACTTACTGATAACTCACCGTGTACTAAGCATTTCAAATATATTAATTCCTCCCCATTTTTATCATATCCCTCTGGCATAGGTATGGCTGTTATCTCAATTTTCCACATGAGGAAACATAAAGGCACACAGAGATTATACAACAAGCCCCACATCACATGGTTGGCCAGGGGCAGAGGTAGGCTGGGAGCCCAGGTAGTTTGGCTCTGTGGTCTTAGGTCTTTTCCAACTGAAAAACAAAAGGGGACCACACTTCTGTTCAAGAAACCACACTAGGAGAAAACCATCAGGAGAAAAAAAATCATATGAACTCTCTAGACTGAGGTAGAGATCGAGGTCTTAGCCCAGCCGCCCCCCCCCACCCCCACCAACAACATGGCCCTCTAACGGGGACCTCACCTCTTCCAACCTCCCTTTACCCAACTAAAAGAAGATGCCCTAGATAAATAGCTCTCATATACTAGGATTCTCTGAGAGGACCCCAGGGAGCAGAGTCTTAAGACTTTGGAACTTGAGGTCGGAAGGAACATATTCAAATGTAGGCTATGACACCTGCTGATTGGTAACTGGGGGTAGGTAATTCAGTCTCTCTGGGCCTCGGTTTCCTCATTTTCAAAGGGGGATAACAATGGATTTGTTGTAAGTGCTAAATGAGATAATGCATACGCATGCTGAGTGCAGTGTCTGGAGCATGATGCCCAGTAAACGGTAGACGGCGGTATTATTGCTACATATCACCATCATCACCACCACCACCACCACCATCATCATCATCGTCTGAAATTCCATAGAAGGAACTCTCCCCCTCTTTTTTTTTTTAATGTTTATTTATTTTTGAGAGAGAAGAAAAAAAAAAAAAAAAACAGCACAAGTGGGAGAGGGGCAGACAGAGAGGGAGACAGAGAATCCGAAGCAGGCTCCAGGCTCTGAGCTGTCAGCACAGAGGTGCGCCCTTTCTCCCCTTTAATACAGGTAGATTTTATAACCTTATTTGGAAGAATAATGTGGTTAACGCATTTTCCAGTTTCAATCCCTGAACAATTAAGGTTGACTCAGAGTGGAGGGGATAGGGCAGATGGTTTAAAGGTAGCAGTGCCTTCAATCCAGGGCCGACACCGGAGGGAGGGGCTGTGTGGGCTCCCCTATTGATGTAATGCCCCTCCCACCACATTCCTGCCCCCAAGACCCTACAAGTAACCTAAAGGGCCTTGGGAAAATACTCTACCCTCCCAAGTCTACATCTGCTGAATAATAATGACAAGGTTCCTATGGCAACACTCCTCAGTAAAGTTTGAGTAGTGGAAGACAGAGGGCTCACTTAGCACCTGGCTTCTGTTCCGTGAAATACCTTGAAACCACATTTGTTTGTTTGTTTTTCTTTTTCTCCACAATTAGAGTAGGCCTTACACTTTTACAGCACACGACCATTTATAAAGCACTTCTATAGGAGTTACCTCCTCTGTGAGGTAGAGAGAGATTACTGGCCCTATTTGTTACATTTTAAAAATCTAGCAATTAGAGTCATTACGAGCTCATACACAGTGAAATCAGCAGAAGACCAGTGCTGTTCTCAAGACCTGCAGTGTCTCTTGAAGTTGTCCTATCAGCCCCCTCCAGCAGGCTTTCCCTTTCTCTCAACCTCCAGGCCTTGAGGCATAGATACCACGACCCCTGCATTAACATCCCAAACAGGGGAGGCTTGATGGACTGAGCCCTCGGCTTCTTTCCAACAGCAATCACAGTGGTTCACTGAAGCATTACCATGCAGAGTCTGAGCTTGGAAGTCCAAACATGTGACTTCACATGACAAAGACCTAGGTTTCAATCCCAGTTCTGACACTGTTTAGCTGTGTGATCTTAGGAACCTCTCTGTGACTTCATTTCCTTGTGTGTTTACTGAAGTAACAGCACTTCCCTCATATGGTTATTGTGAGAATTCATGGGACCTTGACTCCTCACACAGAGTAAGCTCTTGGAAATTTTATGCTATCATTATCATTGATATTATCTGGCAACATCATTATTAATTAACATCGTCAAAACTTTACAGTTAATAACGCCAGAATTCAGGGCCCTGCATCTTGTGCAGGGCCACACAGCGTGCAAGTGCTACAGCCCAGGAGGGAATTCCTCCTACGTGTACCTCGTTTCTGGCCCTCACAATGCATAACACGCACTGAGCACTTAGTAATACCCAGGAATCACAGAATGTGGCAACTATAAGAAATACCAGTGAGTCATCTGGTCAACCCTCTCCCTTTGCCAATTAGAAAACTGAGGCTGAGCGGACACCACATCTGTTCAATACCATTTATCTATTAATGATGACCTACACAGTTGTACAGTGATGCCTAGTGACAGAGTTTTATTCTCCAGGCCATTCGATGCTGAAGCCTCCAGCCAAAGACCACCAGGAACACACCTGAAGTCAAACAAGGAAGTCACCCTGGAGAATCCGAGCTGTCTCAGTAAGAGGATGTTAGGAAGTATTCAGTATACAACTTGGGCCTGCTTAGTGGTTTGGGGGAGGGTTCCAGGAAGCATGGTTTTGCCCTGGGGGGTGCAGTCGTAGAGCAGGAATTCTCTGAGCACGTACCCTTGTAACAGTGATCTGAGAAGCAGGAGGAACAGACAAGGGCTATGGCTATAACTGGTGAAGAGACAGCAGTCATTCACATGATCTGAGAGAAGGGGTGTTTGGCCAGTTTCGTGGACTGCACAGTGAGCTTGTCTTCGCCTGCGATCAGTCCTGGTCATAGAGTGGCCTTGCCTTCCTCTTAGGTTCTATGACCATCACACAGTGACCTTGCCACATCTCGGTGCGCTGTGAAATTCCTTTCATCCAAAAGGAGAACACCAGGGCCTCTCCATCAGAGCCAGGCCAGCCCATGCGCACAGCAGTCAGAAGCTGCTGGGTTTTTTTCCTTTTCTCTATAATGTGTTCAACTCTTCACAGCACCTGTTTGTGTCAGGCAATTTCAAGACGATGGAAGTTCAAAATAAATGAAGTTCCTGACCCTTAATGAGGCTACATTCCAATGGGAGGAAGAGGTAATTAAAAATAAACATAATACATCAAAAAAAAAAAAAAAAAAAAAAAAACCTCTACAGTATATTACAAGTGATAAGTGCTTTGGGAAAAAAATAAAAGGCAGAGCAGGGCAAAGGAGATGGGGCATGCCAGGCAAGGACAGCAGTGATAAGCAGGTGGCCAGAGGTGGCCTCCTCCGTATGAAATTTAAACAGACACTTTGAAGGAAATGAAGGATGGGGACCACAGGAGTTAGCAACCTTGTCCTAGTTCAGAAACAAGAAAAGTGACACGTGCAGCAGCAGGGAACATGTCAGAAACCACCTTGCAATTACATGGTAGAACCAGGGAGCCCTGTGGCCTCTGGATCCTCTGCCACAAGTGACCTTTCTGACAGCAAACTGGATGTAAGGTCATTCCTCGTGCAGGACGGGGCCCAGGATGGACTCCAGACTCAGGGGTGTAAGCGTGCACTCTGAAACTAGAAAGAGCCTCACTTTCTCACTCGCAGCCAGGCTGACAACACATCGGTGTATCCACATCGCCGGACTCAGAATAGGCCACTCAAGATCTGCCCCGCTGGCATAAGGACCACTTGAGCAGATGTCATGGAGAAAAAGCAGACAGACCCAGGATGTGCTCTCTGCCCTCTCCCTACCTGCCTGAAAACAGGGCACAAATTCCCCTGTGAAGGTTCCCTCTCTCCCACACCAGGAAGTGGGGAGAACAACTTTATCACCAGAGAGGCAGACTGCACGGAGGAGAATCTACATAAACACACCCTGCTAGATAACCCTTTTCTGCCACTGGTGCCCCCCATCCACCCGGATACAGTGACCTTCCCACAATTCACCACCCCTAAAGGTCCGGAAACCCCTTTCTTTGTATCTTCCTTTGTCCCGTCCTAGCTGCTTCTCTGGGGAGTTTTCTCTTCTTACTCCTAAGCCTCCTCCCCCCACCTCTGTGCCCCATAAAACTTGCAACATCCAATAAAATTTGAATGCTTTTCTCCTGTTAATCTGTCTTCTGTCAGCTTAGTTTGCAGGCCTGGCTGCTGAATCTTAGAGGGCAGGGGAAAATTTGTCCTCCCTACCACAGATCCCACCTACTAAGTGCTGCCCCTATGCAGTCAGGCCATCTGCTATGCCCCTCACTCGTCATCTCAATGACCCAGAGAGGGGCATCCAACCATTAGCCTCATTCAACAGAGGAGGACATGAGGCTATGAACACTGAGGTGCCTTTTTCAATACAGCACAGTTGGTTAAGAGGCAGGGTTTATTTTTTGGGGTCACTGGGTGGCTCAGAAAGTTAAGCATCCGACTCTTGATTTCAGCTCAGGCCATGATTTCACAGTTCATGAGTTTGAGCCCTACATCAGGTTCTGCACTGACAGCACAGAGGCTGCTTGGGATTCTCTCTCTCCCCATCTTGGTCTGCTCTTCCCCCACTGTTCAAACTGCCTCTGTCTCTGTCAAAATAAATAATAAACTTAAAAAGAAAAAAAAAAAAAAGATGCAGGGTTTATTTTCAAACCCAGACTGCATAATTCCATAGCTTAACTGTTTTTGCAAAACACCCCACACCAAACTAATGTTTACAAATGTGTGTGTGTGTGTGTGTGTGTGTGTGTGTGTGTGTGTATAATCCCTAATATTGGTGAGGTCTAAATAAGTATGCCTTGTGTAGCAAGGACCCATCCAGCTCCCGTCCCACATAAGCTGAGCTGGAAAGCGCATGTTCACAAGGAAAGGACTTTGTCTTCACTTCTGTATCCTCAGAACCCGCCTTGAAGCAGGTACTAAATATTCACCAGATGAACAGAGAGAGAAGCAAACTTCCTTCTGCCCTTTGCCCAGAACACTGGAGGGACCCTTCCCCCAAGATCACCTCTTGGTTCAGCTGTGGACAAGAGGAAGCAAATGTGAAATGAAACTGTTCTCAGCATGTCCCCATCTGATTCCCAACAGACAGGCAGGAACATGGCCAGCTGTACACACAGCCTGGCCTCACCAGACATTCTTTTCAGATGCTGAACAAGAAAATTAAGGTGCCACTTGGGGATTAGGCAGTCTACCAAGGCACTCTACAACGGACTCAAACCTGTTTGTATCAAAAAAAATAAAATAAAACAGGGGCACCTGGTGGCTCAGTCGGTTAAGCCTCCAACTACAGCTCAGATCATGATCTCACCATCCGTGAGTTAAAGCCCCGCATTGGGCTCTGGCTGACAGCTCAGAGCCTGGAGCCTGCTTCAGATTCTATGCTACTCCCCGACTTGTGCTCTGTCTCTCTCTCTAAAATAAATAAACATTAAAAAGTTTTTTTAATTAAAAGTTAAAAAAATAAAACAAACCTCACACTCAAACAATTAAGATAAATTCATAGTTAATGAACACAAATACTAATGTGCTTAAAAAATAAAAAGGAACTTGCCCTTGGCACAGATGACTGGCAGCGAGGGATTGGTCGGGAAGCTTTGCCAAATATAAAACAAATTCAAAACTAAAAGTGACTATCAAATACTTGAGCAGTTGTTGGCAAAGAAAAAAAAAAAGGGAAAAAAAAAAAGTCCTGTCCTGGGAGCATGGGTTTCAGTTCCTCAGTGTGAAGGTCCTTTTTTATAGCTCAAGGGCGGACCTTTCACCCATCAGCTCACATCAGCCTTCTCCCCCACGTTCCTTATTTTTTATAAAAACACAAAGTTAAATCCCCTGGTGCTCTAATCAAGCTCCCTTGCTCATCTGAAGGGTAACCTTCACAGAAAAGAGGCCACTTGATCAATTCCAAGGGAATAAAAATAAAACATAATGGAAAAGACAGTCTAATCATCAAGGCTAATTACAAAGGAAGAGTATCCTTCCCCCCACCCCAAATGTCCCTGATTTATTAAAAAGAAAAAAGGTAAGAAAAAAAAAGACCTGTCTGACAAAGATGTCCTTTGTCACTGGTCTGAAAACGAACAGGAGTCAGCTATGACTTACACATGTGAAACCAGATAAATTAGCTTTTGAAAAAGTAACTCATATATTTACTGGTGACATACTGGAATATCTATGATGTGCCAATTAGATCCAAGAGGATGGGGAAACGTGCTGGGAGGGGTGGCCATTGAATCAGGCAAGACTCTGCCCTCCACTAGCCTATCGCCTAACATAGAAGACACATCTCATTCCAGCTGGTGGTGGCATTACAGATGTCCAGGAGCAGGACCCTGGGGCACTGAACAGAGAGGGGTGCTTTTGATCTGAGGAGGAGAGGGGAGTCTTTCTGGAGGTGACTTTAAGCTGCATCTTGAAGGAGGGGTGGGAGGTGGAGGGCTGAAGTGAGTGCGAGGAGACCCTGAGAACTTGCCCCTACCTGTCAAACAGGTCAAGTCAAATCAGTCAAGAGACTTCAGAGGTCAGCATGCCCCTCTTTCTTAACTGGAGCCGCACAGGAGCATCACCCGGAACACTCATTTTCAGAATGCATGCGCCCGGCTCCAGCCAAGATGTAGTGAGGCAGACTTTCAGAAGCAGGGCTTTGTTGGGGGCTTATAGGAAAAGCCCCCAAGGAATTTCTGAGAAGCATCCCCCTTTAAGAACTTCTGATCAACACCATGATCTCATTTTTCAAAGTGGGGGAAATGAGGCTTAGAGAGGTACCCCTTATTCCCTCAGTCATTCAGTAAACATCTACTGAGCACCCAAATACAACAGTGAGCGAAACAAAAATACCTGCTCCCATGAAACGTTTTTGCTCCCTGAGACCTAGCACCAACACAGAGGGGTATTACTCTCACCCCAAGACAAGGAAACCTCGGCAAAAAAAAGATTAAGAGAACATAAATAATAACTGATGGAGACAGGATCAACCTTAGCCCTCTGAGAAGCCCCTCAGCCTCAGGACTGTGGGTTGAGGGGGATGAGTTTGCACAAGGAATGGCCTGTTTTTAGAAGCAAGGGCAGAGCAGGGGAGAGGGGTAGGGTAGGGGAAAGCTACGGGAGAGAGCTCCATGCCAGACTTCCACTGAAGAGATTCCAGAATGTTCCATATGCAGAGTCTAACCAGAGTTAAGTGTTGATTTGTGGCTATAACAGCTCTTGGGGCAGCCGTGTTCCTCTGGAAATGTTCTCCATTGGGCTACACAACCCTCCATAGGAGGAGGCCAGGGACTGGGATGCAGGATCACTTCCGGGTCAACGTGAGGAAGCCATTATGTCTTCTGTGGTGGGAGAAGCAGAAGAGAGCCCCGAACTCGTAAGAGGCCAGTGCTGAGGCGCCAGCCTTTCCACTTATAGCTCTGTGACAGTTAGGCAAGTCACTTAAGCACAGTTCATCCAGATGCAAAACACCAATTTGCAAAGGTTCCCTTGAGGATTTAATAAAACAGCTTTGGAAACACTCCACATCTTACCTGGCACATGACAGGTGCTCTACAACGGCCAATGCATCTGAATTTGTGTCTAAATGTTCGTTCGAAAAAATAGACGAGTTCCCCTCCTAAGGTCAGCTGTCAGATGAACCTGTCTGTCATTATCTCTTTTTCTTCCAATTTCTGTTTTGCCAAGAGCAAACAGAAAAAGCTAAAATAGCATCTGAAGTCAAGGTTCGCGAGGCAGATGGAGCTTGGCAACCTTAGGGAGCTCACCTCATCGCCCACATGCCTTCTTGGTTCTGAACTGGAAAGCAAAGAAAAAAAAAAAAAAAAATAGACTCTCCTCAAGGGCAGGAGAAAATCCATCATGAGCTTTTGGTACTCAAACAGCCTCAAATGCGAGAGTTAACAGATGTGCACAGTAAATATTCCCAGTGGACACACAACTGTAAGAAATGATGCAGTCAGAGAAAGAGAGAGCTAAATTAAGCCCCGGCTGCAGTTACGCTTCCCAGAGAAGATACTAAAATAAAACACATATCTAACTTATTTTTATTTATTTGTATTTGTTTTTGAGAGAAAGAGAGACAGAGCATGAGTGGGGAAGGGGCAGAGAGAGAGAGACACAGAATCCTAAGCAGGCTCCAGGCTCTGAGCTGTCAGCACAGAGCCCCATGTGGGGCCCGAACTCACAAACTGTGAGATCATGACCTGAGCCGAAGTCAGCCACTTAACCGACTGAGCCACCCAGGCACCCAAAAGCACATATTTAAATCTTTCTTCTAGTTGTTGATGCCTATATGGTAGCAATTAAGTGCCTGGAAGAGAAATCACACCAGTTAGGAACTCTGGAGTCAGAATGTCCTGGTGCAAAACTGTCCAAGTGTGCCCTGAGGAAAGTTACCCAACCTCTACGGTCCTCATCTGTAAAAGGGCAGCAGGACCACCCAGAGCTCAGAGGGGAAATGTTCTGGGAATAAATGTGCGGGAAGTCTTGAGGAGGGCGCCTGGCACATGCTGAGGGCTCACAAACTGAGATGCACTGGAATCACCAGGTGAAAGTGGGGACAAACCCAACACAGCCAGCTGGCCAGGCCACTGCCCTGACCCCTCCAACCTCTCTGGGACAGCCCACCCCTCCAATGGCCACAGCTGGGCTGGGGCATCCATTCCCTTCACCCCAGAACCCCAGAGGGGCGGGACATGAAAGCTTGCTCAGCCTGAGCGTGGGGAGGCAGCGTCACCCACGCGGCCTCTACCTCGGCTCTTCCCACTCTCCTGCTCCATCCGGACAGCGAGGAAAAGGTCAAAGCTCAGCCCCATCCTGCTATTGTTCCACATTAAAGGGAAAGTGGCTTGTGCACCCACAGAACAGTGGGCTCCTTTCCCCTCCTTGAACCCGGTAGGCTAATGACTCCAGCCTTCACCATCACCCACTGTGCAAGAGGAGCCAAGCCCTGTGGTTTTGCTAGATGTCCCCCCACCCACCCACCTGCACACACACACACACACACACACACACCCTCCACCCCACAACACAACAGAAACCAGGACAGGCTGCTGGTAGCACATCATCATGGAACAAGCCAGACCTGGACTTGAATCCCAGCTGTGGGACCCTGACTAACCTGGCCAAGCCTCAGGCTCCTCACCTGCAGAATGGACACACTGCCATCTCGGCTGCTCAGGGTTTAGACACCCCTCTCCCTCCCCTCTGTATTTGGTACCACTTCCCTAGCCCCACCGGCTTCTGAATGGATCAACGCGGGAGCTAGTAAGGCATGTCACCTCTGCTTGCCACAGTTGGGCCACAAGGAGCCCCTTGGCCCTGCTAACTGAAAGGGCGGGGTTAGGGAACTGGCCCCCGTCCCCAGAAAAAGAGGGTGGGATTTGGGTGAGAAGCAGAAGTTTCTACGACAGACACAGTCTCCTGTCTGCAAGAGCTCCCAGCAGTGGAGGAGCTGAGACACACAAACCTCTAAGAACACACAATGGGAAAGGCTACAACAGAGGTTCACACAAACCACCATGGAAGCAAGGAAGACTCCGCTCACGCCACCTGGAAGCATGTCCATGTTATCAGGGAAGGCTTCTCTGGGGTGGTGACACTCGAACTGTGCCACAAACAATACAGGACTTGCCCAGGGAAGGGCAGCCAGCCAGCACCGAGCGGTGATCCAAGCCCGGACTTGAGTACCACCACAGTCCCGTACCGCCTTTCCGCTTTTCCAGCGGCGTTTGGGGCTCCCCCACAAGAGATCATAAGCTCCCTTGGGGAGGGCCTCCCTCATACAGTGGCTACAAGCAGCACAGTCACCAGGACCATGGGAGGTGAAACTGTCAGCCAGGACACGGGGGTCCTTGGAGAGACAGCTCTGGCTACATGTCCTTGGGGGCCCCCGGAATGTTGCATATGGGCTTGATGTTGTAAAACAGAAGTTCTTATTCTAAGAGCTGTGTCTTCATTAATAAAATGACAACTCTATTAACAAAGGCACAGTCCAGTAACACAATGGTCAAAATCGTTACTAGAAGCAACAACTGTCAAAACTGTAATGATCATTAATGTTACTGTTAACGCTACTCATCCGGTAGGGCTCACATGTACTGAGAGCTTGTGGCGCACCAGGCTTTACCTGAGTAATCTCATTTAATCCTTATCAATCCTGCAAGATATTACTATTATCATTAACTATTTTACAGATACAGGTGGGAAAACTGAAGCACAGGAATCAAGTGAATTACCCCAGATTGTGTGAATGTGATCCTGGGCCCCCGGCAGGGAATTCAGTATGCCCACCTCTCCACACATCATCGTGGCGGACGGGAACATAGAGGAGCCAACAGATTAGGGTTCAAGTCCCAGAATCTGCCACTCAGTAGCTGTAAGACATTTGGGGCAGGGATGCTTAACACAAATTTTGCATCCGTATGGTTCTGAAGGTTGTAAGTCCAAAATGGGATTCCTGGGCTTACAGAGTTCCATGGTTTTTCATTTTTTGTTGTTTTTTTGTTTTTAAGTTTATTTATTTTGAGAGAGAGAAAGAGAGAGAGAGGCAGGGAGAGACGAAGAGAAAGAGAATCCCAAGCAGGCTCCACACTGTCAGCGCAAAGCCCCATGAGGGACTCAATCTCACTAACCATGAGATCACGACCTGAGCCGACATCAAGAGCTGGATGCTTAACTGACCGACAGAGCCACCCAGGTGCCCCTGTTCCCTCGTTGTTGTTTTTTTTTTTTTAATGTTTATTTATTTTTGAGACAGAGAGAGACAGAGCATGAACGGGGGAGGGTCAGAGAGAGAGGGAGACACAGAATCTGAAGCAGGCTCCAGGCTCTGAGCTGTCAGCACAGAGCCCGACGCGGGGCTCGAACTCACGGACCGTGAGATCATGACCTGAGCCAAAGTCAGATGCTCAACTGACTGAGCCACCCAGGTGCCCGTTCCCTCGTTTTTAAGTGGAGATTAATACAGTCTCACTAGGAACCCAAGACAATTACAGTAAAACAACATGAATTAAGCCCTTGACACAAAATAAACTCCCATGAACTTGGTGACCTTCTTTCTTCCGGCTCCAGAGGGACCCATGCCCTCTCTGCTTGCTCGACTGCCTACTGCCTCCCGCCTCCCAATGGGAGGGTGGGCAGTGGCACCCCTCCCAATGCTGGACGGTGCCATCCCCATTTCTAGGAGTCTGAACGAGGCCTTGGACTCCTTCTAGGCTCAGGTGAACTTTATTAGGAGTAAAGGGGCGAGGGGAGTGGGTAAGAGTGCCTTTTCTCCAAAAGTTTGTAGCTTGTGGTTCCTACACTGAAGACACCAAGGGAAACCTGGAGTTTTGTATAACCAAACAAATCGTCTGGCATGCTTACATTTCAGTGTTACCTAAATGCAAAGTAATATGTAACGTCCCACGTTTTTACTCCAGAAAACTAATCCCTCACCTGTTTCCGGGGGGACCGTGAAGTGCATGGAGGTGTGGCGAGCTTTGGTGAACCTCTGTCTTCAGTGAGAGGTGAGGCTTCCCTTTCTTCTTCCACTGACTGGCAATAGCTCATGACAGAACATACCCTGGTGGGCCTTACCCAAGAGAGGGAAAGACAGAGGAGAAAGCTGGGACGGCCCTTCAAGTCACTGAGGACTGTTAAGATCCCTTCCAGTTTAAGGGGCTCTGATTTCCTTTCATGGTCCTGGAGTCCCTAGCCGTGTCTATAATTGGGCTGGGTCCCAAGGACACCCCTATCCTCGGGAGGGTTACAATAAAGATGCAGTAAAGGGCTACCCTGAGCATAAATTAAATACCCCGAAGCATAATGCAGACAGTGACTACATGTATGATAAAGACAACAGGAGAAGCAGAGAAAGCCATGCTGGCCTCATGTTACTGGTGAAAGCTACACAGCCAAAGTGCTGTTGACCATGGGGTGCAGAGCATCCAATGCCTTCTTTACCTGCTTCATAAACACATGCCCACGTACATGTCTCCAAACAGGACTATGACCTCCTCAAGCATAATGACGGTGCCTTGTGCACCACCCTATCCTCAGGATCACGGACAGACTCAAATGCTGGCTGGGTGGGCGGGCAGATGGATGGACAAACACACAGAGAGAAGGGGCTGGTCTGGGAGGCTGTGTGACCGCCTTGAGATAGCAACAAGAAGAATGTGTGTCTAACTGGCCAATCAAAGCCCTCAGAGAGCAAGGCTTTTCCCAGAAGCCACATTTCTTCTGTCCCTGCTTCTCAGAACCCAAAGCACTCTTGGCCTGTGGTCCTTGGGTTCCATCCACCATCACTGCCTGTATTTGGACCATGGTCCTGATGTGGCCTCATCCTTTAGGCCCATCCCTCTCACCCTCTTTCCATGTCTCTCTCCCCATCCCCATTTCTACAGCTCTGCTTGTAACCTGAATCCCTGTTTGGTTTCTGGATGAGCCATGGGCATGAATGACAGACGGCCTCAGCCCAGCATGCAAAACACAGTCAGATGAATTTTTCTCGCAAAGTAAGCTGACCTCTACTGCGGAACACAATTCAGTGACCTCTGCCCCCCAGCCCTGACACAGAGCCCTCTCCCACCCATCCTCAAGAAGGGAGGGTGCAGCCAGGAGCAGTAGATTCTGCTCATTCTGCCCACAGGCTGCAGTCCCTTGTTCACCCCAGCAGGACTGCGGATTATTTCAGCTCCATTTTTTCCCTCTCCTTCCCAGCCTGACCTCAAAATATTATCACCATTACACCAAGAAGCAGCTTTTGTTTGGTCTGTTTGTTTTCACTAAAGAACATCCTGGCAAGGAATACTGGCATCTTATTTTATTTCAGAGTGACACTGACACAACTCTACTTCAGGTAAATAAATGTTTTCGACCCAAATGAGTCATTTGGTGGGAACAGTGAGTTCGCAAGCCTGCATATGGGCTGACCCCTTTCCCAAGCAGGGAAGAGGGCGGCATTGTGTGTGAGGTTCAAAACCACTTAGAACACCAAGACCTCATTTTTCATGGCGATATCCATTGTTGTACGTGCGGAAAACAGGGAGGGAAACAGGGAGATCATTTAAAACGCTGGGATTCTCTCTGGGGTAGAATCCAGCTATGCCATTTTCTGACTGTAAAATCTCGGGGGTGGGAGGAAGTGCTTGACCCCTGACCTTTGTTAGTTCCTTTGCGACTGTGAGGATTAACCTAAATCACTTACTGCTGTAAAGCATTTGAAAAATTGCAGCACATGCTAAACAATTACGGCAAACTGTTAGAATATGTACAGATCGCATAGGAAGGAACCGTGCTGTCCAATAAGGTAATCACTAGCCACCTGCGGTCATTTACCTTTAAATCAATTAAAATGAAATCAAACTAAAAATTCAGTCTCTCAGTCACACTAAACATATTTCAAGTGCTCAGTAACTACCTCTGGCTAGTGGCTACTATACTGGACAGGGTAGAAACAGAGCATTTCGTCACCACAAAGTTCTACTGGATGGCGCTCGTATGGAAGGAAGGAAAAATGGCTTGAAGCAAGAGAGTCTGTGTGACCTTAGGCAAGTTACTTAACGTCTCTGTGCCTCATTTCCTCATCTGTAAAATGGGGACAATAGCAGCTACATTATTCAGTGATGATTATTATCTGCTGTGCAAGCGCGTACGATAATGTTTACAGTAAAGGCTGGCACTCACCAGCTAGTACCCTACAATGGGGGACAGACACACGTAGGATGAGAGATGTGTTACTGGGAGAATTTTTTTTTTAAGTTTTATGTAAAACACCTCCCACAGGGCCAAACACATAGCAGACACTCAGTTCATTCACTCTTTTTTTCAACCAATGTTCATGGAGCACCTACTCTGTGCTGGGCATACTTCTAGGCACTAGAGACCTAGAAATGAGCAAAGGCCCTGCCTCCTGGAGCTTAGGGTCTCAACGAACGGGGGCTCTATTGTGCTGATACAAATAGGCAGAGCCAGATTTCCATTTTACCACATCCTAAGCACTCCCAGCAATGCAGAGAGAATGCTGCCAAATATAAAACTAGCCCCAAACAGATACCTGATAAAAGTGCTCTTTGGATGGATGGATGGATGGATGGATGGATGGATGAATTAGGGAGCTGGGAGGGGACTAGATAATGTACAAATAGTGAGTTGGGCCCTGGGTGACCCAGTAAATTACTCTCTGGTGGGCGTGGCTAACTCAGACAGCTGTTGCCAGGCAACACTAACAACTGATCCTACAGCAGTGTGCAAACTGCTATGCATAAAAGCTTAATCATCTTTAACGAGAATCTTAAAACTCGAATGCTAGGATAGAGGTGGCCTTTACATACATGCCCTCTGGCTTCTATTCTGGGCTCTGCTCTGACTCACCCTGCCAGCTGGGGCTGCTCACTCCCCTCCGTAGTACCCAGAGGGGAAATGAACCAACCAAGGGGCCCACACCCACTTTGCCTACCCACCTCTCACACCAGGCAAACAGCCTTTTGCTGGTGCTGGACAAACAGCCACCCAAGAGGGAGGCATCCTGTTGCCCAGCAAACTCCTGTCCAGCCCTCAGACTCACTTGCGGCTGAGCAACTTGCACACTGGCCCCAGTTCTATTACTCACTGGGCACATCTTTCCCAAGAGGCGGCAAACGGCACCATACCTCTGCCTGTGTTTCTATTTGCAAAAATCTAAAAGCTCATTTTGATAGGTTTGCAGCTCCCTGACACAGCTAAATGTCATGGGAGGGGGCTATGTTGAATCACTGGATCTACGTCTTATCTACAGGACAGGCCTCAGCAAGTTATTTCAAGTCCTTATGTCTCAGCCTCCCCTTGGTTGCACAGTAAGGAGAAATACTGCTCGCTACACGATGTTGTTGGCGGGATTAAATGACAGAACTTAAAGCTCCCAAATAGTAGGAACTAGTTTACATTCTGTCTAGCATGTCAAGATGGGTGGACAACAGGAGGAGATGTGGTCTAAGCCCCATGTGCTGACACCATCAGGGCCAGCTGGTCAACCCATGCCTCGCCCACTTCCTTAGCACTCCAAAGAGGAGGCTGAACTGGATCTGTGCAGTCTCTTGCACACGGCCTTCCCTATTTTACCACAGCTATGTTGCTTTTCATCCAGATGAAAAGAATGCAAGGTATTTGGAAATGCAATACAAGAATTCACATCAGCAACCTCTTCCATCTGCATAAGCCTGACTTCCAAATGGTTATAATAGGACATTGCTCATTATAGGTCTCACACATACAGGGGCATGCAGGAGAACCACCATGTAATCCGTGGGATCTGCAAGAGAGAGCTACTGTGACCTGTCTTACCCTAAGCAGTAATACCTGAGAAATGGCAGGTGTAGGATGCTAGTTTTATAGTAATATAAAAATGCTTGTCTTGAATATCACACTTCAAAACACACAGGACTGGATGATGTCTAAGGGTTGTGCTGTGTTTGATGTTCTAGGATGATTTCTGCTAGGAGCTGAGCTGGCTAGGAGGACAGGGCTGACACAGGGAAGCGATGTTCCCTACATGGCCTGAAATGATCTCTGTCCATTTCTCCCCACACCCCATTGCACTCAACACCCAGCCTACCATGCGGGACCTCTTACCTGTCTTAAGCATGTCCTTAAGCTTAAGCATGTCCTTAAGTCAATGACAGGCGATTTTCATTCCCATCCATGTGGACTCTTCCCACCAAAGGGGTCTCTGTGTACTCTATTATTCTCATTCATTCAATGTCCTTTTCAAGGCTGCTCAGGCCCTGGTTTGGGCAACAGGAGACCACCAGTCATGTCTAATTCCACTCGTTTTGCGTTTGCTGCATGTCCATTCCATGACAGGCTCAGCCTACAGACACGACAATGACCATGGCTGACCTCGAGGGGCTAAAAAACAAACAGGAGCCTGCAAGATACACAGACTAACCTCACAATGAAATGAGAGGCCAGAAGTGCTTCCTCAGAATCATAAAAATGGTAGGAAGTCCAGGGAGCTGTGGTTGATTCCAAAGGTGCGGGGGGGGGGGGGGGGAGTGAAAAAAGGGTCTTGGACTGGGCTGAAAATGAGCAGAATTCGGACAGGGGGAGGGGGAGGGGAAAGAAACTGCTTGGGTCCAAATACTAATTTCTGATACATGCTCATCTCTCAAAGCCCCTCTCTCCAGATGCCTTTTCTCCCCAGAGTCAGTCCCTTGTGACCACTGAGACTGCAGCACCTTCCAAATTCTTGCTTGTCTGTTGGCTACTCCGTGCTCATTCTGACCCTTTCAGGCCTGCTCACCTTCCCCATTCTCTGGGCCCTGACCCAAGACAGCACTCTCCGAGCTGGCATTAAGTGTGGCAAGGCTAAAATTAGGACTGTTTCCATAGATATCTAGACTTCTCTGTAGCAAATCTGTTCGGCTCCCAAGTGGAAAAAAAAAAAAAATTTTTTTTTTTTTTTCCCATTCTGACTGCAAAAGCAACTGGGGATCTGGAAAATCCAAATCAGCTGATGTCTGGACACAGCTTTGAGCCTTCCTGACCCCATAGGAAGGGAAAAAGGACCCTTCTTTGTCTGTGCAGTGGCCCCCACGGGAGTTTGCCCTCAATGGGCTATAAATCACCCACCACGATTGAAGGATGGCAAGCATGGGAAGTACCATGTGTCTAGGCCACCAACACACTGGGCCTCACTTCATCCTGGAGGGACTGGTCCTACTTCCTCCCATCGCAGAGACCTGCTGCAGATCAGCGGGGTGAAAAAACAGCCTCGCCCTGGAAGACGGGCCACGCCATTGAGTTAATACATGGGAAAGCTCGTATTTTAACCAACAGGGTGAAGACATGAGGTTCATAGATGTTCAGAGACCCTCCCACGGCCACCCAGCAAAGGGCTGCCATTGTGTTAATGATGACAGGGTAACAGCAATGACAGGCACAGCCAACGTTCACTGGCACTGTTCTCTTCTGGGCTCTGTGTCCACTGCTTCTCGTGGATTCTTCTACTCCATCCTCGTTATGGGTTGAACTGTGCCCTCCCAAAAAGGACATGTTGAAGTCTGACCCCCAGGAACTCAGAATGAAACCTTATTTGGAAACGGAGTCATCGCAGATATAATTAAGATGAGGTCATACTAGAATAGGGTGGGCCCTCCTCTCCGGGGTGCCTGGTGTCCTTATAAAGATGCCATGTGAAGACAAACGGAAAGAACACCCTGACGACACAGGATAAAAGTGATGCATCTACGAGCCAAGGACGACCCAAGATTGCTGGCAACCACCAGAAGCTAGGAAGAGGAAAGAAGGCTTGTCCTACAGGTTTCAGAGGGAGCACGGCCCTGCTGGGGTGCCTTGACTTCAGAATTCCAGCTTCCACAACTGTGAGACGATGAATATCTGCTCTTTTGAGCTGCCCAGTTAATGGTATCTTGTTACGGCAGCCACAGGAAACCCATACAAGCCTCATCCCAATTCTATGAAGACGTAGGTACTGAGAGAGTCAGGTTTTACGCATGAGGGCACGGAAACTTAGTGACAAATACCAACCTGCTACTAAGTGCTTTATATATATTAACTTGTTTAAAATCCACAACAACCCCAAGAAGATATTCCATTTTAAAGAGGAAAGAAAGTGAGGCACAGAAAGGTTAAGTAATTTGCCTGAGGTCACACAGATCCTAAGTGGTGAAGTCCAGATTCAAACTCACATCCGGAATCAGTGCTCTTACTTACTGTCACCACCTGAAGCCAGAAACAGAGTGTCTAACCAGGACTTGAGCTCAGGTGTTCTGGTGTTAAAGCCCACATCCTGGGCCTCTGTGTCACCTTTTGTGTCAAACAGAATGCTCTGCACTTAGGGGCCCTCAGAATGCTTATTTGATGACACGGACAAATTAATTAAATGAGCAGTGACTTGCATGCATACCATTAATTCAGATTAAATTCAAATTAGTTCATTTTAGCAGTTAAAACTGACCCAGGTCCATATGGGCGAGAGAAAATAGGAAAGAAGCAATTAGGATAGCTCGAGCACTAAACAGGCAGAGTGAAATAAAGCTCTTCACTTACAAAGCTTTTATGTACCAAGTTGTTTCCATAAACATTTACTGAGCCCACTACGTGCCAGCACAGAGTCAGGTCATGGGAGCAGAAAGTCACAGCTCCAGCCCGGGAAGGACATGGGCATGGTCAAACGGCCATCTATCCTGGCGGGTTCCAGCACTGAGGTCAGCGCAGAGGTGCTGCTGGAGGCCAGAGCAGAGGTCCCTGAATCTGCCCAGGTCCACAGCGGGGGCTTCAGAACAGGAGGTATCTGGGCACCATCTTGCTGACCCAAACAGCTGACCCAAACAGCTCCCTCTTTCTTTCCCGCCCCCCTCCTTTTTGTCTCTCTGTAACTTTTCCCTGAAACAAGAGTATTCTCACTGCATGAAACACACTGGTGCACATTTGGCGACATTCAATTTTCATGCTCACTAATCCATAGCAGAGGGAATAGAGTTAATTGTTCACCTTCAAAAAAGAAAAAAAAATGGGGGAAGAGTCAGAGCCTTTGCAAAACTAAAGTCAACAGACAACTGGTGATGGTTACGAGCATTAATTCAGATAAACTATCCCTCATTTGTTGACAGAGTGACAGAATACTACACTGTATTCTTTATCAACAAGTGAGAGAACAGTATTAGGAAAGGTGGAGGTCAAGGTCAAGGGCCATGGAACTGACCTCACTGGACAAACAAACACTAAAATTAGGAGGGTGGGGAGCAGCATGTGGGGGACGGGGGGGTGTCAAGGAAGAAAGATCTAGAACAGAGATGTGTCCTGTCACCCACCTTTCAGCCAGCCATTCACTCACTTGTAGGGCCTCTCCACACACAGCATGGCACGATCATGCGTGGCTTATCAGAAAGAATGAAGGTTCTGACTTAACCCTTTAAAAGAACTTTTTTAAGTTTATTTATTCATGGTGAGAGAGAGAGAGAGCAAGTGGGGAGGGGCAGAGTGAGAGCGGAGAGAGAGAATCCCAAGCAGGCTCCGCACCGTCAGTGCAGAGCCCGATGCGGGGCTTGAACTCACGAACTGTGCGATCATGACCTGAGCCGAAATCAAGAGTCACGTGCTTAACAGACTGAGCCACCTAGGCGCCTCCTGACTTGAGCCTTTACAGGGGGTATACAGGGGCACCTGGGTGGTTCAGTCAGTTAAACATCCAACTCTTGATTTTGGCTCAGGTCATGATCTCATGGTTGTGGGATCAAGCCTCACATTAGGCTCTGTGCTGACAGTTGCTTGGGATTCTCTCTCCCCGTCTCTTTCTCTCTCCCTCTCTCTCAAAATAAATAAATAAACTTTAAAAATACACACATACATACATACATGCATACATACATACAGGGGGTATACAGAGTGGTTTCAAGATCAAGTGCACCTCTGATGGCTTAATTAATAGCAAATGATACTGGGAACAAACACCAACCTGGCAGCACTAAGTGCTTTACACATATTAAGTTGTACAATCTCCACAAAGACCCTAACCCACAACAACCCCATGAAGCTATCACATTTTCTGGTTATTTTACAGACAGAGGGAAAAGGGCAGAGGGAGGGAGAGAGAAAGAGAGGGAGAAAGAATCTTAAGCAGGCTCCACACTCAGCACATGGAGCCAGGCATGGGGCTGGATCCCATGACCCTGGGCTCATGACCTGAGTCCAAATCAAGAGTCCAATGCTCCACTGCCCGAGGCACTCAGTTGCCCCAAAGCTATCCCATTTTAAAGAGGAAAGTGAGGCATGGAACAGACACACAGTCAGTGCTAGCCATTACTGTTATCAACATGGTCTTCATCACCAAAGAATTTAACACAGTGCCCAGGCAACCAACCAGCAGCTACACCTCTCCATCGCCATCACCAATCACCATCACCAATTATCATCACCAGTACCGCCACCAGAGCTGTGTACAGCCTTGGGCAAGTCCCTTACATCTCTCGACCTGAACTTCCACGTGTGTGAAACCCAGTTCTCATGGAGTGGAAGGACCAGGAGTTAAGCGCGGGCAGGGGAGGCTGGCCCGGCTCACGCTGGGAGCTGGTCTTCCTGGAGCAGGCTGGTAGGAAGTAGGGAACCATGGTCAAGGGCCATGGAACTGACCTCACTGGGAAAACAAACACTAAAATCGGATCCTTTCACCAGGAAACATTCCCACTCACCTCTGCCCCTTAACGAGATGGCCCTGCCCCTATGGAGGGGGCGGAACTGGCCGCCTGACAGCTTTGGTCTCCCGGGCCCCGGCAGAAGCTGGCGGAGAGTGACCCCGATAAGGCACCAACCTCGCTCCTGAAACGGCTCGCCTCTGTGTTTGGGTTTATTATTTCTGCACTGCTACAAAAAGCCCTTGGATCGGCGTGAGTATTTCTTTTTTTAACCCCCCTGGCAGGAGCCGCACACGGCAGAGGCACGCCTCGATTAGCTCAAGCTGTTCCTGGACTAAAGAGACGGACACACCGTGGACTTTATTTGTGGAGCCTCTTCTGAATGGCATCGGGCACGGAGGCCGAGGTCCCCGGGTGGACCTTCTCAGAAACTCTGCTGCAGGCGGGAGACCCATAGGCTGAGCTGAGGAGCAGACTCCAGCCCCTCCAGCCTCACCCTCCTCTGCCCTGAGAGGCCACCTGGCAGCCAGGGAGCACTGGGGTGGGAGTCACGGAGCTTGGCCACTCACCAGCTGCGTGGCCAAAGGTGGGCCAGGGTCTGCCTCTCAGCGGCACCCCATCCCGGGGCCTGGAGTCTATTCTGGCACTAAAACCTGTGGGATCTCTTCTCTTCCCGAGCCATCCTCCACCCTCCCACTGTCTGCCACCTGCTGTTCACATCCTTCCTCCCCGCTGGCTCCACCCCAGGCTTGCCCTGCCCTTCCCAAGGCACAAAACTCCAAATACAAGTCACCAGGCTCACCTCCCTCCTCCTGAGCCCCTGCCCCTACCTCTGCCCCATCCCCTCCCCCTCACTCTCCACCCCTATGGCATTTTTCTCTCCCCCTCCCCCCCTTTCTCTGGCCTCCTCTCTGGTGCTGGTTTTTTGCCTCTACTCAGAGAACTTCAACACGAAAATGGTACCTTCTTTCCACAGACTGTGCAGTGCCCTCCTATCTCTGTCAAACCCGACTCTCCTGTTTCCTGGCTGCTCTGGTCCTTTCCCAGAGCTGGTACAGGTCCCGAGGACGGGACCTAAAGAAGGGCTGAAGGTCAGAAGGGTCCAGCCAGCCTGGGCAACAGACACCAAGCACAGACAGATGAGACAGTCAGGCTTCACTTCTCCGAAGACTCCTCCGCCTCCACCCTCCCACATCAAAGCATCTCCCCCTCTCGCGAGCACATCAGCGAGAGAAGAGGAGCCTCAGGTCTGACAGGACCACAGAACTTTCTCACCCAGGTCTCAAGACACAAGCCAAACACAAAGGCCATGGAAATGTAGCAGCTGAAATGGGGCCATTCACTCAGCAAACATTAGTTATGTGTATTATTTTAAATGGATCATAAAATAAATAGCATCTGTCCTGTTTCTTTCTGCAACTATGGGAAGAGTGTGTGAAATGTGTGTAGTTCTGGGAAAGCCAACGGCAGCTTTACCCGCCATTCACTGGAAAGCCTGCAGAAGGTTGTGCTGGGTTCACATTCCACCTCAGTGGCCTCCCGGCCAGGAGCTGACCCTATCTGCGTCTCAGTTTCTCTGCAGGTGAACTGTGAAGACGAAATTATCTAGCACCCCAGATGGCTCAGAGACTAGAACCGATCCGTGCGCGTCTTCATCACCATCCTCTTCTTCATCATCATCACCACATGAAAGTTTACTGAGCCTTTAACATGTCAGGCAGTAACCGAAGGGCTCCACGTGGATCCATTCGTGAACACGACAGCTCCACGTCGCAGCTGGGCAGAGAGGTGAAGTCACTTGCCCAAGGTCACACAGCTCAGCAGAGGACGGCAGGATTCAGCCCTAGACAGTCTGGCTCCAGAGCTATGCCATTCAATCCCTGATGCTAGGCCCAGTGGCCAGCTAAGAGTAAATCGTTCAGCAACTCACTTGCTAGGATTATTATAATAATATTGGCTTTATTTTTGTAAGAACCACTGCCTCAGAGGGATGATTTTATTTTGCCTTTTTGAATTAAATTTCAGTCCTCAGGGCACCGAGCCTAGGGTAATAGCTTCTATTTCTGCCTGCTATCCACTCCCGTCCTAGCAGAGAGAAGGCCAGGCTGAGGGACTGCCTGTTTGCAGTTTTATGGGTCAAGCGGCATTCTCCGGGCCAAAGAGGCTGGGGGGTATCTCTATCCCAGAACTGTTGGCAAATCTCTCTCAGGCCACGGCCAACTGCAGAATGACAGCTACCACCTGTCCCTCTGGAGAGCAAAGCTCCCCAGCGTAGAATACGTATGCCCAATTCCAACCCTCCGAGGGGCCTCCAGGCCAGCCAGGGGCTGCCCTCCCCAGCCTGCCACTCTGGCTCCCTCCCAGGAGCGCTGATGGGTGCTAAACTCCAAGGTCCTCACAGGCAGCAGCCCCAGCCATGCCCCCAGAGCAGGAGACCAGTGTGTGTGGCAGCACAGAGTCCTTTCCACTTAGGTGGGAGTGAGCTGTTTTTGAATGGAAAGCTTCCCCCAATAGAGCCCTGGGCGAGCCTGTCAGCAACAAGCGGGGGGGGGGGGGGGGGGGGAGGGAGAACACGGGGCACTGAGGAACCCACCCACCCACCTGTCCCTGTCACCCCACCCGGCATGGGCTCGCCAGCCAAGCCACTCTGGAAGGTGCGGGAGGTGCGGCCTCTGGGATAAATCCAGCACGCTGGGCTCTGAGCCGGGATGGCTAGCCCTCCTCTGCAGCATCAGGGCGGCGGCTCCAATATTGCTCAGACCAGCAATCTCATCCTGAACGTCCCAACCTTGCGTTTTACACAAAATGTCGTAGAAGGAGATCTATGAATATGGGATGGTCAAGAACACAGGCATTGGAGCACTACAGCTCTGGGTCTGAATTGCCGATCTATGCTCAAGCCATGAGACCTGGGCAAGCTGTATTACTGATGTGAGCCTTTGTTTCTCATCTGTGCAATGGACACAAGAATCAGGTCAGAACCTTAACCTTGGAGAACATCAGTGTAACAAGACAAACAAACTGCCCCTCCCCCCCATCTCCAATCATCAGGATTTCTCAAAAGCATGGGCACATGAAGGTCAGAAGTCAGGAGAGCAGATACTCTTGGGAGGGCGGGGGCAGGGTGGCTCTGGGGTACTGGGGTACTGGGGTACTGGAAATGCCCTATTTCTTGATGTGAGAACTGGTTATATAGGGGACTCCCCTTATTAAAAATATACCAAGCTGCACACTTTGTTTTCTGGGCTTGGCTATGCTGTATCTCGATTTCTTAATTTTGCTAGAAAAACAAACAAAACAAGAGCTTTGGCATGGGATGTATAAACTCTGTCCTCAGCTCAGAGCGAGAACTCTGGATGTGAACATGCTTCCGCATGAGTCCCCTTCACCCAGGGCTGTATTTATGAGACCATCCCTTAAAGGCACAGCTTCGTCTCCAAGCCTTTGACGGGCTCAGGGGTCATCATATCCACTGATGCTAACGCATCCCCACCGACTTGCACAAATATTTACCAAGCAGCTACTATGCACCAGGCTTGGGTCTAGATGGGAGCAAACTGGAGAAAGCCCTTTCTCTAGCAGACTTTCAGGCTCATCCAGATGATCCTTCCCCAAGGAAGGATCCTCAACCTCTGGTGTAAACTACCCAGTCCAGGCCGAATGGTAAGATTCAGTTCCTGGATTTTTTAAGGTAACTAGCACAGCAGGGCTCCAGAGACAGCTTATCTGAGTTCAAACCTCAGCTTCATGGCTCTGGGTAAGTTTCTTAACTTTCTGTGTTGATTTTCCCATTCTCAAAAGGGGAGAAATGATGAGCTCTTAGGGTTCCGTGCAGATTGAGAGGCTCCAGTGAGATGCTTAGAACAGTGCTGGACATACGGCTGCTACTGTTTTGCAAATTCCTAGTGCACTGCCCCTTTCTCTGTGTCCTTCCATGAAACTTATCCCGGTCTTCACGTCGACAAAAATCCATTCACACAAAGCATCCACTGTGGTCTCCACTGCTCATTTATCTTCTCAGCCCTTTCAGGGAGGGGAAGCATGGAGAGAAAGACAGAGACGAAGAGAGACACAGATGGAGAGAGGGAGGAAGAGCTACAGCACTGTGACTCTGGCTCCTCCCAGGACCCACACCACCCAGTACAGGAGCCACACTTGTCCCGTGCTGGTCTGAATCAAGCTACACAATAAATATAAACCATGCACCAGCTTGGACTCAGCGTAAAATAAAGAATACCAAATAGTGCAATAATTTTTACACATATTTTGGTTATACTGACTTACATACAACCTGTTATCACAATTCATTTCACCTATTTCTTTTTACTTATTTTTTTTTACCCTTGCTACCAGAAATCTTTAAATTACATATGTGGATTCTATTTCTGTTGGACGACATGTTGTAGCTTATCAGCATCTTTTCCTACACGAGGCAGTTCCTTCCTTCAAAGGTGTTTCCATCCTAGTCCTTGAGATAAATGTTTCACACGATACATATATACATGTCAGACAAAATGCCATGGGTGCAGAAACTCCACCCAGGAGTGAGGTCACGTGGTTTACAAACAGTGCGGCCAGAACAAGGTCCAGGTCCAAACAGACACTGCCCGAGCTTCTCCCAACACTCAGACCAACTGGCGTATGTCTACTAGTCTGCCCTACGCCATCTCCCCAGGAGAGAATGAAGAACCAAGGTGCAATCCCTTGCAATCAAGATCACAAACATGTGGCTATTTCTTAAAGGGTAAGATCAATGGGTACCTCAAGGGGAGACAAGGCTTAAACAAGGTGTGAGTAAATGTCTGCAGAGGTAAAATCAGGACGTGTGATATTCTGACCCCTTTAACAGCTGGCCCTCCGTGACATTTCCAGTCTCAGGTCCTTCTTAAGCAGGGCACACTCAAGGAACCTGGTGTATCTCAGGGCTCACTGCTACAGAGGGTCACCACGGGCCAAGCACAGTGCACCTTGCATGTAGTAGGAAAGAATCCTCCCAATACCCCATGAGGCATGGAGTCTTTATGCCCACTTTACAGATGAGGAAACCAACTCCCAGGAAGGCTCAGTGATTTGCCCAGTCACCCAGCTAGTAAGTGGCAGAGCTGAAATTCAAACCAGTCCCTGCTCATCAACTGCATATCCCCCCTTCATCTTATGCGTCCAAACCTCTGCTCCTGCGGTTGCCTGTGCGAAAATACTGTTTTCACACTACTTTTCTGTAAAGTTAATACTGCTCTCTCTTTTTTCATAAAACCAACCACTCCGGGGGCACCTGGGTGGCTCAGTCGGTTGGGCGGCTGACTTCGGCTCAAATCATGATCTCACAGTCCGTGTGTCCATGACTTCAAGCCCTGCATCAGGCTCTGTGCTGGCAGCTCGGAGCCTGGAGCCTGCTTCGAGTTCTGTGTCTCCCCACTCACACTGTCTGTCTCTCTCTCTCTCTCTCTCTCTCTCTCTCTCTCTCTCTCAAAAATAAATAAACATTAAAAAAAATATTAAGAAGAAAAAGACACCAACCTCTCCTTCCCTTGGTCCCCATGAACTTTGAATACCATCTATCCTGTACCTACTACAAAGCATCAGAATTCATTGCTTATGTGTCCATTACCTCCATCATCAACAGTCTCAGGCTCTTCACAAGAAAAGCTACACCTTACCCACAAACGTATCTTCAGTTCCTGGCACAGAATCAGGCCCACAGGAATTACTCAATAAATATCTGTTGACTGAAAGAATAATCAACCAAGCAACCCATCCTGACACCGCTTTTTGCTCTGAACCCTTTTTCCAACCAGCTTCCTTATTCTGCACTCCGATGTTCCTCCCCATGGGTGGCTTCTCCACCAATCTGTTTGCGTGGAGAGAAGCCAAATGTATTGCTTTCAATTGCAGCTTGGTAACACCAATTGTCACCTCTCCGCTTTTATTAATTGCTGGGTTAATCAAGCACTCCAAATTGTGCCCACCCACGCTAACACGAAAGCATCTCTGGATGACCAAGAAAACAGGTGTAAGCTGAAACGAGACGGAATCTCTCACGGCCTTTTGGACCCTGCACGGCTGCCATAGTTTTCAGAGTATGTGGGTGCAAGTCGCATCGGATGTTGGAACAGTCTTGACCAAAACCTCAGCCATCCAAGGCTTCTAGCCAGCAGGTCGGCATCACAGTGAACCCTGATGTACATTCTCAGTTGCATGCCCCCACAGTGTGAGAGACTCTGGTGTGATACCAGCGTTCAGAGACGGACACTGAGGCCCAGCTGAGAAATACACCACAGACTTGCCCACGGCCTCTGTGCGGATCACTGCACGAGTGATCACTAGTCCCTGCCATCCAGACCTGAGGACCACACTCCTGTCTCCTCCCTGCGGCCTGGCCCGCTCTCCCAGACTCACCTGCCTCGCTCTGATCACTTCATCGAAGTGGGGCTGACCTGCGTGATTCAAGTTTTCTCTCCTCCGGCTGCGCTTTCCCAAACCTCCCAGACATAGTGGGTGAGGACGTTTTCATCAGAACCTTCAGCTAAATCTTGCTTTCAAATTCTACAACAAGTTTTCATGCAGACGTTTTTACTCCCTCTGCTTCTCTCACGTGTGACACAGGCATTGATGAAGGTATATTCCTCTCCCTCACACGTGCCTGTCTCCGCACCATTTTGTGAGCAGTAAACACAGAAGCAGAGGGAAGTACAAAGTGAGGAAGATTTACCGTACGTGTTCATGTACTTTTTAGGCTTCTGATTGCAAAGAATAATGTCATCCTTCCAAATTGTCCCCTTCTAGTTCACAAAAAAAGCAGTTTTTCATGCTCAATAAAGATGCCAGTAGGCCGCTAGGCCAACCCGCCATGACATTCCCTGACAGGCTTCCATATGGAAAGTCTAACATTCCAGATGCCTTCCCATGTACCAGGTTTCCAGAAGCGTAGTTACGAGCACCCCCGGGGGCCGAGAAAAGAGTTCTGTGCACAAGACAGGCTGTACGGCTTACTGCCCAGCTTCACGAGCAAACTGCTCAAAGCCTGCAGTGGGCCCAGGAGCCCCCAGGGGTCCCTGTGCTAAGTCATGGAGGGGAGTCGCCTCCTGCTCCCCAAATGAACAGGTGGAGAACGCAAAGGGAAGGTGTGCATCTGCATAGGAAGGCTGATCTGAGCCTCTCTGCCTGGAGAGGAATCTAGGAAATGGAAGGTAAAACAGAATTCTCATCAAGTTTCTTCAACGTGGGCAACAAACTGACGCCTCTCAAAGGGGGAGGGGGAGGCTGGTTCAAAAGCACAGGTCCTATTTCCTAAAAATACATGCCAACTGCAAAAGAGCACAGCAAAGCTTCATGGCAATGTTTTTTTGTTTGTTTTTTCTTCGTTTACCATCGACTTATACACCCCCAATTTAAAAAGTTTTGTTGAAGTGGCAGCTCCCTCTCCTAGAACATTCGGAAGAAAGACCCGCCTACAGAGTCTGTGTCACCAAGGCCAAGCCTTACGGGTCAGGGAAAGTTCGAGGAACAGTGCGGCGATGCTGTGTCCACACTGACATCTGGGGCTTGTTCTCCAGGACCCAAGGCTGACTGCAAAAGCCGCCAGGGCAGTAACAACCAGCACGGACACGTGACACGGAAGAAAAGCCTTCCACACGCGTGCACAGAGTAGGTGCTAACACCCTTACCACACCAGCAAAACTGCCTCTGTCCTTCCAGACTCCTTGTCCCTCTCCTTGATGAAAGAGGCCAGGGGCCCAGGGTAAATGAAATCCATCTAGATGAAGCCATCTGATGTCTCTCCAGATCTTGCCAGACGGCCACCACTTCTGCCCCCAGCAGCCATAGGGGGCCAGGAGACATGCCAGCAGGCAATACTGTTCAACCTTAGGGAAAACAACCCCGATGGCATTCAGCGGGGAAACGAAGGACTGGCGCATCAGGAAAAATGGCGCGGCAATGCTGACCTTTGTCACAGAAAGAAACTAACGACAGTAAATAACGCACTTTGCAAATAAAAGTTCCATTACGTCCCACAGAGCAATAAAACACCCTTAATTACCTCACTAGGGCACTTCTGGTCAATGCCTGATATTCGATCTTGGAACAACAGGTGTGCCTTCCTAAAGAAAACTGAGCCCAAATTTTGATTTTCTTCTGTTGTTCTTCTACTTTCTCTGCTAGGAGTTACCTTGAACTCCGAGAGCCCAAAATCACAGGATTTCAACAGACTGATGGAGCACTCTTTCAATTTATTGTTCCATACTCCAATTTTCCTCACACTGGACCACAAATCACCCCGCCTCTTCACAAATCCTTGGACACCATGAGACGTGACACACAGCTGGATGAATTATGTGGAAAATGCGAAGACTCATCACTTTGCACCCCAGCCTCCGAATCACGAACTCAAGGAGGTTGGGTGAGAACACCTCTGCGGACCTGCTGGTTCATCAACCCCAGCAGAGACCATGCAGAGAAGTTGCCAGAAGCCTGTCGGCCTCAGCACCTCAAGCCCCTTCTCGAGTGACACGACGGAAGGGACAGCACACAGCCTCCAATGCCAGCTGTGGGGAGGGTGGGCAGTGCCCCCACTGGGGTCAGGCTCATGCCTGGCCATTGCGTGGCAACCGCTCTGTGAAGTAGGTTTCATTATCTTCATTGCAAGGCTGAGAAAATTAAAATCCAAGGATAATAAGTAACTCGCGCAGGATCACAGAGACTGTAAGCAATAGAGACCCAGAATTAACTATTAACCAATACTTCCCATCACTGTAACCCTAGCCGGAGTCAAGGTCACCTCCTGCCTGAACTAAAGCCCCTCGTATACAGTCTCCCTGCTTCCATCTGTGCCCCCCAAGGGCAATCCTCAACAGAGGAGTGTCCTAAGTGACTACCTGAGAAATGGGTGGGCTTATTAGGTCACTCCTCCAATGGCCCCAGCTCACCACCTGAACCACTGAGCCTCTACTCCTCTCTGACCTCATCCCCCACTACTTTCCTCCATGCTCCCTGCCTTCCAGACACTGACCTCCTTGTGGTCTCTCAATTAGCAATTGAAAAATGGCCTCAGGGCCTTTGCATTTACCCCCAGCTCTTTCTCCAGATAGCCCCATGATTCGTTTCTTTACCTCTTCAGATCCGATGTTTGCTCAAATCACCTTGGAGAATCCCCACCTGAGTAACTTCAACTGGCAAACTCCACCTCCCAACATACGCATCCCCAACCCTCCCACCTGCAATTTCTTTTTCTCCGTGGGGACTTTTATCACCACAGAAGGCTCGACATATTTCACTTATTTGTTACTCTGTCTCTCTCAGCTGGAATGTAAGGTCCCTGAGAACAGGGACTTTTATCACTCCATTTATGGGGCACCTGGGTGGCTCAGTCGGTTCAGCGTCCAACTTAAGCTCGGGTCATGATCTCACAGCCCATGAGTTTGAGTCCTGCATCGGGTTCTGTGCTGACAGCTCAGAGCCTGAAGCCTGCTTCAGATTCTCTGTCTGTCTGTCTGTCTGCCTCTCTCTCTCTGTCCCTCTCCTGCTCTCATTCTGTCTCAGTCTCTCAAAAATGAATAAATGTTAAAAAAAATACTTTATCACCCAGTTTACTATTTATAATTAGTTTACTAATAGACCCACTGCACATATAACCATGCCACACATAGTACTCCATCAATATTTGCATGATAAAAAAAAATGATTTGAATACAGGTCTGCCACAAGGTGTTCTCTGTTCTCTCAGTCTGGGCTAGCGTGTAGAGCACCAGCTCCTGGACAGCAGAAGTTAAGCGGACAGGACAGGCCTCAGTCAACGCTGGATTCCTCCATTTACTACCATTTACTAGTCATTCCTGAGCCGTCCCTCCAGGCTGCTCGGAACACATCACTTTAAAGCACCTGGATATTTGCAAAGAACGTGGTCCTGGGTCACCGCATGTGGGACCTCTTTCCTCTGATGGCATTAAAGAGTGTGCTCTTCACACACAGCAACGGTGCGGGGTGAGTGAGCCCAGGAGAAGCGGCCCACTTATCAAACCCCACGTCTCTTCCGCGGCCCTAACACGGCACCAGCCCAAGCGGAGCACCTGACACGAGAAGGCACGAGCCACATCCAAGCGACTGTGAGTTTGGCCGGAAAGTCACAACGAAGCAGGGAATCAGTCAGTGGGAGGGCGGGCGAGGCCAGATGGGGGAGGCCCTGCAAGGCCAGATGCCACCGTCCCACAGAGCTGCCAGATCCTTGAGGTCACTGCTTACACGGCTGAGGGCTGGCAACCCAGCCTTTAATCTGCCTGCTCGGGGAAGGGAGGCCTCCCCCTCCTGCAAATCACACACGCACACGGACTCCAAAAGCCAGCCCTCGCCTCCGAGGGACCATGACAGGAGCGTCTCTAGGTTCCCCCAACGGCTCAAGTCAACCTCCTTCCTGTTCTCTGAAGCCCAAGTTCCTGCAGCCTCCAAGGTGCCTGCTGAGCATAAGGACAGGGTCACCCTGCGCCCATGATGCTATCAAGAGCACATGCATTTGTGAGGCTTTCTACTGAAAACAAAACAAAACAAAAATTTTTAATGTTTATTTATTTTGAGGAGAGAGAGTGTGTGAGCAGGGGAGGGGCAGAGAGAGGCGGGGGGACAAAGGATCCGAAGAGGGCTCTCGTGCTGACAGCAGAGAGACAGATGCAGGGCTATAGAACCTATGAACCGCGAGATCACGACCCGAGCCATCGGACGCTCAACTGACTGAGAAGCCACTCAGAAGCCCTGAAGAAAATTTTTTAATAAAAGTCCAGGTTGAGAACCTTGGGGAACAGGAATAACAGCAATAAAATGTGCATGCGTGCTGAGCCAGCCAGTTTTCAAATGATGGCTCCTTTCACCCTAATGCCCTGATTCAACCCATCAGTATCCCCATCTTACCCAGGCAGAAACTGAGGCTCAGATGAGAAGTAATCCACTCCAGCCGGAAAGGGACAGAGCCCGCTTCCAAACCCAGTTTGTATGGCACGAGGGCGTGAGTCTCACAGGCCACACTGCCTTTCATGGAACCAAGAGGACCTATCCTTTTTCAGTTTGGAAAATATAACAAAGTTGTTGCTGAGCCACTCTGTCACGAGCTGGTGTCCTGGGTGACCCTCTGCAGGGGGGAGCAGCTGAAACTCCAGACCTGGATGGACGGGCTCACTTTCCTTCAGAGGGCCAAATGGCACGTGGAGGTTAACAGGACCTTGAAGCCCTAAGACTCAAGTTCAGATCAATCCCCCTAAGCCTCAGTCTGCTCATCTGTGAAATAGGAATGTTTATCCCATATCCACTTCCCCTGGTTGCAGTCAAGACCTTATAGACAGTAACAAAAGGTTTGCTGGTGTACTCTCTGTCCCATAAAAGGCTGTTAGAACACAGTTATGATTATGACGCAGTCCAAGTAACACCCATTAAGAAGTTGAACATTGGGCATAAGCAGCTACCCTCCAGAGGTGAGCATGGGCTCACCTGAGCTGCAATTTCCTGCTCACCTCCCACTTAGGCCTGAGTCTCTCCAAACTTCATAAAGGACAAGAACCTTCCAGGCGACACCCAATCTAGAAAGGGTAGACTCAGACTACAAGCTCCCCAGGTGAGCATCTCAGGTACGTAGACAAGGTGAGCCGTAGGCCGCCGTGTCCTCGTTGGACCCACCAGACACTGACCCAGGGCAGTCCTGCCTCCTGGTGCTCAGCAGATCACGTGGACCCAAAGCATTCCTACTTCCCCACTTCCTCCACCTCTGGCAATCCCTCTCACACAATGTTCCTCCAACCTGAGTGACCAGGGGCCACTTGTACAGAAAAGAAATTGGCAGGGAAGCCTCACTATGGCTTAGTTTTTATTCTAGTGTTATTTTAGCATTAAAATGTAAAACATTAAAATTAAAAAATGATTTAAATATCGACTGAGTGCTAAACGCCAGGCACTGTGCTCAGTGTTGCAGACAGAGTAACAAGGAGGTACCCTCCAGGTGTCCTCCTGGCCTCAGCAAATCACCTAAGAAAGAAATGAACCGAAACATCCCACAAAACAAACAAACAAACAAACTGTAAAAATCAACTGGGAAAGCAGTCTTAAAGCTCTTTTAAAAACACAGAAGGCAAGGCTCAGGTCATGATCTCACGGTCCATGAGTTCAAGCCCCGCGTCGGGCTCTGTGCTGACAGCTCAGAGCCTGGAGCCTGTTTTGGATTCTCTGTCTCCCTCTCTCTCTGCCCCTCCCCTATTCACGCTCTGTCTCTCTCTGTCTCAAAAATAAATAAACGTTAAAAAAAAAATTAGAAACAAAAACAAAAACACAGAAGGCAGGTGTTGACCTGGACGAGGCAGTGTGAGAGGACTGAGGACTGGTAAGTAAATTGAGGGTGGGGAGTTCCAGGACAGGGCTAATGAATGAGGACAGAATACCAGGTGAAGAGCTGTGGGCATGACCATCCAATGGGGGCCGCACACCCAGGACCTGTGGCTCTAATACAACCTTGAAGGCAAACCAACTTACAAGGTACCTGCTTGTTTTTTATAAGTTCAGCAACAATATAAGTGTAAATCAATTCAATGAGATAGTCAAGGCTGAACCTAAGCCAGCACTTTCCCAAGGGAGCATGGTTCACTGTGCTCAGGTCAACGAGGTTCTTTTGAGGTTAGTGCCCCCAGCTGTATGCCTTCTTGATGTTGGAAACGCTGTGGAATAGCCCAGATGCCTCCTTCATGATAAGCACTCCATCCTTCCTTCATGAGCTTCCCTCAACTGAACAAGGAACCATTTGGTGCCAAGGCAATGGTTTATCGGTACAAATCCAGGGCCAGTATCTGATTATAGGTGGTCACCCAGATGACCCAGAAGATATTTACATTAGTTTGAGATGACATCAAAATTCAATTTAAAAAAATTTAAGTGGGGGCACCTGGGTGGCTCAGTCGTTTAAGCGTCCGACGTCGGCTCGGGTCATGACCTCGTGGTTTGTGAGTTCGAACCCCCCATCAGGCTCTGTGCTGACAGCTCAGAGCCTGGAACCTGCTTCGGATTCTGTGTCTCCCTCTGTCTCTGTTCCTCCCTCACTCACACTCTGTCTCTGTCTCTCAAAAATGAATAAATATTAAAAAATTAAAAACATGCGGGACGCCTGGGTGGCTCAGTTGGTTGAGCATCTGACTTCAGCTCAGGTCATGATCTCACGGCTCATGAGTTTGAGCCCCGTGTCAGGCTCTGTGTTGACAGCTCAGAGCCTGGAGCCTGCTTCAGATTCTGTGTCTCCCTCTCTCTCTGCTTCTACCCCACTCATGCTCTCTCTCTCTGCCTCTCAAAAATAAATTAAAAAAAAAAATTTAGGTGATAAAAAAAAGTCTCAGATAACACCTGCAAGCCCATCAGGGAACACTGTTAGAGAAACAAAGAACCTGCTTCCCTTCCATTTGTCAAAATCTCCACACCCTCAAAAAACCCCTCCCCCTTGCATTTTCAGCTGCCTTTCCACTTTTCTTCCAGTCTCAGAAATGGCGTGTGTATTGTGTATAAATGCAATAATGATGCATGCAATGGACAGTCCTTCTATCTATCACACACGAGGGTGAGAAAGGGACTAACATCCACTGAGGCCCTCCTGCCTGAGAAGCACCTTCAAATATGTCCTCATAATACACGCAGTCCATTTCATAAAACATCTCACCCATTTTAGAGATAAGAAAGCCACGGGTGTTTTTCGTACCTTACTTAAAGTCAGCCCCACACTCAGTCAAGCGCCCAATTTAATCGAGGTCTGTCTGATCCCAGAGCCCAGACTCCGTGCAGGACCTCAACTCCCTCCCCGCTCCACCAAAGAAAACCCTCTCCTTTGAACTGTAAACAATAGGTACCTCCAAAATTCTTACCCAGCTCCCTCCAGAAGCTCTATGTTTTCCTTTTCATTACAAGCCCCTTCATTCACTATAAATGAAAAACATTCTGAGTCAATTGTATCGCCTTCCCATTTTAATTGTCAGATTTGCAAGTGTGGCCGTCTGACAATTTTGTGGCAAAGGTCCCAGAGTTAACTCCCTCCTGGGCCAGGCAGACTTTTGTGTACCGAGCAGCATTCCGTAGCATCTTTATGACATCTTTTTCAGCGGGAGAAAAGAAGACATCCTCTGGAGCCCATCCATTCATAAGTTTGAGCTGGAATAATACAGACTTGGAAACTATGCAAAATAGTTTCCTTAAATAAACTTTTTTTCTCTTGGTCCCCTTTGAAGTTCTAACAGAGGCAAAAGTCAAAGAGGGCCTCTGTTCAATCAACTCATGTCAACAGCACTTACTGAGAACATCTGACATGGGAAAGTGAGCTCTGGGCCTGGTATTTGCTGCGGGGGCGGCGGGGGGTGGGGGGAGGTGGCTGTCCCACAGGCGCTCACCGGCAGGCAAGGAGACCGCCACCAGCCCTCGCTGAAGCACCCACATAAAATACCAGCATAATATTAATATATAGGCTCAAGCTGTTAGTTTCACTACAGGAGGATGGGATCATTTGAAGGGAGAGTGGTCTTGAGTGACCGGAGGACAGGGGAGAAGATAAGTGAACAGAAATCTATTCATTCATTTGGTATTTACTGAGCTCAAAGCAGAAAAAGTACTAAGTGCCAGAAATACAGGGAAACAGATATGGTCTTTGCCCCTGGTGATGTATGCAATCTCACAGGATAAACAATGATAAACATGTGGCCAAACACAAATGGCCACACATGTCAGCACTGAAAGAGACGCCCCAAGGTGCCACCCATGAACCGGGACCCCAGCTGGTGCCCGCCAAGCCTTCCCAGCCTGGCAGGCACACTGGTTCCTCAGGACTGGGACAGAACAATGGTGGTCAGGTCTGCAAAAGAAGGGGATGTCTGCACAAGTTTTAGGGACAGAGCACAGTTGAGGGGTTAAGAGGATGGCTCTGGGGGGTTCAAATCCTAGTGCCCCCCTAAATAGCGCTGTAGCGATAAGGGGAGTTATCACACTTCATTTGTAAGGGGGGGGGGGGGAATCACCCCATCGCATGGTTTTCTGTGAGGATTCAAAATATCAAATGAATCCATTCATACAGAGGTTAAAAAAGACCACTTGACACATAGTTGGTGCTAAAAACAAAGAAAAAAGAAAAAGAAAAAAAAAAATCCTAGCTTTTTTTTTTTAATTTAACTGTGTAACTCTAGGATGTGGATTTTATCTCTATTTCACAGATGAAAAAACAGAGGTTCGGAAAGCTATTAAGGAACTTCACTAAATTCTCACAGACAAATGCTGAGGCCAGGATTCAGATCTGGGTCAAGCTGCAAGTTGTCAGCAAATACTTTCAAAACTGAGAGTCACTGTGTGTGATTCTACGGCGGTTCAAACTACCACGAGCTATTCCAAATTTATTTTATATCTGCAGAATTCCTAGCTCCACTCAAGAGAACCACTGGCTTGGTGATAAACCAGACTTATTAGGCAATAATTCCTCAAGTTGTTTACGACAAAATGGGTCTTGGTTCCTTTTGTTATGCTGCCTCAGTTTCCTTAAAGTGACAAGGGTGAGGGGAACTAGAAACAAGGTTATAAGATTGCAGAGACTCAAGTGTTCACAGCTGTGGTCACAAGACCTCAGAAAGTTCACTGCCAGCACCTCCCTCACCCAACGAACATTTATAACTGAGAGCCCGCTATGTCCCAGAAGCTATGCTGGGAACTGGAGGGCATGTATATATGGTTTCTGTAAACTCACATCTCCTCTGCGGGTAGACCCCTTGCTTCTCCCTTCTCTACCTCAGACTCATTTGAGACTCACTCCAGAGATCACCACTTCCAGAAGGTGCTACCCTTCCTTTCTGGGCTCTCCCAAATACCTATAAATATTTCCAGGATCTCCAACCACTGACACAGCCTCATTATTTTATAAGGATCAGTCCAGAAATCTGGAGACTGAAGTCTCGTTACCAGATACAATTTCCATACAGACACTATTCCTTCTTAATAGATTTATTCATTTTTTTTTCCCTTAACAGATGTCATCTGAGCACCTACTGTGTGCAAAACATCATCCTCTGTGTAGTGACACAGAAATGAATGGAGAGGATGTCAATCTAATGGGAGAGACAGGTACAGAGAGTAGAATGAGACTCTGACATTACTGCAGGGCTTAGCAAGTCACCTACCCTCTCCGGCTTGGTTAATTTACCTGGAAAATGAAATTAGCATTAGTATCTATCACTCCATCTTAAGGTGATGAGGATTACATGAGATCATGCCTATAAAATGCTGAGTAACCACATCCTCGGAACTCAGTAGGTATGTCAAATACGCATCGGGTAGTTCTTTGTGATAAGCTTTGGAAATATTAGCTGTCATCACAGGGGGATGCTGTAATCTGACACCAATGTAGCTTTAAGTCTTAAGAGCCTTCTTTTGGTCCAGTGAAAGCAAATCATTTAGACACTTAACGGAAAATTGACACCAATGCAATCCAGCTTTGATGAGAAATCAGTTTTGGAAAACCACATATTCTAAACTCAGAAATCTAGTCAATGGTCCTCTATTCTGAACTTTGATAACATAGTCAAAGAACATCCTTTCCAAAGGTCACCCCCCCCTTGAGGCCTTCCTGGATCACTCACCCAGCAGACTCTCCCTCCTTGAACTCCCTTTATTGAGTCCTTTCTTAGGGCACTCAAGCATCTTCTCTGCCCCGTAGGAGCTAATGATCTTGTCCTGGCCCCACCATCACATTCCCAAACTCCAAGACTTGAGGATCTATGTCTGAGTCACACTAATATCCCTCCTTCAGCCACCTGTCACATCACAACACTGTGTAACAAACCATCCCCAAAAGCAGTGTCTTGAGGCAACCATCATTTATCTGCACTCAAGCATCTGCAGGTCAGCTGGCGCTCAGCAGATCCGGTTGTGGGGGGGGAGGGCTTGGCTTCTCACTGCAGTCTCGCGGGTTGGCTGGGCAGCTCTGTTCCAAGGATCTCTCATCCTGCTCTTCCTCAGAACAGCAAGCTAAAAGGGCATGCTGTTCTCATGGCAAAGGCACAGAGATGCAAAGAAAAGCAGGAACACTCAAGGTCTTCAAAGGCCTAGGGTCAGAACTGGCACACCAGCACCTCTGTCTCATCCTCAGCCTAAAGTCACCTAGTTGAAATATACCATAATCTTTAGATAGGAATTCCGAGAATTCAGAAAGGTGTGAAAAACGGAGACCATTAATGCATATTACATATCACATCCACCACCCAGGCACCTTTATACATAAAAACAGAATCCTTGGGCACGGACTAACTGAATGAATAAGTGAATGAATGAATGAATGAAAGAAAACTGAGTGTCTTTCAGAACCTTGTCAAGACACATGACAATTTACCAGCAGCCACTCTGAGTTCTAAATCTGGTAATACAACAACACTCTCATTAAATATTAGTTGGCTACAGGTCCCTAGACGCCCCTGTACTCTAGCTGAAAAGGCAAAATTTCAAAACCTTGTGTGAACACATTGTTATTTTTTTCATGATCTCAGATTATGGAATAAACCGATATAGCCATTCACACACAGGAGCCCGCATGCACACACACATCACGCCCTCTCCCCTAAAAGAAGGAAAACGTGACAGTGTTTTGCACACATGAGGTAAGGGAAGGGGATCCAAAGGGAAAAGGTGAAGAGGTGACTTTGAATCAAACCTACGGTGGTTAATTTTCATTTAACTACCTACCTGAGACTAGAGGCTCAGCAGAAGCACATTAAAGTCCGTGAACTTATGAAATGATGCATTATTGAAGCCACAGCAGGGGAAAGGGCTCGGTTTGCAAGACATAAAAGACTAAAGCCTGCAGAATTGTCATTTTCCATTACAAGGTAACTGCTAAAAAGAAAAATAAAGACATTTTAATTAAGAAAGAAGACACCAGATCTAAGAGGGTAGGTAAAGTAAAATTAACCCATAGCTCTCCACTCCTCCTGCCCTGGGAAAGCCTGCAGTTCATCTCAGAGCTCGACCAAGGGGAAAAGTCTTAGATGAGCCACAAGCCACCATTTGTTCATGCATTCAGCAAATATTTACCGAGAGCCTTCTATGTGCCAGATATAACGGGACAGAAACGCCTGCCACCATTAGCTTACATTTAAGTACGTTGCACAGTGTATAAACAGTGATGCTACATATAGGAAAAAAAAATGGAGCAGGCTACAGGAGGTGGTGGGTGCAGTTAACATAGTTGCAAATTAAACAGGGCAAAAATCACTAAGTGTTCCACTTGCTCAAGTGACCTCAGGTTCCCTGTGCTTCAACTTCCAAAAACTTTTTAAACCAATCGCCAGCTGAAGTTGTACACAGCACCCATGATGGTAAATCCATCACGCCATTCGCTCCAGCAGATCACACTCGAGGTCCTACCCACAAGATGACTGCCATCTAGCACCGCTTGTCAGGAAGCGCTCCAGCTACGTGGGAAAACAGCCCAGCCCAGATGTAACCACTAACTCTAGGCAAGAACCAAAAGCAGTCCAGGCAGACACCAGCAGACTTACTAAGGCTTTGGGGTCTGTATCCCGACCCCTCTATCCCTTTCACTGTGTGTTGAGTAGGAATGACTTGATGGCATTAGAGAAGCAGGAGTCCATCGAATCCACAGCCAACTATGAGCTTGCCTCGCTGGGTCCCCAAATTAGGCTCCTGGAAGCCAGTCCTGTGGGCCTGGACTCTACAAGGCCAAGGCTATAAACATAGAGTCTGTCTCTAAATGGGGGAGACAGGAGAAGAGGGGGTGCCTGGGTGGCTCAGTTGGTTAAGCCTCTGACTTTTGATTTCAGCTCAGGTCATGACTGCATGGTTGGGGGCTCGGGGGCTTGGGGCTGGGCATGGAGCCTGCTTAAGATTCTCTGCCCACCACTTCCTCTGCCCCTCCCATTTTTCTGCCCCTCCCACTCCTCTGCCCACCATTTCCTCTGCCCCTCCCCTGCTCATGCTCCTGTGCATGCATGCTCTCTCAATCAATCAACCAAAGGGGAAGGGGGAGTAGGGTGGTATTTGGGACCATGTCCCTACCCTTAGCCTCTGTCCACTGGACCTCCTACCCAACTTCCTGCCACGTGGAGGAAGGTTCTTCCAGTGTTCTGAATCTTGACTGCATGTGCTAACCTCCTGGGGAGCTTGGGGTTCCCAGCGCCCAAACTGCACCCCAAACCAGTTGAATCAAAACTTCCAGAGGTGGGGCCCAGGCATCCGTAGATGTGAAAGCTCCCCAGATGATTCTAGTAGACAGCCAGGGCTGAGAACCACTTGGGACCCCTCATTCTGCCCACTCCAAATGAAATCTCCATTCCTGAGCACCTGGTGGTCTCCCTCCCTATTTTGGCTTGAAGGCTCAGCTGTGCCCTCTACCCCACATTGTCCCACTGTGGTCCACCAGGAAGAAATTATCAGAAACCTCCAGGTGGCCTGTGTGCAGCAACTCTATTTTCCAAGCAAAACTGGGACACAGGACCTGGCAGGAACACCCCTGTGCTCTTCCGAGGCAGTGAGCCCAGACAAGTTAGAGAACAGTTTTGGAGTTCTAATCCTGGTTTGGACACACACGCACTCCGTGTGACCTTGGACGGGAAAATAAACCCCACTGCATCTCAGCGTGCTCCTGTGTAAATCAGGCATCATGATAGCCACCTCACCGGGGCTGATGGGAAGACACGAGGGGAATCATTAATCAAGGGTCTGACATACAGCAGGTGCTCAAAAGACGGCAGCAGCTCTTATTAATTTACTGCAAGGGAACCAGTCCAAAAAGAGCGTAGATCCCAAAACAGACTATCTGGGACAGTTTCATGGTTTACGGGGACAACAAATGGGGCAGAAGATTTGAAACCAGAGCCACCCTAGAAAATCTGATTACCTGCATTTTGTATAGTGAGCACTGTAACTAGGGGGCAAGACAGGTTAAGCCACGGGCAGTGAGCAAGCAGGTGAGGGATAGAGGTGGCACCCCGAGCCTCTCTCTGGCAACGCCCACCAGTACACCAGAAACTACTCTTCTTCTTTCCAACAGGGGACGGGACACTCCCCTCAAACCTCAAACCGAAGGAGAGTAGGCAGGAACCGGAAGGACAAAGCGGCTCTAACATGGAATGTAACTGAACGTAAACAGAAAACAGAGAAGCTGCACACTGCCAGTGAAACAAAAGGGAAGATGGAGGTCTGAAGTGACAAGGGTGGATGGAAAACGAGAATGGAATAAATCCACACAGGTCTCCTGTGAGGCTCCGTATTAGTTATCTACTGCTGTGTAACAAATCACCACCAAGCTAGTGGCTTCAAACAGCACACATTTATTATCTCACGGTTTCTGCAGTTCGGGAGTCTGGCTGTGGTTTTTAGCTGGGTCCTCTGCTTAGAGACATGCAGGGCTGCAGCCAAGGGGTCCCGGGTGGCATCCTCATGTGGACGCTCTGGGGGAGAACCCACTCACAAGCTCACTCGAGTCCTTGCACTGTAGCACTGAGGGCCTCGCCTCCCTGCTGGCTGCAGGCTGGCGGTCACCCACGGCTCCTGGCCACGTACGTGGGCGTCCCCAGCATGCCAACTTCATCAAGCCAACAAGGACAGCCTCTACCACGAGTCAGCCAGAATCACAGAAGCAGCATCCCATCGCCCCTGCTACGTTCTACTGGTCAGAGCAAGACACCAGTTCACTCACACCCCATGTGCAAGGGATCACACAAGAGCGTGACCATCTGCCAGTGGGGTCACAGACAACCACTTTTTTTCCCCATTGTGGTAAAGTACACATAACAAGGGGCGCCTGGGTGGTTCAGGTGGTTAAGTGTCTGACTCTTGGTTTTGGTTCAGGTCATGATCTCGTGGCTTCATGGATTCAAGCCCTGCATCAGGCTCTGTGCTGGCGGTGTGGAGTCTGCTTGGGATTCTCTTTCTCTCTCTCTCTCTCTCCCCTTCCCCACTCACACTGTCTCTGTCAAAATAAATAAGCTTAAAAAAAATAAATAACAAAACTGAAAACTGCAACCCTTTCCAAGTGCACCATTCAGTGAAATTAGATCCATTCACACCGTTGGGTGACCACGACCTCCATCCCTCTATAGAGCTTTTTCATCTCCCTAAACTGAAACCCTGCAACCTCAATCAGTCAATCAGCCAATCGACGGGGAGAGGAAAGGGTGACTGTGTTTGGGACCTTTGCCTCTGCCTACTGGACCTCCTATCTGACCTCCCGCCACACGGAAGCCCTCCAGGTGTTATCCCTCCATGCTAACTACCTGTTCTCCTCTCTCCCCAGGCCCCATCAGCCCCCACTCCTTCAGTCTCTATGAATGGGACTCCCCCCAGCACCTCACATGGGTGGAATCATAGACATCCAGGAGCAACATAACACTGTCAGCACCTCTTCTCTCTCAATGATGCCGTCACCCTGCTAGAATGTGCAAGCGACAAGTGGATGTGGCACCCCACCTACAGGGGTCGGGATGCCGACCACTCCCCATACCTACCCACCCCACCCTTTGTGTACTCTTGACTTTTGCTGATCATTCTGCATTTTGAAGGAGTCTTTTTCTGTTTTGAGTTTCCTGTAAGCAGACACTTTCTCTTGGTATTCAGAAAAGCTCACGGTCAAAGACAGTCTCTCCCGGCACCGCCTAGAGGCCAAGCGTGGACGCCGCACAGCAGAGCGCCTTCCCCACTGACCAGACCTGATGACACAACACCAGGAAAGGTCCTCCAAGAGAGGAAACTCGGGATTAGAAAAGACTTGGAGTCTGTTCCCCCCCCACCCCCCACCCCGCCTTAGGCATTTCCCCCTATCGTCTGCTTTGCAAATTCTCTGACCAAACCTTAGCAGGTTAGGGGCAGTGTTGCAGGAAAGAGGAGGTCAGTCAGTCCTTTGAGGCTCTCCCTTCCCCAAAAAGCCAGGAGGAAGCTGAAAGGAAACCTCAGGGTGACTCACTCTCAGCGAATGAATGAGACACATCTTTCTCTGCGCAGCAGCTGGTCACTTGGGGCAGAGCACCTGGAGCCTGTAAGTCGAGCCTGCTCTTTTGGAAATCCTCCTGCCCCCCCACGGCTCTGCTTTTATTACTGCTTACCCCAAAAGCTGCAAGTGGTCAACTCTCATGGGTGGTTCATGCAAACAAAGTCCCAGGGATGTGTTATTACAGGCAGCATGAGGGGTTCCTTCCTGCTGTCCCCAAAGCAGCCCAAGAGAGGGAGATGGGCCACGTCTGCTGGGCCACTGAGGGGCCTGGCTCCATGGCAGGAGTTGGGCCGGGTCATGTGACGGGAATACACAAGGGCGGCAAAGGAGTCCTTACCTCACTCCATCCCATCTCTGCCAGTGAAGGTGAAATCGGAGAGTGAATGACAATGAGGCCGCCCAACTCCAGACAGCCAAAAATGTGGCGCTTTATTACAGAGTCTAAGTGACTGCAAACAGGCCATTATCAAATCTCTTCTGTGACAAAGCTCCGTGTTGAAGGGGACAAATAAAAACAAGTACATTAAGCACAATAAATCACAGGGGCCTGTCGTGGAGACCCATTATCCCTGGGGGATTAAGGGACTGTTCTCCTCCCTGCCTTCCAGCCATCCGATCCCGGGTTTCTCATCATTGTTTTAATATTGCAGCCATTACTCTCCCAGCCACGAAGAGCCTGCTGTTTCTCTGTAGTTCTGGGTGGCAAGGGCATAATTTGTTTTTGATTTGCTTGGGAGGGTAGCTGTTTTATATTCATCTTTAAAAGATACGTTCAATAATCGTAGCAATGAGACCCCGCTTAAAAAACAAGACCCAGCCCTGCCATTCCTTCCAGCATCATTGTGGCCAGCACTGTAGCAGCCCACAGGGTACCCGACCATCACCAGGAGGGCCAGACCATTTCTCTGGAGTGGTGGGGGGGGGGGGGGGGGGGGGAGGGACCAGCCCAATAACAGCCTGGGCCATGTAGCCTGGGCTAGAGGGAGTCAGCCAGAGGCCAGAAGTCAGGGGGCCTGGGTTTCACCATTGAAGTTGCTGTGACCTTAGACAGGTCCTTTGACCTCCCAGGCTGAAGTGTACCCATTGCCAAATCATCCAGTTTGTCCACATGTCTGTCTCTCTGGAGCCCAAAGAGTCTGCATCTCTATAGGATGCGGAGGGAGAGTGAAGAACTTTAAGCCAGATAACAGTACTTGTATTTATTTCCTCCTCTCTCTCGACAAAATCATTACAAAGCATCAATCCTAAGATAAAACCAACCCACTGTGCAACTGTCGGAGACTCTCTCCACTGGTTCCTTCTCCCATCCACGTGGAAACCTTCCCTCCCGCCCCTCATTCCCCGAGAAGGTGTTGTCCAGGGACAGATCATCGTAGATCCTGTAAGGGAATCCCTCTCCCAATTTTATCCAGCAGGAAGTGGATGGGAGGTCTGTGCTAAACCTGCTGGGCCAGCTCCCCACAGCAGGGCCAATTTATGCCCTTCCCCATCAGAAGGCAACAAGGCAACAAAGGCTCTCCACTCTTCTGCAAGATGGCTGGCGACTCCTGCACACAGTGTGGGGACATCAACAGTCCTTTCAGGCATTCCTGTTTCAATTACCACATCTAAATCTCTACATGAAAAGAACACTTCTTGCAATGTAATGCTTCCGAGGGCGGCACTACGCAAGGCAGCCATATAACAAAATTGATCCCAGGGCTTCATTGGCCATCCGAGAGGCATTGACATAAAACCCGCCCGACAGTGCCCAACTCTCAAAATACTCTATAAAGGACTCAAATTCAGAAAAGGCAAGGAAAAAAAAAAAGTTACAAGCTCTCTCGTGTTAGAAACGGAGCTGGGTTTTACGGATCATCAAAGCCCGCTGAGCAGCCTCTTGGGAGTGCAATAGAGGATTCCCTGTAACCAAGCGATGCCTCTGGCTTTGCAAAATTTGGTGTAACAACCCAATAAATACCAAGTGGAGTTAGATATATGGTAGCTTTCAGCCTTCAGTGCACGTGGCAAGTGTCAAAGGAAGTAGCTTTGCATGCAAATGGGACAGAGAGCAGGGAGACGACACATCCCAGACAAAATGAACTGCAATGAACCACAGGCCATTGGGAATGAGAGCTCCATGCAAGCAGGGCCTCACGTGTTGTCCTCACCCCAGTGCCCAGCACAGTGCCTGGGACATAGCAGATGATGCGTGTTCACTGAATGAGGGAAGGAAGGAAGGAAACGCAGCATCGTCTGACCTGAAGCCCCTGGAAACACTGATCCAGCTGATGGGGACCATGTTAAGACCTTAACAAAGAAGGGAGATCTCTGCCGAGTTTGCGCCATCTGCAAGCAAACATCAAGATGTACGAGTATTCAGACAGCAAAACATACTAAGCTCTTTGTAAAAGGAAGTTGAAGACTCCAAATCCTTCCCATGTCAGGGTGAGGCTTTTGAGGGTTGTTTTTGCTTTGTTTTGTAGCTTTTTTTTTCATACCACCGCAAGTTACTAAGAGAAAGCAAAAGAGAAACACTCTCCGAAAACATCCTTAGCCTCTGCCCCAGTGAACCTCTTTTGAATACCAAAATACATCTCATGAAAACAAACCAATAAAGCTACCACGCAGTCCCATGCCCTCTATGAAAGATTCAAGAGTTGGACCGATATCTCAGGGTTTACATCCAAATTGTACCGCAGGGCGGCAGTGAGTGGCCAGCGCGTCGGGACGAGGCAGGAGACACAGCAGTCTCAGACTCTGTGGGGGCACAGCTTCATCCTCGGGGCGACATACCCATTGCAAGTCCACAGACAACTTGCCCCGAGTTTCCGGCAAATGCACAGCCCCGGTCAAACATTCACAGTCCCCAAAGGACCTTTACTTGCAAAATCACAGAGAACATGGCATGCACCAGATCCGAACACTCACTAGGTACCAGAAACCAGGAAGAAGACACATCTAACATCCCATAGGGCATTCAGCCGTCACTCAGGGGATATGTTTTCTAGAGTGCTCTCGGACATGACTGTGTTTGATCCTTACGCTGAAGATGGGAACAGATAACGGACCCTGTGAAAAGGAAAAATAAAGCTCGGGGAGCAATGGGCTGACTTGTGTCCTCCCCCCCCACAAAAGGTAGGTTGAAGTCCTGACCTCCAGGACTTCAGAATGTGACTACATTTGGTAACAGGGTCTTTACAGAAGATTCCAGTTTAAATGAGGTCATTAGGATGAGTCCTAATCGAAAATGACCGGTGTCCGTACAAAACGGGAAATTTGGGACACGGAGCTGTGCACAGAGGGCAGACAGTGTGCAGACACACAGGGAGCCGGTAGCCATGTGACCAGAGTGATAACAGCCAAGGATCCAGGCAAACCCTAGAAGCTAGAAGGGACAAGGAAAGGCTCTCCCCTAGGGCTGTCAGAGAGAGCGTGGCCCTGCCGACACCCTGAGATGGCCTCCAGAACTGTGAAACTTGTTGTTTTAGACCACCCAAGCCCAGTTTCAGAACTTTGTTACAGCAGACACAGGAATCCCATACAGAGAAGGCTAGTGCCTTGCCCAAGGCTGAGCTAGTGAATAACAATAAACCATGTTCTGCCCAAACTTCCACCTCCTGAGTCCTAGTCTCCCAGGGACAGTGACCCGCTTTCAGTGAAGACAATCTCTAAATCGCTTACCACAACCCACACTGGCATATGAAGGGGTGTTACTCTGTGGACGGCTTTTTCAAAACTTCATCCTCTCCCCGGGCAACATACGTACCCTTCAACCACGTCCTGCAGCAGAGGGCTTTCCTAAGCAGTAAGTACTAAACTTTCTGGATTCTAGGTAAGCACAGTTTGGGTGGGACATCTGGGGGTTTTGACATGAAAAGACTACAATTTGACAGGCAGCTGCTCACCCCCCCCCCCATCTTTTCAGCTGTGATGCTCCATCAACAGACCAGATGTTACTGGTCTCAGTTGTTCCTGGTCTCAGTAACAACCACTCAGCAAAGGAGAATAGCTGACAGGTTTGTCACCTGCCGACTTTAGAGATGAGCCCAGAGTGTGAATGCAAAGTGATTTCGGCCCTTTTAGGGACTTGGGTCAAGGTGACTCATAAAACCCCTCACTTGCAAATTCTGTTCCCTAAGACACAAAATACAGGATGACGAGATTTCCCCTTCACACACACCAGCCCGGGCACAAGGGGGGGCCCAACAGAGCTCAAGGTCAAATAATGCACCTGCTCCAAGGGAAAGAGTAAAGGAAACCGGCTTTGGCCACCAGCTGTTGAGCTAATGCAAGAATCCTGCCTCAAAGCAGCCTCTTACCCAGCTCTGCAAAAAGTCCTAAAACTCGTTCCACAACCCAAGTTCACCCTCAGGGAATTTCAGGAAAACTGTTACCTGAACAACACTGGCAGCTGAGCTTAAGGAGGTGAAAGGTCCAGGTCCCACCACGGGATCCCAAGCATTTTTGGCAAACCCACAATCAGTTCTCACCTGCCTTCTCTCTACTCCTTTTAAAGGGACAAGTTACCCAAATCACAGAGTCAAGCTTATCACCCTGTAATGGGTTGTCTGCATTTCATTCGCGAATCTGTTACCAATTTGTGCTTTAAACAAGGTGTGTGCATTAGTATTATTTTTCAAAATATAACCCATTCACAGAGTTGAAAGACAGGATGGTGTTATGGGCTGAACTGTGTCTCCCCTCCCCCCTCTCCCACCAAATCCATAGGCTAAAGGCTTAACCTCCAGGACCCCAGAATGTGACTGCTTGTGGAGGCCATCTCTTTAAAAGAGATGACTTCCCTAATCCAGTTTGACTGGTATCCTTATAAGAGGAGATGGATACAAATCATACTTAGAGGGACCATGTGGGGGGGGGGGGGGGGAACGGCCACAGACAACCCAACAGAAAAACCTCCAAAAAAACAAGCCTGCTGAGACCTTGATCTTGGACTTTTAGCCTCTAGAACTGTGGGGAAATAAATGTTGTGTCAGCCCCCCAGTCTGCGGTCCTCTGTGAGGGCAGCCCAAGCAAACTGACACCCGTGAAATTCCACATTTTTTAATTTCTTTTCTTTAATCACATAACTCACGGTCTTTAAAAATCACAGAATACACTATGTCAGGGATTTTTTTTGGCATTTCTTTCAAAGTCTTGAAACTACCAAAGCAGGGAACAGAAGGTATCACTAATGTCACTGTGTCATTGGGCACATGGGTATCCTAACATTGAAAGTGTTGGCTGGGGGGGGGGGGGGGGGGGGGTAAGGGAAGCTTATCCAGGAGAATAAAAGGGTTTTAGAGACTTGTGGTTGGTTTGACATGACTTCAAGATCTCCAGGCTCATCTTCCCACTGGGCATTTGGGGGTTTCTGCTTGGCCAGCTTCTCTTGGCAACCCCTCCCCACTCTCTGAGCAATTCAACCAGGACTGGTCACTTTCCCCCCAACCAGCCCCAGGGCTTCATCTCAGCCCTCCTAACAGATCATGACCAAGACTCCCACCACATCTACTGGGGAAGAGATGCCCTCCTTCAGCTGTGATGGCGAGGAGAGTACGATGTAAGCCTGAGGACCAACCATCCTGCCTTCCCATGAGGACACTCTACCCGAGAACAGAGCCAACAGGTAAGAAAGCAGAGCCAAGAGACACAGTAATGACTTCCTGAGGACTGGATCCAGCACTTCCTGATGCTGCCCTCTATTTTTCAGTTACTTAGGCAGATAAAGTCCTTTTTTTTTTTTTTTTTTTTTTGCCTAACACCAGTATGAACGGGGTTCCCACCATTTATGCATGAAATAGTCCTCACCGAGCCACCGAGGCATTCTGGTATTCATGATCACATGTCTTGCTCCCTACGTAAAAGTTTCATCAAAATTCAAAGTGTGTTTACATTTGACTAAAACCCCACGTAATGTCAAGTGTGCGTAACTAGGAGTGCAATGTGTGAGCTTTAGGAGACATTGATGTCTCTGAAATTCTAAGAAAGAAAAAAAAAATTAGGTACATCAGAGTCTGTGGCAGAAACCCAACTTAGGAGCTGTCCCCTCCAAACTTCAGTATCTGAGGCGGGGGAAGGACAGTACAATGATCAGCCTATTTTTTGAATTCTGAAAGTTGAAAAACTTGCACCACCCTGCCTATTTTTAGGCTGACATCTGAAGTTCTTCATCATAAACTAATTTCTAAGGACAGAATTCCCAGCATATCATATAAACAGTAACACTTTAAAATAAAACCTTAAAAATAATAATAAATAAATAAATAAAATAAAACCTTCACATCTTTAAACAGAATCTAACCATCTGAGCCCCATCACTCATTTTTAAAAATTCAAGAGCAAGTTATTTTTTTGGAGATTGGAAACATTTACATCATTCCTCAGCATGACAAAGGGGCCCAGATGTCCTGCTTGAACACCAAGTTTAAACAGGTGAGAGACTGAGTCTGCAAAGGGGTGCCATACGGCAGTGGCTGCATTCACAGACGGTTCCTGCCCGCCAATTTCAAACAGTTCCTCTATTTGGTGCCTCTTGAAGGGTTCTCTACTCAAGAGCAGTGCACCAGAGGGAGATTTGTGTTGGGTAAGAGGTGTCCCTTTAAAAATGGGGGAAGACTTGGGGTACCTGGGTGGCTCAGCTGGTTAAGCGTCCAACTTCGGCTCAGTTCATGATCTCACGATTTGTGGGCTCAAGCCCCATGTCGGGCTCTCTGCTGACAGCTCAGAGCCTAGAGCCCGCTTTGGATTCTGTGTCTCCCTCTCTCTCTGCTCTCCCCCACTATCGCTTTGTCTGTCTGTCTGTCTCTGTCTCTCAAAAATAAACATTAAAAAAAAAAAATCACGGGGGAAGACTGCGAAAATGAAAAGACAGTCCATGGACCTGGGAGCAGTGGTCTCCGTGCAATAAATTTCAGGGGACAGTTCACATGTGAGTTTGAAAATCTGAAAACTGATTCCCTTAAAGCCATCCACATCTGCATACTCCATGGAAAGGCTTCACATGTCCCCAGGGGTGTGTATATCCCAGTGTCAAGACCACTGGGCTGGAGGATTACAGGACAGAGATTAAGAGGAAATGCTCTACAGACAGAACTGGGGTCCAGTCTCTGGCTTTACACTTAGGCCAATGACCACATCTCTGCACCTCAGTTTCCCCACCTGTAAAATAAAATGGCATAGCTCAGAGGGTTGTAGTTAGCATCAAAAGGTGTCGTGCATGGAAAGTGTATCTCGTAAACACGTGAGAGGCCCTCAGCGGATGGTCTACGACTATTACCACTGCAACTGTTACCATTATTACGGTTACTGTTACTTTAAATACTGTGAAACACAACTTGCTAAGGAAGAGTCCTCTCCTATAGCATTCACTGACTCTCACCTCCTTTGCCAGTCAGGGGGGCCAACTTCCCAATATGAGAAAGGAGCATGGTGGGACAGAAAGCTTCAGAAAAACAGTCTCAGGCGATGAGTGGGCTAGTGTTTGCTGTTACCTTCGGGGCCTCTGCAAGCTTTCTGAGATCTCTGGACAGAGCTGAAAAGACAAAGCCTGTGGCCCCCTCCTCTGCCCCAAGAGCCACTGGCTTCCTTCTTTTGCCAAGCACGACCACCATAAGTAGTGAGGGAGAGGGGAGAAACGGTGGAGAAGCTCTAAATAAAAACACAATTACAACAGCTAATACTTATGGTGGTTTTCTGTGTATGGCTCTGTCCTAAGCATTACAGATACATTAACAGATTTAATGAGCTCAAAAATGCTGTTTCAACAGGAGCTAGGGATAAATCCAAGCAGAAGAAAAAGGGAAATGTCAATAAGTAAGAGCCAGAGAAAGCATCCCTTGGTGTGTATGAAGTCAGACTACTATTGGAAAAGTAGCAGGGCTTTGTGAACCATGAAACCAACTCCCGTGCCAAGTACAAGTTTACAAAGTGTTGCCAGTGCCCAGATCACATACACCGTCCGATAAAGCCCAGGGTTCATCTATCACTCCTCCCTGATTCGCTAAGCAAACCTACTCACGCGGCACCAATGCCGGGCTTACAAGGGCAGTGTGATAAAAACCCAAACGGACCTCACAAATACTAGAGGTGATCCTAAAAATTCCGACATAAACACGCTGGTTACCTGAAGCAGAGTCTTTGGGCGCTGGGGCTGGGCTTCTGTGCAAGTCTATCCATCCTCCTCAGCCACTGCCCATCACTGCCTGGTAATCTCTCAATCTACTCCAAGTGCCACTCTGCAACTGGTTCTCTAAAGAACGTGCGACGGCATTAAGCCTAGTAAACAACGGAAACCACGGTCAAAGACTCCATCAGCACCTAGGGACCAGCAGCATCACCAGAAAGAATCAAACACTCGAGGGCAAGGTCCGCTACGGCTTGAAGGAAAGAGCTGACCTTCTCCATCAGGGTTTAAAAAAGCCTAGGAGGAGAAGAAAGAAGAGGCTAAAGATCAGAGACAATGGAGGAAAGCAGAGAAATGCAACGCTGAGGCAGCAGACACAAGAGGGTGTGGTGAGGGGGATGGCAACATAGTTACACGGAGCAAGACAAGAGGAAGCAGCAGGGATACAGAGGTTCTTTGAGCGAAACTTCAACATTCAGCCTGGGGGTTTGTGTAAGAGGCACTTCTCTGTCTGGAGAGGTGGCAAGGGCCCCCTCCCCACCTCCACCCCACATTAGCCATGCTGGTCCCTGGCAAGGGTGCATGCCCTCTTTAGACTGGGGGCACCTTGAGAAGATAATACACACGCACACCCCATGTGCCCCTACAGCACACTGAACACTCAAGGTTCTGCAGGAAAGGGCTGTCTTATGCCTGGACATGCAAATTCGATGAAATCGAAAATAACAATCACTGCCACCACGTACGGAGCGGACAGCACGGTCCAGGCATCCGGGGAAACACTGAAGAGCCCTCAGCCCTAAGGTGCCCTCTTTACTGAAAGGCTCCCACACTCACGGCAAGGTGGCCAGCTTGAAGAGCGAGGAATACAGCGTAGAAAATGCAGAGACAGAGTCCAGCCCCAGACACAGATGCGGTTTAGCACCCAGAACCAGGAAAAACTTGCAGGAAAGGCTACCTGTCCTGGGTTGTGAAGGAAAAACAGAGGTGTCAGAGGCAGACAGAGGGAAAGAACTCATCAGAGAGAAGGAGAAAGACATGCACAGCTTGGCAGGTTTAGGGGGAAATAGCCAGTAAGGAAAAAAAAAGATAATGACTGGGGATGCATGAAGGTGGGGGAAGGCGGATGTGGCCGCAGAGAAAGGCAGGGGCCAGTTCATAACAAGCTTTGTGTGTCCTGATAAGAAAGCTGGATGCTTTCCAGTGGCCAATAGCGTGCCGGTGAGGGTAAATACACAGAACATTCTAGAAAAGCCCTCACTCCTTAAAGATTAAAAATAAAGGCTCTCTTATCTAGAAGGGATCAGGCTAGTCGATTTGAAAAACTCTGTCGTCCAGAATGGCTTACTCTGCAATTCTGAAAGGTGGGGACTGTAATCTCCCAGCAAGGCCCTGCTCAGGCGGAGAAACACCACCAGTCACGGGACACACGGCACAGCTTCGCTTGTAAGGTGGATCGGGAGCCGGACGTCAGAGCCCCAGTCATTCTGCTCTCAGCAATCTGCTGCCACTGCTTTAGGGACCCCTCAGGAGGAAAAGAAGAATTTTCTCTATTCCATCCCTTACTATCATCCAGGGCTAGGAAAAACGTTGCTCTCTACCGCGGGGCTCACGTGAACAAAACCCCAGTAAAAGAGGCTCTGGAGGGTGCATTTTGACCCAAGCCCCATCCCCTTGCCCAGCAGAGCCAAGGGAGAAAGCGCTATTTTAAGAACACCGCTAGTGTCACAAGTAAACTTTCCAGGAGGCAACGTCAACCATCTGACTTCTGCACCAATGACTGGGATCAGAGAAAAGTTCAGAAGCTCCTCTGGGTTACCATCCGTACTGTACCAGTTCTGGCCCAGTGGCCTTCAGAACTTCTCGTGCGAGCCACGGCAAAAGCCTGTTCAACGGCCTCCCAGTTTCCATGTCTCCCCACTCCAATCTGACCCCAATACTGCTGGGCTCATCTTCCTAAAACAGAGCTTTTTTTTTTTTTTTATTTTTTTTAGTGTTTATTTATTTTCGAGAGACAGACAGAGTGTGAGTGGGGGAAGGGCAGAGAGGGAGAGAGGGAGACACAGAATCTGAAACAGGCTCCAGGCTCTGAGCTGTCAGAACAGAGCCTGACGTGGGGCTCGAACTCACAGACCGCAAGATCATGACCTGAGCCGAAGTCAGACGCCCAACCCACTGAGCCACCCAGGTGCCCCTAAAACACAGCCTTTAACACACCATCCTTCTGATCAAAGTCACCCTGCCTTCCAAAAGCCCACAGCCCCAACCTTGCTTGCCAAGTTCACCTCCAACTCCCTGCTAAAAGAAACCCAAGAAATCCTGTAACCCAGAAATACTTACTTGTCCGCCTAACATGGGCCCCTTGACTTCCCTATAATTCTGTTCAGATTTTAACTATCCTGAGTCCAAAGACCCAACTCCAATCCTACCTCCACTGAGTTTGAGCAGCTAAAGTAGACTCCCACCTCCTGTTTCCCATCCGGCTCCAATAATCTACAACCATTAACTGCACTGCCACATGGTTTCTATTCTTGCTCTGAACCGTTGATTTGAATCTTCTCTTGTTATTTAACTTACCACACATGCTTTAATTTTTTTTTAACGTTTATTAATTTTTGAGAGACAGAGAGACAGAGCACGAGGGTCAAGGGGATGGGCAGTGGCAGGAGGAGAGAGAGGGAGACGGGGAATCTGAAGCAGGCTCCAGGCTCTGAGCTGTCAGCACAGAGCCCGATGCGGGGCTCGAACTCCCAGACCCTAAGATCATGACCTGGGCTGAAGTCAACGCTCCACTGACTAAGCCATGCAGGTGCCTCACCACACATTCTTTAAATCTCTCCAAGTATCTTTCTTGAGGGCAAGGACAGAGGGCTTTCAATTTAATTTCATAAATGATTGATTACTTTAGGATTCCTAAGTGCTAGGAGGGTAGCAAGACATACCCATAGGAACACAGATGGGCTAACCCAGCCACAGGAGGAAATAAGAAAAGGGTAGAGACACTGACAAGATGCCACGCAGAAGACCATATGAGAACATGCCACAGTCTCCCGGGTCTGGGGCAATGCCTCTCCCACTCTGTTCTTCTGTCTCCTAGTCACTAAGAGCCAGACTGAATACCTCTTCTTCGACCCCCCAAGCACAACACTGCCAACACACGGTGCCCACTGCCCTTCATGCATGCCCTTGTTAGCATATACCTCCCTCGCCAAGACTCCCGGGTGATGGCGGGTGATCTCACCCCCGTGTTGCAGATGTCAAGCTGAGGCCTGTACATCATGGGAGTTTATACTGAACATTGGCTGAAGAGTGTTGGCTTAGTGGATGTGGAATGAATGAAGGAAATGCCATCAAAGACACACAGAGTGCACGGGGCCTCTAGGCAGGAGAGATTCTGACCAAAGGAGGGAGGACGGAAGAGTCTGATCCAGCAAAGGGAGCAGCAGTAACTAACAGGCCCAAGCAAGAAAACAAGAGGCGTTTCTGGGCAACAGCCAACAGGCTAGGACTGGAGAAGAGCTACCGGGTCCTAGGGCACACAGCGAGTGTAGACGGGCGGGGAAGCCAGGCAAGGTCAGTACTGAGGCAGCAGACCGAGTCTCAACAGCTCAGGGTCGAGTCCCAGCCCCAGGCTTCATGGCTGTGTGACCCGCGCAAGCCTCAGCTTCCACGCCCAGCAGCTGGGGAGAGCAAGAGTGCCGTGCCCACCACCAAGGGTGCGGGAAGCCAAAACGACACAAAATGACCCACTGGAAGAGTGCCTGCCACAAAGGAGGCACTCGGGGAACGTACTTTGGGGTGTGGAACAAGCTGACACAGAGCGATGACGGGAAGGGAAGGGGGCTAGGGACAGACACCCAGAAGTCACGGGTGTGAAGAGCACGGGCAGAGCCACAGGCTACACGGGGTGGTCAGGAAGCTGGGTGCTGGTCCTACCTCCCCTCCGGATAATCCTCCTTACCTCCGGCCTCAGTAACCACAGCTGTGAAAGAAAGGTGTTGGTCTGGGGGGCTCAAGGTCGCCCCCAGCCCTGGTGGCATCTCCACACCGCAGCTCTGCCCCCGATGCAGAGAACTTCCCCGACGTGGAAGAGCCCACGTGCCAGCGATCCATGTAAACAGCGAAAGGAGACCAGACAACAAGATGGCAGTGGAGAGGTCTCCCTACAGGGACAGAGCAGGCTCCAGCCTTCCTAAGCTTTTCCGAGCCCCCCTCCTCCCCCTCCTAAGAGGGAGCCACCCCCACCCCCACCCGGCTCCACTCGGGTCACTTCATAATCACCCTCACCAGTGCTGGGAACAGCATCAGCAACAATCCCGCTTTTCCAGGCATCTTCCAGGCCACCTGGCGTGTACATTTGACAGGCTTTAGGGCACGCCCCTTCATCTGGTGCCAGAAAAAAAGTCAAATTCCTCACAAATTCAGAGCAAAGGAAATCCGCCACACATTTCGGTACTGTACTTCCCTTGCCTTGTTACAAAGCCATCAGTGTTTGAACCACAACAATGACCCCTAAGAGAATTCATTTTGCTGACCTGAAATGTCCTTCACATTTTTAAAATAACATCTTCCTGGAGAGGCCTCGAGTCTGTATGTCTGCTGGTGTTTACTCACTCTCCCTCCCCCATCACCCCCACCCCAGCACTGAAAACACGACCATTTGTTCATTCATCCAACAAACCGTTCTGGGACAACACACTGCTTACCTGGTGCAGACCTACTAAGCACCAGGCACCAAGCGTGCAGGCAAGGAAAAGCCCCATCCTGCTCCGTCCCTCGGCCTGTGCCTCCCTTGGCTCCTGAAGCAACCAGGAAATGCCATTCCCAGATGAGAGCTGACATCAGTCAAGGAGGCTGGTACACACACAGGCTGGCATATTCAAGATCTATGCAACCATTCTGGAAACAAAGCAGGGGAGGGGGTGTTTCCCAGGAGCCACAGAAATGTTAACCTTACTCAATAATAAGTATGTGGTCCAACGTATCCAAGGCAATCCCTAGCCACAGAACAACACTGGAGAGCCCATGACTCCCTGCTAATTTAAATTAAAAAAAAAAAAAAAGGAGGAAGAAAGAAATCCCCACATGCCCATGTGCTGCTGTAAATCCCCCTAAATTCTACTGCTTCTGTGGAAAGATCACAACTGGCCTTTCTTCCCGACTGGCCTTGGCACTTTGAAAAAGAACTGTGCAAAGAGCAAACCTCTCCCAGCAGGTCAGGGCTCCGTCTCCATCTTCACCTGCTGCCTGTCCAAGGCGCAGCCCCATAAGGTGACAAGAGAGGCCAAAATTACCGGTGACACGGGACTTTCCATTCTGGCCCCAGCCTACAACTCCAGGTTGCCCCCAAATTACCTCTGGAGTCGTAAGTGCTTCACATTTTATTTCATTCCTAGAACAAATTCTTTTCCGGGAACTTTCATGAGAGATAAAGGAACAAAAAAACTAAACTAAAAGCCCTAGACATTTCAGATGCGGCAAAGGACAAGCTAGTAGGCAAGCATGATTCTGAACATCTCCTACATTTATCTCCTCTCCTGTAGACTGAGAACAAAATTCATTCCATGTCTCCGCAATTAGGAAAACTCACAATCCTGGAAGCTCTTACCTAATTTCCTCTTTAAACCGCTTCTGTTTTTGATATATTCTCAGAGGTAGAAGCTCAGTGGGGGCAGTGAAGGGACTCAGGCAGGTGGGTAGTTAGGACTGCCATCTCCAGGAAGACGAGCAGTTAAACAAGTAAATCTGCCCCAAGTAACTAGGTAAGTGAGGGAACACTAGGTGCTAGTTAGTGGTTATGAAAGTTAACTACTGTACTTAGTTATATAGTACATATGTAACTATATGTAGAACATATATGTAGAACAAGTACATATATGTACTTCCATATGTACATACAGAAGTAATATAACTTCTCTCAGTAAAACAGATCCTTATTAGGATCCTTGGCAGGTGAACATAGGGAGTTATTTGTTAAAACATTTGAGAAGTTTATAGTAAAAAAAAATCCTTGGTTTTATGGAACAGAGGTTCCCAAAAGCATCCATCATGATTGTCGTAATCAAATAATTTGAAATACAATAAAGGAACTAGCCCTTAAAAAGAGCCTTTTATGAATCCCTTTTGTATAATAAAAATCTGTTGTGCCCCAATTACTTATCTTAACGTGTTCACCTTTAAAATCAGATTTCAGGGGCGCCTGGGTGGTTCAGTCGGTTAAGCATCCAGCTTCCACTAAGGTCATGATCTCATGGTTTGAAGGTTTGAGCCCTGCATCAGGCTCTGTGCTGACAGCTCAGAGCCTGAAGCCTGCTTCAAATTCTGTGTCTCCCCCTCTCTCTCTCTGCCCCTCCCCTTCTCGCACTCTGTGTGTATCTCTCCCTCTCTCAAAAATAAATAAACTTCAAATAAATAAAATTAAATAAAATCAGATTTCACAAGGCAAATTCTCCTAAAATAGGGCATTCCTATAGTTAGCTTCAAAACTGAAATAATAATGAAAAAAAAAAACCCAAAAACCTTATATTTACACTGCACTCACTTCGAATCTCCTCTTTCCAGTAAGCACCACCCTCTACACCCAGGAGATCAATGTCTGGCGGGGGAAGAGCCTTCTTTCTAGAACACAAATTTGGAAGCATAAAATTAACTTGGTTTTTATTTTTCCCCACTTGTTCATCTACCCAAGTGCTTTTCTGCATCTATTTTTCTTCCAAGCATCCCTCCCCCCACACTTGCCCCCCAGCTTGACTACAAGGTAACCCGCCCCCGCCCCAGCCATATGAAAGGGTTCCCCTTTCCACATTAGAGTCCAGGCTTTGCAAAATCCCTAAGGGTCAACTCAGCTTTTATCTACTTAAGGTGGAAACAATCAAAATTTTCAGCATTGCTTTTTATCACGAGGTACTTAATTCTCAAGTCGTTGTCAAAGAATAGGTAACATCAAAATCAACTGGCTTCCATATTACATAATAAGTTAGCAGGCAAGTCTAGCTGCTTATGTGTGAATGGCCCAATACATCAGAGAGAGATCAGAGAATCCACAAGCAACACAGCGAAGACTTTGTGATTCTTTTATTCAGTGTTCCATCCTTGTGGTGTTTTATATTTCCAGGTAAAGTACACCTTTGAACTGGCCAGGCCTCTTCCCATTTCAGAGTCAGAAATCTTAAGAAGTCCGAACTTTGCCACTAACTAACTTAGGTAATCCCATTCCCTTTCTGGGCTCTAAATTCCTAGTAGCAAGATAAAGAACTCATGTATAGAGAGACAAGGCCTGAAGCCCAGAGACGTCAAGAAGTATTCTAATGTCACACAGCAAGTCAGCAACAGATGATGCAAGGCTAGACCCAGATTTTCCGATTTTACTTAAACCACCCTGCCTCTCACTCAACACAGGTAAAGATGATACAAGCAAACGCACACAGAAGCTTCTTTTACCTCCACTGTCTGGCTCCTATTTCTGAAAACACTAAATATATTTTGCACTGGGGCTCCCTGCTGCCACTGTGATTTTCCTTCCTCCCTAACATCCTCCAGCAGCTATACTGTGGTTTTTCTTCACTATACAGTTTCCTCATGCCACAACACACACACACACACACACACACACACACACACACACACACACAAGTACATTTGCACACATGCACACACACACACTCATCCTCATTATTACATTCTTCTCTTTCCAACAGCAAAGAAAGTTCAGGCCACAACTGAAATGATTCAAATACAAGAACCTTGTTCAAGTGCTAAACACGGCCATAACTCTACCCAGAAGCAAATCTGACAAAATGGAATTTGTTGTCATAGAGAAGGATTTTTTTTTTCCCCCATACTATATCATTTGTCAAGCAACATTGTCATTTCTCCCACTGCTGCATAATCACATAATGAAAGCCCCAGATGGAATTCTTGTACACAAGAGGGCGGACTTATGGTTGATAAGGGACCCTTTCTTTATTTGCATTGCTAATAGTTTTTTTAAAGAACAGGCAAAGTGCTATATGTAGAAGGATAAAGGACAAAAAAGAGAGTTCCTGTTTCTATTAACACTGTGGCATAATCAACTAGTACTCGAGGATCTTATCCAGAAACCTTTCTTGTTGCCATTTGAATACAAGGAGCATGAAGCTAGTCCCCAGCATGGAATCCTATGAAATTCTCTCCCTTCTAACACCAAGGCTTTCCCGTCTCCCAGAAATTTTCCAGCCCCATCAACTAATGGCTGTGCTCCATAAACGGTACATCTTTTAAAGTTCCCATGCTGTTCTTTCCGACTGGGACTCTCTTCCTTTCTCCTCTTCTGGCAAAGTCAAGCTCATCCTTTGCAGAAACCTATACAAGGGCACTTAGCTTGTAGTAATGGTTCGATGTCTGCTTCCCTGAACTAAACATGAAACCTCCGTAGCCACACAGAGCATGGCTGCCACATAAGAGATGTTCAATTATTGCTTGTGGAGTTAAAAAGAGAAACGTTTTCTAAAATACATTTCAGGGGCACCTGGGTGGCTCAGTGGGTTAAGCGTCCGACTTTGGCTCAGGTCGCGATCTCACGGCTGGTGAGTTCGAGCCCCACATCTGGCTCTGTGCTGACAGCTCAGAGCCTGGAGCCTGCTTCAGATTCTGTGTCTTCATCTCTCTCTGCCCCTCCCCTTCTTGCTTGTGTCCGCACTCTCTTTTTCTCTCTCTCAAATATAAACATTTAAAAATATATAAAATAAAATAAAACAAAATAGATTGCATTATGCTGTAACTTTACCAGCTGCTTCCTACTGGGCTCCAAACATCAATGTGGTCAAAGAGGAACTCAGCACCCGAGTCCCTCTCAATGTCAAATCCTCTAGAGTAGAGCAGCAGAGCCTCAACAACACTAGTGGATCCTGTGAGGGGGGCTATACTGCTCAAGTGTGTCAATGGCTGGGTGCCCAGAGCTCCCAGTGCCCTGGGACACACACCCCTGACCTTGCATGCTCCTTACTCTCTGAGAACTCTGGCTGCAAAGATGCCTTCACATTATTCACAGACCCTAAGGAAGACCAGTATTCTGCCTCAACTTCTTACTCTCCCTCTGCCACCTGGTGTCCCTAAAATTCACAAGACTTTGCACACACTGTAGGTCCACAGTATATATCTTTTGCAGGACCAGTTTTCACTCGTTGATGCTCAATGGCAAATTTAACAGTGTTTTCCTGCTCCAATCTCCTACCCCCTGGCTATACGGTGCCTATGAGAATCAATCTATAAAGCTTTAATAACAGAAATAAAGCTTTATGCTGACCATTTTCCTTAGACCACAATAGCTCCCTTCAAACTACCTAAATATGCACTACGCATATGGGTAAAAGATCACAGATGTGGTCTGCCAGACCCCAGGGTTCAGGAAAGTGTAATAACTCATACAGGTTCACAGGTTCCAGACACTAAATCTAATTCCATATGCTGAGTTGGGGCTTTTAGAATCCATTGAGACCTAAATCTTGGTGACATTTGCCTTTTTTGGTGCCAGTGTTCTGAAATGGGTAATCTCTTCTTGGACTCTGCTTCTCACCTTTTTCTGTCTGTTCACCTCTGGAGTCAGCTTTGATAAGGTTTGGCCACTGTGCGTAAGGTAAGCCTGGGCAATGGGGCTTTGTTCTTCAGTGAAATAGAATTATCTTGCAATTCTGCTGGAAGAAACCTAGACACTAATGACTTAATGCTGTTAAAAGTGCAGAGAGCATCTGAGATGAAACCACACTGTCAAATGTTCTATGTGTATAAATACAAGGTGTGTACTTCTAAGGGATGACAAGTGAGAAATTTTAAGTTTGAGGGAGTTGATGCTGGACTCCACTCAGAAGACTGTGGGTGTTCGGTGTAGTCCAAAACCAAAAAGAGGTTTACAACCTCTCAGGGAACACAAAGTCAGCATGGTCTGATGCCCAAAGGATGGAATCTGCAAGAGATTCTGTCTGCCTGAAATGTATAGCCCCTGTAAACTTAGAGACTGTAACTGAGTTTTTTTCAGTCTTGCATAGTACTTTGCAGTTAACCGGTTCTGAGTTGCCTAAATGACACTTTAGATGTGATCAGGCCCATCATTTAAGCATTTGGAATACACTCATTCATGCAAGCATACATCAGGTACCAAAAAGTCAAGTTCCTGAGCCCTAAAGATACACCATAGCCTTTTGTAACATGGGTCCTTATGTTTTCTTCATTGGTGGTGGAATAGAAAACTACTCCCCTAGTGTCCTGCCACTGTAGATGGCTGAAAAATGGAGATACTCCTGCAATCAGCATCCACAGTAAACCACAGCTCAGGAACCCAAGAACCTAAGGAAACCTTCATATCATCCCAATGAGATGGAGGTCCTCTGGGACCTATGAGGAGCCGGGAAAACTTTTCACTTCATTTCCAAGGCCCTTCTAGTTCTGCTTCCAAAGTCAATCTGATCTGCGTTTTCTTACAGCCAAAAGTTAACCCACCAGCTAGCACATTTCACTACCTGAAGGAAAAGGGCCCACTCCAGAGTGATCCCATCTTCTCCCTGAAAGATGAAGGGAAAGATGATCCCTTCTCTCTATCCTGTTAGGGGAATTTGTTTCCTTTCCTCACCACCCTTGAAAACCCACTAACATGTAGATCTTCAGGACTTTTGCCTCTCTGCTCCAATTAATTTTCTTCCTGGTATGGAAGTAACAGGGCCTGGCTCGATAAACGTGTGTTCTCTTCAAACAATTTTCACTGAAGGAAAACACTCTTCAAATATAAAGGTTCACTAAAATGTGTGAAACCTTAAAGCCAGGTTTTGTTTTGTTTTGTTTTGATCCCCAGTGAGGACTCATGCCCGCGAGCAATTCATTCGTGTCACCCATTTGTGAGAGATGAGAAAAGAAAACACCACTTATTCCTTTCCTTATTTAGAACCTTCCCCTGTCTTAAGTCTACCAAAGCTGATTCCTGGGGAGGGAAGACAGGAGAGGTGAGAAAAATTAGCCTGAGGTGACTACCTCCACGGAGTGAATAAGCACTCTGGGTTTCCACCTGTGTCTGAGAGGGACCGATCTGCATTTAGGGGAGGTGACTTTAGGGGAGGTGACGGACCCACTAGCAGCCCCACCTCATCCCCCAAGAAGGAAGCAGGAGCCTGAGTGCTCTCTAGGGCAACTTACATAAGACCCTGTAAAACTTCCTGTGACATTCACGGAAAATGTAAGCTGCTATTTTGCTCCCTCAGGAGATCATTTTAATGGACTGAGTGACAAAATTCACGGATTCGGGATTCAACAGAAACCTGCTCAACCGAGGTACATCAGCTCAGGGACGGAAAAAATCCATCCCCATTAAACAGGGTCACCGGGGGGATGGAGTCAATGTAGGAGAGACAATCTGTTCCTTCCTAAGTGACCCATTTAAAATCAGATTGTTCCAGGGAAATCTCATAGGCTTAATAAATTTCAAACAGGCAAGGACAGGCTTATAGGACTGAGGTTCCTTAAAAGGAAAACTTTGAAGAAAGTAATACAGCAATAAACAAAATAAGGAAGCACAAACCTTGGAGTCAGCCATTCTAGCCTTCAGCAACAGAGATATTCACAAGAATACTTGGATCGCTATATACTGATCACTCCCCACGAGCAGGTTTGTGGAAACAGGACTGGCACTCTGGTTAGGTTTCCTCTCTACAGATGTCCCCGCCACCCAACCACTCTGTCCTATAGAGGGACTGGAAAGCTGTGGCGGCTCACCCTAAATCGCCACGACTCTACAACAAGGAGCAAAGAAAAGTTCTTCACAGCATCACACCAGGAAAGGCAGGTGAGGATCACCGAAGAGGGGCAGCTAAAAACACAGCAGGTTCCCCAAAGCACAGGTGCCCAAAGCTAACAAGCTGCGGGGGGCTTGGGGGGCGGGGGGGGGGCGCGGGCACACCACCTCCCGGTGCTGGACAGGAAACTCCTCCTTGCTTGCTCCCCGTTAAGCAGCCTATGTGCCTAGGAGCAAGACAGTCCCTGAGAAGGGTCCTGGGGACATCAGAGACTTGGGGACTTGTACTTCCAGCTTGTCCAGGGTTCCTGGCCCAGACAGCTGAGGGTGTGCCCTCACAGGGGGTACCAGCTACAGGTTCGGAGAACTTGTCCGGCGCCGCTCACCAGGGCGTCCCCGGGGCGGCTCTCAAGCACCCCCGGGCTCTTACCTTGGCCGTGACTGCCGCCAAACACAGGGGGACCACGGAAGAGCTGGGTGGCGCGGCGGCGCCGCCGCCGCCTACAAGGCGCAGAGGGTCCGGGTCGGGGTCCCAGCAGGCGCTGCCCTAGCTCAAGCGGCGGTGCCAAGCGCAGACTTCGGGGCGGCCCCCGGCTCCAAAAGCTGTGGGGAGGGTCCGGGCCGCCCAGGCTGGGCACAGTCCCTTCTTCCTCTCCCTCCGGCGCCGCTGCCTGGAGCTGCTCCCCGCCCTAGGGACTCTTCAGAGCCGGGGGCGCCCCGCACGGGCAGGGGCCTGCGTCCGCCTCGGGCCGGGTCTGGGAAGGGGGCGCTGGGGAGAGACGCGGGGCGGCCGCCGGGGCCGGCTCCACCTCCCGCGCTCCCCGCGGCTTCGCCCCCTCAGGGCAGGGCCTGCCCGCTCCCGGCCCCGCGAGGCGAGCGCGGCCGCGCCCCCAGCTTCGGGCGCCCGGGCTCCGCGCGGCGGCGGGGCAGCGGCAGTCTGGCCGGGCCGGACGCCGAGCGCGGCGGCACGGAGGCTGCAGCCGGCCGCGGCGCCCCCTCCCCCCGGGCCTGCGCCGCCCGCCCGCCCGCCCGCGGCTCCGCGGTTAGGAGGCGCTGGAGAGGGCCTCGCCCCGGCCTGGGGCGCGGGGCCGGGGGCGCGGGGCCGGGGGAGGCGCCCCGGGAAGGTCACCGGAGCGGAGGCGCTGCGCAGCGCGGTGGGTGCGGGGAGCCGGGGCGGGCGGCCCCGCTGCCGCCGGGAGCGCTCGCCGGCCTCGGCCGCCGCCGCCGCCGCCGCCTTCGAGACGCTCCGGCTTCCCCGAGCGCCGGGCGCTCGGAGCTGGGCTGCCGCTGCAGCCGCCGCCGGCTGCCGGGCGCCGCTGGCCGGAGCCGGCGCGCGATCCCCGCCTCCCGCGCCCGGCCAGGCGGGGGCCGCCGCACGGAGGCCCGCGGGGGGATGGGGGGGCGCGGGCGGGCGCTGGGGTCCGGGCTCCGGGCTGGCCCCGCCGCCGCGTGCCCAGAGCTCCGGGCTCGCTCAGCAGCTGCAGTGACTGTGTGTCTGTGTCATGTCTGTGCAGCTGGGGGGGACCGCGAGTCCGGGCCGGGCTCCCGGCGGGGGGCGGGGCCAGCGCGCGCCTGGGCGCCCGCCTCCACCCCGTGACGGCGCGACTGGCCAATAGCAGGCGCCGTAGCCGCACGGACCGAGAGGCCGCCCCGGCCTGGGCTCCGCCCCCTCCCGCGAGGCTCCTCCCTTCTACTTCTCCAGCTCACTCGCACGCGGGCGGAAGCAACACCCGGAGCCGGAATCTCGGCCCGGGTTGGGATGAAAGGGTGCTAGCTGGGAGCTCCCCGCCCTTCTCCCCCCACCCCGACCGCCCCCGGCCGCCTCGGGCTTGGCCAGCCTCGCGGAAAGAGGGGGAAGGGAAGAGGGACGGGTCCGCAGCTGCCGCTGTCGTGACGCCGGCAGGCTCACAGGGCGGTACAGCCTGCCCACTCCCCCTTGGACAAAACCGCCGTCGTGGGAAGTAGGAAGTTTCCCCGCCTCCACTTCTACTCGGGTCGCCGCTTCTCTCCGACGTGGGCAGGGTATGGGGCAGCCTGCGGCTGCGAGGAGCCACGATGAAGCGCTCGGACACATTATTTGGAGCTCTGTATCTGAGAATCCGGTCCAAAGCTCCCAGTTCTTTCGGGAAAACTGCATTTCTTTGCCCCCACCCCCAACACACACACCCTTGCACGCACGACATGCCCCTCCCCGTTCCAATTTCATTCTTGCTCTCCGTCCTGGCAAAAGAGCCCCGCGCGCGACATCCCACTGAATGGACTTCCAAAGCCTCCCAGTCCTAAAGCCGCGAGTGGGGCGCCGAGAGTCCTCTGAAGCTACGGAAGGAGTGGGTGAAACCGGCAGGCCAAAGGGGCCAGTGGTGTGAGAGTGAATGGGAGGAGGAGGCCTGGAGAGAAAACCCAAAGGAGGGGGAAACAGGCCCGGAGAGGAAGAGAACGCAGAGGGATGGGCAACTCTGACTGGGAGACCCGAGCTCCGGCGCGCGATCCAGCTCCCGGGTTTTTCCTCAGCTCGGTCCCAGGGCTTCTGGGGTCCCCTTCCCCACCCCACCCCCCCAGCCCCGGGTCCCCACCCCTCCCCAGCCCGGCGAGCCCCGGGTCCCAGCCTCGCCTCCGCTCGCCTCTCTCTCGGCCCATGGGTGCAGATGAGGCAGCGGGAAGCCCACAGTACTCCAGGAAGGGGCAGGGGAAGGATGCAAAAACAGAGATAAAGTGCAAGGCGTGGGGTGGGAGGGTGCATAAGAGAAGGATGCCGAGCTCGGGCTGCGGTACTGACCACACTCCCCAGAGGTCAGGCTGAGGGCCCCAGGGTTTTGAAGTCCGGCCCCTCGCTCGGCTTCGGACCTGGCTCCCGCCAAGTAACCCCGCTCTTGGCCTTCAGCTCGACCCATCCGGGACCCTTCCGCCATCCCCTCCCTTTCCTCCAGCCTCTTTAGGCAAAGACCCGCGGCCTCGGTGCTCCCCACCCCACCCCTCGTGCACCGCCACCGGCTCTCCCGCAGCTCTGGAGCGCTGTTTACCTAATCTCAGCGGCAGACCCAGCAAAGGAGAATGCAAAAAGACGGTAGCGGTTACACAGCGGCGTCCCCGGCGAAGAAGTAAAACACGTTTGCACTGGAGCTTCTGGATAAGTTAACTGCGAAGCCGGGGTCCTGCTGGCTTATCTCCGCGGGGATGAGTCTCACCCTGCACGTTTGCAGGGATAGGAGATCGTTATCTGGTTTTGATGTCACTACCGTGTCGGAGAAGAACATTAGATGATAAAATATTATCTAATATCCTAGAGACCATTAAAGTGTCAAAGTTTAATGTCAATCCTTTTAGCTCGAATGCTGCTTCCTTCTTCCTCTGACGTGCAGCTCTGTTCTAGAACGCGCTGAAAACAAGGGGATCATTTTTATTTTGCGGGTCGACCGTGCTTCCTACTCTTCCTCCTCCCGTACTCCAACCACACCCCCCCCCCCCCGCCCTGGAATTCGGTAAAGTTAAAGCAAGAATTTGGGCTTTCTTTTTATTCATTGCTTTGCTTCATTTCATTAGTGGTGTAAAAATGCATTATTACAACACATTAGCATAGTAATAAGGTTAACGTTACTGAGGAAGGGGAGGGAGACCTGAAATTTACAAGCAAAGAAGAAATAATGGAATAATATCAGAAACTAAAAGATAAGCATGTGGTAAAGAAACATCTCCATTATAATTACCCAGTATATTGCATTCTCTAGATTGGATTTTAGAGAGAAAAATATGACCATAGTGAGGGACAGAGCAATACTCACTCTGGTCAATAAGATACATTAAAGATATATTTCATTATTAGGGGATTTCACAAAAATTACTTGCATCAGTCAATAGGCACCCTAAACGGGTAGAAGCTTTGCTCTCTCAATGTAATGTTGCAGTTTTGAACTCAGTAGCCTATCTAATATTCTAAACGATAGGAATGTTGTCAGAGTGAAATATTCCAGAAACTGAGCCCTTCTGTTAATATCACGTGAAGCCCCACATTAAAAGAATTCCTTTGCCCCACCAATGGTATGGATAGGTGTGTGTGTGTGTGTGTGTGTGTGTGTGTGTGTGTGTGTGTAAAACCTAAGATAGGATGTACTTACCTATGAATTATAGCCCTTTGACACAAACCAGGATATAAATGTCTTAAAAGGAGTTTGCTATGACATAATATAGTATGAGGAATGCAGAATAAAATATGTAAGGTGATATATCTGTTATTTCTAAAGAATCTGCACTGCTTTCGCTAAGAACTGAGAAGTGAAAAAATACTGAGCCCTCTAAACCAACTGTTATCTATTTTTCTCCACACAGTTATTGCACCTGTCACAGGAGAGATTCAGAAAGGTCTCTCTCTCTTTTTTTAATCAGGGTCAAGGAGACCTAATCCTAAAAAAAAAATAAATAAAATAAATAAAAATTGTCTTAAATCAGCCACTAGGGGGCCCTAAAAGCATCTCAAAGAGGAAGCCTGGAACCCTGCTCTCCCCTCCGCTTTTCCTGGTCTCATTTTTTGTGCACCCCAAGGAACTGGAATGGAATAAGAACATGATGCAAAGTCTGGAGGCAGATTGGTTTTATGTTTTTAAAGAAGAGAGTTCCGTTTTCCCAATTCTGTCTTTCCTCCCAATACTACTACTAATAATAATAATAAAGAATATTGCACTCATCCAGACGAAGGTGGCCTGATACTCTTACCATCTTAAAGTCAACCCAATTACTTTTACTATTCCAAATGGAATCTCATTTCTAAAATTTTAGAGCTGTTTTCTGAATGTTTTGAACATTGTTCAAGTGCTAGGTAGGGAAACTAATGAATGCTCACAGGGGTGATATGAAAATTATATAACCTGTAACAGCAGGGCACCTACCAGGCAACTTATGGGAAGTCAAGTCAGCCATAGGGCACCAGCACTAGAACAGAGTCTGGGGGTGTCTGGTAGGCCCAGTATTAGTTCTTTGGTGCTGGGTTTGGTGAAACGGTGGTGGGAGGAAGTAATGGTTTGGGCAGAGGACTATGGCAGCTGGGGTAGACAGACAGGGGATGGGGGCTGGAAGGATTTCAATATTTTAAATGGTAATGTTATATTTGTCAAAACAATTGAATATCAGGCCTGATTATATGTAAAGTTGCTCAAAATTTTTTTGTAGACTTCAATATCTAGCAATCAAATCTTCAAGGTTTCAAATACTTAGCAGTCACATAATATTTTTCCCACATCTTACCGGTAAATTAGGTTACAATGCCCTTCCAAGAGTCAAGAATCAACCAGCACTCAGACTGTACAGATATAGAGAAGACTAGTTATCTTTCAGCTGATGCTGGAGAAGTATCTAGAAAAGGTAGTCTACCCAGACACATTTCAAGGGAAAATGTACGTGTGGGGCGTGAAACATTCCTCTGTCATTCAGGCCAATAATCAAAAGACATTTCTGAGCAAAACAAAATGCCTCCATCAGCTCTAAGCAGGATACCAGCCACTTGCTAGCTGAAGAATTAAAGAACATTGCAAACGCCACAGAATTAACACTAATGAAAGTGTGATTTGAACATAATTTAACTAAAAACAAAGCAAGTCTAGAATTGAGATGTGAGATGGGGAATAAGGATAAAGTCTTTCTTGGTGGAATGAAAAATAGTTTATGTTCCCATCATCATGTTCATTAAGCAGGCAACATACAGGTATTCTCAAAATAGCATTATTAACTTCCGGAAGACTTGCCACTGAAAACCTCAGAGGCAGCTAATTAGAACAAATTTGGCTCTAGATAGAGAATCCCATTGTCTTTAGAAGAAAGAGGGTTTATCCACTCACTGAATGCGAAAATCCATCAGAGTAAAACCCTTGTCAGGTATATAGCTCCCTGATCACCTTATGATAAAGTGCTTAACTGGGAATGCAAAGGCCTTTTGGAGATAGGAAGGAAAACTCAGTGCTGAGGAGGTCACTTTAAAGGCCAGAGCCAGGTTTTATCCTGAGGTCTTGGCCCCCTGGAAGAAAAGGGGATCTCAAGTTAGTATACCAGAAGACCAAGACAAAAAAATGAATATATATATATATATATATATATATATATATATATATATATATACACCTATATATACACCTATATATACACGTATGTGTATATATACATACATATATGTACATATATATGTGTACATATTTGAACATTGGTAAAAGCAGCAAAGTATTGAATCAAAATGATGAAATCTACTTTTTGAAGCTTTTAGGCAAAACAAAACAAAAAGCTGTTTAAATGGCGATCATAGTTGTGTAGGTATTTTATCAGTTCTGCTTATTTCTCCCCTCTTTATCTAAGGGACCCATACAGCAGGACATCTCAAACCTCAATGTGCATATAAAGCACCTAGGAGCCTTCTGAAAATGCAGAAGCTGATTCGGGAGAGTTGGGGCAGAGCATGAGATTCTGCTGTTCAAACAAATTCCTGTCCAGGAGCTACACTTTGTGTAGCCAGGATATAGAGGACACTTGTTGGTAGTCAACAATATCCTACCCTCGCGTTCCTATTCCTGAGAGTATGGTGTTAGTAGGGTTCCCCAGAAAGTAAATGCTGAGACAAAGATTTGGGAGCAAGAAGCTTATTTGGAAGGAGATTCCAAGAAGCATAGTGAAGATGCAAAGAAATAAAACCAGAAAGGGCAGGAAGCTAATAAGAGGTATATTAATAAGTGGTCAATGGGTGCTTACTAACAAAAAGGATGCTCTGAGAGACTGTGTAGAATAGCATTGTCCAAACAACCTGCGTGATGGAAATGTTATATGTTTGCACTGTCCAATATAGTAGCCACTAGTGGCTATTATGTACTTGAAATGAGGCTGGTCAGACTTAGGATATGCATTTTTAATTTTATCTAATGTTAATTGATTTAAATATAAATAGCCACACATGGCTATTAACTACTGTGTTGGACAGCACAGATGTAGAACATAACTCAGAATTGTCCCATTAAGGGACAGGAAACCTAGGGAAGTAATTATCCACCAAATCCCTTCATCTGTTGAGCATTGCTCCTGGGAATTGGTCACTTCTAGCACTTCTACCATGCTCCCAAGGCCAGAGAATACCCACAGCAGACAGGTACAGGTGCTTAAGATAGGAAACCTTCAGTTTATGTGGAATCTATCCATCAAAGGTGGAGGTGATCACCAAGGTGGGTCTGGGGGATACGAGCAAGGCACTTGTAACATTTGCTAAATGAATCCAGATTTTATTTTGAACCTGAACTATCCCCAGTTCCAGGAGCAGACATGAGTAGACATAAGGTAATCAAAGCATTCCATATCCTAGACACCATCATTGGTTCAAGGCTCAGTAGATAACCTAAGGCAGTCCAATCAAGGTGACTCTCAGGAGTCTTATTTGGGATGCTGGTCTACCACTGTTCTTTCAGTGTCCTATCAGTGTTCTGCTGATACAAATGTTAGCACTGCTGGAGCCATTTTAATGCCATGACAGATTAAAGTGACACTGAGAATAGCAGACCGCAGAGAGAGGGGAAAAATCTATCTGTATCAACTAAGATTGCTTTGAGCTACAAGTAACAAAATATCCAGGTAATAGGTCCTTAAATAATAATCTCCCAAATGATAAATCTCAGAGTAGGCATGTCCATGTTTGGTACAGCAGCTCGATGCTTTCATCAAGGAGCTAAGATCTTTCTCTCTAGCCTGCCATTCTCCCATCCTCCATGTATTGCTTTATGTGTTGCTTCATGGTCACAAGCTGGCTGTGGTTGCTGTAAGCATCATGTTCTCAAACCAGCATCCAAAGCAGAAAGAAAAAGCCAGGCAGAATGTGCTTTGTCTTTTGTTAGATTTCCCCCTTAGGATTGACTTGGGCTGTGATTCCTCTTCTGGAGATGGAGCACTGTTGGGTTTTGTTAACAAATAAGAAGGGGAGGAAGTGACTCCTGGAAGTGACCAGCTAACAGTGCCTTCTCTAGGACCCTTGAGGACACTGAATAGAGCAACCCTGGAACTTACCCTATGAATTCCCCGTTTACATGAACCAATAAACATACCTATTGCATAAGTTTTAGTTGAGATTTCTCTTATTTGCATCCAAAAATATCTTAACCAATATAGGTAAGAGGGCTTGCTGCCCAAAGACTCGGACTTAGCAATTCTCACCTTCCGTATTCCTGGATGGGATGACAGTTGATCCTGGAAGGGTACGAGGGGCTCTCCCTCCTCCAGAGACTGAAATTCTGTTTGGAAATCATTTGCTATTTTATGCTTAGTGTGAACAGACTTAGAACCTGCGGTTCCCACACTCTACCCACCACCTATCACATGTGGTTGGTCTCCCCAACTACAACTTGCCTTTGCACAAGGATCCGTTTACCGTTCCAATCTCCTGCTGAGTCTGGCATGAAGACCCAGCCTGCTTGGTTACCTCTTTCACCACCCTCTCTCCCACCCCACAGTTCCTGCCAGCATTTCTATCACGGGAGCTGGAGCCTGCCTCTAGAACCTTTGCTTTGACTTTGGAAGATCTACATTCCAGCAAGAACCCGACTTGAGAACTGATGATGGCTGACAGTTCTTGTGATAGCTCCATTCTCCACCAGGGCAATTGGACCTTTGGCTTTTAATCCCATATGTTTGAGTTTGAGTGTGCTGTAGTTACAGAACTAGGGAATTTGAATCAATGACCTCTGTGTTGACAGGGCAAGTCATGGTGTCCTAGTTAAACTCCCAAACCCAAGCCTCAAATCAGTCTCTTTTAGGGCAGAATAGAGCAGGTCTGGAGGCCAGGGAAGAGCTGTTTCTGAGTGTTTTACCCAGTCCTGCTAGAAAGTCATGGATTTCTCATCTTAAACGGTTTTAAAAATTACTCCATTAAGAAGATTAAAAAATGTAACCTGAGTGTTTAGAATCGTGTGCCTCATGGTTTACTGTGAGGCACATCACTGCTGTGCTATGCATTCTGTGGGGTGGGCATCGTGGGGACAGCAAGCCAAAGGAGATGTGGATGTGTTCCTACACTTGAGAATCTCCAAATCCAAATCAGGGGACAAAGCATTTACTTTGAAGAGTTAAATGACATTGCAAATATGAGATAAATCCAAAGACTTGTCCTTAAGTATTCTTAAAAGATGCCGTAAGAACAAGAAATACTATGAATCGGAAGAGAGAGATCACCATGCTCCATCCAGTCTTTGGAAGACTTCTGAAAGCAGGAGTTTCTTGTTGGACATGGACGGTTTGCCAAGATTTGACTGTATGCAAAGAGAAAAGCTTTGAGAAACAACTAAGGAGTTAAATAGAAGGTGTGATTGGTTAAAGTGACACGATTATTTGAAGGATCAGAGACTGGAAAGCTAATTTCAATCTAGAGTTATTTGACAAATAGTGTCTGAATCCCTGCTGAGTGTCAGTTACTATGCTGACTGTTGAGGGTTTTAATAAAAATAAAGACAGTTCTTACTTTTTTAGTGGATCACAGCCAGTGGACAGAGGAAAGAAAAATATTAAAATGTGATGGGTTAAATTCTTAACTTTGACTCCATCCACAGTTTATCCTCAGTCACCAACTGTTGTTCATCCTACCCTCAGAACATCCTTCAAATGCTTCATCCAAACTGTTACTACCTTAGCTCAGATCCTTTTTTTTGGTTTTTCTTTCTTTCTTTTTTTTTAGAGAGAGAGCGAGAGTGCAAGTGGGGAAGGGGGAGAGAGAGAGAGAGAGAGAGAGAGAGAGAGAGAGAGAGAGAATCTTAAGCAGGATCCATACCCAGCATGGAGCCCAACGTGGGTCTTGATCTCATGACCGTGAGATCATGACCTGAACTGAAATCAAGAGTTGGACACTTAACTGAGTGAACCACCCAGGTGCCCCTTTTAGCTCAGATCTTTATCTCTCACCTGGAAAATTGTAGAACCCACCCAACTTACCTTCAACTTCCTTAAACTAGCCTTTTCCCATTCCTACATGTTAACCAAAGTAACTCTACAAAGTAAATCTGAGCATATTTCTTACTAACTTACTAACTTTACTTCTGTCTTATTTATTCTAGGTCCTTCCCCCAAATATCTATAATTCTAGTTTGACTCCCCTATGTGAGGATCTGAGATACTAGCCCCAGACTGGGGTTTAGAGAGGATCCAAAAGCGCCCTGGTCTCCAGAGAGGAGAGCCAAGGGAAAACCCAAAGTCCAGAACATCACTTGAAATTCTCAAATGAAGTATCAGTCCTCAAGTATCAACCCATTTCAGTAGAGAGGAAGAAACCAGGGACAATGCAAAAGATTTAAATAATGCTTTACCACGGATTTGCAATCCACTTAGCACTGTTCAGAACGCTTTCGTACATTAGCTCATTTAGTTATACTAAACCCTCTGAGGTAATTACTATTATTGTCATCATTGTGGTCATTTTACAGATGAGATCATGAGGGCATAAAGAAATCAGATGACTTACAAAGTTCACACAGTAACAATAGAACTGGATTCCAGACACAGGCAGTTTATTTCCAGAGTCTGAGCTCTTAGGATGCCTGGGTGGCTCAGTCAGTTAAGCGTCTGACTTCGGCTCAGGTCATGATCTCATAGTTCGTGGGTTGGAGCCCCACGTCCAGCTCTGTGCTGACAGCTCAGAGCCTGGAGCCTGCTTCAGATTCTGTGTCTCCCTCTCTCTGCCCCTCCCCTGCTCAGTCTCTGTCTCTCAAAAATAAATAAATGTTAAAAAAATTAGAGTCTGAGCTCTTAATCACTATGCCATATTGCCTCCGCAAAGTGTGAACGTAGAACAAATTAAGGAGATCATAACAAAGGCTAAGAGATGACTGTGGAGATACAGCTCTGAGCCCCCAGAACAAAACTGTAGGGGCTTTTTAAAGATTGTTCACAACCTTGGCTAAGGGCTGGGGAGGGAGTAGACAAAGATGCAGGTTAGTTCCCTGTAGTTCTTTTTGTCTGTAGGTGTCATCTGATAGAGATGCCATTCACCGTCTCATTGTTTTTAACCCCTGAGGGTTCATATATGCCTTCTGAGAAAGCTACCCTAGTTCATCCTCTCTGGCGTTGATCCACATTTCCATATGCTCAGTCCTGCTCTCTACTGATTCATTGTAGATTTCAATTCTCTGTTTGTATTTCATTTTTTGTTCTCCTTACAATTCTTATTTATACCACCTGTCTCTCTTTTAATTTCATTTTCTTTGTCTTGACATCTTGGCCTTTCTGCTCCAGTTTTATAGATGTTAAGCAGATTCTAAAGTATCACTTTATTTCCTAGAGTAAATCATTGTGAGAGAATTCTTCTCTCCTTAGATCTTCAGGACGGTCTTCCCTTTACCTTATTCTGCAGTGTTTTTCACTGGCTTCATATGGTTGTGGTTCCCTGCTCATTTATCCTCAAATAAGAACAAATCCATCAATACCCAGTGTTTACCAATATACTGGTGATGGATTTCCCTTAGCTCAATTCTCAGAGTGGTAGTTTTGAACTGTTTTCCAGATCTACAGCTGGCTGGACACTGATATGCATAAACAATTCCTGGCCCAGTGTCTCATCCCCACCTACCCCACAGCCCCTGTGTCTTCTGTGGCTTGCTCATTTGAGAATGAATCTTCTCTCTCCCTGCCATGTGGCTCTCTGATACTCTGAACAAGTGGACAGTGCAAATCTAGAATTCCCAGTTCTTCCTCTCACTGTGCTTCCCTATCTTGCTTTGCCTGTGAAGACTCTACCTTTCAGACTCTGGTTAGTTGAGACCTAGAGTTTCTCAATCAGAAGGCGGGGGCTGGGGGTTGTGCCGAAGGGTTTATCCATCAATTTCAAGCTCCCGTTACTTCTATTGGCCCAATGAAGATGGTCCATGACTGTGAGCTTCTTCATCCCTACGAGCAGCCATGTGGTTGGTATAATTACTCAATCGATAGGCCCACTTTTCCATGTTATTGTGTTGTAAAAAGTTGTGAAAGGCGATGTGTGATCAGCCAAAGCTTTTTCATGCTCAGGAGGGAGAGGATCACAACTTACGGTTTTCTTGTGTCTGGTTATAGGGCCTTTGTTTATGATCACCACCTTCTGAAGGATTTCTTAATGTTACCATTTTAGTGAAAGGTATATACTTCAGTTTCCCAGTGAAAGCAGGCTGAGGTTGAAGGAGAGTGGGGAAGTCAGATACTGCTTCTCTGGGGAACAGCTGTCCTCTTCAACCCAGCATAAGAAGACATACTTGTTGGGCAGGTTAGCCAAACCAGAGCTAGCCAGATTAACCTAACCAAGTTGCTACTTCACACTCCCATTGATGCTAATGAAAAGTTGAGTTAACTCTTTCTTGTCCAACATAAATAAATTACATGCTGAAAGCTGGTGGAAAATGTCTCCAGTGGAAAGACATTTTGGTTGATTCTAAAGAATTCTTTTTTTTTGTTCTTGTTGTTAATGTTTATTCATTTTTGAGAGAGAGAGAAACAGAACACAAGCAGTTGGAGAGAGGGGGAAACATAGAATCCCAAGCAGGCTCCAGGCTCTGAGCTGTCAGCACAGAGCCAGACATGGGGCTTGAACCCACGAACCATGGGATAATGACCTGAGCCGAAGTCTCGACACTTCACTGACTGAGCCACCTGGGCACCCTCATTTGGGTTGATTCTAACACTCATATGTTCAACCAGGATTTTTTGAGGGCCTGCTTGACTAGCCTGGTGCCAAAAGTGGGCAGAATAGACATGTTCCTTCTCTCGTGGAGGCTACGATCTAGTTGGAGAGACAAATAATTAAGCAACCAAACACAAATATCTATGTAACTGTTAACTGGGGGAAATGCTCCAATATACATGTTAGGGGTACAGTGGGAAAAGGACAAAAGCTAGAGTTCAGGTTGGTCTTTCCAAGGAAGGGACACTCAGGCTGGGATCTGAAGTAGAAATAATCCAGGCAATCAGTGAGGACAGAGAGTATTCCACGTTAAAAAAAAAAAAAAAAAAAAAAAAAAAGAATATTCCAGGTAGAAGGAACAGCATGTGCAAAACAATGAGGCAGGAAGTCTTGGCATGTTTAAGGACTGAAAGGCCAGTGTGGCTGCTGCTTGGTGAGCAGGAAGGACAGTCCTGAAGAGAAGAACAAGACATGAGCAGCTGCTGAGGGCATTTAAGGGAGTCAACAAGAGATGAACATATGGAGTAGCAGCATTGCCCCTTGAACTTAGCAGAAATTAGTGCTGATCCATCTCAACCCCGTTCTGGGACTTTCTCCAGCAACATTCTCTCACTCTGTCTGTCTTCTACTTTTGCCTGGGTTAAAGAGATGCAAGATAACCCAGCTTCACCTTTTGTGATGGTCTGCCTGGTCCCTTAGCCTCTGCATTTGCTAATCCATGCTACAAGGCCTACTTAACCTTCTTATGTAGCCTTGTCTTTAACTATATTCTGGAAACACCTTATCCTAAGCAGGGAGATTATTTGGAAACTGTCAACTTTTCTTTGACTACGTTGAGTAGGTTTGCGATATCCCCTCCCATCCCACCACATTCCCATCTCCTTCCCAGTGGGAATGGGATGGCCTTTCAGTAATTGTGGCTTTCCTGGGACCACCTCCAATCAGTTGCTTGTCTCTGGATCCCATTTTGAGGAACTCATATCCCTCACACCTTACCTTTGGACTAAAAGCCATGACCTTATTTTATAAAGCACCGGGCCTTTTTTGTTCAAAGCATCCAACTGGCCTCTTCCTTCTAGAAAGCCCCAACTCTTACACTGACGGTGTTTACATAAGACATCTTTAATCCTCCCAATACAATCTCTGGAAATGTTTCTTGGAGTTAAAACCTGATCTCTTTCAGTAGCACTTGAAACTAATTTCCTATTGTGTAGACCTTGGTAGAAACCAGATGATTTGGTCACAGCTCTCTTTGTGGAGACAATATTCAAGTTTCAAAAAATAATTAAATCACCCTGTTCAGCTTTCCTTTCCCCAGACTAATTTAAATCCCTTAAACTTTTTTTTTCTTGGTTACATATTTAGACCTTACGTATTGAAAGGGCTTTCAAGGGCAAGTCTTATTATTTACCAGGGTAAGAGCTTTCCAAAAACAATAACAGCCACAAGGCCAACAATACCTTGCAACTTTATGGCACTTAACTTTTTTCCCAGTGCTTTTTTTATACATACATCATCTTATTTTGTCCGCTTAACGACTCTGTGAATTAGGGAGGGTGGATATTACTATCTCCCAGGGGAAAAAATAAAACAGAACTCAACCTTGATTCACTCTGATAGATATTCAGAAGCAGGTTAGACCAACGCGAGGTTCCGACCACATCCCTGGAGTCTCCCTCCCAACCCTTAGCTGTCCTATTCCTCTTTGTGCAGTGCCTTCGCCTTTTATCAAAATCACCTGAGGATAATAGCCAACACTTGTTGAGTTTTTAATATATATCAGACACTGCGTTCTGTGAGTGCTCTAGTGCATTTTATCTTTCAAACCTCAGAACAAAGAGGGTGGTTCTATTATCCCCACTGCTCAGATGAAGTTAAGGGACTTGCCCAGGATGCTACTATGATGCTGTGCTGCCTGGTAAATAAGCCAAGGAAAGCCCACTTCTGTGTGTGCTGTGAAACTCTTGGTGAGGGTAGAGTCTGGTCACTTTCCGGAACGTTCCAACAGAAATGCCCACCTTTTTAGAAAATTCACAAAATTTACCGCCAGGCATAATGTACTTTCTCTGGAAGAGAGGGTTTTTGCTGACTTTTGTGTTTTGTGTTGTGTTTTTACTGTTAACGAAAAGGTGTGTCACAGTGGAAAATAATAGGAATTAGAAAGACCTGGCTCGGGGTGCCTGGGTGGCGCAGTCGGTTAAGCGTCCGACTTCAACCAGGTCACGATCTCGCGGTCCGTGAGTTCGAGCCCCGCGTCAGGCTCTGGGCTGATGGCTCAGAGCCTGGAGCCTGTTTCCGATTCTGTGTCTCCCTCTCTCTCTGCCCCTCCCCCGTTCATGCTCTGTCTCTCTCTGTCCCAAAAATAAATAAACGTTGAAAAAAAAATTAAAAAAAAAAAAAAGAAAGACCTGGCTCACGATGCTTAGTGGCCATCAGAGCTCGATGGATTCAGCTGCAACTTTGCCCCGTAGCTGTCTGTGGACTTCACACGAGTCACTTTATCTTTTTGAGCCTTCGTTTATTTCATTTTTTTAATGTTTATTTGTGAGAGAGAGTCACACAGAGCACGAGCAGGGGAGGGGCAGAGAGAGAGAGAGAGACACAGAATCCAAAGCAGGCTCCAGGCTCCGAGCTGTCAGCACAGAGCCCGACAAGGGGGCTCAAACCCACAAACTGCGAGATCATGACCTGACATGAAGTTGGATGCTTAACTGACTAAACCCCCGGTTGCCCCCATTTCATTTCTAAAATCGTAAAATGATTATGGTAGTAATAGCTAATTTAGGGATCATTGTGAGTGTTGGAGAAGATATATGTAACAGTGCTGTTGTGGTATTAATGTGTCTTTTTTTAAAAATACATTTCCTTTTAATTTTTGAGAGAGAGAACATGAGCAGGGGAGACACAGAGAGAGGGGAACAGAGGATCTGAAGGGGGCTCCATGCTGACAGCAGTGAGCCTCATGTGGGGCTCAAACTCACAAACTGTGAGATCACCACCTGAGCCAAAGTCAGAAGCTCAACCGACTGAGCCATCCAGGTGCCCCTAATGTGTCTTGTTTTTCTCTTTTGCTTCCCAGGGTCAGAATACCACTCTTCTTTTATTTTATCTAATTTTTATTTAATTTTATTTTATTTTATTACTTTTTTTAGTGATCTCTACACCCAGTATAGGGCTGGAACTCACAACCCTGAGATCAAGAGTCACTTGTTCTGTCAAATGAACCAACCAGATGCCCCAAATACCATTCTTAATTGGGGAGACATTCTTATTATTTTAGTCTTGGTAGGAGTGAGGTCCCAACTTTTCAATGTGGAAACTGAAGAGGGATATATTATCAGCTAGGGATCCTGATTATGATCAACACTAAGTGACCCTGGATGATGAAGCAGAGGACAGACAATTTACAGATTATTGGAGGGCTGAGGAAAGGGGTTCGATTAGGAAGGATGTGGAAACCGTGCTGGGGAGTTGGCCCCATGAGGAAACTGCTGTGCTCTCATTGAGTTATAGATGTTAGCGCTTGCACCCCATTAGGGACTCAACGTTTTGCCCTGTCTAGTATGCCATTTATGCATGGGGAACTTGACCTTGCAACCAGCAACCCCACAAAATAGACACTCCACCCAAAACCTGCTTCCTCTTGTTGTCCTCTATGGATGGGTGGAGCTGAGGTCTCATCTCTGGTTCAAGGCTGCAAAGGAGTCCGGAGAAATAATTTTTCTGATTTCTACCTTGGGAAGATAGGACCCATGGGGGAGGGAGTGGATTGCCCAGAGATTACAGGGTAATCAAAAGGTTTCCTAGGCAGACAGAAAACACGAGAAATATCCAAGTATCTATCACAGGGAAGATATTCCCTCTCAATACTCTCTGGCAGCTAACGCAAGGGCGTATGATCAAGGCTGAGCTAACTAAATGTCCCCGTCAAGGACTTTGCCATCTGAGAGAGCAAAGCAGACACCCAGGTCAGTTGGAGATTGCTCCTGGTGGCCGTGGCAGAATTGAAAATTGGGGGCTGCTGCAGTGGCTTTCCAGGGGTGACGGTACCCACAGTGGCAACCTAACCCAATTCTTTCTAAGACATAGACTCGATTATGGTGGCTTCCTTTAATCTCCACATTTGTTTTGAGGCTGCTTTTCCGTCATTTCCTTCAGTTCTACAAGCTTTGTCATAACCTTCCAGTAAAATAATTTATCTAATGTTTGCAATACTCGTTGGTATAGAAACTGGGAGTAGGGAGTAGGTGGTGGACAACAGTAGACCAAAGAGAAAAGGGAATAATCTGTGATTGTTTTTGGACTAATCGGGGCTGTAGCAATGTGGCAGATTATGGTATATGGTAGTTTTATAGGTTCCTGGACCTGATTCCAACATGTGAGGGTGTTGGAGAGGAAAAATTGTATTCTATCCTTCTAGGTCTTCTAGCTGGTTTAAGGATTAAATTGACATGAGACAGATTAACAGAAGGGAGAAAAACGTTTACTTATATGTGCACAGAGGCCCCATAATGAAATGATGACCTAAAAAAATGACCAAGGCAGGTTGTCTTTATATTTTTCAGACAAAGAGACAGCAAATTTGTGAGGAACTGATGGACAAAGTAAACTTACATTTGGGAGTTTCAATTAGTAAGGAATTCTAAACAGCATTTGGGCTGGGGCAGTAAATTAGTAAAAAGTCACAAGGTTTATTTATACAGCCTTTGACTCTAAATGGTCTCTCTTTGGTGATTGGGATGTCTCTTTACCTCCTGGCAGAGGAGGGTACCTCTCACATGGGAGATTTATTTCCAGCTTTCAGGGGGACAAAGGAAGGTCAGAGTATTCCTCTTTCACTGGCCGTTTCTTGAGTAACTTTTAATTTAACGTAATCAATATGGCTAAAGTGGTGTATTTAGGGACAGCCTGCCCTTGGCCCCTACACTTGGCTCCCCCACACCACCCAGCAAGTCTCTGACGCTAAATGGGTGTCCCCACAAGGTTGGGGACTGGGTCCCACAAGACTGCCCCTCCCCCACTTCAGATGCCCATCACAGGCTCCCATTGTTACCTGTGCTTCTGACCAACTGCAAATGAGGTTCCAGGACCTCCTCCTCAGGTTTGATTAATTTGCTAGACTGGCTCACACAACTTAGAGAAACACTTCACCCGCTTGATCATCAGTTTATTATCAAAGGATATAACACTCAGGAACAGTCACATGGAAGAGATACAGAGGGTGAGGTCTGGGAAAAGGGCATGAAGTTTCCATGGCCTCTCCAGGGGCGCTGCTCTCCCCATACGTCCAGGTGCTCATTCACTGAACTCCATCTTTTTGGATTTTTATAGAGGTGTCACTATAAAGGCACAATTGATTAAATCATTGGCCGTTGGCAAAGGATTCACCCTCCAGCCCCTCTCCCCTTCCCTGTAAGTTCCAATGGCATTTCTAAGTGCAATCCAAGAGTCACCTCGTTAACATAACAAAGGACACCTTGCTTTCTCTCAGCACTCAGGAAATTCCAGGGGTTTTAGGACCTATGTGACCTAAACAGGGTGAAGACCAAATATATATATGCCATACGTTACAATGTTACAGTCATGTAATTAATTCAATCAGTGCATTGGCTCACCTGGAATTCTGTGCCCATTGAAGGACCAGTGAGTGTTCCTCGCTACAGGGCAAATAACAGGCTTTTATTGAAATCATCTGAGATACTGTTTCAGTAAGAACTCCAACAGAGTCAAAAGCTTTATTTATTAATTTTTTAGCATCCATGCATGTAGGATAAAGAAAGAAGACTTTTGGTTTATCAAAGAAACTTCACAAGTATTTGTAGCCTCTGTGAGGATGCCGCTCTATATATTATAATCAGGCAGCAAATCATTAAAAGTAACAAAGACAATTGCAGCAGCTTCAGAAGTAAAAGGTAACACCCAACCTGCTGAGGCCATCTCGAGTCTGAGAGTTGTAAGGACTCCTCTGTTAAGAAAATACATTTGCACATACAGCATCCCTGTACAAAATTGAATGTGCTTTTCTATTGCGGAAGCAGAAAGGTGAACATTATCTCCTTATTTTTCTTGAGATTCCTTTCATCAGAAGTAGAAGGGCCCATAGCTTCAAGCTAAGCAATGAAATCATACCAGTTAGCAGTGAGGGGGCGGAAATAGGCCAAGAAGCTTAAAAGCTAACAGTATGGAAGAGAAAACATCTCGAAGGAAATGTTGAACAATTAATGTGCGAACACGTCAAATTTTGTATTTACGAGAGCATGAGGGATTCGTGGACGATGGGTGGTAACAAAGAAATAGAACGACGTCTTCAAATCTTCCCATTTGGGCTAAAAACTCAAAAATGGAGGACTTTGAACGACTGCAGCTAAATAATGTTATCTACTGCAGCTGAAAATCAAAAGCGAATTTTGACCCCGTGGATTACCAAAGCAATGCCTGTTGAATTCAGTCCCACCAAGTGTCTTTTGTGTAAGGTAGGTAATTGTTAAGAGCGGGCCCTCAAGAGTTAGAAGGGGGGATATGTGAGAGAATTTAGAGCATGGGAACTCCCAACCCTCAGTAATTCTCCCACTAAACCGCAAGAAAGCAGCCCTCTCTACCCACGTGTTTTGAGGCTGTTTTCTCTCGCTCGAAGGCCTAAGGGCATTCTCTTTGAAGACACAGTTACTTCTCTGCCTGACCTCCATACCTATGAATACTCAGGTCCCAGTATTCCTTGAGCTGGAAGTCAACTTAAAAGTTAAGCCTTGGGGGGAAAGGATGAGTCACAAAATAATTTTGATATGGGTTTACATGCTGGAGATGCTGAATTCAGTGTGTTAGCTCAAACAACTGGAATTCGTTCTAATGGATAGTTTGGGTGGTTGGCCGAAACCCACGCGGGCACGCAGGCGCAAAGACAAGCCCCCAATGGTCTTGAAAGCACAAATGCATTACAGTAACACTGCCCAAACTCCAGGTGTACTTATCCCTTTTACTTTGCTACTCATCTAGGCCCCACATCTATGAAAGCATGGGATTTTCCAGTGGCTGAGGAGGAAACAATTTGAGTTTCGCATATGGTGGGTCCTCACTGTGTGCCTAAGCCAGAATCGTGCCTGTTAAAAAACAAAATTTAATCGAGTAAATTTGAAGGTCTAATTGGCTTTATTAAGCGACCCGAGAATCCAGCTGCACCCCAAGTAGCAAGTAGCAGGATGCTCTGAGGGGCTGCACAAAATGGAAGGTTTTTATAGGCAGGTTTTTGTTTTTGTTTTTGTTTTTGTTTTTAATAGGCAGGACAAAGACATTATTAGCAAAACAAAAGAAAGGATTGTTTCAGGCAGGGCTTTTTTTTTTTTTTTTTTTTTGGGAGAGGAGCAAAATCAGGGTTTTTATCACACAGATTACCTCACTAATGCTGATCTAGAAATTTCAGGTTGACAGTTAAAAGGTCACATTCCTAGAATAGGTTGAAACTGTCATTAAGTCTTGGTTTGCTGGCTTGGGGAGGGGAGCAAATGACTCCAATTTGGGCTTCTTTCTTTTTTTTAACATACCCTGTGGTGATACTTATGGGCGGTCTTGTAGAAGAAGGCTGGAGTGGCCTTGCCATGAACAGGGCTTTGAGTAGAACATTCATAGACCATTTTCTCAGTTGTATGAGGAATAGTTGAATTGGTACTATTTTAGTGAGAAGCAGTCTTTTTTTTTTTTTTTTTTTTTACGTAGGAAGAAGTGTTCTGAAGTTACTGGGTGCTAGAAGGGGCAGACTTCAAGGAGATCTTTTTATCATATCTTTTATCTTATCCTTTGTGGTTGCCTGGAACCTGAATATCCTTCCTATTAAGGTGAAACTCCTCATTATAAGGACCTGGGTTGGATACGGCCCCACCCCCAATAAGGAAACTGATAGGAGCAGGTGTTTCCTCCCTCTGGCAGCTAAGATGTGGCCACCTGGTCCTGGTTGACCAAATAGAAGCTTCAGAGTTCAAAGGAGGCAGATGCAGTTGTTTAGATATTAAGTTGTCAGACTCACTCTGAAATGTGTCCTTGCCTGCAGCCTCAGCTCCCTTGTCCCCTTTCTTTCCTACCAGTTTTTAGTTTGAATTCACCCGTGGCGTAAATGGGCTGAATCCAAGGACCCAGAGGGGGTCTGACAGGACCAGCCAAGGGGATCCTTGGCTTTGTGGAGGATAGAAATCAAACGTGAGGAAAGAGGAAGTGAGAGCAGAGTTTATCAAATAGCATAAGTGAGAGAGCACAGCAGGCAGAGTGTCTGGGAGACTCGGAAAGGAAAGGTAAGTCTCCCCGTCATTTGGGGTCAGGGGTTTATATTGGAAAGAGGTCCAAGGTACGTGTTCCTCCAAGAATCCAAGGTAGGATAGGGTCCCATCAAAGACAAGTGTCAGGTGAACAACAGATATTACACCGTAAATCACGGAAAAAGTAGGCAATATAGATGCCAGTGTTGACTGAGGTTTGTTTGAAACTAATGTCCCAGAACACGCTAAGGATCCAATTCTTCTTAGACATTATCAGGTGTACGGGGGCCTAGGACGAAACTCGGAGAATGATTAGCTTTCCTAGTTTCCACCCCCTTGGAGTGGGAACATGGCTTCTTTGGTTTACTCAGATGCCAGGTGAAATACAGAACAGAAATAAATAAGGTGTAGCAGAGAAATAGCAAACATGGAGTCTTTCTAAAATGGAGTCCTTTCAGATAAGATAAGATAAGATAAGATAAGATAAGATAAGATATAAAATATAATAAATAAAAAAAAATAAAATGGAGTCCTTTCAGTTTCCCTGCCTCACCAACCTTCTCAATTCCACTATAGACCACTTTGGTTCCTTCCGAAAATATCCATTTCTGCTTATCTTAACCAGAAATGGTTTCTGTTGTTTGCAGCCTACACCCTGCCTGGTTGTAAGTGCTCACACACAGGATGCTTGACACATGAGATGACCAATAAATGGTAGTCACTGTTGTTCTAACAACTTTTATGATTTCATTAATTGATATCAAAAATCCTCTGAGGCTCTTTTAATCAAGTACTATTGTATTTAGTCTGTTCTGGAATAATCCCTTCATTTACTTAGACATTCTGGTTGTTTCTGTCTAGAAGCTTTCTTGCTCCTCCCTGTCAGTGTGTGATATTAGCAAAATTACACGGTCATTCTCCCTAGTGAAACCTGAGATTTCAGGACTAACCAGAAATTGCTACTGATATCCTTGATATTTTGATTAGAGATTTTTGGTTGGATGGTGTGAACTGATCTGCCTTTAGCTCTAACATCCAGAAATTCTACTTAAAATTTTAAAAATCATTAAAAATTTCTTTTCTTCTTTCTTTCTTTCTTTCTTTCTTTCTTTCTTTCTTTCTTTCTTTCTTTCTTTGTGAGAGAGAGAACACAAGTAGGGGAGGGGCAGAGAGAGAGAGAGAGAAAGAGGACCCAAGCAGGCTCCACACTCAGCATGGAGCCTGACGCAGGGCCCAGGGCCCATATGTGAGATCATGACCTGAGCTGATATCAGGAATCGGAAGCTTAACCAACTGAGTCACCCAGGCATCCCCCCCACCCCCAACTTTGTTTAAATCATTTGGATTATGACACTAAAGAGTAACAATGGTTTGGTTTGGTTTGGTTTTTTTAAATCACATTACATATGGGATGCCGCATCATTATGTGATCAAGCCCTGAGTCAGGCTCTGTGCTGACAGCGTGGAGCCCGTTTGGGATTCTCGCCCTCTTTCTCTCCCCTCCCCCACTCATGTGCACTCTCTCTCTCTTTCTCAAAATAATTAAATGTAAAAAAATCACATTACGTCTTATTTTCTGTGTTAAAGATGTGAGCATAGTTGCTTAATTAGTTAATTTATGAAAACTAACTCAGAAAAATAGTGATTGGCCTAAAGGTATAAAAAAAAAATCCTTGTTTAAGGGAGAGATACTACTTAAATTCTGTGAATAAAACCAGACTTAAAAACTTTAGTGATCATTCATGGAGAAATCGATGTTGAGCCAAGTGCCTAATCCAGTGATAAGCTCCCTAAAAAAACTAGAGTCTAGCTGCCAACAGGCATGCTACTATTGTACATTTGCAGAGTTGCTCTGAGCAGGAAATTCATCCTTTCTTGGGTTCTTAAAAGCATCACACAGATTTTCAGTTATGTCTCTAGCTTTCCCATTCTCTCTTCTAGTCCTTTCTGCATCTTGGAAAAACCTTCACTATTTATCCTGTCTCCTTCCCCATGCAATCTCTTCCCACTCCACTTCCCAGGGGATCAGTTAGGGAGAAGAAAATCAGGGGGCCTCACTGTTGAGGTGATTTTGCAAGCAGTAAAGGTTAGGAGTCTCCAGAAAAAGTAGTAGGTTTCTCGACATAAGAGACGTCATTGAAGGTGCCCCGCCATCTTGCCATCTATCCCTGACCGGCACTACTTGCCCAAAGCACATTCCTTACAGAACTTCCTGGGATATGATGAATTGCAGAAGGATAAACCTATGTGGTTATGATTTTAAGGGAGGTAAGAGTGTAAGGACAAACTGCCACTGTCAGGGCAGGAGATAATCCAATCACATCAGGGGGCAATAAATCAGTGGTAAAACTCTCAGTGCTGATTCAAAAGTAAAGAGTTGACCTGAAGATGGAGATTCCTGAGTTGTCTTTGCAAGATTGAAACCCCTGTGAGCAATCAAATAGTGGGCCAAGTGGAGCAAGAGAATCGATGATACTCACCCTTGCCAGCCCTGGTGACTTCTTCCATCAACTAAGACCTAGAATCTGTTTCCTTAAGACGACTTTTGCCTCACTTCCATGCCGAATTCCCCACTGCATGAGCCCCTTTGTGAATGTGTGTGTCATTAGCTTCAAACCTCCCCAGTTTTGTTGTTGGGGGAGACACTACTTTGGGAAATGTGCCTGATGTTCTCCTTCGTTTGTTGCAAATGCATTGTGGCTTGACACCCACCAAGAGGCAAACCCAGTGTTGGGTAACAGTTTCATTTGTTTGGGGTTTATTTTCACGAAAGACTTGAATGTTTTACTGCTTGCTTTGGATTCCTACACCCAGTTTCAACTGGGGAGCAGAGGGAGAGAGTGGTGCCTGAGGTTTCTGAGAACTCAACTCAATTGCAACACAGTCTATCCAGGGACAACATCAAATCTGAGGTGAAGGGCTCAGTCTGACAAGATTGCCCCTCCCCCCACTTCCATTTCAGAAGCCAGTTGCAAGTTCAGGTTGTCTTCTGTGCTTCTGACCAACCTGATACAGATCAGAGGTCCCCATGAACCCAATTTGTGTTTGATTAATTTTCTTCAGTGGCTCACAGGACTCAGAGAAACAGTTTACTTTCTAGATCACTGGTCTACTGTGAAAAGATACAACTTAGGAACAGCCAGAGGGAAGAAATACACAGGACCAGGTGTGGGGAACAGGCTTGGAACTTCCATGCTCCCTGGTCACACCACTACCGCTGGAATCTCCACTTCTTTGCCAAACCTGAAACTCTCCAAACATGTAGCTTTTGGGTTTTGATGAAGGCTTATTACATAGGCATGATTGGTGAAATCACTAGCCATTGGTTATAGGTTCAGTCTCCAGCTCCTCTGCCCTCCCTGGAGGTTTTGGGGTGGGAGTAGCACGTTGTTCTCAAAGTTATAGCCCTCTAACCAGGTGATTCGTTCTCCTGGCACTAGCACCATCCTTAGGTAAGTCCCCAAAGTCATGTATTTAACACATCAAAAAACACTTCAGTCATCTCTTGGGCAATTCCAAGGGTTTTAGGAGCTCTGTGCCAGAAACAGGGTCAAAGATCATATATTTCTTTTTGTAAATCACAATATCACACTGTCCAACCTCAATAAATTTGTAGTATAACTGACTCTTCCAGCCAGGGGGTCTTAAGGTCATTAAGGGTCTTAATGGAGTGTCCATTGTCTATGGAAAGCTTTTGGTCAATGGCCATAAAGGCTTGTCCACAGGAAATAGCCTGAGGCTGTGTTTCCAAGCCTGCTCCCTTATCACCCCCTAGCCCAGAACAGTAGCTTTTTATTAAATATTTATTTATAAAACACTCCTAGGCTACTCTGTGTACCCTTCTGCTGAAAGGGAACCCTGGGAGGCCTGATTATTCTTTGATTCCCTAATGCAAAGCAACCATTCTGGGAACTGCTCAAAGATGGTCCTGCAGTAATTTTGAGATGGTGCACAGTGCCTACTGACAAAGTCATCCTCCCTTCTTTCTTGCAGGCAAAGCCCAAGCTCCAGGGGCAGATCCTAATTAGTCTATATCTACCACTGAGCCACAGTCCTCTTGCCAGAAGTTGGTTTAGAGATATGACTTAAAGTAGTTCTGGCCAACGAGATGTGAGGAGTATGCTGTAGGTTTGGGAGGTGGGTTTCATCAGTGATAAAAAGGGACACAGTGGTCACTTTCCTTCCTTTGCACATCACTGTGTTTGCATTGTAATGCTCAAAATGGTTGCAGCCATATCCCGTGACCATGATCTCACCAAAGACAAAGCTAGCACCATGGCACAGTTGAAAACTAGAATTGTGGGTCCTTAATGTCACTGCATCTTGAATTAATTAATTCTGAAACCACCTAATCTTAGAATCCTTGCAATTTGAAAATTTTAAATGTCCTCACTGTTTAGATTGGTTGAGTCAATGTTATCTGTTACTTGAAGCTGAATGCATCCCAACACATGTATCTCAAGAACCATTCACTCATGCCCCTCTTCCCCCCCACCAAAATTGAGCTGTAATGATCAACTTTATGGTTCTTCAAATTTTACTGTGTATAAAAATGTTTCTGTTTAGTAGCTGCCTGTGAACACCTGCCTGGTACTCAAAATTACCAGTGATATGTGGACACCCATCACCGAAGTCCTAACTAGAGACACAGGGGGATTAAATCATGGAAACAAAAATAATACTAACAAAACCAAAAAAATACATATATATGTCTGCTATGTTCCAGGTACTGTTCTGGGTGCTTTGTATCATGTGTTTTGAGAAGTTTTGCTGTTAAGAAAGAGATAAATAGAGCAGTAGCTTGAGAGTCAAGGGAAGATTTTATCAATAGTACTCATAAGATTTTCCCAAACACATCCACATAATTTTTAAACGGTTAATCCTCAGCCCTGGGAGTATCTACTCCACGCAAAATTGTGTTTAAGAGCCCACCCCTTCGTCTGAACTCATGTTAGAGTTGCCAAAGGCCATTGTAGAATCAGTGGTATCTGAGGGCCAAAGCATAGACATTGGAGAGAAAATCTTCCTTTGTTAAGCCTCGTTAGGATGACAATCATTCTGTTCCAGGAGAATGTAATCTATATCATCCTGAATTTAAACTCCATTGAGAGAAATTTCCCATCAAGCTGTTAATTTTGGCATCATCTGATTGCTGTATATGGGGCAGGGGGATTGACCTACGCTTCACATCTCTTCTCTAAAAGTGAGCAATTCAAATAGTTTTGCCTTCTTGAGAGTTTGGAAACATGTGTTGGCCCTTGCTGTGCAGTTCATGTCCCACCAGCCACTCTTCAACACCATCCTTCCCCACCTCCCAGTAAAGCTTCTGATGTTGTTACTTCATGGAAAATGGCGCTTGCTAAGGTCCCCATTGGCTTCTGTCTTGCTGGATCCAATTCTCATTTTATGTGACCTCTTACCAGTAGGGATGGTGTCCATTGTACTTGCTGAAGTATTCTTGGTGCCCAGTAGAGTCTGGCTCACAGTAGGTGCTCAATAGATAATTGTGAATGAGTGAATGAATACACATCTTATGTCACATGATGTCTTAGGGGCAATCAGGTCTAGAATTCAGAGTCCAGAGTTCTTGCTACTAACACATACTTTGATAGAGCTTTACATGGTGAGACTGAGATACAGCATGTTTACATTTTCTAAAGAAGGAACCAAAAGCCACTTTTACTTCTTTGCTTTGAAAAACAACTAAGTCCAAGAGCACACTGAATCTAGAGTCACTTTTCCTTTTCAAACATTCTTCTCTCAAAATTCCATTGCCTTGCAAGCAGGTGCATGGTGGAATGTTTTCAGAAAAGCTCTCACGCAGGCATCAGTTTTGTTTTGAGTTCCACACCCAACCCCAATTCTTCCAATAGCACTCTGAAAGAACAATTAAGCCCTGAATTTTTTACAAGGGGCTGGGGGAAAAAATCTGTTTTAAAAGCTCCATTATCAATCACATAAACTGCCAACTAATTATTACAATGTACCAAATAGCCAAAAGCAGCAAATATCTTTTGTAGAGCTGGCTTACACAGCCAGGAATTGGGCCAAAAGACCCAGCTGGGAGGCCCTGCTGCTCTAACCAAAGGTAAGCTGCAATGTCCACTTACCTTCCAAATTCACCAGTTAGGCAGCAAATCAGGTTTTTGCTGTTGCTATTGTTGGTTGTTGTTGTTGTTTTTCACACAAATCCTCATGAAATGTCAGATGGAAACCAAGGCAATAGACTTCATAGCTTCTTTTGAAGGGAATGGCCTGATGCCATTGCCATTCTTTATGGGAAAGATAGATGTTAGCTCATTTTAGAGAATGACTATGCTTGACTATCAATCCTCTTTCTAGGAGGCACCATTCTAGTGCCCAGTGAACACAACAAATTGGGATGCACAGTTACTCAGAGAATCCAGAGCAAAATAACTGGAGATGGCTTCTGAATGTCAGTCAAGGTCATAGTTTGGAAAGAGAGACTGAACACTAGGCCTTCAAGATGAACCATGGCCATCAACAGGAAAAAGAGTGACAGAGTTGGAAGTCTAGGCAATTGGAACCTGGTTGGAAGCTCTGTGCTGAGTGCACCTGGCGGGGGGCTGGGAGGTGGGGTGGGGAAGAGGGGGCAGAAACAGGTGGTACTGGGTATTGAAGGTCCAGGTTAATGAATCAAGGAGATAGACCCTTGCAGGACTGAATGCCAATGTCCCCTTGCTCCTACAAATGCTTTTTCTTCACCTCTTTGGACACTAACCAAATGCATTCACAAGATGCAGCCAACCCAGCATTGCCCACTCACCTCTGCAGGTTTGCCTTTGCTACAGAACACACTGAGGTAGACAATCTAGTGCCTTCCCAGTTATGTGTCCTGGTTGCCTTTGGAATAAAACCCAAAATTTGCCTGATACCCACAAGTTACATTTTGCTTTTTAGGGGGTTACTTTCTCCTGAAGGACAAATACACCCTTGAATATATTTTGGCCAATTCTTCCAATTTTCTGTATTCTGTAAACACTGGGATAGCTTTGCAGCAGAGCCAGACATAGATATAGCAAAGTCTGAAATTTAGGGTAACAAAGTAGGACATCTCAAAATCAGGCATCTTCTGAATTAATAACCTATTTTTGGTGATGATTTTTTATGGTGACATCTCTAAGCTAATATCATACTTTTTATATTAAAGCAGAGTCTTTGGGAAAAGCTGAACATTCACAGTTTGTGCCTACCAATACAGTCCTTAGCCTCAAAGTTCCCAAGGAACAGGGAAAACACAAGAGTTCCCATGATGACAATGGAGCATGAATTTAGAGAGAGTTCAAGGGTGCTATATGTGGGGGTGTGACTAGATGTGCCTGGTTACTTAGCAAGACCAAGGAAGGTGAGAGGGGGTTCAGAGAGCTAAATTAATTTCATTTGGCAGGCATGGGGAGTGGGAGGGGTGGAGAAGCTCCTGATGCTGAAGCAAGGACTGGTCCTAATATCCAAGTTCTCCAGCCCACAGTGACCAGTAGTCAGATTTCCCAACGAATGGATGGAGTGTAGCTTCAGCAATTTTAGATGCAGCAATACCCAGATGTCCAAGTAGGCTGTTGCTTTCTAAGAAGTCCAAGAGCTTGTAGTCAGCCCCCTGGTGCAAGGTGGGGCCCTCTTTGCTCTTCAAGGGCAAAGATGGTGTTTACTTAATCTCAGAATCCCTAAGGAATGTTTATGAATGGAAAAATGGATGAATGGAAAGGGACATGGTCCATAGCAGGCCATGCCCCAGTCATGGGTTGGGAATGAGATACTAAGCATATTATTAGAACAGAAGCTGGTTACAAGGGACAAACGGTGGCTGTTGTACTCAATTTCAGGTCACTCCGTGGGGACCATAGCTTCAAAATAGGACTGGAACCCAGATATCCAACAGAAGAAACTCAGATTCAGATGTCCAGCAAAATGGCTTGACACCAAGTCTCTGACTAGAGCTCTCAGAATGCTCCCAGGTTGCAGGTGCACCTCAAGAGGCTACAGCCATGGGAAAGAGGGCAGGGTCCTTGAGGCTGGGTGGACCCTCACCTGGGAGGAGAGGGAAGCTTCTGATTGGTGCTGGAATATATCTGCCTATGGACCTCCCATGATCCAGCAACTGAAGGGGTTATTCCCACTACGGCAGGGTCTGGATCTGTTCCAGGGAGTAGGGGAGGCTGTGCTGATGCAGGTTATTATAGGCTTGGAATGTCATCCTTGCATGTATTCATCCCCAGGGTAAAGCTAACCACAGGATCAGCAGTGGATTGAGGGTATGTGAGAGAGATTTTTAAGAAGTGTAATTGGGGTGTTTGGTAAATAGAGACCAGCTACCCAGTCTTTATTCTCCTGACACTCTTAATCTCCATACCTGTACAACAAAGAGCAAATCTGTGGACTCGGAGATGTCTGAGAAGTCTCATGTACTGACCACCACTGGCCCTGTCATTTCTTAGAGCTTCTTGTTACCTGGGAACTCAAAGAGAAACAGATTTTTATCTCAGACCAGAGAATCAGAACAGGGACTACATTTTGGAAAGCTGAGAGTTTCCTGTATGGAATGACAAACCAAACACAGGATAGGAGTTCCTTCTGTTTTTGTTTTGTTTTTATTTTCCCTTCTTCTGGTTATGGGCTCACTTTTCACAATGTCTTGCTCATCCACCCTTGCAGCTGGACACATGGCTCTATCAAGGCCAATCAGATCTTCTTTCAATGGGATGGGTGGTGCTAGAATTAATCTGATTTGGTCTCCCTAGGAAGTACTTCGTCCCTATTCCTGACATGCTCAGAGTTGCTCTGCTTCCTGTCCGATAGTCATTCAGTTCTCTCTCTGATTTGCCAAGTGACTTCATTGTCCTTCTAATAAAGCTCCCTTCCTTATTTCTGTTGTTCACATTCTGAGAATCCCAATACACCCAAGATAGTAAGGAAAATATTTTGCAGGAAAAAGATGTAAGCGTACTATCATTGAAAACCACATAGACAACTATTTTACATTGGTATAGGCCAGTCAGGAGTCTTGTTAGTTGGGTTTGCACTTCAGAGATCATGGAAATATGTGTTTCTGCATCCTAAATACCATTGGCTGAACATTCCTCAAATGCAGTTATACTTAAAATTAGCTTGACTTTTATACTGTGTTTCCATTGTCTTTTTTGTCACTTTGGCAGAACCTTAGGAAAAGAACAAAAATGGGGTATTATTGAAAAACTGAACATTGATAGACGGAGTCACAATGAGCCAGCCCATGTCTGACATCCTTTCAGGGAGCTCTAGTTATGTAGTAATTCATTTCCTGTGGAACAATTTACTTCGAGCTTTTCTCTTATCCTCAGAAGAATTTAGGGGTGACAAGCACCTTCTGAGCTAACTCTAGGGGCTCAGATTAGGAGAAAAAAAAGTCCTGGCAACAGCAGTAGGAGAAATTAGCAAGGGCGGGTAACTCTCAGTTTACAAAACAGTGAATGGAGAAACCAGCAGTTTTAGGATGCTGATCATTTATTTTGACAGGTGTAGTTTATCTCTGCTCATTTATAATAATTATACATTGTGGAGACTCATTATCCTGCCCCCCTCTGTCTCAGTGCTGAGAGCAGTTAAAAGTAAATTTGGCAAGTCTGTGGGGGGAGTGAGATAATGGGTGTTAATGACCAAATGGGAAATCTATACTTGAGCCACTTACTGTGAGGGTGGCACATGGATCGTTGAAAGGGTGCTGGCAGGCTTTGAAATAACAGTTCTAAACTCTTGATTTTTTTTCCCTCCCATTAACGTGTTCCCGTTACCTGTTACTCTCCCCTCTCCTAAGAAGAATCTTTTGGATTCGGAGTTCAGAATAATATTGATATTTGGATGAGATCGGTACGGATGCTTTGGAACGTCTTGGGAATTTGGATAGGGAATTTGGGGATATATTTGGGGATGATATTGGTTAATCACATGTACCCTGGAGCCCAGGAGGTTTCCAAGCTCTGTTACCTACTAAATGTGCTACCACAGCTTAGTTTTGCTATCAGTACCATGAAGATGGTGACAGTAGCTTCCACAAAGTTTTATTAGCAGGGTTTAATTAGTTTATATAAGTAAAAGTGCTTAGAGCAATGCCTGTCACATATTAAACACTATGTATGTATTTCTTCTACTTCCTCCTCCTCCTCCTCCTTTTTCTTCTTCTTTGCAAAAGGGAAGTAATAACAATACCCACCTTACAGACTATGCTATGAGGATTAAATCATAGAGTTCATACAGCTCTCTCAATAAAAGCGAGTTATTTTTAGTACCCATTCTGATTTTGTAATATTAAAATCTTGAGTTCAGGATTCTCTTAGAACTGAAACTTCACATTATGACCTATAGCATGTCATACAGTTTTGCTCAACGAACATATTCTGAGTGTCCAGTCTTGGCCAAGTCCTGGGAATGCAAAGATCAGTTAGACGAGAACCCTAACCCCTGGAAAGGGAAAGAAAACACAAGCAAACATATTCTGAGAGCTAAAAGAGACGCTGCGAGACCCTCCCTCCCCTCCATGCAGAATTGAAGATAAAATATTGTAAATTGCCTTTTTGGGGAAGTCTTGCTAGAAGGGCTGTTTTCTAAGACTCCTTAGAACCGCTCAAATACCTGTGTCTCTCTCCACCTTTCACCTGATTCTCTCTCATCCCATAAATGAGGTCTCTGCCTTCCCACTTCATACGGATGAAGAGCACTCTTGTTTTCTCGTGGACATATGCTCTGGTTTTGCTTTCAAGTTTATCGACCCAGGACTGCCATTTGCCCATAAGGTGCCTTTGTTCAAATTAGTAAATGGCGATCTTTGTTCTGGGTGTCCTGGTGCAGAACTTTCACGGTGCTGTGTGGCAGCCCGCGGCTCTCCACTTTCTAACTTCCTCTCTTGACATCTCAACTCTGGAGGGCTCTGCAGACTGAGATGTCCTTTCAAAAGTGAGTCCTTAAGAACCACCTCTGCTCTAGGGAAGCTTTTTAAAAAGGCAAATTTTTCTTTATTATTTTTTTTTTAAGAGAGGGAGCAAGAAGTGAGTTATTAGGGAAAGGTGTGGCAAAGAGGCTAGATATGGGAACTGTTGGCGTGTGATTTCTTTGGCCACTGGCCTCCTCTACCTGTGACCTGGCCTCCCCTACCTGTGACCCTCTACCTGGGGGTTCTTCATACTTAAGCCCAAATTACAGTGACTTGGGCAACTCTCCAGCCCACATCTTCTGATGCAGGAATGGAGGTCATTTTGGGGAACGCTCTTCCACTCCGGCTCTCATCAGTCTGCTGTGCCACTTGGAATCTGGAATCTGCTGAAAGGTTTCCTACAGTTACCCCTGTTCCACGTGCTTATCGCAAGGATACCAAGGTCCATGCAGGGCAGAGTGACCCAATCCTCTCCAAACTGCGAAGACTTGGGGTGCGGGCTTCTGTGCAGAGGTGGGAGAGACATCTCATGACAGAGTATTTAAGGAAGCCACCAGAAATGTATGGGCTCTTGGGAAGACCATTACAATCTGCTCCCCCTAGCTAACTATTCTCAAGGCTAATCCGTAAAGGGAGTCCATAATGAAAATCGATAGCTTACCTTCTCCTGTAAGGTCCCAGCACTGATCCTATTATGCCTTCATGCCTTGTTACCTCAGTCCCTGTCACATTGGCAAGCCTGTCTGACCATCCCTGGTCCCCTGGACACATCCCCAAATTGTCCAGCACATCACTTGCTTGGCCTGATCTCACACTCCCTTCCTAGTCCCTTTCACTCTTCTCTGTATTCCAAAAAAAGGAAAAAGAAAAGAATCTACACCCATCACCCCATCTCTGTCTGTGTGTCCCTGTTCTCTCATTGCTGTTACTCCCCTGAGAAAACCACCTCCCAGGTGGCCCTCTTAAGTGCTGGTTGTTATTTTCACCCCCAAGGATTAGCAGACTAGGGGACAAGATACATGTCCTAAGGGCTTCTCATCCAGACCCACCCACATTCCCTCTAGGCTGAAGCTACAGCTGTGAACCAAAGCAGATAAAATCCTTGCCTTCATGAAGGAGACGGGGGTGGCAACAAATAACAAATACCTATGAAACATGTAAAAAATAAAGCAGAGGGTAAAAAAAAGGAGAGGAAGAGGGAAAAACAGGGATGTTAGGATCTAGGAGAAAGCACATCCGATGAGCAGTGAACCGGGCATGTATCTGAGAAAGAAACAATGTGCGAAGCCTTCAAGGAGAACATCGAGGTAACCGATCCATCCAACGTCCAGGCCTCCGTCCTGCGTTCCCATGTCCTTCTCATTTTCTCCCTCCACTAAATCCAAGCATCTTGTCACATGACTCCCCCCTCGACTTTGTCATTGGCAATAGCTGAACTATCTTCCAGTTCTTGCCTGAAGCATCTTACTCTTTGACAAGCGGATTCTGTTTTTCCAGCTCATTTATGTGACGACAGCCCCCTCCTCCACTCCCAAACAGGTCTCTCCCACCTCATTCAGACCTGCACCAACCCTAACACTGTTTTACTATTTATCAATTGCTTTTGAACTCAGCTTATAAAACACAGACCACCACTGCAATCAACACAGCTTGTACATGTCACTACCACCGAGCCAGCACGCTAGTTCCCAACACTGCTCACCATCTGCTTCTCAGCCCAAGTAGCTGAACGTGGAAAAACGGTCTATAGCAGAAAAACACACATCCCTGCTGATGAACCTCGCTTCAAATTATGGTAAGTCATATGCAGATGTTAGGGCTGCCTGGCTATTCTACTGGATGCCCTGATCCCCTCATTCTCTTATCCTTTGGGCTACTAATTCATCATGTCTCCTCCCTCCCCACAATTCCAGTGCTGCTCTGGCCTTGTCATTCACTCCATCTCTTTCTTCACTGCCATTGATGATGGAATCTGGAGGGAGAGGGCTGCCGCAGCCAGCTTCTTCCTGCTTCATCACTTTTCCTCTTGTTGTCTTCTCTGTGGAGAATGGGTCCGGTTCCCCGGGGTTGCCATTGGCTCTCATCCTGCCCTATTAGTCATGAGCTTTGCCCCTCTTTGGATTATCCCACCTATTTCTTGTATGGACAGCTTCTCTCTTTGTAGGACCTACTCCCATAAGTATATGAGCACATGAGAAATAGCTGTGATGTTGAAGCAAAACTGAACAAGCCATTTTTAACCTCCGTTTCCCATCTCAAACCTAAGTAATTTCTTTGCTCGCCTTTAAGGTAAAACTTCTAAAGACTGTGTATATACTTGCTGTCTCCAAACCACTCAACCCAGTCACTGTAAATCTCTGTTATTCAATCCATCCTATTTAGGTTGCCTCCTCCATTCCCACTGTTCTTTTCCACCTTACCAAAGTCCATGGTCAATTTTTGATCTGTATCTCACTTGACATCTCAGAAGCACTGGACACAGTGGACCACTCCCTTTCTCTCAAAGCCTTTTGTGGCTTCTGAGCTACCCCCCTCCTCCTGTTTTCCTCTTACCTCACTGGCTGCTCCTTCTCCTCCTCCTTTCTGAGACTTCTCCCCTCCTCCTGACTCGACATGTGTTAGAATTCTCCAGCACACAGTTCTACTTACTCTCTTTCCTCTGTGAACTCACCTCACCCCAGTGGGATTAAATATTATCTATATTCTTAAGGCTTCCCTTTTTTTTCTCTCTCTACCCACCTCTTCCCTGAGCTCCAGAACTGTGTGTCTGGTTGTTTATTTTGGATTCACTCAAAGAGGTGAGTGTCTACATGGCCAAACAGGCTTCTTTATTCTATTTCCCAATATTCTCTCCCATCAGTAAGTGGCACCACCGAGCACCTAGCTTCTCAGGCTCCAAACCCTAGGAGACTCCTTGAATCCTTACTTTCCCCTTACCCCAGACCCAACCCAACAGCAAATCTTAGACAGGTCCTTTTCCACCACCTCATCTGTTACCTTTCTAATCCAGGGTGCCGGTGTCCCTGGTGACCTGATAAAACAGCCCTGATTGACTCCCCACCCACTTTTGACACTAGCATCCAATTCTCCATATGACACCCAGAAAGATCTTTAAAAGCCATAAATCAGTTCATGGTGCTTTTTTTTTTTTTTTTTTTTTTTTTTTTTTTTTGCTAAAAAAAAATCTAATGATTCCCCGAGGCACTCAGAATAAATCCCAAACTCTTTACAATGGTGTCTAAGGCCTTACGTAGTCAACTTCTGGTTATCGCGTCAAACCCATCTCCTACCACGTGGTCCCTGGAATGATATTTCCTCAAACTTTTGAACAGTTTGCTCCTATTTAAGTCTTTATCCAAATGTGATCTCTTCAGAGAGGCCTTCTTTGCCCACTGTTGAGACAGGCATCCCATTCTTCTCTTTCCCTTTAAATTACTTATTATTTTCTTATTTTTTATTAAGTTTTTAATTTTAACATACAGCATTGAACGTACAGCATTATGTTAGTGCAATATAGTGATTCATATTAGCTGGTGCTCATCATGGCAAATGCATTCTTAATCCCCATTACTTTCTTCACCCATCGCCCCCCACTCCCAACCTCCCCTGTTGTAACCACCACTTTGTTCTGGATAGTTAAGAGTCTGTTTCTTGGTTTGTCTCTCTCTCTCACTCTCTCTCTCTCTGTTTCCTTTGCCTTCTTTGTTTTGTTTTTTAAATTCCACATGATGAGGGGCGCCTGGGTGGCGCAGTCGGTTAAGCGTCCAACTTCAGCCAGGTCACGATCTCGCCGTCCGTGAGTTTGAGCCCCGCGTCAGGCTCTGGGCTGATGGCTCAGAGCCTGGAGCCTGTTTCCGATTCTGTGTCTCCCTCTCTCTCTGCCCCTCCCCCATTCATACTCTGTCTCTCTCTGTCAAAAAATAAATAAACGTTGAAAAAAAAAATAAATTCCACATGATGAATAGATAAAGAAGATGTGGAATATTTTTTGAGCCATAAAAAAGAATGAAATCTTACCATTTGTAACAACATAGATGGAGCTAGAGAGTATAACGCTAAGCAAAATAAGTCAGAGAAGACAAATACCATGTGATTTCACTCCTATGTGGAATAGAACTTGTTTATTTTTTATAGCATGTACACTTCAACTTTTTACTATAATTTTTATGTAATTCATAATATTATTATCTTATACATATTCTATATTAACTATTTCATATATAATGTTATACATAATATTCACATTATATTTTATATAATTCATAACATTAACAGAATAAATAAGAAAAGCCATGTGATGCAGAAGTGCATCTGACAAAAGTCAACACCTAGTCATGATAAAGTCTCTCTGCAAACCACGAAGGAATAAAAGGAACTTCTTCAACCTGTTAAAGGACATTTTTAAAAAACTTACAAATAACATCATAATTAATAGTGAAATACTGAATTATTTCACCCAAGAGTAAGAATAAGGCAAGGATGTCCACTGTCACCACACTTTTTAATGTTGAGCAGGACACATCTTAGTTTTTGCAATAAGGCAAGATAAAGAAATGAAAAGACATAGGGATCAGAAAGGAGGAAGTAAAACTGTCTCTACTTGCAAATGCCATGATTATTTACATAGAAAAGTCTAAGAAATCCACAAAATGACTAGAAAAAATAAGTGAATTTCACAAGCTTGCACAGTTCAAGGTTAACATGCAAAATCAACTGTGTGGTATATGCCGGCAGTAAACAATTAGAAAATGAAATGTTACAATTCTATTTATAATAGCTTCAAGAAACATAAAATACTTGGAACTAAATATAACAAAAGTCAAGGTCTGAACACTAAAAATTATAAAACACTGCTGAGAGAAATAAAATAACTAAATAGAAATATATATCATGTTCAAAGTTTGAAAGACTAAAATGTGCATACTTTTGTTTATATGTATATTGTCTGCTTATCCAACTAGAATGTAAGGTCTTTGAGATCAGGAATTCTTTCCTATTTCATTCCCTGATGTATCTTCAATGTCTGTTAACAGTGTGGGGCACATGGTAGTTGTTTATTAAATATTTGTTGAACGAATGACAATACTAGGCTCCAAAGCAGCTTTGATTTTTGCTCCGAGTCTCGCAAAGTTTTTCACGAAAACAATCCTCTATTCCTCTATCCACGAGGACCAAAATTGGCTCCCGCATCCTGCCAGCTGGAGAATATCCCCTTCATAATCTCCATCCCCTCTTGTATCTCCAGCCTCCAGCCAGAGCTCTGGTCCCCACCACTCGGCTCTGAACAGAGGCTCCTGGAGTAAACGGAGTGCGTGGCCTCATTGCCAGACAAAACACCTCATTAGAGCAGACCCTGTCTGCCAAGTGTGGAGAAGAATAGATTCAGGTCTTGCAGCAGAGTTGGGTAAGGGCTGGACAGTTACCCTAAAATAATGAAGAGCCAAAAATGTGGCCACAAAGAGGGAAGTTAAATTCTATAATGGTTCCCAAGGGAAGGGTGCAGATTAGAGCCGAGAGACAAAACCAAAGCAAAAGTCAGAAGCTGGATAGACGCTGTAGGGAAGGAGAACACAGGACAATGATTAAGACCTAGCTTGCCCCACTCCTGGGGAGCAGAAGATGACTTATCTGTAAAGGACTGAAAACCTCAAATTTGAAGTCAAGTATGGGTTTAAAACCCAGTCGTATGCATAGGTTTTGCTTTCCCTAAGGCTTTCTTTCTGTACTTAATAGGAACTTTAATACCTGCTACACCTACCTTGTAGGATCATTGTGATTATCAAGTATGTATCATGGAAAGATTATTATTATTTATTAGGTTAAGACTTACATTATCAAGGTTCTGAAGAGTGCTCAGGTTTAATTTTTCGTGGTTCATTATTTAATTTGAAGCGAATTCCCATAACATAAGACCTTTCCATATTCAAACATAAATTTAAAAATCCATTTTGCTACAAAATATATGACTGTGGGGAAGATAATTCGTGCCTTGGCTTACCTGCAATGGTGGGTAGACCATTAGCGACCGTGCCGTTTTCTTGTAGAGTTGAAAAGTATCTCTTCCACTCTTGGTCTTGTTTTCCAGCTACATAATCTCTTTCAGAGCCCCTCATAAATTATCCCAGACAAAAGCATCCGATACATACAAAATCCCGACAAAGGATCATCCAATATCTGGACTAAAGACAGAATTAACTCAAAATAATTACATAAGTCTCCCATTTAAAAACGTCAACATCAGGTTCACATTAAGCCACAGTGTTAAGTAACTGGGCCATGTTCAGCTTGTTTTTGTAATGCAATCTCCTTGGTAAATTCAATTATTAAAGAAAAAAAGTGGTCTTCTTGGTACGATAACAAGCACAAAATAAGTGGAAAACATCATTAAAATGAACTCTACATTGTTTAGAAATAGAAGAGTTAATCGTATTGAATGTCCTGCCACTTATTACATAGAAGAGCTGGAAGCAGATCAAATCAATGACAAGAAATGTCACATCACTCCAGAGTCTCACAGATAGGCGTGTGCATTTCACGACATCTCTTATCTTCTGCCTTGAACATTTGCTTCTCATCGCCGTTTTTCTCAGCAGACTTACCTGACTTTAGATTGGTCTGTGCCCTTGTCTACAGTTGTAAAAGACAATTCACCAATATGATTTCCCAGGAACTGGTAGAGGACAGAGACCAAGAGAAGAGACAACCTGACTTGTCTAGGTTCTAAATGATGCAGAATCATGAGCCATATGGTCGAGGCCTCAAAGCTAGGAACTGGCCAGGCTGGGGTTTTAGCTCAAGCCCAAACATTGTTCTTTTCTACAGAAACAGCACCGTCTCTTGTGGGAAGAATCACATAATGCTTATAAAGGAATGGATAAAAACTAGTGACGATCAGAAATGTTACAAAAAAGCCATTTCATACAATGGTTTGAAATATCCCGTCCCCATTTGATATAGGGATTTGTGATGGTCTTCGTGACCTATCACGTCAGTGACAAAAATAACCATTGGCCCAATTGCTCAAGCTTGAAATAAATCAGAGAAAGGCAATCAATCAGTCAAATATTTTTCAAGTGTCTTCTGTTTGCTCAACACTATGCTAGACTCTGTGGGAAATGACAGCTCACACATCAAAGTTCTTTGGCAAGCAAGAAGTGAATATGAAATAGAATCATCAGAGAAAAATGACAGGAGCTGGCCTGGCTTCAAAGAACCTAAATCACAATGTGGGGGCGGGGGGTTTCAAATAACAATAGATCCTCATTATCATAAACAGCACAGAAAATGTCTTTCATTGGTGATTAGACCAGGGACAGGCAAACTTTTTCTGTAAAGGGCCAGATGGTAACTATTTTAGGCCTTGCAGGTCATAAGAGTCTCTTCAGCTGTTGAAGTGTGAAAGCAGCCGTAGCCGTTAAAGGAATGAGCATGACTGTGTTCTAATAAAACTTTATTTAAAAACACAGGTGGGCGAATCTTTTTGATCCACTGGTTGTACTTTGCCAATTCTCGCTTTGCTTGGACATGAGGGAAGACTGCAGAAGTGATCGGCTCTGAACAGTCAGAGAAGCCTTAGTTACAACCAGCCATTATTCAGGGCCAACCCTCCGCCAGGCACTCTGTGTCACAGTTCCCTGAATTTTTAAGACACTCCCCACCAATGCAAGCTGCTTAAGGTTACACAATTTAGTAATAAGCTGTGGCCTACACTTCAACCCAGGCATACCTGTTTGCAATCCTGCACTCTCCCACCATAATAAATTACCCCTGCAGGCAGACCTGCTGTTTTCGCCTCTCACTGTACATCTTAGAGAACTCGGCATTTTGAGCCATTAATAACAAGACGACCCTGCCACCCAATCCAGAGGTCAAAACTCACACAAAATACTTGGAGAATTGGTCCTCACACTTTGCTGCATGTGGAAGCTTTAGAAAATCCCGATGCCCAGACCACACCCTGTACCAATGAAACCTGAATTTCTAGGGGTGAGACCCAGGCATCAATATTTTTCGAAAGGTTTCCAAGTAATTCTAAAGTCCAGCTAAACTTGAGAGCCACTGTGCTAAAGCAGGATGTCATCTATGTGTGTCATATGTAAATGGTACCCCCTGGAGTTGTCAAAGGTAACAGTCCCGGGCTAACCCTCACTGAGTTAGCATACATTATCAATCAAATAATTGGCTAAAAGCTGTAGAGCACCTTCCTGGGGCTGGCCACCATTGTAGACACGAATAAACAGTAACAGAATAGGTAGCCAAGAGTCAGAAAGCTGTCCTCGATTATGTCAAACTATTGTATTTCTTGAATTTTCTTTATTTCCTTCCCGTCTCCGCTAGTATTTACCAAAGGCTTTTGAAAATTCCAGCCTGTCTTCTCTTGGCTAATGATGCACAATCCACTTTGAATAGTAGCATAGCTAACACACATCCTACCTATGGTAACAACATAGCTAACATTTACTGGACATCTATCACCCTGCAAGGGTGTACCCATGTGGTGTCACAGCTCTGAGAATCATGTTTTCCATGTTCATCCTGGTTTACACATGCGTAAACAGTTCCAGTGAGTTCCTTGTCCAAGGTTACCTGGAGAGTAAGGGAATAAGTAGGATCTGTACCCAATCTGCTTGATTTTATAACCCAGGTGCTTAAACACTGGAAATTACTGCATGGGTTACCTCCTCAATAAGTGTTGGCCATCTATTGAAATGACAAATGAATAAATGAGAGAAAAACCTTTGCTTTGAATCAGGCCATTAATTAAGAAGGAGAAGTATCCCCTGGGCATGATGTAGGGATGACAATGGAAGGTAATGAAGGAAAAAAAAAAAAAAAAAAAGAATAGCTTTGACTGGCAACCCCTTGCTCACCCGGAAGGTTTCATTCCAAACTTTTCTCTATTCAAATTCCTCAATCTGTATTTTGGATTGAGAAGCAAGGCTGTTTTATTTGAAGAAGCACCTTGAAGAATGTGCAGGATCAGGATAGATGAGAGGAGAATGTCTTCCAGGCTCAAATGCCACCATTTCAGTGACCACATTCTCTTTCCACATTCTCCAGCCACCCAAGACAGAATGAATAGTTCCCTCCTCTGAGAATCAGAACACTTTACTCCTTCCTAGAGCATCTGATCCTCATCGTGGTGATTTCAGATTTCTATTATTGTTTTTGATTTCTCTGCTGTCCCATTAGCCTATAATCTCATTATAAGCCAATGTAACACTATATTACGCAATATTGTAACTAGTCTAGCCTCAGCCTAGCATGGAGCCAGGCACAGAATTGGTGGCCAGTTAAATTTTGCTCTGTTCCAGAGGCTAGATTTTGATTGTCTAATAATAATAGCTTCCAGTTTTTGAGAACCAATTATGTGCTAGGCATTGTGATATGCATGTTAAAGTCTACTTAGTGCCTCATCCTCATAATGAGCTTGCAGTATTTTGTATCATTATCCCTATGAGGGTGGGCTTTTGGCATTCTGGTGCCCAGTTTCCCTTTCCTGAAATAGCCCAACATGCATGGTCATGGTGGACACAGCAACCCCTGCAGTGATGGAGGCTGAAGAGATCTCTTCCATTCTGGCAGAGCCAACAACAACATGGGAGTGACGTGGCAGTCACAAATGAAGACGTTGAATCTTGAGCCAATGATCAATGTAAAGACATAGGGCCAGTTGGAGGTCATATTCATGCCAGCAGCTTTAATGGTCACTAACCACCTTCTTGCTGCTGCATGGTCTTGCTGTGGTTTCTGCCCAAGTCACCTGGAACCTTCCCAAACTTACCAGTGTTCCAAATTGGTCTTCTAGTCTCATTGGCTGTAGAAGACCCGAATGCCTCCAATGACTTGTGTTTTTTTTTGGGGGGGGGGGGCGGGGTAAGTTTGCCCAGTCCATTTATGTCAATTGCAACCATGGCCCCAATGGACTCGAACATTTTTTTTAAATTTTTTTCAACGTTTATTTATTTTTGGGACAGAGAGAGACAGAGCATGAACGGGGGAGGGGCAGAGAGAGAGGGAGACACAGAATCGGAAACAGGCTCCAGGCTCTGAGCCATCAGCCCAGAGCCTGACGCGGGGCTCGAACTCACGGACCGCGAGATCGTGACCTGGCTGAAGTCGACGCTTAACCGACTGCGCCACCCAGGCACCCCATGGACTCGAACATTTTGAAGATAAGAGGGCAGGCTGTGTTTCAACCATCGCAGAGCTAATAAGGAAGAGACAGGATTTGAACGTACTTCCTTCTGCTTCTAAAACCCATGTTCTTCCCATCCACTGCTCTGTTTTGTACAGGGAGGGTGCTCAATATTTGTTTGCCTTTTACGATGCTGCTGCTGCTATTCCAGAGTTAATGGTTTTCTTTCTTTCAACTTAAGAGCCATTTAATTCTTTATTGCCCTGGTATTTTCTGTGTTTAATTACCTTAACCTGCTGCCTGACACTCAGAAACTACTTACATATAGGAAGGTGATTCTTTCTAAATTTATTTCTAACCTTTATTAAATGCTTACAATGTGACCAGCGTTGTGCTACGTGCTTGGCCTGCATTACCTGATTGAAGCGTCCCCCAAACCCAATGAGATACAACTATTTTCATTACCAACATTTTACAAATGAAAAAATAGGGGCTCAGAAAGATTATGTATCTTCTCCAAAGGTCATGCGCTGATATAGGTTGCATCCAGGATCCACTGAGGACTGACTCCCAAATGGATATGCTTTAACCTTTAAGCTTCGTTGAATTACTAAAAAATTTTTAACTTCAATTGTTTTTTATTACAGAAACAAGAGATTCATTGTGGAGAGCGAGGAAAATAAAGAGACGTTGGAAGGAAAAATGCAAATAATCTCTCCACTAAAGGTAGCAATATCTGTGCTTTTTTTTCTACATATGCCTAGGTATGCTTTAAACAAACAAACGAAAATAATCATAGTGTGCCTCATGGTGTGTGCCAGTTGCTTTTCACTTAAGAATATGTCTATTGCTGTGTAACAAATTACTCCAAATTTAGCAACTTAGAGCAACAAATTTATCATTACACATAGTCTAAGGGTTAGGGTCCCCAGGAATGGCTTAGCTGGTTGTGGCTCAGGGCATCTTGACAGTCAAGATGGCGACAGGTCTACCATCACCTAAAGGCTGGGCCAGGAGAGAAAGATTTGCTTCTTGAATCACTATATGTAATCCAATGTGTGTTCCAGCAGGAGTCCGTTTATGATAGTTCCAGATTGAAAGGAAACTTCGAGGTCATGCTGTAAATACTTAGCTCTTTTGTCACTCATCCACTCCACAAGATTTGACCTGATAACTAACTTCATTTCAAGGGTTGGAAGAAACTCCTTTGGGGACAAGCAAAGTCTTGAGTAAAAGGTTCTTTCCCTTCTCGAGTGAAATCAATGATGCTAGCAAAGCACTATGCAAGCATATTTTACATACCATTGTGTCTATGGATTAGTTTCTTGATGGCGTTTTTAATTATTTAAACGTATTGAGAAAAAAGTACAAACTGACAAGTTTTTCCTTTCTCTTGCTGGTTTCTGTCTGTTATGGGCTGTCCATTACAGTCACTTGGGGTTGGTTACCTAGGAAATGGCTGGCAGACTGGAGCTTTTAAATTGATCACCAGACTTATGGCAGGAAGGTGAGTCACATGATGTGAATTTAGTTGCTTCTAAGTGGAAGACTAGAAATTGCTGAGCATTAAAAAAGAATCACCGGAACTTTCCCCACTACTCCTTAATTTTAAAGATGAAACAAATGATCTCCTTTCAGGAAGTCGCAGAGATCTAAATTTATCTCCAGAGGAAGGGAGTCTAATGATTCCATGACCATCTCAGACTTCATGGTTATAAAGAGACACTGTATTCAAGGTGTGCATGTGTGTGTGTGTGTGTGTGTGTGTGTGTGTTCATGATAAACGCAAACTCAGCTATCTCTTAAGCTAATGAAAAATGAGGTGTTTCCTACTTTCTTCACAAGGATGAGGATTAATACGTATACAGCTTCTTGAGTTGCTCTGAGAAGCACCATTCCTTTATCCATAGAGCCTATGGTTATTAATCTCCAGAATGAATAGAGTATATTCAGTAAAACTATCTCAGTAGCTAAAATGTCGTTATCTGCATGATAAAGGAATTAAAATTCATCAGAATGAAAAGAACTGATCAAATTTGGAGTTCCTTAATAAAATATGCCAGGCACTTAAAACATAGTTGGAGGATAAAGAACATGAACATTTGCCAACTAGTGACTGTGAGCTAGGCACTTTTATTTAATATCTCACTTAATCCTAAACAAGAAAAAGGTAGATATTAGTATAGTAATTTTTAGAATTTGGTGATGCAAATATTTATTGAGCACTTAATACGTCGTGTCTGTACCAAGATTCAGAGAAGATAAGTAACTAATCTGGGATTAGAATCTATTTCTGTTCTGCTCCAATGGCCATGCATTTCCTGCTTCAGTATATTATTTTTCAGTAGGGCATTTTTGTATGAGAAGTGTGGAAAATTCAACAATTAATCTGGACATTTTTATTATAAGACATTATCTAATTTGTAAGTCAGATGTGCATGCATGTACACACATACCTTCCCTTATTCCTGAGACTTTTTCTAGCGGGCCAAAATCACCTTGAAAATCACCTTCTATCTTGAATTTGCCTGCAATGATACAGGAATGGTTGGTAAATAAAAGCAATGAATCTGTATTAGGCCTTTACATGTGCAAGGCACTGTACCTAATACATAATCTCCTTTAATCCCAACACAACTCTATAAGGGAGAAACTATCATGATCACTGTAACAGATAGGACTAAATATGAGAACTAAATATGAAACTATCATGATCACTGTAACAGACAGGACTAAATATGAGAACAGTGACCATGCCAAGGTCACATGGCAATATGTGACTACTTTATTTTCTTCATTTTCTTTTTTTTTAATTTTGATTTATTATTTTTGAGAGACAGAGAGACAGAGCGTGAACAGGGGAGGGGCAGAGAGAGAGAGAGGGAGACACAGAATTTGAAGCAGGCTCCAGGCTCTGAGCTGTCAGCACAGAGCCAGACGCAGGGCTCGAACCCATGAGCTGTGAGATCATGACCTGAGCCAAAGTCGGATGCTTAACCGACTGAGCCACCCAAGTGTCCCTCTTCATTTTTTTTCTAACTCCAAAGCCCATTCTCTTAATTACTCCAATATCTTCCTCTTCTTTGAGCTAGAACTGGTTTTCCTAGTCAGCAAGCGGTGGTGAATGCCAAAGATTAAAAAAGAAATTATGGGAGGAAAATAGAAAATCCTCTTATTAATATACTTCCTCTGCAAACGAAGACATTAACATCATTCTGTTTTATCAGAGGAACACCATGATTCAGAGCATAAGATGTGTCTCACTGCAGCAAGCTTTGAAAACCCCTGGGCTGGACAGACCCACATTTAGTGTAGAATTCTCGGGTATGTTGATCTCCACCCGTGGCAGGTGTCCTCGTGTTCCCTAACAGGCAGCGCACTCGATCTCCCGTTGTGAGGGGCTAACGGGAGAAAGCATGTTCTGTGCCTAGAAGGATGCTCAGCACACAGCACTAGCTTGAGGTTACACTTTATGTATTAACAGTTATTGTGTATAAATAATGCATTATGGAACAATGATATACAAATACTTTCATAATTTCAAGACTTAGGATAACCACTTTCCCCCATCCCCTAAAAAAAAAAAAATAGCTTCTGGCTCTGAAATCCCGCCATCAAAGCTTGATTCCTTTCCCTGGAGGCTTTCACACTGTGTAAAATGCAACTACACGGGCACCTGGGTGGCTCAGTTGGTTAAGTCACCAACTCTTAATTTTAGTTCAAGTCATGATCTCACAGTTTGTGGGATCGAGCTCCACATCCGGCTCTGTGCTGACACCCGGTTGGGATTCTCTCTCTCTCTCTCTCTCTCTCTCTCTCTCTCTCTCTCTCTCTGTCCCTGCCCCACTCATGCTCTCTCTCTCTCGCTCTCTCTCTCTCTCTCTCTCTCTCAAAAACAAATGTTAATAAAATAAAATGCAACTATAACTGGGGAGTCTTCAGTCATGGATACCTCAGAGAAGCTGAGGATTTCAGACAAGGCTTGAACAGAAGAGAACAGGGAAGGGAGGGAAAGTCCCAGAAAGTCCCAGAAGCAGAATGTCAGAGCGGGAAGGGTCTTTGGGAGCCTAGAGCTGTACCTCCCTGTCACCTGACAGACTGGGAAACCGGGAGATAGAGTTAGTGAGTTGTTCTTTCTTCTTTAAGCATGGGTGAGCACATGCGTGTGTGTGTGTGTGTGTGTGTGTGTGTGTGTGTGTGCTTACTTGTATGTTTTGGGATTGTGTTCCCTTCACTAATGCTGTATAATAAACCACCCCACATTGAGTGATGTAAAAACTGAGTGATGGGCATTTTGTTCAGGTCACAGATTATGAGGGTCAAGAATTCAGACAGGGAGCAAAGGCAATAGTTTGTCTCCGTTCCATAATATTGGGGATTCACTTGGGGAGAATGAAAATGCTGGTGGTGGCTCAGATGTCTGAGGCTGGGAGCATTTAGAGATATTGCCTGCTACCTGGTCTGGGATGACTCACCCAGAGCATGATGGGTAGGCAGTGTCTCCATCTGGCTCAGCCTTCTCCCAGCATGGGGCCTGATTCCCAGGAGGGAGTGTGCCCAGAGTGAGCAGTCCATGCAAGTCAGGTGGGAGGTACCTGTACTTTTCTGACCCAGTCTTGGAGGTCAGAGAATCCATTTCAGCGGCCTTCTACTGGGTATGAGCAAATCACGAGATCAGTTCAGATTTCAAGGGCAGGAGAATTAGAGCCCATATCTCAGGGAGGAGGGTCAGGTTACTTTGTAGAAGAGCATGTGGGATGGGAGAGAATGTTGCATCCATCTTTGGAAAATACGGTCTGTCCAGGAAAGGAAAGCAGCGGTTTATAGCTTTTCTACTAAGTCTTCAAAATGTCTCTCTTTCATTCTCCAGGCCCTGGCTTCCTCTCTGGGCACCTTCAGCGCTGGCCTTCACAGGTGTGAAGTGAGCTGATGAATGCTGGAAGCCTCCCATCCAAACCTGCCTCCTAAGAGGGACAGGTTTCCAGAGGGGACTCTGGTGGCTTTGTCTGGTGCCAGGGAGCCCACTGGGTCCTGGGGAAGCCTTGATCCATCACAGTTGACCTTTGGGAATTTGTGAGAGTGGGAGGGAGTCTGCATGGGGGAGGCTGAAATAAGGCGGAGACTTAACACTCCAGGAACCAGAAGGAAATGAAACAGAGGGTGTATGTGTGTGTGTGTGTGTGTGTGTGTGTGTGTGTGTGTGTGCACGTGTGCGCACACGCCAGGGTTGCTGAGGTTGAGGGTAAGAGAGCAGAAACTCTCCAAAAGATGAAAATGCATTTGGATCAGGCTAGCAATGCTGGAGAACCCTGGAGAACGGTGTGTCTGGAATGAATTCTCCTAGGTCAGCACTCCCTCGAAAATGGAAGGAAATCAATAAGGGTGGAGGACGTACTAAGTGTCAGGTACTCCATTAGGTACTTTATATACATTTTCTTATTTAATTCTTTCAATAAACTCACAAGTTACAAGTGCTAGTAGCCTCTTTTTATACCAGAGGAAAACTGATTGAGGTCATATAGCATCTAAGGACCAGAGTCTAGATTTTAAGGTATTTCTTGGGACTCTAGGACCTATGAGTCTGTCACAAAACCAACTTCTTCAAAAGGCATTAAAGTTCTGTCTTTGCAGAAAATATTAACTTAAAGAATATAAAAGAGACTCAAAGGAGCTGTTATGGTTGAGGCAGAGATGGGAGATTTGAGATGCACATGGCTGGACTTCCTTTTGACCCCAAGTAACAGTCCTGAAGGGTTTGGGGAACCCAGGGGTTCCATGGGCTACTGTTTGAAAACCCAGTTAGTAGTATCTTCACTAGCTGCCAAACAAGACATTATATTTGTCCTGTAGTGTTTCTGTTCATAATCCTGAACCTACCTGGGGGCATCTCTTCTTTCTTCATCCATCTAAATCTTAATCCTTCAATGCCTCTCTCCTGGAGGCTTTCCTTTGGGTTTGTTACTTTTCTGTCTCTACACTCCCCCGGAAATGTATGGTAACTCCAAGATTCTAGTTACCTCTGTGTGATAATGATTTCTCAATTTATAACATCAGTTCACCATTTCAGACATCTCCTTTGAATTCCTGATTTGCATATCTGAAACGCTACTTGACATCTCGCCATGAGTGTTGATTGGGAGTGAAAATTTAACATGTCTGAAATAGAACTCTTGAGTCCCCATTCTCTCACCCCTCCCAAACAAGTTCACTTGTTCTTTTGCTGGTCTTCCTTATACCACTGACTGTCCTTGACCATCTTGAGATGGTTTCCAAGAACCAAGTCCCAAGGAAGTAATCAAACTTTCTTCTGATCCTGAGCATTCTTTAATACCAAGAGGCTATAAGGGAGAGAACAGATGGTATCTCAGCCTGAGGTGGGCTATGGAGATGATGAGGCTGTCAGTAATTGAAGCAGGAATATACTATTCCCTCCTCCTCAGGCTGGCTAGATTCCTAGTGGGCAAGAGAGACGGCAAGAAAGAAGACTCAGGCACAATGTTCTCTGAGATACTTTGGCAGAACTTGGGTACTGGTGAGAATTCCTGGCACTCTAAGAGTCTGGCTCCCCTTACCCCCTAAAAGGCATTAGGGTCACTGTTGTGACTAGGTGATCTCAGTTTGTGTGGGGACTTCCCAACTAGATTTAACCCTCTTAATATCGGAGGTCATGACATGGTCTTCTGTCCATCAGCTCTCATGCCTGTGTAGTGCTTCTCATCAAACATCTGCGATTGACCTGATCAAGCAGATGCCATCAACAATTGATGAAGCAATACATAAAATGTATTTGAGTATACACTCAGGTCCTTAGAGAAAATAACATCTAAAAGGGCTGAGCAGAATGTTTGAGGGCGATCTGGATGTGACATCTGTCACCTCATTGACAGGCTTGATTTCTGTGGATCTTGCTGACTAGGTGGGGTCCCCTTCCTCCCTCACTGCTCCATGTGTGTCCCTCTCAAAGCTTTATATTCAGTTGAAGTGGACAACCTTCCCTGATACAGGAAGACTGTTCTTTGGTGAAGGGTATAGGAGTAGCTGCGCTTCCCTGCTAGAACCTCCAAACAAGCTCTCAAGGTCCATTTGTAGAACAAAGGATAGTCAAGCTTCCAAGGCTCCAGACACATCCAATGGGGCACTGCATGTGGCAACCTGCCTTTCTTAAAAACAAAAAACAACAACAACAAAAAAAAGGACTGAGCAATTTGCACATTGAGAGTCACATTTCAAGACTTTGGTGCATTGTTTGTACATTGCCCATATCACAGGGAAGGACAAAGTAACTGAAATCTGTGAGGCATGCCCTTGGTGCTGTAATACCTGGGTATATCATGTCATTTCACTCCTACACGGTCCATTGAGGAAAGCAAGGCTGAGAGAGGTCCAGTAAATTGTTGAAGCTTCTTAGCTAGTTAGTAAGCTGAAGAGAAACAATTTGAAGTTAGGTCTAGTTGATTCCAATTTATAGGTGAGGCATATAAACTTCAGAGAGAGCCAGCAATGTGTTCAAGTTCAAGGCTAAAATTTATACCCAGATGTGATTCCTGCACCTGTGCTCGGTATCTGTATTCCTCTGTATCACATCTCCCACCAATGCTAACTCCATCTCCAATAACAGTGGCCCTGGTTGGATGAGCAGTGAGATAAGCATTGGATCCAGTTTTCCTGCCCGAAGGCAGGATTCTGAGAACAAATCTCTTGCGAGGAAGTTGCTAAGCAAACCTGACATCCCCTGGGGATGTTGGAAATGGAGTGCAGTTCAAAGGACTGGTAAGTGCCTACTAGTATTTGTCTTAACATTATACTTCCTCTTAGTTACCTTCTTGCTGGAAATAAATCGTGTTGTTCTGAGGTACTGAAAGAAATGTTTTTACAGTGGAAGTATCAATTTATTTCCATAATAGGAAATTGACTATGTTATTGATCAAGATGTCCCATCTGCCAGGTCTTCCTAATTATACATTTGAAAGGTGCACCCAGTAGCATAGTAACTGTCAAACAATTATTGATGGGAAGCTGTTGTTATAAGTTTCGATGTAGGTCCCTCTAATGACAGACTGGTACAGAATGAGACACCAAATTAAATATGTTCCATTTACTAGTAAAATGTTTTTGTTCAGTTTTGTCTCCCAAGAGTTGGTTAACAAAATAATCCTGTGAACTGTTCACTCCCCAGGAGACACTGGACTTTACCAAGTGCCAGCCCTGGCCCGTGCATACAAAAGTGATATCACGCATCTGAGATTAATGCTGTTTTAATTTTAAAAACTGATGGGTTTACGTAGCTCTTTATTTTTGTTACTTGGTCAGAGATTCTTATAATCCCCAGTCTGCTTTACTTGATGAACAATAATTATCTTGCTTAAGCGTCAACATCACCCATAAATATATTGAAATATTATCCAAGCAGATTGTTACATGAGATTTTTTTTTTAGCATTTTGCACATTTGATATGCAATAAAGGATCTCAGAGATGGTTTCTTATTTTGATTTTCCCTCCAATTTGGCAGGGTTAAAGCTGTTGTCTGTCATAGGCCAAGACTGTGGCAAACGGGATGAACTTCTGAATAACACGCTACGGAGACTGATAAACTCTAATTATCCCACAGGCTTCTTCTGAAATGGATACTTCCAATTCCATCCACCACAAATATTGGCCCAGAATCAAAAATGATGCTTTTTATTGCATTTTATATAATGGAGAAGTTCCATTGAAGACAAGGGAGCAAAGAGAAAGCCTCTATACAGTGACAGACCTAGGACAAATGTCAAAGGAGAGGGTGGGGAACCCAGTTACCTCTGAGCATCTCATGCACTAGGTACCCAAATTTGTAACATCAACATGCTTTTCATTCAAACTGCTCTTGTGCCCTTTAAGTCTTTAGTCTTGTATCTTTCTTAACTCTGTGGAATGTCTTCTCTTTCATTTTATTATTACTTCCTGTGCACATTTGACCCTTTAACAACACAGGTTTGATCTGTGCAGTCCACTTACACATAGATTTTCTTTCAATAAATACAATAGAGTCCTGTAAATGTATTTTTCTTCCTTGTAATTTTCTTAATACCATTTTCTTTTCTCTAGCTTCCTTTTTTTTTTTTTTTTTACATTTATTTATTTTTGAGAGACAGAGAGAGACAGCATGAGCAGGGGAGGGGCAGAGAGAGAGGGAGACACAGAATCCGAAGCAGGCTCCAGACTCTGAGCTGTCAGCACAGAGCTCGACGTGGGGCTCGAACCACAAACCATGAGATCATGACCTGAGCCGAAGTCGGACGCTTAACCGACAGAGCAACCCAGGCGCCCCTCTCTAGCTTCCTTTATTGTAGGAATACAGTATATAATACACATAACATACAAAACTGTTTATGTTAATGGTAAGACTTCCGGTCAACAGTATCCCATTAGTTAAGTTTTTGGCGGAGTCAATACCTATACATCAGTACCCCTAACTGATAGCTGGTTCAAGGGTCAGCTGTATTCTCTTTGTTCTTCTAGAATCCTGACTGGAGGATGTTCATGCTTCTTGTTATTTTCTCTATCTTAATATTCTTTCTACCTTTCTCCCTTTCTATTCTTTGGCACAGCATTCTGAGAGAATTCCTAGGTTCAGCCTACCGATTTCTCACATTGTTCTCCGTGTACATGTCCATCCTGTTCTTCAGACTATCACGTTTGGTTTGATTTTATGGCTTATATTATCTATGATGGCAAACTGGTCTTATTCTTACTTCATGGATATCCTTCCTTGTCCCTGCAGAAACACTTAACTTTTCTTTCTTTTGAAGTCTTTTTTTTCTTTCTTTCTTTCTTTCTTTCTTTCTTTCTTTCTTTCTTTCTTTCATTTTGGCCCTCTGATTTCCTTGGGTATTAGTTTTTCAATGTGTTGAACTTAGTATTTTTTCTTAGATTAGTTTCCTAGGGCAACTGTAGCAAATACCCACAAATTAGGCAGCTCAAAACAACAGAAATGTGTTCTCTTGCTGTTCTGGAGATTGGATGTCTGAAATTAAGGGGTTGCCAGGGTCATGACCACTCTGAAGGCTCTAGGGAGGAATACTTCCTTTGTTCCCTTTTTCCTTATTCCCTTCCTTCTTTCCCTTTCTCCCTCCGTCCCTCCCTCCCTTCCTTCCTCTTTCCTTATATTATGGTAAAAAAATACATAACATAAAATTTACCCTATTAACAAAATTTTAGGAGTACAATACAGTATCATTGACTATATTCACATCATTGTATAGCAGATCGATAAAACTTTTTCATCTTGCATGACTAAAACTCTGTACACATTGAACCATTTCCCCTGGGCCCCAGATCCTGGAAACCATCATTTTACTTTCTGTGTCCATGAATTTGACTACTTTATATACCTTCTATAAGTGGAATCTTGTAGTATTTGTCTTTCCTTGACTGGCTTATTTTACTTATCAATGTCCTCAAGTTTCATCTCTGTTGTAGCATGACAAGATTTCCCTCTATTTTAAGGCTGAGTAATGTTCCATTGTATGTATCTGCTTTAGTTTGTAAGCAGACATGGATTCTCTGGGCTCACCCTGATTAGGATGCATCTTCACTACATCTATGGGAGGCTTTCTAAGCTGTTTCCTGGAAATAGTACACCCTATCCACTGTCTCCTCACAAAGAGTTTACCCAAACTGCAAAAGCCATGATTGAACAATTGAATTTCATGTAGGAGTCAGTGAAGGGTCAACCTTTGCAGAAAGGTTGGGTCAAAGCCAGAGCAAAGCCAGCCTATACAACTGAAGGGGCAGCTAGTGGTTAAATTATAAAAGATAGTGTTTCCTTTCATCAAACACCTACTGTGTGCATGAGCTAATTGCATGGATTACAGTATCCTTATGAAACAAATACTTTTATCTCTGCATTTTGCAGAATTAAGGGCAAAGTGCCTGGCGGGTAGGTGAAAAAGGTAATGGGGAACCAAAAAACTAGTGTCTTCCTTGTCAGTCTTTTCCCAGGTTCTCCCCTCTGTAGGCTGGACCTAATCCTTTAATCTGGGAAGTTGGAGAGTGTGGTATTTAAGAGCAAGAACATGGAATAAGACAGATGTGAGTTCAAACCCAAGTTCTGCTCATTACTGATGGTAGGATCTTGAATAATTTACTGGACGTCTCTGGCCCTTAATTTCTTACCATTAAAGGCACGAGTATGTACAAAATAGGGGGACTGCTATCCATTTGCAAACATGGTATTTACCCAAAAGACACAAAATGCATATCAAGTGAAGAACCCAGATAGCAAGGTACTCTGCAGATTAGTGAGGAATTTAAACACTCTGTAAATGAATGAGTCCCTCATATTAAATGTTTGACAAACAAGGAGAGATGAGGACAGAGAATAATTTCCTAGTTTAAGGTTAGAGGTGATGCGGGGTCGCAACAAGATCTTGGGCTTTGGAAAGGCCAGACAGGTTATTCACCTCTATCATATACTCGGTGTGACCTTGAACAAGCTGCTTATCTGCCTGGGTCTCGGGGCCCTCATCCGGATGTGGACACCTAACTTGAAGAAGGATGTGGGGTTAGATGAGGTGAGTGACATAGCCACACCTGAAGTGGGGGTGCAAACTTCATCTTCTTATCCCAGGGTACAAATTACCAGGGTCATGCCTCTCAAAGCTCCCCCAAATGTCTGTTTCTGCTGCTACAGTCCTTTTTTACCCCTTAAGTTTATTTTATTTCTACAGAGAGAGAGAGAGAGAGGGAAAGTGTGAATTGGGGGGAAGGGCAGAGAGACAGAGATGGAGAGAGTATCCCAGGCAGGCTCCACACCATCAATGTGCTGAGCCGGATGCAGGACTCGAACCCTCAAACCGTGAGATCATGATGTGAGCCAAAGTCAGATGCTTAACCGACTGAGCCACCCAGGCGCCCCTGCTGCTACTGTCCTTCTGATACAACTCATCATCTTTCGTGTAGATGGGTGGGGTCCCCTCCTAAAAGTTCTCCTGTCTCCAGAATGCAAACTGAGTGGTGCCCTTTGTGTAGACTCCTTCGGTGGTTCCCAGTCATCTAAAAGGTAAAATTCATGCATCTTTGTGTGACATGTGGGCTCCTCCCTGTCTGATCTTTACTTGCTTCTTCCTCTTTCCCTGGGTCTCATTCCTGCCACGTCTGCCTCTCCTATTAGGGAATCACCTGCTTTGGTGAAACACCCTGTTCTCTAAAATGTCTTTTTTCTACCCTTAATCCACCTGGAAGCCTCCTACTTTTTTTTTGTAGCATTCAGTCTTAGCTCAGGACATGTGAAATGGACCCATCAATTTTTCGAACCCTCATTCTCTTCATCTGTAAAATGGGATACAATTTTTACTTAATAAGGTGGTCATGCAACTTAAATAATCTAATTCATATACAGTATAAACATGACACCAGAGACGTAATAAGTGTTCAACAGATGTTCATGATTACTACTTTAATACTATTATTATTTTTTTATTAGAGCACAAAGGAAGTAGAGCTTAACTTCTGGGGTTAGGGGTCAAGGAAGTTTTCCTGGACAGGGGATGCATGTGCTGAGCCTGAAAATATAATGGGATTTGACTGAGCACCCCCCCCCCCCTTCCAGGGGAGAGGAAAATGAGGAAGGACATCTCAGGCTCAGGGGTGGGAACGCCCATATGTTTGGGAAATGGAGAGAAGGTGAGTTTGCCTGGATTAAGGTACAGCAGGGAGAAGAGGAGAATGGGTGGAGGTAAAAACCTTCCTCCTCATCCTGTTCCCTATTTACCTGCCCCCTCCCCGCCCCCCAGTCATCTTTACATTCTCCACCCTCAGACTGGAATCTGGAATGCCCTCCAGCTCATCCTACCCAACACTACCTGTCACTTGCCTTTCGAAGTCCAATCCATTCTACAAGGCCCAGGTCCAATGTTACCTTTTCCGGTCCATGATGGCTGGACCGTGTGTATGCTATCATCTCTCAGTGCTTGCCACGGATTGGGTACTCATTTCTTTTCTTTTTTTGGTTAAACAAATGAGTATGGCAAACCCTGTTAGTTACTGTCCAAATTGGCCTCCCCACTCCTCCCCCGTTCTCCTTGCTGACAGAATGCCTGTGTGGTTAAGGTAACAATTTTCCCAGCCTCGGGCAATGGGTCATGATTAGCCCAGCACAGCGCTGTCCAAGAGAAACGGAATGAGAGCCACAACTGTGAGGCGACCACATTAAAAAAGCAGAAAGTTATTTTGAGGGTATGTTTTAATTTTTGTACAACTGGTTTTGATGGTATATTTAAATTTTGTAAAATTAATTTTGATAGTATATTTAACTCAATATATCTAAAATATTAGCATTTTAGCATGCAATCAATACAAAATTGTTAATGAGACGGTTTGCCTTCTTCTTGGTACTGAAATCTGCTGTATGTTTTATGTTTACAGCACGTCTCTCTTGAGTCCAATCACATGTCAAGTCCTTAATAGCTGCACTTGGCTAAGTGGCTCCATTATTGGAAAGCTCAGGTTTATCCATCTCTTAGCATCCGAGACTCTTTTTCTGCAAAAGGTCACCATGTGACCCAGTTCTGACCCGTGAGGTGAAAAGGAAAGTCAGCTGGGGCCGGGTGGGGCTTACACCACTTTTCCCACCTTGTCCTGAAAGCAAATGTGCTTTCCAGAGCACATTAAGAGATGGTAAGGGCAGGGGTCAGGAACTTTTTCTGTGAAGGCCAACAAGCAGATATTTTAGGTTTTTCAAGCCATATAGTCTCTGTTACAACTACTCAACTCTGCCGTTGTTGCACAAAAGCAGCCGAAGATAATATGTAAACATATGAGCATAACCGTGTTGCAATAAAACTTTATTTGCAAAAACAGTTGGCAAGCCTGATTTGGCCTGTGGGCCATCGTTTGTCAATCCCTGGTCAAGAGAATTATAGAGACGCCAGCTCTGATGTTGTAGATTCACTTCCAGACTTCTTCTTATACGAGGAAAAAAAAAAAAGATCAAGCCATTGCAAATTGGTTTTCTGTGACTTCTGGCTGAAAGTAACCTAATGGATAGTTACAAGATAGAATCAGTGTGCCAGTTATAATTAATCATCTCTCCTGAGATATGTGCCTTTTAAAAATATTATCACTAAGAGGATATGATGATCATAGTAAGATTAATGCCATTGGTTGAAAACCACTTGTTTTAAAAACTTTGATCCTCTCAACTATCATTTTTCTAGATTCATTGATCAGGACACTGAAGCCAAAAAAAAAAAAATGCATTGATTAGGTCATGTAGTTGATAACCAGCAGAAAGAGGATCTGAATCCAAATCATTTAGAACTATTTTTAAATCACCTACTATGTTCCGGCTACTGTTTTCGGTGCTTGGCAAGATCAGCGAACAGTAACAAAGATCCCTACCCTTGAGGAGTTTACTGTCTGGAGAAGGGGCAACAGGCAATAAACAACCTACCCTGAGTTAGGAGGGTGTCTGCATCCCCAAGTTCACTGCATTGTTATCCACCATGACCAAGATGTGGAAACAACTTGAGTGTCCTCAGGCAGATAAAGGGACATGTAATGATGTAATACGTAATATGTAATAATATAACAATAATGTAATATATATGTATATATATAATGAAACATATATATGTATATATATATATAATGAAATATTGTTTAACCTTTAACAGAGAGAGAAATCCTGCCCTTTGTGACAACATGGGTGGACCTTGAAGGCATTATGCTAGGCAAACTAAGCAAAACACAGAACAAGAAATACTGCATGATCTCATTTATATGTGGAATCCAAAATAGTCAGACTCATAGAAGCAGAGTGAAGAATGCTGGCGGTGGGGGGGGGCTGGGGTGCGGGGAGAGGAAATGGCACGATATGGGTCAAGGGCACAAAGTCGCAGTTATGCAAGATAAATAAGTTCTGGAGGTCTAATACGGAGACGGTGATGAGAGTTAACAATACTGTATTGTATATTTGATATTTGTAAGAGGATAGATCTTAAATCTTCTCAATAGACACGTGCAAATGGTAACTGTGTAGAGGTGATAAATATGTTAATTAGCTTGATAGTGGTGATCATTTCACAATGTGTGTGCATATGAAAACATCAGGTCACGCATCTTAAGTACATACAATTTTTAATGTCAGTGGTACCTCAATAAAGCTGTTACAAATCTATATAAAGAGGAGGAAGTCAGGCAGGAATCTTCCCACTGTGCGGCCTGCCTCTTTGCACTTCTTTGAATTGCGTTTATCACAGGCTACCTTATGTAAGGATGACGTGAATGTCTGTGTGCCTTTCCCCCTCAATTACAGCCTCTTGGCACGGAGGGCCTCTGTTTCACTGATCTTAATACAGCTACAGCAAACAGCAGGCACTCAATGCTTGTTGGAGAAAAATCCAATCGATTTCACTTTGGCATCAGCTATTCAGTTGGAAGCAGCTCAAGAAACATACGGATATCAGAGAGGAGGGTAAGTCCAGTTCAAAAATTCAACAAATATTTTTTGTGAATGCCCACAAAGTTCCAGGCACCGTGCTGGGCTCAAAGCTCCCAGCGGGCTCTGGTGGGTTTAAGGAGGCAGATGCCCAGGAAAGCACACAGCTTGCCAGCAGCAAAGTACACAGGCCTGGGCTACACAGCTCAAGCCAAGACGGTAGGAGCAAATCCCTAAAGGGAGAGACCTCGGTAGGGTAGGGACTTCAGGTAGTAACTGCTGCAGCTGCCCTCCTAGTTCTTATACTCCCTAAGATTGCATGTTTATTCTGTCAGCTACTCTGTTCCCTGGGCCAAGGGACATGAGCTTTTTTTTTTTTTTTTTTCTCTACATCAGGTGTACAACCCCTGTTTGCAAACCTACCACAGGGAGAAAGCACACACAGAAGGCGTTTGCATTTTGTTTGTTTCAGGTGAGTGGCTTTCAAGGTCCAACTAAGGAGGTCACCTGATCATTCAGTGTTTGAAAGACACCAGCCAGCCACAGGCATCCATCTAACTGACCGGGCCAATGAAAGACGGTGAGCAAATATTCCTGGGAGCTGTATACGGAGGTAGAGACCCGATTTCAGGACCAATACTGCTCAATACTTAAAGGCCAATGCCGAAAAATAAAATGCATTATTCCCCCATTGAAGATGGAAATCACTTGATTGAGTTTTATAGGGTGTGAGGATGACTATTCTTGCGATTTAAATTACCTACTTTACTGGATAGGAGAATCTAAATAAGAAAACCTGGCTCTGCTTTTTAGCCATTAAAAAGTTAATATTCAAGTGTATTTTTGTGGTGCCAATTTGATCCTGAAATTAGATCCTGCTACTGGAACCCAAAGTTAAATGGGCCACAGTTAACTCAGCCTGGGTCTAGGAACTTGGACAGGCCACATCTCTCCAAGACTTCATTCTCTTATCTGTAAAATGAGGGGTTGGACTAAAGCATCTCTAAGTCCCTGCCAGCTTTGCCATTTTAGGATATAAATAGATTCATAATGACAAGGACTCAAGGGCTCCTAAACCTGTGTATGCATCAGGAGCAGCTAAAGGGTGTCTTAAAAAATCAAGATTTTCTGATCCAGCCCTAGAGATTTGGATTCTGTAGGTCTTGTTGGGGGCCTAGAAACAGGCATTTTAAATTGGCTTCGGTGTTTCTGCAAAGCCCATTCTGCAAAGCCCAGCTTCCCTGGCATTTGACAGCCACTGGGAGAACTGAATAGCCAGCCCAGATTGGAGTCATTCTTGTTATTTTAAAAGATCTCATTGGATAAAAACATTGACCTGTCCCTGGTGTCTCTAGCTCTCATCCTGGATTCTGGGCCTTGAAACTAGCTTATGTTAGTAGACATCTTCCAGACCGCATTATTCAAACTCATGTTGGGGGTGGGGGCAGGGGAGAAGTCTTTGTATTTTGCATTTTTTAAAATTCCTTTTTATTATAATACAGTCCCAAAGAGGCAGTGGGTTTTAGGAAGGGGATAAGCCCCTCCAATTCTGGCTTGACTCATTGTGTGACACTGGCTCCGGAACTCTGCCCGGCTGTCCCAGTTTTCCTGGTGTGGAAAATGGGGAGTGCAAGCCGTGGCCTGTCACACATGTCACATGCTGCTAGCACCATTTTTTAAAGCTCACAAGTGCTTTGAGGATTAATAAGGTGCTTGGAAAAAGGGCAGTTTCTAAAACCGTGGTGTTTGGATTCAACATTGACAGAGAGCCAGCAGCGGCATGTGCTGGAAAGAACACAACACCAGAGACGAGCTGATTTGATTCCAGAGGACTGAAGTGTCTAAATGCAACATCCAGGCCAGGCATGCCCTGGCAAAGGACAGCCCCTTCTCAACATGTGAAGCATGGGACGAAGGTCCCGATCTGAGGTTGGGGATGGGGGGGGGGGGTGTTGAGAAACGAGGGAAAGGAGAGTAATGGAAGGAGGGAAACTTGGTAGGGATGTGGGGGGAGGCAGGCAGAATTTAGGGTCCATCTGACTTTCACGGCCATGAATCTAAGGAGAGTGCTGTCAGCTTGGGTATGTGTTTTCTCGGCTGCATCCTGCTTCCTGAGCAGGCACCGAGCCGGCTTGAGGGTTGGGGTTCACTGGGATTTGGATTTTGCTGAGCAAGGACAATGGAGACAGGGCAGGTGGGAGATTTGATGGCGTGGTGGTGGATGGGGTACCCCATAGAGAGAGAGAAGCCCCTTTAAAGTGCACATCACGGGAAGAAGGAGTGAAATGTGCTCTCCCTGAGGGATGGGGGAAAAAAGGTGAGCTACCAATTTACCCAGCAGGGTAGGATATCCTCCCTTCCCAGGGAGGATAAAGGTTAGAAGTAGCACCAAAAGGTTAAGGAAACAGCCGGAGCATGGGAGGCGCATCCCCCTTCGTAACCAACTTCCCGGAAGTTGCTGTGGGAAGTGTGGCTGGCCAATGTTATCTGAGTGTGCAGAACTCTGGATCCCCTCCTCAGGGTCCCCTCCTTCAGGACAATGTTTACTTACAAACTGTGTATGTGTGTACTCACTACTAATCTATTGACTACATCATAAAACATACACAAATACCAGATGTTAACAAAGGATATCGAAGATGAACAGAAGTAGAAGTTCTAGGATTTTCTTCCTGCTCCCCAGAACATCAGTGATTTAACTCCCTGTGTGACACTCCCCTTTTTGGAGAACAACCTTCTAGACCATGCTATTCTGCTTCAGTAGGTCCTGGGTGGGGGACCGAGAGTCCAACAAGCTTTCTGGGATGCTCATGATGTTTGTTAGTCCAGGACCACACTCGGGGTGGGAAGGCTCTGGGGTTCAGGGTACAATTGTAGCTCCAGTCATTAGTGGAAAACAATGATGCCTTTTTTGGGGGGTCGGAGAGTAGTAGAGGTAAATAAGTAAGGAAGGGACCTAATGTGTTTTTATGTAACTGCATTGAGCTCTCTAATTTAAAATATCTTAGTTCAGTCTGACAATAACACAAATCATACCCATTTTACAGATGAGAACCTTGAACTTCAATGATATTATATATTTACCTGAATTTGTACAGCAAATAAGTGCAGAATAACAAATATGGACGCCGGTCTGTTTTCATACTAAAAACAAATACACATTTATTGTAGGGAAAATTAGAAGGGCACATAGACAAAAATTAAACTTTTTGTTCCCAGCACCCCAAAGCAGCTGCCACCAACATGTTGCTTTTATTTTGTTTTGTGTTTACAGGAATTCGGATCCTTTCTTGCATGAGCCGTGGATCTGAGTTTGAATCTTGGCTGTATTCCTAATGAGTAAGACCTTGGGCAAGTCACCAAACTCTGTGCCTCAGTTTCACCATCTTGAAAATGGGGATGACAATAGGACCAAAATAGAGTATTTGTGAAGATAAAATGAGTTGTATGTAAAATGCCTGATCTACCACTCCTTGGCAGATAGAGAGCGCTCAGTAAATATTGCCAATTATTATTTTTATTACCACTAAGACCAGAAAGGAGGGAGACACGTCTACTGCATAAGTTATACAGATTTAGCTGTAGCGACATTCCAGAAATTCTCAGATTCGAGTCGGCTCACTGTGAGGGGAAGTGGGGAGGCTTGCAGATCTTGTTAAATACACAGTTTATAAGCACGCCCCCTCAGGGTTCTGAATCAGTAAATTTGGAAAAGGAACAGGAGCCCAAAATTAAAATAAGCTCCCTGAGTTGGTTGTGTGGCCAGTGGCCTGGGGACCACATGTTGAGGAAACCTGCTTGTTCATGTCTCAGTATTTCTGTTTAAGGGGGTGTGTTTGATCTTTCCATTGCTTCAGGCTTCTCCCTACAAGCATGCACAGTGGTTAAGAAGTCTGGATGCCAGTGTTTAAATATCACATTATTATTATTTTGCTATTTATCTCAGGCAGGTGTTTTGAATTCAGCTGGCCTGAGTCTCTCTCATTCCCCAGCAGCCAAGCTGGGATGCAGAGTTCGGCTCAGCTCCCAGAGCAGACTCTGATGGCTTCCCTTCAGCCTCTCCTAACCCAGGCTGAGCGGGGCAGTGTCTGCTCCAGCTGCTTGCGAATTAGTTCACACGATCGGCCAGCAAGGAGTGCCAGTGTGCCCAGCTCCACAAAGATGGCCCACCATGGGGTCCCCAGCATTGCACACAGGCTCTGGAGCACAGTAGAGCTCAAAAAATGCTTGCTGGGAATGAGTGAACTCAGTTGCATAGACTTTCCTTTCACAAAACAACCAAGGTGTGTTGAACAAAATTAATCCACCATGCACATTTTGTGTTAGAACATGGGTCAGAAATCTCTGCCCTGAAGGCATTTTTCAGAAGCCCAAACAGAGTAGCACAAGCTCTTTGACTTGGGAAGGAAAAAAACTTAGCTGAAGGAGACCTAGTGGGGGTGTGATCACAAGCCTGGCATACCTCAGGGGCTCCACCAAATGTTGGCTCCTGTCCCCTTTCCTTTTCCATCCAAAGATTCAGTAGTCTAGGATTCCAAAAGGTGACAGACATCTTGAGACAGAGGTTTACTTATAGATGTGGAAACCAAAGCCCAGAGAGGTTAAATCACATGCCCAAAGTCACACAGCAAGTAAATGCCTTAGTGGGTTTGAATTTGAGCCAGAGGCTGGTTCCTGACTTCAGAGTCCTTTCTTCAAGCTTCTAGAGGTTGGCTCCCTAGCCATTTACATCAAAATTACACCTGGCTGGTTCAGTTGGTGGAGCACGTGGTTCTTGACCTTGGGGTTGTAAATTCCAGCCCATGTTGGATGTAGAGATTACTTTTTATATATATATATATATATATATATATATATATATATATATATATATATATATAAAATGGCACCTAAGTCGTGCAAAATGCAAATCAAGGGTCCCACCTTGTTGGATCAGACCTTCCTGGAATGGAGGCCAGGAATCTACAGTTTCCATAAAAGGAGCCTTACTCTGGATCAAAAGTCAAACAGACCTTAGTACAATAAGTAAAGGTCAATTTCTATAAAAAACAAACAACCCTAAGCAGGTAAATCACATTTGCACTAAAGTTCAAGCACCACAGCAACTCAATGTCTTCTACGTAACTAAGGAGATCCCTAAATTCATCCCATAGAGGATCAGATTCCCAACCGTACCCAGTCGTTATTTATAAAACAAAATGGTGGGGCGCCTAGGTGTCTCAGTCGGTTGAGCCTCCGACTTTGGCTCGGGTCACTATCTCAAGGGTTTGTAGGGTTGAGCCCGCATCAGGCTCGCCGTTGTCGGCGCGGAGCCCTCTTTGGATCCTCTGCGCCTCCCCTGCTCCTGTGCTCTCTCAAAGGTAAATAAACTTTGAAATAAATAAATAGATGAATGAATGAGTGAATGGTCTTAATGGCGGTCACCGTTGCTGCCCCCTCACCAAAGGGGTGACTTGAAGAAGCCAGCCAGAAACAACAGGAACAGGCTCTCGCAAGGCCCCAGACGGCTCTGCCAAATTTCTCACATTCAGATCCTGGAGTCATCGCCCATCAGGACCTATCAGGACCCGGGCAAGGGAGTTGGGGGAGTGGATTAAAACACGCGTTTTGAAGAGGCTGCAATGGAAAGCCGGAGTCCCTGGCGAGCTAACCTTGGAGAAAGACGACACCAGAGACACTGTAGATGAGTGTGCTCGGGATGACAAAGGCAAGGACTCGGCGCTCCCCGACTTCCTGCGCAATATGCCTTCACCTGAAGTTTAGCTAACACCCTGTCTCTGGGGCCTCTGTTGCTATCAGATTTATGCCTTACGAAATGTCAAAAGGGAGGCACTGCTTCTCCAGTACAGCAGGAAATTTCTTTCTTTCTTTCTTTTTCTTTTTTTAACGCAATGCCCTCCTGGAGGATTTTTGCAACCCTGGATAAATATTTCTCTGTCAATTCAAACGGAAAAGAGCTTACACCTTCTCAAGAAGGGCACCGTTTTCCTCTTCGTGCAGTGCTCCAGGGCAGAGGGGGAAACGTTTCCCTTCCGCCCCTTCAGTGCTTTGGCCGGTCTAATAATTAAATTGACATAAGACGGTTTAACAGGAGAAAAACAAATTTAATTACGTACATCCTGGAGTGCCATAAAAAATATGACCCCCAAGGACAATTCTGGCAATGGTGGCTGATATGCCATCCTGAGCTAAGGAATCGGCTAGGGACCTGGGGCTTCAAAGTGGGGCAAGGTGATTCACAGAACAAAAGAGGACCAGATGTTTGGTAATTAGAGGTTTGCCCTGCCACACAGATAGGTCATTTCAGATAAAAAGTCATCACTGATAATAGCTCTCTCTCTGGGCCAGTCTCCCTATCTAAGCGTAGCTATGGGAGAGAGAAAAAAGTTTTCTTTGAATCTGCCGGGTCTTGATTGCCTTCAGCTCAAAATAATCCACATGCCAAAGTGGCATATTGTGGGGTCACCTGTTGGGCTCCTTCTCATCTGCAAAGCAGCCGAGTCAAGCATCCTGGGCAGTGTGTGCCCAGCACTAAGGCGTGTGCACCAAGAGCGGAATCCCAGGTGCCTTCACCAGACTTACCTGCAGAGGAGATAATGAATCGCTGTTATTAAATCAGGCAGAGTTCTTTCTTTTCTGCATGGTGCCCAGCAGCCTGACTGCCAAGGCAAACTGGACGTAACTCTAACGACTTCGAACTCCAAATGGTCTCTGAGTGTAATGCACCTTTCGCAGGCCACACCTCCTCCAGGAAGCCTGCTGGTACTTCTGCAGCCCAGTAGTTCTTTCCACAGGGAAACTAACATGTCCTGAGTGACTGCCTTTGGCCAGGGGCAGTGAGGACATGATCTCATTTATTCCTCCACACAACCTTGTGAAGTGGGCATTATTAAGCCCATTTTATTATTGAGGAAACTGAAGCCCGGAGTTTAGGTTAGGAAGTTCAACAGAAATCTCACCTCCCCCACTCTTCAGGTGGGTGATGTGGGGCAGGTTGCTTAACTTTTCTGAGCTTTATGGCCCCATCTATAAAATGAGGAGTATACTGTACTTTCCAGGTTCATGGGTTCAGTCATTGCAATTATGTATATAGGGCTCAGCATTGTGCCTGGCATAGAGGAGACATTTAATAAAATGGTGGCTGTTGCTATCACTATGATTAACTCTACTAAGGCAGAGAGGGGCAGAGGAGGGATCCAAACTTGGGTCAGGGTGACTCCAGAGCCCATGGACTTTCCTAGGTGTGCCCTGATGTCTGCATCTCTGAAGGTTTATACTCTTAGATGTTCATCATGTGTGTGTGTTTTCTGTCCAGCCTCTGAGCACATAGGTATGAGATAGACTTTCTTTTCATTTGCCACACTGCCAGGTTCTGGTGTGCAGGAGAAACATACTAAACACCTAAACATGGTTCAACCAGAGCCCTCCCAGACTAATGGCAACTTTCCAGTCCTTTCTCTCCAAGCATTGGCATCCAAGTATTGAATCTACAAAAAATAGTAAAGAAAACCATATTGGAAGATTTATTAGTTATCCTGAATATCTTTAAAAGAATCACAAACGGATTAGGAAAAAACCCCATGGAAACAAACCAGATCAAATAAGATTAAATATATGACAAAGCATGTTGTGACAGAAGCCCCCTACACCGACCTTCTTTGGTGTATGTGGGAAAGACCCTCTGAGTACAAGAAGAAAGCCAGAGCAAAGTGGCGATCTCATCTTGGCTTGTGCGTTCCCATTCTTGTATTTGGGAAAAAGCACCTTCTCCTGAGAAGTTGAAAACAGGGATCTGAAATCCCTTTCCTACTTGGGGACTAGCCTTTGTCTTACGGCCTGGCCCCTTTGGCTTACAAGGGAGCAGTGTGGCCCGGTACTAAAAACAAGGGTTCTGGAGATTCTAGAATGGCGTCTCTATCACAGCAGGAACACATGTTATTCACTGTTGTACTTCCAGAGCCAGGAACAGAGTTGAATGAGTGAATGAATGAATGAGCAAACGAATGTACCAGGAGTGCCTGGGTTTGCATTCCAGTACCACCTCTGGTTAGCAGGATCAGTTTTCCTGTATTTGTTTGCCATGCTGTGTGACAAATTGCTACAAACTTAGTGGCTTAAAAGAATACAAATGTATTACCTCACAGTTTCTGCGGCCTGGGAATCTACTTAGGGTCTCACTGGGCTGAAATTAGAGTTCTGGCTGGGGCTGCAATTCTCAGCTGAGGTTTGAGCTCCTCTTCCAAGATGACGGATCTTTGGCAGAATTCCTTTCCCTGTGGTAGTAGGACTGGGGTCCCTGTTCTGCCTCTGGCTGTTGGCCATGGAACATTCTCAGATCCCAAATGCTGCCTGCACTTTCTTAACACATAACTGCCCTAGGTGGCTCACGACATAACTCTGCTTTCTTCCAGGCCGGCAGAAACACATCTCTCTCATCTCTGTTGTTTGTAACTGCCGGACCCTCTAAGAGCACACCTGATAAGGCCAGGCCCACCCAGGATGAGCTCCCTTTGGATGGACTCAGCTGATGAACAACCTCAGTCACATCTACAAAAATCTATTTTGCCATATAATGTAACACAACCACAGGACATCACAGGAGTGACGTCCTATCATAGCCACTGGTCTTGCCCACAGTCCAGGACAAGGGGTTATACAAAAGCATGGGTCACGGAGGGTCATTTTGGAAGTCCACCCACCACAGTTCTTTAGTTGTAGAAGGAGAATACTAATAGCATCTACTCTGCGATATTGTTATGAGGATTGTACAACATGACATAGATGAAATGCCTGTCATGGAATAAGTGCTTAATAAATATAAACTATTATTTACATTGATATAGGAGTCTCATGTGAGTCTCCAGGGCATGCCTCCAGAATATCCCCTACCTCTGTACATTGGAAAAAGTTAGATTCAGACAGCCAAGAGCAACTTTATTCAAGCAGATCCTTTGTCAATAGCAGTTTCTCAGACTTTCCCCTTCCAGATGGAAGAATGTAGACACAGATTCTTGAATGGTCTGGAGTATACCTGAAGGAACCAAGCACTGAAAAATTTCTTAGAAGTCTTATGTTGAACTTTAAACTAAAAAAAAAAAAAAATCATGAGGATTTGGATTTAACTCCAAAATCTGTATTTGCTTTAACGATCATGGAAACATCTGCAAACAACACGGATACGTCAAGAAGGCATACCAAATTTACCCTGCCGCCTCTGGAGTCCCCTGACACATCAATGTGTCTGTCAAACCCTAAAGGAGAGGTCTCCCCAACTTTAAACAATTTTTTAAAATGTTTATTTATTTTTGAGAGAGACCATGAATCGGGGAGCGTTAGAGAGAGAGGGAGACACAGAATCTGAAACAGGCTCCAGGCTCTGAACTGTCAGCACAGAGCCTGACACGGGGCTCGAATTCATGAACTGTGAGATCATGACGTGAGCCAAAGTTGGACACTTACTGACCGAGCCACCCAGGCACCCCATCCCCGACTTTTTATCTCCTTGATCGTGTACTACAATGAGGACATTTGTTTGAGCCGATTCTTTAATATGTGTATAATTATTGATAAATCAGATGCATGTACTACAGTGTAATATATTAAATCCCTAAGAAAACATCTCAATTTCAAAAATAGAAATTTAAAAAAGATGAGATACACAATAAATATGGGGCACCTGAGTGGGTGAAGCGAGTTAAGTGTCCAATTCTTGGTTTGGGCTCAGGTCATGATCTCACCATTTGTGAGTAAATAAATAAACATTGCAAAACAAAAATAAATAAATATGAACAGAAGTTCTAACGTTTCCTCCCTGTGCCCCCAGTGGATCATGTTGTAAGACCCCTGGTGTAGACCCCTCCTTTGGGGGACCAATAACCAAAAGGATGCGTTACAGATCCTGCTGGCCACACCCATCTTCCTATCCCTGTCTCCTGTCCTCAGGGAGGCTCCTGGGTGTGGGACAAAGGCAAGTAGGAGCTGCAGATTTCCCAACACAAGAAACAAAACCTTTGGGAGAAAGAGCATAGGAAGACAAAACCTTCTTTCTGCTCTCTCATTGTCTCTCTTCTTCCTTTTGCTCTCACTCTGTTTTTGTTTTTTGTTTGTTTGTTTGTTTGTTTGTTTTAATTACTTTTTGCTTTGGAAGGCAAAAAAAGGCCCAGAGCAAAGACAGGGTTGGAATCTAGCACTTATGGGATAGCAGGCTATGTGACAGGTTCCGCACTGGATGCTTCTGGGTCCACTATCCCTCTCGCTCAGTGCAGCATGCTTGCTGGGTGGCTGTTAGAGTCCTGGTTTTACACGTGACAGGGATGGAGAAGTAATTAAACTGAGCCCAGCTCTACACAGTGGAATTTGCATTCTAACTTCTGTTCAACTCCAGTGCCTCAGATTTAACCACTTTGTAATTTCTGAAGAGATTTTGTTATATATTTCAATGCTGTTAAAGAAGGGTTGCATATGTGGAAGGTTAGGATCGAGTGGGTATGGGTGATATTGGAGACCCTCCACTCTGGCCCACTACAGTTTGTCAATATTGGAATTGAGCCAAAAGATGCTCCTGCTGAAACTGTCTCCAGAAATCACCTAGGCCATGATCACCTAGGTCAGAGAACTACAGCTTGTAGGCCAAACCCAGCCACCACCTGTTTTTGCAAATAAAATTCTGTTGGAACACGTTCATGTTCACTTATTTACATATAGTCTATGACTGCTTCTATGCTACAGAAGCTGAGTTGAGTGGTTTTGACAGAGACCATATGGCCTCCAAAGCCTAAAATATTTTACTGTTTGGCTCTTTACAGGAAAAGTTTACTGACCCCCATCTAGTTCAGAGACCTGAGACCTTCAAGCTATTTTGATCGTGTGCTCCTATTAGTAAAACCACACACACACCCCCACATCCTTTGAACTACATAGGTATATTTGTTTATTTAGAAAATATTTAAATGTACTACCATTCTAATAGATATTTTTCATCAGAGGACACCCAAACTAGAAATTTAAAATGAACTGAAAATAAAGGTATAAAAAGGTACAGAAAATAAAGGTATAGAATTTTTTCCAACACTCCTATGGATCATTTTGACCCTTCTTTGGTCTAGAGGTTTGGAGACTGATCTAGATCATGATTTTTAAACTTCATGCCTAGAAAGGAGCTATTATGGGTTCCATAAATAATGTAAGAATTGTGTCCAATGATATGGATTTGAATTCAGAAAAAACACAACTCTCTCACATGTATCCCCCTGCTGTATCATGTGTATATGACAGATTTCATTCAAAAAGAGGATTTTATAGTTAAGAATAGTTTACTTATCTTTTTAATGTTTTTTTAAAATTTATTTTGAGAGAGAGAGAGAGAGAGAGCACACAAAGGGAAGGGGCAGAGAGAGGGAGAGAGAGGATCCCAAGCAGGCTCTGCACTGCCAGCACAGAGCCTGATGTAGGGCTCAACCTCATGAACCATGAGATCATGACTAGAGCCAAGATCAACAGTTGGCTACTTATCTGACTGATCCACCCAGGCTCCCCTATGGCTAAGAAGAGTTTACAAACGGACCAGACTTATTTAGGCTGGTGCTGGAAGCCAGACAGAAAGCACCATTTGGGTCTCAAATAAATACTTTATTTCCAAGCAGCACATTTTAGGCACCAACTTGCCATAAAGAAAGAAAAACACTTTGGACTTACTGACCTGGTCATTGAAGATCCAGGACATCCACTGGGCTTTGCTTTTAAAGAAAATCAAGGTCATTTGATTACAAAGACACAAACCCTAACATCCCATCTCTTATCCAGGTGGCTGTGTGAGCAGGTGGGCTTGGGGCCTTCTTGAGAAGCCAGGTCTCTGTCTCTCTGTCTGTCATTCTTGCTGCGTGCCTACTTGAACATGTGCATCCCTAGCATCAGAAAGCAGTAAGGCATTTATACCTCATGCCTGAACCACACATTCAGCATCTGACCCGAACTCTGCGGTGAAGAAGTGGGCTTGTGGGAAACTCTGGCTGAAGTGAAGCCTTGACCACCACCTTGTGTAAGCATGAAGGGTGGTTTGAGAGTCAGGGCTTCAGCGATCCTACCTGCTTCATCCTTTACTTCTAAGAAACATGAAAAAGAGTTGGAGAGTGGGGGCCTACTTACAAGAAGAGGCTAGTGGCTGGAATGACATTTTCAAATCAGACAGAGGGGCGCCTAGGGAGCTCAACTGGTTGAGCATCCGACTTCAGCTCAGGTCATAATCTCAAGGCTCGGGAGCTCAAGCCCCGCACTGGGCTCTCTGCTGTCGGTGCAGAGCCCGCTTCAGATCCTCTGTCTCCCTCGCTCTCTTTGCCCCTCCCCCTGTGCTCACTCTGTCTCTCAAAAAATAAATAAATAAATAAAACATTAAAAAAAATTTTTTAAGTCAGGCAGAAGTGGATTCAGCTCCTGTTATGAGTTACTTAACCTGAACCTCTTTTGCTGTTTCAGGGAACACTACGACTTGCCTTGCAGGCAGTTCTGATGCACTTGAGTGGTTTTCTATATATAAAATCAGACACAGCATAGACCAGTGCGCATTGCATGCGTCACAAGGATTAAAGCATAATCATAGCAATGACATTAATATTATTAAACTTTGTGGTGCTAACCAAGAAAGATGCTCTGTCTTCTCCCTGGATATCCCTGCCACACCCAGACCATCACCAATACCTCTGAAGTCTCCACTGAATCCTCTTTCGTCTCACATTCCTCCCTTCTGTACTGTCTACCACTCCTCAAACCCATTACTTCCTCGATTTTACATTTTTTATTCCTTGTAAGCAAGCATCTTAACTTCTCACACATTTGCTAAGAAGATTGAGTGAACCTTGTCTGTGGACAGCGCAATGCAGATGCCCATTATTACAATTGCCTTGTTTTTAAATCTGCAAAATCATTATGTGGCTACAGACTGGAGGTTAGACACCCACTTGCTGCATTTTTTTTGCAGCAAAACACCCCAATTTCAATAGCCAGGTGCATTTTATTTTCCTACTCTGGGTTCATTGTTAGGGCGTCAACTCCCATAAATTTCATTTAATCTGTTCTGGACTAAGAAACAAGATAACTCCAATTCCTTAAAATCGTGAACTGGCTCTCTGTTTGGCCAAGGGTGTCCCGCCCTAGAGGACAGAACATGAACTTCACCGCCCGCCTGTAAAGGTATTTACTTTCACGTTTCAGAGGACTTCCGTTTACTCTTCACATTTGGGCTGTGTGCTGAGGGGCAGTGGTGAACATTGAATCCCTCCTACGTCTTTACTCCATTTGCTCGTGCAGCAAACCATGATTGTGTGCCAAACATGTTCCAGTTGGAAATAGAGTTTTGAAGTATCATTTTCCCCCCAAAGAGCAGCTCCAGGCACGGCTCAGAAAGATCCTCTGACTCACCAGACTGCAGTCAAGGCTTTGGCCACTCTGTGGTTTTCGGCTGGACCTTGGGGTCCTCTTCCAAGCTCATTGTGGTTGACTTGTGGTTGTAGGACTGAGGCCCTTGCAGCTAGGAAACAGCCCTTCTCCAAGACAGTTTTGCTTCCTTCTTGATGTCAGCAGGATCATCTCTCTGAGTCTCACTTTGTTTCCCTTTAACTTGAGAAAAATTTCAGATTTATGAAAAAGTCACAAGATAGGACAGAGAGTTCCCATAGATCCCACACACACCTTGTCCTACCATTAACAGCACATGTGAGTGTGGTATATTTATCACAATGAATGAACCAATGATGAACCATTATTATTATTAACTCAAATTCTGATTTTATTCAGATTTCCTCTTGTTTTTCCCAGTATTGTTTTCCATTCCAAGATCCTGCTCAGGATCCCACATCCCATTTATAGTTTGCAATCTCCATTTACGAACAATCTATGTCTGGTTTCAAAAAACACTACGTCACTTCAGAGGTTGTACAGGTGCCTCAAGAGTATTTCTCACTCTTCTTCCTCCTGTCCAGTGGGATATCGCTGTTATTTACTTATCTATAAGTACACTCATCTGGCACACTGTAACCATTATTGCTTCAAACAATATGTCATATTTTAGGTCAATTAAGAACAGCAACAGGAGCACCTGGGTAGCTCAGTTGGTTGAGCGTCAGACTTTGGCTCAAGTCACGATATCATGGTCCATGAGTTTGAACCCCGCATTGGGCTCTGTGCTGACAGCTCAGAGCCTGAAGCCTGCTTTGGATTTCTGTGTCTCCGTCTCTCTCTGCCCCTCCATCACTCATGCTCTATCTTTCTCTCTTTCAAAAATAAATAAACATTAAAAAAATTAAAATTAAAATTAAAAAAAAAGAATGACAACAATAAACTATTTTATTTTACCTTCATTTATTCCTTCTACAACATCCTCCCTTTCTTTACGCACCTCCAAGTTTCAGTCCCATATAATTTTCCTTCATCCTGAAGAACTTTGAACATTTATCGTGGGGCTGGTCTGTTGGCAGTAAAATCCCTCCAATTTTGTTCGTCTGTGAAGTCTTTACTTTTCCTTCACTTTTGAAGAATTTTGCTAGATATGGATTTCCAAGTTGGTAGGGTTTTATTCTTTCAAAACTTTAAAGATTTTACTCTTTCTCTCTTCTCTCTCGCATGGCTTCTGATACAAAGTTCCGCATGATTCTTACCGTTGTTCTATCGCTAAGGTGTTTTTTTCTTGTGGCTTCTTTTATGATTTTCTCTTTGTCTTTGGTTTTCTGCAGGTTGAATATGAATGCCCTGATACATTTGGTTTTGTTTTTACTTATCCTCATTGGTGTTCTCTGGAACATCTGTGGTTTGGTGTTGTCATTGATTTTGGAAAATTCACAGCCATTATTACTTCAAATATTTCTTTTGCTTCACTCTGTCTTCTGACAGTGTTTCAGTTATATGTGTAATTTCTCCTGATGTTGACCCACAATTTTTGGATGCTCTATTCTGTTTTTTTTCCCTTTGAATTTTCTTTTTGGGGTATTTCTGTTGACCTATCTTCAAGCTCACTGGACTTTTTCTTGGCTATGCCAAGTCTGTTGTCAAGCCCACTGAAGGTGTCCTTCATATCTGTTGCTGTGTTTTGATTTTTTTTAACTTTTTATTTATTAAAATTTTTTTTCAATGTTTATTTTTGAGCGACAAAGAGAGACAGAGCATGAGAGGAGAGGGGCAGAGAGAGAGGGAGACACAGAATTGGAAGCAGGCTCCAGGCTCTGAGCTGTCAGCACAGAGCCCGATGCAGGCTTGAACCCACGAACGGTCATGCCCTGAGCTGAAGTCAGAGGCTTAACCAACTGAGCCACCCAGGCGCCCCACTGTGCTTTGACTTTTAGCATTCACTTGATGGTTTCCTGGAGTTTCCACTTTTCCACTTACATCACCCATCTGTTCTTGAAGGTTGTTTACTTTTTCCATTAGATCTCTTAATATATTAATTGTAACTATTTTAAATTCTGTCAGATAATTCTGACATCTGTGTCATATCTGAGTCTGGTTCTGATGATTATTTTGTCTCTTCAGACTGCTTTTCTTGCCTTTTGACCAACCTTGTAATTTTTTGTTAAAAGCCAGACATGCTGTATTAGGTAATAGAGGATCAGGTAAATAGGCCTTAAACATAAGGATTTATGTTACTCTGTCTACAAAATGTGCTGTATTAATGTTTGCTGTAACTACAGGTGCCAGAGGCTTCCCATTCCTCAATGCCCTTATTTGTATCTCTCTTTTTGACACTGGGCTTCCTTCAGTACCCTCCCCAGAGACAGTCTGTCCCTTGCTGCTGTTTCGGCCCAAATCCACTATTGTTATATGGGAGCCCTATTGGTGTGGTGGAAAGGTATGAGGAATGGGGAGCAGTCTACACCTTCCAGTTAAATCTCAAGTCTTTTGGGGGTGTCAGGGTGGCTCAGTCCGTTGAGCATCCAGCTCTTGATTTGGGCTCAAGTCATGATCTCATGGTTGTGAGATTAAGCCCTGCAGTGGGCTTGGTGCTAAATGTGGAGCCTGCTTGGGATTCTCTCCTTCCCTCTCCCTCTGCCCCTCCCCAACTTGCATGTGCACATGCGTGCTCTTCTCTCTCTAAAAAATAAATTAATTAATTAAAAATCACAGTCTTTCCCTGGATTTGTGTCTTGGGGCTGTGACCTTCATAACTATTTCTCCAGTGATACAGTTGTTTTTCCCCCTTCCCTTGTCTCCTCCCTCCTTCCCTGGCTATAGTGTTTTTTTATCTGTTTCTTGGAAGGCCTTATCCTTATTGACTATGTTTTTCCTCCCTGTAGGTGATCTGGGAATGTTGAAGCAGGCTGGAGTGGGACGATCCTTCCAGGTGGATAGCTCTGGCAAAGCTCTTCTGAAGGTCAGGCCTTTGTAATGGAGAAGGCTCCTGGTGTATTTCCCTCCTGCCAGCAGAGCCAAGAAGGGATCTTTCTTGGATCTTCAGCATGTGAACCTGGTAGGGTTCCTGGAGGTTAAAAACTCACAAAAGTGTGGGTCCTTCTAAGACTGTGGCCCCCAGGAGTTTCTCACTCTCATGGTCATCCACACTGAGCCTCCAGAAATTTGTCAAAATTGCCTTCTGAGTCTTCCTACCAGCTTATGACCCCCAAAATTTCTCTTCTTGGTAAGCAGATCTCACCTGTGTCTCTCTGGATTTTAGGGTGGCAGTTTCTCTTACAACTAAGGCCATCTCATGAGTCAAAAAACTTCATTGATTTTTCATGTTGTCCAATTTTTTCTTGGTGTAGGGTGGGAATAAAAATTTCCAAGCTCTTTACATGTCCAAGTTGAAACTGACAGTCCTGTATTGACTTTAAAAAATGTTTATTTATTTATTTATTTGGAGGGGTGGGCAGAGAGAGAGGGAGAGAACCCCAGGCAGCTTGTGCTATCAGTGCAGATCCTGACACAAGGCTCAATCTTACAAACCATGAGATCATGACTTGAGCCAAAATCAAGAGTCAGATACTTAACCAACTTAGCCACCTAGGAACCCCCCCCCCCCCATATACCCCCCATATCAACTTTTTTAAAGAGTGCACCTGATTATGTCAGGATCACTCAGAATAAACTCCCTTTTGATTAGTCTAATACCAGGAGAGAAATTCCCTGTGTACATACATATCACCCACACTCAGTGGGAGGAGACTACATATAGTATATACACCAGGGGGTGGGAATCTTGGGGGCCATATTAAAATTCTGCCTACTACAACTTGCCAGAGTAGGTGACATTTGAAGTTAGTTTTAAAAAAACAAGTGGAAGGAACTGACCTGGAAGTGGGGGGAGCACACAAGGCAGAAAGAATTGCACATAAAAGAAAGAGAAGTCATTGAAAAATGCCATCGAGATCCAGATGCTATGTCCAAACTCATCAAACTGTACACATTACATACATGCAGATTTTTGTCTACCAATTATACCTCAATAAAGCTAAAAGAAAAATCCAGGCATTGACTTCCTTTACTTTGGGATTGTGTCTTGAAGTTTTTGGTTGGAGAAATGTCCTCAGGAACTCACTGTGACAACACACGTAGCTAGCCAGCAAGAGTTAAAAATAAAGAATTCTCTCCATCAACCAAGAAAACCTCAGATTATTAGTTTTGAACGACAGGAGGTCTAGGTCACCCGAGGCTCCCAGTGAATGCTTGCCTGGAGTCATGGTAGTTGGGTTGACAGATATGGTTCTTTCCTTCCAGAAATGCTGCCACCTTGGTTCTAATGAACCAAAGCTTTAATGAACAAGGTCTTTCCAAAGAAGTGTTGTGTCTCTTCGAGTAAGTCTTGTTAAACCTTTTCCTTATTTTTTTCCCTCAAACAGAAGTTAAAACAGCAACAACAAAGCCACCCTGCACCCCCCCCCCCATTTGGTCCAGGGGGAGAGTTGGGATAATTCTCGATTGTTTCCCATTTGTAATTATAGAAATGCCTTTCTTTTCTTGGACTGTCATGTTACCGGACATTTCTAGTGAAGATGTTTACATTCCTGCAACACATTCAGAACACGTGAGGCAGCCGCTCTGCAGGGAAATGGCATTGACGGTTGCCATGGGAACTGTGTGAAGTCACAGAAAGTAGATTATCTCATAATGCATTACCCTGTGTCAGAAACCAGCAGCCTGCCCGCGGAACAAACCACCAATTAACAAGCGACAATTCAGGGCCAGAGAATAGAAGCAAAATAGAGGCCGGCCTTGGAAAGGTCATGTTCAAGCTAATTTATTGGTTACTCTGCGCTACTCAAACCTATTCTGATTGCTTTCCACCCATAGAAATCTATTTCAACCAGTCCAGACTTCTATAGGGGGAAAATCCAGAAAAATGGAATTTTGACATTTTAGTGAAATGTTTAGGATCCATTGTTGCTGGGTTTTTTTTTTTTTTAATCCTTTTGCTCAATCAGTGAGATTTTCAAATTAAAGTTTTTGTCTTTTTATTTCTAGAAGTTTAAAAAAAATTTTTTTAATGTTTACTTATTTTTTTTTAATTTTTTTTTTCTTTTTTTCAACGTTTTTATTTATTTTTGGGACAGAGAGAGACAGAGCATGAACGGGGGAGGGGCAGAGAGAGAGGGAGACACAGAATCGGAAACAGGCTCCAGGCTCTGAGCCATCAGCCCAGAGCCCAACGCGGGGCTCGAACTCACGGACCGCGAGATGGTGACCTGGTTGAAGTCGGACGCTTAACCGACTGCGCCACCCAGGCGCCCCAAAGTTTACTTATTTTTGAGACAGAGAGAGACAGAGTGCGAGCAGGGGAGGGGCAGAGAGGGAGGGAGACGCAGAATCCAGAGCAGGCTGCAGGCTCTGAGAGCCCGACGCAGGGCTCTAATTCACGAACCATGAAATCATGACCTGAGCCTAAGTCAGGCACTTAACCAATCAGGAGCCACCAGGTGCCCCTGTTTCTGGAAGTCTTTCGGAGGCCGTTAGCTTAGCAATTAAGGGCGTAGGTCCTAGTATCAAACTACTTGGGTATAAATTTTGGCTTTGCCTCATTAGCCCTGTGGCGTTGCATAGATGACTTTGCTCCTCCAGGCCTCAGTCTCCTCACCTCTAAGATGGGAACAATAATAGCATCTACCTCTCCAGTAAAAGTTTCCACCTCCTGGGCTCAGCATAATGCCTGCTCATATTAAGTGTTCAGTATGTGTTTAGCAGTGTTATCTGATGAAAGTACTCATGTTTTCTTGCAAAGAATTAAGGAATTTTGAAAAGCTCATCTTGTGAAGAAAAGCAATGAAAGGAGAGGGAAAAAAAAAATCTGTGTTTACCGCAAAGTCTAACATGAACCCACATCAAGGTCACCTGGGAAGCTTTATCAAACCACAGAACACAGGGCCCTACCCTAGACCTGCCGAATCAGAATCTCCTGATCTCAGGCTCAGGCTTATGCATTTTAAATGACCTCCCTAAGAGAGTCAGATTCATTTTAGCAAGCCTAATAATCACTTATTGCGCTCATAAGAGTCATTTTGTTGTGTTCATGGAAATGCGTTTTTCTAAATCCCATTTTCTGAGCTTGATCAGCACACAGGGGACAGCGGCACAGTAGTGAAAATTTTAACACCCATCTCGGGATTCTGAGGCAAGTAGTAGGAAAACCACACTCCTCAGTGTCTCTTGGTCCCCTCCCCCCACAAACCTCACTTCCTCACTTAGGAGGAGGGGAAATGTCTTGGAATGTCCCCAGATGTTCCTGGGTATGGAGTAGGGTTTTCCATGGACAGAACAAAGATGGAAAAGCCCTTTTCTTCCCTGTGGCAAGCCACTGTCATCTCTGTGTCTCCTGTGGCCCAGACTGCTTCCTGTTGGGGGCCCACCTTCCCTCACCCCCAGATACCTCATAAAAGGCCAGACGGAAACTGGATTGGGGGCCCTGGGACAGAAGCCTCCCACGAGTGGCTTCGGTCACTCCCACTCTAGGTGAGGAAAGAAACTGGGCACTTGTCTCCATATTTCCCCTGGTTCCTGGAATGCACAGGGTCTAGGCAGAGGTGTTCCGGTTTCACAATGGCCTCTCGACAAAACAAAACAACAAAAAACTCTTATTTGTAGCACTTGCTGATTTCCATGGCGTCGATATTTCCACTTATGGCTGACTTTATTCATTTATTTTATTTTAATCTTTTTGAGAGCAGGAGAGTGCGTACATGGGTGGAGGAGGAGAAGAGAGAATCTCAAGCAGGCTCTGCGTTTAGCCCAGCGCGGGGTTCAATCCCACCACCGTGAGATCCCGACCTGAGCCGAAATCAAGACTCGGATGCTTAATCAACTGAGCCACCCAGGCGCCCCAGCTTATGGCTGATTTTAAGCTACCAAATGAAGTCCCAGAACACAGACTTGGGAAGAGAGAGGCACAATTTGCTCTCGTGAGCCACCCACTCCAGCTCCAGTACAGCTCTGGGCCAAGTCCGAGGACCAGACTGTGGAGCCAGTGGAAATAAATACAAAGGAATTTGCCACTTGGCTAGGTCTAGTTTTGGCTTTAAGCTAGAGGGACAGGGGCGCCTGGGTGGCGCAGTCGGTTAAAGCGTCCGACTTCAGCCAGGTCATGATCTCGCGGTCCGTGAGTTCGAGCCCCGCGTCAGGCTCTGGGCTGATGGCTCAGAGCCTGGAGCCTGTTTCCGATTCTGTGTGTCTCTCTCTCTGCCCCTCCCCCGTTCATGCTCTGTCTCTCTCTGTCCCAAAAATAAATTTAAAAATGTTGAAAAAAAATTTTTTAAGCTAGAGGGACAAAGGAGGGTCCTCCTGCATGATCTGTGGCCCAGCTCATTCGCCAGGGCAGAAGACCACATTGGCCTCAGAATAGCACATAAGTTTCTTCACAAGTGCTGACTTCAGTTGGTTGGCAGTTGTTGCCTAGAGGGGATTCTGAGGCTCTCTCCTGATTTAGCAGCAATGTTTACTATGATCAGATAGCGATGTCTGAAATGAACACAGAAGAGGGGAGTGAAACACACATTTGCCATCCAGGACATGGGGATTCCATTCAGGTGTTCAGGATACACAGAGTTCCCATTAAGTTCCAGGCATTGTTCTAGGCACTAAAGGCAGAACTGTGAGCAAATCAAGCTCTTACATCTTAGTGGGAGAAAGAGAGACAATAAACAAATGCACTTGTAAGATGTTAGGTAGTGTTGAGACTGTGAAAAAAACAAATAGCACCTAGGATTATGGGGTAGAGGAGTAGATGTGAGATAATGTGGTCAGGAATGGGATTTTGATTAGATCACATTTAAGCAGTGGCTTGAAGGAAGTGAGGAAGTGAGAAATATAGTTTCTACAGTAAGATAGATCCAGCAAATGCAAAGGCCCTGTGGAAGAGTAGTGTGGGGTTGTCCAAGGAACAGCAAGGAGGCCATTGTATCGGGAGCCCAGTGAGTAAGGAGGAGAGGGTGGGAAACCAGGGCCAGTGCTGCCACAGGGCAAGGTCATGTTGGGTTTATAGGATTGGGTTCAAAGTTCCAATTAATAATAAAATGAGAATTTCATATCTGTATATAGTTCTCAAACCTAAATAGTTTGCCAAGAATTCAAGGGTCTTATTCAAATGTCTTTCCATAAGAGGCATGAATGAATCTGTAGGGAGTTTCTGTAACTCAGGGCCCATCTCTGGAAGCAGGAAGAGGCAATGAGAATACAAGGGTGTAAGAAGAATAAAAAATCCTTGTATTGTCAAAGATGTATTCCACTGATACTTAATTTTCAGGAAGGAGGAGAAAAACAGACAAAGAGCTTAGCAGATTTTCATATTTGGGCATTACCTTTGCCAGAATGAAAACTCTGTGGTCTTATACACACACACACACACACACACACACACACACACACACACGAGTTTGGTTCTATAGAAACATGCACAGATTTTGGAGACCAACAGGGACGGATTTCAGTTCCACCTCTGTTTCCTTAATTCTCCATTAGTGCATATGCACCGAGCGCCTACTTTGTGCCAGATGCTATGCTAGGCACGGGGAGGTATAAAGATGAGTAAGAGACTGTCCTCTCCTCAAGGTGTCCACAGTCCATTTCAGAGCTGTATGAGGTACTTAGCCTCATTTGACTTCATAAGTAAAGTAGTGTAGGTGAAAACGTCCACCCTCGAAGGGTCTGGGGGCATAAATGAGATAATGCAGGAAACCTAAACTTAACCGGGTTCTAGAGATGCCCAGCATACATTTGTTCCTTTGTCCACTTTCCATCCCTCGTTTCTCCTAACGTTTGGAAGTTAGAGCCACTCACGGAAAGTGTTATCCTTCCTGAAAGTGTTCCTCTAATCTGGTCAAGGTGAAAACCAACAGAGGCCTTGATGGGAAAATAATTCATCAAGATGCGCCATCCCTGAGTTAAGACAGTGAAACTACCTTGTATGATATTATAATGATGGCTCCATGTCATACATTTTCCAAACCCACAGAATATACAGTTCTAAGAGGGAACTTGTAAACTATGGGCTTTGGATAAACGTATCTGTGTTGGTTCATTGATTGTAACAACTATATCCTGAGTGATGTTGATAATGGGGGAGGCTATGCCTGTGGTGGGGGGTGGAGAGTATAGGAAATCTCTGTACCTTCCTCTTAATTTTGTTGTGAACCTACAACTGCTCTAATAAAAAAAGAAATCTATTTAAAAAAAGATCCACCATGTGGTTGGAGGTGTGGGCCTAGAAATTGGAGACTTTCTCATCTGGTCTGCTGTATCTGATTATAAATCCACATGCCTGGCAACCCTAAGTTTTACTCTAAGAATCCATTGACATATTAGTTGTTTAAGACTTGAAGTGGGTTTCCCAAAGAGAAGACATTTTAAATGGTTTCAGGGCACCCCACAGAGACCTATTAAGTGCACATGTAATTTCAGGTAAATTAAGAGTTCTAGAGATTCCCTGAACCTTGGGCTTCCATGAATGCTGTGTTCTCAGGGATACTTCACTTAGCTGAGATTCAAGAAGCTAGGACCAGGGTGGAAGTCTTGTTTGCAGAGGGGAGTGCCAATAGACTGGTTATCAATGGAAAAACATGTTCATAGAGGCATCTGGCTGGCTCCGTCAGTAGAGCATGTGACTCTTGATCTCAAGGTTGTGAGTTCGAGCCCCACATTGGGCATGGAGCCCACTTAAAAAGAAAGAATACAAAAACAAATAAAATATTTTAAAAGGCCCAAGACATATTCATAAATTAGACATTGCCACTATATAAGCCTCAAACTTCTTGCTTTCTCTTATTTTATTTTATTTTTTATTTATTTTGAGAGAGAGAGAGAGAGAGAGGGCAAGTAGGGGAAGGGCAGAGAGAGAGGAAGAGGGAGAATCCTAAGCAGGCTCCACACTGTCAGCACAGAGCCCGATGCAGGGCTCAATCTCATGAACTGTGACACGATCATGACCTGAGCTGAAACCAAGAGTCGGGCGCTTAACCGACTGAACCACCCACGCACCCCTTGCTGTCTCTATTTTAAACCAAACCTCTTCTTTCTCATTGCTTAGTCACCTGTCAGCTTGTTGGATCCTGGCAAGGGGCATGTGTATGTATGCGCATACCTGGGTTACCAAACACTGAGCCTTTTTCTTGATTTTCATATCCCCGACATAAAGATAGAAAATGTGGAGGGTGATGGAATTTTGGCTTGCAACTCTCCTTCTAATACCATACGTGGAAGCGCAAATTCTAAGGTCACCTGGTTCCTGTCTAGCGGAATCAGCAGATTTCCAGCTGGCTGTGTGCATGCATGCATTTAGACACTGTGAGCGTGTTATTCAGAGAAGACCAATGTCTCTATACTCTAAAGCCTTTATTTATTTATTTGCACATGACATGTTTAATTCTAAGGTGCTCAAGGCGTCTTGCAAACATTAAATTAACTGTTAATCCTCTCCATGCCTCTACAAAGCAGTGAAGAAAAAAAGCCTTTTATTATAACACATTATGAACTAAATCTGAAAAATAGACTTAACAAGAATAGGGATAATCAAGAGGGATGAACAGAGAAAGACACAACAGGAAAAACAGACCTGGATGAAAAGTCTCCTGTAGCTCCCAGCCATGTAGGGAAACTTTGGGCAAATTTTCCCTGCAGCTGGGGCCCCAGCTAGCTGTGCTGCATTCCATATGGAGACTGCATATGTGTGTTTCTAGGCTTGCTACTTACTACTTCAGTAGCTAGATAACCTTGAGTAAGGGACCTCCCTGCTTGAAGTCGGAATTTTCACATCTGCAAAATGGGGATTACAACAGTGTCCAACTCACAGAGTTATTGTGAAGAAGACTTGTGGTGTTATCTTTCTCTTCCTCTTCCTTTTCTTCCTCCTCCTCATCCTCATCATCCACAATCATCAAGCAAGTCTTTCTCTTGGTCACTGCTGGTAAGGGGATTATTTTCTTGCAGGCAGAACTATGTCTGAAAATTCCCCATCGTATACTGTTTGCAGGAATGTCCTCAAATCTCCATCCCTCCCTGTATCTATGCCTTTGACAGTGTGATTTTTGAGTTCCTCCCATCTGTTTTCCTACCTCTCAAATTTGGGTTGGTTTTGTGACTTGCTTTGGTCAACAGAATACAGAAGTATTATTATCCCAGTTCAAGTGGTCTTGAATCCTTCTGTTTGCTCTCTTGGAAACTTGGCTTCTGCCTTGAGAATAAGTCCAGACCAGCATGTTGGATGATGACAGCCATGTGGTCCAGGAGTACTCACCCCACCAACCGACGGCACTCCTTGCTTGATCAGCCTTCAACCCCCTGCCAGATGACCACGCATGCTTGAGGCCAGCCAATAAGGCTACGCCTGACCCAGGTCAGCAGAACCTCTAAACAATGGCTCACTAAACAATGGCTCCCGTTTTAAGTTACTAAGTTTGGGGAATAGTTTGTTATGCTGTAATAGCTAACTGCTACAGCCTTCTTCTCAGGTTTACCTTTCACTCATTTTGCCAGAACCTTTCTTTCCTGATTTACAAAGATGAATCCATTCTATGAATGTATTTATGGCTAACTCTGACCAGGGTCAGTGGGAGTAACAGAGATGGATTAGTCAAAGTCTCAGTTGTCATGAAGCAACAACCCAGTTGGGTCGGGAAAACATGGCAGGTAACTATCATGAGTGGTGAAAATGGCAAAGGGATTTTCATCAGGGAAATGGGATTCTGAGAGGCTATTGCTCACGTGGAGCTGGGCAGAATGGGAGAGTTGGTGGAAGTCACATAAAGAAATTTAAAAAAAATTTTAATGTTTATTTTTGAGAGACAGAGAGACAGAGCGTGAGTGGGGGAGGGGCAGAGAGTGAGGGAGGCACAGAATCTGACGCAGGCTCCAGGCTCTGAGCTGTCAGCACGGAGCTGGATGTGGGGCTCTAACTCACAAACCGCAAGACCATGACCTGAGCCGAAGCAGATGCTTAACCAACTGAGCCACCCAAGTGTCCCAAGAAATTCTTTCCGTTTATCTAGAATCCATACTTACCCCTCCTTGTCCACTTCCTCAACCTGACTTCTGGACAGGTTGATATAGGCCTCGAACTCATCTCCCTTTATTAGCCTTGCCTGTGCTCCAATCTATTCTTCTATCAAATGATTTTCTCCGACATACAAATCTGGCTATGTTTCTCCCTTATTTCAAACCCTCAAGTTAAAATCAGAACTCCAAAGCATGGACCACAGCATCCTCCCTGGTCAGTCTCACTCCTGTTTCCCCCCCCCCCCCTGGTTTTATATCTACCCACACCTCCCATTCATTACTTAAGATCAAGCTGTGGTTTTTGGAGTCTCTGAGGAGCGTAGCATTATACTTCCTCATCTGGGTTTTGAACAAGTCAAGAAAAATAACTCAAGGGAGCCAGAACACCAAATTATCACCTCTCATTCTGATAAGAACTAAGTTATGGGTGCCTGGGTGGCTCAGTTGGTTAAACATCTAACTCTTGGTTTTGGCTCAGGTCATGATCTCATGGTTTGTGAGTCTGAGCCCCCACAGCACTGGGCTCTGTGCTGACAGCATGGAGCCTGCTTGGAATTCTGTTTCCCTCTCTCTCTGCCCTTGCCCTACCCACGATCTCTCTCTCTCTCTCAAAAATAAATAAACATTAAAAAAAAAAGGGGGGGGTTAAGTTAGATGACACAGTTTGTGTGAGTGGCATGGGCCTGCTAGCTGATTCCCCTGAGCCAGGCAAGTCCCCCATCCAGCCACAAGAAGTCCTGGCTTGGGGAGTCTTGAACCAGCAAGTGTAAAATGCATGATGCGAAGATGCACAGAACTGCTCTTTGCATGTAATTTGCTCACCAGAGGATAAAGGGAGGTCTGTTTTATTCTTTCCAAACTTACTGATCAGATAAGTGTTCTTACTTCCCCTGGGATAGAGTGAGTAAAGGGGTAGAAAGAGGCCGCGGAAAGACATCAAAAGAAGAGAAAATATGTCCCTCTAACAGTAGGGAACTGCCGTGGTCCTATGAACACACCACTGCAGCTTTCACACCTGTGCATCTTCACACATGCTGCTGCTTCTGGCTGGAACATTTAAAATGAAAGCGTCCCTGGGCTTCACTAGAATGCCGAGGAGGTCAAAGGCTTAGACAAGTTTAAGAATCCATGGTATAACATTTGAGACTGGTCACTCTTGAACCAGTTTGGTTGAATTAGATCCCAGCTCTGCTGCCTATGAGCCCTACAATCATACAGCAATTATTTAACTCCTCGGAATCTCAATTGTCTCATCTATAAAACGGAAGTAAAAATAAGGCAAAATTTCTAGACGACACGATACTCTATGTGGAAAATCCAAAATATTCCACTAAAAACCTGCTAGAACTGATCCATGAATTCAGCAAAGTCACAGGATATGAAATCAATGCACAGAAATCAGTTGCATTTCTATACACCAATAATGAAGCAGCAGAAGGGGAAATCAAGGAATCGATTCCATTTACAATTGCACCAAAAACCATAGATTTCTTAGGAATAAACCTAACCAAAGAGGTGAAAAAATCTGTACACTGAAAACTATAGAAAGCTTATGAAAGAAATTGAAGAAGACACACACAAAAATGGAAACTATTCCATGCTCATGAATTAGAAGAACAAATATTGTTAAAATGTCGCTACTGCCCAAAGCAATCTACATATTCCATGTAATCCCTATCAAAATAACACCAGCATTCTTCACAGAGCTAGAAAAAATAATCCTAAAATTTGTATGGAACCAGAAAAGACTCCAAATAGCCAAAGAAATCCTGATGCTGGAGGCATCACCATCCCGGACTTCGAGGTGTATTTACAAAGCTGCAATCATCAAGACAATATGGTATGGGCACAAAAAACAGACACTTCGGTCAATGAAACAGAATAGAGAACCCAGAAATGGACCCACAAACATGGCCAACTAATCTTTGACAAAGCAGGAAAGAATATCCAATGGAATAAAGACAGTCTCTTCAGCCCCAAATGGTGTTGGCAAAAATGGACAGTGACTTGCAGAAGAGTGAACCTGGACCACTTTCTTATGCCATACACAAAAATAAACTCAAAATGGATGAAAGACCTAAATGTAAAACAGAGAGCCATCAAAATCCGAGAGGAGAAAGCAGGCAAAAACCTCTTTGACCTTGGCCACAGCAACCTCTTACTCAACGTATCTCCAGAGGCAAGGGAAACAAAAGCAAAAATGAACTATTGGGACCTCATTAAGGCAAAAACTTCTGCACGGCAAAGGAGACAATCATCAAAACTAAAAAGCAACTGATGGAATGGGAGAAGATAATTGCAAATGACATATCAGATAAAGGGTTAGTGTCCAAAATCTATAAAGAACTTATCAAACTCAACACCCATGAAACAAATAATTCAGTGAAGAAATGGGCAACAGACATGAATAGACACTTTTCCAAAGAAAACATCCAGATGGCTAACCTGCTCATCATCAGAGAAATACAATGGAATGGTTTTTTTTTTGTTTTTTGTTTTTGTTTTTTCCTGGACTTTCCATCACTAGCTCCTTGGAGTCATGAAATGTCTCTTCCACAACAAAGTCTTCCTTGCCACTTGGAACATGCTTAGATTTGAGGCTATTATAGATATGTTTTAATCAGTGTATGAGTGGAGGAAACTCTATTAACCACTGCCTTCTTGTTGAAACTTCCCTGCCTCATGGAGCAGCACCTAGCAGTCTAGGGACCTGGAGGAGAAATCCAGAGGAAGGAGATGAAGGTGATGGGTAGCCCCTGAGCCTTGAGAAGTTGTCTTGTCTACATGGGGACTCTGTGCTTGTGCACTTGCTTCCATGGCAGGCATCATCCATCTTGGCTGCTCGCTTTCAGATTAGCTACAGCCATGAACAAATCTGTACAGTAGTTGGAGAAGGATGGGTACTTAAAACTTAGCAAAGATCTCAAAACAATTATTTAAAAGTTTTGCACTTCCAAATTTTCCCTCTGTCATAGCTCTTTTTTTGGCTTAACAGCAGTCTCCAAATGTATTTGCTTATTACCTCTGAAAATAATTTTGGAAATTAATATGCTTCCTCAAAAGTTTTTGAGTCAATGTCTTGAAATTTTCATCTGAAATTTAAATAATTGCCAGGGATGTCATTTTTAGTGAGTTATAAATATTGACATTTTAAACTAAAATGCCATGTTGTGATTTAAATGTATCCATTGAGATCTAGCCACTGAGATGGTGATTAGAAAATCACCATCAAATATAAAAATATATAAAAGAATAATTTACTTTTGAATAACTGGATATTTTGCATTCTCGTGTAAATTTTGTTCAGCATGGGTCAAAACATTGCATTTCTAACACTAAGCTTTGCCCTTATCGGAAATGTTTACAAGACAGGCAATAAAGGCACTGAGTTTTGCATTCCTCACAGAGATTGGACAGAAGTCAATGGTATTTAAAGAAAGGAAGGAGGATGCTTCCAAGGTGTTAATTTTTAGAACCATGGACAGAGGGGTTCCTCAAATGTTTTAGTCACGCTGCTCTTCAACCCTGGATTTGAGCCCAACGTGGGGATGACAGGCTAGGTTGCTGACAACTCTCAGATGTGCTGGAACCTGCATCCTGGCCCCTTCAGAGTCTATTCCAGGCTGAATGATCTAAATGCTGATGAGTGTCTCCACCCTCCTGACTCTGCGCTGAGGCTGGGCCTTCAGCTGTGGAATCTGTCAGAGCAGGGAGGAAAAGAACAGCACCCTGACTTCCTAATTAAGATTTCCTAGGGCTAGGATTTAAATTGGCTTTTGTTCCCTCAGCAAACACTAGGACAGAGAGGCAACAGTGGGCAGTAGCTATTGGTTGGGAAATAAGGGGCATTTGCAGATGATTTAGCAAAGGACAAGCCACACCCAGTTAATTGGGAGTAGGGAACAACCAGATTTTAAATGCAAAAGGATTGAAAATCCAATGTAAATGGGCTTTGTAGGCTTGGTAATGAAATTTGTGCAGTGTCCGAGACGAGGGTCAGAGAAGAGATGGAGACATGTCAAGATTATCGGTTCAACAGTTCTTTCTTTCCTTCTTTATTCATCTGAACACTAAACCGATTTATCAACCAGCCTCATTTGGGTAACATAATAATAAGTGCTTATGGTAGGATGCATTCAAAGCATACATAGATGTCAGGAACACCTGGATTTAAATCACTGCTTTACTCTTTGTTTCCCATATGAGTTGGGATAAGGTACTCAATTTCTCTAAAGTCCCAGCCCATCTAGCCCTTGGGGATGGCAGCCCCAAGGGTGGGCAATGCATAGACCTCCTGGCCATTTATGGTGGCCTGGACTTGCATCATCTCATCTGGAAACGGGGACGATATCTTCCTTAGGGCGATGGCAGGAGAGTTAAGTAAGTTAACGTGCATATATTGCTTAGCTTGGTAGCTGACATGGAATTGGCATGAGTAACTATTGGTTTTGAACGTGGCTATGTGCCAGGGATTATTAGATAGGATTTTTATCATTATTTTTAATTTGAGAGAGAGAGAAAGAGAAAGAGAGAGAGAGCGGGCGTGGGGGAGAAGGGCAGAGGGAGAAAGAGAATCTTAAGTAGGCTTCACGCTCAGTTGAGAGGCTGATATGGGGCTCAATCCCATGATCTTGATATCATGGCCTGAGCTGAAATCAAGAGTTGGATGCTCAACCAACTGAGCCATCCAGGAGCCCCATAGGATTATTGAGTTTAACTCCCACAACCATCCAATGAGGCAGACCTTGCCCAACTTCCCATAGCTAGTAATTGAAACATCTTGGCTTTGATTTAGCAGTGTACTTGTATAGCCTGTGCTCTTAACTAGTAGTATACCCTGAATAACATGCTCTTCTTTCCTTTCTCCTTCACTATTATCCTTATGTATCTTTCCATCCGTCTGTATCTATCTATCATCTACCTACCTACCATTTTCATCAACTTCACCATCTCTATTCTTTTTCTTTCTGTCTGCTTCTATCAATCACCCATCTTTCTGTTCTCTGTCTACATACCCTATACACCACTTTATGTGCATATAGTTGGCGTAATACACAGAGAACAAAGCAGAGGCTCAGAGAACGTAACAGACCCCAGACAACAGAGCTGGTTTTTTAGTCTAGAACTGTCGACTCCAAAACCAGTGCTGGAATGTTTCAAACACACATCAAGATTATGATTAGAAGTTGTCAGCAATTCATCTTCAGGATAGTTATTTTAAAGTTTACTGCCAAGAAAGAAAAATATAAAGGCATCAGCAATCTTCCTCAACATTTTTTGGCAGTTAGCAAAGAAGAAAGCATATTTTAATAAGGGGAACCGGAGCTGATGTTTTAGGGATGGAGATCATGGGTTTTCAGGATTTAAGATGGTACCCATGTCGCTCGCATGCCGCCGAAGGCTTGGTGGTCTTCATGTCTGGCTGCACGGTTCTTCTTGCAGGCGCAACCGTGAGGATGACAGCTTTAAAGGCGACACGGTGGCCTAGAGGCAAGTGGAACCCAGGAAAAGTGTGACACGCCCTGCGCATTTATATATAGAGACACTCTACGGAGCTGACACAATTATCTGCAGTAATAGAGGGGAGTTGGCAGCACACAAGATCCAGAACAGCAGGCAATCCCCGAATCATAACTCTCCAGCTTTGGAATGCATGGACTTCATTGGGATAATTTTGCATCTGATTAACTTTCCTAATTAGGCTTCCCATAAACCAGCATGACCTCTTCAGCATTTATCCCGGAATACATCAATTCCTCTGCAGTAGTTTTCGATAATGTGGGAGATGACCCGTGGTTGGCACCCTTTCCCCTCCTGTCTCCATGGCTCCAAGTGATTGCCTCTCTCCATCAAGTCCCTTGCTTTGTTCCACCTGCCCCTGTCCACAGATGACCTAATGCCAGCCCCAGCAGGCAAACACAGACCTGCTCCCATGGTTTCTCTCAACTTCCCTCACATCTGTCTCCAAAAAGGATATCTAAACAAACACATGGCATCACTCTCCTGGAAACTACCCATTTCAATTATCCTGTCTTGTTTTCCCAGTAAACCTTAGGGATACCTGCAGACGCCAATAGTTTTGAATCTAAAGTAAATCTCCCTAGATCACCTCTCATTGACCCTAGCTGACACAAACTGCTCTATGTTCGGATATTTGATTAAAAAATAGGGGCACTTGTCCAGGTTTTCTGCTCCCCTTCCTTCTTAGAGGATGAAGTGATTCCTACTCCTTTCCAAAATAAATCCTCCCTGTTGTGTCTTGGATCCAGTTTCCCTTTGGGAAGCGATGCTATTGCTTTCCCCTTCCCCCTCCACCTCATCTCTCTTTTCAAGCTCTTCTTTTCTACTGGCTTCTCCCAGTAGCCTTCGACACGCTTTGGTGGCCTCCATACAACAATAAAAACAAAGACAAACCAAAGCAAACTTTTTCAGAACTCAACCTTTCCCTTAAGTTGCTCCCCGGTTCCTTCTCTTCAATTACTATCATTAGTCTTTATCGTTCCTTCATTACCCAACCTGCAGCTGGCTTGCTTTGACTTTCTCTTCCCACCAAAAGCACACTCTGTAAGACCAATAACCTCCATCAAAACTCTTTTTCACATTGTATTGTTATTTTTTTATGTCTGTTTTCTCCCACTGGTTTGCTCTTTGAGATCAAGAAGACATTAATTATGTGTGCTGGCATCCAACCAAGGGCCTTGCATATGTATCTTCTCAGCTAACATTTTTGAATGAATGTGCTCGGCCAAACCCAGTGGGTCCTTTTCTCTGTCACTTTACTAGTTTTCTCAGATGCATTTCCTGCTGCTGACTGTCCATCCTGCTTGAAATTCTCTCCTCTGGATTCTGGGATGTAGCTTCTCTTTTCCTATTCTCACCTCAACCTGCTCCTAGGGAAAATGGATAGGGTCTTATTCATTCTTGTAATCCATCCCTATTGTCTTTAGCAGGTCATGATAAATCAAATGGATTAGAATGGGTGAATCACGCTGGCTATGTAAAAGTTTTCTGTACTCTGTTTTTATTCCAAGGAAGGTATTCCCTAAATAGGTTTTTAATTCTCAGAAATCTCAGGTCTCTCCAGTAGGTGATTGTTTGAACTCTGCCTTATTTATGTCCATGGATCATAAGACACTTGCTGCTAATAAGTATGGAATCCTCTTTGTATTTAACCTTAATTTTTTAAAATATGTAGTCTAAAGAAGTTTTCAATCTAATTTCAACCAGGAAATCTGATTGAAGATCAAGCATGCCTTATCTCTTTTACAAGAAGCAATAAATGTGCCCAAAGCTACCCACAAAATGAGTGGTTAATATGAGATTAAAAGCTAGACTTATTGCCCCAAAAACTGTGAGATAGATTGATTATAAAACTTGCCTAAATTCTTTACTGCTTCCTGGATCCTCGCCCTTTGCAATGTGATTTTTCAGAGGCTCCCTCCACCCCACCTTAATTTTGGTTGGCTTTATGACCCGCTGATTAAATGTGGGGGAAGTTGGGGCACCTGGGTGACTCAGTCAGTTGAGCGTCTGACTCTTGAGTTCGGCTTATGTCATGATCCCAGGGTTGTGGGATCGAGCCCTGTGTTGGTCTCTGCACTGAGTGTGGATTGCTTAGTATTCTCTCTCTCTCTCTCTCTCTCTCTCTCTCTCTCTCTGGCCCTTTCCCCTGCTCACGCTCTCTCTTTGTCTCTAAAATTAAAAAAAAAAATGTGATGAAGTGACTCTGTGCCAATTTCCAATTTCAGCCTAGGGCTCAAGAAGTCTGGCAGGCTTCCATTTATTTTTAGAACCCCACTATCTCCATGTGAACAAAGCTGGGCCAGCCCTTTGGAGAAGGAGAGACCATGTGAGGCAGAGATAATCATTCCAGCCAACACCATCCTAGACTGGCCAACCGTCAGCTGAATGAGCAGCTGACCAACATATGAGCAAGTCAGGCCAAGATCAGCCTAGCTCAGCCCAGAGCAGTGGTACCACCCACTAGATCTGCAGATTTATGAGCTAAACAAATGCTTGCCATTATAAGACACAGTGTTGTTTTTGGATGGCTAGCATATCTACACGAAGGAAAAGACTGGGTCGGAAATGTGATTGGTGTGTCTGAACCACTCAATGATGAAATGACAAATGTCTGACAAAATTAGTTGATTATCTTGATGAAAAAATAGCTTTACTGAGATATAATTCATACACCATACAATTCATCCACTTAAATTATACAGCGGTCTCCCTTATCCACAGCAGATATGTTCTAAGACCCCCAGTGGATGCCTGAAACTGAATAGCAGCAAACCTTCTATATACTATGTTTTATCCTATACATACACACCTGTGATAAAGTTTAATTTATAAATTTGGTGCAGTAAGCAATTAAACAATAATAACTAATAATAAAGCAGAACAATTATAACAGTATGCTTTAATAGGTTATGTGAATATGCCTCTCTTGCTCAAGATATCTTATTGTTGGGACCCTACTTCTTGGGATGATGGGAGATGATAAAATGCCTACATGGTGAGATGCACTGTGGTGAACGCTGCGGACACTGTGATGTAGTGTAAGACTACTACTGACCTGACGATATGTCAGAAGGAGGACCATCTGCTTCAGAACCACAGTTAGCCTCAGGCAACCGAAACCACAGAAAGCAAAACCACAGATAAGATAAGAAAGGGTACTGTATAATGCAACAATTTTCAGTGTGTTCAGAGTCCTGTAACCAGCACCACAATCAATTGTAAGGTATTTTTACAGCCCCTCAAAGAAATCCAACACCTGTTAGCAGTCATTCCCAGCTTACCATCTCCCCCTCCCCCAGCCGGGTGCAACCACTAGTCTACTTTCTATCTATGTAGATTGGCCTATTATGCAAATAGCATATAAATGGAATGATACAATATCCGGTGTTTTGTGGCTGGCTTCTTTTACTTAGCATAATGTTTTTGAGGTTCCTCCATGCTGTAGCATCTATCAGTACATATTTCATTTCTTTTTTATTGCTGAATAATACTTCATTGTATGGACATACCACTTTTCTGTACCCATTTATCAGTTGATGGATATTTGGATGGTCTCCACTTTTGAGCTGTTATGACTCGTGTGGCTGTGACCATTCGTGTACAAGTTTTTGTATGGACGTGTATTTTCATTTCTCCTATGTATATACCTTGGAGTGGAGTTGTTTGGTCATCTTACTACTCTCTGTTGAATTTTTTTTTTCTAAGAACTGCCGGATGGTTTTCCACAGTGGCCGCACCATTTTTCAGTTCCATCAGCAGTGTATGAGGCTCCCATTTCCCCATATCATCACCAACAATTGTTATTATATGTCTTATTGATTATAGCCCTCCTCGTGGTATGAAGCGGTGTCATATTGTGATTTTCATCAGCAATTCCCTGATCACCAGCGACGTTGAGATATTTTCATTTATTTATGGTGTCCATTTGTGTTCCTTCTTTAGACAGATGTCTATTCAGATCCTTTGCCCAATGTTCAGCCAAAATTTGGAACCACTGCCTTGGCCCATATTTTTCTAGGTGAAGTGATGTTGAGAAATAAGGGGACTTACTTGGAAATTATAGGTCAATATCAGGAAAAAAATAAAGGCTTCCAATGCTTGCACCCGGCACATCTTTTCGCCATGTAGGAAGGCTTAATAATAAATGCTGTGTATAGATAGCAGCGATGGGCAGAGGAGGCGCAAAGTTCAGCTGTAAACACTTTATTAACTGCTCTTGAAAAGCACAGACTCCACTTTCTGTAGATTGTAACTCACAGGCCCCAGAGGAATAAACTAACAAGAACTCAAAGGTAAAAAGTCCTTACTGTCCCCTGCTGTGTTCAATAGCAGTTGTCCAAATAGACCCCTAACTGGGAGATGTGGAGTGGGACAAGGGGAAGAGGATGAGTAGATTGTGAAGGGAACAATAATGCTGGACATGAGGAGCAGTGGATTGATTTTGAGTGTATAAAATCAGGGAATAGGTGCCAGTTAAGCATTATCAGCTTCCACATTCCAGATTCAAATTCTGGGAGGAAAGGTCTGTCAGAGCCCCTACGACCAAGGGGCTGGGAAGGACTCCAAAGTTTTGTGAGTAATAAATCAGGTTTTTCAAATTTTCACTTTGCAAAAATCCTTTACAAAACTTGTAGCAGAGTTAATTATGCAACCAGTCCCTTTGAAAAGCTGTAACTTTGCATGTAGGTTATGGTTGTACCTCAGATCAAATAAAGGTAGGAAAAAAGCCTAGAAGGAAGTAAACCAAAAGATTCACATTATGCACATTCCAATTTTTCCAAAACAAGCATGAATTGGGGTTTTTTTTAATAAGTAAAATTTCTTTTTTTGAGATAGGCAATACATTTAGATTTAAGTGCACAGAATCAAAACCCAGGCTGCCTGTGTTTAAATTGCAGTCCTGCTATTTATTAGCTGTGTGGCACTGGGAAAATTAATATCCTCTTCTGTGTCTTCATTTCATCTTGCCTAAGATAAGCATACTAGCGGGACATTCCTCATAGAGTTGATGTGAAGATTAAACGAGTTTTAAAAGATTAAATTTTTTTTAATTTTTTTAAGTTTATTTATTTTTGAGACAGAGAGAGACAGAGCATGAACGGGGGAGGGTCAGAGAGAGAGGGAGACACAGAATCAGAAGCAGGCTCCAGGCTCTGAGCCATCAGCCCAGAGCCCGACGCGGGGCTCGAACTCACGGATCGCGAGATCGTGACCTGAGCTGAAGTCGGACGCTTAACCAACTGAGCCACCCAGGTGCCCCAAGATTAAATTTTTTTAAGTAGGCTTCACACCCTGCGAGGAGCCCAACATGGGGTCTAAACTCACAACCCTGAGATCGAGACCCGAGCTGAGATCAAGAGTCAGACGTTTAGAGATCAAGAGTTGGACGTTCAACTGACTGAGCCACCCTGGCGACCCTAAATGAGTTAACCTTTTAAAAGAGTTTGCTATGCGTACCTCATGTAGTAAAGACTATACAAGTCTTTGATATTATTAGTATCGTTTTAACTGTGTTGATTTTGAATGGACTTGTTCATTTCTTCATTCAAATATTCAGTGAACATTTTCCATTTGCCAAGCCCTATAGTAGGCATTACTATGCAGAGATAAGAAGGTGTGGTCCCTGTTTTCAAGCTCATGGAAGTTCCAGTGGAAAACCACTCTCATTTTCTCCTTCACACAATAGTACCTTCCATTCAATGTTCAGTTATCATATGCCAGGCACCATGCTGAAAGTTCTCCAGACATCGTTTGAGACTTAGATTTGCCCTTCAGGGTTAATATTCTGATTTCTATTCTACAGATGAGGAAAACATGTCTCTGAGAGGTCAAGTAATTTGGCCAAGGTCATAGCACTACTAACTGTGACCCTAATGCAGGCGCTTTTAATAACTGCATGATCTTTCCTCTTAAATTCCAGTTTATGACTATTGGAATAAGTATTTTTATCAGCCTCTCCAGCAGTAGCTCTAATGGACTTGCTGTTGGGTTTCGCATGGAACCAAGTTTGGAGAGAAGGGTGTGAAGGTTGAGGAAACGTCTGAGAAGAAAATATCATCAAATAAGTCATCAGGCTGCAGTCGCAGAAATGTAGTCAAAACTCCCCTCTAACAGATGAAATCTTGATAGCCAGAGTCCTGTGTCTTTTAAATCTTTCCCATCCCCAAACTCCAAAGTAATAAACCATTCAGATAAAACTCAATATTCTTCAAGGTATGAGGCAGATCATCCCTTTTTGTAGGAAGTATGTGCTCGGGGTGATTTTTTTTTTAATGTTTATTTTTATTTTTGAGAGAGAGACAGAGCATGAGTGGAGGAGGGGCAGAGAGAGGGGGAGACACAGAACCCAAAGCAGGCTCTAGGCTCCGAGCTGTCAGCATAGAGCCCAACGCGGGGCTCGAACTCACGAACCGCGAGATCATGACCTGAGCTGAAGTCAGACACTCTACCGACTGAGCCACCCAGGCGCCCCTAGGGGTGCTTTTTGAAGACAGAAGGCCCTCTAGAGCCATCTCAAATTTAATTTGCCCCACAGTGGGAGATAAATATTATTTCTTACATAGCAGATTAATCCCAGCCAAGCCAGTTTTCCTAGCCAATCCATCCTCCCTGGGCTTTGGAAGACTGCCTCTCCAGCATCCACAACACAAAGAGTTAATGCTACAGCCTAAGTAGGTTTTTAAACAAGAGACCCATCTTTTGTGTGTGTGTGTGTGTGTGTGTGTGTGTGTGTGTGTGTGATCTGTTGAATTTAAGTTTGGAGACGGTGATGAGGAAGAGCTCTATTTGCTTGGAAACTGTAAGGTAACAAACAAACAAAAAACCGACTTTGGTTCACATGGTTGATTTCACACTCTTTCTCTTTGGACCTTTTTATACATTAATCATTGAGTTCATTTCATATTGCCTTTCTTCATTTATGCAAGTTCTAAAGAGCGGAACCCCTAATTCTCTGCACTTCTTGACCCTGTCTGAGCCCCTGCGAAAATTGTGTCATAGTGGGAATTATCTTCTATTGTCTCCCTCTCCTGTGCTTGATCCATTTATATCGAGGTTCATTCTTCTGTCTGTCATTCCTGTGGATTTGGAAAGTGGCCTGGCATTCGCTGGTAAAAATCTTCAGGTGTTAGCTTTATGGCAGGACTCGATTAAAATGATGTTCGTAATGGATTTTCAGGTGGTATGACAAGTTAGGAAGAAGAAGCAATTATTTGATTCATACTTACAGGAAAAAAAGGTTGGGCTCTGCCATCGATGGTGACTGAAAGCCGTGTCAGTGAGCCAAATCTGAAAATATAAATATGATGTTTGTAACATCAGTAGTGATCACGGTTTTGAGTTATGGTAGATTAATGTTCCAAGTTTCTGGAGTCCAGCTGTGGGCAGAATGAGGTGGGAATTGGGAAATGCCTGCTGAGTTTCAAGTATCTACCAAACCAACCCCAGGTTTTCAGGAGGAAGGCTAGTGTTAGGAAAATGAAGACATCCTTTTTTCTCTTGTTCCAATAATGTAGCTGAAGCCCAAAGTCATTCTAGCTCTAGGAGCAGTAGAGAGTTGAAAAGAACTGTACCGTCCAACCCAGCAACTATTTCCTGTTTCATCACCTTGAATAGAGACACATTTGTTTATTCTCTCAAATCTTTTCTGAAAAATGATAGACTCATGGAGAAAGAAGCAATGTTATTGGCCCGCGGCTCCATGGCTGCTAGTCTGCAGGGCTGGCTTTGAATGTAGGCAATCTAGTAAGTGAAGTAAGATATTGAAATTAGAAGGAAAGGTGTCCTAACTAGATAGTTAATTACCTGGGTAAATGGTGGACATAGTCTTTACTGGAAATACACTGAATAAAACACACTTTCTGGTGTTCTTGATAATATCATGGAGACATGTAACCCCCAGAGCATCTACCCCAATTCCTTCATCTCATAGATTAAAAACAAAGTGGGGAGGAGGAGAGGAGAAGTGATCTACTGAAGACCTGAACATGTTATTTTCTTGTGGTTTCTGCCTTGCACTCACCAGTCTGTCCCTTAGCATGTGCCGTTCCTGTCCCTGAAGTCCTAGTCCCCACAAATTTCTACTTACCTTTTATGTCCGAGGTCACAAATGACCTCCTGAGACCCCCTGTATGTCTTCCCTCTGCCTTAGGCCACACCAGATTAGACCCCTCTTCTGTTTTTTCTAGCACCAACTATCTATAGGCAGCAACTCCCCATTTAATTGGTTGATATGGTTCAGTCTCCTGATCTGACAGATAAGGAAACTGAGGCTCACATCTTAGAAGGGATTAGCCTGTGAGCACATACTTGGTGAGAAGCAAACTCAGGACTACAACCCACATATTCTGAAGCCATAGCATCTCACCAATGCATGTGACTTCTCCATATTTTTGCTGATTTTCATAGCAGTTGGTAAAATTCTTCTCTCATGTAGTAGCTGTGTGCCTTTGGGAAAGATGCTCAATCTCTCTGAGCCTCACTTTCCTCATTGGAAATCACACACAATAACATGGCTTATATTAAGATTTACTGTGAGAATTAATTGCGAAAATTCGTGTAAGGTGTTTAGTACAGTTGTTGGCACTGATATAAGTCTGCCTAATGTCATAATCCCAGGGGCCCAATTCCCATTATATTCTTAGATTATCCTGTTCAATAAATTAAAAAAAATTTTTTTTTTTTTTTGCTTTAAAGAGAGCACGCACACATGTGTGCATGTGCACAAAAAGGAGAGGGGCAGAGGGAGAGAGAGACTCCTGAGCACTCCTGACATGTCAGGACATGCTCAGGTCATGTCCAATCCCATGACCCTGGGATCATGACCTGAGCCATAATCAAGAGTTGGACGGTTTCCTGAGTGAGTCACCCAGGTGCCCCCACAAGTTCACTTTTTATCATTGTTTTTATGTCAGATGCTCTGACTCCCATTTTATTTTCTTGCTTGTTTTTTTCTTTTCCCTGTGGGTCTTGTTTTCTGCATGAATATTGGAAGCCTTGCAGGCTGGTAGAGCTATTTAAGACTCTGCACTCCTGGGTTCTGACCAGCAGCCTGGTGAGAACACCAATCAAACCAGTTTCACCCTCAAGTTACTCAGCAAAACGGATCTGGACTTTCTGATCCTCGCATATTCCCTGTATATCTACCGACAGGACAAGTAAGTGGAAATTCAGCAACCCTGAACTAATGGAAGAAATACAGTGCCGGATGACTTTCAAATTTAAAGGGCAATGCTGTTTTGGAGAAAGGTCTCTGTGTAAGGTTACTCTTTCATCCAGAGCGGTGCACAGATCCAATCATCTGGAAAGTCAATAGAGAGGTATTTCGGTGTGAGGGTGACTATCTTTAGATTTGGGGGGTTATTGGGCACTTGTGCTTTGGGATTAGGCAATCTGATGGACCTGTAGCCAAAATGAGTTTTGGAATGGAGTAGGGGGCTGTGATTGGAAAGCATGTGGTCTCAGAATAGACGTGGGTTTGATCCTGATTTCCACTTCCTGCTTGTGTCATGTTGAACAAATTACTCTCTCTTAGTCTCAGGGTCCTCATCCAGAAAATGGTGATATTAACAATACCTATATCAGGAGATTATTTGTTCATTTATAGGAAACATCACTGAGCACCTACTCTGTGCCTATCTTTGGCACTTGGGTGACATCATTAAACAAGACAATGCAAACAATCAAATGAGATAATATAAGGCATACATTTCAATACTCAATGCCTCGTAAGCGGTGAAACCGGAAGCAAATGACAGCTATTTGTACCACATTTTCTTATTCACTAAACAGAACTATGATGTGCACTCTGTTTGTTTTGAAGCCTGTCCCTGCCCATGGGTGGTATGTAGCATCTTTGTGACTTTGATTTTGCCTGATCCATTGAACTAGCATGGCAATGGGGAGGGGATGGGGGAATTCAGAACTAAAATGCTAAGCTGAGGGTCACACGATATCAAAACCTTTCAAGGGGATGACAGGAGGATGTCTCCTGAGATACACTTATCTAAATTAGGGATGAAGTTCTCAATGGCAAGCTTATTTCTTCAACCTCTTCATATCGTGTTTTCTGTAACCTTTTTATAGCCTGTGCGGGGGATGGGGGGGGGGCTGAAATGGGACCAAAAACAGTGTGCAGAAAAGGGTTTTTCTCATTCCTTTTATCAATCTTGTTCAAAATGTCCATTCTCCAGAATATGGGCTGGGGATGTAAATTCTACAATTTATCTATTTCCAGCATGCCTTGGTGAGGACAAGTTTCTCCAGGTCTCCAAGGACTGTGCTTCTGTGATGTAAATGCTGGTGCCAGAGATAGGGAGCATTAAGCACACCAAACATCCATCTGGGAATCACAGTGCAAGCTGACGGAGGGGAGGGAACACCAAGCGTGTTCCATGTACCAGACAACGTGCTAGAGGAGCCCACAGCCAGGCGCGAGCAGGCATGGCGAAGAAGAAAACCACTTTAGATGGGAAATCAGGGAAGACCCCCCCCCACCCCCGCAGGGTTTGTTTTTTTTTTAAAGCCGAGACCTGAGGACCAAAAAGAAGCAACATGGAGACTGGAGGAAAAAGTCACCAGAGGAAAAGGTGGCATGTACAAAGATTCTGACCTGACGAAGGACTTTGACCCTTGGTGTTTTCTAGGAGCCAAGAGGAAGCCACAGTGAATGGAGCAGGGGGCAAGAGAGGGTTACAGGAACTGGTGTACATGAGGCAGGCAAAGTTGTGCAAAGGAGTCCTAATCTTAGTCCAAGTCAGAAGGAAATCTCTGGAAGGTTAAAAAAATTGTTTGAACTTTGAAATAATTTTAGAGTCGCGAGGATAGTATAGTCAGTTCCCTTATACCATTTACCCAGTTCCTGCTAATGTTTTTTTTCCAATATATGAAATTTATTGTCAAATTGGTTTCCATACAACACCCAGTGCTCATCCCAAAAGGTGCCCTCCTCGATACCCATCACCCACCCTCCCCTCCCTCCCACCCCCCATCAACCCTCAGTTTCTTCTCAGTTTTTAACAGTCTCTTATGCTTTGGCTCTCTCCCACTCTAACCTCTTTTTTTTTTTTTTTCCTTTCCTTCCCCTCCCCCATGGGTTTCTGTTAAGTTTCTCAAGATCCACATAAGAGTGAAACCATATGGTATCTGTCTTTCTCTGTATGGCTTATTTCACTTAGCATCACACTCTCCAGTTCCATCCACGTTGCTACAAAAGGCCATATTTCATTCTTTCTCATTGCCACGTAGTATTCCATTGTGTATATAAACCACGATTTCTTTATCCATTCATCAGTTGATGGACATTTAGGCTCTTTCCACAATTTGGCTATTGTTGAGAGTGCTGCTATAAACATTGGGGTACAAGTGCCCCTATGCATCAGTTCCTGCTAATATTGATAGCCATCTCCCATCTCCCATAAATGGTTCCATTGATCAGAACCTAGGATTAACACCGGTACCGTACTATTAACGCAACTTCAGATCATTGGGAGATTCTAAGCAGGAAGATTACTTAAGAATGGCCACCTCCTTAAAATATAACTCGCTACCTGTGGGAGTGCATCAGAGTGGGGTAAAATGGAAGTTAGGAAGCCATGGCAGTGAGCTAAGTGAGAGATGGGGCGGTGTGACGCTGGCAACGAGGGTGGACTCAGGGTTGGGTGGGGAACGAGTGGGGGAGGGGTGAAGGAAAGGAAAACAAAACTGCATCCTCAACACATGGCCCGAGCAGGATGATGGATGCCAGTGCCATTGGCTGATATGAGGAAAAACTGTAAAAGGCAGGAGAGCTTCGGGGAAGATCAAAGCTTCGGTTTGAGCGTGTTAAGTGCAAGATGCCTGGAATTCTATAGAATTATAATTTATCATTACTAGCGCTGGAAGAGAGCCTCAATTAGGGGTGTGTTTGGATTGAACACTTCTGTCCAGCTCTTATGTTTACCCTTTTAACTAGAAGGAAGCAATAGTTATTAAATATTATTGAAAAGTCAGGTCCTAGACTAGATTCCCAAATTCAATTAATAGGATGGTTTTTGGCAATGGAAAATATACTTTAATGTGGCAAATATTTGAAGAGATGAACTCTCTGGATTGTACCCTGAAAGAGGAAATCAAACACTGACAAGTTAAAGTCCCAGAGGCAAGCGCCCAGGCAGACTCTAAACCTGGGTTTCTGTGTCCTGTTGGCTGGATACTGTGGGACTCAGTTTCCTTGTCTGTAAAGTATAGACAGCAAATCACCACTTGGGGGCTGCTGGGCTGATTTACATGATTTGGTGTTTATAAGGCGCCTGGTACAGTACTTGGCGTATAAATATTGGTTCCTGTTCTCTCCTTCTAAACAGATATCCTTGCTTTAACAGAGCAATCCCCTGCACTTTAAAAACATTTTTTGATTATCAAAGTGCCTACTGCAGCCTCAGAGCCTAGACTCATTTTCTCAGAAATCAGAAGAAAATGGAAGTATTTTTTTCTTCCTCTTCAAAGAAAACCTGAGAACAGTTAATTAAATGATCTGAGTTGACTTCATTTAGTACAGAATTACGGGCTCTCGGCATGGGCTGATATCCTTGACCCTCTCGTTAACCTGCACGGTCTCAGATTCTAAAGACCCTAGCACTTTTGCCATCCAGGCATCTGAGTGTCCTTGCTGATCTTTGGCTGATCTTTGAACTCTCCCTGTTTATTTTCTCATCAGTTAGTGGCTTCCCACCCTCTTTGGGCTGAACTCTGTGCAGGGAGCCCCAATGCTCCCTGCCCGGCCTTTACTCCGTGCCAAGCTGCTTTGCGACACTGGCAGGGCTCTGTTCACCTTCTGCTCAGTTCTCTCTGCCCCCACCCTTCTCTGTCTTCCTCCTGGACCCCAAAGGCCAAAGCTGTGCAGGTGGGTCTTGTGACACCGTCACACCTTTTATCTTATTCCTTGGCCTTTGTTGATGTTTGCTAGGCTCTTCTTCCTCTGGAGCACCTGTTTCCACTCCTTACCCTTGCTCTCAAGTATGTATTAGTCCTCCTGATTCAGCTGAGGCCATTTTATCAGAGTTTCCTCGACCATCTGGTTCCCATAATTCACCCATTGATTTATCGTCCATTCAATCATTCGTTCAGGCACTCAGTTAATCACTAACCCGCCTCCCTCCCTTCATCCTATCTTTCCCTTTCATTTCCTGCAGGAGGCAAACAGAGTCCTGAGAGCCACTGTTATGGAAAGTGGCAGGCAGATGGTTTGTGACTGGTATTTCTGGGTTGGGTATGATTATCGACTTACTGTGGGTGCCCCCCCATTCATATGTTGAAACCATATCCCGAATGTGATGGTATTCGGAAGGGGGGCCTTGGGAGGTAATTAGGGTTAGATGAGGGTAAAGCCCTCATGATTAGTGACCTTACAAGAGTCACTAGAGAGTTTGCCTTTCTCTGCTGTCTGCCATGAGAGGATATAAGGAGTTGGTGTCTGCCCACCCAGAAGAGGGCTCTTCCCAGAACCTGACCACATCGGCACCTTGATCTCGGACTTTCCAGTCATCAGGAAGGTGAGAAATAAACTTGTTTATAAGCCAACCAGGTTATGACATATTGTTACAGCAGCCCAGGCTGATTGAGACAGATACCTAGCACCAAATCCCCAAGGGCTGAAGTCCATCCTTTCTGTTGCCGCCCTCCCTGCACCCCCAACCCAACAAGGACAATCAGTATCGAGGGTAGAGCTGATTGGGCTCCAGTAATGGGGCCTCAGAAATTAACTCGTGCATCCTGTCCCATCTTACAAATGAAGAAACGGAGGCTCAGAGGGGGAGCTGGCTCCTTGTCAGTGGCAATGCCATCCCATGCAAGGCTCCTACCTGGTTTATAGAGTCAGGTGATAGGCATGAACTTCTTGTTCCGCCAACTGCGAGCTGTGTGCCCGTGGGAGAGTGCCATATTCTCTCTGAGCCTCTTTTCTCCTTTAAAAACAGGATTATAGCATCTACGCTTCAGGGTTGTTGTGAAGATTCAAAAGAGTGTAGAGAGCCTAGCTTATTCCCTTATAAATAGTAGTTGCTCAATAAATGGTGGCTGTCATTAGCTGAGGCCCAAACCCAGGAACCCAAATTCTTAGTCCGGGACTTTTCTGTCACCCATACTCACTGCAAAAGTTCTAGCTTCAAAGACCCATACTCACTGCAAAAGTTCTAGCTTCAAAGCCCCCTTTTCTGTGAAGCCCTCTTGTACCTCGAATCTCATCTTGCTCTGTGCTATACAATTTTCCTTTTGCCACTTTTGGAGCAGTCCTGTCCTTCTGCCTTGGATTGTAGGTATTCACACACCCCTCTGTCTCCTCCCCTCCATCACAGAGCTTGAAGGCTGAACAGTGTCTACTGATTTGGGGGTCTTTTTAGTGTAGTAGTCTTCAAACTCTAAAGAGGATTAAAAATCACCAGGGAGGCTCATCAAAAATGCAAATTACTCAGTCCTACTTCCAAAAGTAGGTAGGTGCATGACTATAGATCTTTAACACACACTCTATGTGATCCAACTGTAGGCAGGTTACAGCATTCTGGCAATTACAGAGCATCTACCTATTTTAGTGGCTTGTGTGTAGAAGAAGGTTCTAGAAACCTTCATTAGGTGAGGTACGATAAGTGCACTGTATTGAATGTTTATTGCTACTAACAAACCACCTCTAAATGGCAGTGGCTTGTTATTTCTCATTAATTGTGTGGGTTGGCAGTCTGAGAGGTTCATCTGGGCTGCTCATGTGATTGCATTCAGCTGGAGGGTCAGCTGGGGCTAGGCCAGCTGGGCCAGCTGGGCTCCTCTCTCCAAGGTGTCATGCATCTCCAAAGAGGCTAAACCAAGCTTCCTCACATGGTGGCAGTAGTCTTCAAGAGGAACAGCAGTCTCTGCCCAAGCATTTATCACACCTCTGTATGTGTTACACTTGCTGACATCTCATTGGCCAAAGCAAGTCACATGGCCAGCATCAATAAGGGAGGGACCACACAGAAGTGTGGCTGCATGATTTATTGGTAGGATTGCAAGACAAGACACAGGACAACCATAAGTAAATTTCAGATAGGTAAAGAATAATATATATATTTTGGTGTAAGTATGTCCTATGCAATATTTGGGATGTATTTGTATTAAAAATATTTTTTTGTTTATCTGAGGTGCAAATTTAATTGATCATCTAATATCTTCATTTGCTGTATCTGGCATTGCTACATCGGAACCATTAATGTAATACTCTATCACTTTACTATTATTGTTTTTTTAAATTAATCTTTACTGTGAAATTGCTGCTTTGGGTTTTTCTGCTTCAGACCGTTCCAAAAGTAGGTGCTTGCTTCTTTGCTGCTCCTAAGTACTCAGGGCTCCTATATTTTGAATTTTCCTATTCCACATTTTCTAGATTTCCTGAGGAACAATTTCTACTTAACTCTGTTCTTCTCATGTGTGGTATTCTTGAGTATCTTCTCTTCCAAATCAGAGTTGCTTCTGGAGCCCCCATTTTTCCTAAAGTAGTTCCCCCCACCAAGACCAGACTTTGTTCTAGACACATTCTCTTCATCTTTTTATCGTGGGTTCCTTTGGCCGTCTGTGGAAGCCTATGGACCCCTTCTCAGTGTCGTGCTTTTAAATGCATCAAATACAACACAAAAGAGTATTGAGGAATTATACTGAAATTCAGTTTATCAAAATATTGATAAAGCAAAAGCAACGAGTTGTGATATAGTAATGTACGTCCGTCCTTGTTCACCATGAAATAATAGTATCTATAGGCAGGTGTCCTTTGAAGTCGTTGGTGAGGGTAAACAGTATTTCAAGATCCCTGCCACAACTGTAATATGATATAGAAGTTTCTTGATTCTCTTGGCCACAGAATCAAAGGTCCTGAAAAAAATGGCAAATGTCAGAGGTTAGCAAAAGTAAGTTTGCTAAAAAAAAAAACAAAAAACCAATTTTTTTTTTTTTTTGCCACTCAACTTCATAGACCCCTGAGTTCTATCCATGGCTCCCCAGGGGGCCCCAGGTAAGAACGGTACATCTAAAACAAGGTGAATCAATCCTCTTTTCTCTCTTTTCTCTGGTGCTCTTCCTCCTATGGCAGAAACACCTCATTTCACTTTGAAACTACCCCTGATTAGCTACAGGTAAAAGCGTTGTGAAGCAATTATAAGGTAAGTTAAAGATTAAGACCTTCTTTTCTTTTCTTTTCTTTTTTAACCAATAGGCACTTCACAGACCTTATCCAAAGGATGGAGTGCAGTCCTTCGCGATATTTCCTATTCTAGGGACTGGGGCTTTCAAGATTAAGCTCTCAAAATTAATTCAAACCATGATCTGTGATTTCGGCTTGTCATTACTGTTGGCACCAAATAGTTCTTTTGCCTGATGTGGGTATTGATTATCACATAGTTATTTACCCAACGTCGTTTCCTTGTAAGTGCTTTCCTTTCTCCATGCAGATGATGTCAGTGATCGAACGTCCTTCCAGGAGGCGCGATTGATGTGGGCTCTTCTTATCTGTTCAGGTGCTGGGTTTCCCTTGGCTTCAGGACACTGCCCTCTCCTGGGCTCACACCTATCTCTCTAGCTTGGTCATTCTCCTCTACTGACTTATTACCCTCTGATTTCAACACAACAGAGTACCCTTGGGCTCAGTCCAGGGTCCTTTTCTGGTGTGTGCTATTCTCCTGCATGGTCTCATCCAGCCCAAGCCTTTATTAGCCATGTATTTGGTGAGGATGGTGAAATCAGTATCTCTGGCCTGATCTTCCTGTACTCCAGATTCCCACATGGATTACCTCTTTCACACATCCAAGTCAGCATCTTGGAGGCATCCCAGGTGTAACACGGACAGTTTTCACACTTTGATTCTCCAGATCTGTCTTTTTTCTAGACCTCCCCCTCTCGGTGAACGTCATCAGAATCCACCCAGCAGCTCAAACCAAACACCTAGAAGTCGTTCTCTGTTTCTTTGTTTCCCTTACTCCCTGCAATGGCAAATCCTGTTGGCTAACCCTCCCTCCCTGGTCTGAGCCCCCACCCCCACCCCCACCCCAGCCATTTCCATGGCTTCCACCTGTGCAGAGGCCCCATCATCTCTCATGTCACCTCCTACCTAGATGGATCCCTGCAATAACAATCCTAATCAATTCCCCTGCCTCTTGTCTAGCCCCCATTACTACTCATTATACAGCAGCCAGAGTGATCTTTTAAATTAGATCATGCCATCCCTATGCTCAAAACCCCCCAGCCCCTTCCTATTGCTCTTAGAATAGAATTCCTGCTCCTCAGGTGGTCCATACAATTCTATGTCACCAATTCCTGCAGACCTCTGGGACCACCAGCACCTACCACTTGCCCTTTGCTCACGGACTTCCAACCACACTAGCTGCCTGTCTGTCCTTGAATGCCCCAAACTTGGCATGCACCCAGGACCTTTGCACTTGCTCCCCTATCTTCCCAGAGCCTGACACTCTCCTAATTTTGCCTTCTGATGCTTCTTGACATTCAGCAATCATCTCACAGGCTGCTTCCTCAGTGATGGACCTTCCATTGTCCTGTTTTGGTTTCTTCACAGCATTTAACACTTGCTAGAGTTATGTTGCTCATCTATGGGCTCCTTTCTTTATTCACCATCTCCTCTCTAGGGTGCAGTCTCAACAACATCAGAGTTTCTGTCAAATATTTTACCCTTGAATCTCCAGCACCTAGAACCATGTCTGACACATAGTAACTGCTCAATAAATATTTATTGACAATCTGGAGAAATGGTTGGGCCACCACGTTTATCTTCTGATCTCTGGATGGCCCTGGTGATTGATCATCAGGGTGAATGTGGAAGTTAGGGATCCCACCTCTCGCCAAACACACAGAGGTATTATTGGAACCATTTGTGAGTTGGATTTAAAGCCTTGGTGTTGTAATTTCATACTTGTTTATAGTGGAGTGTATATACTGAGACACCCAGTAAAACATGTCATATCTTCAGGAACCATTGTTTTTCTAATGCATTGATTGATTTATTTTCTTTTTAAAATCTAACCTTGACTCTGTGCCTCTTCTGGGCCGGACACTGGTAACTAATAAGGCAATATCTACCCTCATGAACTTTGCTCAGGGGAGAGGAGGAGGAAAGCCCAGTAGGTGGGTTTGGAACCCATTCTATTGGGGTCCAGGAGGGTTTTTCTATTGGGGTCCAGGAGTGGTGCCTGGATAAGTTTTAAGGCAGGCACTGGAAGAAGCTAAACACAGGGGTGGGATGGTGGGTGAGGAACTTTTCTAGGTAGAGGGATAAGCACAGGCAAAGGTATGACACTGAGGGTCTGGTGTTTCCCAGAGACCATAAGAAGGTCGACAGGGCTGGAGCATAGCTGGAACAAGGAGTTATAGCAAGACTGGAGAGGCCAGATCATGAAAAGTCTCGTGTGTGACATAAAGGAGGACAATGGGGGGTCACTAAAAGGTTATAAATTGGGAGGAACACAATTGTGTTTGCATTTCTAGCTGTTGGAGGATGGCTTAGTGGGTGCGTCATGAGTGGAAATAGGGAGGCTATACTTTTAGGACTAAAATTTGGGACAGGAAGTGGGAAAGAAGGATCTTTATATTAGTTCCTGGCTTAAGAAGCAATCTGGGACCAGTAGCAAGGACACTAAGACTTTCTGCTATGTGAGGCAGCATGATCTTCAAATATATAGGTAGCGGTCTTTTTTTCTCATTTTATGTCTAGGGCACTATTCTGGATGAACTCTTTCTCATATACTTTGATTCGATAAAAAGATGGAACTGCTGAGTTTCTAGATTTTTCTCTTCCATTTTGCTTTCCTCTCTCTGTTGATCCTTTAGTTTCATTGAATAGTACCACAGGACAAAGCCCCCAGACATTTTTACCAACCATCTGACTGGTCCCTGAGTAATCACTGAGTCTACAATAGATAGATTCAAAAGTTTACTGAGATCTCAGCCATTTAGCCGCCCTCATAGGACAATTGGATCAAGTGTTGTAATTGGTCCCAGATTGAGACCAGGTCTGCAGCTGGATGGGGGAGGGTTTGTGTAGGAGAGAAAAGTGACACGGGAAGGAACATGGAGGGAGCCCAGCACCGGGGCAGAGCTGCCTCTCAGCAGGAGTAGGGAACAGGACAGCCTGGCTGGAATCTAGGGCACCTTCCTTGCTGTCATCACCAAATGTCGAGGGAATGAATCCTTCTACCTGCTGGGAAGTGTACATTTCACAAAGAGACTCTGGAGGGGGAGGATGAATCATACCTGTGCATGGGAGCAAGGAACTCTCATAGATTCTGTTGCTGCAAAAGGCTTTTGAGATTCATCTATGTAGACAAATCCGACTCATCTTGCTACACTGGGGAAAACACCAAGACTGTAGGAGGAAGTGGTCAAATACACAGAGCTATGGAGTAGCACGCTTAGACTCTGGGCTCAGTGTAATTGAAGAATGTTTCTATCATTCTTGTCTTAGAGCAAGAATCATTGAGACAGTGGGGGATGGGGTAGGTTGTTAACTGTATTCTGGAAATGGTCAGGATGTTTGGCCTTGGCATGAATCCTAGGCACACCGTGAATCCCTGGGCCATGCTCAGCTCTTGTTCAAATCTCAAATCAGTCCAGACTTCTCACCTGGATGGCGGTTGCATTTACCCAGTTGCTTCTTTTTAATTTTTCCTTGGCTTACTTGCAATCACCTTGAGATATATGCTGTGGTCAGACACGAGAATCCATCCCAATGCCTTCTGGAGTAACTTCCTGTGCTATTAAGCTTGGAAAGCTAGCAGTTATATTTCTCAGACTCCATTGCAGCTGGAATTCTGGAGGAAAACCAATTGTATGTATGCACATGAGATTTGGAAGGTAGAGGCCATCTTCCTGCTGCAGTTGGTGGGATGTCGGATTCTTCTGCAGTGGGGTCCCCGCCTCTGGTCACTGCATTTTTGGATGTGGAAAGGCAGCTGCTTCTGAAGTGGGAGCAGCAAGAGCGGCTTCTTGATTGTTGTATCATGATGGCAGCAGTCCATTCTTGAAAGCAGTGGTCCTGCGGCAGCCATCCTGGTTGTGGCAGAGGCAGAGGTTCCCCTGGAGGGCAAGTTCTCAGGTTCATTGTTGGAGCCTAAGCATGGGGCGAGTTCCTGCAGTCCTTTCCATGATTCTGTAAGTACTTGTGATAGATTGCTTGCAAAAATGGTCATGATGTCTTATATCTCCCTATATCCATTCCCCTTTGCAGGGAGACTTTGCAATTCTTCCCATAAAGAGATGGGTCTGTTTCCCCACTGCTAGAATTTGGGCTGACATTGTAATTTGCTTTAACCAACAGAATGAGGTAAAGTGACATTCTACCCACTCTGAGCCAACCCCTTAAGGGGCCTCATATACATCTTCTCCCAGCAGCTGTGTGAAAAGCTCAAGCCAGACTGCTAAATGATGAGAAATATATGGCCCAGAGTTCTTCATCATGCTCAACCAACAGCTAATCAGTGTCCAGATGCAGAGCTGCTAAGCTAGTTTGCAAATGACCACAGACTAGAGTGAGCCCAGCCAAGACCGGAAGAACCACTTGGCCAAGCTCAACCCGAAATTGTCAGAGAAATTGTGAGCTAAGGAAATGGCTCTTGTTATAAGAAATAAAGTTTGGAATGGTGTGTTCCACAGTGAGAGATACCAGAGAGAACATCTAATTCTGGGAATTAAATCCATTACTGCTTAAAACAGCTAGAGTGGTTTCCATTGCCTGCCATTGAGCCTTGACTGATGTACCTTATAACTAACTGATGTTTCCAAAACCAAGCTCATCGTGTTCCCCGACAGAGCACTTGTTCTCTCCTGGGTTTCTATCTAGCCATTTGCAACTCTTCTCCCGTGCTGTTGTATCCTACTGATCCTTGAGATTTGTTGTTTCTACTCCCCAAATACATGTGGCTTTGTCCACTGTCCACAACCACCCCCGTCCACATTGACCTTCACCTTCATCTCCTGCTTGGACAACAGCTGTCTCCCCACTGCTCCCCCCTGCTTCTACTCTTGTCCTCTTCCAATGTTTCTTTACAAGGCAGCTGGAAAAACCTGATGTTTTTAAAATGCACATCTGATGGAATTGTTGAGTCCCTCTATTGTACACCCGAAACCAATATAACTGTTCACTATACTGGAATTAAAACGAAAAGAAACCAAAGAAATGCTAGTGGTATACAACCACCCTCCCCAGGTTGTGCTTCACCAGCCTCCTAATGTAACACTCTTACCCTCCCTCTCAACACTGTAGACCTCCTCCCTTTCCTTCAGTTTCTAGAACCTTCTTTTCACCTTTCCTTCGCAAGGTGTTTGTACATACTGTTTCTTATGCCTGAGACACTTTGCTTGTTTACCTGCCCCACCTTCAGAGCCCAGTGAGAATGTCACTTGGTCCACAAGGTGTACCATGATCTCTCCCTGCTGTTCCAACAAAACTTGGCATAATCGTAAATAAACAGTAGTTTTCGTAATTACTTGAATACTATCTTTTTCCACTGCTAGGTCCCCTGAGGGAAGGGACCTTGGTTACTGTTTATTTTCAATGGCTAACAAGGTACCTTTGGTATAAGAGACACTCAGGCAGTTTGTTAAGTGAAGGAATAAAGGCTTGTCCCTCAGGTTGACTGCTGTTTAGCAGAGTAGACACTTGGATGCACTGTCACTTGGATAACTGACACTTGGGTGCCTGTTAATATGCAGATTCCTGTGCTTTGTCCCCCTATGTTCTTTTTTTAAATTTGCATTTTTATTTTATTGTGGTAAGAACACTTAAGGTGAGATTTACCTTCTTAACAGATTTTTAAAAATACAAGTGTTGGTGTTCTTTTTTGGTAAATAACTCAGGGTTATTTCAGTGCTGTGCATGCTGTAGTAACAGATTTTTAAGTGTGCAATACATTATTATTAACTAGAGGCACTATAGAGATCTGTTGTACAGCAGATCTCTAGAATGAATTCCTCTAGTATAACTGAAACTCTATGTCCTTTGACCATTACTTTCTCCCTCCCTGCCCTGGCAACCACGGTTCTGCTCTCTGCTTCTGTGAGTTTGACTCCTTTAGATACCTCATATAAGTGGAAACATGCAGTATTTATCTTTCCATGACTGGCTTATTTCACTTAGCACAATGTTTTCAAGATTCATGCATGTTGGTACATATGGCAGGATTTCCTTCTTTCTTTTAAAGGCTGAATAATATTGTTATTATATTTATACATATATAAAAGATCTCAATATATATATATATATATATATATATATATATATATATATATACACACATATATATATATATTCCAATATACCACATTTGCTTTATTCCTTCATCTCCTGTATTTTGATTCACTAGGCCTGGCCTCAGATCTGGACATCTGCAATTTTAGCAAGATTCCCAGGGAAATCTCCAAAGACCGCACTCGGGGAAAAGGTTTAGATGGAGAATTACCTTGTTTCTTCAGTAAGTATTCATGATTCACCTGTTATGCTTCTTGGTGTGTAGATGTTTAAATCATGGACCCAGCCTCCAAGTATCTTATTTTAACTGGGGAGTCAAGCTTCTCCTGCATGAAATATTTAAGTGGATGGCATATGACGAAATTTCCTAAGAGCTTTCTTTTATGGATCAGGGATACATGGGGGTGGGAAAACGCAAAGCTCTTAAGATGTTAATTTCTCACTTGAGATTTGGGAGGAAATCTGGCTACTGGAAAGAGAGCTGGCTTGGACTCTCCGTGGTCTGGAATTCTGGAATTCTATCTCTTCTTGAGCTAACTGTAGCATGTTGAGCAAGTTATTTTACATCTTCTGAGCCTCAGGATCTTCATTCTTTTTTATTTTCTCTAAAGTTTATCTATTTATTTTGAGAAAGAGAGAGAGTGAGCAAGCATAAACAGGGGAGGGGCAGAGATAGAGGGAGAGAGAGAATTCCAAGCAGGCTCTGCACTGTCAGCACAGAGCCTGATGTGGGGCTCAAACCCATGAACTGTGAGATCATGACCTGAGCTGAAACCAAGAGTCGGCCACCTAACCGACTGAGCCACCCACGTGCCCCAGGATCTTCGTTCTTAAAATGGAGATGGTGGTAAGTAAACAATCCATATCTTACAGTATTGAGTGGACGTTAGAAATATTATAGACAATGTACTTAGCCCAGGGCTTGGGCTTCCAGTGAGCACTCCAATGGAGAATTGTATTATTAATTCCAATGATCGAGCAGTGCATAACCATTGTTTTTCTTAACTGTAACTTCAGGCTTCAATGGGAGAAGGGCTTATATGACGTAGGAGAGATGTGCTGGATTCAAATGCTCACCCTGCCATTTCTTAGCTGTATGACTTTCATCACTTACTTTGCTTTCTAAATCCCAGTTTGTTCATCTTTAATGGAGAGTAAGACTATCCATCGCATGTTGTTGTAACCTGAATTAAATAATAATAATAATAAATAATAATAATAATAATAAGCAACCCTAGGTAAAAAAAAAAACCAAACGTGGTTCCTTGAACATAGTAGGTTATCAATAAATATTTACTCAGCAGCTTCCAGCATCAGGGTTAAAGAAGGAGTACTCTTAACAAACTGAGGGTTGATGGGGGAGGGGAGGGAGGGGAGGGTGAGTGATGGGTAGTGAGGAGGGCACCTTTTGGGATGAGCACTGGGTGTTGTATGGAAACCAATTTGACAATAAATTTCATATATTGAAAAAAAAAAAAGAAGGAGTACTCTTATGTATGAGAAAGTACCCAGCCACTGTTTGAGAAAGGACTTAAGAATTATAGGGAAGAAGGAAACTAATCCTCGATCAAAATCCTCTGAGAAATTTTTTAAAATACAAAATTCTTTTGTTGCAAGAGATCCAAAACCCAACTAAAACCTAGCTGGAAACAAAAATCAAAAGGACTGTTGTATATAATGTGTGTCTTATGTAGTTGACAGCTTCCAAGGGGGGCCAGTTTCAGGTATGGCTGTAGCAAGGTGGCACCAGGACGTGGTCAGGCTGTCCCCATCTCATAGAGCTGTTGGCTCAATTGGCAGTCTCCCTGCCAGTGGTGGAAATGGATTCCAGCAGCTCCTGGCCATCATTCTGTTCTCTTCTCAATCCCAGCAGGAGGAACATACCTCTTCCCTAAACTCCTTAGCATGTAGCATCAGTCCTTGGGCTAATGATGATTGAGTTGACCAGGGTCATTTGTCCATCTATAAATCCATCACCATGAACAGAAGGACGGCGTACCATGATTGTCAGAGCGCTGGGCCAAGTACCTACCCCTGAATCTGGTGTGGCTGGTGCTGGCCATAGCTCAGATCCCAAGAACTGAGAGTTAGGGGGTGATGGGTCTCCCCCAGAATGTGAGTGTTATCATCAGAAGGGGGAATAGAGCCTAGATACATAAAAAAAATAACAGATTCCATGATATTCATTTCCCTTCTTGTGCTGTTTTCATTCACCCCTGTCTATTTCCCAGTCCCAACACCCTAGGAAGAAAAGGCTGTGTGCTTATTTTCCACAATGAAATCCGGGAGCCAGAACTGCATCCTAATTTGAAACCAGTCTTTGGTGGGAGACAAATCTGAGAACTGGAGGCAGTCCCGGCAGCAGTGAAGGGGAATGGGAGGCAGGATTAGTCTCTGGGGCTGTCGGAAGGGGAAAAGGACCCACGGGAAGTTAGGCTGAGGGAAATGTGCCAGCTGCAAGAGGCAGTGCTCCTGGCTGCTGCCGATGCCGCCCTGTTTCTTCCCTCCAAGCCCCACTTTCACCAGGAATTTCAGCTGATGGGTCAGGGCGGCCTGGCCTGGCCTGAGTCCCTCCTCTTTGCCGACACCATGGTGCCCCAAGGGTCACCTGCTGGAGGACAACCATCCTTCTGGCGAGGCAGGGCTGTGTTTGTTGGGTGGCATATTAAGCTATGCCCCATGGGGGCCAGAGCTATGAAAATAGACTCCAACCCCAGGAACTGAGCAGAATACATTGACCAGCCTTTACATCAAAGGCAGAGTGGCAGGAGCCAGCTTGTGTCAATAGCAGGCTCCCACACTCAGCATTTTCTTCATAGAAAACAACATCACTAAGTGGCTCTCCCCACCCTCCCTGCATCTGCGGACCCCAGAGATCACCCGCAGCCCTTGCCAGGCGGTGCATTTGCTCTATCTCGGTTCTCATCCATTTTTCTTCTTGTCATGGGAAAAGACTTAACAAAACACTCACATTAATAATTCTGATTCCCTGTAAATGGCCAGATCCCCCAAGAGAGCCCCTTGCCCTCTCTGTCCACACGGCCCCTTCTGCCTGCCACCCTCCCTGGGACACAGCAATGTCTCTTTACATTCATGTCAGTTCAGAGCTTGGTAATAACTTGTAATCCATACATTCAGGCTCCCCGGTTATTCACCATTCCCTACTGAAAACATTAAAGTGGTCTCTGGCTTGGGACTTTCGTCTCCAAAACAATGCTCATACTTCCTTGGTGAAACAATTTCATCAGCTCATCGAGGAGCTGGCCCCAACACAGACGCCCCTGGTAGGTACATCTACAATTAACTAGGAATCTGGATGAGTGTGGTCTTGTATAAAAGCCCGCTGTTATATTTCCAGCTCCAAGGACAGCTTTAAACCACGTATCTTCAGTGGTTCTCAACTGGCAGTGAATCGCTCCCCGGCCACCCCCAGGGGACATTTGGCAATGTGTGGAGACATTTTCTGTGGTCACAATTCGGTGGTGTTGGTGACATATGGTGTGTAGAGATCGGGGATGCTGCTTAAAACACTGCAGTGCACATGGCAGTTCCTGCCACAAAGAATTATTCAGCCCCAAATATCACTAGTGCCAAGGTTGAGAAACTACGCTGTACGTCAAGGATAGTGATGATTTACTCATTGATTCTTTGATTCATTCATTCGTTTAGCACTTGACTATGGAGCATCCACTATGTGTCAGATACCATTCTATATATCAGGGATTTAATTGTGACCAAAACAGTCAGGGTACTTGTTCCCATGGAGCTGTTTTTTCTAGTGAAAGACTCTGGCAATGAGTACATTAAAGAATAAGATGACTTAGAAGATCATATATGCCACCAAAAAAAAAAAAAAAAAAATTGCAGAGGAGTGAATTTGAGACAGGACCGGGGCCCTGTTAGGTGAGGAGATTGTGGAAGGCCTCCCTGAGGAGTTAGCATTTGATCTGAGACCTGAAATGTGAAAGGAAGCCAGTGTGTGAAGATCATGATGAAGCCTTTCAGTGAGAATGGCAAGTGGTCCTGAGGCAGGAAGAGCTAGGCTTGTTTGGGGAAGAGAAGGAAGACCAGTGTGTCTGGAAAAGAATGAGTAGAAGAGAGAGCAGAGATAAGAGAGGAAAGGTGGGTCTGAACAGATGGTGAAGAGGTAGGTTCAATAAATCTGATATTAGAGGGCCAGATGGTAAATTCCTTTAGTTTTGTGAGCCAGTCTCTGAAGCAACTACTCAAGTTTCCCACTGTAGTGCAAAAGCACCCATAGACATATGCAAATAAACAAACATGGCTTTGTCCCAATAAAACTTTATTTACACAATCAGGCAGCAGGCTGGAGTTTGCTGGTCCCTGGTGTAAGATTTCTTAGGACATGGAAAGGAGTTTGAATTTTAAGTACCCATGGATTATTTCATGCAGGGGGTTGGGGGGGGGTGGTGGAATCATGATGACTTTTAAACGTGGTTCACAAGAATTACCCTGCTACTGGCTTTGCGAACTTAGGCCCACATAACACATCACCTGTCGGCACCAGTATGCCCTCGTTTGTCAAAAACAAAACAGGCCGGTCCCTGCCCCAGATTGTTGTGTGTCCAGGACCACGAGGATAGAAGGAGCGGAGCGTAGTGTGCAAATGCAAATGACTGCGGGTGTTGGAAGCGTTTCCATCTGTGGAGGCCCCCACACCCTCACGCGCATCCTTGCGGCCTTCTAGTATGAGAGATGGCTCTGCTTCCGAGCTGGAGGAGCTTCCTGAAACTCCAGGAGGCAAAATTACTCATTTGCGATCGCAGAAGGCATAAACAGTTGTGTTTGGGCTCCCGCCCGCCTGTCTGCATGTTTTTCAGCTCAAATATAGACTTAGTGCTCACTGCCTCGTGGGTGCTGCTTCTCTCCCAGTATGCCCATGAACTTCATTTTCTCTGCAGAGGAGTCACCTCTCATGGAAAAAGCCGCTTCCTCTACCTTGCTTCTCCTTGGCAAAGGCACCCTGCAGTCTGGCTGCTCCGTGCCCAGGAGAGCTCTGAGCGAGTTAACAGGGGGAGGAACAGAGGGGCAGGAGCTGGGTCCTGGAAGCCAGACAGGTGTGCGGGGAGGAAACAGGCAAGCTCTTGGGAAATGGTGGGAGAAGTCCTGCCTGCCTGCCTGCCTGCCTGCCTGGGAGACAGGGTCTGTGCTCCCAATTTCCTAGAAAAGGACTCAGATTCCTCCCCAAGACCCAAGGCAGTCTGACTCTCGATTCACCTCTCTGCCTTACCTCTGTCACGCCCCCTCCACCTTGCCCACCCTGCTGAGGCCACACTGGCCCTCTCGCTGCCCTCCAAAATGTCAAGCACATTCCTTTCTCCGGGCTTTTGCATGAGTTGCTCCCTCTGTCCGGCTTGCCTTTCCTTCAGCTTTTTCTTAGCTTTGCTTGGTCCCTTTGCATAAATCTCAGCGTCAACGTCTTATCCTCAAGGCAACCTTCCTGGACTAACTCAATTAAAATGGCACCCCAGGCCATCCATCCCTCTATTCTGTTTATTCGATTTATTTCTATGCCTTTATTTTGCTTCATGTTTTCAAAGTACATCATATATTCCTAATATTAAATTACATGTTTACATGTCTGTTTAGTTTCTGTGTGCCCCATTAAAAATGTAAGCTACCTTATCACCCGTATGGCCAAATCCCTGTCTCGTGCTCGGTGTACTACACGTGGTAGGAGCTTAACCATTTACGTTGAATGAATGAGAGACTTTCAGTTAGGGTAGGAGAGGTGCTATACTGTCAGGCAGATGATCTTTAATGGGTTAGTCTGGTAGCAGCTGAGAGCTCTGGCAGGTTGCAGGAAGCCAGCAGTGTAAGTTCTGGACACATATAATATGCAGATTGTATTATAGTCACCTAGCTGCTAAAACAAACAAACTCCCATATTTCCATGACTTGGGACAATCTTTCTTTCTCACTTATGGCAGTCCATTGTGACTTTTCCTATTAACAGAAGGCTTTCCTCCTTTCTCAGCTTTGTGGTGCCACCATCCCTAAGGGCTATGACATCCTCTGCATCCAGTTGGAGGTGAGGGGAAAAGGGGTAGAGAAGGCATACCCACTCCTCACCCACCTTGGCTTGGAGGGGACGTACCACTTCTTCTCCACACCTTTGGTGAGAACTGATCACATGTCCCCATCAGGCTGCAAGGGAGGCTGGGAGATGTTTCCCACTGGGCACCTGCTTCCCCACAACAGCTCTCTATTAAGAAGTCCCCTGGACTCCATATCCCAAATGTTGCATTTAAGTCTCTCTCAGATGGTCTTAGCCCCTTCATGGTCTCTGCTCTCTTCTACATTGCCAGCCCTGCCCAGTGCTAGTTCCCACAACAGCCTCTGGACATGTTCATGCTCCCTAGCCTGCAGACGCTTTTTCTTGAATCTAAATGCTTCCAAGCTGCCGGCGTGGCCACCTTCTTCCCTTCACAATTGCCAAACTTCTTGAAAGAATTCTCTACTGACTTCACATTTCTCACAGATTACTTATTGCTTAGTTTACTGGAACTTCTCCAACTCAAAGTCACCAATGACCTTATTGCTAAATTTGGTATTCTCTTCTCAGCCTTCAGTCTATATGTCTTCTCTGCAAAATCTGACACTAAGGAGCACACCTTCCTGCTGAAGCTCATGCCCTTTCGAGCTTCCACCCTCATAGTTCTCGTCTTACCTCTCTGATTGCCCTTACTCACCATTCTGACGCCATATTTTCAATGCCATATTGGTCTCACTTGATTTCTGTCTTGGGTCCACCTCTCTCCTTCCTCGCCATATCCTGGGGCTTAAAATTCCTTGCATGGCTGAAGCCTCCTATGTTCATCTCCTAGGACTGTTGCAACAAACTACCACACACTGGGGGGCTTAAAATAACAGAAATTTATTCTCTCACAGTCCTGGGGGTAGAAGTCCAAAATCAAGGTGTCAGTAGGGCTGGTTCCTGGTGGAGGCTCTGAGGCGGGGGGGAACCCATTGCATTCCTCTCTCTTAGCCTCGAGTGGCTCTGGCATCGTTGGCAATCACTCTCATTTCTAATTTCCTCTGTGTTCTCTCTGGGTTTCAAACCTCCCTTTCCTTTCTCTTATTTGGACAATAGTCATAGGATTTAGTTCAGGATGATCTCATTTCAAGATTTTGAAATTAGTTATATCCACAAACAAATCCACACTCATGGTTACCGAGGGTTAGAACTTGGACATACCTTTTTGTGGGACACTATTTAAATCATGAAATCTCTTTGGGGTGCCTGGGTGGTTCAATTGGTTAAGTGTCTGACTCTTGATTTCAGCTCAGGTCATGATCTCACAGTTCATGGGATCAAGCCCTGCCCTGGGCTCTATGCTGACAGTGCAGAGCCTACTTGGGATTCTCTCTCTCTCCCTCTCTCTCTCTCTACTCCTCCCCCACTCATGTCCTGCATCTTTCAAAATAAATAAATAAATTTTAAACCATGACACCTCCCAAATTTATCCTCTGTCACCAGCTTCTTACCCGGGATCCAGATCCACATTTCCAACTCCCTGCTGCGCATCTCCAACCACAGGGTGCCGAAGAACTTCACATGCACAGGTCCAAATTGGCATTTATAGTTTCAATTCCCTTCACTCTAATCATTCTGGATTTTCTCTTGTGGTGGATGGCTCACCATCTGTCCACTCTGACAAGCTGGAGGCATGAGACTCATCCTGGATTCCTTCCTCTCTTACCTCCCACCTCCAATCAGGCACTGATTTGTGTTGTTCTGACTGGGAGCTGTCCCCCAAGCCCCTCTGTCTCCAGCAGATCCATCCTGGAGCAACTCTCCATCGTTTTTACCACCGGTTTGCCTATAGCTCCTTAACCAGCTCTCTTTTCTCCTTCCTTCAGTCTACCCTTAGCTCAGCTTCCAGAGTTTTCCACCAAAAGATTATGCATCTGATCATGTCAGAAACCCATAATTCTTGATCCAAAACTTTGAGTCTTCCAAAAATTTGGAAGCTTTTGGAGTTAAGAAAAACAAGCTACAGCATATCATGTAGGTCTAGCAGTGAACTCTAGGGCAGTACCCTATAATCAAACACATCAAGTGAAATGTATGAATATTCACATGAAGAGGGAAAAATGAAGACTGTGAATAGCCTCGTGTAAGTTCAGTCAGTGTTTGCTGCCAGATGAGTTTGGGCCAAACCCATGAAAAGCCTTCAGCTGTCAGCTTTTAGAATTTTGAGATTATGGATAATGACTGGGGACTTGCACTCTTTTTCTTGAAACCCCGGTTGTCTTCTGAATGTCTCCCTTGGCAGGATTTGAAAATCGGTGCCTTACAACCGGCCTACGGCCTCCAGACATGTTGCGTGAGGCCATCACAATATTTTTAATCATCCCAAACTGAAAGCCTTTACGAGGAAGATGCACCCGACAGTTCATCAAGTTGGCCAGGTTTCTACCAGCACATATTGTCTTAACAACCTATGGCCTCACACACTCACATTTTCTTCCTTGTCCCTGTGGGTATTTGACCTTGAGTAAATGGCTGCAAATCAGAGTCCCAGGTTATTTCTCCAAGATCATCCTGACTCCTTCTGCCATGTCTCTCTTAGCCTCCTTATCCTGGGCTATATCACATTATCCAGGTAAGTGGAATCCTGAGATTATAAAGTTAAGCTTCGTGGCTTGGCATATGCACTTGCCTCTGCCTGAAATACTCTTTTACCGCCATATCTGAGATTCAAAATTTCTTCATTCGGCAAAAATCTATGCAACATCTACTCACCAGTGCCTACTAGGGATCTAGGGATACAGCAGAGAATCAGGCAGACAAATCCCTACCTGCACAGACTCTACACAAGCTACTAAATGTAGCCTGGCCAACTAACCTTACTATTACTGTATAACTAAAGGCACTGCTAATGCCACTTTCACTTTCTCTTATTCTTATGACTTTGTTCCCATGACTTCTCCATCGTGGCACTTGTTACACAAAGTATTGTCCTTACTTGTTTACTTAGCTGAGCTGTCCACAGATGTGAGCTTCTAGAGGCCAGCATTAAACTCTAGTAGCTCCCGTGAGCCAACAGCCATATCTACAACTCTTCAGTAGTTAGATTTCCTAGATTTGCTGTGTTTCCATGTTCCCCTGGCTTGCTCTCTTGACTTAATTTTGGATATCCTGAGTCACCCACTGTCCATCTCCTGGATCAGTATAACGTACTTTAGTTCTTCATTATGGCCATCCCTTACTTTCAAGTACTAATCTCTGTATTGGTCAGGATGGGGCACATTGTGTTGCAATTATAACCACGGACTCTTGGTGCCTCAGCACAACACAAGTTTATTTCTGTTAACACTTTATGTCCAACACAGATGAGAAGGGGGCTTCCTTTTGACAAATGCCGTACCTTTGTGGTGCTGGAGAGAGAGATGTGGCAATTTGTACGTTGGCTCATAAAGCTTCTACCTGGAAGTTACTCAGTTATCTGTTTACAGTTTGTTGGCTAAAGTATGTCACTGATCATACAGCTCTCAGGGGGTGTGAAAGTCCCTGGAAGTAAGAGAACTAGAATATTTGCAAATACATCTAGTCTAGTGACTGCCATATCAAGTGTCTGCTTGGCAGCAGCTAGCACATGACAGGGCCCTCTCTTTTAGGGGAGCAGAGGCAAGAATCCCTTAAGTTAAAGTCAATCCTTGGTTTTGAAAGATCTGGGGTCTCAAGCTAGGTTATAGAGGCAGGATTTGGGCCCAGGTGGGTTCCTTAATAGGAGACAAGGTTGAAACATAAATGATGGAAATGAGGTTCTTGGTGGGAATTTGATCACAGAGGTAAAGTAAGATTTTTGTGGCTAGAACTGGTGCACACAGAGTTGAGTGAAGAGTGTGGAGCTTTGTCTAAATTATTTGGGTAATAACCTTGAGCTCCTTCAATTTCCTTTGATAGGACCAAATTTATTAATTGAACACCTGCCATGTGCAATTGGATAATGGACCATTGCTGACCAATCCCTGCCTGCCCGTGACCCTTGTCTTCCTTTTGCCCCACCACATGGATGGGCATTTCTGCTCCCGAAATAGTCATGACTCAGGGCTTTGCACTTGCTATTCTCTGGTCCAGAATGCCTTCCCTTTTAATCTTTAGGTGGCAAGTTCCTTCTCACCATTCAGACTTCAGCTGAAATATCACCCTATTTCAGTGCACCCTTTTAAATATTCCTCCCACATTGCCTTAGAGCAGGGGTTGGCAAACCATAGTCCACAGGCCTGCCACCTGTTCCATCCTTCATTCCTTTACATATCATCTGTGGCTGATTTAATCCTCTAACAGGTGAGTAGTTGTGACCGAGACCGTATGGCCTACAAAGCCAAAAATATTTACTCTCTGACTCTTTCTAGAAAATGTTACAGACCCTGCCCCAGAGTCACTCTGTCGTCTGTCATATTTTCCTTAATACACTGTGAAACCATCTTATTTGTCATTTCAGTCTCGTTCCCTACTAGATTGGGCATTCCATGAGAGTAGGGACCTTGGCTCTATCTCGCTCATGGCTGCAACCCTAGAGTATTTGGAGGCATTCAATAAATACATTGTGTTTGAATGAGAAAAACAAATGGATGCTATGTATACACTGAAGGCACAATTGGTCTGAAAACCTGGGCAGGTGCAACTCTGGCCAAACGTGGACCAGTGAGGGGAAAGGAAAGAATGGATGCTCAGGAGGTGTGGTGTGTTTTCCATCTTTGGATTTGGGTCAACCAGCTGCCATCACCCTCCGTCTGTTACTTAAGCCATGAAAATAAAGTGCAAGAAATCAATTTCATAGGCTGGCTAAAGATTCAGTGGTGTGTGGTCTGCAATGGGTTCTTGTAGTAATGAGGCTCTCGACCTCCTCTAAGGGCTTTGGCAAACACGAGGCAAAGAGACATGCATTGGCTCAAGCCACTTCCCTCCAAGACCTGAAATCCTGTCCGAAATCAATACTTTATTAAAATGGTAAAGTGTGCAACACTCTCCCTGTGCTGCTGGCTTGCACAGATCCTTACCATGCCTGAGATGGGACAGCTTTCCAGGGAAGCCATCACCCCGCTGTGTAGCACTTGCTGTGTACAAATGATGCTCCAAAAAAAAAAAAGTAAACCGGCTTCCCCCAAATTACGTTTTGCTGGAGAAATCAATAGCAGTGACTCGTAGGCTCAGTCAGGGCTTTAGAAAAGGAAAAGGTGCAGGAGGCAAGCGAGGGCGGCTTGGGGGCTAGGAGGAAGGAGCCAGGTGTGCTGGCAGGTTTCACTCTGGAGCATCTTCGCTGATGTGGGCAAAATGGGGGTGTCCTCTCTGTAAGCGTTGGGGTACTGGAAAGGTTACTCATTTAGAAATCCATCTGAGCCAACAACCACCACCCACCCTTGCTCCCATCTTTCTCCTACCCTCTGTCCTGATTGCACCCAGCAGATTCTGTAGGCTCTCCCTCCAACATAGCTTCTGAATCTCACCTCCTCTCCATCACCACCAGTACATCCTGGACCAGCTGCCATCAACTCACACTTGGACTAATGCAATGGCCTTCTCCCTGGGTTTCCTGTGCCGACTGCTGTTATGGCTTCAGAAACCTGTTTTCTCTCCTCGGTCACAGTGATCTCTCAAGGACTTAAGGCAGAGTATGTCACTGTTCTGTGTAAAACTCTTCAGTGTCCCTACCATGCTCACGAGGTGCTAATAAGCTGACCCTTGGACAGTCTCTGGGCTCATTTCCTCCACCCCAGGTCCTGGTCCCCTTGCTGTGCTTACAATGTGACAAGCCTGCTTTTCCTGAGAGCCCTTCCACTCAATGCTGCCTGGCATAGCCTTGCCCACGGACCTATCCCACCAGCTCCTGTGGTCATTCAGGTCTCAGCTCATATGTCACCTCTTCAGAGAGACCACCCTGAGCGCTTATGTATAAGAAACCCCAGTGGCTCTCTCTTCAACTCCTTGTGTTATTTCTTTCATGGCACTCCCACTATCTAAAGTCTCCTGTTTCTTTACTTCTGTACTGGCTTCTTATTTCTCTTGCTTCATTCAAGGCCTGGGCTCCAGGCCTCAAACTGTGCCCAGCATGCAGTAGGCACTTAAGGGGTAGCTACTGAGAGGCACCTGGGTGGCTCAGTTGGTTAAGCTTCTGACTTTTGATTTTAGCTCAGGTCATGATCTCACAGTTCATGAGCTCAAGCCCCACATCATGCTCTGCACTGACAGTGTGGATCCTGCTTGGGATTCTTTCTCTCCCTCGCTCTCTGCCCTTCCCCCACTCTTTCTCTCTCTCTCAAAATAAATAAATAAACATCAAAAAAAAAAAGAGGTAGCTACTGAATATCTGAAGGCTACTTACCTCAGAATAACAAATCTGCTAAAGAACTGGGCGTATTTTGGTCATTCATTCATTTAATCAATCAATGCCCCGGCACCTGCTAGATGCTAGTCTCTGTGCTTGATGCTGTGCGTGGAGATAGGAAGACTCAGGCTTTGCCCTTCAGTGACTTTTGCTAGGGGAATGAGGACAGACACAGCACTGGAGGCAGGCCTAGGCTTCAGCCTGGTAAGTGCCAAAGCAGAGCTGTGAACAATAACAAAGTCCTTCAGGAACACGGGGAGTATGGACTTACATTCCCTGATGGAGCGGAGAAGACCCCACGGAGAAGGTGGCATTTCTGCTGGATTTTGAAGGGGTGATGAGGAGATTGTTAGCTGTAAAGGGGGTGTGAAAGAGATATAACACCTAGCACGTGAAGGGAAAGACTTTTATGGATATTTTGATTCAATGGAGGGAAGACCCTTGGAGAAGTCAGACCTGTCCCAGGAAGGGCTGTTCTGGCCCCAGAGGTTGCAAGATCTCATTTTCTTATTCAGATGAAGGACAACCACATGGAATTCAAGTGTGAGCTCCATGAGGGTGATGACCTTTGCCTGTTTTGTCCACTGTTTTATTCTCAGTGCCTGGTGCACAGTAGGTGTTCAAGGGAAGTCTGTTGAGTGGCTAAATGATTTGGCAGGGTGGATTGAAGCGTCAGATGGGGCAGAGGAGGCATAAGTCCAGATGGTATTTAAATTCACTTCCAGTTCTGCAACTTTATGTCTTTGAGCCTTACAGGAGACCGTAACAACAATATTCTTGAGGCTTAGATTAATGACCTGCGGCCCAGATTCAACCATATCTGGCAAATTGTGGTTCCAGGAAGAAAGGCAAAACCCCCCCTTCCTTCAGGTTAATTGGACAGGGCCTTTGCAGAAGGAAATGGGGCTATTTTGGGAAGCAATTCTTTTATTCCTTTGTGCACTTGACCACTTCTTGTTTCTGAGCATGGGAACTTAGAAACAGGAGGGAAAGATGTTCTTTCCAATAGGACACAACTATCCTTGCCTTTTAATTTATTTGACTTTCTGAGACTGTTGGACCAGCCTCAGCCTTCCCCACAGCTGGCTCAGTGTCTACATGGGAAGAGCATAGTGGGGAGAGATCACAGGGACGACAGACAGAGGATGGAGAGAACGCACTCATTTCTGTGCAGCAGAGCGATGCCCAGCCAGTTTTCTCCTCCCAGATCGCCCTGGTCTCCCCAGGTTCTCTCTGGGCCATCTACTCTGCTTGTCTATTTTTTCCCAGTCCCAGGGAGGATCTGAGCAGGGAGAGCTGTAAATTATGCTGTGAAATTGGACAGTACAAGAAAGTGGCAAGGAGGCGAGGGCCAGGGCCTTCCCGGATAGCAGCCAGATGAAAATGCCTTATAAAAATGGCATGGGGGCCATGTTTGAACACCCTGTCCTTGACATTGGTGCACAGGTTCCATGTTCTTGGCAGCCAACCAAAGGCCTGTCTATAGGACTATTTCTTTGCCCCACCTGGCATGAAATCATCCTCTGGATTGCACCTGTAGGCAGCCCATTCGCATGGCCTAGTCTTTTAAGCTCATCCTCTTTTTCCTTTTGGTCCATGAAAATGAGCTGCAAATGCCTCCATTTGTGAGCTCCTAGAGGTTGAATCTGATTTATCCCTGAAACCCTCAGTGTCTGGCCCAGTGCTTGGCACAGCGTGGTTCCACCATAAATATTTGTAAAATGACTAAATGAGCAAATAGATTTTTTTTTTGAGGCATTGCTTATCCACACCTTCACCTTTCTCTCTGGATTGTTCTCCAGATTGACCTTCTTTTGCTTTGTGTGCATGGGAGGGTGCATTTGGCTGCAAAAGCAGAAAGCCTGGCTGATAGTGGATGAAGTCATTAAACATTTGTCGTTTTTATCTTTAACCAGACAGGAGACAGGTAGTGCCAGGATTGGTTTGTTGTCTTACCAGTGTCATCAAGAACCCAGATCTTTCTGCTCCTTCTATTTTGCCACCCATTGGGCATCTCTCCTGCCCCCTGTTGGGTTTTATATGAACTTTCTCTGCTTCCTCTACCAATTCTTTAGGATGGAGACAAGCTCTCTAATGCATGGGTTGCAAACTGATGGCTTCCTGACATATTTGTTTAGCTTTCGATATTAAAAAAAAAAATTAAAGTAGTTTGCAACATTTAAAATTTGGGGTACTTTACATAAGATTCCAGATTTTTGAGTTCTCTCCCCAAATCACAAGATCTAGAAGCATAGTATGGCTGCAACAAGCCACAGTCAGTGGTGACTGCCCTGTTAGAATGAGTCACGTACCATCCAGTTCTCTGGAGTGCCTGCCACTACTATTTTTTTTGATGCTTTTCCAGCTTTATTGAGGTATGTTTTTAAAATTTTATTACTATTATTTTTTTAATTTAAATCCATATTAGTTAACATATAGTGTAATAATATTTTCAGGAACGGAATTTGGCGATGCATCACTTACATGTAACACCCAGTGCTCATCCCAACAAGCACCCTCCTTAATGCCCCTCGCCCATTTAGCCCATTCCCCCACCCAACACCCCTCTAGTATTGATTTTACCCTGCCCGCTTCACCCATTCATGCTGTCTACAGGAACCCCTGCAGGTTTTTGAGTCCAGACCCTACTCTAAAGATTTTTTTCACCCCATTGGCCTGCAATTTCAGGCCACCTATTAAGAAGCTCTTAAAGTTACTTTCCCCCTAAGAATTGCTCTAGACTTCACCTCCTGATGTTCAATTGTTGTTTCTGGATTCCACCCATTGGCTCTATTCTCTCCCACCCTTTGACTTGAGGGCTGCTCATTAAAAAAAAAAAGTCTCTCAAATTGAAACAGCGTTAAGGTTTGGATATGTGTGAAAGCAAAAATGACTAACACTGCAGAAGACTCAGAAAATGCATGACAATATGAGGCAGTGAGAATCAACCATCACCCTGTTACCCAGATAACCCTGTTGATACTTGGATATGTATAATTCCTCGGGCACTTTCGACATGGTAGGCACTGATCTAAGTGCTTTCCATGCATTATTTCATTCAATCCCCCAGAAGACTCTAAGAAATGGGTATTATTCTTATCTCCCTTTTACAAATGACAGAGTCAAGGCATGAAGAAGTTAGATATAGCTCCTAAGGACACACAGCTGATACATGTTGAAGCCTCCGTTTTAATTAAAGTAGTCTGACTCTAGGGTGTACATTCTTAAAACTAGAATGTACTGAGTATGTGCACATACGCACGTTTTATACGTAAGTGGCTAGAGATTGCATCACTCACCCCACGAAATAGCATAATGGGAATTCCTTTTGTTGCGTTTTCAAAGAACTCACTAAAACGCCCCAAGAAAACGTGGGATTGGGGGGCAGTCCCTCCTATCATCATATTTTAATTGCTATTCACTCTGAATACCCTAGATAACCAGACTCCTTGTGTGGTTGACTCAGAGGGTCAAGACATTGGCGAGACATATCTTTTCTACCTTAGGTGTTTCTTATTGGTAGTATGGAGATGATGATATTTTTATGAATACCAAGGGTCATGGGAAAGAAATAAAGAAAACAATTTTTATATCAGAGCTATTATGTATCTGCTATTTGGCATATGCATCTCACAAGGCCCCTTACAGATGGACATTATCGTTTCCATTTTTTTTTTCCGCAGGTAAGGATAGAAAGGTCGAGTCACATGTTCCAGGGCATACAACTAGAAGAGACAGACTAGAATTTGAACCCATGTGGGTCCAATTTTCAAATTCATTTCTTCTCCACTCTTCTGTACCATACTCCATTGGATAATGTCACTAATTATGATTGAAAGGGTAGCCATTGCATAATTTTGTCAGAAGAATTATGAAATATCTGATGAGAGTGCTCTGTGCCCTTTCTTGTGGGCATCCCTGCGAGATATATGTGCATAACGTGAGTTGATTGATTTGTGGGCATGCTCATGTTAAATCACAGAGCTGTCCTTGAAAAAGTGAGTGCCAGTTAACGTTTCAAAAATAGGATGACTTTGAAGTCCATCACAGGGGAATCAATACGAAGGGGAAGCTCTGTTTTATTTCTTCGTAACACATGTAACCTGGCTTCTCTGTCAACTTCTCTGTTGTGAAAAGCTGGCTTTCTTAGAGGGAATTACCCCGTTGTGAGGATGGCCAGACACAGGTATAGATAGACCTATGGCTGATGTGCCGATCATCTTTGATTAGAAAAAAATTCTCCTGGGGCGCCTGGGTGGCTCAGTTGGTTAAGTGTCCGACTTTGGCTCAGGTCATGATCTCACAGTCCATGGGTTCAAGCCCCGCATCGGGCTCCATGCTGACAGCTCAGAGCCTGGAGCCTGTTTTGGATTCTGCATCTCCATCTCTCTACCCCTGCCCTGCTAGTGCTGTCTCTGTCTCTCTCTCAAAAGTAAATAAACATTAAAAAAATAAAAAAGAAAAGAAAAGAATTGTGCTGGGGCACCTGGGTGCCTAACTCTTGATTTCAGGTTAGGTCAAGGTCTCACGTTTCGCAAGATGGAATCCCGCATTGGGCTGTGTGTTGACAGTGCAGAGCCTGCTTAGGATTCTCTCTCTGCCCATTCCCTCCTCTCTTTGTCTCTCAAAATAAATAAATAAACTTAAAAAAAAAAGAAAAGAATTCTTCCCAATTATTACAGCAGCATTATAGCACCATTTGTGGATCTTCTACTGTGTGATATCTAGTTTCAAAGCACTAAATACATGTCTCTTCACTGAGCAAGTATAGGCGTGTGTTGGACCTCAGAAGATTTTGAAGTGACTAAGATCCCCTTCTTGTCTTTAAGAATCTCAGTGTTTCACAGGAAGACAAATATGTAAGCAGGTGTATACAATAGTGTGATTAGTGCAACCAAATAAGTGATCTGCTCTTTCTATTGTTTCTATCATCCATTTATTCAAAAGTGTTCAATATTTAGCTCCTATTATGTGCCAGGCTGTAAGCTTCCTTGAGCTTATGGTTTCTCACTGTATCTGCACTGGATGCAGCATACAATAGTATCTAAGTGCATGGGCTCTAGCCCCATGCTCCCTGGGTTCAAATCCTCCCCTTTGCTGGTTCTATAACCTTGAGTAAATTATCCAACTTTTCCATGCTTTAGTTTCCTCTGTCCTATGGACCTAAAAAATCACATAGTACCTATTTCATAGAATTGTTATGAGGCTCAAATGAATTAATATTTGAAAACGTCTAGGCGAATGACCCTCTCTCAATGAAGGCAGAATGGTGTTCATCAAGTAAGCAAATGGAATGGTATATCATAGACTCGGGTTATTCGAATTTTGGCCAAATCCACATGGTACGTGTATCATTTGTCATCTTTAAGCATCAAAAAAACCGTTCATCCACATCCAACCAGACATCACGAACAAGACTTTGCCTTGCTTTCTGGGCTGTACTGGTAAGGATGCAATGATGGCACTGGGCACTTCCTTTGGGAAGCCCTCTTTGTTCGCCAGGCAAGACCAGCAGCTCCACCCTCTGTGTTCCTATAGAACTTTGTGCCAGACTCTATTTAGTGCTCATCAGAATGCCTAGAATTCAAGCCTCATCTTTGGCGAGTTGGCCAATACGAGGCTTTCCTTTGATTCACCCTGCCTCCATAAGCCCAGGCCTATAAAGACTGAGAGTAAGAAAATTTTCGCTTCTTAAGCCCATTGGATAAAGCACTCCATGACTGTCAGATATTATATGTGCCTCCATGTACCTATGTGTCCATCCAGAGAACATACACAGAACATACATGCTTACCAGATAAGGAACATACCCACTTAAGCATGAGAGAGTTTTAGAATAAGCAGGAGGCAGGGCTGGGGAAGCTGAATGTTTCTGGGGTGGGTGAGGAACCAAGGGTCATGTTTGAAGCTGTTTCTGACTCTCCATTTTTACAAAGTAATGAGAAGAGCAGAGGCTCATCCATACTGCCCCAATGGCTAAGAGTAGGGACCAAACTCAAAGGTGTGACTGCAGAAGAGAGAAAATGAGTCACTTTTTACCTTAGGGGGGTCTGGAGGACGTCTTCCATGACTTCCTTGTGTCTCTATTGATTTCAAAGGCTGTAGGAAGGGGTTCACCATGCAAATTCATCCTAAGCAGAGGGAATAGCACAGAGACAAAGGCGCCCACCAGCATGAAACATTTGGCTAAGTATTGACATTTAGACAATATTTTAGGGTAGGAGGTCAACTGAAGAGTTTTAAGAGAAGAGAATATAGAGGTAAGTAGGGGGCCTGTCATTAAGATCCTCGAAGGTCCGAAGGCACTTGTACGTATCTTTAAGAGGTTGAAAGAGAATGAAAAATTCCCCATGCCAAATCACTACTGCTTGAGTGCATTCTGAAACAAATTTCTTCAAATAGAAGTTTTTTTCTCTTTTCATACTTCTGCAATAACCAGTCTGAGGAATCTGGCATTTAAAGACACAAATGTTTCTGAAATACCCCACCACAGCAAAGTATCTGAAAGTGTCTCTTAATTGTTAGAAAAAAACTATTTCTGTATGTGCTTGGAACACGTTTTTTTAAAACACCGCCCTTCAAACACACCATCCTTTCCGGCCCCAAGTGGCTGAGGATGGTGATGCTAAGTGGTTTAATAGAGACGCTGTTGTCTCTCTCCTGCACATCACGCCTCCAGTTCGATGCATAATTTTATTTTTTGCTGGGTAAGTGCCCTACAAGGTTGCCATAGATGTACAGCCCAGCACGCAGAAGGGAGTCAGACGATCAGCAGAGTTGCCTCTATGTAACCAGCCAGGCAAAGGCTTTGGAGAATCCTTTGGCCAAAATGTTCTTTAATCCATCCAACTTGAATGAGCTCCATGCACATTTACCAAAGTCATGGCCTCTCCAATCTGCCTCAAGCAAATACATGTCCCTAAGCAGTTTTCTGTGGAAAGCAAATTTCTGCAGAGGGGACGAGAGAAGAGAATTAGCCACGCTCACTTTACAATGGATTGCAAAGTGGGATTGGATGGGATTCCATCCTGCGCCTTAGGCCCGTCCCCTCTGCTGCCACACCCCTTCCAAGAAGTCCTCCCTGCTCGGCGTTCACTGAACTTGTCCTTCCTTGAATGCCCATGCTAATCATAGTTGGTAGTGTGCATTCTTGCTCTTTGGTATCTTGCTTTGAACTTCTAATTGTCATTCTCACTGTTACCTTCCTTGTAGCGCCAGCAATAAGGGAGCCCTGGGATTCAGGCATCTGGAAGCGCTTGTGGCTCCCAGGACAAGGCTAACTCTCACAATCCTCTGGGGCTCTGCTGGGGCTGCTCTTGCTCCTTGGAATGCCCCTCTTGTTCTTTATTATTAGTCTGTGTTGGTCTTCCTGGGCTGCTACCACAAAATACCATAGATTGGGGGCTTAACCAACAGGCATTCATTTCTCACAGATCCAGAGGCCAGCCATCTCCTTCTCTTCCCTTTGTATACAAAGCCACTAATCTCAGCATCCTAAAGCCCCACCCTCATGACCTCATCTAACTCTACCTCCCAGAGGCCCCACCTCCAAGTAACATCACACTGGAGGTTAGGGCTTCAACATATGAATTCAGTCCATAACATAGGCCAGCTCTTTCTTGTCCTTCAGATCTTGGTTCAGGTATCAGTTCCTCCAGAAAGCCTTTGGCAAAACTCTCAACATGGGTTGAGATCCCTCTCGGCAAACACCTCTTACAATAGCACCCATCAAGCTGTACCACCACAGACCATTGTTTTGTCTGTCTTCCTCACTAGGTTGTGAGCTTTTGAGTGTAGAGCCTTGTCCTTTGTCTCTGTTCCCAGTGTACATGGTCCTTAGTAAGTGTTCAATAAGTGATTACGTGAGATTGGGAGGCAAGCAACTACTTTAGAAGAAATGTATAACAGAGGAGATTATGGTCCACTCCTTCAATGGATGTTATGAATGTCCATTTATACCTCAGGCACCATGAGAACAGCTTTGTGAGGGCTTGCTTTTTAACCGACCTCCTAACTAAGGTAGGGGAAGGGAACTAACTCTTACATCTGTTCAGTGGGACCCAGGTTTTCAACGTTTGTGTTTAATTCAGTCCTTGTTTGATCCCACCCCTCCCCCTCATTTAACAAATTCACCAGTTTAAGTCAAAGCTTCTCTCTGAAGTCGGGAAGGCAGATCCTGGGGGCAGAGTCTTGAAGAGTGACTTTGCAGTGGACAGGATGGGAGAATCTTTTACTCATGAATCTCCTACAGGTTACAACTTGCTGTTCTTTTCATTCTTTCTCAAGCAATCTTACACTTTCAGGTAACGTGGATGCTCCTGTCCAGGCAGAGAGGAAGCACATACACTGAGCTGGGAAAAGAGATGCACAAGAATAAATGCCTGTGCCCTGCTCATTGCTTTATGTAGTTAGCTTTTCCCATATTAGTACAATACACTGTGTGGCCCTCGGTTCAGCAGTCAGCACCACCTGGAAGCTTGCTAGAAATTCGCATTAATGGGCTCCATCCCAGATCTACTGATTCAGAGTCAGAAGGTGGGTGAGAAGGATGGGAGCCACGGGGTTCCAGATAGAGTTTGTGGGTTCCCCTGTTTCACTCGCTTTCTATACTTGGAATAAAGCTTCCCAATCATGAGCAAGGGAGTGGGTTGCCTGCCACTGGTTGCATTTTCTTATCTGGTGTTCCCTAGCAAGGCATGGTTCCTGTCTTGCAGGCCCTGCTACCTTAGTCTGGTGTTATATACTTGCTTATTTAAGTCTCTGTAATACCTCACAACATTGCTTAGTTTGGACCCCTAGCCTTTTGTCTAAAATTGGCTGCATGTTAAATAACCTCCCTGATCTTCATCACCTCCTTGCCCCTCCATCTCCCAAAGTAGAGAACAGGGGGTGGTCAAATTTCCTATCTGAACATGGAGAAATAGAGAAAAACTAATGGCATCATTTCTGAGGGCATTATAGGATACACTAGGAATGTTCAATGCTGATCTCTCAGTTTCTTCCACTCTGAGGAAAGTGATCCCAACACAGTTGGGATCTCTGGGTGAGAGTCCCCAAAGGATGACCCGCCAGCAGGTGTGGATTTCTTCATTCCAGCTTGCTGTAGTATGGTCTGCACAACCAGAGTGGAGGGAATTCGGGTAGTAGACCATTATGCACCACAAGGACCTCTACCGAGTCAGGAGACCCTTCCTCCCCACATCCTCCCTTTCTTATGTGGATTTGCTTACACGGGGTCTCTACACATTGCTTGTGTCTTGGCATCCTGGCAGCATCCACAGATGACCTTATGCTATTTTTGGTTTAAGGAGTTGTAATCAGCCTGTGGGGGCAAGTGCATGCCACACATGGACTAAGAATCCTGAACATACCTCAAGGTTAAAGGAGTTCCACATTTACTCACAATACATTCAGTTGCACAACATAAATGGAGCCTCTTTATTTCAGAAAGCTATTCTGATTGTCCCCATTTTCTACCCCATCGGGTGGGTCCAACCCAGTAATCAAAGTCCAGTGCTTTAAGCTTCTTCTTTGGCTTTGATAATTCCCTGATTTGCAGAGTGCTGTTTTTCTCGTGTTTCTCTGCATGTTAGAATCTGAATGGAAAGGGGGGTGAGTCTCAGGTGACTTTAAGGAGGCAGTGGGAGGAGAAAGACGGTCTTTGAATTCCTCTCAAATCCTCAGGATCCTTCCTGCTAATTGTTGCAGAGTAGAGTATCTCCAGGGGTGTGTGGAGCCCTGAAGCACACTACATCTGATGCTGTTTTGTGTTTTTAATAAACTTTTTATTTTAGAACAGTTTTCAATTTACAGAATTATTGTGAGGATAATACAGAGAGTTCCCATATGCTGCACACTGTTTGCTCTACTATTAGCAAGCTACATTAGTATGGTACATTTGTCACAATTAATGAACCAACCCTGATACGTGATTATTCAGTAAAGTCCACACTTTATTCAGATTTCCTTAGTTTTTCCTCTTTCTGTTCCAGGACCCTACCCAGGACACTGCAATTTGGTTGTCATGTCTCCTTAGGCACCTTTTGGTTGTGACATTTTCTCAGAGCTCCCTTGCTTTTAATCACTTGACAACTTGGAGCAGTACTGGTCAGATATTTTGTAGAATGTCTCTCAGTTGCGATTTGTCTGGTGTTTTTCTCATGATTAGACTGGGGCTATGGGTGTGGGTGTGAATGGGGGGAAGACCGCACAGGTAAAGTTCCATTTTTCTCACATGAAATCAAAGGTACATAGTTTTGATATGACTTATCACTGTTAGTGTTGACCTTGAGCATCTGGCCAAGGTAGTATATGTCAGGTTTCTCCACTACAAATGTATCCCTTCCTTTCCATACTGTCCTCTTTGGAAGGAAGTCACTATGCACAGCTCACAATCATGGAGTGAAAAGTAATGCTCCATCTGCACAGGAGATTGATTGATTGATTGATTGATTGATTGATTCATGGTAATTATTTTATAGTTTGGGTTATAATCCAATAGTACTTTATTAATTTTGTTGCTTAAGTGGTTCCAGCTCTGGCCATGGAGTCAGTTGGCTCCAGTTGGCTGCTGTGTTCTTTGACACGCTTGCACCATTGTGTGTGTGGGTTTGGTGCCATCTGTTTCTGTGGGTCGACACGAGTGCTGGCACTCCTGGGGGCTTGGTTATCTGATTCTGCAGTCTCTCTGCTCCACCTCTAGGTGGCTGCTCTGACATTCCCCTTGGAAACTCAGAGTCCTCTAATTGGAGCACATTGCTGTTCCTGGTATCGGTTGGCCACAGTTGCAGGCCATATGGGACCAGGAGTACTCCCTCCGTCTCATCCATCTAGCCACTCTGATGGCCATGCTGGAAGATTCACCTCTATGCCCCTCGAGTACGACACCGAGCTGTGGGCTGGAATCTGGGGCCGCTGTAGCATCTCTCACCACATTCTTCCATTCTTAGTCAAGATCCTTCAGGGAGATGCATGCATTTGCCTTCTCACCTCCCACATAGCCCTCAGCTTACTCTTATCTGTCTTCACCACTCTACTGAAATACCTCATGAGAAGATCTCCACAGATCCCCACATGGCTAAATCCAAGGAATGCTTTTCAACATTCAGGTTTCTTGGTCTCATGGAAGTTCAAGACCTATTGACAAGACCTTCCCTTTCCTTTGGCTCTTGGGATGCTCCCTCTGCTGCTCTTTCTCTCACCTCCCTGGAAGCCTTAACTGAGTCTTCCTTAGCCATATCCTGCTCTACCCCACCTGGAAATGTCGGAGCTCCTCAGAGTGTCATTCTAGATCTTCTCTTCCCTTGCTGTACTCTCCCCAGGCAACCAAGTCCATATCTGCCAAAAGCTCACGGAGCCTTCAGTACAATTTTACAAACACTAGTTGTGAGTGTATTTCTTTTAGAAGAAGAAGGGGAGCTTTTGGTCAAGGAGACTTGGGCTTGGAACACAGATACTATGTAGAAATGCAGGAATCCAAACCACAAGGAATTAGCAGAAATTCCATTGTATCTGAGGGCTCGTCTACATCATGACAATGGGAATTTGAGGCAATTACACCTAGATATCAAGAATCAGGGATTCAACCGGCACACTGTTTTATTGTCTTGGTGATGCATAGTGAGGCCAGACACACATCAAGAGAAACTAGAAAGAGTTGTACCATTTTCTTAATCTTGGCTCCCTGGGAAGAAATAGCATACTCTTCAGAGACACTCAGCTGAAGCATAGGGTGGGTGATGAGGTTCACGGGAGGTATCTGTAGACAGAGGCTTTATTGTGGGTTCTGCAAGAAGGAAAGGGTGTGGCAGGATAAGTAGGTTTAGGATAGGCTGATTTGAATAATTTCAGGAGGTTGTAGGCCATAAAGGCTATCTCTGGTTGTGTGGTATGTGGCCCTGGGGTGGTTAGAGCTGATGGGCAGTGACCCAGAGTGTGAGCCCTACAAGAGAGGTGGGTGAGGGGTGTGAACTTAATCAACTACTCAAGAATGGGACTGACCACCCTCTAGCCAGGGCCTCAAAACTAGGGTAAGACATTTAAAAAATAAAACCTATATTATACCCATATCATGCCCCACCTCACTGAAGTACAGGGTCTGGGAGCATATTGATAGTGTCTCTCCTGTTACCTGGTATACTGTTAGGATCTACAATAGGTATCTTGCATATAGTAGGTGCTTGATAAATAATTGTTGAAAGAATGTATAAATTCTTAAACAGGATTTTTTTTTGAGAGAGAGAAAGAGTGCAGAATGGGGGCAGAGAGAAAGAGAGAGAATCTTAAGTAGGCTCCACACTCAGCATAGAGCCTGCCATGGGACTTGATCCCACGACCCTGGGATCATGACCTGAGCTGAATACAAGAGTCAGAAGCTTAACTCACTGAGCCACCCAGGTGTCCCAAGAATATATAAATTCTTAAAAAGAACAATAGGACTTTGTATCATCATAAATAAGTACAACGAGAGAGAAAAGCTGTATCTTAAGAAACCCAGAGAAGATATCTGAGGGGCTCAGGTTTTTAAAAGATGGTGATCAAAATCAGAAATACAGTATCAGTGTATAAGGACAGTTCTCAATGGGTAGGAGTTCCACAGGTATCCTGAACCACACAAAAATGGTGGCGTCAGGATTTTATTTGAAGCAAAGAACAGGAAAAAGAGAAGGCCAGCACTTGAGGAAAGTGTTAGAAGAACTCTGTCCTTCTTCCTCTTTGTAATAACAGTAATCCCATGAGAGCAGTCCTACACCCCCCTTACCCAAACGTCATCATCTCCTGAAGGCCTCACCTTTAGCTTCTAAATGAAAAGGGTCCTGCCCGATTGGGGTTATGAACTGGTGAGGGTGATTAGGTAGCTTGAAGGTGGAATTGGAGCTGCACACAGGTGAGCACACAGAGGGCACCTGTGAGCAGAGAGGGCGGGAAGTGCTTTAAATGACATCGCATGTCCTGACAGACCAAATCCCAGAGTACTGGAAGGAATGTCAGCTGGTCTCAAGACCAAGGTGGGTGATCCTGGAGAGGAGCCCAGAGGTGGTGGAGATGTGGAAGAGGGGTCACGGGATTGTTCTGTCCCGGCATATGATGACGTAGACAGCTGGCACCCTAAAGCACTAAACTTTAATTCCATCAAGTCCCAGGGCAGATAACAAACAGATGGTTTACCAACATTTAGGAAAAGTAAATCTCTTGGTGCTAACATGGATTCACATTTGCTAAATCACAGCTTTTTTTTTTTTTTTAAAGTAAAGTTATGTGACTGGCTAATTATGAAAGGCCTTGGAAATACTACTACTACTACTAATAATAATATAATAAATTCCATGAGGACAGGTCTCTTATCCATCTTCTTCACAGCTCTACTCCACACCCTAGAATAATGGCTAACATCAGTAGATGATGATCAATATTTCTAGAATAAACTAATAAAATAACTCATATTTATTGAACCCTACATGCCAGGCAAAGATATAGAGATGAAATCTATTAAAATTACAGATAATGATCATAATAACAACATTTATAGAGCAATTTTAGAATGTATCTGGCATCAGGGCACCTAGGTGGCTCAGTCAGTTGGGTGTACAACTTTGGCTCAGGTCATGATCTCAGGGTTTGTGAGTTCAAGCCCCATGTCAGGCTCTGTGCTGATGGCTCAGAGTCTGGAGCCTGCTTCAGATTCTATGTCTCCCTCTCTCTCTGCCCCTCCCCTGTTCACACTCTGTCTCTCTCTCTCTCAAAAAAGTAAACATTAAAAATTTTTTTTTTTAAAAAAGAGAATGTATCAGGCATCATTTTGAAGAATTTTGCATACACAGTATTATGTTTGGAAATCTCATTAACTGTTATGGCTTGAATTGTGTCTCCCCCCAAACTTACTTGTGGGAGTCCCAAACCCCATTACCTCAGGGTGTGACTGTAATTGGAGATAAGACCTTTACAGGGGTAATTAAAGTAAAGTGAGGACATTAGGGTGGGCTGGGCTCTAATCCAATATGATTGGTGTCCTTACAAGAGGAAGAGATTGGGACACAGATACACACATGGAGAAGACCAAGCAAAAACACTGGAAGAAGACGCCCATCTACGAGCCAAGGAGAGAGCCCTCAGAAGAAACCCATCTTTCCAACCCTGATGTTGAACTTCCAGCCTCTAGGACTGCGAGGAAACAGATTCCTGTTGTTTAAGCCCCCCAGTATGGAGTATTCTGTCATGGCAGCCTGAACGGGCTAATACGTTCACCCTTGTAGCAGGCAGGTATTCTGTTCTGGTTCACACTCCTGATTGCACCAGGCAGTATGCAGTAATAGCTAACATCTACTGAGTATTTAACCAATGGGAGCTCAGGACCGAGGTTCTGCCTGAATTCTGAAGCATTCTGTCGTGCTTCATATCTTTTAAAGTTTTCTTCAGCATTTTGCACTGAATTTTATTACATATCTTTCCATCCCTTGTTATCCATTGACTTTTCTTCTCAGGTGCAGGGCATCTACCCTTGGTCTACAGTAGCAGGTCTTCTGGAAGAGCCCCACCCCAGGTTGTTACCTGAGAGCTCACAGAATCCCATGAGATCTACTGTCCTCTCTTACTCAGGGTGATTATTTGGCTAACCACACACTAGGAAGGTGTAAACAAAGATTATTCAATAATTCAACAAACTAACTTGCTGGGCTCCTACTATGTGCCAGACTCTGAGTACGCACTAAGGCTGCAGAATTGACACAGGGTGTCTGCTTCAGTAAATCTAGATCCAAGTGGAGGACACAGAAAATCAGTGGAGTCACAAGTGAGTGGAATCATTGCAGGCAGTGATGAATGCCATGGAGGAAGGAAACAGTGACAGGATGACCCTGGCTGAGCCTCCTTCAGACAGGGTGGTCCAGGAAGGTTGCTCGGGGCCGAGAACTGAAGGGTAAGAAGGAGCCAAACAGGGGCGCCTGGGTGGCTCCATTGGTTGAGCGTTCGACTTCAGCTCAGGTCATGATCTCACAGTTTGTGACTTCGATCAGCATGTCAGGCTCTGTGCTGACAGCTCAGAGCCTGGAGCCTGCTTCAGATTCTGTGTCTCCCTCTCCCTCTGCCCCTTCCCCGCTCATGCTCTGTCTCTCTCTGTCTCTCAAAGATGAATAAACATTAAAAAAAAAAAAAAAAAGAAGGAGCCAAACAAATAAGGATTTGGGGGAAGAGAGATCCAGAAACCCAGGGAGGGAGCAGCATGTCCCAAGGGAATGTGCCTGGCTCCTTGGGGGAAGGAGCTGGAGCCTTGGAAGGAGCATGGACTTTGCTTGAGAACCTTGGTGTAAGGGTAAACTTTGCCCAGCAGCACCTGTGTCACAGAAAAATGTTAGATGCTCCAGAAAAATGAAGATGTGTTCTTTTGCGGAAGGGAGGAAGGTGCTGGAGAAATGGCCCAGGAAGTTCAGCTGAACAAGCAAGGCACTATGTATTCTTGTGCTTTTGTTTTGATTTTCTGTTTATTTTGACGTGCTGGGTCACCATCAACTCATGTGACAAGGAGAGGCACATCTTAGTCGGTTTAGGAGTCCGTGTGGATTGCACGTGGCCCTAACAGGTTCGCCTCGTTAGAGAAACGCATTCACGCTCAAGGGTGGCCTTTTCCTCTTTCCAGTTTGCATGTGTGTCTGAGGTTGACGTGGAGCATGAGAGGTCAGAGGAGGGGGGTCACCAGTCACCACTGCCAGTCAGGCACACCCTGCGTACTTGTACACAGGGGTGTCCGTGGAGGGGAGGCTGCAGCTCCCAGCTCCCGCAGAGTTGGTGAAAGCTGAAACCCATTCTGAGAAGCTGCACAGGGAACACAAACACAGCTACTCCAGCATCTGGATCTTCAGGGCTGGGCCAGCAAGTTCAGGAGCTGTGTGGCCAGGGTTCTGCTCTGCACACTAGATTTTATTGGACATTCCTGGGGGCTGGAGCCCAGGGACTAGGGTATGTGGTGGGAGAGGCTTTGTGGCCTGGAAAAGAGCCCAGAACTGTCCCCGGGAGCCCTGCATCCAGCCCGGCTGGGCTGCGTTTTGTGCAGTCTTGGGTCACGATGAAGGACAAGTTGCAAGAGACAATGAGAAGAAAAAGTGGGCACGATTTAGGGATGTGCGTCCTGGATGCCAGAGACGGTGGTGGGACAGAAGTCAGCAGCCAGAGAGATGACTGGCTTTGGAAATGTTGAGTGAGGGGCATCCCTGTAGCACCAAATAGCGTGATGAATTTTAGAGAGGAGGCAGGGCTTATAAATGCAGCTTTGGGAGTGTCATGCTGGGAGTTTCAGGTCACAGAAAAGACTTGTGCAGCCTAGTAAGCCACAGGGACAATGAAAGCAGCCCTTAAGGAGATGACTTCCTAACCTACATCTCTGGCCCGCCCTAAAAACTGTTGGAGCGAAGCTAGCCTGAAGCTAGCCTCTGGCAGTGGGAGCTCCTGCAATGGGGTTGGGAATACCCGGGCTGTGAAGGGGTTCGGCTCTCTGCAGCAACGCGAGAAAGCCACATGCTCCTTGTGGTGCGTCCTCCTTGGCCGCTGACCCCTGGACCCTCTCATAGCTCATTTTTCTTGAGTGCTGAGTGACAGAAGACAGACAATTAAGTCAGAGCCTGAGGACTTCATCTGCTGTTTCCTTAATTGTATTTCCTACACATTCTTTATAAATAGATTTAAGCGAGACACTATGTCCTTTAAATTGTGCATCTCTGTTGCTATGGAAATGGTTGTTTTTACCCTCTCCCCTCCCCCCCCAACAGCTTAGCTACAAAGAAGTTAGCACCTGTTTTCCCAGGCAGGTGAATTGCCTACCAATTGTATTCTAAGAAGGTCTCTTTGGGTGGGTTGGAGTAACCTGCTAATAGCATCTACTTAAGAGAAGCATCAGGTGAGGGTTTGGGATTTCCAGAAGATATGATCCATCCTGCTAACCCTTCAGCTGATAAATGACTCACTCCATAGATTCCTAGGCTGTTGGAACTGGAGAAGAATCTCTATAGAGATACAATAATAATTAAAAAGTAACTTACACTGTACATTTGACGCATTCACTTATTTCTAAAGGAATCCTTTAATGAAATCATTTGTTTGAAAACATTTACTGAACACTGACACTGGGCTGGGGCGGGCACAGGTAATCATCCCAGAACACTGCAGGTGCCTGTCACATGGAATGGAGTCCACAAACCTTTCTCAGTGAATGAATAAAGCTGCCCACTCCTCCAGATGGTGGAGGATGCAGACACTGAACCGGTTATAATGTTCTGTCTCTTGCTGGAATGTGGGTGTGTACAAAGAGTCATCACAGCAAACAGCTAGTCACGGATCCACTTTATTTATTTATTATTTTTTTTGCAAGAAGCGAGAAAACAAAATGCAGAAGACTTGAAGGGAAGAGAGTTGGCAACATCATGTGACTCTTTGGTGCCAGAACCAAATCTAGGACCCAGGTTCCCTGAATCCCTCTCTGATAGCTTCTTCCCACGTCATACTGACTCTTGGAGCTTCCAAGCTCTCGCGGGCACAGGAATCACCTGGGGATTTTGTGCCAGTGCACATTCTGATTTAGTAGGTCTGGGGTGGGGTGTAGGATTCCGTGATTTTGGTGATGCTGGTTTGCAGACCACAGTTTGATTCACAAGGCTCTGAAAACTATTGGTGAATCTTTGGAGATACTGGACCCTTTCGACAATCTGAGTACAGCTAAGGACTCTGTGTTGCTTAAGGTTATTTGGTTGATGAGAACAGAAACTTTGGCTAATGTACATAGCATAACATAGCATACACAGCATAGAGTAATATAATCAATCATATATAATAACATATGGTCTATATATGAATGTGTATATGTACATGTATGTATATATTCATACATATAGGTGTATATATGTTCATGTGTGTGTGTCTGTGTGTGTCTGTGTGTGTGTGTATAATGGGATAGTACAAAAAAGGAAAAAGTAGAACTTCCAGTCAGTGGAAAAGAAGGGGACCAAGGAAGCCTCAGGGTCTGGCCAGCAGAACGCATGGGCAGTCCCTTCAGGGGAACCCTGTCAGGGTGGATATATTCTAGTTTCAGAACTACATCATTTGAATAAAGACACAGTTTTCCAGGAAGAGACCTTTGCTGCCTAGCTGAGATCCAGGGCTGGCCCCTCGGCCAGGAGAGTCTGGGAACTTTGCAGGACGTTTCCATCTCCACTGTGTCCATCAAGGCAGGGTAGTTGGCCAAATGTGAAGCGGATGTATTTTCGCCAGAGGAAGGAGGAATGCATGCGGGGAGGTCAGGAGACACTGATGGCCAGCAGAGACTGTGTCTCCAGAAACACGTCCACGTGTCTGCATGTATCAGTCAGCATCCCCACGTTTCACCTCCTCCACTGCCACTTAGGTCCAGGCCATCCATTCACGTGGGTCTCTGTACTCCTTTTCCTGTTGTCTCCCTGCTCCACGCTGCCCCCTCCAGTCTGCTCTGCACCAGGCGAGCCTTTAAAAAACCGAGTCGGATCGTGCTGGATCTTTGCTCACAGCCGGCTGCTGGAATCCCATTATCCTCACAGCTAAATCAAATACCAAGCCAACACATCGCTCAGCAAGATGCTACATGCATCTTAATCTCTCTCTCTGTCCTCCTGTCCTGCCATCTTCCCCACTGCTCACCACACTCCCGCCGCACTGGCATCCTTCCCGTCTCGTGAACATGCTAATGCCTCATCTCAGGGCCTTTGCATCCGCTCTTCTCTCCGTCCGGAACACTGTGCCCCAGACGACTGCACTTCCCATTCCCTTACTTTATTCAGATATCCACCCAAGGTCCACCTTCGCGAAGAGACCTTCCAGCCCAGGCTACCTGCGAGGGCTCCCTGGCAGCCTGCCTACTCTCTGGCCTCTTAGCTTTGTTACTTGTAGAAAATAGGCGTGGGCCTCACGCGTCTTCTCTCTGCCCAGAATGAGAGCTGCTCCCGGGCAGGGACTTCCGGTGGTCATCCTACAGCCTGGCGGTGGGGGTCGGCCCTTGTGGGCGTCGTGAAAAGAACCGGGGAGCGTACACGGATGCTTCACTCGCACAAACACACTCACACTCCACACCCATCCCACACACTCACACACACTCTTACACACACACCCCCCTCATCCACCCACTCACACCCACTCCACACCCACCCGCTCACACCCACCTGCTCACACACTCACACACACTCTTACACACACACGCACCCCTCATCCACACTCACACCCACCTGCCCACACACTCACACACTTACACACACACACACTCCTCATCCACCCACTCACACCCACCCCACAACCACCCGCTCACACCCACCTGCTCACACACTCACACACACTCTTACACACACACCCCTCATCCACCCACTCACACCCACTCCACACCCATCCACTCACACCCTCCACACACACTCTTACTCACTTATACACACTCACACTGCACACACATCTGCCCACCCACACACTCACACACTCTTAGACACTTATACACACTCACACATGTATGCATCCCACATCTACACACCCACACACATACGACTCCACACATTCTCCATAGTGATACACACACACTCCACACACACTCTTACACACTTACACACTCACATATGCATAACCCACCTCCACACTCCACATACAACCTTTCACACTCACACATATACACATCCCACATCCACCCACACACTCATCCCCCCATACTTTTGCACACACCTCACACTCCACACACACTCACATACATTCCACATCCACCCGCACATACACACGCACTCCAAATACACTCTTACACACTTATGCACATACACACTCCACGTCAACCCGTACATACACCCCCCCACATACCCTTAAACACCTCACATCCACCCGCACATACAGTTACACACATATGCACATACTCACACTCTTACACACCACCCGTCCATCCACACATATACATACTCTATACACACTCTTACACACATGTACACACTCACACATGTACACTCACACACACACACACTGACACACTTTTGCCTATGGTTTCAGATGATTTATAGGCCTGAAACTTTGGGGTCCACATATCTTGGGTCAGCAACCTCTACTGTGGCCCAGGTATCTCCAACTCTGAGGAAATGGGGTCCCAACACCTCAGCACCTGTCACCGCCCTCTTTGTCCTGCCCGGCTGACTTTTCTCAGTAGGGCAATGCCATTCCATTGTCTATGGAACATGGGTGACCAAATTGAACTTACACTAGAGTTACAGTAAGAACAACAATAATTGACATCTGTCCAAGGAAAATAATGAAATATGTTAAATATAAGGAGCCTCTAGTATGATTTGATAAGTCTGAGGGCAGAATAAAATTTTACTTTTATTCAACAAGTATTTATTGAACATTTGCTACGTGCCATTCAATCTTCTAGGTGCTGGGGGAATACGGTGAAAGAACAATGATGTGGTCTCATGGAGTTCGTATTCAGGAAGGGCTGGGAAGACAATAGAAGAAAGCTAGGTATGACAGCTAGAGTATGCTAGAAAGAGAAAAGGGCTATAGGGAAAAATAAAATCTGGAAAGTGGGCTAGGCAGTCCCATTGGTGAAGGGAGTTATAATCATAAATAGAATTTTCAGAGAAGAGCTCTCTAGTGGAACAAAGAGCTAAGAAAATGTGGGAGGATAAAAAGATATCTAGGGGAAAATATTCCAGGAAGCAGAAGCAGCAAGTGCAAAGGCCCTGAGGCAGATGTCTGCTTAGGGTGTTTGAGTCACAGCAAGGAGGTACATGTGGCTGAGGTGGAGAGAGCAGTGAGAGATGAGAAGAAAATGTGGTCAGACCATAAAATGTAGGGCCTCAATGGGCCAGGTTAATAAAGACTTCGGCTTTTACTTTGAGCAAGATGAAATTCTTTGGAATTCTGCAAGTAGAGGAGTGACCTGATCTAACTTGCATTTTAACAGGATCATACAGGCTACTGTGTTGAGAGTAAACTCTAGGGGAAAGCAGGGAAACAGTGGGACCATTAGGAAGATCAGTGAGCATCGTCCAACAAATAAAACTCACCACGGGGCGCCTGGGTGGCGCAGTCGGTTGAGCGTCCGACTTCAGCCAGGTCACGATCTCGCAGTCCGTGAGTTCGAGCCCCGCGTCGGGCTCTGGGCTGATGGCTCAGAGCCTGGAGCCTGCTTCCGATTCTGTGTTTCCCTCTCTCTCTGCCCCTCCCCCGTTCATGCTCTGTCTCTCTCTGTCCCCAAAATAAATAAATGTTGAAAAAAAAAAAAACCCCTCACCTACCCTGGTGGGTCTCACTCAAAGCCAGTATCATGGAACTTGGAAAGACTTCATCACTGACCCTGAATATTAGCCTCCAGGAATGCCTCCAAAGTTCCCAAACAGGAAATCAAGGCAAGAGTTTGTTCCCTCAAGGTGGACAAGCCCCCGAGAGCTCTCTTGGCTGGAAAATGTGGAATGATCGTCATTCTGTAGGGTACAGTAGGCTTGGAGCTGGGTTAGAGTGGGGGGAAAAAAAAGAAATTATATTTAAATCAGGAGCCTTCCCACAAACTGAAATTAGTTAAATCCAGTCAATTGCTGACTGATTTTATGTTATGGAATTCAAACGCTTGGAGGCTCAGTCAATTGAAACCCTGTCTCAGGAATGAGCCAGTTATGGATGGATCTGCTGTTCTATTATTAAAAGAAATGGATGTGTTCTGAGCATAACATATAGAACACTAAGAGCCCACTTGGTGGATAAATGCACTTTTTTTTCCTTTATGTCCAAAGACCTGGGACCAAATTCTGGAAAAAGTCAGAGACCTGCAGAGATTTTCATGACCAGTAATGTCAGACAGCACATGGTCTCCTTATTCTCCTAGTCCAGAAACTGAGGCTTAGAGAGGGCCAGTAAATGGCTCACTGTAGGCTAATTACTCCCCCAATTTTAGTGGCTTGCTACAATAGAGTTTAAATTTTCACTCATATCACAGTCCAGCGTGGACGGGCAGGGGCTCTGTTCCCTCCAGTCCCTTGGGGAAGCCAGGTGCCTTCCACACCGTGGCTTCTTCCAGCTACAAGTCCCCAGAGACGGTCGCTGCTCAGCTGCAGAAGGAGGTGTGAGAATCACCCCAAAGAGGTTTTTATGGGCTGAACTTAGCAGCTGGACACATCACTTCTGCTCCCATTCCGTTGTCCAGAACCTCGTTTTGTGGCCATGGCTGGGAAATGCTGTGTGGCCATGTGCCCTTAAAGAGGAGAATGTGGAGGTCAGTGAGCACCAGTCACATCCACCAGAACCAAACAGGTGGTAAGAGGCAGAGCCTCATTGGAGTAATGCAGCAGAAAAGACACGGACGCCTACAGCCGCTTGCATGTTTGATGGGGGCATTTTCCTTTCTCCTACACATGGGGAATTTCACTCTACAAAATGTCTTGTGCTGACTTGAGTAGAGGGGAGCACATCTTGGGCTTTGTTTGGTATCTGCAGGATCCCTCCTGGGCGCCCTGCGGCATCCTGCAAGATGACTTTGTTTCTAGAACATCCACCAGGTGCAGGAAAGGTAGAGAAGGTACAGGGCAGATGGCTGCTACCTGCCAATCATCCCTCCCCCAGTTAGTTGATCCTGCAAACTCCATATAGCAGCTATTTACTCCTTTAATTTAAGGACTTGAATCTTTTATTTATTTATTTAAAAAAATTTAAAGTTTATTTATTATTTTGAGAGAGATGGAGACAAAGTGCGAATGGGGGAGGGGCAGAGAGAGACGGAGACACAGAATCGCTCCAGGCTCTGAGCTGTCAGCACAGAGCCCCACACGGGGCTCCAACCCACGAACTGTGAGATGACGACCTGAGCCGAAATTGGACGCTTAATCGACTGACCTACCCAGGCGCCCCAGCATGGATCCGTGTTTCATGATTTTTGTTACTGAAAAAAACGTAAGAAGGTTGTAAAGGGATTTTGGTGCGTTCTGTGTAGAAGGAATGCCATCTATCAGGCAGTGTGAAAGGCTGGGTGTGAGTGGTGGTCCCAGGTCCTTGCTCCTGGGGTCCCGGAGGGGGGTGGGGGCTGATGGTGAAGTATCTTTCAAGTATGAGCTAGCCTGGCTCTCTGGCTCTTCTGGTCTGTGGTGCCCAGAATTTGTCCCTATGCCTACATGGAATTAATATATGATTACCCAAAGCCTGACATTCGAATGTGTAAGGTGGCCTTTCCCAACTGTGATGGCTATGGCCATCAGCAGGGAAAGCCCTCTGGTGAAGAGAGTCTCCAAACACTTCTCCACATCTCTGGAAACACATTCAGATCAGAAGGGATAAACCCTCGGGGTGTCCCTCCCCTAAGGTTATACAGGCAAAGGGACCTAAGCCACCTCTTCCACACTCCTCAGGATCTTTACGTGTCTGCATCGCTTTGTGGTACAACCTCAGGGCTGCGTGGATGGGAACAGGGCGCTTGTTACTGGGCTGGTTTTGCAGGACTGGAGTTATGGGGAGCTTCAGGCTGAGAAATAAATCAGATTAAGGACAATATGTTCCTTCGCCAGCACTAAAGGGAGCCACAGGCCAGTATAGACCTTCTAATTGTGTTGAGTTAGGACTTAGTGTTCAATGTGGGGTGAACAAGAGATACCTTTGAGGGACCAGCAGAAGTGGCCTGAAGGAAAAAGGTTGCCACTGTTTCGGCTCCAGCCACAAAGGTACAAAGTCCTGGAGTTACAAGAGTGTGCCTGGGCTGCCATAACAAAATACTGGGGGTGGGGGCTTAAAAAACAAATTATTTTTTCTCACAGGGCTGGAGGCCGGAAGTCTCCAGAAGATCAAAATATCAGAAGAGTTGGTTTTTCTTGAGGCCTCTCTCCATGGCTTGCAGATTGTCCCCTTCCTGATGTGTCCTCCCATGGCTTTTCCACTGATGTTTACACCCTTCTGGTGACTGTCTCTCTTCTTAGAAGGACACTAATCCTATTGGACCCTAATGACTACTACATCAAGCCCTAATCACCTTCTTAAAGGCCCCATCTGCAAATACAATCACACTGAGGGTTAGAGCTTCCAATTTATGAATCTGAGGACATAATCCAGTTCCTAATGGGATCATACTTCTTTGGGGAAACACTCACAGAAAAACATGTAACTTCTAGGGAAAAGTGCCTATTTGGAAAAATGACTACTGGAAACACACTTCATTCTGAGATAATGTCTGATGAAAACATATACTGCTTAGTAAAAATATCCAACAGGAAAAATTCTCCCCAAAAATGCTCCTTAGGAAAAATATTCTCTGGGAAAACTGTATTATGAAAATGCTCACCATGAAAATGCTCACTAGGCAAAGTATCCACTGGAAAAAATAATTGCAAAAAAAAAACAAAAAAATGGGGAGGAGATATAACCTCTGGAGAAAGAGCCTTTCTAGGAAAAATGCCTACCAGGAAAACATTCACTAGGAGAAATGACCACTCAAAAAATACGCGCAGAAAAATGTCTGGGGGGAAAGATCGCACCTAGTATTAAAAATTACCTACAGAAACATATCCTGCATTGAACAAATACTCACTGGGAAAATATGCACAGGAAAATTACATTCGTCTGGAAAATGGCCTTTGCTGTTATAGATACTGTGAAAAACAGGAAACTGTCATTTATTTTGTGTATATCAAGTGTCATGCATTCTACTGATGGCTTCCTATTAACTCAATTATTCCTCATAAAAGCTCTGTGAAATTGGGGTCCTGGGTGGCTCAGTCGGTTGTGTGTCTAACTCTTGATTTCGGCTCAGGTCATGTTCTCATGGTTTGTGAGATAGAGCCTGATGTTGTGTGGAGCCTGCTTGGGATTCTCTCTCTCCCTCTTTCTGCCTCTCTCTGGCTCATGCTCTTTCTCTCAAAATAAATAAACATTAAAAAAAAAAAAGAAAACAAAAGAAATAGGTACTATTCAATGCCCTATTTTACGTATGGGGAAACTGAGACACAGAGAGTTAAGTAACTTGCTCAAGGTTGCACAGGAAGTAAATGTGCCCCAGCTTTGAACTCAAACAATGATTCATTTCATTAATTTATGGAGCACCTAATGCATGCCAAACACTGTGTTAGGCACTGAAAGAAACATAAAGCCCAGGTTTAATAACTTGATGTGGGAAACAGATGCATTGCAGACAATGAAGTTATAGTGACAGGAGCCTTTATACATTTGGTCTCCACCTTGGAAACTGAAGCAAAATGTTTCCACCAGCCTGAGGTTCCTTTGTGTGTTTTCGAAAGAAGCTAACTGTCCTGATAAACCACAGGCCCCCTAAGAATAACAGCCACTGGGAAAACATTAACACCCAGGAGACCACTCACCAGTGTGCTGGGAAAACACATTCCCAGGGGATAGGTCCTCAAAACATGTACCCCGCTGGAGCACGTGTTTGGAAGCTGGTCTCTCCACCATCCAGTCCAGGTCTCTGCTCTGGACCACGTGAGCCCAGCAAAGATGACCAAGTCGTGCCACAACCTGGTTAGTGAAATGGGCTGCAGGAAGCGTTGCCACAAGGGGGGAAGTAGATGGAATCTGGTGGAAGTTCCGAGTTCTTTGGATTTTTTAAAAACCGTTGCTTGTATGTGGTCTAACCCCACCAGGGCATTAGCCCCACGTGTTCAGGTCGGCCTGTGCAGTTCATCTCAGCATCCCCACTGCTTACAGAAGTCGATGCTCAATAAGTAATATTTCCAAACGAAGGAATGTTGACCATCGTATGGCAGAGGTGTCAAACTGCATGGATGCTGGAGTCAGATGACCTCATTTCAAACCCCGCACTGGCATTTCCTGGCTGTGCAGGCTTGGCCAAGTTACTTGCTAATTCTGAGCCTCAGTTTCTTCATCTGTGCAGTGGGGACAATAATACTTTTCCACTATGGCTATTTGGTGGGGGCGGGGTGGGGGGGGTAGATGAGGGAGTGTCTGTTAAATAGTTAGCATGGTGGCTGACACATGGTAAGATGGTGAAGAAATAATCAGAACTGATCCCTTCCTTCATGAAGTTCATAGTCAAGTGGGTCATCACCCACCCCCCACGCAAAAACTTCCAAATTGGAGGCAGAGGCCCGGAAAGGCTGATTAGTTAAGTCTGGAATCTGCAACTCAGGTTTTCTCTCTCCTCTGCCGTCTCTAGAGAACATGTGTGCTGTAGGGTTCCATCTGGTTCTGTAATAAAACATAAATTATTAAAACCATAAAATATTGATGAACTGTTTTTATAAAACAGAGGGACTTTAATGTATTGATTATGAATTGAGAAAGCCTTAATGAGCTTCAGGAAAAATAATTGGGAAATGATAGTGGGTTGATTTCCTTCTGTGCCCTTGAACAACAAGCAGTTTTGAGAATAAGCTCCTCTTGTCACCATCATACTGCATTTCTGCCACTGTAGCTTTAAAACCTACCCTCTGGGGCACCTGGGTGGCTCAATCGGCTAAGCTTCCGACTTCGGCTCAGGTCATGATCTCATGATTTGGTGGTTGGAGCCCTGCATCAGGCTCTGTGCTGACAGCTCAAAGCCTGGAGGCTGCTTTGGATTCTGTCTCTCTCTCTCTCTTTCTGCCCCTCCCCTGCTCATGCTCTCTCTGTCTCTCAATAATAAGTAAACATTTAAAAAAATTAAAAAAAATAGAATAAATAAAACCTACTCTTCTGTGGACATTAAATGCCAACCCAAGAGAGAAAGAAGGGGGGGTGGATTCCTTGCTAAAAAGCAACAATGTACTTTGGTTGCAAACTTAACATGCTCATGGGTGGTTCCCAGAGACTCTGTGTTGTTATTTTCATGCTTAGGTGATTCTTCCAGTAAGTTTCTCTCACTGAAGTCAGGAAGACTTCTCTGTCGCTTTCATTTTAGGATGAAGGATCTGAGAGCTAGAAGCAAACTTCTCAGGGCCCCGGCCAACACTCTCATTTTTTTGGATGAGAAAACGGATACCCACAGAGAGGAGTTTCCTTGTCTGTGATCTCATAGTTAATTAGGGTCAGGACTTGGCTGGGCACCCAGGTGCCCTGACTCCCCGGATTCTTCTGCTTCCACATACTAAGGCGTCTTTTGGGTGGTGAGAGCTGGTCAAAGGTGGAACCAGGCTCCTGGGGCTTGGTCTTGATGACCAGTGAGATCTCCATCACTTGGAAGTAGGGAGCAGAGGTTGAAAGGGAATCTGGAAAACCAGAGAGCAATGTGGTCACTCTCTCTCGGTCATCCACGTTGGCCTGCTGATCTTCAAAGTCTTCGCTTGTTTCGGGCTTGGAATTTTAGACACAGCTGCCTATTTGCGATGCTCGGGAATATTGAGGAAGGTCAAGACTCTGCTGTCAGTGGACTGCTCAAGCCGTTGCACCCATTACGTTAAGAAGGAAGCATGTCAGTGGCGACCAGGAACTGAGGCTCGGGGACGTCGATGGAATTGCCCGAGATTCACACAGCCCTTTGGTGGCTGAGCCAAGGGCTGCAAACATTGCCTTTGGAGAACTGGACTACCGATCCTGTATAAACACCGTGCTGCCTTTTAATTATATGTGGAAGATAAGGCTTATTGACTTGGAACAATCAGAAAATAAGATGATGCCTATAATTAGGGATTCACTGTGCTGAGAATTTTCAGAGAAGGACTGAGGCTTTATTGACAGCAGAGTTCACTGCCAAGACAAGAGTGACGTGTTTGCAACGAGACCGCCTGAGGTAAGGGGCTGTTATTTGCTTCATTTTTTCCTCCACATACTTTAGGTCTGATTCTTGCTGGGCAAGTTGGCAGGTAAGGTGCTGAAGTATTAGCAGGTAATATTTGCTGAGCACTTTCTATGTGCTAATGTTTCCCTCCCGTTACCCCATTTTTCTTTCACAGCAATCTTCGAAGCAGGGATTATCATTGGCCCATTTTACAGATAAAGGCATTGAAGCATAGAAGGTTAAGTAACTTATCTGAGTTAAGTAGTGAAACCAGGGTTTGAGCCCAGTAGGATGGACTTGGGAACTAATGCTCTTTCTAAAGCTGATTATTTATTACTTTACAATTTACAAGTGAACAATGAGGGGGTTAGAGGCACTGACCTCCCCACACAGCTGAAAATCTGAGTGTAACTTTTCATTCCCCCAAACGTAACTACTAAAGAGTCTGCTAATAGTTGACTGGAAGCCTTACCGATAGCATAACTAGTTGATTAACACATATTTTTGTATGTTTTATATATTATGTACTGTATTCTTGTGATGGAGTAAGCTGGAGCAAAGAAAACGTTATTAAGGAAATCATAGCTTTTAAAGTACCATACTATCTTTATGGAAAAAAATTCCTGCATAAGTGGACCAGTGCAGTTCAAACCATGCTGTTCAAGGGTCAACTGTAATTGACATATAATATTGTTAAGTGTGAGGGTTACAACATATTGATTTGATACATTTATAGTGCAACGTGACTGCCCTTGTAGAGCTAGCTAACATTTCTGTGGTGTCACACAATCAATGATCATTTCTTCTAGAGGTGGGAGCAATTAAGATCTATTCTTTTAGCAAGTCTAATGTTTATAGTACAGTTTTCATGTCCGTTAGTAACCTCCTCAGGAGCTTCCTGGGTGTAATGGAAATTGGCCCCCTGAACTGGGAGGGCAGAGAGAGAAGAAAGAGATAGGCCATTCTAAGTTGTTAGGTGGCAATTTTAGTAAATAGAAACATTATCTCAAAGCTATGTCTTTGGAGTAGCCTCTGGGGGAGTAAAGGCAAGCAGAACCCACATTCCAAGGACAGGGATGGGGGTGAAGAGCCTCTGATAACCTTGCCGTAACAGGTCAACTGCCGGTCATGTCTTCTTGATGACCTTTCCCTACAGTCTTCTATAATCTGAAACTGTGTATCAGATCTCCAGGACTCATGTATGTATCCATTACTTACAAGTATGTACCCCTAAGCATTTCTCCTATTCCCCACCTACCAGTCCTTGGTAACTACCATTCTACTTTCTTGTTTTTTTCCAGATGGATTCTTTTTAGATTCCATATATACGGGGTATCATACAGTATTTGTCTTTTTCTGTCTTGTATCACGCTGCATAATGCCCTCAAGGTCCATATTTATGTTGTTACAAATGGAAGGATTTCCTTCTATCTCATGGCTAAATAGTATTTCAGTGTGTGTGTGTGTGTGTGTGTGTGTGTGTGTGTGTGTGTGTATGCATCACATCTTCTTATGCATTCATACATTGATGATCATTTAAGTTGTTTCCAAATCTTGGCTATTGTGAATAATACTGCAAAAAACATTGCAGGGCATAGATGTCTTCCATATCCTATTTTAATTTCCTTCGGATGTATACCCAGAAGTGGGGTTGCTGGATCATAAATGGTAGTTCTATTTTTAATATTTGGAGGAACCTCCACACTGTTCTCCATAGTGACTGAACCAATTTATGATCCCACCATCAGTGCACAATGGTTCCCTTTTAGGGAGCCTACACTTTTTCTTAACTGTGGGCACCTTTATTCTTGTCTGAACCACACCAGTTCATTTGATACTATTGACCCCTCATTTCTTTTTGAAGCTGTTACTTCTCTTGGTCTCAACTCTGACCATTTCTTCTTGGTCTCCTTCACTGACATCCTTCTGCCCTGCCAGTCCCTGGTGGTTTCCCAGCGTTCTCTCCTGGGTCCCCAATTCTTTCTACTAGATGCATTCTGCTTGGGGCATCTCAGCCATTGCATTTTTACATGCACTGCTATTTGCTATTACTCTGCCAGCTTCCAACCACCAGCCCCGAACTCTCCCCTCATATCAGGGGAATGTGGTCTCATAAAATGAGTTGGAAAGTGTTTCCTCTGCTTATAATATCTGCAAGAGATTGTACAGAATTGGTGTTATGTATTCCTTCGACGTTTGGGAGAATTTTCCAGTGAAACCATTTGGACATGGAGATTTATTTTTTGGAAGACTTTATGCTCTGAATTAAATTTACTTTTTTAAAAAATTATTTATATATGTAAGTTTATTTATTTATTTTCAGAGAGAGAGAGAGAGAGAGAGAGAACATGAGGGAGCAGGAGCTGGGGAGGGACAGAAGGAGAGACAGAATCGCAAGCAGGCTCTGCACCATCAGCGTAGAGCCTGATGTGGGGCTTGAACTCACAAGCAGTGAGAACATGACCTGAGCCCAGATCAAGAGTTGGACGCTTAACCAACTGTGCTACCCAGATGCCCGCAATTGAATTTCCTTAATAGTTAAAAGTCTGTGTGTGTTTGTGGTAAGGTCCCCTCCCTAAGGAAAGAAAAAAACCAGACAAACCTGTAGGCAACCTGGCTATATGTGACAACATCCCTCCTGACCTTGTAACAATGAGACCACTTAATCAGACTGCATGTTTGTGTGTTACCATATATGGGAGACAGAACAGTAAAAAATATATAAAAAAACTATGCCACATGGCGTTCAGGGCTCAGTTCTTTGGGTACAAACCCAACTGAGCTGTGCCAACAGGAATAAAGTCACTTCCTGAAAGAAAAGCCTCAGTGTCAGGACTCTGTGAGAATCCTGCTACGGGTTATCTGTTTCACCTTGGGTAGTTTACGGTTTTTCAAGCACTTTGTCCGTTCTTCATTACATTTATTATTTTCTTCCTTCTGCTTACTTTTATTTTGCTCTTTTATTTTTTTCTAATCCTTAAGGTGGAAACTTAGCTTATTGCTTTGGGACCTTTCTCCTTTTCTAATAAACATTTAATATTATAATTTTTCCTTTATGCACTTTATGCACTTTAGCGGCAGCTGACAGATTTGGCAAATTTTTCTTCAGTTCAGTGTATGTTTCCCTTAAGACTTCCTGGTTGACCCACTGATTATTGAAAAGTATGTTGTTAAAACACAAGTGGTATTGAGATATTCCAGACTTCCTGTTATTGTTTAACTTCATTGGAGTCCAGTAACATGTTCTGTATGGTTTCAACTCTTTTAAGCTTGTTAGGTTTGTCTTATGGCTTAGAATATGGTCTATTGTGGTAAATATTCCACGCGCGCTTAAAGAGAATGTGTATTTGGATGTTGTTGTGTGGAAAGCACACAACACTCATAATTAATAAATATCAGTTCAATACAATTGGTTGATGTCCTTGCTAATTTCTTGTGTGTTAGTTCTATATATAGCTGAAAGAGGAGGGTTAAGATCTGAAACCGTATTTGTGGATTTATGCATTTCTCCTTTCAGTTTTTCAGTTTTGCTTTGTGTGCTTTGAAAATCGTTGTTAGGTTGCATACACATTTTGGACTATATTATGTTTTCTTGCCGAATTGACCTTTTTACCATTATGTTTTGTTCCTCTTCAGGGCTGGTAGTTTTCTTTGCTCTGAAGTCTATTTAGAATAGCCCTTGCAGCTTCCTTTTATTAGTGTCTCTATGAGGGGTGCCTGGGGGCTCAGTCGGTTAAGCGTCCGACTTCAGCTCAGGTCGTGGTCTCGCAGTTTGTGAGTTGGAGCCCCGCGTTGGGCTCTGTGCTGACAGCTCAGAGCCTGGAGCCTGCTTTGGATTCTGTGCCTCCCTCTCTCTTTGTGCCTCCTTCACTCCCACTCTGTCTCTCTCTGTCTCTCAAAAATATAAATGTTAAAAAATATATAAATATTAGTGTCTGTGTGATATGTCATTTTTCATTTTTTCCCCTTTTATTTTTTTTTATTTTTTTTTAATTTTTTTTTCCCAACGTTTATTTATTTTTGGGACAGAGAGAGACAGAGCATGAATGGGGGAGGGGCAGAGAGAGAGGGAGACACAGAATCGGAAACAGGCTCCAGGCTCTGAGCCATCAGCCCAGAGCCTGACGCGGGGCTCGAACTCCCGGACCGCGAGATCGTGACCTGGCCGAAGTCGGATGCTTAACCGACTGCGCCACCCAGGCGCCCCCATTTTTTCCCCTTTTAACTTAGCTATATTATTATAGTCAAAGTGAGTTTCTTATACACAGCCTATAGTTGGGGCATATGTTTTTGCCCATTCTGAAAATCTCTTTTATTTAGTGTGCTTAGAAAATTTACTATTTTTAAAATTTACTATAAAATGTAGTAATATTTACTATAGTAAATAAAATTTACTATATTTACTATAATTTAATATATTTACTGTTACATTTTTATTTAGATCTATCATTTTATTTCTCCTTTTGTTTCCTTTGTTTTTCTCAGTTTCCCTTTCCCTGCCCTTTATTGGGTTATTTTAATATTTTTAGTGTTTTATTTTAATTATATATTTAGATTTTGACTATATCTCTTTTATAGTTACTTCAGTATTCAACAAAGGGATGTCAATATACATACTTATTTTCTTGTAATCTACTTATAAACAAGACACATACAGAAACTTACCATCCTTTAGGTGCCTTTACTCCCCCACCTTCGTATCTGTCTTACATATTGCTTCTGAATTCATTTAAAACTCCACCAGAAAATGCTCTTTACTTTCAACTGTGAAATCCATTTTAAAAAACTCAAGAGGAGAGAATTGCCTATTATTTTATCCTGATATTTTCTATGTCTTTTGTTCTTCCTTCATTCTGACAATATTTCGTCTCCTTCTGGTTTCATGTACATTCATGCCGGGAGAAATTGCTTTAGAAATTCCTTAAAAGCAGGTGTACCTTACAGGTGCATTGTCAAGAAATTCTCTGTTTATCTTCATCCGAGAATGCCTTTATTTTAACTTTGTTCTGTTACAGATCACTACATACAGAATTCTAGATGGGCGATTTTTCTCTTTCAGCACTAAAAAACATTAGAGTCCTTTTTTCTGGCCTCCATGATTTCTGATGAGAAATTCATAGTCATTTGAATATTTGCTTCTCTTTAAGTAATGCATTCTTTTTCTCTGGCTGCTGTCAGGAATTTTTTCTTTATCTTCAGTTTTTGTAATTTGTCTGTGATGTGTCTTTGTATGTGTATTTCCTTGGGTATATCCTGTTTGAGTATCACTGAACACTTTTACCCTGTAGCTTTATATAGTTTTGCCTAACATGGGGAAAGTTTTCAGCCTTTTTTTTTTTAATTTTTAAAGTGTTTATTTATTTTTGAGAGAGAGAGAGAGAGAGAGAGAGAGAGAGAGAGAGCGCGCAGGGGAGGGGCAGATAAAGAGGGAGATACAGAATCCAAAGCAGGCTCCCGGCTCCAAGCTGTCAGCACAGAGCCCGATGTGGGGCTCGAACCCACGAACCATGAGGTCGTGACCTGAGCCAAAGTCAGACACTTAACCGACTGAGCCACCCAGGCACCCCTCAGTCTTTATTTTTTAAAGGTGTTCAGCGTCACACTCTCTATCTTCCCCCTTTGGACTCAGATAACACAAATATTAGACCTTTTGTAATAGTGCCACAGGTCTATAATGGTCCACTTATGTAATGTTTTTTTTCCCTCTCTGTTCTTCACATTGGATCATTTTTATTAAAATATCAAGTTCGCTGAATATTTGCTCTGTCATCTCCAGTCTGCAATGGAGCCCATCCAAGGGATTCTTTAAAAAAAAATTTCAGTTAGCTACTTTTAAGTTTCTATTTGATTTTTTGATAGATCTTCTATTTCTTTATTGAGATTCTCCATTTTACATTTGTTTCAAGATGGTTTATGATTGCTTGTTGGAGCATTTGTATAATGACTGCTTTAAAGCCTTTGTCAACTAATTCCAACACCTGTGTTGTCTGTTAACCGTTTCTTCCCAAGGGAGCTAAGAGCTTTCTGGTGCTTGTATACTGACTGATTTTGAGTTAGCTTCTGAACATTTGGGTTGCATATTATGCAACTCTGGTCCTTATTTAACTAACTCTTATGGAAATTGTTTTGCTTGAGCAGGAAATCAGTGGGTTAGATTCAGGTAGCAAGTTCCAACCTCCCTTTTGTGAACTCTGGCTCCAACGGGAGTTTGGTTTTCAAACCTCTATCCAGGTATTTAGATCTGGCCACCGCTGCGCCACCCGGTGGTCAGTCTAGAGACATGGGTCAGGGTACATCTGTGAGTCCAGGTCTCAGTGTTAGGTATGCTGAATTGAATCCGACCCCATGCAGGCACAGCTTGGGTGTGAGCACACGAATTCATCAACCACTTTATGGGGTGGGGTGGGGGGTCCTCTCTCTTGAGCCCCTGTGTCTGCTTTATGTCTCCGGTGCTTCTCATTTATTTTCCTGGGGCTCCCCTTTTCCTTCCTTTGGCTAGAAAGTTGGGGCTTTAGTTAGCTTACCTTGCTAAGCACTTAGCAGCTATGCCTGTATCTGGGGCCAAGCTGCAGGAAGACAGAGAAATAGAGACAAATGTAAGATGCTAACAATAGGAAAACTGCCTCTGGGGTGCATGGGGAGTCTCCCCACTGTCCTCAGGGCTGTCTGTAAGTTGAAAACTATTCTAAACTAAAAAAGTGCAGGGGCGTCTGGGCAGCTCTGTTGGTTAAGTCTTTGACTTGGGCTCAGGTCATAATCTCACAGTTTGTGGGTTTGAGCCTCATGTTAGGCTCTGTGCTGACAGCTCAGAGCATGGAGCCTGCTTCAGATTCCGTGTCTCCCTCTCTCTCTGCTCCTACACTGCTCGGATTCTGTCTCTCTCTCTCAATAAATAAATAAATAGTTTAAAAAGTGCATTCATAAAACACAAATGGAGAGGGACGCCGGGGTGGATCAGTTGGTTGACTGGTGAGTTCGAGCCTGGCCTTGGGCTCTGTGCTGACAGCTGGGAGCCTGGAGCCTGCTTTGGATTCTCTCTCTGCACACCCCCCCCTCCCCCCGGTTACGATCCATCTCTCTCTGTCTCTCTCTCTCTCTCAAATAAACATTAAAAAAATTAAAAATATAAAAACCTCAAATGGGTGTTTGCTGCACTGAGCTGAGCCAGGCCCCCTCCCTCAGCGTTTTGGTCCCCGTAGCCTCCTGCTGGGCCTCTGGCACTGACATCACAGGATTGTTTGGGGTCTAGATCTGCAAACGGAGAGAGGGGAAAATGTGCCCTGTCCTGCGCCTGGATTCACGACCAGAAGCTGCTTCTGGAGACGTCTGTGTTCACCTGGGTGCTCACTTGCTGGGTTTGGGCTGCTGTGTACACCCACTGGGCACCACCAGAGGAAAAGCCACGGCAGACTCACCTCCCGTTTGCTCGTTCGAATTCTTATCTTCCAGGTTAAGAAGTAAAAGATTACCGATATCCCAAAAGCGTCCGTGATGACTCTCTCACTTTTCTGCTAGAAGCACCCATTATCTCCGGACTTGATGGTGCCCATTTCGGAACTTATCTTTTATCTGCCATCTATACCACGGTAGCTGTGCATTTTTTGAACTGTATATAAATCGAATCGTACTTTTATGTCTGGCTTCCTGTGTTCACCAGGGTGAGATTCACCTACGTGGTTGTGTGTAGCTGTCCTTATTTTCATTTCCATGTTCCATCCTGCGAATATACAGCAATGTGTTTATCCATTCAAGTGCCGATAAGCACTTGGGTTGTTTCTGGTTTGGGGCTGTTGGAAGAATGCTCTATTCTTGGAGCACGTGCATATAGGTTTCTTTAGGATATGTACCCAGGAGTGGAATTGCTGGGTCATAGGATACATCTTCAGCTTTGATAATAATGGCACACTGTTTTCTCGAGTGTCGTTCCAATTTACATGCTCATCAGCAGTATATGAAAATCCCTGTGGCTCCATGGGGCCATTTTTAGTCATGTTTGTTCCCACCACACATGGCACAAACGATGTTCAATATACGTTTGTTAAGCTATTGAACTGACAGCTGGCTATGACTGTATTATGTATGATTGAGGTGAAGTCCTTTTGTTCAAATTTTGAAAAGCCCTGGGTTACGCTCCACTCTCATTAGAAAGGGATCGAGGACATGTCACAACAATTATCTCCAGTGGAAAATGTGCTAAAGAAACCTAATGATGATTTGTGAAGGGGAAGGAGAATCTCGGGGCCATTGAAGACTGAAATGACATATCAAAGGCCATCATCTACTCAGGGAGTTGGGTTTGGTGGAAAGCTCTGGGCAGGAGAATAGAAGCGGTATAAAAGAGGGATTATTGCAAGAACCCCAGGACAGGAAAGGAAAGAATGACTGAGAAGATTCCATGGTGGGGGAACAGAGGGTGAGTCACTTGTTCGGTGTTAAGCATCACGATTCACTCCATCAAAGTAATGGGATTCAAGACTAGATGGAAGGAATATCAACTACACAGTGTTAGAAGAGGCGTCTCTCCATTTCTGGACTCTAATCTTGGGTCCTGACTTCTTCCCATAAACTATCTTAAACTCTTAGACTTGGAGAAAGCCTCACAACCCGGGCGACGGACAGTTTAATACGGAGGGATGATCTCATGGTCTTACAAGGATAAATCACAAAAATTCATAAAATCCTTCTGAATCTGGTACGGATGGAAGAGTTGCTATATGAAATAGGATATTCTGAATTAAGCGAGAATTACTGTTCAAGCCCCCTGAAGAGATCAGTTTTTGAATGATAAAATAAAATCCATTCAGTGTAACAGCTGGACTAACCTTAATGAGAGTAAACATTTAAAAACTTTGTTAAATGTTTTAGTTTTTATTTTTGAGAGAGAGACACACAGCATGAGCAGGGGAGGGGCAGAGAGAGAGAGGGAGACACAGAAGCCGAAGCAGGCTCCAGGCTCCGAGCTGTCAGCATGGAGCCCCACCCAGGGCTTGAACCCACAAACTGTGAGATCATGACCTGAGCTGAAGTCGGACACTTAACGGACTGAGTCACCCAGGCACTCCAACGAGAGTTAGCATTTATTATTATTATTACATTTCTTTTATATGCCAAGCTGTGTCTGGGTGCTTTCTTTATATCATTTTCTCAACTGATCCTCACAAAAAGTTTATGAGGTAGGAAATATTATCTCCATTCTACAATTCGGGAAGCTGAGGCAAAGAGAGGTTAAGAGACCCACTGAAGGTCACACAGCCAGTAAAGTTACAGAAGGGAACCAAACGGCTCAAGTGACCCAGAGCCTGCCTTCTGTGCTCTTGGATGCTTGATTTTCATTGCTATATAACACAACTCATTTTATTTTGGCGTATGATTCTATGAGTTTTAATACATGTGTAGATTTTTGTAAACATCTTCACTATTCTGACACAGAACAGCACCACCATTTCAAAAATCAGCCTCACGGTGTTCCTTTATAATCTCATCCTTCCCACCCCTAGCCTTTGGCACCCACTATAGTTTGGTCTTTTCTAGAATGTCCTATATTATCATACAGTACATAATCTTTTGAAATTGACTTTTCTTCACTCAGCATAATGCTTTTGAGATTCATCCACGTTGCTGTGACTATCGATAGTTTGTTCCTTTTATGGATGAGTAGCGTTTCATTGTATGAATGTACCACAGTTTATTTATCCATTTACTTACTGAAGGGCATTTTTGTTATTTTCAGTTTTGGGGGTGATTTTTTAAAATTTATTTTGAGAGAGAGAGAGAGAGTGCAAGTGGAGGAGGGGCAGAGAACGAGGGAGGCAGACTCCCAAGCAGGCTCCATCCTGCCAGCATAGAGCCTGACACAGAGCTTGAACTCACGGAATGTGAGATCATGCCTTGAGCTAAAGTCCAGAGTTGGTCGCTTAATCGACTGAGCTACCCAGGCGTCCCACTGGCTGGTTTTGACTAACATTCACACGCAGGGTTTTGAGTGAACACGTCTTCATTCCTCCAAGGTCCGTATAAGGAGTGTGATTTCTTGGTCATGCAGTTGTGTGTATGTTTAAGCTCTCAAAGAAATTGCCAAGGTATTTTCTAGAGGGGTTGCGGCATTTTCCATTCCCGACTGCAATGCACAGGAAACCCAGTTGCCACCTGTCCTATAAGCACTTAGTCATGTCAGATGTAACATTTTCTAAGAAAAAAATGAGCCATTCTAATAGATGTGTGGGCATATCTCACGATTTTAATTTGCATTTTCCTAATGCTTTACGATGTTGAATATCTTTTCCTGTTCTTCTCTGCCATCCACATATCTTCTTTGGTGAAGTATCTGCTCCATTCTTTTGTCCATTTCAAAACTTGGGTTGTTTGTGTTCTTATTGTTGAGTTTTGACATTCTTTATATATTCTAACTAGAAGCTCTTTTTTGTTGTTGAAAAGCGATTTGCAAAGTGTTTTTATTTATTTTTTTATTTGAGAGAGAGAGAGAGAAAGAGAGAGTGAGTAGAGGAGAGCGGCGGAGGGGAAGAGAGAGAGAGAGAGAGAGAGAGAGAAAGAGAGAGTGAGTAGAGGAGAGCGGCGGAGGGGAAGAGAGAGAGAGAGAGAGAGAAAGAGAGAGTGAGTAGGGGAGAGCGGCAGAGGGGAAGAGAGAGAGAGAGAGAGAGAGAGAGAAAGAGAGAGTAGAGGAGAGCGGCGGAGGGGAAGAGAGAGAGAGAGAGAGAGAGAATCTTAAGCAGGCTCCATACTCAGCACAGAGCCCGATGTGGGGCTAGATCCCATGACTGTAGGATCATGACCTGAGGCAAAATCAAGAGTCAGACACTCAACCGACTGAGCCACCCAGGCACCCTCAGACCAAAGGTTTTAAGGAAGCACAATTGATCAATTTATTATTTTATGGATCATGCTTTCACTACTGTGTCTATGAACTTTTGCTTAATCAAAGGCCACAATTGTTTTCTCTGATGTTTTCTTCCAAGCGTATAATATGATTGTGTTTTCCACTCATGTCTCTGTTTCTTGTTTTGAATTAATTTTTGTATGAGGTGCAAGATATAGGTTGAAGTTTATTTTCTTGCGTATAGATGCCCATTCATTCCCAAACTGCTTGCCGCAAAGACTATCATTTGAATTGCCTTTGCAACTTTGTCAGAAGTCAGTTATGACCATATCTGCGTAGGTATATTTTTGGAGTCTATTTTAGGAGTTGGCGAAAGTTTTCTTAAAGGGCTAAATCGTAAATATTGTAGGCTTGTGACCGCATGGTCTGGTTTGCACGACAGTGGCCATAGACAATAGGTGTTGTAGGGAGAGAGGCAGTGTCAGACTTGGGAGGTGAGTTGAAGGCCACCTGCAGATTTCTACTTCGGGACCTGAAGTTATTGGACCTTTCAGTTGCTAGAATTCTAGATCAGCGTATTAACTGGATTAGACTCCTCTTGCATCCTGACCCAAAGTTCCATAGGCCAGAGATTCTCCGGTCTGTGTGTGCGCCAGGATCACCTGGAGGTAAAACAGATAGCTGAGCCCACTCCCTGAGTGTCTGAGTCAGTTAAGTCTGGGCTGGGGTATGGGAATTTGTATTTATACTAACTTCTGATGTGGTGCTGATGTTGCTTGTTCCTTTGTTCCAGTCTGTTCGGAAGTAACCTCCTCTGTCCAAGTGAATGCAGTTGCCACGTGTTCTGCCCTGGGGCATCTTTGCATTTTTAGCAGTGGATGTTTGCAGGGAAACTGCTTGGGGCTCCAGCATGTGCTGTCTGGAAGTGCAAGGCACTTAAGGCCTCATGATGAACCCTTGAGCCATAGAAGATAAGAGCTGCTGTTACATGTTAGTAGGCAATTTTTTTTTCTTTTTTTAGAGAGAGAGAGAGACAGTGTGAGCTGGGGAGAGGGGCAGAGGGAGAGAGAGAGAGAGAGAGAGAGAGAGAGAGAGAGAGAGAGAATCTCAAGCAGGCTCCACATGTGGAGCCTGTAACGGGGCTGGATCCCACAACCCTGGGATCATGACCTGAGCCAAAGTCAAGAGTCAGACACCAAACTGACTGAGCCACCTAGGCGTCTCTCATTCTGAGATGCATTCTGGACGGTGGCTCTGAAGGTCCCAGGGGAAGTAGCACCCCAGTTGCCCATGGTGGTGACCAAGTTGGTGTTATACATCATGCCCTTACATTGGCTTTCCCCCCTTCCATGATTCACTATCCATTCTCCCACTCCTGTTCCTAGGCTCACTTTCCGAAACAAATTACCTGCATGCAAGTCCTTGACTCAGGCCCTGCTTTCCAGAGGAAACTCAGTCTAAGACATTGACTATGGCTGTCTATCTCTTCCGCTGTCTCAATGAATTAAATGGCCTAATTGATATTTACCTGGCATGAGAAGCACAGAGTTCCCAAGACTCCCCTAGACTCCATGGTCAGGGACTACGGATTACTCATTGTTGTACCCACAGCACACATGGTAGTGACTGACATTTGGTGGGCGTCTGGAGAATTATGAATAAATGATTCAGTGAAAGTATTTTTACACTTATTAAATGGGCGTGGGTGGAGGGGATGGCGCAGGAGGAAATGGCAGGTGCTGAGTCTGGTTGCAGAGAGAAGGCTAGCACTCACACAGTGACTGGAGCGCAGGGCGGGACTCGAGCTAACAAATTGCAACAAATTGTGAAGGAGGGGTTTAGGCGATCCCAGTTGGAATCCGCCTCCAGCTTTTCCTAGCTGTGTGACCAGAGGCAGCTTTCCCTTCGAACTTCCATCCCCCCTCTGTAAAATGGAGGAATAGCCATATCTTTCTCACCGAATTTTATCAAGACAAGAGTGTGATGCGGTGGGCTAGACATCTAGCAGTATTTCTGGCACATAGTAGGTGTTTGAAACATGTTGATTCCCTCTGTGGTCGGCCACCCACCCATCAGAGGTGCGCTGGCAGGAGGTGGGAACGCAGGACCTCTAAGATTCTCTCCACTTCTGGGATTTCAGGAGACTGTGGCAACAGCCAGAGACGAGCTAGTAACATTAATAATGAAAATCACAATGCTTATTAATAGTAGCTAATGTTAATATAGTCTTCACCATATGCCGGGCACTGTTCCAAAAGTTTTATGTTTTGGCTCATTTGGCTCAAGCCACTCTGGGTGGTTGGTTCTGTTATACTCCCAATTTTCCAAATGACGAAACTGAGGCACACAGACAAGGGAAGTGACCTCACCAAAATCACACAGCTAGTAATGAGTTCAGCTGGGATATGAACTGAGCCCGTCCCGCTTTTAACCTCTGGGCTGTATTTCTGGGATTTGAAATAGACTGTTCTGGTCTCACGGTGGAGCCTCGGGGTCCTGACCACTGTGTCTCCCAGCCCTGGGACTAACCAGTACGATGTAGTAACGGGATTACAGGTTGTACAGCAATCTCACACATCTTATCTGTTGGGCATGTATCACTGGAGAAGGGGAAGAGTGTTACAATTATCTCCAGAGCTGGTGTCTTCCCTCCAGTCTGCCTTAATTCATGCTATCACACCCCTCATGTTTAATGAGCCAGGTACTCAGCTATGTAGCACTGAGAAAGACATAGTTTCCACCTGCAAGAAGCTGTCTCTACCTTTAAGGAGGGTGGAAGGGTAGAGCACATGAACAAGGAAATGCCACGTGTAATTAATTCATGGCGTGGGGGCAGTGAAAAGAGGGAGTGGTCAACAGTGCCTGGGAGATCTGGGGCAGGTCCTGGGGGGCCACTACTAAGCCTCTACTCTTTCTGTCACTTAAATTGCCTCCTGAGACTTTTCACTTTCTCCCAAAGCAGAACAGGTTAAGAAAAAAAAATAAATAAAAAGATTACAGCTAGAACATGTCAATATGTAAGGGGATAGAATGAGAATTATTGGTGTTTGCACAAAGCATTTGCCTCCTGTCCATCCCTGGCTGTTTGTTTGAAAAGTTGCCCTGAAGAATGTCAGGTTTTGTTAAGATCTGGAAGGAGTAAGATTGAAATGCTCAGGCATTGCTTGTCTCCTCTCGTATTATTTGTGTACATGGGAAATGCAGAAATCCAATGAAAAGTCTTTTGTTTTAAATTGGTCTGTTTGATGTGCCTGAAATTGATGGATGATGCCGCTGGCTTAATATAGACAAAAATCTCTCCTTCTATGCTACGCACTGCACTCACACAGCCCGGGTTTCCTTTTCAGTGGAAGGCAGGGGGCAGGTAAACAAAAGGAGGAACACGGCTGAGCCCTGGTAGGGGGGAGTCCTCCCATGTTCTTGGTATGGACTTTTCCTATTACAAAAACAGCAACCCCTGCATTTCTTATGCTTCCCACCTCCAGAGTGGTGCAGTAAATTGTCTGGGGTGTGTGTGCTTTGGGGGGGTGGTGATCTGTCCACGTTTCTGTTTGGACTCAAGTAACAAAGGGGGCTGGTTTGGCCTTATCCTCCTCTTCCACATGACCAACAGGAGGCAATGACCCCAGTAAATGCAGATGCAAACTTCTTCCCAATGGGCTGGTTGTAGTTCAGGATCAGGAGGCCGGAAGATGATGGATCCATTTAGCAGTCCCACCAAAACCCCCAGATATTCCAACATGGACTTTGTGCTTGATGACTTTTGTTTACCCCTCCAGATCCTACCTTCTCTGTTCTTTGCTGCATTCGAAAATACGTGCTCGCCCCGGTCTCAGAAAATAAGTGTAGCCCTGGTCTCAGACCGGGGAGGTCTGGAAGGAAGAGGGTAAGGCTGGGGCATTTATTCCCATGGCAATCTCCCTGCCGGCTGTCATCGGTCAGCTGCATTCCTTAACTAAAGTATGTGGCTCTCTCAGGCAGTCACTCCCTCCCCTTATGCCTTAGAGCTTAAGCATAGTGGCAGCTCCCACTGTATGCAGGTCTAGTTGCTTTTCCTAAATTCTTCCCCATACCCTTGTAAATAGATGCTTTATTAATGTTTACATATTTTTGAGAGAGAGTGAGAGAGAGCGAGCAAGCTTGAGCAGGGGAGGGGCAGAGAGAGAATCCAAAGCAGGCTCCAGGCTCTGAGCTGTCAGCACAGAGCCTGATGTGGGGCCTGAACTTACAAACAGCAAGATCATGACCTGAGCTGAAGTCGGACGCTTAACCAACTGAGCCACCCAGGTGCCTATAAATAGATGCTTTATTAAACCTTCCTCCGTAACTTAGCCTGACTGGTTAGCTTCTATCAGTGGGTTAGCCAACGATGGCTGCACCAATATATATCCCATCCCACCCCTCCTTCTTCAAACATAATCTCGATACTCTTCCACCAAGAGAGTCTCCATGTTCCCTCCTTAAATCTGGGCAGGACTACGAAAATGGCAGAAATGATGCCACGTGAATTCCAAGGCTGAGTCATTGGTGGAGTCCAAGGTGGGGGCAGTATCGCTTCCACCTGGTCCTCCGGGGATGCCTGCCTGCTCATGGAACCCAGCCAGCATATGGAGAGGACATGTATCCTTGTCCTGGTCACAGGTCCCAGGTGCCAGGGGGTCACATGCCCAGCTGCCAGACATGCGAGTGACAGAGCCTTCAGATGATTCTAGCCCTGGACCTTTGAGCTGCTCCAACCAATGCGAGTAGAGCAGAGATGACAGGGAGTCCAAAATGTAGCCCTGTCCAAATGGCAGCTTTATGAGCACAATAAATATTGTTTTCGAGCCCCTAAATTTTAAGGTGGTTTGTTATACAGCAGTAGATGATCAGTAATAAAGTTGATATTTGGCCTCTATTTTGCTCTTGCTTTTTACTTCTCTCCTTGTTTAGAAAGTTAGATGGGGAGGAGATGGGGCGCCTGGGTGGCGCAGTCGGTTAAGCGTCCGACTTCAGCCAGGTCACGATCTTGTGGTCTGTGAGTTCGAGCCCCGCGTCAGGCTCTGGGCTGATGGCTCGGAGCCTGGAGCCTGTTTCCGGTTCTGTGTCTCCCTCTCTCTCTGCCCCTCCCCCGTTCATGCTCTGTCTCTCTCTGTCCCAAAAATAAATAAAAAACGTTGGAAAAAAAAAAAAAAAGAAAGTTAGATGGGGAGGAGAGATACATATGTACTGGATGTGCTGCAGAGACTCTGACATTCACATGCTGTATTCCAGGCCCTTCAATACGCATTTTATAATGTTCCCTCATGTATGTTTCACCACAAACCTAAGTGGAAGGTGTTACTGTCCACATTCTTCAGATAAAGAGACCATACAAGCAGGAGAAAGATGCAGCAACCGATCAAGGTTGCTCAGATGGTCAACTTGGGAGTCTGACATGGAACCCAGGTTGGCAAAACTCCAAATCCTATGTTCCTAAAATGGTGCCAGGTGATTCTATCTTATTAAAATGCTAATATAGAAAGCTGCTCCGTTGTCATTTAGGTCACCAGTTTTGGTCAGTGGAATCTCCATTGTTTTCATCTTGAAGGGAAAAAGAATCCTTTCTTATGTCCTGGTCAGCCTTTATTGAATCGTGTTTCACCCGGTCTCAGTGATGCTCTGGGAGTGCCCTGCCTCCTTGGGTAGTGACCGCTAGGTCACCTTGCTCGTCATCCATGTTTGCTCTGCAGGAAGGTGGAGAGCCCCTGGGCATGTTGACCAAGGTCTTTCCCATGTGACCCTTGGACACCTCCTGTACTCAGTGTTCTTCACATGTATTGACTGTGTGCTCCTTAAGATCAGGAACTATGGTGATTTGTTCATCTTTGTGCTTCCAGTGCCTACAATTTAATAAGTAGCTTAGTGAGAATTTGTCAAATGTCTGAATGCATCCTTATTTTCCCAGGCAAAAGGTTTTATCTGACTTGCCCCTTCCTTCATTTCTCATGTCAAGGCCTCCTCCATTGCTGTATCTGACCTCCAAGCAGACACGCTTCTCCATCTCTGGAACGTGTATTTCATTTTTAGACCACAGAGCCCATCCTGCCTGGTCTGTAAGCTACGGTTTGCAGACACTGTGGTCCTAATTGTCGCTCACTCATCAGTTCCTGATCGAATTCTCAGAGTTTTTTCATCTTCTCAGGGACTGTCTCAACTATGCCAGCCGCTGCTAGGAGAGTTTTTCCTAAAAAACACAATTTGATAAGTTTTTGCCCTGCTTCAACCACCATTCACGTCTTGGTTTCTACAAGGATCAACTCCATAACTTGCTATCCGTCAGACCCTTCATCACTGGCCTCCGTGGACCTTTCTGTGCACGACTAACTGCTTGCCCTATGCATGCACCATCAAGTCAAGGCACACTGGACTTGTCATCATGGCCTGGACAAAACAGGTTCTTTCATGATCTTGTGACTTTATACCTTGTTTTGAAGGTATTTTTGGTTTTGGTTTTGTTTTCTGCCCCCACCTCTCCTGTTTTTCTCTGCCTGGCGAGCTCTTTAGCTTCAATATTACCTCTTCGGTGATTCTGTTCTAGCTCTAACAGGCTGATAAGCTCCTGTATCCTTTACATATTCACAGCATCTTGTCTGTGACTCCGTTCCAGTACTTAATGCATTGTTAAGTCATTTATGTGTTTACAGTGTCCGGCTCCCCTATCAGTCTGCAAGCTATTTAGGGGCCAGGATTGTGGCTTAATTATCAGTGAATCCAGATATCCCTGCCTCTGCCACTGACCACGCTATCGGGTTAATTAAGACTTGAGACTGTAATCAATAACTTGAACGTGAAGCCTGGTTCTAGCCTACATTTGCCGGATCTGAGGGCAAGGCATGCTTCTCCACTCCCTGAAGTCTAAAGTTTCTTTTCTTTTAAAATAAGAAATTTTGAAGGATAGGATTGTGTGTGTTGAATGAGACAAGCCATGGGAAGCACTCGGCACCTCGTAAACACTTAATAAATATTATCCACAGTACTTCTTACTGCACAGCCGCATTACTAGACATTAGCTCATTAAATCTCATGACAGTTCTAGTAAGTAGGCATTATTATTTCCGTTCTACAGCGAGGGAAACAGGCTCAGGGAGAATAGGGAGCTTTCCCAGGGCTGTGTGGTTGGTATGCCATGAAGCACCTAGCGTGGGGTGCTTTCTAGGGGCTCAGTACAGGCTTGAAAATCTTCAGCCTCCTTAGCCCTTGTCTCTGGTGGTCAATCCACACTTCACATTTCTTGGCCTCTGGAAGCAGAGTTCAGCTCCAGAGGGGTCTGTCTCCAGTTCCCCCTTTTCCAACCACCTTCCAGGTTGTTTGGTTCTGAGCCAGGCGGCGCGTGGGCTGGTTTGTTTGTTTTTGACGCCGCTGAAAAGATGTCTTCAGGCTCATTCCCAGGTCAGTACACAAACTCATTCCATCTGCCTTACAATTAAGATTCAAAAGCAGGAGGCAAGAAAATTCCTCCCTGTGCACCGATTCCAATCAGCGATTATGCTCTTAATGACCGGCTAATAAAGAATTCACAAAAGCAAACCACACGATTAAATATAGAATTGTATTGATGCCGACCTGTTGGGAGTACTTTCTGTTCCTTTTCCAGAACAATGTCTGAGAACAAGAATATAATACTCCTTCCTTGAACATTTTTTTGCCCTTTTAAGTAGAGCCATCTCTAAAACAAAGATTTGTTAGGAGGTATCCATTCCCCAGAAGCCAATAAAAGGCTGCTTTAAAAACACAGTCCAAGGAACGTCGATGAGGCCCCGCGTTTGCCCATCCGCAGACTGGTCCGACTGGTGATTAAAGCACGGTAGCCTCAGACAAATTTATGTGAGCTGTGCTCATGTTAGCAGCGTCACAGGGAAACGGAAAAAGAGACGTTTGAAAATGAAACAAAACTCAACATTCTAATAACCTTGGCAATGAGCATAACGATGGGCCAGCCTCCACGCTGAGAGCTTTATGCATACGATCTCGTCAGGGCCCCAGAAAAGCCCTGGGAGGGAGCCACTGTTCCATTTTACAGCCGAGCAGAGTTCAGAGGGCTGACTTAACTGAGGTCACTTGGGGATGTGTGCCCAGGTGTCAGTGATTCCTGCATCCTGACTCTTGGCCGTGACTCACAGGAGAAAAGAATATCCAAGTTGTAGTGATGGGGGATGCTGTGTATGTTTTGACTGGATGTATACTGGGCCTGGTGTTTAGAGCTTTCACAGACGTTAGACCAATTTAGCTTGACTAACACCTTGTTGGGCCGGCATTGCCCATTTTTCTCATTTTCTTGATGGAGTAGTGGGGGTTCTGAGAGGTTGTCACTCTCTCAAGGTGACTCAGCTGGTGAGGGACATGGCCTCGCCTTTCACGCTAGACCTGGAAAGGTGATTGAGGTCGGTAGTGGGGATGGGCAGAATGAATCTCCTGTTTCTTTAGGGGCCGAGTGAGTGGGTAGCACCTTGCTTCCCTGGGAAAAGCCAGCTGAGAAGAAAAAGACTCACTCTTCACTCCTTCCTATGGGGCTCAGTGACCTGAGGACAACCACAGAGAGGCTGTGTTAATCTGCTGGAGTCGCCATAACAAAGGACCATAGACTGAGTGGCTTAACCATAGAATTATTTTCCCACAGTTCAGGGGGCTGACCATCCAAGATTCTGGTATTGGTGGGGTTGATTTCTTCTGAGGGCTGTGTCCTTGGCTTGTAGACAGCAATCTTCACATGGGCTTTCCTCTCTGTGCACATGTGTCTGTGTCCAGATTTCCTCTTCCTATGCTTATATTGGATTAGGAACAACGCTGAAGGCTTCATTTTAACTCAGTCATCTCTTTAAAGATCATATCTCAGGCACTTGGGTGGTTTAGTAAGTTGAGTGTCTGACTCTTGATTTCAACTCAGGTCACAATCTCTCACAGTGCCTAAGATCGAGCCCCGCATCAGGCTCTGCGCTGACATCATAGAACCCGCTTGGGATTCTTTATCTACCTCTCTCTCTCTCTGTCCCTCCCCAGAGCAAGCTCTCTCTCTTTCTCTCTCAAAATAAACTAAGCTTAAAAAAAAAAACACATCTCTAAATACAGCCACATTCTAAGTTCTGGGTGTTGGGACTTCAACATATAAATTTGGGGGAAGAAGGACTCAATTCAGGCCATAACAGAGTCCCAGTAAGTTTTTCGTTTTGTTTTATTTTATTTTTAACTACATGGCCTCATCAAACATCCACTAAGACCTTTGGTAAGTCCATATGGTGAGAACCTCCAAACCTCTCAGATTCCTCATCTCTAAAACTGGAGGCTGGTGAAAGGATAAAATGTGACAATACATTTAAAGCATAAAGTGGTTCATGAGCTGGAAGTGTTCATTCCCACACTGCTGCACAAACTCTTCTCCCAGCACCACAGCTGTTCCCAAAATGTGGCTGGCTACTCTGTGGGCAGTTAAAGGTCAGGGTCCCAAGGTTTGGGGGAAGATGCTGCTGGAGCTTGGGATGGTGAATTTTCTCTTGCTTATTGTGTCTGCCTTGTACCTTTAGAGTGGTAGATAGAGACAGTGCTAGGTGTTTGCAAAATCATGTTTTATGTTCTCCTTCTTGTGCACCCAGGCTGATTATAGTTCCCAGATACCCATACGGGTTGATTAGGGATGTGTGGCTAGTTTCTAGCCAATAGCGTGTGGGTAGAGGTGGTATAATCTACTCCCAGCCCATGCCAATTCTTTTGAAATAATTTTAGACTTACAGAAAAGTTGCAAAGATAGAGTAGAGAGTTCCCATAGGCCCTACACCCAGCTTCCCCTAATGTTAACATCTTACATAACTATGACGGACTGGTCAAAACTAAGACATTGACATTGGTGCCTTACTGATAACTCAACTATAGACTTTATTCCGATGGCACTGTTTTTCCACTCCTACCCCATTTTATGTTCCAGAATCCAACCCAGGATGCCACACTACGTTTATTCACCTTATCTCCTTAGTTTATTCTAATTTGTGACAGTTTCTCATTCAGTGCTTGTTTTTCACAAATTTAGTAATTTTGAGAGAACTGGTCAAATATTTTATAGGATGTCCTTCAATTTTAGTTTTTCTGGATTTCTTTTTCTCATGATTAGACTAGGATTATGGGATTTGGAGAAGAATACCACTGAGGGGAAGTGTCCTTGTTCCTTCGTGTCTAGGAAACAGGACATCCATATGACTTAAGACTCATGATGTTAACCTTGATCTCTTGGTTCCAGTTGGGTCTGCCACGTTCTCCATTTTAAGGGTTATATTTTCCCCTTTCCATAATTTATTCCTTGGAAATGAGTCATAAGTCCAGCCTATACCCAAGGTTTATTCTAGCTTTCTCTCTCTGAGTTTTACCTTCTTTCTCAGACAGTAGGAAATCTAGTTCTCGTTACCTACAACTTATTTATATAAATTGTTAAAATACTGTAAGCAATCAAAATTACCTACATCAACTCCTTCCCATCAGTAAGGTTATGTGATATGTACTTTATATAGATAGATTTATTTTTCATGATCTGCATTCCATCCTGAGATCCCTAGACATTCTGATTGCTTAAACATTTTTTACATACAATAAAGTTTACTCTGTAAGGATTTTGACAAATGTGGATTCATGTATTTAACCACTTCAGAACACACAGAACAGCTTTATCACCCTAAAAATTCCCCTATGTGCTCCACTAGAGTCAACCCCTCCCCTTCTCCCAACCCCTGGCCATTACTCATCTGATTTTTGCCCCTCTAGTTGTGCCTTTTTCATTTTATCATATAATTTTTAAAAAATTTTTTAATGTTTACTTATTTTTAATAGAGAGACAGAGTGCAAGCGGGGAAGGGGCAGACGAGAGGGAGATGTAGAATCCGAAGCAGGCTCCAAGCTCTAAGCTATCAGCACAGAGCCCGACACAGGGCTCGAACCCACCAGCCATGAGATCATGACCTGAGCCCAAGTCGGATGCTTACATGACCGAGCTACCCAGGTGCCCCTCATTTTATCATATAAATAGAACCATATATCATTAAGTTTTTTGGGTCTGAACTTCTTTCACTTAGCAAAATGTATTTAAGATGCATCGTTGTTGCCATTGGATCAATAGCTTACTCATTTTTACTGCTGGGTAGTATTCCACTGTATGGATGTACCACTGTTTGATGGGTCCATTTAGAGTTTTGGACTTTTTTTAGCTTAATATAAATGTTGCTGTCATTGTTACTGTAAAGAACTCATGAGCATCCTTTCTCCTACCCCCCAAGCTTTATTGTGGTGTAGTTGACAAATAAAATTATATATGTTTAACATGTACAAGGAGGTGATTAGATATATGTATACATTGTGAAATATTTGCCCCAATTAATTAATTAACATATTCATCGCCTCATATAATTACCTTTTTAATAATGAGAATGTCTAAGATCTACTCTTTGCAAATTTCAATAGACAATACAGTATTATCAATTGTAGTCACTATACTGTACATGAGATCCTCAGAAGTTATTCATCTTATAACTGGAAGTTTGTACCCTCTGATCAATATTTTCCCATTTCTTCTACCCTCCCTCCCCAGTACCTGGCAACCATTCTACTCTGTTTCTATGAATATGTCTTTTTTTTTTTTATTCTACAGCTGAGTGATACCATACAGTATTTATCTTTGGTTTATTTCACTTAGAATAATGCCTTGAGCATCCTTGGTTTTGCTTTTCCTTAACCTTCATGCAGGCATTATTACCTCTTTATAACCATCCCCCCAACAAAATTCTCCTCTCAAAGCGTTAGTGTGCAATGTATATTTCATTAAAGATTTTGTAGAGGGAACTCAGAGATGTTTCACCTGCTATGCACTGCAGCAAACATCAAGTTGTTTGATATTTCCAGACGCCTCACCAAGTGTGTGTGTGTGTTTGTGCATGTGCCTGCGTGTGCATGCACTGTTCTTTCTCCTACTCAGGGCTGCAGCTTCTAGGCATTGTCCTCTAGCTCCTCCACCTTCTTCTTCTGTCTCTTGCATCCTCCTGTCCTCTGATTAGATACAATAATTTACCTCTGATTCTTCCAAGCTTACATCCCCACAACCGTCACCTTGCTCAGCAAACAGAAAAGCCATTACTTCCAGAATTTGCCTTACTCGGTCGGCATGCCATGTCTGTGTTTTCTATCACATTATTTTATAACTTCATACGGTTGATTTGAGGGCTACATGAATGAGTGAGGTAATGTACATAAAGCCTGCTTTATATGTAATATATATAAAGTCTCTGTATATAAGAGACTGCTACTGTGGGAAACTACCAAATAAGGATGTATTACTTAGATCTCTCATGGCGTGTTTTACTTTTGACAAGAAGAGACTTCTGGAAAGAGGTCATTTCAAGGTTAAAGCTCAGAAATTCTGGAACCCTACCTCCAAAGCCAATTCTTGAAAGCCCCGATTGAAGCGATTATTGATTAATGCTTGTGGTCTGCCTCCCCCAGGGGTGAATGCTGCCTGCTTACTAAGGGGAAAACCTGCTGACCGCCGGCCTTGTCAGACACTGCCGGGTTCCTGGAGAAGTCAGGGAACTCGCCTTTCCTGGCAAAGGTTGAGAAGCGGGAATGTGCCCATCTGCCAGGGATTTTGCGAGCCCAGCCCAGCTTGGAGGCCGGGGCGGGGGGCCTTTATTCACATTGCCAGTCTTCCCATTCCTGCAGTCGGTGTTGAGATTCTGCCTTGCTTACTGTGCAGCTGGAATGTACAAAACGTACTCGCCATCTTGCCTGAGCCTTTTCAAGTTAAGACCAAAGTCATCCGCCTCTTCGCCTTCAGTAGCAGCCTGCCCCTCGACCCCTAGTCCTCCCTTCCTCAGTAACCGTGACGCCATTCATTCCACATCCTTGCGTCTCTCTCCCTCATGCCCGCTATGCATCCTCCCAGCCCTGTGGATCCTCCCTCTATAGCATCTCAGCTCTCTTTCTGTCGCCTCTGCTCTGGTTTATACTCTCACTACCTGCTCTGGGCTACTGCAAGCCTGGATTTTACCCTCCTTGCTCCTGCTCTACCAAAACAAAGCAAACCCCGGTAATTCTATCAGGTTATGCTACTGTATGGTGTAATAACAAAGTGCTCCAAAATCTCGGTCGTGTGGAACAGCCAAGGTTTACTTTTTGCACATACTACCTACTCAGCACTGACCAGCTGTATCTCCTCCTCATGTTACTCAGGGGACCCACACACTGGAATGGCGCGGCCACTTTCTGTTGGAGTCCCTGCCCACGACAAAGAGAGGGAACATGGTGAATGGTCTCTTGAAGATTTTCCTGCAAATGACACAAATGACTTTTTAATCATATTTAATTGGCCAGAGGAAGTCATACCACAAATCTGATTTCCGTTTTGATTCCGTTCTGAATCCGCTGCCAAGGTGGGGAATCAGATGTTGGTAAGCAGTTTAGTCTACCATATAGGTGTATTTTGGTCCTTAGGTTGGCACTAATTGGTAACAATAAGGCTTTGGCATCAGAGCTTTATGTGTTTTTCCAGCTGGTTGTACACTCATTCATAACGAGTTTTCCATCCATTTCTTCATGAGTTTATCTAGCTGACATATTTTCATCCAAGTCCTCCGCAAATAATCCGGGATACATAATACACAAATCCTGTCTTCAGAAGTTCATAGATGGAGATATATGAAAAAAAGGAGCGTTAAAAACTAGATCATAGGGGCGCCTGGGAGGCTCAGTCGGTTAAGTGTCCAACTTCAGCTCCGGTCATGATCTTGCAGTTCGGTTCGTGAGTTCGAACCCCATGTTGGACTCTGTGCTGACAGCTCAGAGCTCGGAGCCTGCTTTGATTCAGTGTCTTCCTCTCTCTGCCCCTCCCCCACTCACACTCCCTCTTTCTCTCTCTCAAAAATAAACGTTAAAAGCAAACAAACAAAAACTAGATTATAGAAAATTACAAACATATACAAGCATGAATAAAATAATATAACGCATTCCCTTGAACCTATCACTCATTTTCAGCAATTCTCAATTCATTGCCAGCCTCACTGATCTTACTATGTCTCTACCTCCACCAACATCTTCCATATTGTGTTTTTTTTTTAAATTGGAACTTTTATTGAGATAATTGTAGATTTACACAAAGCTATAAAAAAATTACACAGAGAGGGGTGCCTGGGTGGCTCGGTCAGTTAAGTGGCTGACTTTTGATTTTGGCTCAGGTCATGACCTCCTTATGGTTTGGCAGATCGAGCCCTGCATCAGGCTGTGTACACACAGTGCAGAGCCTGCTTGGGATTCTCTCTCTCCCTCTCTTTCTGCCCCTCCCCTGCCTATGCACACTCTCTCTCAAAATAAATAAATAAACATTTAAAAAACCTAAAAAAAAGTGACACAGAGAAATCTGTGTATGCTTCTCCCTGTTTCCCCCAGTGGGAATATCTATAAAGCTATAGTATAATATCACAACCAGAATATTGACATTGGTAGAATCTGCTGTCTTATTCAGATTTCTCCAGGTTTTCCTGTATTCTTGTACTTCTTTGTATGTATGTGTTTTGTCCATATCATCTTGAAGCAAATCTCAGACATTATGTACTTGCTTCCAGAATTGTTATAGTTATATAACTTTACAAAATAAGGACTATTTTTGAAATAAATTCCACAATATTCTCATATCTTAAAAATTTAACAGTAATTCTTTAATACCATCAAACACTAAGATATTGTTCAAATTTCCATTTTTCGTGTCAGTTTTAATAACTTCTTTGAATAAGGTCAATACCTTGTGATTGTTTGATATGTAATTTACTCTTAAAATCTAATGTGTTCTTTCTTCCTCTCTTTCTTCCCTACCCCATTACAAGTATGTATTTTGTTCTTTGTGGCTGGTCTGAATTTGAGTGATTGTACTCAACTGTTATATTTTAAACTATCTCTCTGTCCTTTCTACTTCCCATAAACTGGCAATGATCACATTCAGGTTCTATTATTATTATTATTATTATTATTATTATTAGCAAGGCTCTTCCATCAGGAGGCAATAGTGTCTCTTTTTGTGATCTTGGTGATGATCAATGCCTACGTTTGTTAATGAATTAGAAGTTATAAAATGGCAACATTGTAATTCTATTTAGTTGCCTAGAAATAAAGGAAAGTAGGTATTTAAAAATAGTAAATTGAGTTCTCTTATATCATCCCAGCAGTGACCGATTAGTTTAAATTTTTAAAGCATCATTATTTATTCGTGGGTGTAAATAAATTCCATGTATTTCAATCCACTGAAGCTCAAAATGTCCTATTTTTGGCCAGGGGGAGTCTCTTCGGTTTGGTTCCTGATCTGTTTTGACATTGGTAATATTTGATAGTTTTCTAGGATCTCGGTATGGCAATCTGTTTTCGGCTTGCCTTGTGTATTTCCTGCTCCAGATCCGGAATCAGTCATTTCTCCAAGGAGTACTGATTTCTTCTACTGGTAAATGAAGTTTCAAGAGTACAATCTGTACTTTAGGAATGCTCATTGCTGTTGGGGTTTTCATTGGGGTTTTAGGTGTTTTCAGTGGACTGTGCTAAGACAGATTTATACTTTATTTATACTTGAATACTTGAATTCATGGTACTTACAATCAAATGTCAGGAATATAGAGCTTTCCCTTAATCTTTTCTCTATTACATTTGTATTTCTTCTATTCTGGGATTGATCTCATGAAAATTGGGAATAATAGAATGAGAGTATCATAAAAATTTGCTTTGTGATTACACACCTGAACAGAAAAACAATAGCAGTAGTTGCTCCAATAATGTGGTGGATCTCGGTGTATAGTCTACTAAGGATTTACAGTTAAAATTACTGTCTTTAAAGTTATTTGGAATAATTCTTCTCTGTGTGGCTCTGCTGACAATTGGATATGCTTTTGGAGATCTTTGATATTGTTAAACTTCTTTATTTTTAACGTTTAGTCATTGCTTTTCATTTTACTTTACAATTCCATAAAATAATCCGTGACTCCAAATGAAATCTACAAAACAAGATATATTCAAGTCTAGCTTCTGTCTCTGTACCTTTCACCTTATTCCTTTCCTCCCTTATGGGCAACCATTAAAAATTTATGGTTTATCTTTCATTGATTTTTTAATTGAAGCAAATATGTATACCCCCCTTTTTCAATAAACAGGAGCATATTATATGTGCTTTTCTATTTCTTCTTATTTTCTCTGAAGCATATATTTTGGGATTACTCCATAGAGGTAGATAGAGATACACTTCATTTCTTTTTTTTTCAGCTGTATACTAATAGCTTTACATAATATCTTCAGTTCCTCATTCTTAATTATGGTCTATTGGTTCTTTGCAATGAGCATTATTGAAATCAGTGAGTAACCTCTTCTTCCTCTGCTCATCTCTCCCCCCCAAGTAAAACCTTCTAATACCCAGTTAAAAATCAACTAGCTTAACTGAATTCTTAGGCACTCTCCTCATCGCCCACCCATTTAAAAAAATTCAAGTATAATTAACGTACAGTGTTACATTAGTTTCAGGTGTACAATGTAATGATTCAGCAATTCTGTACATTACTCAGTGCTCATCATGATTAAGCATAGTCTTCATCCCCATCACCTATTTCACCCATCCCCGACCCGCCACCTCTCTGGCAACCACCAGTTTGTTCTCTATATTTGAGAATCTGTTTTTTATTTATTTGTCTCTCCCACCCATTTTTGATAGCTATGCTGTCACACATATAGTCACTGCATTCTGCATACTCTCCCTTATAAAAGTCTTAGCTCTACTACATATATTTATGCAAGTACTTATCTATTTATATTTGTATGTATTTAATATTCCAGTGATTTTGGCAAGCTGAAGCTCACACTCAAGTGGATGCTTGGAAGAGTTCTTGGCAACAGTACTCCTCGAGTACTTTGTTTATTTTTATTTTTATTAAAAATTTTTTTTAAATGTTTATTTACTTTTGAGAGAGAGAGAGAGAGAGCACACATGCATGAGTGGGGGAGGGGCAGAGAGAGAGAGGGAGACACAGAATCTGAAGCAGGCTCCAGGCTCTGAGCTTTCAGCACAGAGCCCGACATGGGGCTCGAACTCACAGACTGCGAGATCATTTCCTGAGCCAAAGTTGGATGTTTAACCGATGGAGACACCCAGGTGCTCCTTGAGTACTTTCTTGATGAGAACCATTTGTTAGCACTTATACCTGAAGGTTAGTTTGGCTAGATATAAAATCTTTGGCTCACATTGTCTTTCCTTTCATTTTTTTAAATCTAACAACTTTATTGAGATCTAATTCACATATTATAACATTTACTCTTCTGAAGTGTACAATTCAATGGTTTTAATATATTCACCAAGTTGTGAAACTACCACCACTGTCTATTTCAAGAACTCTGTCATCATCTTCAAAAGAAACCCTGTATCTGTTAGCAGTAATTCCTCTCTGCAGCCCTGGCAACCACTCATCTACTTTTTGTCTCTGTAGATTTGCTTATTTTAGATATTAAAATAAATGGAATCATACAAGTGTGGTATTTTAGGACTGGCTTCATTCACTCAACATTCACCTTCTCTTTCTTTGAGTGTACTAACTGTTGCGCCTTGTCTTCTGGCATATTGTATGTAGTACTTTCAAAACGTTTGATGACAATCTGATATTCTTTCCTTGGAAGTGACTTAGTTTTTGTACTTGGATGCCCTAAGGTGTTTTCTCCTTCAAAGTCAAGCTATTTTATTAGAATATGTCTCTATACTGGTTGTCCTGGGTTGATTGTACCCAGATATAGGATGTGGCATTTTAAATGTGGTTTCAAATTTAAAAAACTATTTTTGGATAGTCTTTTTAAGCTATAGTTTTAGAATTTGTTCAGCTACTTTTCTTTGGTTGTTTTTCTTCTAGTGCTCTAATTATACATGTACTGGATTGTCTTTGATTATCTTCTGCATTTGTCACTTTCTCGTTCAATTCTTCATATTTATTTTTTTATTTAAAAACTCCTCCTTTACATCTTCTATTTCTTTTAAGGCATTATCCGTTGTGTTTCTTTTCCTCTTGTGTTTTTTTTTTCAGTGTGAATCTCCACTTCTAAAATGCTCTTTTGCCTTTGTTCCTATGGTTTCCTGAGTATTATCCCAGTTTTTAGTATTTCTTATTCTGACTTATGTTGTTAGTTCACATCTTCTATGATCACTTCTAGTTTCTGTTAGATCATTGGAAATATTAGATTATAAACAGTTTCATCTCTTTCTTTCTCTCTTTCTTTTCAATTTTGTTTTATTTTAGAGAGAGAGAGAGCAAGGGTGCATGAGTGGGTGAGAGAGCCAGAGGGGGAGAGATTGAGAGAGAGAGAGAGAGAGAGAGAGAGAGAGAGAATCTTAAGTAGTCTCCAGCACAGAGCCCAATGTGGGGTTGCATCCCACAACCCTGGGATCATGACCTGAGCCAAAATCAAGAGTCAGACGCTCAACCAACTGAGCTAACAAGGTGCCCCTCATCTGTTTCTTTAAAAACATTCAATTTTTGGTCATTCTTTTGTCCTTGGTATGGGAGGACATTTTTCTGTGCTCATGCGGCTGTTTTCACAATAATTTTGTGTGGGATTTGTGCATAATCTTTTCCTGATGGTTATTTTTACATGAATGTATTCTCTGGCACCTCTGGGGATGGTAGGAAAGACTTTCTACCTTTGGCTCTGGACTTCTCTCTTCTGTTGTTTTGTAAAGTGTTCAAAAATCAAGTCATTATTAATTCTGACATCTCCTGGCCCCTTTTCCTTCCTCCATTTTTATCTGGATGTCTTTGTCCTTTCTCCTGTCTCCTCATCCTATTAATTTCACCTCTATTCACAGAAGTTGTCATCACTGTGGAACTTTGTTTTATTTTTTAGAAAAATTTCTAAAAATGTTTATTTATTTTTGAGAGAGAGAGACAGAGTGCAAGCAGGGAAGGGTCAGAGAGAGAGGGAGACACAGAATCTGAAGCAGGTTCCAGGCCTCTGAGCTGTCAGCACAGAGCCTGATGCAGGAATCAAACTCACAAACCATGAGATCATGACCTGAGCTGAAGGTGGACTCTTGACCAACTGAGCCACCACGGTGCCCCCAGAACTTTGTTTTAAAGGGCATGTTATGTTGACCAGTTAATTTGGGGTGTTGATATGGCATAGATGGTTTCAGCCCTTCCAGTGTTGCGTGAACCCCCTGGCATTCACTCACAGATTATGTTGGCAATCTCTCCTAGTGTCCATTATTATTCTTAAGTTGACTTATGTGTTTGAGGAATATGGGATGCTCTTTTGAGAGTTCTTGCAGTCCCAGTCTCTCAGATGCTGCTCTGCTTCCCTCTCCTACGTTACACACAGATACACATGCTGATGAAGGGCAGTGGTCTGTCTTCACTGGGTCTTATTATGGTGTCGATGAGAATATCTAGTCATCTGGTTGTATTGTAGATATTGTCTGTGGAATTTCAGTTTGGCTATCCCAAGTGTTCTGTATGTTTTTATGGGAAGGGATTCAAAATCTAGTATACCATAGTAGCCATCTTCTTTTTTTTTTTTACTCCAAAATGTGGTCTTAAAATTGCCAAAAAGGCTGTAGGCACAGGATGCCCCTGAGATGCAAAGAAAGGTGAATGGAGGGTGGTTTGGAGGTCAGCTAGAAGAGGTAACTTCTGTCTGAACTGAGTCCCAGGAGAAGTCCGTTGGGCAAATAAGGGAGGATAATATATTCAGGCAAAAGGAACAGCATGTGTGAGTGGTCAGGGCATTGAAAAGGCAGTTACCTGGGGGATATGAGAGGGCCTGATACTTGTGTGCTAGGTGGGTGACCGGTGGATGTGGGCCTATGGCACCTCCTTACTTTTGTACCGGATGCTCTATTTTCCTGACCTGGCAGCCTTGTTTTCCAGTATGGACTAGCTTTTATATATTGTGAGTTCTCACCTTTCTGGTCCCTGGGAAATTTCTCATTATTCATTGCTATTTACAATTCTCTCAGTTTAGAGCCATTTGTGAAGTTAATTTCAGTGCTGTTTACTCTTTTCTTCCAAATCATTAATGATGATAAAACATTGAATTGAATTGAGTTTTGCAGCCATTTCTGGGTAATTCCACTGAGGCTTGCTCTTGTGCCAAATAATCATCTTTAATTTAACTATGTTATCACCCCTTCAGTCAGGCTTCATAGGCTCTTGGGTCAACGTTTGTGTTCATTTAATTTTAGCTTTTGACAAAGACTTCATGAGGTATCCCAGCCTTACTCTTCAACAAAACAACAAAGAAATAATCAAAGATAATCAAACTAAAGCATTATGGAGGAGTTTGTGTTTTTCACAGACAACATTTGTCAAAGTTTAGGAAGTTAGCACCTGTCCCTGGTGAAGTGTGCTGAAACAGGTATTTCTCAATACTTTTATAAATCAATATAGCAATTAAGCATGGAGACTAGAAGAGGGTTTATCCTTTTTACCAGGATTATGAATTTATCCTGAGAAAATACTTCGGGAAGAAGGAAAAAAAATTTGCATGAAATGGTTATTGAAGTGTTAACCTTAATGTTATATAATGGGAACAGCCCAAATTCATCAGCAATAGGAGATTTATTAGATAAATTAGGTGCCTGAACTGAATGAATGGAAAGTAATTAACACATAGGAGAATCTCGACAACTGGTAGCTGCTGTTCTTATTGTTATTAGTAACATATTAGTAACTTTGGTGCTGTTAACCTCGGATGCTAGGAACAGGTTGCTTTTCCCACAGTACTGTGATTATAACACCAGGTTACCAGACAAAACATATTTTGTCCTAAAATAATTATCAAAAAATTAAATTAAGACTAATAGTTGTGGGACGTCTGGGTGGCTCAGTCAGTTAAGCATCCGACTTCAGCTCAGGTCATGATCTCACAGTCCATGAGTTCGAGCCTCGTGTCAGGCTCTGTGCTGACAGCTCAGAGCCTGGAACCTGCTTCAGATTCTGGGTCTCCCTCTCTCACTGCCCCTCCCCCACTCATGCTCTGTCTCTATCAAAAAATGAATAAACGTTAAGTTGTAACTTAGAGAATGCTAGAATGTGGTTTATATAAATAAGAGCTTTTTGGGGGGGTGCCTGGGTGGCTCAGGCAGTTGAGTGTCTGACTCTAGATTTTGGCTCAGGTCATGATCTCTCAGTTGTGAGATTGAGCCCTGTGTCGGGCTCTGTGCTGAGCATGGAAACTGCTTAAGATTCTCTCTCTGTCTCTTTCTTCTCCCCCACCCCCCCACTCATGCTCTCTTTTTCTCTCTCAACTTAAAAAAAAATTAAAAATTAAAAAAAGAGCCCTGTAATAGAACTCTTTGAGGATGAAATAGCACAAGAATGTTCATAGCAGCATTATTCATCATAGCCCCAGATTGGAATCAACCCACATGTCCGTCAGCTGACAATTATATAAATAAAATGTGGTATATCCATAGAGTGGAATATTGTTTGGCAATAAAAGGAAGTACTGTTACATATGACAACATAGATGAACCTGCAACCACATTGTGCTACATGAAAGAAGCCAGGCACAGACGTTCATATTGCCTGATTCCATTTATAGAAGGTCCCTGACTTAGGATGGTTTGACTTAGGGTTTTCTGGCTTTATGATAGTGTTAAAGCGATAGGCATTCAGTAGAAACCATACTTAGAATTTTGAATTTGGATCTTTCCCCAGGCTAGTGATATCAGGATGGTTTTCTCCTGATGCTGGGCAGAGGCGGCCACAGCTCCTAGTCGGCCATGTGATCACGAGGGTCAACAACCTGGACACTGACAGTCATTCTGCGCCCAGACTGCCATTCTGTTTCTCAGTGTCAGTACAGTATTTGATGAATTACGTGAGACGCTCAGCACTTTGTTATAAAATAGGCTTTGTGTTAGATGGTTTTGCCCAACTGTAGGCTAATGGAAGCTTTCTGAGGACATTTATGGTAGGCTAGGCTGAACTAGGATGCTCGATACATTAGGTGTAGCAAATGCATTTTCAACCTGTGATGGGTTTATCGGAACATGACCCCATCGTACGTCAAGAGAGATCTGTACATGAAATGCCCAGAGTGCACAAGTCCACGGAGACAGGAAGTAGGTTAGTGATTACGTACGGCTGAGGAGGGGTGGGGGAGTGGGGAGTACCTGTTATGGTGCAGGGGGTTTCTTTTCCAGGATGATGAAAATGTGCTAGAGTTGATTGTTGCAATGGTTGCAACAACTCTGTGACTATAAAAACCATGGAATTGTGCACTTTAAATGGGTGAGTTGAATGGTACATGAATTATATCTCTATAAAGCTGGTACCAAGAAAAGGATGAAATAAGCAGGCTACAAAAAATGTAATTGTTTAAGTGGTCTCTATAATAGGCAATAATTCAACCTGTAGTAAGACCTAAAAGAATAGATGCCTTGGTATTGATGTAGGTAATTCTTTCTTAATATAATCCTGACGCCTCCTAACTGTTCTGTGGCTTTGGTGTAATTCTGATTTTAACTTCCCCCATCTTCACAATCTTCAGATACTGAAGCAGTTTTAGGAAACTTACAAGAACCAGCAAATGACCCGAATTTTTATTTTTTATTTTATTAAAAAAGTTTTTTTTAATGTTATTTATTTTCTTTGATGGAGAGACAGAGTTGGGGGGGGGGGGGAGAGTGAGGGAGACACAGAATCTGAATTAGGCTCCAGGATCTGAGCTGTTAGCACAAAGCTTGAGGTGGGGCTTGAACCCACAAACCCAGAGATCATGACCTGAGCTGAAGTCAGACACTTAACCGACTGAGCAACCTAGGTGCCCCCCCCAACCTGAACTCTTTAAAACCAAGAGATTTTAAACTATTTGGTTTCCTTGAAAGTTTAGGCACCGTATCACTTAAAATTAAGTTTGGCTGATACATAACAGAACCCTCCAGACAATACAGAATTAAACAAAATGGGGAGAAATTCATTCCCCCCCCATGTAAATATAGGTAAATATAGATAATGCTGGGTGGATGAGGCAGTTACTTGATCACTGGGTCCCAGATCATTTCTAGCAGCTATTTTGCCATTTCAAAACAACATTCAGCTAGTAGTCCATCGTGGCTGCTCAGGTCCTGCCAGCACGTCAGCATTCCAGCCAGGAGTGGGAAGGACAGAGAAATAAAAAAGACAGTTCCTCCATGTATGGATTTGTTCTGGAAATTGGATGCAACTTTCTGCACGTGTCTCTTTGCTAGAACTCAGCCACATGCCATAATTAACTGCCAGGGAGGCTAGGAAATGTTGCTTTTCTTTTGAGTGGCCTGATGCCCTGCTAAAATCCAAAGCGAGAGTAGATACTAGGGGACTAGCATTCCCTGATACAAAGCGTCTCTGTTCATAAATTTTCACGCGTAGATACAGGGGAATCCATATTCAGAATACTTGGGTTTGGATCCTGTCTCTGACCTGGAAAGTCACCGAACATCTATGCAACTGCTTCCTTTGCTACAAAGCGAGAACAACCATTCCTACCTCCTTAGACTGTGGAAGTTCAACATGGTACTGGGTGGTGATAGGTTTCACAAGTCACGAAACAGTACGCCGTGGATAGATTTAGCCTGAGACAGAGTACGCAGGGGTAGCACACAGCAGCTGTTCTCAAATGTCTGAAGGAATTCCAGGGGAAGACAGAAGGGGCTTTCTTTCTGTCTCTGTCACTCCCAAGGGCAGCACTGGCAACCAGGTGCGTATCAGGTAAGCCAGTGTCCTTCATTCTAGAACAACTCCCATGCTACTACCCCTTCCTGGTCAATCGACTTTTTCTTCTTCCCCCCTTTCCTCTCCTGTGTCTCAGACCCTGGGTAGACTGTTTGTAGATGACTTGCTGGGACATGTGGAACCAAGGATGGACAAGTGTGTAAGGTGGTGCTACGAGGTTTCTCTTCACAACGTGTACAGAGGAAAGGACTTGGGCTTGAAGGTAGTACCTCCCCTGGAAGCCCCTCACGAGTAGATCTCCTATCTTGTGTGGTCTGTACTCCCAGAGCCTCACCTGGGCCGGGAGCGAAGCCCCGTTTCAATGAAGGTCTGGTGCATCGCTGTTCAAGGCCAGCCTTGTTTGAAACCTCAGTTCGGTTCCTGACTGGTTATGACACCAGTGTTGTTTCACTCTTCATGCTTCACCTTCCTCCTGTGTAACAATGAAAACACTAAGTGTTGAGCGGATTCAGTGGCATAAAAACCCAGTGTGCGTGCCCGTGTCGGTTTCTTGAGGCTACTGGAAAACACTTCACAGACGTGGTGGCTTCAAACACCGGAAACTCAGTCTCTCCCTTCTCTGGAGGCAGAAGTGCTGTGCTTTCTCTGGAGGCTCTCGGGAGAGTTCTTCCTTGCCTCTTCTTGCTTCTGGTGTCTGCTCCCTCCTTTGTGGCATCCCTCACCCCAATCTCTGGCTCCTTGTTCGCATGGTCTTTCCTCTTTGCTGTGCCATATTCCTCTTCTGTCTCTCTTAAGGACAGAATTCCTTGTCATTGAATGTAGGGCCCACCAGGTAATCCAGGATGGTCCCACATCTCAAGATTGCTAACTAAATTGCATCTTCAAGGCCTCTTTTCCCCAGTAAGGTCACATCCACAGGTTCCATAGGTTTGGACATCCATGGGTTTGGACTTCTCTCTGTTTTTAATTGCTAAAGATTTATTTATTTATTATTTTTTTAAATATGAAATTTATTGTCAAACTGGTTTCCATACAACACCCAGTGCTCATCCCAAAAGGTGCCCTCCTCAATACCCATCACCCACCCTCCCCTCCTTCCTACCCCCATCAACCCTCAGTTTGTTCTCAGTTTTTAAGAGTCTCTTATGCTTTGGCTCCCTCCCTCTCTAACCTTTTTTTTTCTCCCCTCCCACCATGGTCTTCTGTTAAGTTTCTCAGGATCCACGTAAGAGTGAAAACATATGGTATCTGTCTTTGTCTGTAGGACTTATTTCACTTAGCATAACACTCTCCAGTTCCATCCACGTTACTACAAAGGGCCATATTTCATTCTTTCTCATTGCCACATAGTATTCTATTGTGTATATAAACCACAATTTCTTTATCCATTCGTCAGTTAATGGACATTTAGGCTCTTTCCACAATTTGGCTATTGTTGAGAGTGCTGCTATAAACATTGGGGTACGATTGCCCCTGTGCATCAGCACTCCTGTATCCCTTGGGTAAATTCCTAGCAGTGCTATTGCTGGTCATAGGGTAGATCTATTTTTAATTTTTTGAGGAACCTCCACACTGTTTTCCAGAGTGGCTGCACCAGTTTGCATTCCCACCAACAGTGCAAGAGGGCTCCCGTTTCTCCACATCCTCTCCAGCATCTATAGTCTCCTGATGTGTTCATTTTAGCCACTCTTACTGGCGTGAGGTGGTATCTGAGTGTGGTTTTGATTTGTATTTCCCTGATGAGGAGCGACATCGAGCATCTTTTCATGTGCCTTTTGGCCATCTGTCTGTCTTCTTTAGAGAAGTGTCTATTCATGTTTTCTGCCCATTTCTTCACTGGATTATTTTTTTTTTCAAGTGTGGAGTTTGGTGAGTTCTTTATAGATTTTGGATACTAGCCCTTTGTCCGGTATTTCATTTGCAAATATCTTTTCCCATTCTGTTGGTTGCCTTTTAGTTTTGTTGATTGTTTCCTTTGCTGTGCAGAAGCTTTTTATCTTCATGAGGTCCTAATAGTTCATTTTTGCTTTTAATTCCCTTGCCTTTGGGGATGTGTCAAGTAAGAAATTGCTGTGGCTGAGATCAGAGAGGTTTTTTCCTGCTTTCTCCTCTAGGGTCTTGATGGTTTCCTGTCTCACATTCAGATCCTTTATCCGTTTTGAGTTTGTTTTTGTGAATGGTGTAAGAGAGTGGTCTAGTTTCATCCTTCTGCATGTTGCTGTCCAGTTCTCCCAGCACCATTTGTTAAAAGATTTATTTTTTTAAAAAAATTTTTAAATAACTTATTTAGTTAGAATATTAGTTAGTGCAACAATGATTTCAGGAGTAGATTCCTTAATGCCCCTTACCCGTTTAGCCCATCCCCCCGCCACAACCCCTCTAGTAACCCTCTGTTCTCCATATTTATGAGTGTCTTATGTTTTGTCCCCCTCTGTTTTTATATTATTTTTGCTTCCCTTCTCTTATGTTCATCTGTTTTGTATCTTAAAGTCCTCATATGAGTGAAGTCATATGATATTTGTCTTCCTCTGACTAATTTCACTTAGCATAATACATGTTAGTTCCATCCACGTACTTGCAAACAGCAAGATTTCATTCTTTTTTATTGTTGAGTAATTCTCCGTTGTATATATACACCACATCTTCTTTATCCATTCATCCATCGATGGACATTTGGGCTCTTTCCATACTTTGGCTGTTGTCGATAGTGTTGCTATAAACATGGGGGTGCATGTGCCCCTTCGAAACAGCACCCCTGTATCCCTTGGATAAATGCCTAGTAGTGCAATTGCTGGGTCGTAGGATAGTTCTGTTTTTAATTTTTTGAGGAACCTCCATACTGTTTTCCAGTGGACTTCTCTTTTGGGGAAGGGAAGGCACCGTTCAACTCATCAAGTGCCCCTCATCAAGTTTCTCTTCCCAGCAGAGAAAGTCTAACATCCTATGAAATCCAAGGAGCATTACCTGCAACTTTTCACTTTAGTAGGTATGTAATTTAAATTATTGCTGTTCTCCCATTTAACAACCCTCTACTGTTCTCTGTCATGAGCTGCGCTGGTTTGTTCCTGGGGATACAGAGGTGAGGGTCACCCAGGCTCTTAGAAGCTCATTTGAGGGTGTTTGGCTCACTCATTTTGAGACTATGTTCTAGGAAATCTGTGGATAACATATATGCCCCTGCAGAAACCTTAGCTATTCGCTTGCTTCTGCATTCTCCAAATACTTAGTGAGGGCCACCTATCTGCCAAGATCTTTGCTAAGCCCTAAGGGAGACTCAGTGGTGGCTGAGATACAATATCTACCTTCAAGAAGCTTACAATAGAAAAAGGAGTTTGAAGTATATAAAAACAATAATCTCTCCTAGTAAAAGGATAAATAAAGTGAGGTTGGACTTTAGAACCCTATGGAATGAAAAGAACATGTAACATTGGAAATAAGGACTCCCTAAGCTTGTACCTTCTTAAATATACCATGTAGCTTTTAAAAATATTCTTCGAAGGTTGAATACCCTCAGTTCAGAGACAATCAAGGGAGGGTTCATTCTTGAGAGTGCAGTTTTTCAGAATGTTCTGACAGAGTGAATGCTTTTAAGGGGGAGGCAAACATTGAAATGTATTTGAGGATTGAGGGAGGGGCGGGGTGTGGAAAGATACCAATTGTATTATTAATAAAATTGATCCAAGGTAGGCCAGTGGAAGTAGAAGGAGGAATTACATCAATAAGACAAATGGTACCTCCTGTAACCTTGAACTCACTATTGATAGAAGGGTGGGTAGGAAGATTTGGGGAATCAATGCAGCTATCTCTAACATCTCAAGGCAACTGATTGAAAGAGGGTAAAGAAAATGGGTAAAAACAATATCAGCCTGTCATCATTGCAAATAAGGCCACATTGCTGCTCACCTGCTCTTAAAATCAGACTCTTACTACAAGCTTCAGGAGGAAAAAAATAAAAAGGTGTCACGCAATCTGAAAATAGGTTAGGCTGCTCGGGTGTATTAATAGGAAGAGAATGATCTAGTTCATGTATTCTGAGTCATTCAACTTTTATGTAGGAAATGAAATCAACCCCATTCAGGATGATGGAACCCTTACCCTCACCCTCTTAAATACCCACCCTCACAGTTCGTCTTGTGTGAATACGGAAAACGGAAACATTTCCTCACCGTGCCCTGATGCTGACGGGAAGTATGTGATGGAGGCTGGTGTTGTGCACCTTTCCCGACCACAGCTTCTGCTCGCCACTCCACAAACTCTGTGCTCACTCTTGAACTTCTGAACCAAGGCCCTACATAGACTCCAACCGTAGCCCTGTATCAACCTCTGTAGTCTTTCTTGAACCTGAAGTATTTCATGAATCTAGCATTTGGGATGAGTTAGGAAAAGGTTGGACTCTTCTGTTTGTAACCATGTTACTGGAAATTCTGAGAAAATGGGTGGATTCGATCATCAGATATTTTTAGGTAGGGTTATATTGTGGGCGGCACCTGCCCTACATTCATGTCTCCTGGTGCCAGTAAATTCGCCCTCGTTTTTTAAAAACATTTTTTAATGTTTATTTATGTTTGAGAGACAGAGAGAGATAGAGCATGAGCAGGGGAGGTACAGAGAGAGAGGGAGACACAGAATCCGAAGCAGGCTCCAGGCTCTGAGCTGTCAGCACAGAGCCGGATCCAGGGCTCCAACTCACGGGCCACAAGATCATGACCTGAGCCGAAGTCGGTCGCTTAACTGACTGAACCACCCAGGTGCCCTTCGCCCTCATTTTTAAAAACATAGCTACCTATCCTCCACCATCAGTTTGTTCTTTATTTACTGAGCTTATGTCGTGTGCTTCATACTAAGAAAGGTATAAAGGATGTGGTGAGTCAGACGGACAAGATTCCTGTCCTGATGGAGCTTATATGCTAGTAGGGAAAATTGGAAATAAGTTAAGTATGTAATTTACAGAAGGGACAAATGTGATCAAGAGAAATTAGGTATAGAATAAATTAGGTGTAGAAATTAGGTATAGAACTAAGTATAGAAATTAGGTATTGGGAAGGATGGGAAAAGAAGATTATGTAGCAAGGAAATTTTCTTTGAGGAAGTTCACTGAAGTCGAAAATCAAATAGGTGAGAGAGCAAGCCATATGATAGTTGTCGGGGGCAAGTGTGCCAGGCAGAAGGAAAAGCAGGTGCAAAGGCCCTGTGGTAGCAACTAGCTTGGAATTTTCAGACACAGCAAAAAGATCAGCATGGCTGAAGTACAGTGAGCAAGGGTGTGTGAAGGGAGATAAAAGCAGAGAGGTGCCAGCAGAGACTGTATCATGTAGGATCATGTGGGTCCTAGAAAAGAATTTGGATCTTATTCTGAGTGAATGTACGCCAATGGGGGGTTTTGGTAGGAGAGGGATTTATGTCCTTTACAGATGATTGAAGCTTCTATGTGGAGAATAAATTATACGAAGAAAAAGAGGGAGCCGAGGATTCAGTTAGGAGGATACTACAACTATGACATATGGTTGGATGTGGGATGTGTTATTTATGTATGTATGTATGTATGCATGCATGTATTTAGATTTACATCCAAGTAGTTGGCATCTAGTGCAACAATGATTTCAGGAGTAGATTCCTTGATGCCCCTTACCCATTGAGCCCCTCCCCCCTCCCACAACCCCTCCAGCAACCCTCAGTTTGTTCTCCATATTTATGAGTCTCTTCTGTTTTGTCCCCCTCCCTGTTTTTATATTATTTTTGCTTCCCTTCCCTTGTGTTCGTCTGTTCTGTGTTTTAAAGTCCTCATATGAGTGAAGCCATATGATATTTCTCTTTCTCTGACCAACTAATTTTGCTTAGCATAGTACCCTCTAGTGCCATCCACATAGTTGCAAACAGCAAGATTTCATTCTTTTTGATTGCTGAGTAATACTCCATTGTATATATACACCACATCTTCTTTTTCCATGCATCCATCGATGGACATTTGTGCTCTTTCCATACTTTGGCTATTGTTGATAGTGCTGCTATAAACATGGGGGTGCATGTGCCCCTTTGAAACAGCACAACTGTATCCCTTGGATAAATACCTAGTAGTGCAATTAATGGGTCATAGGGTAGTTCTATTTTTAATTTTTGAGGCACCTCCATACTATTTTCCAGAGTGGCTGCACCAGCTTGCACTCCTACCAGCAGGGCAAAAGAGATCCTCTTTCTCTGCATCCTCACAAATATCTGTTGTTGCCTGGGTTGTTAATGTTAGCCATTCTGACAGGTGTGAGGTGATATTTCATTGTGGTTTTGATTTGTAGTTTCCTGATGATGAGTGATGTTGAGTATTTTTTCATGTGTTGGTTAGCCATCTGGGTGTCTTCTTTGGAGAAGTGACTGTTCATGTCTTTTGCCCATTTCTTCACTGGATTATTTGTTTTTTGGGTGTTGACTTTGGTAAGTTCTTTATAGATTTTGGATATTATCCCTTTATCTGATATGTTGTTTGCAAATATCTTCTCCCATTCTGTTGGTTGCCTTTTAGTTTTGCTGATTGTTTCCTTCGCTGTGCAAAAGCTTTTTATTTTGATGAGGTCCCAGTAGTTCATTTTTGCTTTTGTTTCCTTTGCCTCTGGAAACGTGTCGAGTAAGAAGTTGCTGTGGCCAAGATCAAAGAGGTTTTTGCCTGCTTTCTCCTCGAGGATTTTGATGTCTTCCTGTCTTACATTTAGGTCTTTCATCCATTTTGAGTTTATTTCTGTGTACGGTGTAAGAAAGTGGTCCAGGTTCATTTTTCTGCATGTCGCTGTCCAGTTTTCCCAGCACCACTTGCTGAAGAGACTGTCTTTATTCCATTAAATATTCTTTCCTTCTTTGTCAAAGATCAGTTGGCTATACGTTTGTGGATCCATTTCTGGGATCTCTATTCTGTTCCATTGATCTGAGTGTCTGTTTTTGTGCCAGTCCCATACTGTCTTGATGATTACAGCTTTGTAATACAGCTTGAAGTCTAGGATTGTGATGCCTCCTGCTTTGGTTTTCTTTTTCAAGATTGCTTCAGCTATTTGGGATCTTTCTGGTTCCATACAAGTTTTAGGATTGTTTGTTCTAGCTCTGTGAAGAATGCTGGTGTTATTTTGATAGGCATTGAACTGAATATGTAGATTGCTTTGGATAGTATTGACATTTTAACAATATTTGTTCTTCCTATCCAGGAGCATGGAATCTTTTTCCATTTCTTTGTGTCTTCTTCAATTTCTTTCATAAGCTTTCTATAGTTTTTAGTGTATAGATTTTTCACCTCTTTGGTTAGATTTATTCCTAAGTATTTTATGGTTTTTGGTGCAATTGTAAATGGGATCGATTCCTTGATTTCTCTTTCTGTCACTTCATTGTTGGTGTATTGGAATGCAACCAATTTCTGTGCATTGATTTTATATCCTGCAACTTTGCTGAATTCATGAATCAGTTCTAGCAGTTTTTTGGTGGAATCTTTTGGGTTTTCCATATAGAGTATCATGTCGTCTATGAAGAGTGAAAGTTTGACCTCTTCCTGGCCAATCTGGATGCCTTTCTTTGTGTTGTCTGATTGCAGAGGCCAAGACTTTCAATACTATGTTGAATAACAGTGGCGAGAGTGGACATCCCTGTCTTGTTCCTGACCTTAGGGGGAAATCTCTCAGTTTTTCCCTATTGAGGATATTAGCATTGGGTTGTTTGTATATGGCTTTTATGATCTTGAGGTATGATCCTTCTATCCCTACTTTCTTGAGGGTTTTTATCCAGAAAGGATGCTGTATTTTGTCAAATGCTTTCTCTGCATCTATTGAGAGGATCATGTGGTTCTTGGCTTTTCTTTTATTGATGTGATGAATCACATTGATTGTTTTGCAGATATTGAACCAGCCCTGTATCCCAGGTATAAATCGCACTTGGTCGTGGTGAATAATTTTTTTAATGTATTGTTGGATATGGTTGGCTAATATCTTGTTGAGGATTTTTGCATCCATGTTCATCAGGGAAATTGGTCTATAGTTCTCCTTTTTAGTAGAATCTTTGTCTGATTTTTGAATCAAAGTAGTGCTGGCTTCATGGAAAGAGTTTGGAAGTTTTCCTTCCATTTCTATTTTTTGGAACAGCTTCAGGAGAATAGGTGTTAACTCTTCCTTAAATGTTTGGTAGAATTCCCCTGGAAAGCCATCTGTCCCTGGACTCTTGTTTTTTTAGGAGGTTTTTGATTACTAATTGATTTCTTTACTGGTTGTGGATATGTTAAAATTTTCTATTTCTTCCTATTTCAGTTTTGGTAGTGTGTATGTTTCTAGGAATTTGTCCATTTCTTCCAGATTGCCCATTTTATTGGAGTATAATTGCTCATAATATTCTCTTATTACTGTTTTTATTTCTGCTGTGTTGATTGTGATCTCTCTTCTTTCATTCTTGATTTTATTTATTTGGGTCCTTTCCTTTTTCTTTTTGATCAAACTTGCTGTGGTTTGTCAATTTTGTTAATTCTATCAAAGAACCAGCCTCTGGTTTCATTGATCTGTTCTAGTTTTTTGTTTTCTTTTTTTTGTTTTGGTTTCAATAGCATTAATTTCTGCTCTAATCTTTATTATTTCCTGTCTTCTGCTGGTTTGGGGTTTTATTTGCTGTCCTTTTTCTAGCTCTTTAAGGTGTAAGTTTAAGTTGTGTATCTGAGACCTTTCTTCCTTCTTTAGGAAGGCCTGGATTGCTATATACTTTCCTCTTATGACTGCCTTTGCTGCATCCCAGAGGTTTGGGGTTGTGGTGTTATCATTTTCATTGGCTTCCATGTATTTTTAAATTTCCTCTTTAACTTCTTGGTTAATGCATTCATTCTTTAGTAGGATGTTCTTTAGTCTTCAAGTATTTGTTACCTTTCCAAATTTTTATGTGGTTGATTTCAAATTTTATAGAGTTTTGGTCTGAAAATATGCATGGTATGATCTCAGTCTTTCTGTACTTGTTGAGGGCTCATCTGTGTCACAGTATGTGGTCTATTCTGGAGAACGTTCCATGTGCACTGGAGAAGAATGTATATTCTGCTGTTTTAGGATGAAATGTTCTGAATATATCTGTTAAGTCCATCTGGTCCATCTGTGTTAAGTTCATCTGTGTCATTCAAAGCCATTGTTTCCTTGTTGATTTTCTGTTTAGATGGTCTGTCTTTTGCTGTAAGTGGGGTGTTGATGTCCCCTACTATTATGGCATTATTATCAATGAGTTTCTTTATGTTTGTGATTAACTGATTTATATATTTGGGTGTTCCACATTTGGAGCATAAATGTTTATAATTGTTAGGTCTTCTTGGTGGACAGACCCCTTAATTATGATATAATGCCTTTCATCTCTTGTTAAGGTCTTTATTTTAAAGTCTAGATTGTCTGATATAAGTATGGCTACTCTGGCTTTCTTTTGCTGACCATTAGCATGATAGATGGTTCTGCATCCCCTTAGCTTCAATCTGAAGGTGTCTTTAGGTCTAAAGTGGGTCTCTTGGGAACAGTACATAGATGGATCTTGTTTCCTTATCCATTCTATTACCCTATGTCTTTTGAATGCAGCATCGAGTCCATTGATGTTTAGAGTGAGTACTGAAAGTTACGGATTTATTGCCATTATGTTGCTTGTAGAGTTGGAGTCTCTGGTGGTATTCACTGGTCCTTTCTAGTCTTTGTTGCTTTTGTTATTTATTTATTTATTTATTTATTTATTTAATCTTTATTAAAGATTTATTTATTTATTTAAAAATTTAAAAATTTAAAATTTATTTAATATTTTAAAATTTATTTATTTTAAAGATTTATTTTATTTATTTAATCTTTTCTCCCTTCAGAGAGTTTCCCTTAAAATTTCTTGCAGGACTGGTTTAGTGGTCACAAACTCCTTTAATTTTTGTTTGTCTGGAAAACTTTTAGTCTCTCCTCCTATCTTGAATGACAGCCTTGCTGGATGAAGAATTCTTGGCTGCATAGTTTTCTGATTAGCACATTGAATATATCCTGCCCCTCCTTTCTGGTCTGCCAATTTTCTGTGGATAGGTCTGCTGCAAACCTGATCTGTCTTCCCTCATAGGTTAAGGACATTTTCCCCTTGCTGCTTTCATGATTCTTTCCTTGCCTGAGTATTTTGTGAATTTGACTATGATATGCCTTGTTGATGGTCGGTTTTTGTTGGGTCTAATGGGAGTCCTCTGTGCTTCCTGGATTTTGATGTCTGGGTCTTTCCCCAGGTTAGCAAAGTTTTCCACTATGATTTGCTCACATAACCCTTCTACCCCTTCTTCTCTCTCTTCATCTTCTGGGACCCCTATGATTCTGATGTTGTTCCTTTTTAATGAGTCACTGATTTCTCTAATTCTTAAATTGAGCTCTTTTGCCTTAGTTTCCCTCTTTTTTTGCTTCATCGTTCTCCATAAGTTTGTCCTCTATATCGCTGATTCTCTGCTCCGCCCTATCCATCCTTGCCACTGTGGCATCCATTCGAGATTACAGCTCAGTGACGACATTTTTTATTTCATTCTGATTAGCTTTTTACTTCTTTTATCTCCACATGAAGAGATTCTAATCTATTTTTGACTCCAGCTAGTATTCTTATTATTTTGATTCTAAATTCTGGTTCAGACATCCTACTTGTATCTATGTTGGTTAAGTCACAGCCTGTCATTTCTTCCTGCTCTTTCTTTTTGGGTGAATTCCTTTGTTTTGTCATTTTGAAGGGAGAAAAGGAATTAATAAGGTAGAAAAAATTAAAAAAATTAAAATTAAAAAAATTAAAAAATAAAAGCAACACACACACACAATCAAATAAATGATGCTAGATCGTAAGTGTGATTTGGTCTGGGTGTGGAAAGGGGCTTGATAGATTAGAGAAGAAAAGGGGAAAGGAAAAAAAAGGAAATTGTTTCAAAGTTTGAAAAAAATGAATAACGGAAATAGAATAAAATGAAATGATGGAAGTAAAATAGAATTTGAAAAAAACTGTCACAAAAGCAAAAACTATAGTAGAAAAAATTAAAGAAAAATATTTTCAATAAACATTTAAAATAAAAATAAATTTTTTCTCTTCCTGTATTCAAGAAAAAGAAAAGAACTCAAAAAGAGAAAAAAAAGAAGAAAATTGAATAGATAGACCAGAGAACAGATTGAAATATGATTGAAATTACTTTGTTTTCCCCTAGAAGTTGAACTACAAAGCACTTTATAGTCCATAAAGTAAGCAGGCATCGAGATTTGTGTTCCTGAAGAGCAAGGTTGGCCCAGTTGGGCGGGGCTTAGTGTAATGGCTCTGTTCTCCACTAGATGGCGCTGCTTAGCTTACTGGGGTGGATTGTCGCGGTGCTTGTAGGTGCGTATGCACATATGTGGGAGCAGTGAAAATGGCGCACCTAGCTACCCAGTCTCTAGTATCGGAACTCTGTTCTTCCTGATCAGGAATCACGCACTTGTCCTTTGTCTTCAGTTTCTATCCACTCCCCGATTTTACACAGTCCGTGACCAAGCCCCATGCAGCACCTCCCTTCTGAGTTTTGTCTCAGATGTGGCTGTGTTTCCTGACCCCTTTTTTCTGAGGGATTGTGGCTTTGACCCATTCTGCCCCTCTGCAGAGGGTCTCACTGAGCAATGGCTGGATACCGGCCGTACCCAGGAACGTTCACAGGACCGTGCTGCTGCCGATGCCCAGAGACTGTGGCCGTGTGTCAGCCCGCCCCAGAAAAGGTTTGGGTGGTTGTGTATCAGCAGCGTTTCAGGGATTATAGCAAATCACAACACGTATCTGGCACCAGGCTTCACCCTTAATGACCTTGTTCCAGCACCAGCGAATGTAGTTTTTCTCCCGCGACCAGTGGCGCCTTTGCCTGTGGGGGGAGGGCCACACGGCCTCTACCAGATGTCCTTCCTGCAGGGGAACCAACTCTCTCCATGTGGCCCGAAGACCTCCAGCCTCCACTCTGCTCCTGAGGATTTGTCCTTCTCACCAGAGCACCACCAGGTATTGAGCTGCAGAGTTTCAGACTCTGCACTTCCCTGTTTATAGAGTCTTAATGGAATTTAAACCCTCTCCTTTCTCATTTCTCCCCTTTTAGTTCAGTCCCTGTGGCTGTTTCCATTTTTTCACTTTCTCTCCAGCTGCTTTTGGGAGGGCGGGGTGCTTTTCCCATATTTTCCCTCCCTCCCCGTCTCCGTCCTCTCTCTGCATGCAAAAACAGCTTCCTGCCCTCCGTGGCTTCTCTCTCCCCAAGTTCACGTTTCCACACCATGTACCTGCTGAATTCTGTGGTTCAGTTTGTGCAGATTGTTGTGCTAATCCTCAAATCAGTTTTCTAGGTATGCAGGATGGTTTAGTGTTGATCTGTCTGTATTTCAGGGATGTGAGACACGCAAAAAAAACTTCCATGCTCTTCCCTAGATGTGGGATGTGTTTTGAAGGAGGGACTAAAGGGACTGATGGATCAGACAAATGCAGAGGTAGAGAGGAATCAAGTATGACCCCTGCGTTTCTGTCTTGAGCAGCATGGTGGGTGGTGGTGTTGTTTAATGAAATTGGGAAGACTAGAGGAAAAGAGGGATTGGGGTAGAAAATGAACAATTCTATTTTGGAAATTTTCTTTGAAATGATTAATAGATGAATAAGTGGAGATGCATGAAGGAGGCAGTTTGATACATGAGTCTGGACTTCTGGAGGAGAGAGGTCAGAGCTATAGGGACGTATTAGGAGTCTTCAGGGTATAGAAGATATTTAAAGCTGTTGGACTGGATGAGATCATTTAGGGGGGAATTATAGAAAGAAAAATAAAGGAACAAGGACAAAACTCGGAGGTCCTCTACGAAGTTCAAGGTGAGCTGACTTGCCCTGCAGCTCCAGGTGTAATCATGTAACCCAGAATGTCCATCAGAGCTAATCTGGTGACTTCTGTGGTTATTAGGAGGAGGATGCTCTCTTGTGGGCTGGACTCGAACCCAGGAATATTAAGTAAGCCTGGGATTTCTGAGGGCCACCGGTTTAAGAGAGGCTGCCTGAGAATGAAGCCGACACAAAGAAAAGCAGAGCCAGTAGATGGAGAGAAACAGTCCCGATCACCTAACCCTGGCCTGGATCCAGCCATACTTGAAGCTCAGTTTATTCCTGTGTTTTGCTTTTATATGAATCAGTAATATCCCCCTTTTATTTAAGCCACTCAAGTTGGATTTTATGCCTCCTGAAACTCTCCCCCACCATCCTACCACGTACCCTATGTAGGATAACTGACGTGCCCAGTTTGAAGTTATTAGTGACACAGCTGGGCTTTCCCAAGCCTGCCTGGTGGTCCAGGGCCCTCTTCCATCACATCTTCCTGCCTTAGGGCTGTACTCCTTGCCACCATGTGTCTTCCACAGTTTCTGTATCGGTCTACTTTAGATGACTTTTTGATGACTCTGGAGTGGTGTGTATTGTGCACATGTATGTGTGTGGTGTGATTAGGTACTCCTCCCAGGAACATGTAAGTGGAGCCCCCCCCCCCATACCCACTCTGGGAATGGAGAAGCTTCCAGGATGGCCACCAGCAGCTGGCATGCGACTGAAATAGCTCTTGCTATCAACATTTATGCCAAGGACCTCTGCTGCCTTCAGCAGCATATTGAGACAGGAGGACGAACATCTGAGACCCAAACTCTTAGTCTCTTGGGCTGAAAATGGCACTGGCTGTATAGATTTCTATGAGGATAGCCAATGAGTTACCATCTCAACCATCATCCCATCCTGTCCCAGGAAGTCTCCAAGGTCCAAATATTCATTCATCCACTTACTATTTATGGAGCTCCTTCTGTGTTCCACACAGTATGCTGAGTACTGGAGAGATGAACAAGCCTGGGAACCTGTCCCGCGAGAACTTTTTCTTATGGGAGAGAAGTACACAAGCACACTGGCTGCATGATAAACTCTAGGATGGAGTTAGATGCAAGGTGTTGGGGAGAAGAGAGGAAGGTTCTGCCTGAGTTATTCAGGGGCACCTTCATCACAACGGTGATCCTTAAACTGGGCTTACAAACTCAGATCCTTCCTGGAGCTGACAGGTAAAATAAATATTTAAAGTGACCAGATCTGGGACAATTGGGAGAGAAGAGGCATCCTGCAAGCACGGAATACCCATCCCCTCCCCTCCAAAGGAACCTTTTACACAACACTGTGATGAATGGATAAAGAAGATGGTATATATATATATATATATATATATATATATATATATATATATAACAGAATGGTATATATATATATATATATATATATATATATATATATATACAACAGAATACTACTCAGTGATCAAAAAGAATGAAATCTTGCAATAACATGGATGGAATGAGAGTGTATTATGCCAAGTGAAATAAGTCAGTCAGAGAAGAACAAATATCATATGATTTCACTCAGATGTAGAATTTAAGAAAGAAAACAGATGAACATAGGGGAAAGGAAGGATAAAAAAGATAAAAACAGAGAGGGAGGCAAACCATAAGAGACTCTTCAATCCAGAGGACAAACTGAGGGTTGCTGGAGGGCAGGTGGATGGAGGGATGGGCTAAATGGGTGATGGGCACTAAGAAGGGCACCTGTTGGGATGAGCCCTGGGTGTCATATGTAAGTGATGAATCACTGGGTTCTACTCTGGAACCCACTACTACACTGTGCGTCAGCTAAGTTGAATTTAAATAAATAAATTAAAAAAATAAAGAACACTGTTTATAAAATAAAATAAATTTATTTATAAAATAAAATTAATTAATTAAAAAAAAAAAGAACACTGCAGGATGCTTTGGTCGCCAGTTTTCAACCTGTGCCTTTGAACCAGTGAGTAAGAAGGCTCCAGGCAGACAAGACAAAGCAGCACCCCAGGGAGTGGTTTAAAAAGCCCGAGGACAGGACCCTTCTCGACAGGGAGTACACACATCTCCTAGGCTGACACAGACGGCTGGCATAGTATGAAAGTTTCTCCTGGCTGGTTGCTCTCCTTGCCTTGATCTTGACCCGTGCAACTACATTCATGCCTCTCGACCATCTCTCTGCTTTGGCCTGACAGGGTGATTTCATGCTCCACATTTTAGCTATGATGTTTGGACTCCCACCCAGGTTATAGCTTCACTCTTGGTATGCACTCTGAACCCTCCACCTGCCTGCTTTCGGAATCCGTCTCCTCCAATTTTGAATCCCGCTGAATGTATCGATTATATATCATGATTGTGTAGCAATCGAGTGTGGGTTTTGAGTCAAACACTTGGATTGAAATCCTCAGTCATCACTTACTAGTTATGTAACTTTGGGGAAATTCCAAAACATATATATTTAATCCCTCTGAGCCTCAATTGTTTTTTTTTTCTGTTAAATGTAATAAACCAGACTTTTTCTTATGTCTATTAAGTACTTGGCATTGCTCTGAGGATGTGAATGAGCACTGACATACCATCTGTATTCCCACTGGGGGTCTTGTGCCAGGTTCCTTTCTCTGCCTCTGTCTTGGCTCTAGATTTCCACATTCCTCTGTGGGTTCTCTCTCCTGGTCTCCCAGCCAGCTTTTTTGGTCCTTGCATCTCTCCCCGCACGTGCCCTGCCTGCTTCCTCTGGTCCTGAGGCTGACGTGAGGAGAGCCGACTGTGGGTAAGATATTAAATAAGATATTAAATCTGTCCATCAGGAGGTATTTTGTGTGCGCTCAGCATGAGATGGAAAGGGCCCTGGATCCTTCTGCTCAGACCCTCCCCTCCCCACCAAATTCCATCTTTTCCCTCCGGTGACCTTCTCTGTCTCACTGCCAGAACTGTCTCTTATTTTCATTGACAAATATCGCTCCCTATTGGCTACAAGACATCCTGGGCTGTGTGTCAGTGGGAATTGGTGAACTTCTGAAGTCACTCAGCCTGCAGCCTTCTACCTTACAAACACCCCCTATAGTGTTCCATAATTGCCTGGAAATGCATGGTGTCTCCCATGTTGTTGCTTAATTAAAATTCAGTTCTGTTCAACAGAGTCACAATTAAGAGGTGTTTTTTTGTCTTCCTTTCTTCTGCTATCATTTTGGACCCCCGATCGTGATGCCTCCTTGCTTAATCAGGAAATGGTCTGAAATATTTTCATGGGCAGTATGTCACTGGCACAACTCCTAGAAAAGAAAGGCGCTGTGTTCTATTGAGAACATACGAAGCAATAGTTTTTGTTAGCTACTTTATTTGATGGAGATTTGGCAGGTAATATCATCCTCTTTCATCCTGAGAAGGAACTGAGGCTCAGGGAGGTCAGGTAGCTCGCCTAAGGCTGCACAGCTTGTCAGGGCAAGAACAAGAATTGAAAACACAGAGTCAGCTGTCTGCATCACATCATGGGAGGAATGCTAGAGAATAAGTAGGACAGGGCACCTGCATGGCTCAGTCGGTTAAACATCTGACTCTTGATCTCAGCTCAAGTCTTGATCTCAGGGTCATGAGTTCAAGCTCTGTGTTGGGCTCCAACTGGGTATTAAGACTACTTAAAAAAAAAAAGAAAGAGAATGAGGGGTAGGTTGATGAAATTGCCCACATAAGGGATGAGTTCTCGAATATCTGAAGGTTTTTCAGGAGCAGTTAACAATGATGACTAAATGGGGGAAATCCAAAGTCTGCAACCCTCAACCTCTAAAGGTTTTGAGAACTGGTACAAGAATTGGTGTGTCTTTTTAATTTCACTACCCTCAACACCCAAAGTCAAAACAGTGTGGTCCAAAAGTCCTGTGCCCCAAACACGAATAGGGCCTAATCAACATTTGTTCAATTAAAAAAAAATACTTTGCATATTGACTTAAACATCAGCATCTCTTAATTCTCTTGAGGAAGGTGGCTGTCTCCACAGCACTGGAATTGACCCCATTCTCTCCTCAGTGGGATGCCATGGGAGATGAATTTGGATTTTGGGTTAGCATTAGAAAATTATATAATTATTCCCCTGAACTAGTCTCTTCTCTGTAATGCCAGTGCTAAGTGAGGGTTGACCCTGGCTCCCCCTCCCCACCTCCTCGTGTAATTATCTCTCCAGTTAAAGAGCAAAGGGCAGACCACCAATCCGGAGGTTCTGCTGAATTACAGCTAATCAAACTGTGTGGAGGAATCCCGCTCAGCTTTGACCTCATATCGCTCTGCACACACAAGCCTTTTCCTCTCAGGCTGGTTGCTCAGAGCATCGCTGTGCCTAATCAGACGTGTCACACCTCCACCGAGGTAAATTGGGTTTATTGGAGAAGGGAAATCAAATTAAGTCTGTTTAGGAATTAATTGTGACTGTCTAGGCTTAATCTATCATATTATCCCATTGTGGTGTATCGGGATCAAAATCTGCTGACCCAGTTTAAAAAAGATACAACCTTCACAGCCAAGAAATAGGCATTGTGTTTTGGGCAGAAAAAAAAAACAGCAAAAAGAAAATGAAAATTTAGGAATTAAAAGGGATAGGATCCATCTATCAGCTGATTCACTGTGGAAGAGAATGAAAAACAAAATTACAGAGACCAAATACACCTGACTTAGTCTGCCTGCAAATAAAGATGTGGTGGCTGGCAGATAATTAGGGGCTCAGTAAATATTTATTTAAATTTATTTTTAATATGTATTTATATTACTTTTATTATTGTATGTATGTATGTATGTATGGATTATGAAATTTATCATCAAATTGGTTTCCATACAACACCCAGTGCTCATCCCAACAGGTGCCCTCCTCAATACCCATCGCCAACCCTCCCCTCCCTCCTACCCCCATCAACCCTCAGTTTATTCTCAGTTTTTCAGAGTCTCTTATGTTTTGGCTCCCTCCCTCTCTAACCTTTTTTTTTCCTTCCCCTCCCCCATGTTCTTCTGTTAAGTTTCTCAGGATCCACATGAGAGTGAAAACATACGGTATCTGTCTTTCTCTGTATGACTTATTTCACTTAGCATAACACTGTCCAGTTCCATCCACATTGCTACAAAAGGCCATATTTTATTCTTTCTCATTGCCACGTAGTATTCCATTGTGTATATAAATCACAATTTCTTTATCCATTCATCAGTTGATGGCCATTTAGGCTCTTTCCGTAATTTGGCTACTGTTGAGAGTGCTGCTATAAACATTGGGGTACAAGTGCCCCTATGCATCAGTACTCCTGTATCCCTTGGGTAAATTCCTAGCAGTGCTATTGCTGGTCATAGGGTAGATCTATTTTTTTTTTATTTTTTTTAACATTTATTTATTTTTGGGACAGAGAGAGACAGAGCATGAACGGGGGAGGGGCAGAGAGAGAGGGAGACACAGGATCAGAAGCAGGCTCCAGGCTCTGAGCCATCAGCCCAGAGCCCGACACGGGGCTCGAACTCACGAACCGCGAGATCGTGACCTGAGCCGAAGTCGGATGCTTAACCGACTGAGCCACCCAGGCGCCCCTATTTTTAATTTTTTGAGGAACCTCCACACTGTTTTCCAGAGTGGCTGCACCAGTTTGCATTCCCAACAGTGCAAGAGGATTCCTGTTTCTCCACATCCTCTCCAGCATCTATAGTTTCCTGATGTGTTCGTTTTAGCCACTCTGACTGGGGTGAGGTGGTATCTGAGTGTGGTTTTGATTTGTATTTCCCTGATGAGGAGTGACGTTGAGCATCTTTTCATGTGCCTGTTGGCCATCTGTCTGTCTTCTTTAGAGAAGTGTCTATTCATGTTTTCTGCCCATTTCTTCACTGGGTTATTTGTTTTTCAGGTGTGGAGTTTTGTGGGTCCTTTATAGATTTTGGATACTAGCCCTTTGTCCGATATGTCATTTGCAAATATCTTTTCCCATTCTGTTGGTTGCCTTTTAGTTTTGTTGGTTGTTTCCTTTGCTGTGCAGAAGCTTTTTATCTTCATGAGGTCCCAATAGTTCATTTTTGCTTTTAATTCCCTTGCCTTTGGGGATGTGTCAAGTAAGAAATTGCTACAGCTGAGGTCAGAGAGGTTTTTTCCTGCTTTCTCCTCTAGGGTTTTGATGGTTTCCTGTCTCACATTCAGGTCCTTTATCCATTTTGAGTTTATTTTTGTGAATGGTGTAAGAGAGTGGTCTAGTTTCAATCTTCTGCATGTTGCTGTCCAGTTCTCCCAGCACCATTTGTTAAAGAGACTGTCTTTTTTTCCACTGGATATTCTTTCCTGCTTTGTCAAAGATTAGTTGGCCATACTTTTTTGGGTCCAATTCTGGAGTATCTATTCTACTCCATTGGTCTATGTGTCTGTTTTTGTGCCAATACCATGCTGTCTTGATGATTACAGCTTTGTAGTAGAGGTTAAAGTCTGGGATTGTGATGCCTCCCACTTTGGTCTTCTTCAAAATTACTTTGGCTATTCGAGGTCTTTTGTGGTTCCACACAAATGTTAGGATTGCTTGTTCTAGCTTCGAGAAGAATGCTGGTGCAATTTTGATTGGGATTGCATTGAATGTGTAGATAGCTTTGGGTAGTATTGACATTTTAACAATATTTATTCTTCCAATCCATGAGCACGGAATGTTTTTCCATTTGTTTATATCTTCTTCATTTCCTTCATAAGCTTTCTATAGTTTTCAGCATACAGATTTTTTACATTTTTGGTTAGGTTTATTCCTAGGTACTTTATGATTCTTGGTGCAATTGTGAATGTGAATCAGTTACTTTTATTATTGTTTACACTTATTTACATTTATCTAAATTAATCAAAGAATGAATGAATGGGTGAATTGTCGTCAACTTTACTACCACCATCTGAAGGTCTTAATTGGGTCACAAGTGACCAGGTTACATGGTATGTTCTCTACATTCAAGGGCAAAACAATTATTTATTAGAGACTTACTGTGTATAAGGAACTGTGCTAAGCGCTAGGGACACAGGAGAGACCCAGTGCGTGCCATCATGTAGCATATAGTCTCTGAGGGAACACAATGACCCAAGCAATCATGATAAAGTAAACCTCTGTTACATGGGGAGTTTGGTTCAAGCGCACAGTGTGTCCAGTGAGAGCTGAGTCAGAGGGCCAGGGGCCTGACCACAAAGCCTAACCTGACTTGGAAAACATGGGTGGAGGTTAAGGGGAGAAATGTACAAATGCTTGAGTCAGTTATTGATAGGGTTATTGATCAGGAGGGTCCTAGTTGGCGCTTTTTTTTTCCTGGTGTAACTGCAATAGTGCCTACTTTGACTTCCCCAAGTTCCCTAATTTGAATGATAAATTATACAGCAACACTGGTTATTGAAAATTTCCGTGAGCTACCGATGTGTTGAAGAGAGTGGTGTGATTGCTGGCAACAAGCTATAGGTCTTACATGATGGAGCACAGAGAGAGCTGCTGTTGGACCAGGATGGTCTGATGGAGAAATCTTGTGTTAAACTCTAGGCTTTGAGAAAGGTACAGAAAGTGAATCCCTGCTTCTTTACCTTGAGTATGTCAATCCTTTAAGAGACCTAGAATGGTGATACTCTTTATTCTGTTTGGTGTGAGTTTTGGTTCCTGGTTTCCTAATAGGATAAGAAAGGGAGAACAAGCAGATTGTAGGTATCAGGTCACTGGTCAGTGGAGATCAGCAATCTGGCTTAAGTAAGCATTCATTGGCCACCTGCAAGTTAGGATGTCTACAAAATGAAGGTAATTAGAAAGCTCCTTGTAATGCATCACCCAGCTGGAAACTAATGAGTGATGGAGACCCAGTGAAGAAGAGAGAGAGCCTAATTAGACTAAGTGGGAATTCCTTCTGGAACAGGAAAGCATCAAGAGTCAGGGAGAAATAATTTTTTTTTTCTAGCAGCTTTTGAAACCAGATAAATCCATTTGTCTCTTGTAGTGCATTCATATAATTTTCTTAAAAATTTTTTTTCAACGTTTATTTTTGAGAGACAGAGAGAGACAGAGCATGAGGAGGGGAGGAGCAGAGAGAGGGAGGGATACACAGAATCCGAAGCAGGCTTCAGGCTCTGAGCTGTCAGCACAGAGCCCGATGCGGGGCTCGAACCCACAAACTGTGAGATCGTGACCTGGGCCAAAGTCAGACACTTAACTGACTGAGCTACCCAGGTGCCCCAATATAATTTCTTTTACAATATAAAATATCAATATTTCCTTTGTAAATGGGAAAAAATTTTTCTCATCTTAACACACACACACACACACACACACACACACACAAGCACAGCAATATTCAGAGAGCAAAACAAATGAGGGAATCTGGACAAAGACTTAAAAAATTTATTTATTTAAAATAAATTTGCAGATAGGATATAGGTAGTAAGGCACTCTCCTTTTTTGGTGAATCAATCTAAGCTTTTTCTTTCAGATTTTCTCTTCTCCTTCCCACTGAAATTATTTCATAAATGAATACTAGAATTGCTAGTCGTCTCAAGACATCAGGGGGCGATGGTGGTGAAGAATGTCTAATGTTTCCATATGATTTCAGAGCCCTGGCCATTTACCTGTCCATCCACGTATCCCTCCACCCACCCATCCATCCATCATCCATCTATCCATCTGCCCATCCATAAGTCACTTATCCACCCATCACTCCATCTACTCATCCATCTACTCATCCATTCATCGAGGCACTAGATGGTGTTCCAGCTTCAAGTTTTGGTTCAGCCACTTGGGAGTAATTTAACCTCAGACAAGTCACCTAACATCTAGAGGCCACCATTTGTTCATTTACAAAATAAGCAAAACTATAGTAGCTACCTCATCTCATTGTGAGAAGTTAATATGTACTCAGTAAATATAATTTATTAAAAAAAAAAGAATTCACTTGTTTATTTTAAAAAGTAGTACATGATTACTGTCTGCACTGTGGTTTTTTTTACTCCCAAGACAAACAAGCCAACCACAATTGCTGCCTTCAAGACACTTGGGTTCTAGCTTGGGAGACTGACATTTACATTGATATATGAAATTGAGATTCCCTTTGTGCTGAAGTGAAGATGTGAACTTAGCTGTTAAGGGAGGCATGAGGAGGGCCAATAGCTCCACATGACTGGAAAGAGATGGGAAGCTGAGTAAGTTTTCACTGAAAAAATGGTCAAAATGGGAAGATTAGTTAGAAAAAGGGTAGGTAGACTATTAGTATAACCCATTTAAAATTTCAAGTTGACTTTGGTTTAATCCTTTTAAGGTGCACTGTTACCTCCCTTGGGTAAATTTGCTAAAAAACAGGACTGAGTCTTGTATAAGGTAGGCACTTTTTATATATCATTCATTCATTGTATTATTGAACAAAGATTTGTAAGGTGCCTGGCACAAATTCAGATGGCAAAAATTAGGGATGAGAAGGTTGGCTCTTATTCTCAAGGATCTCCTGTCTGGAAGAGCAAAGAAAAAAATATACTTGTTTTAGCAAAATATGGTAAATATCATGATATGCAGAAGGAGGCAAAATGGAGGGCTAAAGAATTCTCCAGGTGAACACCTATGGATCATCGATTTCAGATGGAACCACCTGAGCGAAGACAGGAATGAAGGGAAGAGAGCACATTCTGCAGGAAAACTCAACTGTGTTGGAGGTAGCAGCATATTACAAGTGGGGATCAGAAGTCGTGGGTAAGGTCAGATCTCCTAGGACATTTTCAGGACCTTGGGTTTTATCCAAAGGTAAAAGGAGCCATCAAGGGTTTTCAACAGGAGCGATACAGTCAAGGGTACACTTTGAAAAGGTCAGTGTGGCTGTGGCACTGAGGATGAACAAGTGTGTCACAAGAGACAAAGAGAGGAGAAACAAGACCTTGGTAGAGTCTGCGAGAGCATTAATGAGGATCTCATCCAGCGCGGCAGTAGGAGAGTCAGAAAGAGATGAGAAGATTTCTGAAATATACTTGACCCTTGAACAACTGGGTTTGAACTGTGCGGGTCCACTTCTGCATGGAGTTTTCACGCTACGGCACTATAAGTGTATTTCTTCTTCTTTGTCATTTTATTAACATTTTCTTTCCTCTAGCTTCCTTTACTACAAAAATACTGCATAAAAATACATACAACATACAAAAGAGGTGTTCATCGACTGTTTATGTTATCATAAACTTCAGGCGAACAGTAGGCTATTAATAGTTAAGTTTCTGAGGAGTCAGAAATTACACTCAGAATTTCAACTGTGTGAGAGGATCAGTGCCCATAACCCCCATGTTGTTCAAGGGCCCACTGTTCTTAGAATCTAAAATCAGTTTCTAGATGTCTCAGCCCAGAGCATCTCATTATAGAGATGCCTCTGCCGGAAGGCATAGGACGGCTAGACCCCCCAAGGGCAGCCTGGTGCTAGGCCCCAAGCTAGAATATTCTGTTCCCAAAGATCACCACCCTTTGAACCACCATGTATCTGAACTCCTTGCCAACGATTCCTCCTCCTTCACAGATTTCAGTTCCTGGAGAACAGAGTGCTTGTACTGTAAAACACAAATCACTAAACTCCAGCTTTCAGATGTTTCTGAGCACATGCTGTGGTCTTCAGTTTTGCAGCCTAAGCTTCCATATTTCTTACTGAGCGGGCAGGGTGCATGTGGCTGAAATCTTGGTGCCTGTGTTCTTTTGGAAAGTACAAGTAAAGCAAAGGGTCTTAAATAATTTAGAACTGTCCTAAATTTTTCCAGCTGTCTCCCTTCTTCCACCTCTCCAAGGGATGCAAAAAGCAGCCTCTAGCACTCTAAAATGTTCATATTTCTAGAAGCTCTTGGAGAAAAGAAGAAAAACCACAAATGTTCCCTCTTGAAATATTGCTTGTATCATATTTTCTTCTCCTCATACCCAATGGTGGCAGGTAATAGTCACAATTTTAGAGAAAAACGTGGTCTAGTGAAAAAATCTTGCATTTTTGCTATAGTTGCTTTGAATCATAGACTGTTAGAACTGAAATTTGAATTTAGAAGTAATCTGCTTCGAAGATGAACACCTGGCACACGCACTGTAATTCTCCTCGCCCACATCCATGGCAGACATCGCGATTCCATCACTGTAGTCTTTTGCTGTGCGTGCACGTGTAGCCTCAAATCTGTCAATACAGCATTTAAGTGACTGCTGATTGATTGCAGTTGGCATGTTGAAACTCATTTGTCACCCCTGATCTGGTCACAGCAGTTGTATAGGGGAAAGGAACAGTGGAAATGACCTAGCACCACCCATCTGTAGATTTTGTTGCTAAGACTTGCCTGTAGGTGCTTTACTCTCAAACCAGGAAGTAAGACCCTTCTAGTCCTGACTCTGGGTCTTTTTCTCCTATGTCTCCATGTCTCTGAAACCCCCAGAATCTCTGTGTCTTTATCCTTCTTTGGATCTTTGAGCATCTGTCTGCTTTCTAATCATCTCTGAACTGCTGTCTCTCTCTGCACATCCCTGCCTCAGTGTCCCTCAGCTTTCCCATTGTGCAGCTTTGGGTCTGGGAATGCTCTTGACCTGTCCATATGTGAGTTGAGAATTGTAGTTCCTGCTCTGCACTAGGGGACTTTTAGGACATTGTTGCTAATTATGATGGGAAAGAAGGCTTAGGAAACACTTAACTACAGGGAAACATAAAGCAATAGCTTGAATTGTGATCATGTGAGAGCAAGATTTTTCTGAGACAACAGAAATGTTGAAGCACATCTGTGCATAGACAACTACCATTTAATTAGCCTCTGGAGAGAGAGTGTGGAGTTGTGAAGAAGAACCAAAAGAGGCAAGGATGAAATGGGAGTTCACTGTATTTAGAGGCCAGTGGTAACTTCCACATGTTTGCCCTTTTTGTTTTGGTTTGTTTGGTGTGGCAAGGGAGGTATCCTCTTACAGCTTTACTCAGCTTCTAGGAAAATGTCTGGCTCAGAAGCACATGACTGGAGCTTGGAGTTGGGGGAGTCTCATAGCATTATCACACTCAGTGAGGAGGGTTCCTGGGTCCTGTCTGCCTCCAAGCTCCTATGTATTTCACTGGATCAAAAGAGATATCTATTAAAAGTGTATACTTGCTTTCTGAGCCAAGGACCTGCCTCAGTCTTTGACACAAGCCCTTCTCTTCGGACAGTGAGTTGACTTTTTCAGTGTACAAGTTTACTCAAAGGTGGATGGGAGATTCTCAACATGTATCACCTAAACAAGCAGAGATACCTTACTTTAATATCAAAGGACGTCTTCACATTGAGGCATGCTGTGAGGAATGATGCCATCCCAGTGTGGTCTTGCTGGTCCTGCCAGATCACCACACTCTCCCTGAGCACTCCTTTCTTCTCTCTCCTGAAGCCTTCCTGCATCTCTAGGTGCAAGGTTTCCTTTTTAGGACAGGAAATCAGAGGTGTGATTCTATAGCATTGGTGCTTAAACTTGGCTGCACAATGGAATTTTCTGGGGAGTTTAAAAAAATATTGATGTCTGGGTCTCACCCCATGAGATCCCGATTTAGTTGGTATTGAGTGTAGCCTGAAGTAGGAGCGGTTTTAAAAATCTCCCTGGTGATTCTTACATGCGGGTTCAAAACCACTGCTTTATAGTTCCCAGCCCCGATAAACACCATCAGTTTCCTCCTTTGGATTCCTTTTATGATCTCTATCAAAATGAGAGCTCAAAGTGTCCCCTACCACTTGTATCATCTGTCAGTTCAAGCATGGGATGCAATTATCCCTGCACTTGCTAACAACCAAGAAGCAGGTGGTATAGTCAGTTATTGGCCGGATTTCACGCATTAGGAACATCTGTATTTACTGCTACAGTTGCCACATTGGGAGGCATTCTGATGGTGGGAAATATCTCACTCACAGGGAGGTGGGTGAGGTTATACGTGTCATCAAAAGAGGAGGAAACATACCTAGTAGAAGAAATACAACCTTACCTTTTTCAAAAGTAAATTATCAGGGGGGTGCCTGGGTGATCCAGTCGGTTAAACGTCCAGTTTCAGCTCAGGTCATGATCTCATGGTCTGTGAGTTCGAGCCCCGCGTCGGGCTCTGTGCTGACAGCTCAGAGCCTGGAGCCTGCTTCAGATTCTGTCTCCCGCTCTTTCTGCCCTTCCCCTACTCATGCTCTGTCTCTATCTCTCAAATATAAATAAAAAGTTAAAAAAAAATTAAAATGAATTACCAGAAGCCCTTTTACATGGAGAACCAGACAATTACCAAGGTGTAAAGGCCCACCCTCAGGAAAAAGAGCACAGTGTGGGTGGTAGCTGAAGTCACTCCAAGTGGCAAATGTCAAGTTGGTATTTGGGTGTGCGCACCTGCCCTCACACTTGAAACACACCTTGATGACTACTACAAAGTTATCTAACTTCTCTGAGCCTATGTCTTCTCCTCTGTAAGATGGGTTTAATCAAACCTACTGTAAAAATTATATTGGGTATTAAAGTAAATTATGAATTTAAGGTTAATTGTACATGTTAGTCCTAGCGCTCTCAAAGGTCTGTAGGGAAATGTAAAATCTCAGTTAAAAATCAGTAAGAACATGAACAGGCAATTTGGTGAAGAAAAATATATGTGGCCATAATAAAAAGAAACACAGCATCACTAGTAATCAAATATTTCAATTAAGATGAGAATACTATTCTTTTATCTTAATAAATTGCCTATGACTTATGTTGTAGTGAGAAAGTCTCTCTTATACCATGTTAATGGGAGTATAAATTGATTTGGTCTTTCTCAAAAGCAGTTTGGCAACGTCAGAAACCTTTAAAAAGTTTTATTTTTAAACCAGAATTTCTATATCTCTAATCCATCTTAAGGAACTAAATAAGGTTGTTTATAGATGTTGACATCAATGTTATTTATAATAGTGAAAAATGGAAATAACCTGATTACCCCAAAGTGTGTGAATAGTTAAATAAAGTGTGTGAATAGTTAAATAAATTATTATGCATTTTCAAAATATAATAATGTCCCTATAAAATTTAATTTATAAAGATTATCTACTGATGTAGGAAAAATCTCTTGGTAAGTGAAAAAGCAAGATAAACATTACTTTCAATATTTTAATTTTGTTTTTAAAATATTTTATATTTTATTTATTGAAATGCTTTGATTTTGCTAGTATCAGACACTGACTCAATCTGGCTTAAATAATAAAGCAAATTTATAGGCTCATTTAATAGAACATATCCAAAAACATGTCAGGCTTCCAAATTGGTTGATTTAGCTGTTCAATATTTGTATTAAAGATCCAGATTCTTTGTAAATCTCTCCTCCACTATCCTGGGTGTTCCCTTCATCTTAGGCTGAAAGTGTCATATCAAAAGTCAGTAATGTCTGGAGAAGGAGAGAGGTTATATCTCTTTCTTCTCTCCCCTCCTCTTCTCCCTCCTTGCCTCTTTGGTTGATTGAGGAAATTTTTTCCCTGGCCCATCTGCAGAATACCCCTCACATTTTATGGCCCTGAATTGGGTAGTGCCCATTCCTGAACCAACCCTTGGCCAGGACTACACTTGGACCAATTAGGATCGATTCCTGAACTCAGGGGTATGAGTGTCCTAAGGCTCGTGGCTTGTGGAGCAGGCAGAAGGAGAAGTGGAGAAAAGGATACTGGGTAGGCAACCAACTCAGTCCACCATGAATGTGCATCAATCCACAAAGGTACATACCTTCCAACTGATCTGACCACCAGGAGGACGTTTGATGGAATAATACTCTTAGGACATGGAAGAGATCTTCAAGTCATATATATACTTGGTGCTAAGATTTTGACTGAAGACTGGTTCCATGTGGAACCCTTTTAGAACTCATGGGAGAGAATCAAATCAAATTCGGAGAGTAGACCAGTTAGGATGTGACCTCTGATGATCAACCTTCTGAAATGGGGACAGAGGCTGCATGACCTGGCTGTTTCTTTTCATCTCTCTGTGTGATATGCCTGTTGCTTGTCCTTGGATATGGCTTAATCATGGAGATGGGCATAAGGTTGAAGCTGTATAAGAATGAGGAGGCATTAGTGAGGGAGCAGGCTTTTTTTTGTGATTTGTATAAAAGCCTCAGTTAAAATTCACCTAGTGAGGGGCACCTGGGTGACTCAGTCGCTTAAGTGGCCTACTCTTGATTTTGGCTCAGTTCATGACCTCACAGTTTGTGGGATCGAGCCCTGCACTGGGCTCTGTGCTGTCAGCATGGAGCCTGCATGGGATTCTCTCTCTCCTTCTCTCTGCCCCTCCCTTTCTCTCTCTCTCTCTCTCTCAAAATAAATAAATACGCTTAAAATAAATTTCCTAGTAAACTAGGCTGAAGATATTCATGGCCCTGTTTCCATGATGTCATGAAACAATGGTTGCAATAAAATCTCCTAAGATTCTGCAAACCAGATTTATTTCTGAATCCTTTTCATTACTCTGGACTCCCAAAGGGTCCCAGAAACCCAGAGAGAGAGTCCAAAATACATGAATTCATTCTTTTTTTTTTTAAGATTATTTATTTATTTTGAGAGAGATACAGTGTGAATGGGGAAGGGAAGAGAGAGAGAGAGAGAGAGAGAGAGAGAGAGAATCCCAAGTAGGCTCTGTGCTGTCAGCATGGAGCCTGATGTGGGGCTCGAACTCATGAACTGTGAGATCATTACCTGAGCTGAAATCAAGAATCAGATGCTTAACTGACTGAGCCACCCAGGTGCCCTTTGTCATTCTTGTATTCAGTAAGCATTTAAGGGGTGCCTGGGTGGCTCAGTCAGTTAAGAGTCTCACTTTGGGTCAGGTCATGATCTTACAGTTCATGGGTTTGAGCCCCTCATCAGGCTCTGTGCTGACAGCGGGAGCCTAGAGCCTGCTTCGGATTCTGTGTCTCCCTCTCTCTCTGCCCCTCCCCTTCTCTCTCTCTCTCTCTCTCTCAAAAATAAATAAACATGGGGTACCTAGGGGCTCAGTCAGTTAAGCGTCTATCTTTGGCCCAGGTCATGATCTCATAGTCTGTGAGTTTGAGCCCCTTGTCCGGCCCTGTGTTGACAGCTCAGAGCCTGGAGCCTGTTTCAGATTCTGTGTCTCCCTCCCTCTCTGCCCCTCCCCCACTTATGCTGTCTCTCTTGCTCTCAAAAATAAATAAAACATAAAAATAAATAAACATTAAAAAATTTTTTAAAAAGCACTTAAACCACATACTCATAATGGCGGCTAATTGTGCTCATTTCTGTGGCTTTCCATAACAAGGTACCACAGGTGGGTTGACTCAAAACAACAGAAATGTATCATCTCACAGTTCTGGAGAGTAGAAGTCCAAAATCAAGGTGTTGGCAGGTCGATGCCCTCTCTCCAGGCTTTAAGGGAGGATCCTTCCTGGCTCCTTTGTAGCCTCTGCTATTTGCTGGCAATCCTTGCAATTCCTTGGCTTATAGAGGCTCACTCCAATCTCTCTCTCTTCCTTCACATGGTGTTCTCCCCATGTCTTTACATTACCTTCCCTCTGTGCATGTCTGTGTCTCCGTGTCCAAATTTCCCTTTCTCATAAGGACATCAGTCATATTGGATTAGGTCCTACCCTAAGGACTTCATCTTAACTTGATTACATCTGCAGTGACCCTAGTTCCAAATAAAGTCATAGTCGCAGATACCAGGGGTTAGACTCAGCATATCTTTTTAGGGGACACAGTTCAGCCTGTAGTACTACTAATAATATGTATTGGTACTGTTCTAAGTACTGTTCTACATACATACTGATATAGTTCTCACAAAAGTTCTGTGAGATAGTTACTATCATTCCTAATTTATAAATGAGGAAGCTAAGTGTTGAAGGAGTTGGTTAACCAGGACAAGGTCATATAGTTAGTAAGTGGCAGATTTGGAATTCAGACCCAGGTAGTCTTAGTTCAGAGGCTGGTAATTAAACAGCAGCACCATACTGCCTCTTTATGCCCGTCCTTACTGTGTGATGCAGGCTGTGTATGCCAAGGGCACAGAGTGAATGAAGTCTAGTAAAGTGGCCAACACAAGCTAGGTGGTAGATGTATGCTAAAAGGAAGGGAGAAACAAAGGAACGGAGAGAAGAAAGATATGAATTCTCTATCACTCATTTATTCAATTATTCTTTTAGAAAGTATTTACTGGAGAGCTGCTAGACATGGGGATCCAGAAATGAATCAGAAAGATTATTTACCAAAGGGTCCTGTAAATGAAATAAATTAAATATATTGTAGAAGAGAATCCCCATCAATCCATTTGATTAGTCGACACATTGGATATGTTCTGTGCTCTAGAACTTGTGGGGTTCTCAAATGAATGATTGACACCATTGAATCATATCAGTGATAAATGATGAGTGGTAAATGAATGAATGGTATTGTTGATGCAATGATATATCACCGTTAAGGAACCTACTGTCTAGTAGGAGAGGGAGAGAGATTTCTAGAAAACAGACAAAATATTCAGTAATACCCAATATGTACATGGGTTTATATCATAACCATCCCCAAATCCTCACAACACTAATGAAGAAACTATTATTATGTTCATCTCGCTAAAGGAAATAGGTTCACAGAGGGGCGGTGATATGCCCAAAGTCACCCAGCTGGCACTTAGGAGAGCCAAGACTCACACCTAGGATGGCTACACGTCCATGGCTCCATGCATGGCTACTCTTTTCCCCTTAACCACAAAGCGAGATGGGATGAATGCCACCAAAAAGATAAGAAAAGCCCATCAGAAGATCCTATTGGCTGCGGTGAGGGCATGAAGCTCTGAGTAGACAGGACATTGGTCAGACACCTTTTGACCAATGTCAGATGTCAAACGTACAAATGGTTCTTGCTAACGCCAGGAATACCTGATGTTCACATGAATTCCAACAAGGAGAATAAAAAAAAAACAAAAAAACAACTAGTGGAACAAACGGAAAGTTCTGGGTTCTGGCCACTGTCTGGGCAGGATATACATTTATCAGAAGCTGCTTGATGGAGCTGTGCTAGGGAGCCAGTTTACATTATGTTTACAAGAAGCAGAATGAGAGGGGCGCCTGGGTAGCTCAGTCGGTTAAGCGTCCGACTTCAGTTCAGGTCACGATCTCGCGGTCCGTGAGTTCGAGCCCCGCTGTCGGGCTCTGGGCTGATGGCTCGGAGCCTGGAGCCTGTTTCTGATTCTGTGTCTCCCTCTCTCTCTGCTCCTCCCCCGTTCATGCTCTGTCTCTCTCTGTCTCAAAAATAAATAAACGTTAAAAAAAATTGAAAAAAAAAAAGAATCAGAACGAGAGCAAAACATAAATGACTTATAATTAGTACCTACAATATTCCAAGCACTGTGCTCGTTGCATTGCTCTTGAAATCCCACATCACCTTTACAATGACCTGGAGGTCTGGTCTTATTTATCTCTATTTTGTGGAAAGGAACACTGAAGCCAGGAAAGTCTAAATTTCTTGCCCAGTGTCACACAGCCGTATGCCACTGCAACAAGAGAGGCTCCCCCAGCCCTGGAGGATATGGCATCAGGATGACAGACAGAAAGAGAAAGGCCGACCCCAAAGCTGAGAACCTCCTGCCCTAATATTTCTTAATCTACAACAGTAGCCACAGGGGATAGACAGAGAGACAGAGACAGGAAAAGAACTGGGTCCTCTCACATCCAGAGGGAGTCCCAGCGCTCACACTGCAGGGGTGAGGAAGAGGAAGAGAGCCCTGGTGTGTCTACACTGACTGACCTGTTCACCCATTGAACAGGTGACCCTTTGAACACATAGCCCAATTTGTGTCTTGCGATCTAATTCACCAGTTTGGCATTCTTCTGTTTAAGGAGGTAGAGATATTTTTCCCAGATCCTGGCTCATCCCAAAGGAGAGGAATGGCTGGGCCTAGGGGGTGGGGACCAAAGAGTTCTGAGCCCCACCAGAGGTCAACACATGCACTGTCTCATCTGATGCTCACGTCACCCCTGGCATATAGATATTATTGTTTCTATATTACAGGTGACGATCTGAGATGTCCAAGAGGAGAAGCGCTCTGCCCAAGGCCATTGCCTACTAATGGCAGGTGTGGTATTAGAACCCATGCTTCCAAAGCCCTTATGTGTGCCCCTTTATATGGCCCCAAGGCTTATGAGTGAGCAGGTGGGCAGCCTGCTTGCTGTTATGGTACCATAACCAGTAGGAGAGGATGACTCTGATTTTCCCTAGTTGTGCTCAAGGCCATGCCGGTTCTCAGCAAATCTGAGCCCCCACTGTTTCTTCTTTAGAGGATCCTGGCTGCTGACGGATGAGTCCCTGACCCAGGAGGGGTCTGAGGTGCTAAAGAAAAGAGAAGTAGGCCACCCTTTTGGCTGAGTCTCCAGATCTGCTTCAGAGATAACTGTGCTTATAGGTTACCACATTTCTATGTTTGGTGCAGGGAGTTGTACACGGTGACTGAGGCTCAGATTTGGGACCGGGGATCTTTTAGGGGTCCAGAAATGTTAAGTTCTAGGGGTGCCTGGGTGGCTCAGTCTGTTGAGTGTCTGACTCTTGATTTCAGCTCAGGTTATGATCTTGCAGTTTGGGCGATGGAGCTCCGCATTGAGCTCTGCACTGACGATGCAGAGGCTGCTTGGGATTCTCTCTGTCTCCCTCTCTCTCTGCCCCTCGCTGCTTGTGCTCTGTCTCTCCCTCTCAAGATAAATAAATAAACATTAAAAGAAGAAACTTTAAGTTCTAAGAAGAAATAGAAGCAGAATGAAGAGATTGACAGAATGGAGGAGGCCAGAGGGAAGAGCAGTGATGGCAAATGAGTGCCTTAGGGGTCTTTCCATAATCGAGAAGAGTGGAAAGGTGGGCCCCTGATTCTGGTTGCATTGGCCCGCACATCCCCATCCTCTCTTCTGGTATTGAATCCCTTTCTACACTCTGTCTCTGTGATTAAGTGGGAGTGACCATCCCATCAGATCCAGAAATGGGCACATTAGTCAGGCTGCCTCATCACTCAAGTGCCCCTGGCCAACATGATTGGTTTAGACTCGAACACCTGACTTTAATCAGCATGAATTCCAGAAATTTTGCAGGAATAGTTTTCCCACAGGGATTATCACCCAAAATAATAAAAATAATAATAATAATAATAATTAATAATAATAATTTGAGCCTGGAGATGCATGAATCTCCATGTGGGCAGGGCTTATTTAAGGATGAAACCAACCAAGTAGGAAACAAGGCCAAGAGGTGGGGGAGCAGTGGGAGAAGAGACAGAGGGAGAAAGAAAGAGACAGACAGACAGATAGACCACTGTGTAAGTAGATGGACCCAACAGTACTGAAATCAGCAACCATCCTTTTCAGTTACATGAATCAGTAAGTTCTCACTGCTGAGGTTGAGATTTCCTGTCAATGCAACTGAAAATGGCCTGGTCTTGGACAACGCATGCATGGTGTGTGGGAATAGCATGCCAGTTTCAAGATGCATGAGCTTGGTGCGTTCCCTTTACCTCTGCTAAAATGCTAAGATGAAGAAGAATTGATATTCAAGGTCACTTCCTCTATGAATAATTGTAATGATGTCTAATATTCATCGAGCACTTGCTATCTGCCAGGTACTGAGATAATATATTTATACTCTTTGTCACTCATCACAGTCCTAGGGGATAGATCCTGTAATGATCTCTGTTTTACAGATGTGTAAACCGAAGTGCAAATAGTCAAGCAGTGCTCTTGAGGTTGGAGAGTTGCTAAGTGGCTTAGCCAAGATATGAGCCCAGTGGTCTATCCACTAAAACTGCACTCTTAACCACTATACCAAGAGAATGAAACATTCTGGCAGATGGACAGCAGGTGGTGGGGTGGAACCAGACCTGGATGAGAATCAGGACACCCTCATTCTAGTCTCTGCCCTGCCGTTAAGTTGTTCATCTCTAGAGAAGTCATCTCCCCTCTCAGGGCCTTGTTTATTTTCATGTGTTCAGCGAGGGAGTTGGTCTAGATGTTCTCTAAAAGCCTATCTAGTTTTAACATTCTGTGATTTAGTGACAGAAGCTGTTACATAGATCATGTTCATTTTCCTCTCCAGACAGTAGATGTGTTCAAACCACTGACTACTGGGCCCAGAACTGTTCTCATTCAGACCACAGTTGGCAAAAGAGCAACCAACAGGCAACTTGGCCTTGAACGGACTTCTTTCAAAATCTAAGGCATTCCTGATTTCAGGTCAATGGAGCACACAGTTCCATAGCTCTGTGGATTGTTTTGGGAAGAAGAATAGAGTCAATCAGGGTTTTTGGTTGCAAACAACAGAAACCAACCCTGGGTTTCTTAGGTGCAAGAAGGTTCACTGGCAGGGTGAGGGGCACCTGGGTGGCTCAGTCTAAAGGAGGCTGAGGGGCACCTGGGTGGCTCAGTCAGTTGAGCGTCTGAGTTTGGCTCAGGTCACGATCTCATGGTTCGTGGGTTTGAGTCCCGCGTCAGGCTCTGTGCTGACAGCTCAGAGCCTGGAGCCTGCTTCAAATTCTATCTGTCTGTCTGTCTCTCTCTGCCTGTGTCTCTCTCTTTAAAAAAAAAATTAAGGAGGCTGAGACTGGGCAGGGAAAAGGGGAGGAGCTGGGGAGAGCTAAGGAGAACTCGGCATAGGAGCCCCAACCATGGGTCCCAACCAGGGAGTCTGGCGTGCACACGTCCACCACTCACCTGAGTCCTGGGAAGAGTGGCCAGTGGGTCAGTTTGGCTCACAAGCCTATCCCTTGGCTGTTCTGTTCTGTGGCAGAGGGGCAGGAAATCCTGTAGATGGAGGGGTAAGTGAGTGGCCTTGCCAGGATGCACACTTCACCCAGACATATGGGTACAGGTGTTCCCCAAAAGGTAGTCAGGTGCTCTTAGGAGAGGAATGACTCCTGAGCAATCCAAACGGTAAACATCCTCTTCAAGGGCATAAACTACAATGATACTTCAGAACTCTCAGTAGTAAATGTAGAAATATTTTTTTAAAATACAACAAAAATCTTAGAGCTCTTCCTTAATTCCCCTCTTCTTTTATCTTTCCCTTTCTTTCTCCTTTGCATCCACAAATATTTTTGTGAACCTTTTTTTTTATGCAGATGGATGCATTGCATCAAGCCCTTGTAGCCGGGCCGCCTGGATTGGAACCCCATCTCCACTACTGCTTCATTAGGGAACTTTAGATAATTTACTGAACCTCTCTGGGCCTCAGCTTTTTCATAGGGTCTGTAGTAAGCATCCTATAATGTTTGGATGCAGTTGTCATCACAAAGCTGTACAAAGAGTAAGCTGGAAAGCTTGCCTTCCAGGAGTGCCCCAGCTAAGAAAGGAGCTGAAATTGCATTGATGTGTGTTTAGTATGTGACTGCCGTATAAAAACATTAGCAAAATCACACTGGCGTGCAAAACAAGCATGTATTTTTCACTCATGCAGATGCTGGATTGGCTGGGATTTGGCTGGTCTAGGTTAGGCTGGGCTTGGTTTCAAGTTGTAGTTTGGGTCCTTCTGATCCTCTTAGAGCAGTGTGTACCTCCAGGATGTTCTCCTGGCAAAAGGCAGAAATGCATGAAGACAGGGATGCCTGGGTGGCTCAGTCGATTGAGCGTCTAACTTGGGCTCGGGTCATGATCTTGTGGTTCGTGAGTTCGAGCCCTGCGTCGGGCTCCGTGCTCACAGTTCAGAACCTGGAGCCTGCTTCTGATTCTGTGTCTCCCTCTCTCTCTGCCCCTCCCCCACTTGTGCTCTCTCTCAAAAATAAATGAACATTAAAAAAAGAAAGAAATGCAAGAAGACAGGCCCAGCTCTGCAGGTCCATTTCAAGCTTCATCTTGAGTCACATTCTCTAACAATCCCATTGGCCAAAGCAAGTCACACGTCAAAGCCCAACGCCAAGTACTCCTGACCACACCAAGAATGCAGATCTATAATATCACAGGGTAGTAAAAGGTTTGGGGCTGGTAATGCAGCCTCCATCATGTTTATTTAATGTCAAGTAGAAGGTTAGAGACATGATCAGAGAGATACAGATAGAAGTGTCAAACTAACTCAGAAGTCGAAGACCTCACTTTGAACTGGTGGAGAATTCAAGGGAAGTATTGTGGAAAAGGAAGTGATTGGGATCAGTCTTGCAAGATGATGAAGAGATAGTGAGCCCCTACAGAACAGAGTAATGTGTATAGCTCTCAGCCAGCCTGGCGACAGTATTAACCATCTGGCACGAATAAACAAAGAAATGGTGATGAAGAAGCTTATTTATTTTACTCGCTCAGAAGAGGCTGGTGCCCTTCTCAGTTGAAAAGGAGAATGACATTTACTGGGATGTTGGAGGGTAGAGATGAAAACCCAGTGGGTAAGGTCAAAATGGGCGGTGACGAAGTGCAACACGAGTTTTGCTATAAAGGTGAGCAAAGCAATGGGGTAGCAGCTGCAGGAAGGTGGGGTTGAGAAATGTGAGGATTAATTTTTATGTGTCAACTTGACTGGGTCATGGTGTGCCCAGATATGTGGTTAAACATTACTTCTGGGTGTGTCTGTGTGTGCTTTTCTGGATGAGATGAGCATTTGAATTCATAGATTGAGTAAAGGCAATTGCCCTCTCCAGTGTGGGTGGGCATCATCTAATCTGTTCAGAGGTTGGATAGAACAAAAAGGTGGAGGAAGGGGGAATTTGCTGTCTCAGCCTGACTGAGCAGAGATATTCATCTTCTCCTTCCTTGGACTGGGACTCTGATCATCAGTGCTACTGGTTCTCAGACCTTCAAACTTGGACTAGAACTCACATCATTGGTTCTCCTGGTTCTTGGGTTTTTGGACTTGGGTTGGAACTACACCACTGGCCTCCAATGCTTGTAGGGTCTCCAGCTTGCAGATGGCAGACTATAGGACTTCTCCACCTCCAGAGTTGCATGAACCCATTCCTCATAATACACTCTTAAAAGATGTAGATATAGATTTTTTCTTGAAACATACAAGAACTTTATTTTTAAAACTTTTAAACTAATAATCAGTAGAGAGGAATCTTCTCTAACTTGATCTCATCTTTCTTAAAATGTCCTTGGCTTTTTCAAAATCATCTTGTTCAAAAGCTCTGCTTGTGTGGTCAGTCAATTCTTTCTGTTTATAGATACAGATATATTGGTTGGATCTGCTTCTCTGGAGTACCCTGACTAATACAAGAGCATGGGCACGCTAGGGTGCTGAGGGTAGTTGCTAGAAGAGAGATCCCACTAAGGTGGGGGAACAGGGAAGCAAATGTGAGAGCAGTATTCTTGTAGAGGTGAGACAGGAGGGGGTCTGCCACACAGGAGAAGAACTAGACTTTTAACAGGAGCATGTGTATTTTTGGCAATAGAAGGGAACGCAGTACATGGGATTAGATCTGGAGGGTTCATGTATGTCAGAGGAGCTTATTGGGGTTCTCATTGCTTCTATGCTTTCAAAGTCCCAGAAGGCATTACTATCAGCTGAGATTAGAGTAGGGAAGGACACGTGGAAGACTTGAGAAGAGAGAAAATTAACAACTATTTTCTAGAAGAGAGAATGAAGGGGCAAAGGAAAAAATTATTATTATGCTGTTGGATATACCTAAAGGGCCCATATGATATGATGGCCACAGGGCCAAATAAGCCCAGTGAAAATGTGTGCATGTGTGTGTGTGTGTGTGTGTGTGCATGTGTGTAAATATGCATATCTTATGAACAGGTTCCCTTGTTTGGGTAGGAAATATCTAACCAAGATTCTTTTATTTCTCCAGGCTAATGATGTCTTGAAGGGAGAAAAAAGGAAAGTATTTGAAGATGTACATAAGGGAACATAAAATCGGAGCTCGATAAGCAGGGAAATAAGCATATGAAATGGGATTTGGGAAAGTGGTGGCAGAATCAGTATATTGAAGGTCCTTGTTGGATTCAGAAGTCATTGGTGTTGGGAAAAGAGAAAGAATGGGCTGGACACTTCAAAGGAGGTAGGGCCTAGGATGCACAAAACTGTTGAGGAGGGAGTGCAATCAGGAGTAATGGTAAAATCAAATGTGATTCTAAGAATGAGAGCCTGGGTTAGGTGGACAGTGAAATCATTGAACTAGAAGACATAAAGAAACCTAGGGATTGGGAGGATCTTACGTAGAGATACTGAAATAATTGAGAATAGTATCAGAGAGTGTTGAGGTGACCCAGGTACTAAAATCTTTGATGGATGAGGAGGATTGATCCAGACTTCTGTAGACAAGTGCAGGAAGGGGTGGGGTAGTGAATGGTGTATAAGCTGATGGTATAAGCTTCAAAGCCAAGGTTTTTCCATGGGGAAAGCAGTGAAAATTATTTGAGAAAAAAACACTGATGAGTAGGCAGGCAAGCACCATACCAGGTCCAGTGGTGCAGAGGGATTTGGGGGAAATCAGCCAGCTCTGGAAAACTCTGTAGGAGATTAACTGTCTGTCTTTAGTTAGGGCCAGGCTTCACTGAGAGGAGGAACATGAAGGAATAACTCAGAGAAGAAGTGAGAATATAAGGGACTTTGCTGATAATGGACTATGAGTTCCAGAGGGCAGAGTTTCCCAGAAATGAAGCAAGGTAGGCGAGTGGTTAAATCAAAGAGTACACATCACCAGCTGGGATTGAGAGTCAAAATGATAAGTGCTATCCAGAGAGTCTGACAAGTCTGGTGGTTCTGACAAATAGAAATACAGGCATGATGAGGTTGGTCTTGTGCATTCCCCGGGCAGTTTGTGGTGGTGAGGTTGTGGGTATGTTCCTTGTGTATGAGTGTGGGTTGGTCGGAGGGTTGGGTGCATTAAAACTTTTTTTTTTTAACATTTATTTATTTTTGAGAGACAGAGAGAGACAGAGCATGAGCAGGGGAAGGGCAGAGAGAGAGGGAGACACAGAATCCAAAGCAGGCTCCAAGCTGTCAGCACAGAGCCTGATGTGGGGCTCGAACTCACAAATCACGAGTTCATGACCTGAGCCAAAGTCGGATGCTTAACTGACTGAGCCACCCAGGCACCACAAGGGTTGTATGCATTTGTTCGTTCATTTGTTTGTTTACTTTTTATTTATATATATATTTTTAATATGAAATTTATTGTCAAATTGGTTTCCATACAACACCCAGTGCTCATCCCAAAAGGTACCCTTCTCAATACCCATCAGGGTTATATGCATTTGAGGATCAAGCTGATCTCTGGGGCTTTGCCATTTTTTCTACAAAATATTACTATAAAGCACATTTTGAAAACACATTTTATCACTGTGTTAAAAAAAACCTTTGTAAAATTAATCTAAAGTGGACATAAAATTGGTCAGGGGAAATAACATAAAACAACAGAAAAGTTTAAATGTGATCTGGTGGATCTCAGGAAAAAAAAAAGAGAGAGAAGGATAAAAATAAAACCATCACAAGAATGAAGATTTTTACAAGAGGAGGCACAATAATAAAGACTTCCACATGGCTGAAAACATAATGAGTGAGGTGGAAGAGAGATTAAGAAAAGTGAGTTAAATGAAACGTCCCTGGAGAGAGGACGAGAATGGATTCGAAATAAAACAATAGTGATGGAAGGTGGATAAAGGGGATACAACATACACATAATGGGTGGTCTCTATTTTTGTTTTTGTTTTTGTTTTTAGTTTCCTTTTAACACAGTGAGAGAATACATCTTTTTATTTATTTTTTAAAAAAAAATTTTTTTTAACGTTTATTTATTTTTGAGACAGAGAGAGACAGCATGAACGGGGGAGGGGCAGAGAGAGGGAGACACAGAATCTGAAACAGGCTCCAGGCTCTGAGCCATCAGCCCAGAGCCCGACGCGGGGCTCGAACTCACGGACCGTGAAATCGTGACCTGAGCTGAAGTCGGATGCTTAACCCACTGAGCCACCCAGGCGCCCCAGAGAATACATCTTTTTAAATAGTAAGATGGGGGCACCTGGGTGGCTCAGTTGGTTGAGAATCCACTTTCAATTCAAGTCATGATCTGTGTTCGTGGGTTCAAGCACTGCATCAGGCTCTGTGCTGACAGCTCAGAACCTGGAGCCTGCTTTAGATTCTGTGTCTCCCATTATCTCTGCCTGTCCCCTGTTCACACTTTCTCTTGCTCTCTGTCTCTCAAAAGATAAAACGTTAAAAAACTTTTTCCTTAAATAGTGGGATGGAAAAACAACCAAAACATAATTCATGAAAAATTTTCAGAAATTACATGCGCGCACACACACACACACACACACACTCACACACTCACACACCCTGGGGATATTGGCCTGGAATGATAAACCCTATAATAACTAGGCCAAGTAGGAAATCAGACTGTTTAATGAAAGATTTAAAAACCTTAAGTGATGAAGACAAAGAAAGGAACCGAATATGATTGTTTTAATACGCTGTGCTTGTCCTGTTCTCAATGTTTCCACGTGGAAAGGTTGCTTCACTCCTCCTGACCTCTCTCTGTCTCTCTTGGCTTCTTCAGACACCCTGCCCCAGGGGAGGTGAAGGGATTTATCTATTTGGTAAATTTAGAAGCAAATGGATCACACTCATCTCAGCTCTTCCTGGTTTCTCCTTGGGACTGAGCTGCCCTTAGGGTAAATGAGTTCTAAGCTTCTCCTTGAGGCAGTGCACCTTGTCTTTGCTCAGAGCCCCAGGCCAATCCTGGCAGGTTTGTCTGTGTCTGAGAAGGTAAGTAAGTCCCTTCAATTCTGGGGTTCAGTTTTAGAGAGCATACACATCCAACCTAGTCTTTATCAATAATAAAAACCATACTTTGGCTTGATATTCTCGTCTCTCAAAGTACATTTTCGTACACGGGTGCGGGAGGGGATGCTGTTTATTGGACCCTTACAGAAGACCCGAACTGGGACACCCTGTGGCTCAGTTGGTTGGGCATCGGACTCTTGGTTTCGGCTCAGGTCATGATCTCACAGTTTGGGAGTTTGAGCCCCGCATCAGGCTCTGTGGGATTCTCTCTCTCCCTCTTCCCGCATCGCACACTTCCTTGTCCTCTCTCTCTCACTTGATGGATAAATAAACTTTAAAAAACAAAAACAAAAGACCCTAACCAACAGTGATGATTTGGGGTTTCTGAGGGGCCCGACTCAATGAGTGAATATTCATAGTGCACTTAGGACGGTGTCTGGAATGTTGCGGGTCCTTACTAATTGCAGCGAAATGAATAAGTGGCAGGTTTTAGCACCTCGGAAGAAAATGGCAGCTAGTCAGTCTCTGGTGTGTCAGAAAGCAAGGACAGGGAAGAGCAGGAGCTGTAGAAGAGTCATCCTCTCCATCTGCGCACAGAAAAAAGACACAGGGACTTTGCAGGGGAAGAGAATGATCCAGATACGGCAGAGGTCAGTGGAGACAGACCTGGGGACACAGAGGGATGGATCTGGGGCCATCTTGCTTCCTGTTGGCTTCTCAGTTACTGGCTCCCGACCCTTGTGGGGCCCAGCAGTGTTCTACTCCCTTGGGTTTCGTAACTCATCCACGTGTCCCGTTAATAACCCCTGCACCCCCTCCCCACTTCTATTTTTGCTGCTTAGGCTCATTTGAAGTGGGTTGTTTTACCTTCAGCCAAAGGACTAACACATGAGATGCTAAGGTCCAGAGCAGCTGGAGGATGCTTTCTAAGTTTATAGAATTTTTGAGAATTTTGAGTCTGGGCAAACAGCCAGAATACTCTATGGGAAGAGCAAGGGCACTTTTCCTGGCAAGGAAAGGACGACTGGGTTTTCCTCAGCTCACGGTGGAGGGTGGGTCTGCAGTCCAGCTGTCACGGGGACCATCAGACTTGGAGAGAAGCCACGGGCGGCCAGGGATGTTAAACAAAAACGCAAAGGCTACTACGTAGCAGTTAAAATCCCAAAGTGCCCGGCTTGTGACTCACCAGCGACGTGTAGAGCTCCTGAATACGAACCAGTTGGGCACTACATTAATTCCACTGTGTAATTCTCTGAATTCTACAGTCTCACAGATGGAGTCCAAAAACTGAAATAACAGCCTGTTCCATTCTGATGTGAGTCCTCATTTGCCTGCGCCCTGCTTTCTCAGGAGCCCAGGGAGACTGATTGCAGACCCTGGACTTCATTGGGCTTGAACTAATAAGTACGGTGAGCGTGTATTCTGGGACGGAGGTACCCAGGAAGCCGGTAATCGGATGGGAGGAACGTTCACCACACAAGCCGGGACGGAGATGAGCTTCCACATGGCGGTGGGGGTGTGTGTAAATAATTCCAGTTAATAAATAGATCCAAACCCTGGATGGATAAAGTGTGGTTGTAGCTTAGCACTCTTAGCACTCACAACAGGGTCTGGCACAGAGCAGCAAAGAATTAGTTGAATATCGAATGAAGTCTGTCGAGCCTCCCCCGCTTGTTCTTATATTGCACGTTTCTCTCTTTGGTAGCATTTAACACAATAATGTTTCCACTTACCTAAGTATTTATTTGATCAATGTCTGTATTCCCAAGGAGAGAAGCAGGCAGATGAAGGGGGAGTGTTTACATTTGCCCGTTACTGTTTCCCAAGAGCCTAGCACTGGGTCTTCATGTTGTTTGATCTTAATAAATATTTGCGGGATGGATAAACAATGTCTCGATTTGCAAAGTGTATGCTTGGCAGATACTCAGAAGCCTGGGTGTTTAATTTGGAGGGAGGTCAATGTCCCTGCCCATGGCCATTTGAGTGATTTCTTGGCAAGGCCCTGAGTTTTCTGTCTCCTCTCCTGCCCGGATGCTAAGGGACTGGCACCTTAGTATTGGACCTGTTCTTTCTCTCCTTCTTGGAATGAAGGAGTTGATCTTTATCAAATCAGGCTCTGCCAAAACTAAATGTATCAATCCCAGCTGTCTGTCACTTCCCAAGAGACTCATTATGCAGAACCATAAGGACACAATTTATAGCCGGCATACTGCACAGATCACCTGTGGGTACAGCTGTCTGGGTGCTGTCTTGCCTCTGTGGACCTTATCCTTTGCTTCACTCTTGTATGGTCAACTGGGTCTTTCTTGAACCACTGCAGTAAAGCTGGGGAAGAGACCGAAAGGCTGGGCTTCTGCTGCTGCCTGTAGCACAGTGCCCAGCCCTAGCAACGGGGCCTGTCTCTTTGGAGCCGTGGCTGAGGTTTTTGCTGCAGCAGGATGGGGTTCTCTGCTTTCTTCACTTCTTTTTTGTGCCTTGTTGGTGCTTGTTCTGTGTCTTGATGGGACTTGATGATGCAGGTGCAGGGGTGGTGGCTGAGACGTCTGGCCTGAACACAAAGGGCCACATCAGAAAGAAATCGGGCCCCCTGGGGAAGTGGTGGAAGAGCAAGGAGGGAGACTGAGACATTGTGCACTTTCTGGTGTTCCTGGAGAGAAGACTGCAAGGTAACTTGCAAGGTAACTTGCAAGGTAACTTGCAAGGTAACTTGCTTGCCCCAGGCCTCCTTGATTTGAAAGTGGCAAAGCTTAATCGAACAACAACAAAAAGTTTAAGAAAGAAAAAAAAAGGAGGATTTTATTGACCTGGATTACTGGGGAGTCCCAGGGGTAAAGGAAGCATTTAGGCCTGACTGGACCCAGGCACTTGGAAAATACCTCCAGGAATCAGTCTTTCTTTCTCGGTTCTGCTTTCTTCTAGAAAGGCTTTGTCCTGGGACACTGGGTGGCTCAGTTGGTTAAGCATCTGACTTTTGATCTTGGCTCAGGTCATAATCTCATGGTTTGTGAGATCGAGCCCCACATCAGGCTCTGCACTGACAGCACAGAACCTTTTGGGATTTTCTCTCTCTGTCTCTGTCTCTCTGCCCTTCCTTCAAGCTCTCATGCTCTCTCTCTCTCAAAAGAAGAAAGAAAGAAAGAAAGAAAGAAAGAAAGAAAGAAAGAAAGAAAGAAAGAAAGAGAGAAAAGAAACAAAGAAAGAAACTTTAAAAAAAGCTATGAAAAAAGAAGAAAGCCTTCACTTTTAGGCAGGCTTTCTACATGGGGTGGACAACATGGCTGCTGATAAATTGGGGCTGACATCATTAATTTGCTGGATTTATCAAATAAAAATATAGGAAGCTCAGTTAGATTTGAATTTCAGATAACTTAATACATTTAAAAAATATTGTATGTTGCATGCATAAGTATACCCCATGCAATGTTTGGCATATACTTACACTAAAAATGCATTAAGCATTCTGTATTTTTGCTAGCAACTATCATCCTCATAGCCAATAGCTTCAGAGGAAAGAGCACGACTCCCACTCTCACATAGTCTATTCTTAAAATGGTTCTGAATGACTAGCCTAGGGGAAATATTCATCCCTATGGTTGGTGAGTTTGGTCCGTGTAATGAAAGACCCCAGTGGGAAGAGACAGTTGTCAGCCAATAAATATTTGTTAAGTCCTACTTTGTGCCAGGCTTCATTTTAGGTGCTGGAGATTCAGCTGTGAGCAAGACAGAGGCACCCGGGCTGCAAGGAGCTTACTTTCTACAATGGGAGCGGGAAGACAATGGATACATACACTTCTGAGTAAATAGATAATTTCATGTAGAGATAAGCAAAGCGTTATGGGGAAGATAAAATAAAGTGCTGTGATGGGAAGTGTCTGGCACTGTTATGGGCTGAATTATGTCTGTCCCCCACCACCTTGCCCAAATACATGTTGAAATCCCCCAGTGCCTATGAAACGTGATCTCATTTGGAAAGAGGGCCTTTGCGGATGTAACGATGAGGCCATACTGTGTTAAGGTGGGTCCTACTCCAATGACTGGTGTCCTTGTGAAAAAAATGTGGACATGGACACAGAAAGGACAGTGCCATGTGGCATGCAGGCGGACTGATGTGATTCAGACTTTCAGCCTTCAGATCTGTACGAGAATACATTTCTGTTGTTTTAAGCCACCCACTGTAGTCATTGATTTCTTTGGCAGCCCCAGGAAACTAGCATGGGGCAGAGGGTCGGCTGAGGGGTCAGGGAAGGCCTCTGTGAGGAAGTGACCTTGGGGTTGAGGCTGGAAGGATAAGCAGAGACAGCTGTAGGGACATCTAGGGAAGGGTGATTCCAGAAGGACCAGAAGGTGTGGAGCCCTGCTGTCAGGCATGGTGGCACATCAGGGACCTGTGGCAGGAGCAGAGAGGAAAGAGAATGGGGCGGGGGGAACACTCAGATGACTGGGAAGCTCCCTGAGGGTGGGGAGGCTGGGGCAGTAAAAGCTCGGTTTGCACCCCAGCTTTGCCACTTCCTCACTGTGTGATCTGAGAATGCAGATCTGAGTTTCTTCAAATATAAAATGTTCATGCAAATGCTTCTGAATGCAAGAGCTAGCTCCCAGGCCTTCTTGGCTTGTTGTTTCCGTGACCTTGGATTTTCTGTGAAATTTTATTCCTATTCTAAACCCACATGTTCTTTCATTGCCTGTTGTTGTCATTTGCAGTCTGTCTTGATCATACCTCCTAAAATGCTTTCGCCTTACAGACTGGTGTTCTGCGCAAATTCCCTTGGCCTTGCACAATATCCTTGTCTACTCCTGGTTTTGCTTTTACTGCCTCCTTCTGGGTGCAGATAGCTCACTGCCCTAAGCTGGGCTCCACGAATGAGCAAGGACACTGCACTCGTAATTTAGAGCTGGGAATTAGTCTTGAGCAAACAGATTTGCACTGCGACGTCCGTCCCTTCTCTTAGGACTAAATAGCCTGCAAGTGCACAGAGGCTAGGGTTAGGGGATTCAGTATAGGGGGAGAAATATCACTGGCCTTGATGCGTGAGGATGATCTCATGACCTTGTCCTCATAAGCATCACATTGCAGTCAACTGGCCCAGATTCATGGAGAGACCCCTTCTCTGATACTGAATAAAGATGGCTTTTCCTTAATCTTGTGGTTCTCAAATTTGCGTGAACATCAGAATCATCCGGAGAGCTTGTTATAGCACAAATGGCTGTAGCCCCGCCTCAGAATTTCTGATCCAGCAGGTCTTGGGTGGGGCCTGAGAATTTGCATCTCTAACAAGTTCCTAGGGGGTGCTGAAGCTGCTGGCCTGGGGACCACACTTCCCACTGCCCTGAATTAACACAGAAAGTTGAGTGCCGCAAAACCGTCAGACCCACAGGGAGCGAGGGAGAAAGAAAGCCTCCGGGAAGATGGGGCTTAGTCATTCAGAAAGTGAGTCCCAGTGGGGAACTCAAAGCACCCAGGTCCTCCAAAAGCTTATACTTCGGAAGACAGAATGGAAGAAGAACTAAGAAAGGCTGTGTGTAGGAGACAACATTTGGACTGAAGAGGTGTAGTGAGGGGAAAGATGAGGAAAGACATTTTAAGGGCCAGGGTCAGAGTGGGTGAAGAAGGCACAGAGGCAAGGAAGGGTGAGGGACTGGTGGCCGGTCCTATGGTTTGGTTAGGACTTCACCTGTTTTGACCACAAGCTACAGCAAGACACAGATTTTACATTGTGCACTCAATACGACGAACACTTTTTATTGCACTTATGCCTGTATACATTTTTAGTTATCTGCTACAGACCTTCATGAAAGTCACCTTTCTGTGTTCAGTGCACCCTAGATTTTCTATCCTCTTCCACACGGTTCTACAGTATATTGAGGCAGTATTGCATAGTGATGAGGAACATGGCCTCTGACACCATGGCTGCTTGGGGGCAAGCCTACCTTAATCACCTTGGGCAATTTATTTAATCTCACCATGTGATGGTATCCTCATCTGTAAAACAGGGATGGCAACAGTGCCTCCATCACTGGGTCGGTGTGAGAAGTCCGTGAATCTATGTGAAGGATTGAACACAGAGCCTGCTGTATGGTAAACGTCATGTGAGTGTTTGCTCTTTTGCTGTGAACCACATTACAAATGCTGGTCACAACACACTCGATTGATTTCAGGACCTCCTTGATGAGCCACTGCCTGCAGCTTGGAGACCTATAGAATGGAGGTGTGGAAAAGTGGCTAAAGCAGAAGGGCAGGTATGGTGGTTTGGATCCATAGCAGGGAGGCTTGCCAGTGTCAGAGTAAGGACTCTGCACGTTCGTCATTGGATAGCTGGGAACCTCTAACGGTTTTATGTGGACAGCGATGTGACCAGAGCCATGTGGAGGACCGTGATCTGGCTGGAAGGTGAAAGCCATCTGGGAGTGAAAACGGGGTGGAGTGGAGATAGACTGTGGTCCTGGCGAGAGGCGATGTGGAGTCCACGAGGGCAGAACAGTGGGAATGAGGAGGGGGAAGGAACAGGAGCCCTGGAGGCCACATGGTGAGCCTTTACCACTAAAGCTGAATTGCCGCTTGAAGCCAGCATTTGAAGATCCGTATCTCCTTTGTCACCCCGACTAAGAGAAACTTAAGTGGGGGGGGGCCTCCCCCTACTTAGCTTCCTCTGAAGATGTAAATGAAATGGGAAGGAATTCTAATACAAAAAAGAGAGTTCTTTATAGCCCAGCAAGGGCTAATCTTGGGTCCACTCCTCAGCAGGTCCTTGGGGCTGGCAGCAGTATTCAAGTGAGATAAAATTCCTCAAAGGCCTAGGAAAGTAACTGAAGTCTCTCCGGATGCTGAAGAATAATCCTCAGAGATTAAAGCAGCATCTGTGACCAAACCTTCACAAAAGATCTTAAGTCTGAATTCAAGTTGCTAATTAGATCCTTGTTTATAATGTTAGATTCTTTCAGAGGCTTAGTGGGGGGTAGGGAACATTTGTGGGCAGGGGGGATTGATGCATAAGAAAGCTGGTAATTAATCTTCTCCAAGGCTTAATCATATCCTGACAATTTAAATGTTGATATGAGTTTCAAGTTGGTCTTCTCAGGAGCCTGTGATGGGGCAGGAGGGAGCAAACCCTGAATTCAGGCAGAGGACACATAATGCATTTCTGCCAGTCAGCCATACTCTCTGAGCACTCAGCAGTGGCCATTATCAGATGCTCCTGGAACCTTTGAGAAGGCTATAGCATGGTCCAGAGGCTGTGCTGCAGGCTTCTAAGAGCATGCTATCCCAGAAACATTCTAATGAAGTTTTTAAGTCATTTTTTGTCTCCACTTTGACGTCTTCTTATTTTGGTCTCTTGTTCATACCTGTTCGTTCTTTGCCCTGGATCTTTCGCCATAAAAAAAGCAAAGACTGAGTGCTTACTACGTACCTGGTTCTGTTCTAATTTCTTCACTTGCATTACCTCATTGATAGCTCACAAAATCTTTTGAAATATAGTCTATTGTCCCATTCCATTTGAAGGACAAGGAAACAGGTATTCCTAACTGATGGGGTTTTCCCCAGGTCACAGAGCACCCGCCTGGTGGACCTGGGATTCAGGCCTAGGTAGTAAGGACACAGAAACTCATTCTACTCTGACTCTTGTGCAGATGGGCTTTGATTTCCAATGGCTCCCCTCCAGATCTCCTTTGGTTTCTGAGGTCCCCTACTAATTGGCCACTTTAGCTTGTAAATGGAAGGCTGATGGTTCTTCATCTGGAGGTGACAAGATCCCTCCAGAACATAGCTCCAGGTCAGTCCCCTGGACACTTATCTTCAGCTTTTTGAGAATAGGGACACAGGGAATCTCTTCCAACATGGTTGCACCCAGGGGGTTGGAGGCATATCCTCTCAGGATGAGTCCCAGCAAACTGAGGTAGGCAAGATTAGAATATGGGTTTAGAATATGTCTACTTACATATTCCAAGTCTCTATGGATAATTTTTGAGAATTGAATGGACTGTTAGAAGTTCAATGGATGCAAACCAAAGTCATCGGCTCTTAGAAGCCCCTCCAGACCTAGAAAATCCCATTCATTCATTCATTCATTTGCCTTTCATACACCTAACACACATATATTTATCATTTACCATGTGCTAGAAACTACTAGGTACTAGGGAAACATTGATGAGTAAGACTTAATTCCTGCCCTCTGGTGCTTAGTCTAGAGGGGAGAGAGACACTGTAAAAATAAAAAAACGAATAAATACAAAAATCACAAATTGTGCCAAATGCAATGAAGCATCCCTTTTCATTATTAATAATGGTGCCTCATTTTCGTGGCTTTGTAAAGAGATAAGGTGGTTCATATTATATTTTCCATTACATTTGCTAATGGTTTTATCATCTGTTTTTGGATAAAAATGTTTTCAAAATGTTTACTTGGTGTGTATGAGGGTAAGTTTCTATAAGGAAACTTAGGTTTCCCAGTGGTTCATGATCCCAGTCTTAGGTCAGGCATGGTCACTCAGTGGATAGTGGTGAGATGAAACCCTTCCAGGGGGAAGAGCCTACAGCTCGGCCTAGCTCTCCAGTCCCTCTGGGACACAGAGGCAGCCAGATTCTGAGAACATAAAAGTGGATAAAAATCAGAATAAAAAGTTCTTTTCTCTTTGATGTTTCTCATGTATTTCACATTTCCTCACAAAAGCCCTGTGACACAGGCATGATTTCCCATCAAGGGGGTTTGGGGTTTAGTGATGTGAAGGACTTTCCAGAAATTTCCCAGCTGGAAAGTGGTGGTGCCAGGGTAAAAAAAAAAAATCCAGAGCTTCCTGACTGGAAAATCAAATGCTCGGGGCGCCTGGGTGGCGCAGTCGGTTAAGCGTCCGACTTCAGCCAGGTCACGATCTCGCGGTCCGTGAGTTCGAGCCCCGCGTCAGGCTCTGGGCTGATGGCTCAGAGCCTGGAGCCTGTTTCCGATTCTGTGTCTCCCTCTCTCTCTGCCCCTCCCCCGTTCATGCTCTGTCTCTCTCTGTCCCAAAAATAAATAAACATTGAAAAAAAAAATTAAAAAAAAAAAAAGAAAATCAAATGCTCATGTTATGGATTTGTGTCTTCAGCTGAGAAGAAAAGATAGAAAAGCACAGAATAAAATCACCCCAAATTTTGAGTTTGAAGAGCACTGTCTAGGTGCTAGGTTATCTCATGCCGTGAATGTCAGGAGCTACCATGCACATTGTGTTTTCTGCTTGACAGTATCTTTCTCATTTTATAATCCTTTCACATCACATTGCAGTGTATTGCATTGCACCCTAGCTCTCCTATTTCTTTACTTCCCATAGCATTCCATCACCCCCCAATTCCTTCCATTCCATTCCATTCCATCCATCCATCCATCCATCCATCCATCCCACTCCAGTCCATATATCCATCCATCCATCCATCCACCCACCCATCCCACTCCACTTTATCCATCCATCCATCCTAACCCAACTCATTTTATCCCACCTCTTTCTGTTCTTTTCCATCCCATCCCATCCCATTCCATCCCATCCCATTCCATTCCATTCCATCCCATTCCATTTCATTCCATTCCATCCCATTCCCTCCCTTCCCATCCCATCCCATCCCTTCCCATCCTATTCCTGTTCTTTCTATATTTTTCCATTCTGTTCCATACCACTGAACCCCGTATCATTGAATTTAAAACAATATGACTGCATTAGGAAGCAGCATGATAAATGGAAAGATTGCAAGGCAGAGAGCCAGGAAGGGCGCCTTCTAGTTCCCATAGTACCACTGAATTACATAGGACCTTAAGAAATCCACTTCACCTCTCCACATACCTCAATTCTACATCTGAAAAGTGAGAGATTTTGGTTAGATCTGTGTTTTCAATCCTGGCTCCATTAGAACAATTTGGGGAACTTTAAAGAGGTATAGAACCTGTCCCTTCCCATCCCCTCACACAAACAGCTCCAACTGTTTGTACTTAGTCAGTCTAAGGTGGATCTTCGGCTTTGGGGTTTTTAAAAAACCACCCAAAGATAGATATAATAAATAGCCAAGGTTGAGAACCACAGGGCTAGATGGCCAAAAGCCTTCATTACTATCTAGTCAAAACACATTTATTGTGCACTAACTATATAAGTGGTATTATACCAGTAATGATGTGCATTCAAAATTGAATCTACAAAAATCTTGTCCACAAAATGTTTTTGTCTAATGGCCAGGGATAAAAAATGGAAACAGTGTAGAAATCACAAGTTCTGGAAGTGTCTCAGGTAAAATGTGTAATTTAGAGGATATAAAATGTGTAATTATCAGGTCTCTGCTTTTGCTCTGTGTGTCTTTGGGCAAGCCTTTTAACATCTCTCGGCTTTTCTCATCTTCAAGGTGGAAATGATATTATTCCTCCAAATAGACCTTGGGTTAGCCAGAATAATAAGCATCAGCCCTTACCCTGTCTTGGGGGACTTGAAATTTAACCACTGGTGGGATGGTATCGATTGCCCTCTGAGAAACTGTGAACAAGTCACACACATTATTTAAGAAGTCTTTGTGTGCCCATTTCTGCAGATGTTGTTCTAGTCTGGGTACTGAGTCTTATGCACCACTCTGGCATCTTGCAGGAGGCAGGGTTTCTATGGTCCATCCATTTTGTTTGGGTAGGATGAAGACAGGAACATTTGGGCTCTGCTGGGCCATCTTACTATAGCTAAAGTGATGGATGTAGTGTTCAGCTCATGGGTAAGCTCCAGTATTTCAGTTGTAAGAACAGCTTATTACAGTCCTCAGCAGTCGGTCCACCTGGACCAATTCAATAAGTGCTTTAACACTTAATTTTTTGCGTTGGGGAGTAGAGAGAGAGGGAGAGAGAATCTCAAGCAGGCTCCACACTCAGTGCGGAGCCCCTCGTAGGGCTCAATCTCATGACTGTGATATCATGATCAGAGCCGAAATCAAGAGTCAGATAGATGGTCAACTGACTAAGCCACCCAGGTGCCCCTTAACACTTACTTTTTTTTTTTTTAAGACTTAAGTCTATTTATTAGACGAGTCATAAGTGGCTAGTTCTCCCTCATCTCCAATCCTTGGTTCCAGGGCATGATACTCACCTGAGCCGCGATGTCTCTCCAGGTAAAGGTGCGGCTGGAAGTTCTTAGTGATCATAATGAGTACTCTAGGACAGTAGCATATGTAAGGAAAGAATAGGGTCAAGTCAGGTCCAATCCACTTTGCAAACAAGCAATGTTTACTTTATGAGCCTCACCTGTGACCATATTCAACCACCTAATTTCTTCTTGCATCTTTTGTCAAATGCTATGGAGACTTGCTTCTGACCTGCCAAACAGAAATGAGGACTTATTTATTTTTTTCCTTCTTTTCAAACTGTTTATTTTGAAATAGTTTCAAAATGTGGCAAGAATAGTGGCAAGAATAGTACAAAGAAATACTTCACTTGGATTTCACAATTGTCAATAAGCTTTATCATTTCATTTCTATACTTATACCTACATATCTGTCTTTTTACCTATGTAACTATTGGCTTTATCATTCTATATCATTATATACCTATCTATCTATCTATCCAGCTATCATTTTGAGAGCAAATTGCAAGCTTTATGCCCCTGCTCCTTTACCCCAAATATTTCAGTGTGTGTTTCCTAAAAACATACATTCTCTTATATAGCCAGAGTACAATGATCAAAACCAGGAAATTAACATTGATTTAATAATATTATCTAGTCTATAGAACTTACTCAGATTTCATCAGTAGTACTTATAATGATCTTTACAGTAAAAAAACAAACAACAACAACAGAAAAAAAACAAACCAAAAATGTTTGCTGGTCTACAATCCCATCTAGAATCCTACAGTGCATTCAGTTGTTGCCATCTTTTTGGTGTCTTTTAGTTTGGAATAGTTGCTCACTCTTTGTAGCTCATGACCTTGTTATTGTCGAAGAGAACAGGCCAGTTGTTTGCAGAATATTCCTCAACTTGAGTTTGTCTGATGTTTTCTTGCAATTAGATTCAGGTTACAAATTTTTGGCAGGAATATCACAGAAGTGCTGCTGTGTCCTTCTTGGTGTGTCATGTTGGGAGGCTTATGATGTTGATTCGTCCCATTACTGGAGGGAGGCTTAGTTCTTAATGGCTCACATCTATTTTTTTTCCCCTCAGTGCAACACACAGCAACAGCATCGCTGCACACAGTTTTGCAATCAGCCGTTGATAATAATTCCAAGCTCACTTTGGTTTTCTTAAAACACTTCGTTCAGCCCCTAACATAGCTTGAGGTTTACTGTTTTCTTTATCTTCCAATGAGAGATAATTACAGCCAGACTTTTACCTGGTTCTCCTGCTCTGCCTGTCTCATGAGGAAAGGTGAAGCTCAAATGAGACAGTGAATGAGAAAACGGGTTGTAAACTGTGATGAGTGATAGACACCTAAGGGATCATGATTGTGACAAGGATTCTTTTCTCGGATTTCACCAGGAACCAGGATTTCAGGCGGCGAGTGGGCGGGAGCTGTCCAGGGTCCTGTGCTCCAGAGAAGAATCGCTCTTATTTCCTTTCTCAGGTTTATGCTCACTTTTCTTCTGCCTGTGATCCTAGAATCTCCCAGTCTTCAGGAGTCCTCAGGATTTGTCCTTGCTTCAACCCCACCAGTCAGGGGAGCCTGGCTGAGTCATCAAGTTTTTCAACCTTGCTATTTGCACCAGTGTCCAGGTTGTTAATATATATGCCTGCACTGTGTGCTGCTGGCCTCCAAGTGCTGGAGGGCACGAAAATATTAACTTCTGTTCATGCAGAGAATTTGCTATTAACTCCAATGCTTCATTTAAAAAAATTCATTCACAGAAACCTGACAAGATTTTTACAGCTTTTTCCAGCTTATCAACCTGGTTCAAAAATCTTAGAGGTTATTTTACCTTTTCTCACCTTGTATTTCCAGGATTGTTTAAAATAGATCTTCCCTGATTCAAAATAAATCATTCTCATGGTATAAAATTTGGAAAGATCAGAAAAGTATAAAGAAGAAAATAATTTCTTTAAGTTTTAACTCCCTGAACATCTCCTCCCCAACCTTTTTGAATATGATGTAGGTATTTTTCTTTTTCTTTTTTTTCCTGGCTGGATTTTTACAGAATTAGACTCTTTGGTGTTTACAATTTTGAATGTGCCTTTTCTTCCCAATGAACGAACTCTGCCTCCACTTCGGGGTCCCGTTCAGTTCTCTGCTCATCTGTGAAATTACCTGCTGGCCCCAAGCACGTGGGAGATACACACCAGCCTCACCCCTGCCTCAGACTGAGCAGGAGCATGCCATGTTGGTGGGCTTATAAACGGCACAGTGGAAGTCAGAACACTGGGCAGTGGATGCCTTGGGTGAGGTATCTCTGTCTTAGAGCCCCTGCAGCCCTACTTACTAGTTCTGTGCTGCCTGGCAAAGTCTCCTAATGGTTCCAGAGCTCAGTTTCTTTTATAGTAAATAGGGATAATGATAGCCACCTCTGAAAGTGGTTGTATAGATCAAAAGACACAACGCATGTAGCCTACTCCACACATAATATATGCTCAGTTAATGGTAGTTCAATGACCTTCCTTGGCTGTAGAAGAAATCTCTCTCTCTCTCTCTCTCTCTCTCTCTCTCTCTCTCTCTCTCTCTCTCTTTTTTTTTCCTGCCAAGGACCCATCCCCTTTCTCCTTATTACAGTGTCTCAATATTCCTCTGGAAAAGCCCTCCTGGTCCAGTCAGTGTGTATGGTCCAGACAGAGCTGACTTCCCCTCTGGCATCAGGGAAGGGCATAAAACCCCATGAGTGTGGCCATTCACTGTGTAGTATCCCTTTCAACGGTAGTTGGTTCAGTGCTACGGACTGAATGTTTGGGTCCCCACTAAATTATATGGGGCCCTAAATTCTCATGTGATGGTATCTGTAAGTGTGGGCCTTTGGGAGGTAATAAGTTTAGATGAGGTCATGAAGATGGGGAACCCCATACTGAGATTAGTGTCTTTGTAAGAAGAAGTGAAGAGACTAGAGTTCTCTCTCCCCCCCCCCCCCACACTGTGTGAGGACACAGAAAGAAGGCAGCAGTCTGAAAGCCAGAAAGAGGGCTCTAACCAGACACCTCCACGCTGGCACCTTGATCTTGGACTTCCAGCCTCCAGAACTGCAAGAAAGAAATGTCTATTGTTTAAGCCACCCAATCTGTGGTGTTCTGTTAGAGCAGGCTGAGCAGACTAAGACACTGGGCATATTACCTATTTTGGGCCTCAACGAAATGCACTTATAGAACTTTGTTGTTACTTTTGGAAAGGAGCTGTCTTTCCACTTGATTTGAAGTTGGGATCACACAAGCACCGAGCTCATAGGAGCTTCTGCCCTCTATCCCCACCCTCCACAGTGTGGAGAAGACTGAAAATTAAGCCACTATAATGGGACGCAGAGTTGAGGGACAGAAAGACTGATTTATTTCCACATTGTGTGACCAACTGGATCCAGCCTTGCTTGAAGCTAGAATACCCTACTTTTTCTTTGAATGAGCCACAAACAGTTTACCACACCCTCCTGCCCCCTTTTGAAAGGTGGTTTGGGTTGGGTTCTGTCATTGGCAATCAAAAGACATTTGACCAAGATACTTTCTTGGCCTCTGCTTTTCAAAAATTGAAGATCCTATTAATCCCTTCTTCAGAGCAGATTTACCTGTGTCAAGGGTAGTCCATTCAGAAGCCCACAAGTGCCAAGTGGTTAATATTCACTCAGGGTACTTTGCAGCCTGGATCTGAATGCACATCTTCCACAAGTGGGGGAGAAACAGATGCTTGCTAAATCACGATGCATGTTAACCGAAGCTGCCCTGGACAGCTTGGTCTGCTGGCTTGGGGAGCAGAAGTTCATGTTCAATATGCACTTTGACTTCCCTTTTATGATTTATTCCTAATTAGTGTAGAAACAGTCTTTGTACTCATCAAATATTCCCGCCACCCATTTTTTTTCTCTCTCCTAAGGAAACCCAGCTACCAATGCACACCTCTTCTGCTTCACTTTTAAATCTTATTCTCTTATAATTAGAATAGACATACTCAGAAAACTAATGAGACCATAACTTCACTTGTTCTGATCAAACCCTGTGATGATATAATTTTTCTAATCAGAACCTTGTTTTTAAGCCATTCAATTGCTTTTTATTTGAGGTTGACTATACAGAAGTTACTTTCCATAGAGTACTACTGTATTTATACGTTCTTCTTAGGAACTCATTTCAGGTCTCCCAAAGAGGCCTTATTTTTGTTTCTTAATGTACAGTTGATATCGTTGTATCACTTCATTCTGTATTACTGACATAATGTACTTAAATGTACAACAAATGGAAGGGGTTTTAAATCTAGATGTGTAGTAGTTGAGGTATAAGGCTTTTGGGAAGTGGATATTATTAATAGCATTAAGGAGTCTGTTGTTATTGGTTCAGCTGCTGAGTGATGCCATCACTCCAGAGGGGGTGTGTGGTCACCCAATACTCTCAGTTCCCTTCAAAATTTGGGGTACTGGATGCCTCTTTGCCATTTGCTTTGAGTCTGAGTAGCTAATTCTGGGTCAACAGTAAAAGTGCCATTTGCTATCCCGCAACTCTTATTACCTTAACCTAATTAGAAATTATATAAGTCGATAAAATGTGCATGTAAAAGGAAATAGAGCAGTGTTTCCATAAAAACTAAGTTAAATCAGTTGAAGAAAACTTGAAAAGCCAAGTCATTTAAAAATGTTGTTCTGATATGTGTGAGATCATTGTAAGCGGCTGGAAAACAATCATAAAAATAGAGACCGAGCCTTCACTCACACTCCTTCACTCGGTCTCTACATCCTCATCCTGTTTTAACGGATTTGAAACTGGAAATTGAAAGGGAAAGGGGTTTTGTACAAGAAGATTGGGGTTTCCAATTTGCAAGCCCCTACTGGAAGAAAGAAGTGCGCTCTACAGCAAAAGGGAAACAAAGGTGCGTTGATATGTTTTAGATTGAAACAAAACCTTTAAGGGGTGCATCTTTCATTTTTAAAGATTTTCTTCTTTCAGCTCACTGGTTCTAATCATTCCAGATAACAGGGCTTTCACAGCAGCTCATGGCACCAGCTGCCAGCCTCCAGGCGCCTTGCAGACAATCTCTCAGCCAGTGAAGAATGTCACTGCCTTTCTCCTGCAGCCCTCTCCCCTCCTCCTCTCCTTTCCTCTCCCTTCTTTCCCCACACCGTCATTCTTCCCTAGCAATTGTCAAGCTCCCAGGCTCCTTTTGCATCTCAGGATTCTTGCGTCTGTTTCTGCTGCTGGGTAGCTGGACGTGGAAAGCCATGATGACACAGTGGGGTTGGGGAAAGACGTGAGAACCATCTGCTCTTGGATCCCCCTTTGACTTTTTACTCCCCATGTTTCTTCAGTATCCTGAAGTAGTAAAACAAAACAAAACAAAACAAAACAAAACACAAAAACACCCCAAACAAAACAGATACCTTGTCCTGTATGGGTTAATATTGTAGCAATAGTCCTCACCCAGGATACATATAAGATTCCATTTTTTACACTACTATAATTTTTAATCTGATAAGAGTGGCTGTGTCTATTTCTTGCTCTACATAGACATTTTCTATTAAATTTGAAAGCACTTTGCCCAATTACGGCTTTGAAGTCCTTAGATTTTATTTCCTTATCAGAGGGAACAAGGAGACAGACCTTCCTGCTATCTGTCTACCTGTGTATCTAGTAACCTGACTGTATGCATGCATATATGTGTGTATGTATGCATGTGTCTGTGTGCCCATCTTCTATAAAATGTAGTGTCTGACACACAGGAAGTGCCTGACAAACGTGTGTCATTTTTATTATCAATGATGATCATTGCTGATGTAATCAGTTGATAGCAATAGTGTCATTGCTAACAATTATTGTTATCAACTAACACTGGTAACAGTGTTATCAATTGATTGATAATTGGTAATGTTCTGTGTAGCTGATAGTTTGGTCCAATCCGCTCTTGGGGGTTTTTGGTTTTGTCTTTTGGCCAACTTCGTCTTCTGGTGTCTTCCTACCCTTTAATCTGTGTTTTTCCCACCCTGATCCCTAACTCCAAGCCTGCTCTGATTTACAATCTCCACGGGCTCTTGTTTCTCCTGGACTTGTATCCTCCAAGAGAGTTCTATTTTCTGCTTTGCTTTGAATCTGGACAAAAAAATAACACAAACATGCCTGTCCTCTCTGCCCCTTTCCTCCACTCTTCTACCCTCCAGACCAACAAGAATCTTTTGAGACAAAGTCTGAAATGTTACAACTTGCCCGTGTATCTGTGACAAGTATTCACACTCAGGTCTACGTGGCATGGCTGTTGGGCCATGTGTGGAACTAGCAAGGATGTTACTGACAACAGAGAGTTGAAAGCATTTCGGGCCCATCACTCTGGCTTCTTCTTCCACTGCCCAGAACACCCAGCTCCTAGTTCACTGAGGCTGTAGGTATTTTCCATCTACATCTCTGCTGGATCCACTTTGTCTTTCCAAGGCTGCTCCCTCTGTCAGAAGGCTTGCAGGCCTCAACTAGCAGAGATGGTGTGTGTTTTCGGTTTTGGAGACACTTGCTACCAGGACCAGTCTTCACTAGCACATGAGTATTTAGGGGCTCTCTCAGTTCCCGGGAGCATGATGCTCCGGGTCCTGAAATCCATACTATAAATGATAGGAAGGGGCAAGATCCCTTTCCACCAGTGCAGTGTCAATGACTTAAAATGGCCCACTGGTCCTAGCATGCTGTTCCTCAGCTCTCAAGATCCCTCACACATATGCCCCTCAATTCTCTGCCCCTTGAGTTGTCCTCCAGCAGCCATGAGTTGCTTGCAGATCCCAGGGCAAGCCTCACTGCCTTGTAGGGTCTTCCCTTTGCCCAGAAAATTATCCTCTTTCTTACCTTGCCTTTTCAACCTATCCTCAGTCTCCTTGGCCCGAAACTCCTACTTACCCTTCAAGTCTCAATTTGGATGTCGATTTTCCCAGAAACCCTTCTCTGTTCCCCCAGAGCCTGGTGTCCTGCTTTGCTGCAAGCACATTTCTTAGTATTACAGAGTATTTGTCTTTTCACTTATTGGTCTCCCCCATTAGATAATAATTTTTAGCAAATTAAGAACCATGTTTATCATTGTGTCCCCCTTGCATAGAGTGGGAGCCCAATACAAACTCATGGCACAATAAAGGAGAGGCTACAACTAAGCGCTGTGCTAGGCTTGCTCTGGTCGCTCCAAGTGAGATCCAACCCAGTGGGGCCAGCCCCACTCTGCTGAATGGGGGACGACTGTCCAAATCAGGGCAGAGGCACCTTTCAGCTCCAGCAAATCTGTCCATCCAGGAGAGGCTCCATCAGCATGGCCAGCTCACCCATTCCAGAAAGGCATTCATACCAAGTCAGAGACTAAACACCTTACCAGTGACTGGCACCTGGATTTAGCCCAATAAGGAGAGGAGAGGAAGAGAAACAGACCTCATCACTACAAGGGTATTAGGCTTTGAGACAGCAAATTTTAGGGAATTAAGAAATCTAATCAGCCTGGTGCACTAAGAGGGAATCTGCAAACTCCCGGGTGTGGAAAAAGCCTGAGTATCCTGAGGGAGATCCTAATTAAAGCACAGCCGATTACAATTCCTCTGAAAACGGAAAATGAAAGGACTAAGAAACATCTGCTGTGGATTCGTGAAGGACTGCTCAAGGATGCAGAGTGTGAGCAAAAGAAATCCTTGACAGCCCTGAAGAGGCACAGAGCATGTCTGTTCTCCATTGGGCAAAGCTGGTGGGGGACGGGCCTGGTACACAAAGACAGTGGTTTAGGATGGTTTGGGTCAATGGGGCAAAACAAGAGAGACCACGGTTTAGTGGACATGACAGGGGAAGGCAAGACCCCCTGTGCAGACAAGAAGGGCTGAATGATCCCTTCAGCCCTCTTCAAATTGCTTGGCAACCAGTGAGCTAAGTCTGAGCTCCACCCTTTAGTGGGAAGGGTTATGCCTGACACCCACTTCCCAAGGTCTCTGTGTGCTTGGCATCTGGACATTCCAGGGCTCCTCTAAATGTCTGGCAGCTAGGCTCAATCTGGTTGGTATCTGAGTCTAAATTGTTTATTTCTTTCTCTGAGGCCACTCTCATGCTCATCCCTTAAAAAGGCAGAGCAGCAGGTAGGGGTCCATTCCCTGGAGCCCAGACCCACAGGTTGTCCAGCTGTCCCCAAGTCTAAGCACACCTGGCTGCAGGATGCAGAGATGATGGGAGAGCCATGAGCTGTTGCCCTTCTGCCTGCACATTAAGTGACATCCTGGGCTTTGCCCCAGGCCCTATCCCTGATAGATCTCCAAAGAGGAGAAGTTTAGACCTGATTAGAGTTAAGTGTTCAGCTATCCTCAGTGGAACCTTGAAATGGCTGAGCTGGAAGAGAACTCAGGGGTCCTATAGCTCCACCTCCCACAAATACAGGAACAAAAGTAAAAACCCTGATAAGATTTAAACAACAATTTCATACAAATAGTGATTTGGATGGAACTTCCAAAGGGTGGTACAGGAAATACATACTATTGAAATACAGAGAAGGGTGTAGACCGTGGCCTGGTCTACATCAAGGCAGAACTTTCAAAGGTCAACAAGAGTCAGGGGAGCCCTCTGGGAGTGAAGGACAGGACATGAAAATTCCAAGGCAGAGAGAGACAGCTTCTCAGACAGTAGCACTCAGAGAAATGGATGGAGCTTACTGAGCCCAATGGTGTGGTCATATCTCCAACTGTTCCAGTAATCTGAGGTATAACAAACTACCCCGAAACAACCACCATTTTATGGTAGTCTCCTGTGACATCTTTGCATCTTTGCTCAGGAATTCAGGCGGGGCTCAGCTGGATGATTCTTCTGCTGCACGTTGCATCAGCTACAGCCACACATGCTGGTGGAGGCTGGGCTACCGTAGGGCTTGTTCACAGTATGGCTTGTTCACATGCCTGATGCCTTGATGACGAGAGCAGGCAGGATGGCCTTGGGTCACTCTCCTTTTCCATGTAGTCTCAGAGTCTGCCTCTCCCAATGTTCTCCTGCAGAGCAGTCAGACTTCTTACATAGCTCTCAGGGCTACCAGACCGTGTTCCAGGAGACCCACACAGAAGCTGTCAGACTTCTCACGTCATAGCCCCAGACATCCCCCATGTCACTTTCATCACATCCTGTTAGTCAAGGGAGTCCTTAAAACTGGTATGGATTCAAGGGGAGGGGGAGTAGATGGACCTCAGCTCTCAAGCACTCACTTCCATAACAAATATTTACAGACCACCCACCCAGTGCCAGGCCTTTGCTACCTACTCATGGCGGCCGTAGAAGTGAATCACTCGTGTCCCTAACCTGGGGAAGTTCATATCCATGTGGTGAGATAAAAGCTAGAAAAGGCAGGAACTAAATGGCAGAAGGCCATAGAAAAAAAGTAGCCTGCCTCAGAGGTTGGAAAGCTGTGGCTTTTGGGCCACGTTCAGCCTGATACCTGTTTTTATGAATAAAGTCTTAGCGAGCACTGCCATGCTCATTTACTCACATGCTGTCTACCTCTGCTTTTGGGCTACAAGGGCAGAGTCGAGTGAGTGGTGGCAACAGAAATCGTGTGATCTGCAAAGCCTAAAATATTTACTCTCTGCTCTTGACAGAAAATGTTTCCTGAGCTAACTTAAGAAGTGTGGTTGACTTCTAGGAACCATCAGTCCAAATTTGGGGCAATTGTTCAGAATTCTTGACTATGTTTGGATACTGATCCTTGATTTTCCCCTTACTTTCATTTTCAAATATATTTTTACTTCCCTTATGTTGTATATGTTCCATATTATGTATATTCTATACAATTTTATTTATCTAAAGACTTCTTTATGCAAGCTCTGTATTAGGTCTTGCTTGTGAAAGACTCACAGTCTAATAGTCGGAAAACCAAATACAGATATAACTATACTACAAAGCAGAAAACTAGGCAGGAATGTGAAAAAGGAACAAGGTTGAGACTAACCATGTGCCAGGCTTTATGTGTACTATTCATTTAAATGCCACAATAACCTAATGAAACACCTATTAATAAATAGGTAAAATAGAGAAATAAAATAACTTCCTTAACCAAGGTTAGTTAGTAGGTGGTAGAATTGAAATTCTGTTACAGATTCATCATATAAGCTATCCACTGAGGTTTTATTTATTTATTTATTTATTTATTTATTTATTTATTTTCTACTACTATATTTTCTATTTCCACAATTTGTATTTGGTTCTTTTTCAAATCTGTAGGCAATTTTTTTCATAGTTATTATACTATTGAGTCTCTTTCATCCTTTTTCTCTTTGAGTATTTTAAACATACATAAGTGGAAGCTGCATCTCCAATCTGGCCTCGGCCCCAAAACTGTCAGAAATATGGATAAAGTGTAATATACTGAGGACTAGAAAGGCGACTGAATTTCACTAAACACTGAGTTCTATGTCTGCAGAATAGTGGCTGTTATTTTTTGCTTATTATTATTATCCTTGGTTCTTCCATGGGATGTGATTCTGACATTTGCTCCATCGGCTGGGTCACATTGACATTTATTCCCCCTATACTTTGTAGTTTTTCACTGCAAGCTTGTCTTCAGTGGCATTTGTTTTCTCTTGTGAATCCTACATGTCCTGACTTATGCAAGCATCCTATTGAGGATTTTACCATTGGCCTCTATGGAGGAGCTACAGGATTAACTTGTTCTGGATCAGTCTTTTTGTACATTTCCCAGTTTGGGGTGGACACCATGTGGACAGTGTTAACTTGGATGCCATGCTTCGTGGCAAGGATGGGAGCTTCCATTACTCAGGGCTGACTTCCTCTAGCTCAGGGGATCAGCAGATTCCATTGCTCTTCTCCAAGCAGTGGAAGGGGGTAAAAATCATACGTTTTATTTTTGTTTGTTTTTGATTTCCATGTGCTGATCAATTTTATCTCCCTCTGTGCCATCTTTTCTTTTTTTAAATTTTTTTTACATTTATTTATTTTTTGAGAGACATGGAGAGACAGAGCACAAGTTGGGGAGGGGCAGAGAGAGGAGACACAGAATCGGAAGCAGGCTCCAGGTTCTGAGCTGTCAGCACAGAGCCCGACACAGGGCTCAAACTCACGAACTGTGAGATCATGATCTGAGCCTAAGTCGGACGCTTAACTGACTGAGCCACCCAGGCACGCCTTCTGTGCCATCTTTTGAATTGAGATCTTTTCAATTATATTTTTATGACTACACATGTTCATGTTAGCTATTTCGTTTCTTTTTGTGGTTATCCTCGATGCTTCACTTAACTTCAAATAGCCCAAAATTTGTCTTTATTTTCTTCCTAAACAATAAAAGGATCACAGGATGTTTTTGTGCTGCTTACCCTCCAATAATAAAATGATGTCCAATTTTCGTTCTATTTAAACCTCACAAAGAGAACATCTGATTTATTTATACATTCCTACGTGGTTGAGATTCACACCTGTTAATTTTTCCCCTTCACCCTCCCTCCTTGAATCCCATGCCTTTCTTGAGGCTCATTTTTCTTCTTTTCAAAATACATTCTTTATGAAGGTCTCTTGGTAGTAAGTACTTTTTTTTGGTTTCTGTATGAATATGTCTTCGTTTCACTATTGTTCTTGAAAAAAATGATTTCTCAGAATACATATTCTAGATTGACAAAGATTTTCTTTCACTACTTTTAAGATATTATTCTTTTGACTTCTGGCTTCCGTTTTTGTGGATGGTGAATGAGAGGTCAGCTTATGTCCATAGCCCCTTTGATAGTAACGTGCATTTTTGTTTCTGGGATTCATTAGATTGAGCACACCTATGAAATTGTGCCTTTTGGTTATTCTGGACATTTCTCTGATGGTAATCTTCACATGGTTTCCATCTCCCTAGTCTTTCTATTGGCCCCTTGTGGACACTTGTTGCTTGTTTGTTAGACCTCCTTGCTCTATTCTCTGTGAGTCCTTTTCCATATTTCCTGCCTCCTGTCTTTCCAGACTACAATCTTGGTAATTAATTAAACTTATTTTCCAGTTCAGCAAGACTTTCTTCATCTCTGTGTAATCTGCTACTCAATCTATTCATAGTGTTTCTAATTTTCATTTATTTGTTTATTATTTCTAAAAGTTCCATTTTATTATTTTTCAATATTTCCTGGTTAGTTTTGATAGTTTTTTTTTTTTTGAGGGGGAATGGTGTTTTGTCATACCTTCAATACCCTATTATATTTCTTTAAGTATATGTATATGTATATACACATATACACATATATATATATAGTTTTGTTTTTAATGTTTATTATTTAGTTTTTGAGAGAGAGGCAGAGCACAAGTGAGTAAGGGGCAGAGAGAGAGGGAGACACAGAATCTGAAGCAGGCTCTAGGCTCTGAGCTGTCAGTACAGAGCCTGACATGGGGCTTGAACTCACGAACCATGAGATCATGACCTGAGCTGAGGTTGGATGCTTAGTCGACTGAGCCACCCAGGCACCCCTTTAAATATATTTTTTACACTTATTTTTATCTTCCTATGTCAGTTCCAACACTGAGTCTTTATGAGTCTAGTTCTGCAATTTGGGGTGGTAGTGTTGTTCATGATTTTAATCTTAATCATACTGACTTGCTTCTATATGTTATGTAATTTGTTACTGTGAGTGCATGTTCCCTGGAACATCATTCTTCAGAGGCCTCTTAGAGGAGGCCCCAGGGACCCTGGGGCACTACTACAATATTGGACTACTTTTAGCTACATTTTTGGTTTGGGATATTTTTTGGACTATGTATCAGATATGAATTCTGGACCCGAACCCACATGCAGATAGACTTATGGGTAAGGACCCTTTTTATCTATCTGTTTGTTTTTAGAAAGTGGGGGAGAGGGGGGAAGGAGAATGGTGGAGAAGGGCATAAGAAGGAGTGGGAGAGAGACACTCCCAGGCAGGCTCCACACCCAACGTGGAGCCCAATGTGGGGCTCGATATCACAACTGTGAGAGCATGACCTGAGCTGAAATCAAGAGTTGGACCCTTAACTGACTGGGCCACCCAGGAGCCCCAAGAGGAGAGATCCTTGAAGAGGCTTTAATCTGGTTTACCAAGAGATAAAAAAAACAGTCCAACCTTGCTTTTGGAGAGCAAGTCTTTTAAAAAAATTATTTTTAGAGTGCCTGGGTGGCTCAGTCGGTTAAGCATCCAACTTCGGCTCAGGTCATAATCTCGCAGTCCGCGAGTTCAAGCCCCCCATCAGGCTCTGTGCTGACAGCTCAGAGCCTGGAGCCTGTTTCAGATTCTGTGTCTCCCTCTCTCTCTCTCTCTGCCCCTCCCCTGCTCGTGCTCTGTCTCTCTGTCTCTGAGAAATGAATAAACCTTAAAAAAATAATTTTTCTTAAATCACTTTTGAGAGTCTTATCTTTAGATATGGGTTCCAAATTCAACTCCCCCGACACCCCAGGCCCCCCACTGCAAGTCCTATATTTTGTCTGCTGTCCCCTAGCTGCATGGATTGTTAAAACCAAAGTTCTTAGCTGCCAAGAATTGTCAGCCCTAACGAAAGTGATACTTTCTCTTCGGACTCTTGTTATTTTCCCATCGTTTCTAGCTTCTGTAGAATTTCCTCATTTGTTTATACTTTACTCAGAGTTTTTATGAATTCTGTACTGGGAAGGTGTCTCTGGACCTAGGAAGTGAGGTCTCTGTTCCTGTTCCTGAGTGGATATCAAAACCCCAGGCCCAATTTGGATGTTGCCCTCAACCCTTGCTCACCTCTTGGCTTTAAATTCCCTCTTTTTCGCAGCAGAGAATCCTCCCTATTGCTTTCAAATGCTACTGCATTTTTGTCTTGGTTGTAATTATTTTTGTCCAAGAATTCTGTACGAGAGGCTGTGAAGCACCGTCGTTAAGAGTGCAGTGTCTCATGCTGGACTGCTGTGCTATCCTGCCTCTGCCGCTCTCCAGCTGTGAAAATTTGGACAAGCAATTTAACCTCTCTGTCCCTTCGATCTCCTCGGTGATCAGGTAGATACAACATTGTGCCTACTGTGTAGAGCTTCTGTGAGAATGCAATGGGTCAATCTACATTAAGCACTTAGAACAGTCCCTGGCATGTGATTTGTGCTGTATAATTGTTAACCGGTGTCAATAGGGTATGTTTAGACCAGGAGCTAGTCTTTCTGCTTAACTTCAGGCTTTCTGAAGCAGACCTAACTCATTCCAAAGCCTGTGTTCTTTCCATCACACGGGGATGTCTACCCAGGGCTAGGAGAGGAGCTGTGTGAGTCTGGTGGGATGGACCGAGACTGGCTTGTTAAACTGGGGATACAATGTAGAGAGAAGCTTGATTGTTAAATAATAAAATGCCACTTCCTATAAGTAGGGGAATAAAAGTGAGAACAAGGGACTGGGTAGATTTGGAGGTGTTCACATAATGGACCCCTTACTTGGGTAATAAACACTGGTCTTCACGTTTGTGGCAGGGTGGACCTATGGGTGGGGGTTAATTGCCCCCCAGTTTAAATTCATTTAGGTTGGAGGGGGGCAGAATCTCAGGAGCTCAGCACATGTGCCCTTGTGTCTTTGGTAAAGACGTGCACAGTGGCTCACATATCAGAGCAGCTCAGTGTGTACTTGCTAATCAGGGAGTAAACACAATTTGAACCTGTTCCTCTTTTCCAGGGGCCAGATGGATTTGTTTTCTATACTCAGATTCTTGTGGTTAGCTAGAAGAACATAGGCAGAGTTAGATGAACTGGCCTGTGAAATTTACCCACGTGTAGAAAAGAACTCTGCTGCTCAGTTTCCTCCGTGGCTACCATACAGGAAATGTGAACTAAGGAGCAGACAACAAAGGCATCCAGTTGGGAGACATCTCTTATTGGGTGATACCAGGGAGGCATTGGGTAATGCTTCATTTTAGATTTTTAATTAGTTACCTGAAAGAGAGGTTCAGTAGTGCTATAGAGACTTGCATGTATGTTTCACCAGGAAGGATGGCAAATGGCACAGAAGAAGAATGGAACAAAAGGGGGCAGAGCCATGGGTGGGAGTGACAGCAAACCAGGGAGGGGAAGTGGGCAGACACTTCTATCAGCTGTGGTCAACATGGAGCGCTTAATGGATAAATGCTCAGTGAAGCAGAGTCTTCCCTCTTCAAGATATCTGGTCTACCTGTTGGTTCCAGCTCTTTGAACATACCTCCACCCTGTTTCTATGATATTTGCCTCACTCATGCCCTAAGGAGCATTGCCCAGTGTGAGTTCTCTGGAGTTGGGCAGACTGGGTTTAATGTCAATTCTCAGGAATGTAATTTTGGATAAATTGCCACCTCTCTGATTGTCTCATCTATACAGTCACGAGGATTGTGGCCAGGATAAGGCTGAGGTGAGTGATGAGCCTAGTGGGTAAAGTTTAAGGGGGCACTTACTCTCTGGGTCATGCAGGTGCAGGGATGCCACTGGCTCGGCCCTGAGAATGAGTGCCACCTTAAATTTTTAGCCCTATGTACCTCACTTCCTCACCCTCATCCCCCAACCTTGGTGATGATCATATCTATGCCATAGGACTGCAGTGACAATCAAATAAAACCACACACACGGGGCACCTGGATGGCTCAGTCAGTTAAGCGTCCGACTTCGGCTCAGGTCATGATCTTGTGGTCTGTGAGTTCGAGCCCCGTGTCGGACTCTGTGCTGACAGCTCAGAGCCTGGAACCTGCTTTGGATTCTGTGTCTCCCTCTCTCTCTGCCCCTTCCCTGCTCATGCTTTGTCTCTCTTGCTCTCAAAAATAAATAAAACACAAACACACACACACACACACACACACACACACACACACAAATAGTACTTAGCAGAGTGTCTGATCTACAGGAACTGTGATATTTGGGGCCTTCCCTTTCTTAGCCCCAGTGTTCCAGTCTCACCAGACTCTGGGAAATTGACCCTAGGAATCTGTTAGAAATTTCCGGCCTCTTGAAGGGGAAAAAACTCATCATCCTAGAGAAAACAGATGCCTGTCCTTCTGAGAACAAAGATGAAAGCAGGCTCACAGCATGGGCCCTCTGAGTAGCTGACATTTGTAAACAAGAATATACATTGTTGGATATAGAAATGGGATGTTTTATTATATGTTTTTATCGAGTGGAAACTACTCAGGGCAAACACAGATTGCTCCTGCTCAGTAGCCGCTCCCCAACCTCTTTTTCCTTCTGAAAGAGACTATTTCTCACAACAGAAGCCGAAATGATAGGCGTTTACTTCCCCAGACTCCCTTGCAGCTATGGCAGGAGCACAGGAACCTATCTGAGGGTGTTTCTGGGGAGAGTTTTCTTCCCTAATGAAGAAAGATGCCTCCTTGTCACATGGTGAATAGGTGGCCCTGAGCTGTGTTTTTGAACACCATGTCTGTTAATATCATAGCATCACTCTGAGGAATGATGCAATTTCTGAGTTGGAATCTAACTTGGAAATTAAGCATTAGTCCCTAGGAAACAAAATTAACTCAGAGATTATTTTTCTTTATACTTTCAGATTTGTTTTATTTCCCGCTGTAGTTTCGGAGTTTTTCTCCAGTTCAGAGCTCATATTTAGTTTTTATTAATGTTTATTTTTGAGAGAGAGAGAGAGAGAGAGAGAGAGAGCAGGAGAGGGGCAGAGAGGGGGACACAGAATCTTAAGCAGGTCGAGGCTCTGAGCTGTCAGCATCGAGCCCCATGCGGGGCTCGAACCCACGAACCGTGAGATCATGACCTGGGCCGAAATTGGCTGCTTAACTGACTGAACCACCCAGGAACCCCCAGAATTCTTCTTAAGAGAGAATCTATCCTACCATAACTGGTCAAGACAGAGAAGAGTTTTGACAGGCAGGGAGTAGCATGATGGTGCCTACAGGAGACCAGCCAGGTCTGGAGCCACCAGCAAAGATGGAAGGGAAATGAAGATGGAAAGGTCTGGGCCACTTGTGGGCTGGCCTGAGTCTTTTCTCTTATTCCCTTTGAATGTGAGGCTGGCAATTGCACTGTCAAACAGTTTCAGAGGGCAGCCCGTGGCAACACCATTGAGCAAACACTAGGGAGTCAGCAGAAGCACATGCTGAAAGCACTCACGGACACCTGCATATGAACAACACGAGAGATAGGGAAAGTTAATAGCATGGTGCTTTCATCCAAGGGTGCAGGGTGGACAATGAGAGGAAATAGTCAACAAAGCCCTTGCTGGATGTGGTCAATTACAGAAGGTTACAAAGATAAGGCGAATTTAGAGCTGAGAATTGAGAAAATCACAGAATTGTGTTTGAGCCACGAAAGGATGTGAGTGATCTTCACATTCAGTGTTTTCTAATTTAAATTGTACATTGGAGGTAAGTGACCCCATTGTGAAAAATGCCTAATGGCAAATATTTTTGGCTTTGTGGGTCATCAGTCTCTGTTGCAACTGCTCAGCTCTGCCATTGTAGCATGAAAGCAGTCATAGACAATGAATAAATGAGCGGGCATGGCTGTGTTCCAATAAAGCTTTATTAGCAAAAATAGATGGAGGGCCGGGTTGGCCTGTGGGACCTAGTTTGCCAACTCATGCTCTAGGATTCCAGAAAGACGGAGATGTAGCAGCTATACTATGCCAGGCACTGTCTGGACCATAGGAATATACCGACTCTTCCCAGGGTTTTGTTGTTTCTCTTCTGCTTTTTCAACTTTGTCTCTTTTATTTCAATCACTACCATCATCAGTCCCCCAACATTAAGCATTTTCTATTGGTCAGACCCAATGATAGGAGTTTTATGTATGTGTTATTTTTAAGTTTCAAACAAACCCCCAGTATAGATTTTATTATTTCTATCTTGCTGACTAAGGAAACTGGGGATCTACCTTTTGCCCAAAGCTCTGGAGCTCATAGATGCTGGAGCTAGAATATAAGCGTAGGTCTTTCATATTTCAAAGTACCTGCTCATTCTAAGATGCATTATAGATTCAGAAGAGGGAATCTGGAGACACACTACCTGGAACTGAATTCTGACTGTGTGACTTTTGACAAGTTATTTGTCTTCTCTGTGTCTCATTTTCCTCATCTATAAAATGGGGACAACAAGGGGCGCCTGGGTGGCGCAGTCGGTTGGGCGTCCGACTTCGGCCAGGTCACGATCTCGCGGTCCGTGAGTTCGAGCCCGGCGTCGGGCTCTGGGCTGATGGCTCAGAGCCTGGAGCCTGTTTCCGATTCTGTGTCTCCCTCTCTCTCTGCCCCTCCCCCGTTCATGCTCTGTCTCTCTCTGTCCCAAAAATAAATTAAAAAAACGTTGAAAAAAAATTTTAAAAAAATAATAAAATGGGGACAACAAAAGCATGGACTCCACGGGGTAAGTGATGAGACTTAGCTAATGTAAGTAAATCTCGTAAGGACAATGCCAGGCATATAGTGGGTGCTACATAAGTATTAGCTATGATTGTTCTTATTAACAAGGGGTCCAGACAAGTAGAGGAGAAAATTACACTACCTTGGGGAGAATATCACAGGGGCTCTTATAGTCATTGTAAAGAAAAGCTCCTTCCCTGCAGGTAGTTTTGTTCCCACGGGGGCGTTTGAAAATGTCTGGATACATTTTGATTGTTATCACTGGGGGAAAGGGGACAGATCTTAGCATCTAGTGGGTAAGGTCCGGGATGCTTCTAAATATTCTACAATGTACAGGGCAGCACTCCCTCCCCCACCCCCAACAAAGAATTATCCTGCCCTAGATGTCAATTGTGCCAAGTTTTAGGAACACTGTTGTAATATTTTGAACAATGGAAAAGAATAGGTGGACTATAAAATGATGTATTTGGGCTCAACCCAATAACTGGTCAGGGCAAAAATGAGATAACCTCTATCTCTAGAGTCCATGTTCTGAGTTCTTTGTCCTCCATTACATTGTTCCAACAACAACTGTGGAATGAGCAATGCCAAGCCAGGCTATGGGAGCTGTATGTGTAAAAACTTAGAAGCAGGGAAAATGGACCACAAGCCTTTGATCTGGGAAAAGCATCCTAATTCGTTTGATGTAGACAGTCTCAGTGTGGGGGTATCATGAGAGGCAAGGGAGGAAGGTGGGAAGGGTCCCCGGTGAAGAGCTCAGAGTTGGTGAAAGAGGCAATAGGGAGCCATGCTGGGCATTTAAGCAGAGGAGTGATGCCTCGCTGTTAGGAGCAGGGAGGTCCTGTGCAGAAAGATACTGGAGTCAGCTGGATCAGCTGACAAGTGACTGCAGTACTCTTTCTGGAAGGTCCAAGGCTCCCGACAAGGTGGACAAGAGGGAAGGGGTGACTCAGAGACCTCATGGAGGGGCCTCTGTGAACCTGTACATGGCGTGTGCTTGGCCTTCAGTCAGAGACAAATGAGGCTAAAGGCCACTGGCCATGCGTGCAAACCTTCTTCTGCACAGCCCTGAGTGATTTGGTGCCTGCTAATGAGGTTTTCTGGAGGGCTGTTAAAGATCATTAAAAAGCAGTTTTTGCAAACTCAATATTAGTTTTTAAGTAGTTAGCAGGGGTGAGCCCTTACCGCTCAATGTTAACCAAAGCAAGTGATGAGTTGCCACTCAGGAAACAGAGGGAGGCAGTACTAATCCCTCAGGTCCCATGGGCGGTGGGGGGCGCTTCTGAATCAGTGCTACGCCATTTATTTCTATGTGAGTCACAAAATGCTTTTTGAACACTCTTTCCATTCCTAGAACTGTGCTAATCATTACAGAATAATACTGGTAGCAATAATAGCAATAACAATCATAATTATAATAATGGAAATTTACTGGGCACTGACCATAGATTAGGAACTGTGTGAAGTCCTTTGTAGAAACATTCTCCCTAATCCTGCAACTCAGCTGCAAAGTCAGTATTATTAACCCCATTTTACACAAGATGATAAAAACAAACTTGAAGTCCTTAGAATCTCATGATCTAATAGGAGAAAATGCTTAAACAAATGGTCGTTACATCGTATAAGACTAGAAATAGGTAAGGTACCCCTTTACTTTCATTCCAGATAAAAGCTCCTTTATTTCTCACAAAACACTATGAGGTAGCTACTAAAATCCCCATTTTCCAGATTGGGAAGGTAAGGCAAAGCACTTCTTTTAAGATTTTTTTTTAATATTTATTTATTTTTGAGAGAGAAAGAGAGAGAGAGAGACAGAGCATGAGTGGGGGAGAGACAGAGAGGGAGACACAGAACCCAAAGCAGGCTCCAGGCTCTGAGCTGTCAGCACAGAGCCCGGGGCTCTAACCCACAGACTGTGAGATCAAGGTCTGAGCTAAAGCTGGTTGCTCAACTGACTGAGCCACCCAGGTGCCCCAAGCACTTCTAAGGAAACTTACCTAAAGTTGGATAACAAGTCAGAGCAAAAACCAGATACAAGCTCAGGTATTGAGTTAGTTAATCCGACCAGCACTCGTTTTATTCACCTATCTATTGACTTGACAAAAATATTGCTCTCAGAGACGTAGTGCAAGGATCCAACCATCCGATTGCCCTAAAATATTTAGCAGAGCACCTGGCACATATTGTGTGCTCCATAACCCCCTCATCCGGGTGTTTTGTTCACACCTTTATCCTCAGTGCCTAAAGCCTCCCAGACACAAGATAGGCAATCAAAAGAAATTTGTCGAATGCATGTGAAAATGTTGGCTGTCAAACTAGCCATTGTTGTTACTGTGGAGAGATGAAGGGTGACTTTACATCCCAATGTCTGGAAGAGTTTGATCCGGCTCTGAGGAATAAAGTGTGCTAGAGGCAAAGACAAAGTGGGGAATCTTGTCTGACATAGAATCGCAGGATGGCTGAGATGCTCAAGGTGCAAGCCACATCCCAAGCTTGGGAAAGTTCTCTGGAGATGTCTGGGGGGAAGAGATGTATGTGTAGCAGAGGTGGTTGCCATGGAAGCCAACACATCTCCAGCCAAGGAGGTGGCCACCTGGGGAAGAAGACACCTTTGTGCTAAGAACAAAGGCCAGGTTTCCTCTGCAGCAGACATTGCCCCCTGTGTCCTTAGGAGAAAGGCAGCCCATGGGAGGGCAGAATAGACAGTTTTGTTAGGAAATGGAGAGGTCATGGCAGAAGTTCAAGGCGAAGAGTTTTGAGATGGAGGTCGTCCACGGTGTCACACACTGCAAAATTCTATTTCAGGGCTTGGCTGGACAAGGGCTACCCCACGATGCCTGATCCCGTATAGGCATAGGTAGCTGTTGAGTGAACTTGGTGAAGATCAGAATTAAGTGAACATCCGGGATTTGGACTCCAGTGTCTACCCCAAGCTTGAACCACTGTACTCTCCATAAGTCACCTCTTAATAGTTGCAAGCTTTGCCTCACATATCTCCTGAGCGTATCTATGTTTGTGCCCTTAATTCTTCCCAAGGTACCATCCTCCACCCATGTTGGCCAAAATGTCTGCAGTTTTTTTTAAAGGATCCAGTAGTCTTTCACCATGAGTCACATCTAATTCTTCCCATCTATACATCATCCCATATTTTCTCTTTGTTTTCTCCTCCATAATTGTAACATTGAGCTCATTCTACTTTTTTATTACACAATTAATTGTTTGTTGCCTTTTTGACCCACTTGGGGCCCTTTAGGGCAGGATGGTTCTCTACATTGTGGTGTTCCCCCTTGACACTTAGTGCTGTGCTTTTGACACAACACAGGATCAATAACCCTTGTTAGGTTGAAATAAGACATAAACAGGGTATATTTCTCTCCATGTATTGCCTCCAAACTGGTCTCTCGAGATTTCTGTTGTCTATAGAACCAAAGTTTTCATAGAATTTACAGGAGGATCTAAAAATGCCCTTGGGCAAACAGAAAGATGCCCAAAAGAGTAGAAAAAGCTAAATGTACATCAACAGGGCACTAGTTGAATAAACCTTGAGATTTCCACATAGCTGTAAAAGAGAATATGTTTAAGGACAACAGTGGAGTGGTCTCTGGAATATATTCTGGACCAAAGCAGGTAAATTAAGCAAAGTGGAAAAAAGCATGTGTAATTTAAGAACATGAGGACAAGCATATAAATTTTATATATATATATATATATATATATATATATATACATATATATACATACACACACATATGTGTACACATATATACACACACATATATGTGTGTGTATATATGTATATGTGTATGTATACATATGTGTATGTATATATATAATGATAGGAAGAGAAACCAAACACAGATAAGAAAGGTTATGCATATCTATAAGGCAGTGAAGAAACAAGATGAGGGAAACAGGCAGGGTGAACCCTGGAACCAGGAAGACATTTTACATAATTACAAAGCAAAATCACATCTAGGAAACAGCAGTCTCTGAAGATTGAAAGCAAAGTGAAATAAATGAACGTGTGTGTTCAACAATCAAATTAGAGAAGAATTGTTTCAAATGACTTCAAAATGTAGATGTAGATAACTACATCTCTAATGGCGTACACTCTATGGATAGAAACACTAGTAAAATAAACGTGGACATCTGCAGTGGTCCTAATGTTGGTGTGGGGTTAATGGGGTTCTTTTTTCTTTTTATTTATTTATTTTGAGAGAGTGAAAGAGTGCCAAGGGGGGAGGGGCGGAAAGAGAGAAGGGGAGAGAGAATCCCAAGCAGGCTCTGCGCTGTCAGCACAGAGCCCAATGTGGGGCTCGATCTCACGAACTGTGAGATCATGACTTGAGCCGAAATCAAGAGTCGGTTGCTCAACCGACTGAGCCACCCAGGTGCCCCTAATGGGGCTCTTCTGAGACCTGTGTGTGTGTGTGTATGCCATGAGATAGATTAAGCGCTTGTGTTAATATTGTCAAGGACCAGAATTACTTGTGTGGCGGAAATGATATGAAGGTGTCAGATTGAAGAGATTAAGTCAAGTCTCCTTAGTCCTAAATTTGATTTGGAAGTTTAACTGTGGCTTGTGATGAATTTCCTCCTATGCAAACAGATCACAAAAACCTTGTCTTCAAGCTTGGACCACTGGAAAGACCTGGATACAATGACCAACCTTGCAGCAGTGAGCGCTCTGAGTCCCCACAGTGTGGTCTTCAGATACCACTTCCCAACAGAAGAAACAAGGACTCTCTATCACCATCTAGTATATTCTATATTTCATTCATTAAAAAAAGTCTGCCTTCTTCTGCTGATATGTGAGCTCCATGAAGGCAGGGACTATTCATCTCTCATTTGCTGTTGTATCGCTAGTTCTACGAGGTACTCAGTAAATATATGTTGAACGAACAAAAGAATGGTATGGAAAACTAAGTGTTCTGGCCACAGAGGCACCGGTTAATGTCTCTGGACACTTCGCAGATTCATATCAACCTAAGTGCAGTTTCTTGTACGTGAGAGAAACATCAGAGTCCCCACAAATAGTAAAATTATCGTATTCTGTTCTCTTCCCTCAGGTCAGTGTGTTTCGTTCCTGTCTAACCACCATTCTTGTTCTCGATTCATTTTCCCCAAGATTTGTAGTTATCTCAGGGGATTCGTGACTTGCGCTTCATAAAAAGGACAGGAGGCTCATTGCTGAAGCTGGAGGAGGAAGGAGTCTCCTCATATCCTCTTTCTGATTGGTAACAGTCACTAGCTCTCAGTGCAAAGAGAAAAAGCCCAGGCTTGTTTGATTCTTGTCTACCTTGGTTTCCACTACCACTACCCCTGGGTCCTGCACGCCAGTACTTTCTGCAATCCATTAATGGATGGAAGCACCAAGTTACTTGGATGTGACCAGGATTCACAAAAAATATAATAAAAAGAATAGGTGTCCACACTGTGTCAGGAGGTTTCAGTAAGTATTGTTTCCTGAGACTTTTGTTTTGGTTAAGTGTGTGTCATTTGTGGGCTTGTATGTCAGGTCTCGACGTAAAAAGTGTTCTGTATAAATAGTCATTCTCTCTAGCTTTCTTCTTCCCTGCCTTCTCCTCCTCGCCCCCTCTTCCTCCCCCTCCCCCTTCCTTCTCTCCTCCACCCTTCCCCCCTCCTCCTCCTTTTCCCTCTATCTCTGCCTCTCTTTCTTCTGAATACTGGAGGAACTTGTTAAGAAAGGATATCTGATTCTTCACTTCCAGATCTCTTCACAGTGCTTCTTGTCATTATAGTTCAAGCCAGCACCTGACCTAAATATCAGTCACTGTACACAAGGTGTGCTTCTTGGGGAGATTGGTGAGAGGTGCTTCCCAGGCCCCATGCACCCTAGGGACACTGACTGGATAGGTCTGAGTTGAGCCTCAGCATCAGATTTGTAGCTGGCTTCCTGGAGATACTGATGCAGGGTCAAGACCACATTTTACAGATATCCATAAGCAAAAGGGAGAGATTGAATTTGTGCAGGTCTCCATCAATGCCAACAAACTGTGTCTGACTTGCTCAATGGTCCCCATTCTTACTGGGACCATGAGCGGCTCGAGGTTGACATACCTCATGTCTGAAGAGATGAGGACTCTTGACATTGAAGCAGCTTCCTCTTTTCATGGAAATATCCATTCATCATTTCATCCTCCTTGAAGGAAATTCTACTGTCATTGGCTCATAGAGGACTCATTCCCAGGCTTTGTCTCAGGTAACAGCGTTGTGGCACTGCCTTCAAAGAAACTGTGCTGCTTGATTGTCCAGCAATTTGAAAAATCTCTTATGGGGCGCCTGGGTGGCGCAGTCAGTTAAGCGTCCGACTTCAGCTCAGGTCACGATCTCGCGGTCCGTGAGTTCGAGCCCCGCGTCAGGCTCTGGGCTGATGGCTCAGAGCCTGGAGCCTGTTTCCGATTCTGTGTCTCCCTCTCTCTCTGCCCCTCCCCTGTTCATGCTCTGTCTCTCTCTGTCCCAAAAATAAATAAACGTTGCAAAAAAAAAAAGAAAAAAAAAAAAGAAAAATCTCTTGTGAAATCAGAGCCCACAGACCACATGGTAGATTCTATCAAGAAAGTGGGATGCCAACACGTGGGGGCTCTTCTCAGCCTTGGCCAGCCTTTGAGGTGGCACAACAGATGTTTTCTTGTTTCCTCTGCACACAAAGGTACATTCTGATAATAAAGCAGAGAACCAATGTGGAAAAATCATCTACCTATTTTTGGGCTTAGAGCTTAGCAGTGCGTGTGGCGGGGCTGGTTGAGATAATAGCTGGGGAACACTCCCAGATCCTCAAATGAAAAGTGTTTCCCACATACCTTATACTGGTAATGGGATGAATATGTTACATCTGCTTCACTGGTTTATAGTCTTATTAGTGCCCTGGAATTCTCCACTTCTTTGATTTATGATTGCTTCCTTGTAGATATGTGTTACCCCTCAAAACACCAGGAAGTGAAGGGGGTCCAGCATTCCCAAGACTCGTCTTGAACCTAAGATAATGCAAACATATATCATTCACTATTAATATATGTCAGGAACCATTGTCAGCATATACACACATGTTGATTCATGTAATTCTCCCATAGCCCTACAACCAATACCGTTATTCTCCTTATTTTCGAGCTAAGGACATTGAGCACAATGAGGTCACGTGACTCACTCAGAGTCGCAGAACTTGTAGTCCTGGAGTTAGGGATTGAATCCAGGCACTCTGGCTGCAGAGTCTGTGCTAGTAACTACTGTGCCACATTTCCTCCTAAAAGAGTTTACAGTCTAGTTGGGAAAGAGGGGAGACTTTTCTCCACAGTAAATAAAGTAGCAAGTGTTTTGAATGGAGAAGGGGAAGTGGTAAATACATAACGTGGATGGAGCACGTCATTAACCAGTGTTAAGGCTTCCAAATTAGAATATGTGTAATTTATTCCAGTGGTTTTATAGTACCCTCCTGGTAAGGTGGTTAATAATAGATCATAGATATTTAGAAGTGTGTCAGCTTCTGCTCACATTTCTGATGGGTGGATCTTCTGGATTGGCTAGACTCAGTGAATCTCAGTAGAGTTTGCTCATATATTTGCATCCAATCAAAAGTTTGTTTGGTCCTAGCAGGTTGGCTGGAGGCTAGCTGGTGCTGGGTGATAGTAGGTGGTGCTCAAATGTCTGGTGATTTGCTGGTTAGGAGCAATGGGGGTAACTGTGCCACAATCTATAATCATCCAGGGGGCTAGCTCAGGAATTTTCACGTGGCAGGCTAGCCCAGCTTATTCAATTGATGGCTTATTCAAGAAGACCAAGATTGGGAAACCCGAGGTAAGCCTTTTGAAGAAGAATCTTGGGCTACCTTTCCAATCTACCATAGTCTGCCCTCTGCAAAATTGTTTACATTCCACTCACACACAAAGCGTGCTTGTCCCATCTCTGGGTCCTCTACATGTCATCCAATTATAGAATCAGGATCTCCTGATCGCCATCAAGTCCAGATATGGATAAGGTTTCTTGGGTGTGGTTCTTTGAATGTGGTTCCCCTTCATCTTGAGCCCTTGAACTAGTAAAGCTGTCTGACCCCAACCCCCCCAAAATACCTTAGTAATACAGGGAAGGACAGCCATACAAGTGAAAATAATGGGATGCACATGGCAATCCTGACCCAGAGAAATTCTGAAAGCCCTCCAGGCAGATGCTGCCCTGTCTCCCTACTGTGGACAAAGGAAATGTTCCTTGATGAGGACTCAGGTCAGCTCCTTGATAGGGACTCTGAGTCTATTATTTTTAAAGGGTCCATTCTCTTGGTTCTCACCCTTACCTTTTGAGATATACTTCCTTTTCCATAAGAAATGGCCCATGTTGGCAGCTGAATAGCTTTCTCTGCTCACTTTATGCCCATGTAGAGCCCAGAGCCTAGAGGTCTTTTTGCAGTTTGAGCAATATCAGTCTTACCCAGTTAAAGCTGATGGCTCTTTTACTGATAAAAGTCCCTCAACACATGGTGGGTTTTCTAGGTATCAAATAATAACTCCACTCCATTTGACAAAAGCTTATCTCTACTATGGGACAATTGCCCTAAGACTCTGATAAGTCCCTTTCTCTAACTAAGAATGTCTGATAGGCAGCTCATCAAATCTTTTCATGAGGTTTACAGTTTTTTGGAGCCACATCTTAATTTATCTTTACCTTGAGGCTGTTACTCACTTTGAGATCTTTTGCCTGCTCAAGACTCGGATTGAGAAACACATTTATGTTACCGTCAAGAAAATTCTGACCCTTCTATGCCTTCTAAATTCTGCTTCCAAAACTGGATAATTGTTCCTTTATCCTCTTTTTTTTTTTGTATCTTTACACAGACTCTTAAATAAGCCAACTGATTCTTTCAGCATTATGCCTGGAAGTGATTGTGCCAAAGTCCAAAAGCTTGAGACCCTTTGCTATATTTTACCATGGATGACAGTGTTGATGATTGCCCTGATTGCCCCACTGCTATATAATACAAGTCAACATTTTTTCCTGTTTCTCTTGCACTCCCATCACTGTTTCTCCAGTTTCCACTAACACTTTGCTCATCATTTTTATCCCTTTCATTAACATTTTCTTTGCTTCTTCTCCAGGCTCCATCCATTGGTCCCAAAGCCAATGCCACATGTATAAGATTTTGCTAATGGCAGCAGCCAGCCTTTAGGTATCAATTCCTGTACCAGTTAGCTTTTGCTGTGTCACAATACACTCCAAAACTTACTGGCTTAAAATAACAATGATTTCCTCAGCTTCTGATTCTGTGGATCAGCTGGTTCTCTTGGTGTGGGTCATCGTGGCTGAGCTCTGCTAGGTTGCTCTTGAACGTGTTGTCAGCTGGCAGACTGGTGACTGAGTAATCTATGGCCTCACTTACACACCTGGAAGTTTACAGACTTTGAGTTGGGGCAATAGAGGGGACTTGGCGAAGTGTCTGTCATCACCCAACTAGCTAGCCCAGGCTTCTTCTTATGGTAGCAGAGTTTTAAGGATAGAGCAAGCTCCAGTCCATAAGCACTTTTCAAGTCTGCCTGCATTGTATTTCATGTTGTCCCATTGGTCAGTCAAGTTATATAGCCAAACCCAAGGCAGCATGGGAGGAGATAACCAAGGCTGAGGTTACAGGGAGGATAACCACGGCAGCCAGTTTTGCAAGCAATCCATCATAATATGGAGAGATGGAAAGATGGCAAGACTTACTTAAAATCCTATCTGAAGGGGGTACCTGGGTGGCTCAGTCAGTTAAGCATCCAACCTTAGCTCAGGTCATGATCTCACTGTCTGTGAGTTCGAGCTCAGAGCCTGGAGCTTCTTCGGATTCTGTGTCTCCCTCTTTCTCTGCCCCTCCCCTGTTCATGCTCTGCCTTTCTCTCAAAAATAAACGAACATTTAAAAACTAAAATAAGATCCTATCTGAAGGACATTGTCACTGTCAAATTTATTTATTTTTTTATTAAAAAATTTTAAGCTTGTTTATTTTTATTGAGAGATAGAGAGAGAGGGGGAGAGGAAGCACACACATGAGTGAGAGGGGTGGGGAGGGACAGAGAGAGAGGAGAGAGACAATTCCATGCAGGCTGTCAGTGCAAAGCCTGATGCAGGGCTTAATCCCACCAACTGTGAGATTGTGACGTAAGCCAAAATCAAGAGTCGAACACTCAACTGACTGTGCCACCCAGGCGCCCCAATGTCAGAGATTTATCTCAGTGCCTAGATGGGACAACCAGTTGAAGAAACTCTTTAAAATCTTGTCCAGTGGCTCAGCAGATGGTTCCACTCATTGTCACTTACACTTGGAAGACAAGACATACAAAGCAATGGAACTCTAGTAACCTGAGATTTAATACGACCTTTGGATGCAGAATATTTGAGTCAGTGTTCCACTTACGACACCTGGGAGAGTGACTGACTGGCCCAGAGAGTTACTTTCTCTCATGCAAACACACACAGCTGATTTCAGTTACATGGGAGGGTTGAGAATTACAGCGACCTAGCTGGATCATGTAACCTATCTATCTATGAAGGAACACAACTGACAAGGACAGTGGAAGCAGAGGTCACATGTTTGCAGTGAAGGCAGATCATGCAACTTCTTGGCACCTAGAGCTGGATTCGGAAATGAAAATCCTTACGGATGCAGTATCAGAAGTGGCGGTATGGTATAAATGAAATCAAAGCCAGCCTGCTTCAAATATAATGGAAAGATAATAGACGTTGATGGGGGTGAAGGTCCTACTCTGGAAGGAAGCCTACAAATCTACAAATCATGGCAAACATTGTGTCTCTGGGTAAATGTGTTCTCTGTTACAAACAAATAAATGGCTTGGAAGCTAACTTTTAGGTAGAATAGAGTCCTAAATTGGTGAAAGTCTGTCCTTAAATGTTCCTCTCCCAAGGAATGAGATATTAAATTGTTCCTCTCTGAAACAATGGGATGCGTAATTATTTCTCTTCCAAATAGTCTCATGCTCAATTGTTCCTCTCAAGCAATGAAACATTCAATCAGTCCTCTCCCAAACAATGGAGTGAGCTCAATTGTTCCTCTCCCGAGCAGTGAACCATTCAATTATTCAGGCGAATGCAGTGAAGCTTCCATTTCTAGCAGTACAAAGCAAAGCTGTGACCAGGGCAATGTTTTGGGCCCAACTTGCTTATTTGGAGTCAGGCAAGTTCATGATTATTATCACGATCCTTTGGATGATTTCAAAACTTTCTGAATAAGAGATTTCACTGTCTCCCCTCCACCACCCCCACCAGAAGAACCTCTTAGATTTTCACCTTCTCTTGCCAGCCATGCAGAGTAGGTAAGAATGGCCTCTCCATGTAACAGATGAGCTTGTGGCTCCCATTAGTGATATGTCACAGTCAAGGTAAAACTGAACAAAACATATCTGATCTGTATTAGCAGAGCTGAGTTAGTACCACCCAGGTCTATAGGAGACTCACATTCTAGTTGTCTGGGGAGGTGCATCACAAGAATCAGCTGGGTAGTTTCCAGTTGCCCTCCGAGGCTGGAGAACTCCACTCTTCCTGAAGAATCGGAAAGGCTGTACATAGATGACAATGCCCTTGGGCCTTGAAAAATGGGAAATATTCTCACAAAGGCAGAAGACTAGGAAGAACTAGCCTAATCTTCCAGGAAGAGAGAAAGCCCAGGAAGAGAGAAAATCACACACACGGTCTGAACATTCATAGCATGGGATGCCGCAAGCTGTAGCCTCATGTTCAGATATCGGACACCTGGAGCAGGGTGGGGGCACTTGAGTCTGGATTGTGAAGGACCTGCAGTGACATTCTCTGGAGCTTTGCTTTTCTTCTGAAACCCTCCAATCACACAGAAGCCAAGAGAGGGGGTGTGATTGACACAGAGAGCCCAGAGAGGAGTACTGTCTTGGAGATGTTGAAATGAGCCCTGATTACACAGGATGTGGGGGACTTCCCTGAGGTCACCAGAACCGATTGTCACACACAAAAGTGTCAAGTGTGTCCATAAGTGACAAGAGCCAACTCTCTTGCCTGCCACCTCTTCCTTTGAACTTCCAGGCTCCAGGTCCCCGTTGCTTCTCGAAATTCTTCTGCATGCAGGGAGTGAGACAGAAGCTGCCAGGCGTGCCCATGCTAGAGGGACTGCTGATCTTTCTTGGACATGCGGATGGCATTTGTGGGGATGGAGAGAGCGGGCTGCCTCCTGGAAGGAGGAGGGCATATCCAGTTAATGAGGAAATGTAAACAGGTCATGGGATGCAGACATGCTCCCCTTAAACACCTAAAATCATCATTTAGGGGTGACGCATAAAAAATAACACATCTCCTTAGTCAAAATGGGGACAAGCAGAAACATATCAAGACAAGTGAACATATAGTATCCTGTATCATCACTCAGAACTCACTAGTTTAACATGTGCTTGGTCTTGATTGCATTCTTTTCTATGCATAGACAGCTATATGTACATCGGTTTTTTAATTTTAATTTTTTTTAATGTTTACTTATTTTTGAGAGAGACAGAGCATGAGTGGGGGAGGGGCAGAGAGAGAGGGAGACACAGAATCTGAAGCAGGCTCCAGGCTCTGAGCTGTCAGCACAGAGCCAGACGCGGGGCTCAAACTCATGAACTGCGAGATCATGATAGGAGCCGACATCAGGCGCTTAACTGACTGAGCCACCCAGGCGCCCCAGGTCTTCGTAGATCTCAAAAAAATATTTCAAGCCAAATTCAGATTATACTGGTAGTGCCTGGTTTTGTATTCTGTGTTTTCATTTCACCTTCTCCCATGAGTATTTTCATATGTAAATATACTTTGGAAATATGTAGGATCTTCATTTGTGAATCAAATATTACTGATATCGTGCCTATTTTGGGCCATTTTACACATATTAACTCATTTATCTCTCACAGATATCCTATGAGGTACATGCTTTTTTCCCCCATTTCTTTAATCATGGTAAAATGTACGTAACATTTACCGTTTTAAGTGTTCGTTTCCATAGCACAAGGTACATTCGCATTGTTGTGTGATCAGCACTACCATCCAACCATCCCTAGACTTTTCCTTTTTTTAAATTTTTTTATAAAATGTTTAAAGTTTATTTATTTATTTCTTTGGGGGGGAGAGAGAGCGAGCGGAGGAGGGGCAGAGAGAGAGAGGGAGACAGAGAATCCCAAGTAGGCTCTGTGCTGTCAGCTCAGAGCCCGATGTGGGGCTCGAATTCATGAACCATGAGATCATGACCTGAGCTGAAACCAAGAGTTGGATGCTTAACTGACTGAACTACCCAGGCACCCCTCTAGACTTTTCTGTCTTCCAAACCAAAACTGCACCCATTAAACACTAAGCCCCCATTTCACTGCACACTGCAGCCCCTAGTAACTGCCATTCTACTTCCTGTCTATGAATCTGATAATTCTAGGTATGGAATCACACAGTATTTTATCTTTTGTGACTGGCTTATTTTGCTGAGCATGATGTCTTCAAGGTTCATCCACATTGTAGCACATGTCAGCATCTCCTTTATTTAAAGCCTGAATGGATATACCCCATTAAAAACATGTTTTAAGTTTATTTATTTATTTTGAGGGGTGGGGGGGGGGAGAGAGAGAGAGAGAGAGAGAGAAAGTAAGAGAGAGGGAGGCAGAAAGAGAATCCCAAGCAGGCTGCATGCTGTCAGTGCAGAGCCCAATGCAGGGCTTGAACTCACAAACTGTGAGATCATGACCTGAGTTGAAATCAAGAGTGGGAAGCTTAACCAAATGACCCACGTGGACACCCCTGGATATATCCCATTTTAAAAATCAATTCATAGATAAATGGACACTTGAGTTGCTTCTGCCTTTTGGCTATTGTGAATAATGCTGCTGTGAACACAGATGTACAAATACCTGTTTGAGTTCCTGCTTTCAATTCTTCTGGTATATACCCAGAAGTGGATTGCTGAGTCATTTGATAATTATATTTTTAATTTTCAGAACAAATTTAAAATTTATTTTTAACATTTTATTCCCAGTTATTGGACATATTGCTATTTTGTATCAGAGTTCTCTAGAAAAACAGAACCAATAGGTGATCAATCGACTAATCAATTGATATGAGACAGAGAGAGAGAGGGGGAATAAAGACGCATTATAAGGAATTGGTTCACACAATTGTGGAGGCTGACAAGTCCCAAGATCTGTAGGCAGCAAGCTGGGGACCCAGGAGAGCCAATATTTTAGTTGAGTCTAAAGGCAGGAAAAATTCAATGTCTCAGCTCGAAAGCAGTCTGGTAGTAGGAATTCTCTCTTATCTGGGGAGATGTCAGCCCTTTTTTTTTTTTTGTTTTATTCATGCCTAATTTAGTTGACTGGATGAAGCTCACATTAGAAGGACACTTTACTCAGTCTAAACTCACCCAAACACACCCTCACAGATACACCCAGGATAATATTTGACCAAGTGTTTGTGACCTGTGACCCAATCAAGTTGACATACAAAAATAATCATCACACATTTTGAGGTCGGTAATATAATTATTGCCATTTTACAGATGGAGAAGCTGAGGCAGAGAGAGATTAAGTGATCTGCCCATTGTCGTGCGGTCAGCAATCAGCACAGCGGGGATCTCAACTCCTCTAGGTTAGACTCATTACTGCTCTTGGCCTCTGACCATTTTTAATGCATTAAAATATGTATAGCCCCTCTCTCTACTGTGTTGGACATTTCAACATGAAGACAACACAGCCTCAGACAACATTGTATATACACATGTGTTTCTATTTTGTTAGGATTAATTTCAAAAAGCAGAATTAAGAAGAGAAAGGGGCGTGAACGTTTTAAGGATCTCAATACGGACAGTATTGCCATCCCAAATGGTTTTATTAATTAATCTTCCGCCAGCTATAAATGGTGGCACTGATTTCGCTATGCCTTTATCCACCCTGATTATTTGATATTTAAATGTATCATTGGCAGTTTAATCGGTTAATATGATTTCACTTTTTATCCTTCGAACTATTAGTGAAGTTAAACATTTTCTTCCCCATTGTTGGACAAATGTACTGCTCCCATGTGTTGATGACCTGATTATTCTTTATTTTTCTAACTGGCTTCTCTGAGCTTTTGTCAGGGACCTGTGTGCAATGACATCTTTGCTGGTAAATGACAAGGTAAAAGTAAAAGGCAACTTCTGATGATAAACCTTCTCAGGATGAATCCGTGTGCCCAGGGCACATTCCTAATGAGGTTTTGTAACTTGGCGGGGAATGGTAACTTGTAGGCTGGTGTGTTAGTTTTAGGTGGTCTTGGTTTGGCATTTTCTGGACCAGTGATACTCAGGTGTGGTCTGTAGACCAGCAGCACCAGCAAGACCTGAGAGTATGTTAAAAAATGCAAATCCCACTGAATAAGAATCTCCAAGGCAGAGCCCAAGATAAGGTCTGGATTTTATTTTATTTTTTTAAGTATTTATTTATTTTTGAGAGAGAAAGCATGAGCAGGGGAGGGGCAGAGAGAGAGAGGGAGACACAGAATCTGAAGCAGGCTCCAGGCTCCAAGCTGTCAGCATGGAGCCCAATGCAGGGCTCAAACTCATGAACCGTGAGATCATGACCTGAGCCGAAGCCAGACGCTCAACTGACTGAGCCACCCGGGTGCCCGACAAGGTCTGGATTTTAACAAACTCTCCACATACTACTCGGCAACAGGGAACAAACTACTGGCAAGTGCTGTCATGGATGAACTTCAAAAACATGATGTTTGGTGAAAGAAGCCAGACACATGGGACAAGTATTGTGTGATTCCATTTCTATGCATGTCCAGAGAAGGCAAATTTATACAGACAGAAAGGATATTAGTGGTTGCCTGGGGCAGAGGGTGGGAATAGGAATTAATTGTCCATGGGCATGAGGGATCTTACTGGGGGCAGGGGGATGAAAATGTTCTAAAATTGGATGAAAATGCATCTAAAGTTACGATGCCATTTAGTAAAGTTACTAAAAATCATTGAATTGTACACTGGAAATGGGTGAATTTTATGATATGTAAAATATACCCTAGTAAAGCTGTTAAAAAGCCAAACAAGCTCTCCAAGTGATCCTGATGCTTTACTCTGATTTAGATGCACTGATCTTGGCTCACTGATCTACCCAGTGTTTCCCAAACCTGGTTGAAGATAAGCTTCACCTGGAGAGCTTGGTAAGAACAAGAAACCAAAACCAAACAGATTCCTGGGCCCCCACCTAAGCCCTACTGAATTATAATTTCCATTGGATGGGCACGTATGGGCATAAGGACTCTTGTCATTCTTCGGTCACCATTGGGAAAACACTGAAGAGAATTTAAAACAATCTTTCTCAACCTTGGCCATACAAGGAAACCCTAGCTATTAAAAATACAGATGCCCACAGAAGTTCTAATTTGGGGGGACATTAGGAGTTTTAAATTCTACCCAGCTGATTCAAATATGCAGTCAAGTTGGGGACCACTGCTAATGGTGATTACTTCTGGAACTTTCCAGCTCTTGTGTCTGTTACTCCTGGGATAGACTCAATCCTCATGGCTAATCCTCATATTCTAGGGTGGCTGCTCAAATTCCAGGCATCACATCTGTGCTTGAGGAAATAAGGTGGAAGAAGAGAGACAAAGGATGAGCATATCCTCTTCCTTTCAAGAAGCTGTTACCAAGGGCACCTAGATGGCTCAGTTGGTTAAGTGTCCAACTTTGGCTCAAGTCATGATCTCAGTTTGTGGGTTCAAGCCCCGTGTCAAGCTCTGTGCTGACAGCTCAGAGCCTGGATCTTGCTTTGGACTCAGTGTCTCCCTCTCTGTCTACCCCTTCTCGGCTTGCACTCTGTCTTCGTCTCTCTCTCTCTCTCTCTCTCAAAAATAAATAAACAAACAAAAAAATTAAAAAAAAAGAAGCAGTTACCAACTACCTTTATATCTTCTTTGGACAGAACTTAGTCACATGGCCACACCTTTCTACAAGGAAGGTTAGGAAATAGAGTCATTTAGTTGCGTAGTATTTGCTGCATTTTCTTGCTTTTCTCACTCAGTGATGCCTTTTGGAAAGCTTTCCAAGTCCTTAGGTAACTTTAACTCCTTTTCTGTAGTTAATGGTAGGAGTGCTCCACAGTTTACTCAGCCATTTCTCTATTGACGGACATTCACTTTTATTTCCAGTACACTGCCTCTTAGAAAACTACTGAAATGGACACCCTAGAATTCATGTCTTCATGTACTTAAGCTTTTATTTCCATTGGCATATACCCTGAATTGAAATGGCTGCATTGAAGGAAATATGTATTATGAAATTTAATAGATGCTGAACACATCATTTTCTACAAATGCTATGGCCTTCACATTTCCACCAACAATACATAAACGTACGCTTCTCATTTGATGCCCATTGGCAACTCCCATATTAATCAGACAGGAGCCATAATACTTAGTTTGATACTTAGTATTCTTCTTCCTTTTTCGTGGCTGTTCCTGGGCATTTTTCATTCATATGATATTGAAATTCATGTGGAAATGGCAAACTTTTCAATGGAATAGGATAGAGAATCCACATGTTGATCCCAAAATACTTGAGAAGTTCAATCAGTAGATGAAAGAAAGGTAATTTAAAAGAGATTGATTATGGGGCGCCTGGGTGGCTCAGTCGGTTGGGCGGCTGACTACGGATCAGGTCATCTCACAGTCTGTGAGTTCGAGCCCCGCGTCGGGCTCTGTGCTGACAGCTCAGAGCCTGGAGCCTGCTTCAGATTCTGTGTCTCCCTCTCTCTCTGCCCCTCCCCTGCTCATACTCTGTCTCTCTCTGTCTCAAAAATAAATAAAAACATTAAAAAATAAATAAATAAGAGGGATTGAGTATGTACCTGGGAGAAGAGAAGAATGGATTCCCATAACAGGCTGTTTTAGTCTCCTCAGGCTGCCGTAAAAATATACCATAGATTGGGTGGCTTACACAACAGAGATTTATTTCTTCCCAGTACTGGAGGCTAAAATGTCCAAGATGAAGGTTCTGGAAGGGCTTGGTTTCTGGTGGGGATTCTCTTCCTGTCTTGTAGACAACCACCTTCTCATTGGGTCCTCACACGGTGGAGAGGCAGATCATTTCTCTCATGTTTCTTATAAGGGCACTAATCTTGTAGTGTCAGGACCCCATTCTTAGGACCTCATTTAACCTGAACTACTCCATTTGGCCCTACTTTCAAATATGTTACATTGGGGTTTAGAGCTTCAACATATGAATTTGGGGAGGCACCATTCAGTCCATAGAAAACACTATGTACAATAATAAATTCCATATAAAGTTTTAAATATATATTAATATATTTAAATACATATATATGAATGAATAAAAATCTTATAAAGTGTCCAGGGAGCTACATGTACAATCTGATCTTGAGAACTTCCTAACCATAGTTACAGGTCCAGATGCTTTAAAAGATAGAAATGTTTGACTATATAAAAATTTAAAACTCTGTATGATGAAAGATACCATAACATAATCAGTGGACAGAATTAATAAATAATAGATCTGAAAAAGTTTAATATTGCTAATAGATCAAGACATGACATCTATAAAATAAAAATGTGCTTAAAATTTGACAAGGAAAAGATAACACAACTGGAAAATTGATTTGAAAGGGCAGTTCAATACTTCACTCTTTTTTTTTATTTTTAAAAATGTTTTTTTTTATTTATTTTTGAGAAAGAGAGACAGAGCATGAGCATGGGAGGGGCAGAGAGAGAGGAAGACACAGAATCTGAAGCAGGCTTCAAGCTCTGAGCTATCAGCACAGAGCCTGATGCAGGGCTTGAACCAGTAAACCATGAGATCATGACCTGAGCCGAAGTCAGACGCTTAACCCACTGAACCACCCAGGTTCCCCTTTTGCTCTCTTTTTTATTGAGACCTAACATCCAGTAAAGAACTCAGTGAATATATATGTATACAACTGTGTAGTTCCCATACTGATCAAAACAGAATACCATCAACACCCCAGAAAATTCCTTCCTACCTTTTTCTAGTCAATACCACCACCCCAGAGGTAATTTCTGTTCTGATTTCTATCAACCATAGAATAATTTGGTCTGGGGGCACCTGGGTGGTTCAGTCAGTTGAGCATCTGACTCTTGGTTTCGGCTCAGGTTGTGATCTCATAATTCATGGGTTCGAGTCCTGCATTGGGCTGTGCTGACAGTGCAGAGCTTGCTTGGGATTCTCTCTCTCTCCGTCTCTGCCTCTCCTCCACTGTGTGTGCTCTCTCTCTCAAAATACATAAATTTTAAAAAAACTTAAAAAAAAAAGAATAATTTGATCTGTTCTTGAAGGTCTATGAATGGAATCATATAGTATGTACTTGTATCCATCAGAGTCCAACCAGAAGATGGAAACTACTGGGTTCTTTCATTTAACCTAATACAGATAATGTGAGATTCATTCATGTCATTGTATGTTTGGATGTTGTGTTCCTTTTTATTGTTTATTTTATTGTTCTGTACCAAATATACCAAATTTTATCACTTTCTCTGTTGTTAGACATTTTGATCATTTCTAAGATTTGACTATTATGAATAAACTGCTCTAAAAATTTTGTATATATTTTTTGGTGGGCATATACACTCATTTGTCTTGCGTATACATACATAGCAGTGAGATTTCTTGGTCACTTATGACCCTTGCCAAAATCTGGAATTGTCTTTTTAGTTTTAGCTGTTCTCATGGGGGTGAGTCACTGTCCTATTGTGATTTTGATTTGCATTTGCCCAGTGTTGAATACCTTTACATGGGCTTATTGGCCAGTTGAATATTGTCATTTGTGAACTGCCTATTCAATTTTTTTTGCCCATTTTTAAATTGGGTTGACATTTAAAAAAATACACTTTCTGGTGATGAGTCCTCATCAGATACATATATTGAGAATTTCTTCTAGTCTGTGGCTTGGCTATTTACTTTCTTATCATTTCTTTTGATGAATAGTAGTTCTTAATTTTAATGAGGTACAAATTATCTATTTTTCATTTATGATTATTGTTTTCTGTCCTATTTTTAAAATTTCACATTCCCCAGGGTCATAAAAATATTCTCCCACATTTTCATCCAGAAACTTTCTATTTTTGCCTTTGATGCTTAGGAATGTGATCACCTCAAATGAACTTTTGATGTGGGATAGGAGTCAAGGTCCTTTTTTTTTTCTTTCATATGAATATCCAGTTGTTTCAGAATCATGTATTAAAAGACCATTCTTCTCCCCGCCCCCAAATGAGTTGCATCGGAGTGCACGCCACAAATTAAGTGCAATGTATGTGAGGATTTATGTCTCACATGCATTTCTATTGTCTTTCATTGTTCTATTTATCATTGAGCCAATACCACACAGTCATAATTACCATAACTTAATAGTGATAGTTGAAGCCCTCCAAATTTGATCTTCACGATTTTCTTGACTACTCTATGTTCTTTCCACTTTCATGTAATTTTAGTATTAGCTTGTTAATTTACACACACACATGCATGTGCGCACATACCACTTCTGGTATTTTGATGGGAATTATTTTGCATTAATCTATACATTCATTCAAGGAAGATTGACATCTTTATCATAGGAAGTCTTCTAAATTATAAATATGGATTATCTATTTATTTAAACACACCAATGTCCCTTAGCAATGTTTTAATTTGTTTTGTTTTGTTTTGTTTTGTTTTGTTTGGTATGGAAGTGTAGCACTTCCAGGATTTGATATTTTTGATGCTGTTGTAAATATTTTCCTTTTTAAAAATTTTATTTTTTAATTGTTTGCTGTAGCATATATAAATAGACCTGTTTTTTGTATACTTATATTGTTTTCACTGACTTTATTAAATTCACTTATTAACTCTAATAATTTCCTTGTTGGATCCTTTGGATTTTCTCCTTACACAATTTTATGAATCATTTTCTGGGAATAAAGATAGTTTTATTCCTTCTTTTTGAATCTTTATGACTCTTATTTCTATTTTTTTTGTCCTATTGCTTTAAGAATTCCAATACAATTGAATAAATGTCACCCTAGTAGAAATCTTTAATCTTGTTCCCAATGTCGCATTTCACCATTAAGTATGTTAGTGGTAGGTATTTGTTGAAGACATCCCTTATCAGATTGAAAAACTTTTTCAATTGAATTTTTCTTTAAGATCATGAATGGGTATTGAATTTTATCAAATGCTTTTTCTTCATCTTTTGAAATAATCATATAGTTTTTGTCTTTCTTCTGTTTATGGTGAATTATAGGACTGATTTTTTACATAAAATCAACTTTGCCTTCCCAGAATAAATCTTACTACATGATTTTCTCCTCCTCCTCCCCCCTTTTCTTGCTATTTATGATTTTTACTTCTATGTTCACAAGAGAGTTGACATGCAGTTTTTCAATAATGTTTCTTGTAATCTTTATTTTTTCAATGTGTTCCTGGAACAAATAAAAATAGCCACTGAATTAGACTGAGAATATTCTGTTTTGGATTGTTGCTTCTGTGTTCATGAAGGATATTGACCTTAATTTTTATTTCTTAGAATGTTGTTGTCAGGCTTCAGGACAAGATTATAAAGAATTCATAATACAAGTTAGTGAGCGTCCTCTGTTTTTCCATTATCTGGACGAGTTTTAAAAAGATTTGTGTTATTTATTCCCCAACTGTCTGATAGCACCCACCAGTGAAACCATTTAGCTATAGGATAGCTCACATTTTCCATTTCTTCTAGCAAGAGTTTTGGTAAATTTCACAAATTTTCAAGAATTTGTCCATTTCATCTGTTTAAAAGATTTACTGGCCTAAAGTTATTCATGGTATACTCTTACCTTTAAATGTCAGCAAATTCTATAATGATGTACCTGATTATTCCTGATATGTGTAGTTCTGTATTTCATATTTTCTCTTTGTCTTGCTCCATTTTTATTTATGTGATTAATGTTTTCAGGAGTTAACTTTTGACTGTGTTACTTTCTCTATCACAGGTCTTATATTTTACACTGTCTTATAGTTTTTTTCTGCTCTACTTTTGTTCCCTTTCACTTTCTTTAGGCTTAGTTTATTTTTTTATTTTTCAAGTGTATCGAGTTAGAAGCTTAGATAATTGATTTTCAACTTTCCTTCTTTCCCTAATATATGCACATAAATACACATGTTCCCTCCAGGTTCCGCTTTAGCTTCATTTCACAAATATAGATATTTAGTGTTTGAGATATTCAATATTCAGATGAAACTATCTCCTAAATTCCATTCTAATTTCCATTTTGCACATGGGCTGTCTGAGATGTGTTATCTAATTTTCAATCATTTGAAGATTTTCTAGTTATCTTTCTGTGATTGAGTTTTAATTTAATTCCACAGTCATCAGAGTATACACATTAAGTTATTGCCTTCTTTGGAAATTTTTTGAGATGGGATTCCTAGCAAATAGTCTGGCCTGTTTTGATGAATGTTACACGTACACTTGCAACAGATACATATTTGGCGTGGTTGAATGTATTCAGTTTGGTCCGACTGGTCAGGTTGGCCACATGGTTCTAATCTTCTGTAGCCTCACTAATATTTTCTGATTGGTCTGTGATTATTGACATGCGTGTGTGACAACTTACAACCCTTGTGTGGTTTTGTGTCTCTCTCTCCTATTGGCTCTGCCTACTTCAAGTTTATATAAACAGTATATTATGAAGTACTTTCAACTTGACGATAGCTGTATATTCCAATTAAATTTACTCTCTTGTTATAATATGTTCCTCATTTTCACTCATAACTCTCTCCTTGCAGTTGCCATTCCTTCGTATTAATGGAGCTACGCCTGCTTTCTCTTGCGTAATGTTTGCTTAGTATTTGCATATTGTATGACATATACTTTTCCATCCTGGCAACCTGTCCTTTATGTTTAAAATGTGTTTCTTGGGGTACCTGAGTGGTTCAGTTGAACCTTTAACTCTTGATTTCGGCTCAGGTCATGATCTCACGGTTGTGAATTGAGCCCCAGGTCGGGCTCCACGCAGAGCATGGAACCTACTTAAGATTCTCTCCCTTTCTGTCTGCCCCTCTCCTCCACTCTCTCTCTCTGTCTAAAATAAAAAAAAAATAATTAAAAATAAAGAAATAATTAAAATGTGTTTCTCGGGGTGCCCGGCTGGCTTAGTCGGTAGAGCATGTGACTCGTAATTTCAGGGTTGTGAGTTCGAGCCCCACATTGGGAATGGAGCCTACTTAAATAAAATAAAATAAAATAAAATAAAATAAAATAAAATAAAATAAAATAAAATAAATAAAATAAAATATGTTTCTTGTAATCAGCACATAGGCACATCTTGTGTTTTGTTTTTGTTTTTTACTTCAGTCTGACACCCTTTTAATTGGAGTATTTATTTATTTAAATTTAATACCGCTACTGATATAATTGAGGTTAAATTGATCAAATTTATCATCTTGCTGTTTTTTATGGGTCCTTTATGTTCTTTGCTTTATTACTCCCTGTTTACTAGTTTTGGTATTTATCATGTGCATATTTTCCTTCGTCTGTTTTATCTCCTCTAATTTTTTTTATTGTTTATCACCTTCAGAACACTGCTACATCTTTTCTGTAGTTTAACTCCACTTAGCCTCATCCTGTTTTTTGTTGTTGTATGTTTCCCTCAACACATGCCTGCTTTCTAAGAGGCATTGTTACTATTGTTGCGTTAAGCCGTAAATATATTTGTTAATGTGACCCATATATTTATCCTCTCCAATGCTTGTTCATTCTTTCTTGAACTTGCACGCATCTGTCTGGAATATTTCCCTTCATTCTGGAAAGCCTCATTCCTGGTGGTGTAAGCCTACTGGTCACAGATGTTCTCAGTATGTGTTTGTCTGGGCTTGTCTTTATTTTATCTTCGTTTTTGAAGCACAGTTTTTCTGAGTAGAATTCTAGCCTGGCCATTGTTTGGTTTGGTTGGTTGGTTGGTTGGTTTTCCCCAGAGCTTTAAAGCGGCCATTCTTTTGTTTCTGGCATTCCTTGTATCTGTTGATGAGTGAGTCACCTTACCCTTTTTATTTCTCTGAAGGCGATTTCTCCTTTTTGTTTGCAAGTTCGCGATTTTCGCTTCCGCAGTCGTGGTCAGTGTGAAGTTCTAAGGCGGCTTGAGGTGAGTGAGGAAGACGCTGGGTAGCAATGTGGTTGTCCTTGTCCGCATGGAGACTGCCTCCCTTTGTGGGAAAAGGGGTGAGCTCGGTGGTCTCTCAGTTTCTGCAGGCCAAAGGTCAGTGAGTCTCTGGGTCAGCAGGATGGTAGAAGGAGCATTGGTTTGGGAGCCCAGGAGCTTGGCTTAACGTCTGAGCTCCTTCCCTAACTCCACCTGTGAAGTGGAGGACTTCAGAAAGGGGGACTGCGGTTGCCCGTTCCCCTCACTCCAACCATCTGTGGTCTGAGGTCAGGGTCATTAGAGTCATCCTGTTGACAGGGGACTTCTGCAGCACTGGACCAGTGATCATGGAGGCTGGATTCTGATCCTAAAGTGCAGTAACTGGAAGTTAGTAGTGAAGATAAGGATGCCAGCTATTCATTGCACGTCGGTGTTATTCTAGCCTCTGTGCCGTGGACTTTGCCTGTGCTGTCTAACTTAATTCTCAAAATAAACCTCCACGTAGCTTTTATTACTTTCCGTTTTATAGATGCAATCACGGAGCCACAAGGAAGCTGAGAAACATGCCCCAGGCCACAGAGTGAGGAGGAGGAGGAGGAAGAGCAGAGACTGGAGCCCAGGGAGTCTGGCCCCAGGGCACCCCCTCCTCTTCCTGCCTTTGCTGACACTTCATCATCTCATAGTAGAATCATTACAATGGATCGATGGGTGTAGTCTCTTAAAATTTACAAAGCATTTTAAAATTCTGTTCGTTTGATCGAGTGCTCTTAACATTGGTTTTATTGCTTTGATTTTGGAACCGAGAAAACGGAGGATCGAAACGGCTAGGGGACTTCGCACAGATTCACAAATTGGTCAGGAGCAGAGACATTACTGCAACGGGTGTCCCTGACTCAGAGTTCAGGGATTTTTCTGCAGCTTGGCAACTAGCTCAGTGAAAGGAGAAATAATCACCTCCCCGTGGCATGCTTCACATAGGAGAATGTGAGAAGCTGTTCCGGAAGGTGTAAAATGTCTTATGAACATGTGTCCTATGGCCTTGGGTTCAAAAGCAGGTCCCCATCCTGCTTGTATGTGGATCTGTCCACAGCACCTTCCAGCGCGCTCCTTAACGTGCTGCAGATGGGGAGTGACTCAGGTGGCCAATCTTCGTTCCCACTGGCGCTTCAGCTGCTCGAGGCTGTGACACCCTGTGGGTCCCCAGTGGTGGGGCGGACATGACAAGTTAATTCTGCAGCAGGCTGGGCTGGAGCAGGCCTGGCAGCCATGTAATGAGAGGGGCCCTTGTTGCTGCTGCTAGCGAGGGCGAAAGTCACATATGACAAGTAGATTATCAGAGACCAATTGTATTAGGAAGGAAGGAAGTGAGAGCTCCTGGTTTCCCTGGAGAACTGTTCTGTCCACCTGGTGTGATTTGGTAGCAGGGGGAGGGGCTGATCCAGGAGGAACCAGACAGGCTGGTGATTGCTTTCTCAGAGGAAGATTTCAGGAAGCTTTGATGTTGCCAGTTGCACAGAGTAAATCTCAGCGATGATGGCCCCTGTTTTTAGGGTTCACAGAATCACGTAACCCATA